>NC_050202.1:847500-2047500 GCF_013141755.1 Anopheles stephensi | reverse complement strand
AAACGGCAAGCTTAACAATCTTGGGCCCATTGCGGGTAACTGCACTTTATTTCCCCCTATGTCATCTATACTGCCTTCGAATCTTGTATTAAAACGTAAAAAAATAACCCCATCTTCTCTGTTTCATTTTACATTTTATTTTTTACAGGTTTAATGCTGGTATAAACAAAGTAAGGTAAAGAAAATAGTTCGCACAAGGTACAGAATTACGCGTAGTTGTTACATGTTCAAAAAAGTTCGGGGGAACGTTCAATAAATGGAACTGTTTGCTTTCTACAGAACACGTGTTAACAAGCGTATTATTCAACTGTTTCCTATCCTTCTTCTTTACACGCTTATACTCCAGAGTGGAAGTATTAGTAAAGAGCCACATGCTTAAATGCTACATTCTACGCTTAAACTAATACAGGCTATACAAATAAACTGATGATGACGCAGCGAGTCTAGGGTTTTCTCTTTTATGTAGGAATCCAACCATTTTTTCTTTTATTTTAATATTTTCTCGTCCTTATGCTTAGAGTAAACGTAATCCTAACACGCACACCACGCTACGCTAGGCTATGTGGCGAGCGGTGGTAGTGCTGGTGTCCGACAAGAGTGTAACTTTATATACCAACAACAATAGACAACTACTAGTGGGTGTGAATAAAAAAAAAGTACATCAAGAGGCAGAAATCTTGCGTTTGTAAAACAAAAACAAACAAAAAAAGAATAATAAATGCACCTTTTCGTTCACTATGTTTATATGACTCCCTGTCTCTCTCTCTCTCTCTCTCTCTCTCTCTCTCTGATCGCACAGATTAGTAAATCTGGTAAACTTGCGCTTGTTGATTCGTTTCGCTCAACCGTCCTGCACCACTCTCCGCCTAAGTTCTATTTTCTGCTTACCTTTCCTGCTTTGTTGTTGTTCACCTTTTACAGTTTGTGCTACATGTCTCGTTGTTGTTGCTGTTTGCCGACAATTTGGTTTTGGTTTTTCGTTTTTTTTCTCTTCTTTATAATCATCATATAAATTAATATAAATTCTCTTATTTAAGACTAGATTAACAAAAAAAAATTGATTGTTGATTTTTTTGTCAAAAGAAACAAAGCGTAATAAAAAGGGGGAAGGGGGGTGGGTGGGGGGGAAATTAAAAGAAAAAAAGAAAACTCCCTAACAGTTCAATTATCAAACAAACAAAGACCGAAAGCGGTGTAAGAAAACACGTTTGTTGCTAAAGAAGAAGAAGAAGAAAAATCTTCATTTGGGCCCCTCTTTTAAGTAGGTTAACGGTGCGCTTCCGTGCAGCTGTTAGTTGGCCACCTCACTACATCTTCTCACGGTAGTAGTAAGCAGCAATAATCCTATCCTTAGCTTCTACGTTACTAAACTGTGTATAGCTGGGTGTACGTCAGCTACCAACACACCATGTTTTCTTCTATGATCTATCTTCCTCTTATTTAAGATCTTCTTTATTTACATCCTTTTTTTCCTTCTCATATCATTTCAATATCCTTTCCTTGCATCCTTTTTCTACTTTCTATTTTTCCTCTTTCGCTTCCTTTTCTCCTACACTTCTTCCAATGTGTGTATCTCTATCGTTCACCTAACTCTACCTAGTAATGAGATCAGTCTGCCATAAAAATAAGTCTCACGCAATCCTTTGCTCTGTCCGCTGGTGGTGTTGTACCGTAGTATTATCAGCCAGAGCAAGAGCGGAGTTTACTGTTCTTAGTGATAACTGTTGTAACTGGTGCTTGTCGCTTAATCCTGTCGTCCACCGGAACTCGGAAATTTGTTTAACCTTAACTTCTAGGGGCATTCGCTTTAAGTAGTTCAGTATGTAGTGCGCGCACGTATGCTTGTGTGTGTAATGGCTTGTTGAAGGTATGTGTACTTGTATGTTCTCTGTAGCAATGCTAGCTGGCTAGTAGTATGTGTGTAATTTCACGCTTCCTCATTATACTGTCATTCCTGTCGTTCCCATGCTTTTTTTTCTATTCTGCTTTGCTTCTGTCTCTCTCTCTCTCTTTCTCTCTCTACAGGCTAGCTTACTACTTCTTTGGCAATAAAAACAATTACACTCTAAACATGAAATGCCCAGCGATGTACAAAAGAAAGGAAAAAAAGTCGTTGTCCTCACCTGTTTGCCACTGTTGCCTGTCTGTCTGCCTGTTACTCTCTTTTTCACTCATTTCCACCTAGTCTTAAGTAGTCTTTCGTTTTCCCTTGTTTATTTGCCGTTTGTTCTCCTCTAGTTCTATTGCTCTTTTTCGTAAGAGTTCACTTGCAGCTCTTTTTATGCACCTTTTCCATCATTCTCCAGCGGTTCTGCAATCTTCAAGATTATGTTTTGCAAATAAATAAGTGTGTTCTGTTTTCTTTTTGTTTCAAATTTAAACCCATTTTTGTAAATGAGATTTAAAATGAATCGCGACACGAGAATGGATTCATTTAGTCAGGTGCAGCAACACCTTGCCTAGCGGGTGGCGGTTTCAACCCCAATCGATCAATGCACTCCCCGTCCAAACAAACGATGTTTCTTCCGACCCCTATCGATGCTTATCGTCGATCAAAAATGCACCACACAGAATAACTGGAGCAGCACTTGGCTCGCGATTGCATGTGTGTGTGTGTGGTGCGCTGCATTTCCGATGCAGCATTCTTCCCCTACTTTCCTTTTCTACACCAACCGCCGTGTACTTTGTACGGGTGCGACAGAAGGCTTCAGAAAACAGTGATGCAATTGCGCCCCAGTGAGAGAAGGCCAAAAGAGGTAAGTGTTTCACTATGTACGAGAGCAGAACAGGCAGACAGATTTTGGACACTTTCCGTTGGTTTTCCTCTCTACTAGCATACTAGCTTACTACTGACACTACTACTACTACTACTACTACTACTACTACTGCTTCTACTAGTAGAATTTAACGCGCATCGTGACGCACCATTGTTTTTTCACTACTTATCAATTCAAAAGCGTATGTGGTTTCCAATTCTTGTTTTTTGTGTGTTTTTCTTTTTTTGTTTTCCTTTTTCACCTTTTACCTTTCTTTTATCCTTTACATATCCTCACGCACTTTAGTATATATCTCGCCCTAATTTCCCACTTTTTGTTTCGAATTTTTACATTATGAACTAACTCAAAAAAACTGTTATGTCTCGTAACTCCGTTTAAAAAAACAGTAAACATTTGGATTTTAAAAGGAAAAAAGACAAAATCCAAAACGGAAAACAGAGCAATGAATTGGAACACGAACAAGTATTATAGAAATGGGAAAGAAAAACGTAACAGATTACAGAGGTATGATATAAACGAGAGGATGATTTAACGATATTGATCAAGCAAGTAAAGGTGGATAACCATGTAAATGTTCCGACCCTGGACAGTCCCCCAGAGGTATAAAGAAAAGGGTTTATAAGCGCCCGAAAGCATAGATGGGATTGATATATGAATGGATTGCTGCTTCTTGGTGATCGGCCAAAACTAGATCTAGTTCATTGAAGCGACTCTCGCCTCCTCCTTCCCTCCGAGCGCTCGCGCCCGTTACTTGTGCCACACAGATGGCCCTACTATTTACATTCGACAGCGTAACGTAACGCAACGGAAGGGCTACAAGAAGGGCCCGGGGGGCGCCACGCGAGTTCTCCTGTCACGGATATCCGCAACACACCTTCCGTTCTTCTGAGAAAACCAATATATCCAAGAAAAAGATAAAGAAAAACAGTGCCAACTTCCTATCAGCCATTTGCTGCTGCTGCTGGTTTCTTCTTCACACCCTCCGGCGACTACCGAAATGCAAGTACCACCACCGGGAGGAAAATACTCTCGCTTCCCCTCCACGCTTTCTTATCTTTTTGGGGTGACTCGGCGTGCGTGCGTTTCTTCTGCGTTCAATTCTGCGCTGTCTGTGTGAGCCTTTCGCGCCGTTCTTACACCGGCGCACCACCACCAACCGAGGGAGGGGGGTGGACAATTTACAAGGGAAAGGTGGTGGATATGGCCAGGCGGCGCCTGTGTCGATGAAGTGTGAAGTAATTTTAAAGTAAAATTCAGTCAGAGTGTAGTGCGTGTGTGGTTCTGTCCCTTTAAATGCTATCGGCCACCGCAACAAACCGGAGCACATGTGTCTGTGCGTGCTTGCGCGTATTTACTTTCTCTTGCTTCCCTCTCTGTTTGTTCTTCTCGCCTTCTTTTTTATGCTGTCTCTTTTCTCTCTCTCTCTCTCGCTCGCTCGCTCGCGAACAAACGTATCGTTTGTACATTGTCGCGACTCGCGCGTTATCGCGATATCACGGACGAGGCGCGCAGCAGGCCATGGAGGCGCGCGCTCGGTCGTGAGTGGCTCCGGCGAAACACGCAGAGAAGTTATATATGATAAAAAAAAATGAAGAAAAACGATAATAAACGTGGTTTGTGTTGCCGATTCTCATACATAGTAACAAGAATGTGTGAAAATTTCAATATACATATACATATATATATATATATATATATATATATATATATATATATATATATATATATATATATATATATATATATATATATATATATATATATATATATATATATATATATAACTGCGCGCGCAAACACGTAGCGCTTTACCTAATATCTGTGTTTTTCCTTCCTATTTTCACCTTTAGATTTGCAACTTTTCAACAGAACTCTTAGTATAGAATCGAACATGGGATAGAAGAAGAAGAAAAAAAAAACGAGCGCAAAAATGTAAATTCTTGTAACAACTACTACTGTGAGGGTATCGATGATAATTGATTAAAAAATAGCGCATTCATGATAAACTATAAGGGCGGAATGATAAAGAAAATAACGTAAAAATAGAAGAAGAAAAAAAAAGCGATCGGTAGAATGAAGAAGAGTTGGTGAGAAATTGGGCTGGGAGGAAGGGCATTACTCTTAACCTAGTTCTAAACTAATATGTACAACAAAAAAAAAACTACAAAACGATCGCGGAAGGAATTAAGAAGGTTGCCCTTGTTTTCCTTCTAT
Source organism: Anopheles stephensi (assembly GCF_013141755.1). Taxonomy (NCBI): domain Eukaryota; kingdom Metazoa; phylum Arthropoda; class Insecta; order Diptera; family Culicidae; genus Anopheles; species Anopheles stephensi. The sequence continues at coordinate 2,042,509 of NC_050202.1, read as the reverse complement.
CCTTCTCACACTCAACCCCCATCCTCCCCCCCCCCCACCCCACTGATCCGTGCGTGGACGAGGAGGTTGGAAAAATACGGATAAAGCTTATCGACAACTACACACCTATCGGCGTATCAGCTAACCACGAACGAAAAGGGGTGTACCCTCCTCCTCCTCCTCATTTCGTGCGCCCTTGCAACAATGCCTTCCCCATATTCTAAGCTGTGTGTTTTTTTCTGTTTTAGTTTTCCGTGAAATCCTTCGATATTTTTGGTCATCGTCACCCCGTGCAACCGCCGTGTGTAAAGACACCTCTCTTCTCTGTCCCTCTCTCCCCTTATCTACATTCTAATTATCCCTCGCTACAAAAACGCATCTAAGCACCTTCAATAAAATATGGGGCGGCGGGTGGGGTTTTTTTTGAAGATGTTATGGCTCGATTTAAGTCATACTCGATTCGATTTTGATCCACCCCGCGCTACCAACAGCTCCAACCATATGATTGATTGTGGCGTTATAAACGGCCACACACACACACACACGGCCGTTGTTGGCTGTTCTGGGGAGCAATACAGTTGCGCACGGTAAAGACGCTGCTACTCTTGCTGCTGGGAACGATCGGAAGAGATGCTTACGTTAGACGTGTGCTGTGCTCTCTCCTCTCCTCTCGTGTTTTTGTTTTGGTTGGGAAATCCTTTCTAGAAGTAGATGTACTGGACATCCGTCGGTGTTTCCGGTTGCTGTTGCTGAGGCGGCACCGTACTGCTGCTGCTGCTGCTGCTGCTGCTAGCATTGGCCAACCTCTGGGGCGCCTGCTGGTACTGCTCCTTACAGCTGCTGCCGGCCGCCGCCAGTTGCGCTTGCTGTTGGGCGACCTGCTGCTGCTGGAACTGCTTGTCCGCGATTTCACGCGCCACAATGTCCTCGATCACCTTCACGATCACGTCGATCTTCTGCAGATCGTGCATGGTCAGCTGGCAGAGATCGTAACCGACGGCGAGCTTGGACGATACGTTGAGACCGCGTGTGGCCGACGCGATGCAGGATACGGCTAGCAGTGATGGTTCCACTTGCATGAAGATGGTTTCTATATAATGGAGAAAAAAAATGAACGGGGCGAGAGATGGAAAAGCGACACAAAATCGTTAGTGGGAACAGTTTCATTTGCGACAGTCCTTAAAAGGAAAAAGGAGAAGATTCTTAAAACTAGCAGGTAAAAATCAGAAAAAAACACACAGAAAGCAATAGAATGGGGATGGATGCTGAAGATTTCGCCAATGGGTTTCGAAAACGACTCTTCGGCTAAAAGTTCGTTAGAAAGTGCACAGGTAGAGCGAAAAGGCAAGCCCGACGATGGTAAGAACAAAACCTTGAAAGGAACAAAAAGGTACAGCAAAGCAGAGGCTGGATGTAGAAAAGAAAACCGTGTCCTTTGGAATCTTCCTTCCAATGTGTGTGTGTTTAAGCGCAACAAGCAACATCCTTCTTTGTCGTTTTGCCCGCTTGCAATCCATGGCCCATCGCATCATCTTGTGCCTGGTACCGTAAAACCTGCAAGGATGCACCCAGTCAAACAGAGACCTGGCAAGGCCATCAGAGAGATGATGTTTTTCTTCGATTCTATTTCGCCTCGATCCTTCTTCGTGTGTATTGTTTTTCTAGTGCTCAAATTTCTTGTTTTGGCGTACCAAAGTTCAGGCTTTCGCAAGCTCTTTCCGTTTGGACAAATAAAGCTAGCTATAAACGGAGAACCTCTTACACATATTCACACACACACAGGCGGAGATGGCCATAGTAAGAAGGATATTCGGAAAGGACACAACGAGGACTTGCAGAAGAAGACTTGCGTCGGTTGGGTAAATTCTACAATGGCGTATTTGTTTGAATGAATCTTGCTGCTGTTGCATCTTCCTGGTGTGTACGCATGTGTGTGAGTGGAATTTCCAGACTCCAGAGTCAGCCACAGTACAAAAACGCAATCCTTCCAATAATGCTCTCTAAATAATACACACAATTGTAGCCATAATTTAATGGGTAAATAAATAATCATTCCAACAAACGGGGTGCAATCATCACGAGCTCTCTCTCTCGTCAATCGATTGTGCGCTGTTGGTATGTGCATTCGTTTCGGGGTGTTACGCCGTTTTCGTTGCTCGTAAAAACTAAACGATGAGTAAATCCTTCATGCAATAATATACACAAGTCCGCAAAGTCCATAAAAGTGCCCTTTCCTTTTGCCCCGAGCGAGTGATCTTCTCTCGCTCGTCCTGATTTTCCCCTTTTTTCGTTCTTTTTCGGGTGTTTTGTTTGATCCTTTCCATTATTTTTTTTCGCTGTGCGGCTGCTCAACGCGAAATTAACCATCCTTTGCTCATTTTGCCCAAACTTTATTGGTTACACACGCACGGTGCTCTCGGTTGGGCAACGCGAGAGGAAGCAGGGCTTTACAATCTTTTGCTCGCGCAATTGGGTTTGGGAAGGAAGATTTTATATGGTTTTTGTATCCTGAAATTTTAACCTTCCTTTTCGGTTCCTTGTTTCGGTGCAGGGAACTGAGGGTCTCCACCCCAAAAAAAAAAAAAAGAAGAAGCTTTTTCTCCACAATTAACACCCTATAAGCAACAAGAGCTCTTGCAGGAGGTACAAATTACATGCGCCGACGCCGTCACTAAAATGGAATGCGCGGAGGGCAATTTAAAGCAAATGCGATTCCCGGTGGAAACGACGAATCGTTTTACAACACACTGCACCGTGAAGACTCACAATAAATGCATATTCCGTTTGTTTTTGTGTGTGCTCGTAAAGAAGGAACACTGTTACACAAATATTTCACATGTGCTGGTCAGCAGTAGAGTCGGCCGTTGTCGTCATCGCCCGGGTTGCTCAAGAAAGGGTTTAACCCTCGGACGGTTTCCACCCTCCCCCCCCCCCCTCCGCCCCGGGGCGGAAGTGTATCGGATTACGTAGGCGGGCACAAGCAAAACAAAACCTTAGTCCAATTACGCCATCATCGTCGCCGTCGATGCGCCCACATTATGTGCAAAAATCCAACTTCCAACGATTTCGTTGAATTGAATTAGTCTACAGGCGGTGCGCGATGCGCTGGTGTTAGTGTTGGAACTCGCGTAGCTCGCTCGGGGTGTTCCACTATCTTATCCGCGCGCGCGCGAGCGCATGTTCAGGAATGCACTTGCAGCACATAGAGAAGAGCTTCCATGTACGATGATAACACGGAAGATCGCGTTTGTTGCAGCTTGCAGCAGAAGGGGCCATTGTGCTGAACCGCATCGTGTACTTGAACGGGAGAGAATGAGTGCGAATCCAGTTTTGGGGGCTGCCAAGCAACAACACACAAAGATGCTATATCTGGAACAACCCCAAAGCACAACATCACAACAAACATCTGCCCCTTTAAAAGGTGTGCAACTTAAATGCTTTTCGCTTGCATGATGCGGACGCCAGGTGGTGCGCGCTTTTGTTCGCGAAGAGAAAAGCTTTTCGCGTTTAAATGTCCTTCGAGTACGGGCTCAAATTGGCGCGTATGGGAGAGATGGGGATTTTACGGCCGAAGCAGCAAACCCTTACAGGCAAGCATCGTGACGGAATGATGGCGCGCCGAGCAACTGCTGCTGCTGCTACGTTTTGTTTACAAACAACCCACTTCCTTTTCTGCCTGCTCTGTGGGGCCTGCTGCTGCTGCTGCTGCAGCACACCATCCGAAGACCCAAAAACGAAGCGAGATCGACTCCCTGACAGACGTCCATGTACGTAAGAAAAGCGGGTTGCACCTTGCGTTGTGGTTTTCGAATACAAAAGCGGCGATCAAGGATATCTTCGTCGCTCGTCGAAGGATCGCGCGATTCTGGTGATCCACGGGGCACACACATTCGAAAGAGGAAACACATTTTTATGCTTCGTCTGGTCAGCGGCACCAGCAGCATTTCGATATGAATGCCTTATGTTTTTCCTTTCGTCATCATTCACAACACACGCAAGGCACCTGTCGCACCCCGAACCCGAACCTGCTGCTCTCGCTTCTCCGCTTCTGGTATAGCGTAATTTAAGTGTTTTTGTGTTTTGTTTTGGCATAATTCTTGCTGCTTTGTTGGATGCGTCCACCGACCAACCAGTTGCATCCTGTCGCAGCTCGTTCGAGAGATCCTGCCACTCGCCTAGCCTCACACACTAGCGGGTGTCTCGCAGCTCTCGCCTCTATCCTTTAAAAAAACCTGCCTGCCGATAAAGAGACGAATAATAAAAAAGCGCTCAATCATCTCGTTCACCTGCCGGGTGGAGTTCCGTTGCAGCAGAAGCAACACACAGAAACGACAAACACCTGCCCTCATTTATGGATATACGCTTTTTCTTCTGCGCTGTTAAGCTCGATTAGAGAGCTCACCCCGATTGCACCCCGCGCTTTCCACCCGAAGATCAACTAGGTTCGGGCGGTCGGAAGAACGGAAGAGGAAATAGCCAAACAGAAAGAAAAATGCGAACGACGCATCACCACCCTTAGGAGTGATTATCTTAAATGCCGTTCTGGACCGACCGACCGACCGACCGACCACGGGAAGAAGATCCATCTCGTTCGTCAAGCAAACCTCTTTTCGCCAGCTTTCAAGCCCATAAATTGGGCCCTGAAGTTCATTAACGGGCGCACTGTTTACAAGCTTTTGAGGAGTAAATAAAATGCGTGCGGACATGCATAATTTGGCCATCCAAAATGCCCTTTGGGCGCGATTCGGCAAAATGAGCCAAAAATACTTTTAGGCGCCATTTTCGCTTTTTATGGGCCAGTCGTCGTCGTCGTCGCGCCGTCTTAATTATTTTGAACTAATAAAATTACATTCCAACACCATTCCAATATTTCCTGGTGAATGTCTTCCAGACGGGTGGAATAACCCCCAGAAGAAAAAGGATCCTCCCTTTCATTTCAACCCCCCACAGCAAAAGCGTTCGTTTCCCTTTGAACTTTGCTACCAAGAAAGAAAAGTGGATGTAATGTAATTAATGTCACTCGTCTCACTACCGTGTGTTTTTGGGGTAACATCGCTAGAAGGTAGTCATTACCTTCATCCACCGGAAGAAAAGCTCACCAGACGACAGGCACCCCAGCTCTTTGTATCACTTTTTTTTGCTGCATAACGGAAGTAGCATTACAAAAAAAAATATATTGTCGGTTATCATACCGATTGATCAAAAAAGGTTGATGATCACATTCAACAAAAGCTGCACAGATGGCTCACCTCCGGGAGTACTGGACGGGTGGTGGTGGTGTACCACATGTCACCGAGGGAGAGTACGTGAAGACACTCACGCAACGCAAGAAGGCGGTCGTCGGGGTGCGTCTTGGTACGGACTGGGGGACACAAACGAATGTCGTGCAGTTCCTTTCTTTCTTCTTCCAAACCCTGTGTTAATGTAACGTCTTCAACACCTGGTGTCATCACCGTGCCCCGTCCTCCCTAAAGACCTTTATAGCAGCTACAAAGGAGGCGATATCATCAACGGATCTCGCTAGCTACAATTTCAAATCGCGCAGGACGACATTCGACGCACTATTGCGTGTCGCCGCGGCGTAGGGAGGTGACCCAAGACAAATGTGCAGCGAGAAAACGATCGGTCCTTCGTACTTCTCTGCGTCCTCCTCCTCCTCCGTTCCCTTTTGCCATTTGTTGTCACAAGGCACAGGGATAAGGACGAAGGTGAGCCACCCTCTCTCGCTCGCTCGCTAACTTCACCTGGTGCTGTGTGTTCCGTTGTGTGTCCTTATCAATTGGTACTTTGAAGCGATCGAAAGGAAAAGGTGTTTTTCGCCTAGAAGAACCCTCACGCGATACGGTGCGCTGCGTCGCATTCTTACGATTACGATTATTATTTATTTCGTTGCATTCATCGAACCGACCCCTCCTATTCGCTTGGGCATATTTATTTAATTTAGCTTGCAGGAAACAAATCATTACAGCGTACACAGCTGCTCCGAAGAGTCGTACGCCCTGAAGCAATCTCAAACGACGGACGAGAGTACGATCGAGTCGCTTACACGGATTCCGGGGCTTTTGTGCTGTGTGGCAATCCCTTTTGCTTCGAAGGAGTAGAAGTAATAATACACCACACACCATGCCCCCAATGCGCACTAATTTTGCAATATCACATTTGGAAAATGTAAACGAACACACTGGCTGTTCTCGTTAGCCCTCCAGAAAGATGGTCGGCGGCTCATTGGGTGGGTTTTATGTGGATGTTTCATTAGGCAAGACGCTTCTTTCCCTTACGGGCACAGCAGCAGCAGCAGCAGCACGCCCCTACCCAGTTGATATGAGATTATGATCGTGCACAATAAATTATCACGATTGTGTGCATATCCATCGATCCTCGCACAGGCCATCAAGATCTGCGATCGGTAAAACACAAAGAAGCAAGGCTGCCGATGCTTCTGAATCGCAGCGAGGAGGAACAGAACAGTAATCTTCCCGGTTCCGAAACGAATCCCAAAATGCGAATATAGGGTAGCCGGCAATAATTTCTCTTCCCCGTAAGAAGCGAATTTATCAAAACAGCACCAACACAACACAACGAAACCAAGAGGTCCAAACGAAGGCAGAGGATTCCAAAACCCCGGGAACCGTTTCGAATTGCACGGATTCGATGCGTTTCCTGTCTTGAAACGGTGGAAAAGCCAAGAACGCAACGCGACCAGCCGCACACAACGGCTTTGCTTTTCTTGCGTTTGTTCTGCTCTCGCTACTTCTCGAAAAGGAAGCAACAATAAGCAACGGTTTCGTTAGAGGAAAAGCTGGGCTTGGTTGCAGAAATTTCAAGTTTTTCCTTTCCTGCCTTCCTTTGGGCCCGGGTCCTTCTCTTCTCCTCCTTCTTAAGGCGAGGTAGCGCGGTTCCAAACACGAAAAGATGCCGAAGACGAAAAAAGGATTCAACCATTCGTTCCTGCTCCGCTCGCTCTCCAACACCGAACGAAAAGAGCCAAGTCCGTCGGATTTTTTGCTCGGGTTTGGGGTTGCGAAATAATAAAAGAAAAGGTTTGCGCGTATATAATTTGCATCCACGGCAAGGCAGAGAGCGAGCGATTGCCAACAACCGTTTTGAACACACTTCAAAGGAAGGTTTATCCGGTATGCCGGCTTCCAGGCGTTCGGACCGTCTGGAGGAGGACGGTTGGCTGGTGGTCGTCTAAGGAGGTCCTAAAACTTAATCGCGCTGCAAGGAAGACAGAGAAGGATGGACAATCATTCTGCCATAAATCTATTTTAACCCCTTTTTTCTGCACACCTAGTGAGAGAGAGAGGCAGGCCAACGAATTACCGGTTAAAACCCAAGGTTGCTACAAAAACACGTAGACACACACTGTGGACGGACCTCAACTCAAATTTAGCAGTCCGGAGGTCTTTTACAAAACGCGTGCGAGCGTCTGGTGCCCGTCTTCTTTGAAGGTTAACGTGCGTCTAGCGTGCGTGTGAGATCTCGATCATTGCTCACCACCAATGTCCGCAAGACCCAAAAGGTTTCGCCTAGAGGCGCGTAATGAGCCGAACGAGCGTTAGAGGTAGGTCCGGTCTCCTATCGGCCAGTTTTACTACCCTCAACTCGAAGAAGAAGGTTGCCGTTCGGTTGCCGGGCTCGATTGATCCATCCGCCAAAAAAACCCAAACGCACAGGTAGTAGACTAGAGAGCAGCAAAAACGAAGGGGTTCACACAAGAGCAAACAAGATCGTAATAAATCTACCATCGTCAGCTAGAAGGTTCGATTAGCAGCGTCAAAATTATAATATTTGTAAATATTGGCCCTCGGGCCAATTCGACACGTTTCGACGGGAAGGGTATGCGCAGAAAACGGGGCAAATGTAGATTTAAGGGATGATCGATGCGAACCCAAAAGAAGGGTTTGTGCGGAAAGAATTTGCCTATCGTTAAAGCTAGCCTGACGACACACACACACACACGTATGTCTTGTTGAATTGCTTTGATCGTCCTTGAGTAGGGGCATGACAGTTTCCTAACCCCCATGAGAGAACTGCGGCTCTCGACTGTTGAACTCGACCTATCGGCTCGCACTATGCAGGGGCATCTATATTGATTAGGCGCTTGCTGTGGGTCCTCTACTATATCGTTAAAATCGCAACCCATTTACACCACACGCCTTATTAGCATAGTTATGAGAAGAGCACAAATGAGAAGTCGAGAAGCATTTAAGGGGTGTGCGTTTTGGGAATCAAATTGCACAAGCGGTTCTAGAAATTAAACCATGGGAAAAATGTTGCGTTACTTCATCTTGTGCCTCTTCTTGTAACAACGAGATAGGAATCGAGTTCTTTTCGCGTGAGTGTGTTTGTAAAAGCGCTCTGCGCTGGGCAAGCAAAACTCATCCTTTTCCTTCCAGGAACTCCAGGAACAATTCAGGCAAACCTCCGAAACATAACAGGATGAAGAGAAGATGGCTGTGGTTGGAAGTTCCATCTCGCTTTTTCTCCCGATGCTCAACAGATCGATCCCTGGGCCCATTCCATCACACCACTTGAGGGAGGTTTTTCGAAATGAAATGGCCGATCTTCGAGCGAAAGAAAGAAAGAAAGACGTCCAAACAAGTGCCCACACCACCACCAACGCCCAGCCCAAGCAGCGTCCTGAGCGTTGTCCATATGTTTCCCAGAGACTGAGAAGATCCTCAAGAAGATGCAATATTGGGCAAAGAAATGAAACAAACAATTGTGTAGGGTGGAATGGAAAACGGTCAGGACTTTTCAAAAAACCCATTAACCTAATCGAAGATCGTTTAACGTCGAACGTACTAGAGGACACTCACATTATCGAGCATCAGCAACAAGATTTAAAAGGCTGCCTTTAAACGAGAGGACAACAAATGGGGTGAAGAAAACCCCCCCGAGAAAGGAAACCTATGACGGTCAACAGCATTGCTGGACCTGCTGCTACCCGAAAAGGGAATTTTCCTATGCGCCTTTTCTTGCGGAACACCACCACAGCTTTTTTTAAAGGGCTCCGCGTGGTGTGGTTGTGGGTTTTGTTTGTCCCCGAGCAAACGCGGGCGGGAGGCACACGCAGTTATGCTTTTTTAATTATTTATGTGCATACATCAACCGAAAATGAAAACCTACAACAGTGGAACGAATGTGTCTGTAAAGTATGGGAGCCAGCGGCCGGAACCTGCCTGCACGTGGAGAGGACGTGATGTCCACCTTCTGCGGGAAGCATGATGAAATGTTACTTCGCCAGTTGGGAGACTTCAAGCAGGAGGAGACGACGAACCCTTTGCTTCTTTTCCTGCTTCAATCCCTCACCACCGTCGAATCGTTGTTTTTAATGGCTGTTTGAGAGGCACGTGCTCCTCTTTCTGTGTGTGTGTGTGTTTTATGCTATTTCAAGGCGGACCAGAGAGAGGTGCGTTTTTCCTTACGGCATATCTCTCTTTTCCGATTGCCAATTGATGCATTTAACTAGGAATCGATCAGCACCATACACCCGACATGGGAACGGGGAGACACAGAAAAAGGAATCCATTTAAAGGGATACTGTGTAATTGTAATTGCTCCCAATGAGCCACTACCTAGGGAGCGACCAGCATCGGAGAGGGAAGGCAGGGCAATGCAATGCAGGTGAAAATGACCTTCTTGACAAGCGCGCGCTGTGGCTCCTCTTTTTGTGCGTTTTTCGTGAGCCAGACAGGAAAGGTGCGCGCGCACACAACAAGCTTCCCATACAAATGTGCGTGTTGAAATGCAAGCTGCACAAAATTAGCCCCATTGTGCAACAATGCACCGCGTACGTACGGTGGGGGGGAATCGGTCATTCGATCCTTGGCCAAATGGCAACCCGAAAAAAACAATCCCAGCAGAAGGAGAAGACGAACCGCCAAAGGAGGGCAAGACCTCGGGCGCGCGCCGTCGAGACGTGATTTTAAATCGGAAATAATTAAGAAGGATCACACACACTCGTCGTTCTCTCTCCCCTAAAGCGGGTTGTGATTGAAGCAACGAAAAAAGTGTTCCAGACCTAAAACGAGACCCCTCGCGAACGGAAACCGTCCTCTAGTCTAAGACCAAGGCTAAGGAAGGAGAGAGAAATTGGCCAGGTGTGATTTTTATAAACATTTTTTTCTTAATCTCAGATCTTAACGTAAAAAACACGAACGACGCATCAATGTCACGTAAAATAAGGATCAGCAAAAAAAAACCTCCATTTTACCTGGTAATCTATTCGATATTGAAAAACTTCTCAAGAGTGATTTAAAGTTCATCCTTTAATATTTTTTTTTTGTAAGTTTTTCCTTAAAGGAAGGATCACTTTTCCTTTTTTCGAGACGTAAGTAAACACCGAAAAAAAAGAAAGTTTTTTCTTCTGTTGTAGCACGATTCTTTAGAGCTGGCTTTGATCCTTACAGGGATCCCTCCTGAAGGAAAGATTCAAAATAACGGCCACAAAATCCTGCCGCCGGAGTCAACGACGCGCAACCGAAATTCGGGAGCAATTGATTTTGATTTGGATTATCATTATCATTCTGCCATTTTAGTTCTGTACAGCATGCTACATTAACTGCAACAGAGGGAGACATAGGTAAGACCCCTGAGAAAGATTAAAAGGAAGGGAGATTGTTTTTTTTTTGGGAAATAGGAGACGAATTGCTACTTTTGAAGAAGAAAGAAAAGAAATTGCAGGACTCTTCGTGGTGCAGAAGGAAAAAAAAGCTGCAGAAAAAATACAAAATGCGACAAATCTTACAATCCTGCAGGGAGAGAGTTTGGAGAATATGTTTTTGCGATCGCAGCGTGTGACGAAATAAAAAAAAAAACAATCCCGATGGAAGAGGAATGATTGAGTGGCGATCAGCTCTCCCCTATGATGTGTGTCGTCCTTTAATTAATTTTCCTCCTTTCTAATGGTTTCCCGCCGCACGATTCCATTGCACCACACTTCATGTAACAACCATTTTGCTCCCCGACCCGAGCAGGCAAACCGAAACAATCGGAACTTTGATTTATTTCGTCCCTGTTCTGCTGCTGCTGTTGGCCAGGATTTATTAATTGAAGCAAAACCTACCTATGTGCTATTCTTGATCGCATCCTTCGAACATTCCCTTACAGGATGACGACGCAGGATAACGTTCTGTGGCTTCCGCACAGAAGGAATGTTGTATCAGTAAGGATCTCGTGAGGAGTCGTGAGTAAAAAAAAGGGTAAGTGGTAAGGAATTTTATTACCCAAAACAAGACTTGCCGTTACACACCAACCGAACGAGATATAGTTCTCGTCGTCGTTGTCGGAGATTGCAGCCAGTAATTAATTTATTGATCATGCGGTGTCCCACCGACCCAAAAAAGGGGTGTTTTCGAGCGGCAAAAAAGGGTGATAAATTTCTCCCAGTTACAACAACAGTCGATCGATAGCTACACTACTAGTGGGACAACAGGAGACAGTTTCCCAGAAGAGTGTTTCCCCGATTTTTAAAACCGTTGCCCGGCCACCGCCAGACCAGACGACGAAAACACGATGTTGTTGCGGCATTGTAAAGAAGGTCCCGTTTGTTTCCGAGAAGAAAGTGGTTCCTTCACGGTCCCTTTTTCGAAGGTTTGACGACGGCAGACGGGAGGAGGAACGAGTTTTTCCTTCCGCAAACACGGTCCTGGGACCACAGAACCCCTCGCACACATCATAAGTGAGAGAATGTCCCGAAATCTCAAACTGCCGGTGGGAAATTAAACAACAAAAAAAACTGGATATCTGTGAACCAAGAACCGGAACCTATATCTACATGCAGGACGTTTGGGAGGGGGAGCAAACGCTGTGGAGTCCTCACCAACCCAAGAAGTGTCACAAACCTCGAGGAACCTTTACAACACACGGTTGTGCAAGATGCATCTCGAACGACTACAATGTTGCTTAACGGCGACAATACCAACCCCCGGGGCAACTCGAGGCCATCTCATTCATTACCTCAGAATTAAGGGACCAAAGTGACTTGACTGATCTTTACCGGATTTTAAACAGATAGTGCACAGATACGGAGTTGCCTTGCACGCTTAACCGGCCAAATGATATCTCTGGGCTCTTTTGCCAGACGGCTTCGGCACACACACAGACACGGTGGTGTAACATTATCATCCGGTGAGCGCAACAATTGCATGAATTGCAAAAACTGGCTAAATTTAGTCAAACGGACAAATAACCGGTTGTTGGACCACGAAGAGTCGAGACGAGATCCTTTCCTGGGAGATATTTGTGCGTGCCTGCAGCGAGAAGCAGTGGAGAAGGAACTGGGGAAGGCTTCACATTCCCGCATCATCACCCGGTTTTGTGCGCATAAACTAAAGCAAGCGAACTTGGACGAGGAATTTAGCGAAAGGAACGAAGGCAGCTGCGCTGGTGCAAGAAAGACGAGTAACCCGCTCAGTTGCATACATAGCTGTGGAATGCATACTAAACACGTCGTCGTTTTGGGGGTTGATGGATGTTGATCGTTCTTGGTTTGTCCCCTGCCGAGGTAGAATCGCAGAGCCGCAGCAAAGCCCGACCCGAAGTGTGTCTCGCTACGCCTTGAGAGGCAGATGTGGGCAAGCAATCCGGGTGTCACCTCTCCGAGGCGTTTAGTAATCCTTGACGACTGATATCATTGTGTCGAGTGCAAACACGGAGGGGAGAGTAAGATATCTCCTCTGCAACAGTTTTTGATGTTTAACTTCCTCGAATCGATAAGATCTACCCTGCACCGCACCGAGGCTGTTGTTTGAGAAGGTGGAGACGATTCGTCGAACATTGACTTTTGCTGAGTGTGGATACCGACCACCATCCGCTCTAGCAGTTATGATCGCGTTCTGAGTGACATTGTTGCCGGACGACGGTTGAGCGACCCCGGAAGAACTTCACCAAAGCTAAAAACGGTCCACTCGCAGGTGTGTGTGTGCCTGCACAGACCATGCAATATCCTTTTCCGTTCCGAGCAAGCGGCCGTCGTCGTGGCGGTCAGGTCAGGTTTATCATAAAATGTTGGATCTCCTTGGTTTGGTTCGGGAAAGAAAACCGGGACTGCACAGAGCTCGGCGTTCCCATACGAAGGCTTTGACACAGGAGATCGCGAGCCGTCGATTATTAATTGGCCAAGCGCGGTGGCCGGTGGTGGTGTACACAGCAGCAGCGGCCAGGAGACCAGAAAAAGTTGGTGCGGGCATTTAAAAAACAGGGAAAAACTGGCACTTCCTAACGTGGAAAATGACCCTCGGTGCAAGCGTCTCCCGTTTATGGTGGTGGCATGTGGACCCTCCTCTCTCGCTATGTGGGGGAGGGGGGGGGGGGGAGGGAACACTGTTCTGTCTGACTTTCAAAAGCAAGAGCCACGGCTAAAACAAAAGCTTCGTGAGTTAAAAGTTGAAAAAAGAAAACCATTTCAAGGAAGAAGGTGTCCCTCCGGTTGTTGTACCAAGCAATACACTTCCGCTTCTCTTTTTATCACGTTAGTCAGTCAACCTGCAGGATCTGCGCTGCTTCAATTTCCTCCACCCGAGAGCTCGACGGTTCAATTGGCCGTTGACACTTTTGATGGGCAGCCGCAGCAGGCGAGCTAGCAGCAGGACCCACCCTACACCACACGATTGTCATTAGAGGGTGAACCGGAAATTAACATAAATTTCTCCTTTCAACCTGCGCCTGATCGAGGTGTCGCGATACGAGGCGCGAGCAAACAGGCGAACGAGCGACCCAGTCAATTAAGGACACGTCCGGCTGGCTGCGAGCACACACAACACCTGCGCATTTACAGAAAACCATCGGGGTACCCACCCGGTGAAAAGGTCAAAAATGCACTCACACACAATTATCCTGTGATCAAGTCCGATAGGCAATGCGTGCAGGGAAGTAGCAGCAACAGGCGCACACGGTTCCTGTTGCTGTCCAGAGTTCCTTCCAACCAGCAAGTGTATGTCAGGCAGTAGAATTCCTATACGGGTGAGCGTTTTGGAGGGGGGCTGCCCTGAAGAGATTCCGATACACAACCCCGGCGGATAAAGCGCAATGGACTCCGGTGTTCGTCATCCTTGGGTGCGTGTATCGGGACATTAAAACGGCGGATGGCAGCTGTTTGATATCGACGAACAAGGAGGAAACATTCGTTAGGAGGTTCAAATTAAGCTGAACTCACCGTTTGCTGCACAGCACAACACCTTTCCGTTTATTCTTCGCGCGAAAGGAGACCTACTGCGGGAAGGAAGAATAAATGTATCGGAATGAAGGCGAACCAGGATATCCCAGGGGACCAGGCAAGGGAGCAAATGGGCAGCAAAAGGACGAATGAGGGAGCGAACAATGGCAGCGACAGCAGATGGCGCTCTTTTTTCTTAACTGTATCCTGACGCTCCTGACGAAGGAAGCCGGTTGCTACAACGGGGATCTTGTAATACTCGTTTCGAGTTTGAATACTGGGTCCTGCTGGAGACGCTTAGGTCTTTTGTAGCAACTTCCGAACAATAGAACTTCCAAACAGTTGTGCAGATATTCTGCAACCACTCCTCGAAGGTCCTGTAACCCTCCCGAAGCGCTCTTTTTGCACACACTCTCGCACACAAGCAAGCCATTTAACTCTGACAAGCCTCCCGAGGTATTCCCTTCCAGGGTTCACCATCCGCCGGGAGCTTCTCCAAACACTCCTGGCATTGCTCTCTGGTACAGCGATTCCGGTTTGTTGGGTTTTATTTCACCTTGTTGTCATCAACCTCTGTTTTTTCCCTCGATTCGCGAGAACGTTACATTACCATTTTCTACGGTTGAAGTTCCTTTATTTGTGGCCCAAAGAGAAGAGGTGCCCACATGCGACAGGCTGTAACCGTGAAGGGACACGACCTCTTCTTCCCGATCGCGGGTAAAACACAAGCACACAGGAATCTGGCTCGTTTCCGCTTTACTTTTGGCACACGGAGCCAGCAAACAGGAGGAACGATGCCGGGTGTGTGCGTTGTATGGCCCTTTTCTCTGCACAACCAGCCAGGCCATGGGCGATAGTCGTCATATCTTCGCGACCCCGTGGTTGGAAGCGAAGTGGTTTCAACCCTCTGCGTGAGCCGGCGGCGGCGGCACCGACCGCGGCGAACGCGAGCGCGCACACGCTCGTCTCGCGGATAACCTTGAATTTAAATATCCCCGAAAATGAATGTACCATTCATTTTCGGGCACCGGGTGGAATAAAAGGGAACAACACAAACCCGAAACCGACGACCGAAAAAACACATATAAAACACACACACACAACAGGGAGAGAGATTCCGGCGGCGTCTTCACCGTCGTCGTCGTCGTCGTCGTCGTGAGGCGAGATGCGATCAGAAGAATATATATATTCGCCCTACCACCTCTCTCGCGTGCTCGGCACCCGGTGCGGCTTCTTGAGATGTTACCAGCAGGAAAGGAAGGCAATGCCACCGATTGGCATTGAAATCGAAGAATAATTGTCCTCGCCCAGAATGCCAGAGGGACTCTCTTGTAGAGGGTTCACCTTCGGGGGGAAATGACGAAGGGACAGAGGAGATTCGCCGGGTTGTGTTGTTTGCGCGCTCAAAATGCAATAAAACCAAAAATCCAATCACCTCAAAAGAAGTTCCCCCCTCAAACGTCTTCCCTTCTCTCACTCTCTCTGTTCCCGTTTGAAGTTCGAGACTTGAAAGTCGCTAAAAATTTTCATCGCAACCGATCGTCCACCAGGCCGCGTCTTCGTTCTGGGGTGATTTTTTCGAACGGCGCGAGAACGAGGAGCAATAAACGTGTAGTAAAAGAATTTTATGAAAATGACCTCGAATTAGAGACCTCCTTATGTCTCGCAATGTCCTCCCCTTGTGGACGCGGCGCATTCTTAACCGTCGCGATGCGTTTGACAAATCAATCCAGAAAAAGTCAATTCAGTTTAATGCCGCCTCTGAGCACGCCGAGTACCTCCCGGGAGAGGAGACGACGCACAACACATTCCACACCATTAGTTGGCCAAAAAGCGGAAGGGCGAGTTTGTAAGGCGATCATTAATAACGACAAAACGACGACGATGGCAGGCGACCAGGGACACACAGCGCCGTGTTGCAAAAGGGAATTCTTGACAATTAACGAGCGGACACAACACAACACGGTTTTGGCCGAAATTGCTTAATTGCGCACCAATGCTGAAGAAAGGTGTATCGACCGTGTGTATCCGTTTTATCGGAAAGGACATTTAGGTGCTACAAGGATCTGGATAGCAAAGAGCACTTACCGGTGTTGCAGACGTGTATGAGTGTGTGCGCATGTTCGCGCAGTCGGGAATCGTCCGAGCCCCACTTGCAGCGTTCCAGAATGTGATCTACGTAGTCGTACGCTGTCACCGCGTTGATGTTCCATTCGAGCTTGCTGATCAACAGCAACTCCCAGCTCTGCAAAAGGTAAGAGAAGATAAAAGGTGTTACAATTAAAGAAAAAAACGGTTTGCTATGCGTAAAGCGTTAATAGTAAACGGCCAACTGTTGGAAGTCATAAAAGATAAGCTTAACGGACGCCTCCGGCGCACACGAGTGAAGACATATGGCAGGATCAACCATAGCTTATCTGCGGACTCACTTCAATTTATTCTGGAACGTGGCCTTCTTAAGTAACCAACGCGTGCCAACAACTCCCCAAAAAAGGACCCAAAGAGCTCCTCTCCCCTGCTAAAGCAGGAGCACGTGCGCCATTCGAGTATTTGAGTCGGTTGGACACACTTTGCATAAATTTCGTGCACAGTTGAACGTGAAACGGAGGGCACATGTGCTGCCCTGGCGCCTGCTTGCATATTTTGAAGGATATTCCCCAACCATTTGCAGGATCTGCTGAACTTTAATGCTTCTTCTGCTTTAAGGCTACAACACACACACACCCCCTGAGGACACCCGGTCGTGTCGGTTACAGCAATTAATTGTAGGACACTGGAACGCATTAACGTCTTCGAACAGCAACAAAAAGCAATGGAAAAACCGTTAAATTGTGTACGCGATGCTACACAAGAGCTAGGGCGCCTTCCTTCAGGGGTCCCTACTATCCCGTCCGGAGATAAGGTTCAATTTTATATCCATGGACTTGGGCCTGAGCTCAGGCCTAGTGATGCATGCAACTACCTCCTTATGCTTGTTTTTCTTTAGTTTCGGTTGAAAACAAAACATCTCTCCCCCCCTTCGAATGTCCTTCTGTCCTGTTGTCTTTGTGCGAGGGGTTATGCAAATGTTTTAACAACCCAACACCGAAGACGAGATGATGTGGGGTCAGTTTCTTCCACAGTGTTCCCTTGGCTGACCGCAGCAGGATTATATGGGCCGTATAATAAATCGCCGCTTGCGGTGTAGACTCTGCACACTGCTGCACGCAGCTCGGGCAACGACGGCCAGGATGAGAATAATGTGCATTCGGAGGACACACACAGTGAGTGAGATTTTGATTGATGAATATCTGCATGACCCGGACCGGAGACACTGAACCTGGTGTGTCCCGGGTCCCATCGTTCCCATTGCACCATCTATCTGCCGGTGTGGTCGACAATCAAACTCCTTCCTCCGGTGCTGTGTCCTTTCCCTCATCACAACTACACGCAAATATGCCAACTTAATCATCCGACTGCTCCCGGCAGAAGGACATTAAGGCCCCGCAACACATCGGTTGGGTAATCGCACGGTTTGCATCGACGCAACGGTCGGTCAATCTCTTCATCAGGGTGACAACAACATGCGCGGCTGCTTCTTCCGGTGGAGGATTCAAACACACACACACACGCACGCACAACTTCTTTGAAAGATTCTTCTCCCATCCTTTTTGTGATGCTGATTGTTGATGAATGGAATGCTGGAACCGTTTGTACGCCTCATTGCGCATTTATGGCGGTTGGCATCTCGGCATCTTCTCGGCCCAAAATAAGGATCGCAAAGAAGCTTCCCAAAGGTGGGTGTCCCACACGGAGCTCCAAAAACGACGTACCAGAGAGTAAGACACAACAAACAAAACAGCCCGCACGTAAAAATAAAGATCAGAATCATAAAAAGAAAATCTCATAATCGTCCACCCGAACCCGCTCTCTGTGTGTTCTGCCATCATCCTTCAACGCAAGTCCCGAAGACTTGGACTTGGGCTTGGGCTTGAGCTGCTGCTTGCTCAAAATCATTCCGCAACCAAATCTCCCGCTCAAATCAACGACGTTTGCGCGTCGCGCGCTCGTTTCCTGGCCGATTACCGAGCGACTCGGCGGGAGACCGGGAGGTGAGGGCCCAATAATAAAGGATGGGATCGCGCGTCGATTTATATACCTGTGCGTTCCGCCCCCCCTCCTGTATGTTGTGTCCACCCCTGTGGAGCGCACGAGGCACGTTAAAAATGAAGGAGCGCCTCCGGAGAAGAGATCCTTTTACGCAACGAGAACCAAATTTAACCAAATCATCATCGAGAGATCAAACAGAAGAGGAAAAAAATAGCTAAATATGATCGTGCGAACGAACGGACGGGCAGCAGAATACTTTAAGCAACCCTTAGCGCAGGCGGATCCGATTCAATGTTAGGGGTTGCTATTTTAACCCCTCGGTGATGCTGGACACACACAAAAAAAAAACAGAGCGCTTCAGAAGAGATAGGCGGCGTCCGTTCGTGCGTGATTCTCAAGATCGTGTGGTGCTGTTGCTCTTCGCATTCGTATCATCATTATTATTATTTTCGTATCCTTCAGGGAAGGCGCTAAAAAGGGAATGCCGAACGCGCGTTTTTTTTGTCCAAAGCACATTCTAAGCCGCAGTCCGTTGAATGATGAATAAAAAATGGTCCTTGTGATCGACGCGATCAACAACAACAAAAAATGATACAAGGTAGCACCTTTTTCGAAATCTCTTTCAAAAGGAAGTCACACTGGCAGGAATTGTGCGTATGTGAAGTGGTGGAGGAGCCGGTGGTGGTGGTCGCTTTTTCGATACGGTTAAAATTCGATTCCGCCACCTCGTTTCGTTGCCTTCTCCGAGCACGTTCCTCCGTTATTTTGGGCGCCGCTCGTCGGCAACTAACTAGGAAGACATAAGGGCATAAGGTTACCGCGAACTGCAAAAAGGACTGCCCTCGGAGGGACAAGGAACGACCGATCGTGCTGTGGAGAGCAAGAAAAAGAGCAGACTCTAAACCGAATCGTTCGTTTGCCGTGCTTCGATTTGATTGATGATCTGGAAGATAACAGGGCACACACCACACCAACTCACCACCACCAAAGGAAAAAAAAAGAAGCCAATCACCAATAACCGGCAGCAACAAAATCCCACCACAGCCCAAGAAGGAGCTGCGCTGCTATTGCGGCCAGCCATCTCCGCGTGTCCCTTTGATCATTTGACCAGCGCAAATATTAAGACTCCTAAAAGGAAGAAGGTGCATTTGTGTGTGTGTGCGCTGCTCTCGCTGTGCGGCACAAGAAAACGATTCCTTTTCGGCCCACCAAAACGCTTGATCAACCCACCTTTACCGCTCTGTTGTTGGCTCCTCTCGGCTGGGAGTTTGAAGACGAGGTAGAGGAACCATTCCAAAATGCCGAAACCAACAACAGCAGGACTCGTCGCGGACTAAACACAGACGAGATCCCAGCAAAATCTTACCTCCATTCGCACAGAACGCGCTGGGGTTTCGATAAAATCTCTCACAACGCGCGCAACCTTTGCTAACTAACGGACAGGACCGACCGCGCGATCGTTCTCTGCTCTGTTCACACAGAACATGGAATGGAAGCACACACACACACGCATAAAAAACTGCCAAAAAAGTGAGAACAGCATTCCATTCTCAGTGGAGGAGCTGGACATGGGGAGGGGACGGAGACACGACCCATTCGAGGGGGGTGGTTTCGCGCATGCTTTTATAGCATGGGGAGTGGAGTGGAGTATGTGTGAGAGAGTTGTCCTTCTGGCTCGAGAAGAAACGGAAAGCTTGTTAGAGAGAAGATCGGGCTCTTGGCTAACGAAAGATCGATCGAACCTGGCTCCAAAGAAACCGGCGCACTCAAAGAAGGTGATCGAGGGCGAAGATCTCCAAAAAGGAGCCATCGTCGCTTCCTTTATGTACAACAACCTCAGCAGACTTCGTGGAAATCGTTAAAAAGGCTCCCCTATCCGGTTCGGTTTCCTTCGCCGGCGCTGTATCCTGACAGGAGAAGGTGTGCTTGGGGGTGGTGGCACAAACCCCGCGAGTATCGCAAAACCTAAACCGTGGGCGAAAAAGAAATGAACCCTTAAAAATAAATGCCCAGACCACGGGGCTCAGCGCTCCTGCGCGGTGTGTGTTTTATTCAATGGACATCGCACAACGGAGACTACTCCCATATAAACCTATAAGCCTTCAAACATTCTTCGATCGTGCGTCCTTCTCATCCTTTTTTTTTGCACTCCAACTCCAAAAACTCCTCCTGGCAGGTTTACCACCAAGGCGACCTGTGGATATCATCTTCGGTGCCTGTGCCTTGGTCTTTCTCTTCATTCAACATTCCTCGGAGGCTTTCTTCTTGGGTGTGCAATGATCCTCTTCCTGATCTTGTTTGCACTTTCGTCCCGATTTTTTTTTTCGCCTCATACCCATGAAGAATCTGTTCCCAGGAGGAGAACCAGATCCTCGTAGTACGATGGAAAAGGGGATTGCAGAAGAAGTGTAAGGGAATGAAATCCCATCCGCACAAATATGTGCACACAAGCACGCACTCACACACACACATGACCAAGGGCTAGCCAGCAATAAAGGCAAAGGCACGGTCCATTTAAAGAGCACCAGAACTTCTAACTGGAAAGCGAGATCTTCACCACGTTTGAAGCAGTAGGTTCGCCTTCTTCGGCATACCGAAGACGACGATCACCGATGCTCGAGGAAAAGGGACGATAACAAGCGATGCGAGAGAGCGCAAAAGGGAACCAGCTTAAGTCGCGGTGAGTGTAAGAAGAACTTCCCTGGTCCAGAAGATTTCCAACACCAACCTGAACGCAGAGAGAGAGAGAAAAGGAGAGAAAGGATAAAAAGCCTCCACCAAAATTGATGTGTGGCAGCGCCGCGCAGCAGCAGCGTACAAGTGGCAAAACGATGAAGCGAGACAATCGTGCGCTAAAAGGCATGCCGCCACCCGACGACATTAAGCCACCAGAGGAACAGAGTGCAGAATCTCTCTCTCTCCCTCTCTCTCTCGGCTTGCCTGCTATAGCCCGGAGAAGCCCGTTAAAGTATGCGAAAAAGCCGAAAAAAAGCACACATCAAGAAAACACGTATCTGGGGTTGTTTTTTAAAGGCCAAAACTCAGGCTAAACGAGTCGAGCATAACTTTGGCAGAGTTCTTGGAGAGGAAGGTGACGCGAAGGTGAGGATACAGGGCGGCGGTGATGAGCACCACACCAGCCTCATCACCCGGTCGGGTGCGATTGCAGGAGGTTATATAGGTGGGTGAAGGACAAAAGCGGACAAATAAAAATACTAATAAAAGAAGAATAGATCCACAAAACGAGATGGAGAGAAGAACAGACAGAGAGAAGAATGGCCACAGCAGCAGCAACAACAGCAAAAAAACAACATAACACTACAAGTAAAACAACAACAACCGCTGAAAGGAAACACAGCGCACACAACACACCGCGATTGAATAACGTGTGAAAATGTTGTAAACTCATTTTTCAGGATCTTCTGCAGGCAGGGACTCGCGACTGAAGCCAAGAGAAGCCAGAGGGTTAGGACAAGGATGAATCGAAAAGGTCCGCGCGCACCAGTCCCACATTGCCAGGCTCTTTTCGGAGAGCCTTTCGGGATGCGCCAACAGCCGCCTGCCCTGTCTTACCGGCACGATCACCTACTCTGTGCCTTCCTACTCCGCCAGGATCGCGCCCTGGTTCTTCATCGCCAAGTACTTGGCGTGGACCAATATTCATTCTGGATTTCTTCATGGCGGTGGGTAGTGTGTGCCTGTGTGTGGTGTGCGCATTTTTTTTATGGTCCTCCATCCAGACCCGTGTGTTCTGTATTTCTGGGAAACAGACGAAAGGAATTTCTCGTGGCTCGGAATCGCTGATATCCCCCTGCTCGCCTCGCGCGTATGTGTGTCGTGTTGTTGTCCACCCCAACTGCCGCAACGTTATGCGCCATCTCGCAACCACAAGACATGCCCGCGCAAAGTAGGCTTCCCTTTTATTTTTTGCCTTTTTGGTGTGCTTGAGTACGCGCGCACTTTCGCATATGTCCTCCCTATCTGTGCTCCGGCTGACAGACAACAGACGGGTAAAGACCCTCGGAGGAAGGAGCATGGAGTTGGCGGCGGAGACAGTTATCTCATTCTCTTTGCTTCTCTAACGCTCCACCCCAAAAAGGGCCCCGGGGGGGGACACGGGCGGTGGAGGCACAATTGGCATTCTTATTGGCCGCTCTCCCTTTCTGTTGTCCCGACATTTTGGAGGTTCTTCCTGGAGTGCGTGCGTGTTGTCTGGTTCGGCAGGTTCGTGGAGCCCTCTCTCTTGGGAGGAGATAGTGGTGGCTGTGGTGCGTAGTTTTGCGCGCTTTTGGCCGAGGTTTTAAATACTCCTCTCGGAACTGCACACGAACCTGAGAAGAGCACCGGGGCATCAAGTACCGTACACTGGTGCCCCCCCCCCCCCCCCCCCCCCCCCCCTGTTGCTGCTGCTGCTCTTCCTTCTATGGAGTGTGGTAAGCGCGACATTGGAATTCGACAGTGAGAAAAGACTGCGCCACACAGCACTTGCCTGCCCCGGCTGGCCGACCACACCACCACACGGGAGGATCGAGTTTTATGATCGAGATTCCTCCAACTCCTTACACCACACCGTACATACGCCCCGATGATCGCCGTCGAGCGAAGTCGTCGTCGGTGGTTGCGCCGGTGATGTCCTCGAGGAAGAATATACCAAAACCATCTGAGAAAGCGCGCAATGCACCACACATACCAAACGATCCTCGGCGACGATGGACGGCGGGTGAGCGCGAGAAATTGGAAGATTCGGGCCACGGGAAAAGTTGTCTCGAAACATGAAACACGAATGTGAGACAGAGCGGGTGTGCGGGTGTCGTGCGGTAGTGGTGGGGAAGCAGGAGAAGCAACAGTGCACAAATTATGCGCCGGTGGTCCTAACCAAAGCAAACCACGACGACCACGACACAGAAGAAATGCGCGCGAATCCACCGGGAACATGCCGGGATCTTGCTCACGCACACCGAACAGCGCCTTTGGTTATGCGTTCACACATATAAACTTTCGGCCTCATCTGGACTATCACCGAACGAATGAAGAGTCGAGCATAGATTTTTTCTGACTTCCTTTGTATCATCGCACATGCCGAAAAGACCTCCTTCGAAGACGACAGGAAACACGCGGACTGACTCTCCAAAGTCGTCGACATCTTCTGGGGGGAAAACTTCAACACGCTGCTGATATCTCTACAAATTTTGATTGCCAACACCCAAAGAGCGTAGCGTTTGAGTGTCTTATCCTGTTTCACGCGGATAATAGACCAACGAGCCTCGGTGGATGAAGCGATTCTAGATAAAGATTAGACCGACCGTCGACTTGCTCTGGCTTTGCGCTCAGCTAAGCTATACTCTGGAGAGTTGATCTTTCCGAATCAGGTTTCCAAGGCTTCCTCACTTGCCTCTCATTGGGTCCTCGCTTCAATGCTGATGTGTTTACCTAAATAGACAAATCTCGACAACAGAGTAGAACACCACCACCATCAACCAGTTACTCTCTCCGATCAGTTGGAGCCAACTATCCCAGAACGAGGCTCCTTAGGAAAGGGATACGAAAAGATCAATGAAGCTGCTTCTTCCCTCCTCTTCAACCCCCAACCCAAGTATAGGGCAAGAAAAGCCAAGCGCAAAATATCCCGCGCGCGCGCACGCTCAACTGCCGCCTGTTGAAGCGCGCCAGATTTTACGCTTCCTTCTCTTGCTTTTCTTCGACCATCATCGTCGTCTTCGTAGTTTGAAGGGGGTTTTGGGGGGGGCTGTTGGAATATTTCATTGAGAAAAAAACCGTCCGATCTGGCTTGGTAGAGGGGCGAGGACTCATAGGCCGCGCAAACAAACGCACACAAGCAAACACACGTAATACGATAACACGATGTTGTTGGGGTCGCTGCTGCAGTACACATAGCGCCTCGCGTTTTGGCCAACCAGCCGACCGTTCGGCCGGTCTTTTTCGCAGTGGCACACCACCAAACAACATAACGTCTCCAGTGGATGACGGATCAGAGAGTGCGAGAAAGAGATCAGAGCGCGAATAACCCCGCCAGAAGAACACGGAAGAAGCAAATAGAAGAAAGGCTAACCAACTTACACGCCACATAATAAATGTAAATCATTTTTTCACAAACATATATCTCCGGCCAGTCCTCTGGTGTCTGAGACTTCATCCGAATCCATATAGGAGGTTCGCTTCAGTAAACACGCCAGTAAAAAGTTGGCGCTTCCACCGTCTCTGCTTACTGGCCCCCTTCGGAAGAATGAGGCGCGTCGTGTCCCCTCCTCCTCCTGCGGGACGAGAACCTCGTTCGTCTCTAAACGATAAAAATGGATATTGCCTCCTGTCCTGACAACGCCACCGTCCACAAAAGCTTTGTCGGAGTTCTTGTCCCACACACCGAGTGCTGGTGTGTCCACCACCATCATCATCTCCAATGATTTCTGATTGCAACAACGGAACGGAAAGAACGAAGAATTGCAATCCACCAACGAGTGACCGACCGACCACCGGCTTCTTTCGTTTCGCGATTGTGGCACCTTCCCGGGGGCGCTTTGACAGCGCCCATACGGGTTTTGGACGTGTGTCCTCCCCCGCGCTCTAGCTAGTGTGCTGCGCTTCGAGCAAGAGGCAAGAGGCTTTGGTGGGTGCTGATGATGACGGTGGTGTCCGCAGTGAAGAAAATTTTGCGCTTAATTGGGTTTGATTGATATCGTATTACGGTGGCGGCATCACTACACACAGGCAGCAGCAGGCACAAGGCATCCTCTATCCTTTTGGGTTGGCCGATGATGGTGACAGAGTGTGGGAGGCGGTAGTGTGTCCGACCCCTCTCCGCTGTGAGTCGTTCATTCACCATTTCCAAAAACCTTCTTTCTCGCCGACGTCGTCACCGCCGCGCGCATTCGTTTGCAACCAAAAATATTCACTTATTTTTGGGACTAAATCGGAACACGCCGACGGACGGACGGAGAGATGCCGCCGTGCTCGCAAATTGGGCACAACCGAAAAAGAAACCCCTGGCGAGGAGGACCGCCCGGGCCGAGCAGGAAGAGCAAAAAGAAATACGTCCGTCTGGCGTGATGGATTAGCGTCGCGCACCAGAGACAACACACATCCGGAGTGTTAGCGGATATTGTCCCCGCGGTGCGGTTTTCGCATTATTGCTGCCAGCAAGCCAATGTCACCGATGCGTGATCCTTGGCCGTTTCCGGCTGATGTTCTGGGGGTGGCGGGGGAACTGAGTGTGCGTGTGTCAGGATTTGTTTAATTAAGCCCATTTGTGGTGGAGATGCGGCTGTGTGTGTGTGTGTGAGCGTCCTCTTCCATTTGGGAGGATGCGTCATATCCAGCGGTTTATTTGCGTTCGCCAAAGTCGGCGATTTTGCAAGCTCTTTTGTCCGCCCGACGCAACTAATGTTTGTGTGTCGTGCGAGACACATCTTTGTCATTTGAATACACGAACACTCTTGCTCTCTCGCATCTCTCGCCAGTTTCGTCCCGTGGGAACAGCGTGGGAAACAGTGATGATCCATTT
This sequence comes from Anopheles stephensi, assembly GCF_013141755.1. Taxonomy (NCBI): domain Eukaryota; kingdom Metazoa; phylum Arthropoda; class Insecta; order Diptera; family Culicidae; genus Anopheles; species Anopheles stephensi. The sequence continues at coordinate 2,016,761 of NC_050202.1, read as the reverse complement.
TTCCGTCGTTTGCGCTAAAAAGCTGAGGTGGCGGCGCAAACTGGTACTGGCTGCCGACTCTCAGACTGCTGCTGGTGTTTTTTGATGTGCTGTTTCCCCTAAAATCTCGAGGTAAAGCACAGACGATCTTCCCACAAGCAGGCGAATGGATCGGATCTCTTTTGGTGGTGGTGGCTTATTCGCTCTGGCTCCGGGGGCCATGTTTCTACTAGTGCGAATTTGATGCGCACCATAGTCCAGGGGGATGGGCTGGGTTTGCAGAATTTTATGCGCGCTTGCGTCAATGGGAGAATGTGTTCCTTCCTTTCCTCCGACACGCTTTTCCTAGCGCCCGAAAATGAGGATCGATCGGGGTGGCTGTGTAACGGAGCAGGGCCTGTTATTATTATTTATGTTAGGCAAGACTTCAAAACCCCGCCAATATATGACTCCTTACTACTACTACTCTACGTGCGCATCTCTCGTCTCCATCATCGTCATCATCCCTTATTTTCACAAAACCCCCATAAAAAGGTGGTGGTTTTCCGCATGAGCGTTAAGTTGAGACTGATCTCCTCACCACTCTTCTTCCGAGGGTGTTTAAATGGCGCTTCTTGCCGGTGGCTTCTTTGTAGGTGTTTCGCCCGGAAGGCGATTTTTAAATGCCCACCGCCCGGCTCTGTTTCGGTGTGCGAATTGAGAAACCTCACCACCGTAGCGTGTGCGTGCGTGTGTGTGTGAGGTGCTATAGCGGGGGTATTTAATTCCGGTCAAGCACCGGTCGGTCACTATTTGGCGCTGGGCGTTAATTATATTCTACTGATGGCCCGCTTGCCACAATCCCGTGTTGTCCGGAACAAGCTTCGTTGATATAGGGCTGAAAAGGAGTTTAACCAAACCCTCGCTAGTGGTGCTGCTTCCGTAAACTTGCGTGCAATCGCTACTCTTACTACAGCGCAGAGTCGTTCGGCGACGGGGAGTAGCACCCTGACACCTACAACCAGTGTGTGGCACGCCACCGAAACCATGTGTCCCTCACGATCCATCATCTTACGGATACAGCTTTTTATCGTTCACGGTTCGCCGGCTCGACGGTTCTTCTTGAACGATCGTTGAAGACGATCACTTCCTTACGACTTCTTCGTGTTGTTTTTTTTTCCATCCGAGTGTAGTCAGGTGTGCGCGTACCACATGTGTTCCCCGCTATAAACGTACGGTGGAGGCTACTCTATCTAACCTAGATAATTGTAAGAAAAACCGTAATTGTTTGACCACAAACTTCTTCCCAATTACACAACATTATGATACAGATACACATACGGGCGACATTTTGATTCACGCCCCCCTTATAGAAATCTACAAACAGGAAGACTTCCTTGAAGACAATTTCCGATCCCGGGCTGGGGGGTGTTTCGCGCACAGACAGTTCTTCCAATTTAGGGGAGGATAAAACTGGGTGTCTGTGAATAATGTTTCTTCATCATTCCGCAATTTTCTTTGCCCGCTCTAGCATGATCATCGTCATCGCCATCATCAGCTTGATATCTTTCTTCGCCTTAATGGATTGGTTCTGTTTTTGCGTGTGTGTCGAGGGGGGTGGTCTACCCTCTATTCTCCTCCACACATCACCCCAAGAAAAAGGATGCCAGAAGGTTGAATTATCACGCAATATATTTTCGCATGATCTCGCCGCCCCACCGATCAACATCAACATCTCTCCCCCCCTGTTTAAGATTTGCAAGTCTCAAGTCTTTATTTCGAAAAGGGAAGTTCAAGCTGCTGTATTCTGTGCGATTGTGTGGTTTTGTGATCGATTTTCGATTTTCGCGATCGTGGTGCAGGAAGTAGTGGAGATAATTTGTAACTTCCAGCGAGCCGTTTTGCAACAACAAAAAATAGCCCCGCACACACACACAGACACATTCCGCATGCCACCCTCCGTCATCTGTGATGCTATTTCCAAATCGAGTTCGACTGTTTTTTAAATCCCCACCAACACACACATCAGGTCCGGTCGGTCGGTCGGTCTGTCGGTCGGTCGCCGGCATGCGGTTATTTCTATTTTGGCGATTTTTTGGCAATTTTTTCGCGAGTTCTTGCCTCCACAGCACACGCGAACGCACACAACAAAGCGCCGCAGACTTATTGCAGACCCTTCCTCTTCTTCGCGATACCCTGCTCCACACCTCCACGCCCAGGCCAGGGTAGGTGTTCGTGGTGAAGTTTGATTTAAAGAGCGCAACCTTAAGGAGGCATGAATAGTCAATAGGGGTGTCTTATCCATGGCGTGGCGATGTTTTTTTTCCGAAGTTGAGTTCTTGCTGTGTACAGTGCGCAGAAGAGGACACATGTGGGTACCCTCCACCAAGCAGAGGTTTCGCGGACCAGGAAGAAGAAAAAGACGGGGCCTTGCCTGTACATAGAGAATGTGGTGTAACCGTGTCTTCAAACCTCGCAGCAAGAATTCGGGTACACTACGCATACAATCACGGTTCTTGGTCAGAGCTTCCAAAGAGAGAGCACTCGCGAATGAACGTCATCTTCCGACGAGGAGACATACAGGTCTTACCCCTCCATTTCGACTACACTGACAGCAAGCCTATGGGGGTTAGTTTTTCGCGAGATCGCACCCCTTACTGGGGGAGCCGGCCTACCCTTGCCCCCGCAACACTTATAGAGACACGCACACAGTTTTACAGACTACCAATTTTTTCAGAGAGAGAGAACGAAGCGAATTCGCGCACACACTTACCCTTATCTGATCCGGCGAAACCGCATGGTCGGTGTAGGCACTGAGCACGTCCACCGTTAATGGCTGACATTGGCGAATTTTCGACGCCAGCAGCAGGGTGCAACATCCGAGCAGCTGCAGGTGGTGGCGTTGGATCGGCAGGGCGCACAGGAAGCGGTCGAAGAAATTCACGGCCAATGGAAACGTTTGCTCTTCGCACTTTTGCTCTTCGCAAACCTAATGACGATGACGATGATCGAAGGCAGGCCCAATTGAAGAAGATCCCCAATATTGAGTAACAGAGAAAGAGAGAGAGCGAGAGAACGGACAGAAACAAAATTAGCAAGGTTATTAGAAGAGCAAGATGATTGTTGTTGATGATCATGATGATGATGATGATCAACCACCAACAACCAGAGAGAGAGAGAAAGAGCAAGCGAGCGAGAGTATTTATTTTTTTCGGGTGTGTGGTGGTGGTGGTGCGCGAATGTTAGCGAGAACTAGTTGGCCAAAAAATTCGCGTTTTTCGCGCGAGCGATTTTGTTCCTCCAGCGGTACGCAAAAGTCAATGCTCCCAATTCACATTCCCGGTCGGGGGAGGGAGGAGAGGTGTTAGAGAGGAAGCAGGGGAATGGAATGAGGTGGCTATTTAAAAAGCCACCGGCACTTGATGGTTTCTTGAGCTTTTTGTAAGGTTTTTAACGATTTTTTTTCGATGTTTTGCTCGTCTAACCTCCAACACTCAAGCGTACCTCTAATGCTCCAATAAGCATGGTACATGGTGATGAACCAGAGAGATGAAGAAGGAGGGGAGGTGGTAGTGTAAGACAAAAAAAAACGTTTTCGCTCATCTAGTGGTCTCGCAAGTGAACCTTGAAGTCATACACAGTGGCAAAGGGGACCTTACCTCCAGCATCCACGTGGTGACGATCTTTCGCATGTTTGGCTTAATGTTCTGCTGCACCGAGACAAAATAGTTCAGCGGTGGAATGGTCAACCGTTCTAGCCGGATCAGATTCTGGATAACGCGTGCATCACTGATCATGTGGCGATCCGGTTCGGCAAACTTGTTGTCCACCTCCTCGTAGATGATTTCCTCGCAGGATAGATGTCCGATACCGGGCATGGCCGGGTGATGCGTGACCGACGCAGCGGTAGGGATGTTCGCGACCAGACTTGCGCCGGCTGCTACTACCGGCGTCGTCGTTGCTGCTGCCTGTGGTGCCATTGTGCCGCTCCGCGTGTGTATCTGTTGGTGAAGATTTCACACTTAGCAGAGGGATGTTGTTGCCTGCCTTAACCTAAAAACGTTACGCAGGCAGATTGTCTTCCACTTCCTCTTGCTGGTGCAACCCCCCACCCCTATCTAGCACGGCCCGGTGAAGCGAACGTACCAAAAATTGCGACTTGCTTTTGTTCTAAGCTGTTTCGGGGTCCGTCTGTGTTTGTCTCTTCCGTTGCTACTTTTCTTGATCTTGGTTCTGCTGTTGGCTTCTTCTGTCGACACGACGACGACGCAGGCGGACGCACACGACGTTTTCGCGGCTCGCGGAACTGTGCGAAAATTTCTACCCCGTGATGCGCGAGATACTCTCTCTATTATAACACCGGCAATGGCTGTCTCTCTGGTCGTCTGCGGGCTGTTCTTCAACGTGTTGCACGAACTAATAAAAACCGTTTTCCGTGTCTGCTGCTGCTGCTGCTGCTACTTTGACTATTTCGACAAAAGAAGCATGTCCGGGCATGCACCGTCCAATATTTCCGTGTAACACAGCAGGAACAACAATAGTCCTGGCGAAGTTGGTTCCTGTCTAGTGTGTAACGGTTAGGCAGAATGATAACGGTATATTCAGCCGTGGGGACAGCCTGCTAGAGACAATGTCCTTTGTTGCACACACTTCACCAGAAGAACGTTCCAAAGTCCAACAAAGTTCCTACAGAGGAAAAAGAAACAAAATTTTTAGTCTTTTTTCAGACACACTAACACTACATCATCCGTGTCGTTCTAGTTCTAAGCGAAGGCTTGTGCGCGTGTGTATGTCTGTGGCCACGATTTGATGACACGAGGAATGTCACAATAATAATATCCAAAAAAGTCCCGTTACGTGTCTCGATTTCAATAACTATTCGGAGCGCTCTGCTGCTGCTGCTTCTTCTGTGTTCCGTCATGTACAATCATGTGTGTTGATGATCCGGCTGATCACCGTCGTGTGATGATGATGTTATATAGGAGCCGGCCGTGCCGGTCGCGCACACCATTATCGGTATCGCGCAGTACAGACTCTACACACCATCAAACGTTTGCGCTGCGATGAAAATACAAAGTATATTATGCACACGACGGCGACACACACAGGGAGCAACCTTCCTTCTGCACCATATATACACACACTAAAGGTCGACACACTCGATAAATATTAACCACGGATAGGACCGTAAAGAAGCAGCAGCGCGCATAAGGAAAAAAAAACAAATCGCCGGCCTGGCCTGTGTGTGGTTGGATTGTTTTTCTTTGCGGATTTTTTTCCCCTATGTTCCTTCACTTTTCTTGTGCCTCTTTTGCCGAATATTTCTCGCCCTCACTTCTTACCACCCCCCAACCCCCCACCAACCCGCGACACCGCACCCAACACCCAGCAGGGACACATACGCACACGAGCGCCCGCGACACGCTAAATACGCACAAACACAATCGAAACGGAAGTCGAGGCCAATCGCGCGACACTTGATAGTCGCGCGCCGGTTTCGCTGTGTGTGCGCGCAGATCTCAAACACACTTCAAACACCGCAGACGCGACACGACACGACAGAAGAGAAAAAAAAAACACACGAACGAAGTATGTAATAGTACGCAAAAATGTAAGGTGGTGATGTACGCGCGTGTTAGCCGAGAGCGAGAGCGAGAGAGCACGATTTAACTGTCAAGTTTAAAACCCCACGGCCCACTGCAGCACAACCCTCCACCACCTCCTCCTCCTTTACTACACCTCCCCTAACCACTCTTGCCCTATCGGCCGGCCGGCGAGACGTCAACAAACGTGGCTCCGTCACCGCTCGTTCGCTCACTCGCTCGCATGTGTGCGTGTGTGTCCGTTTGCACGACCGGTCGCAGATTGATAAGAAGAAGAGTTCTTTCCTCTGCTGCTTAGATTCCAGCTCATACACCTTTTTCTGCCTTAAGCCTCACACTCAGTATCACTTGGCGAACGCATTCAACATCATCCAACCACTTGCACACGCACCACACTACTCCCACGCCACCCACCGGGATCACACGTTGCACAGACACACACACACACACACACGCACGGCATGCACTTTCCGGTCAGGGCTAAACGGGGCTACAAAGTTTCCTAGCCCGGCAGCCGGCTTCTTCCTTTCCTGGTGGGTGGATGGTGGCTATTTTCCAACCCCACCTAATGCGCAAAACCGACCCTGTGTGTGCCTATGACACGAGGTAAACACCCCAAGAGACAGAAACCTATTCCTGTCACACAACACGCGGTCGCACTAACCACTGACACACTACCGCCTCGTTTTCCTCCAATCCTGTCACACACCACACTTACCACTACTAACCTTGTATTATTTTACGTCTTTTCCACACGCTGTATGGTTTACCAAAAACTTGTAACTTTACTATTCACGGCTCTTTAGTTTTTCTTCTCTGTTCGAACAGTACATCACACTTTTCCACTGCCAAAAAGCTGCTTCCAAGAAGATCGCCACAATAATGTTATCGTTTGCTGCAATCCATCCAGTTGCACCCGATAGCCGGATGAACACTCACACGCGCACAACACACACGTTTCTTGCCGTTCTTCTGCTTGCTGGTGACGATGACAACTGGTTGGGCTTGTTGCGCGGCGATCGTTTGCAAACCGTCCGGTCTGATTGTTTTCACGCTTTTGAACGCTGGCACCACCGATGACGAACTTCGAAGTCTGCCTGGATGCGGTTCGCTGTGTGTGTGCGTGTTCCGGAGAGAGCGAGTGCAGAGCGAGAGCGCGAGAGAGCGTGTGCGTGTTCTGGCGAGAGAAAAGCGTCGCGCGCCGCTCTGTTACATACAGTGACCGGCGGAAAAGGTGAAACACGTGTTTGGTTTCGTTTTCTGCGCAGGATACGATTTAATGCGGAGAAGGATTTCATGGAGATGTTGCTAGGAACTAGAATAGATTATTATGGGTAGAACAATACTTTAAATACCTTTATAAACGCATCACTTTCCTTGAAACTGATTTGAAATTGTTGTTCTCTTCTTCTTTCACACTACAAGCTCGAAAGGTCCTCGAGATGTTTTGATCCACCATTACTGGCTGCTTTTGATTTAAATTATTCTTCTAGCTGAAAATTCAGCCCTGCGTACGGGGAAGCTTTCGAGGTTCGAAGAGTGTGTTTTACTTCTCCAAAGTTTCTGCTGTGTGAGGTTTAAGAGTCTATGCATCATCCATATGTACTAGGACTGATACTGCTTCAGCATCAGGGCTCTGCACATCTCGCAGCGCCTGATTAAGCCATCTTGCTGTGAAATACTCGTTAGCAAGAAATAAGGATACCTAACAATAGAGGTCAACCATCCAGCCTCCTACCGAGCATCTTAAGCTCGGCAAATAACAGAACAAGTCTTGTGCGCATTTCTTACGGCACGCACTGTATCTTAGGAAAGAGACATAAGAAAAAGAGACAGAAATTTTGCTACAGGGATTCTCAATTCCGTGCTCCCATGTGCAACAAATAAATTTTAGCAAAGATTTGTTGTTGTTGTTGTTGTTGTTGCCTCCCTAGTTAAGTAATCGTAATCATTTTGCTGAAATTTTAAACGCCACGAAATTTACTTTCCTTACACGAACAGAACATGGCTGCGCGGTGAATTTGGTTTTCTTGTCCACTGTAGACGACCGACCCGTTAGCGCGAGAGCCACGACAATTCACGAAACTTCTTCAGAACACCGAAATCATTCCTCTTTCCAGCTGTGCGCGCATATCTGGCAGGCAGGGAACAGGCAAAGAACAAGCAAACGAAGCAGGCCCGCGGCCTGAACCGAAACCACATTATATTTTGCGACGACGATGGAGAAGAATGCCTTTTTTCCCAAATCCCCCAGCCCCTCTTCAGTGTGACGGTGTTTGAGCGGATGTCGCGATGTCCGTGTGTGCGTGCGTTTGATGGACTTTTTCTGCCTCTACACGTCTGCCTCGTCTGTGGAAGGCGCTGGACATATTGTGGCATGCAAGAAAAGGTCTCGGAATGGAACGATTTGTAAACAAAGCGACCACCCCGACCGGCATAAGGATTGTTATGTGTGCGGCAATACAATATCCCCCCCTTCACCCAACTCCATCCCCACGTCCTTCACACCCCCTCCGCCATTGCTGACACCCGAGCAGCCAGGCCAGCGATCAGTCCAACCGGCCCGACATCCTTCATCATGCTCAAGTCGCACTAATAGGACGATAGATGGACGAGTCACCGCGAGGGGCGAGAGCGAGAGGGAGGAAGATGGGAGCGGGATCTCTGTCGGACCACTCGTAAGATATGTTAATTTTTTGCTCGGCCATTCATAAATTTGGAAATCGTTTCCCACATAGCAATAAGGGTTGACCACGAACCCCACCATCTCATCCCCACTCAGCAGCAGCAGCAGCCGCAGCATAACTTGTTTCATTTAGTGCATAGCTACAAAAAACACACACAGATATGGCCATCCGAGAATCAAGACACACGCACAAACGATGGACAAAACAAAAAAAAGCCTTAATCAACACAGGCAAGAACTATCTTTACCAATCGGGTTGGAAGCAATCAGGTGGACCAATATCGAATTTAAGACCCAAGCAAACGCACCAATCGCTAAACAGACAACCACAAAAAATAGCGCCTCAGCAAAGCATATGCGAAGCCCTTTTGCGTAAGGCCCCAAGTGCTTATTAGAGAGTTATCGAACAACGACGGAGCGCCCGATTACAAATTTGCCGTACTTCCTTCCTTCGAGCGCGTGGAGTACTTTGAAGGGCACGCACGACTAAATATACCTGAGGAGCGGCATAAACATTGTTCCTTGTGTACATGAGCTTCACCGAGAGCCTCACCGCCAGCAGCACAGGGCCGGCCGCCCTTGCTGCTGGGATTTCAGAGTAGATGAACGCTGGAATGCTCTTTATCTCCGGCTTTATCAGGGGGAAAAGACTGCCTAGAGTGTGAGAGTGCTGTTGCAATCGGCGGTGCCTGTGCCGGTGTCAAGTGTCCGCTTCCTTACAATGTGTGAAGCTCTCTAGCCTAATGCCTAATGCTATCAAGCGCTCGGTGCGGATGCCGCCCGGCACCGCGGATTGATTTGTATTAGAAAAAGGAAACGGGTCGTGAAGCTCAGAACAGCAAGAACGAACGATCACGAAAATAAAACACAACTCATACACTTAAGGCTGACTTAAGAAGGGCAAGGGGAGGATCTGGGATGGGGGATGGTAGGAAAGGCAGACTGTAAAGACGCACGCTAAATCCGCGACTCCGTGCTGTCCATCTCAAAGAGCGAGTTCTCCCCCCTGGTCCCATTCCTTCCGAGTTCAGTGAAACACATCCTCAAGGTCAAACGTTGTAGACAGCGCGCGAGCCAGGCAAACCGTTTGTCAATTTCGAGAGCCTGGGACGGATACAGCCGATTTTATGGCCATCTTTATCGCCCGGTGTGAAAGACACCTACCGGAAAGGTAGGCAGGCAAACGTAGGCCATTTTTACGTCACACTCTGCTCTGCTGAATTAGTTTACAATCTTTCTAGGAATAGAGAGATGTCGGTCGCCCCACAGGTCGTGTCGAGTATGGCAGGATGGCATGTCCAGGATTCTGGATGTGATGATACGCTCTCTCTTGCTTTGGGAACTGGAAACCTGTGGTGCGTCCCTAACACCCCGAGCGCATCTATAAACCGACGTATTGACTTTGTATTGCGGGTTGTATTGGCCGGACGGGTAATGGAACACACGAATCGGCAACATATTGCCGGCAGATTGTCTTTCGGAGTTTGTCATTGAGGGCATGCAGAGCTTGCCGTAATTTTTGGTATATGGTGATCCCTACGAACGCCATTGTAAACTCGGGCCTGTGTACCCGGCGAGAAATCTCGGCATCCTAGAGCAGCTCGGCGACGACCTGCAATGACACCCACGGGAAAGGGAATTAGAAAGGAAAAAAACAACAACAAAGCACTTAAGCCGAAGAAGTTACCCATTTTCTCCTATCTTGCCATTTCTCGCCCTCCTCAGCGATGGCGTTTTCACGTATATCAGCATGAGACACTTTCCCGGGAACTGTTGGGACTACCTCTGATACGCAGTGGGAAAGGTTTGATTGTAAAATCTCAAGTACCGATCGGCAAGCAGGCAGGCAGGCACCAGATTAGAGACATCCAGAACTCCGGGATATCCGTGTCTTCTTCGTGATGATCGAATGGAACCGCCCGGTACCGGGTGGAGTCATTCTCTCTGTGGCAGCGAGTGACACTTCCATTCAAGCAGTGTAAAATATTGGTCACTTAAAGTTACGCCCCAGTAGGGTAACGAGCGTGCGTGTGTGGTTTTCCCTCGTTGAAACAAAAGACATTCACTCGGTGCGCATTGCGAGCTCAGCATCAGCTGAACAGACCTCTGGGACCTCGGAGAGGCATCTGGCTTAGTGTATGGAGTCGAGACGCTCAGCTCAACAACAATGGTGGTGAACCGGTTCCGTTCTGATAGGGAGGCAACCATTCGGCCACAACACGGTCCATTATGGCATTATGTTTATCAGCCGTAAAAAATACTTTTGATTGCGAGACACAAAAAAAAAAACAACAAACCAACGAGCAGGCAAAGATCAACCACCCCATCATCATCATGATCGGTGGAGGAATTTTTGGGAAGAACTTGTCAGCGTGAAGTACCAACAGACGCTTGGCAGGCGGCTTGACGCACGATCACCAGATGGACCAAAATGACGAAGGATGACGGTCCCGTGAGTAATGAATGAATGTCGCTGACAGTGCCCTCCTAGCGCTTGAATGTTTTGTTTCACAGCATAAAACAGTTCAACGAAGATGTCAACAAATTAGCAGAACAGGCTTCCCTTGCATGTTGTTTTTATTCGGGGTTTCGTTTTACGGAAGACTGCATCCCTGCGAGCTAGAAGGAAGTGTGACCTCTTCCATATCTTGAGCTTGTAGGCGTAATTTGTTATGAGCCAGTAACTTTGGTAACCTGCACGCCATGTGCGGTTGCAGTCTTGCTGGAACGTCTTGAACGCGGCTCACGGGTAGAAACCCAGAAGGAAGGGATGTGCCGGATGTGGATGCAGTTCCTTGCACAGTTGCGGTGAGACGAATTGAACGAATTTCGTCAGGAAGAATATCGTAATGATGGTTGTACGAGGCTAGACGGTAGGTCCTGTCGGAGCTGTGGAGGCATGCAGGCCGTGAGGTCACCATTGTTGGAAGCGTGCCAGGAAGGAGGTAAGGTTGTGTTTCTTAAAGTCACTCTGAACAGGGGTTGTCGCTTGGTTTGGGACGGTTGCTGTGCTACAGGAGTTGCTCAAGGGGTGAAATGGTGGAGATCGCGGTGGCCTGGAGCTGGAGTGGTGCTAGAAACGGGAGCTAGGAGAGAACGCACGAACAATAACGCCTAAAGATCTCGTTCTTCCCTTCTGCGAGCAAGAATCCAGACGGGTTGGCCTCGGGAGCTGGCATTCGCGACGTCTCGGTGCACACACAACACAATAGCTGCTGGAGTGCGACAACGGAAGGGCGGCAGTATAGGGACGTTCACGAGGAGGGAGGTAGAGCGAGCGGCCACGAAACACCTGGACTGTCGGTGCAGTAGGTTTTTTTGTTTTCTTCGCGACGGAGCAAGAAAGGAAGGCAGCAACAAACGGGAACCCTCGACTATTGCTACCAAGCTGTCGCTTCTAACGATCCTGTTTTAGTGTGACGATATACCTTGCATACACATATGTACGGGCTGCTGTTTCCATGCTGCTTGGCGTTGCCGTTGCGTTCCACAGGACGCCTTAGCTCCTGACCGAACCGTTTGAATGGCGTTCCATCAAACACAGGCACGAACGCGAAGACGTTCACGGGCGGCTTTGGCACGGGCCACGGGGAACGGGTGAACGACGGGAGCTCAGACGCCGGGATAAGGATAAAGAGTAGCGAGTAGGGAAGTTGAGGATGAGGCACGAGGAATCCCAAGCAGACGCCTTAGTTACAACAGAACCTTTCCAACAAGCGCAGGGACGACTTCCGAGCAATTTTAGCATCCTTCAATCGATGAAGCTGCTGTTGGGACCTGCTCAAAAGGAAGAAGGGCTTGAAGGGCTCGATCGGGGATCACCGAAGCAAAAAAAAAGGGAACCAAAACCTGAAATCTCTGCACACCTCGGTTGTGGTCGGTGTGAACGGTTTAGGCCCCGTAGATTGGAGATGTCTTGGCTAAATCGCCCATGCGTTCGTAGAGCCTGTCGTTATGGCCGACTTTGGTTTAATCGTTTCGCTAAAAGACGCTGGCGCTGATCGGCGCTACATCCGCCATTGCCGAAAGGATGATGAGGTTATTTTTGCTCTCTCCTATGGGTTGTTGCGTGTTCCTTACGCCTTTATCCTCCGCACGCATCGCATTTATCGATTCGCCGGATCACACGATGGCGATCCTCGGCCCGCACCGCTACTAACTAACGACCTTAATGGCACGGCCGCGCACGGTGGTACGGCCGACGATCGACGCACCCGTTCTAACAACTTAATTGTTCGCCGCCTCTATCGATCGATTGACCGGGTCTGGTCTAATAGTGGGTGAAGACGGAGGCGGCATGGAATGTTCGATTGTAAGTATGAGATTATTATGCGTCTTTTTGTTGTGTGTCTCTTCCGTGTAACCTTTCCATTCAGTTTTTTTTGTGCTGTTTTGCTGGTTTCAGTACAAGGTACTTGAAGGGAATGACTGTACGACTTACTTTTTGGGGGTATTGCTTTTAACGTCCTTTAGCGTGTGGTGCTGGCCTTCACCACACGCACTGTTCAGAACCGCGCGCCAAGGATCGTACTGCTGGGCGAAAATGTTTGAAGAAATTATTTACCTGCTAATTCCCAAATCCATCCTGCCCGGACACCCTTCTCGTCACCTTCTCGGCCGAGCCTCAGTGCGCACCGGCAACCGGCCCATAAAAGCACCTCTGGTTACCTCGGTGGAATTCCACCGGTCTTGTTTAACCGTCCCACGAGCGGTTGATGCTAAACGATGTTGTTTGAACGGTTGGCGGAAAAACAAACGTTACCTTCCGTGAAGGCGGACGGATGTGCTCTAGACGGTGGAGAGATGCTGCGTTGTTCTCACCCTGTGCTGAGCTGTTCTTGCTGAGGACCTTTCCCATTTCTCACTCGTGGCGGCTTCCCCGAACCTCTGATTAAGCTCTTACAAGGGGTTTTTAATGATGGAAGAAATAAATCAACCCTGGCTAGCTGGCTGGCTAGCTGCCGACAGGTTACGGCAGGATAACGGCGAGTATCTAGAATATCCGAGGATCTTGCTCACTCACCGTTCTTGGAAGATCGCCAGCGATCTTCGCATCTCCACCGGCATTATCCTTGATGTGAGAAGATGAGTGTCGAGATGTGCATTAATATTTCGTTTCGTTTTCAATCTCAAAAGGACTCGACGAACAAAGTGTCTGTCCGTCCGTTGTTTCCTTTGTCCCGCGACGTCGTCCCCCGGAAGGTCCTTTCAATGGAGCTATAAAAGCTTATCTAGTGTTGAGATACGGCCAGGGCAAACAGATCGAATCGGGATTGCGAAGGAATGCGTGCAATAACGTGTCTCTTTCTATTGCCCATTCCAAGCTCCTGGGAATCCTTTCGGGCTCTCAACCAGGCTGAGAATGCCAGGCTGGACGGAAAATACCCAAGGGCCCACCCCGGCGATAGGCGAAGGTGTCAATTTAAAATCGTGATACTCGCTTTCCGTCCGCTGATTAAAGGACTTTGGCGGTGTTTGAAATTGAAATTGAGGGGGAGACCGAAAGGAAACTCCGTGTTTGGTGAATAAATAAACAGGCAGGACAGGCAAAAAAAAGGGAAAGAAGGCTGGGAAAACTCGGGGAAAAAATAACAATCTTCACATTACGGACATGCGTGCAGAAGGAGCGGGACCGCCAGCATTCTTGCGTTCTGGCTCCGTTGCAAACGAGAAGCTTGTTTGGGACGCGCGGTCTGTTTGCTCATCCCTAAGGGCCTGCAATTCTATACCGGTTGGTGGAAATAATTTGAAGATACACACGGACGGTCGGACAACAAGGTCTCAAAATCAGGTTTCCGGAGCCAAGTGGATAGCCCACGGAAATGTACCGAAAATTATTTGCTTTTCTAATCGCGCACGGAACGATCTTGGGATGATTCCTTGAGACATTCTGGTGGCCCGGGCTCCGTTGTTTTGGGTTGTGGTTTTGAAGAAGGTGTCCCTAAGAGCTATGCTCCGGTTATTTGCTTGTTGATTTGAAGATGCGCGCGCAGACCTAGCTGCCCTTGTCGCTGTGGATTGGATTTTCGCTCATGTTCGGCAGTTGAAGTCGCGGATATTGGGAGGATATCTCCAAGACACAGAATTTGGTTTACTAAATCGAAGCGCATACGTGGTATAGATGTGACTGTAGAAGGTCGAAGAATTTAAGGAGCATCATTACCGCATTCTTCCTTGTCCGCTCCTGCTTCGATCTGGATCCGGTGGTGGACGATCCTTTCCTACGATCGTCTTTCCTTTGTGGAAACTACCGTCTAATGGATCTACCGTGCGAACAGCAGCCGATCGCTGCTGGAGCTGCTGTCCGAACTGTTTAGTGCCGGCATGATGGTCATTTGCGTGTTTTTTATTTAGCCTCCACTTGGTTTTGTCTGACCGAAAATCGATCCGTCAGAGAGTTTTGTTTTCCTTTTTTTTTTGTGTTGCTCTGTTTGCTGTAAGGATCGTTAAGGTACCGGCAAGCGCTAAAATAAAAATCGGACCACAAAACCAAAAACCCAACCATTATAATGTTTGTCGATGTTCGGCGCTGCTCGAAAGGCGCTCTCGGCTCGCTGATGCAGCGCAGGTATCCGAACCCGAACGGGTGGACTTAAATTTGCTTAATCGATGCCATTCGCCGAGCCTCGGAAGACGGACGGTGTACAAAAGGACCCAAGAAGCAGCCTTCGCAGCCTTCCCGCATGTGAGCTTGCACAGTGCAGTGATTTGGCGATCTTCAACCTGTCAACGGGGGATCGGAGGATCGGGACAGAAACGTGTGTGTGTGTGTGTATGTGGTTCTGTAATGTTTCCTACACCCCGTTTGCCATTGTGCGGTAGGCTTCTTTCACTAACCCTTCATCAGGCGCAAGAACTGGTTTCACCGGTAGAGGGTGTCAAAGGCTGCTCGAGTGTTTCGGAGCTGGTCAGGTTGCGCTGGACAGGAAGGAATGGTACCTCTAATCACCCACGATGTAGTCGGTGGCAAAGAAAACAAAGTGGCTAATGCGTTCTGTCACTCCTTTTTTCACTTTTCGTTGAGGTTTCTTTAGTTTTTGTGTTCACTGTTGTGCTGGCAAGCATTTGACAAAGGCCAACGGTTTCAGGTTGCACGGTTGCAAATGATGAGATTATTTGTCAGGTAGCCGACGCAGCAGCGCAGGACGAAGGCGTACTCTAATGTCTTGGACTTTCACCGTTTGTATTACGAGTCACCTTCAGGACACGACCAAAAGTGAGCAAATTCTTGAAGGACTTGGGGATGTCCATAAGCATCGTGTGTTAGAATTTCGTAAGGTTCGCCGAGATCCAATTTCTTGATCTTCACAACTGCCAGGGACCTTTAATTAGTAAACGCCTAAAGCTGAAGCTCACGATTGAGGATCTCCCCAACGGTGTACACAATTGGCATTGAAGGGTTAACCACCCGGAGCTGCATACAATGTATTCCAGCGAAGATCAATATTTGAACAGATTTTATGTCATTCAACGTTTTTTGAGCAGATAACATCTGTGTATGGCTTTATGAAGCCGAGAGCAATCGACATCATTTCTGCCGTTCTCGGTTTGCCTTCTGCCTGCACACCTCATTAGCACATTGGTTTATCAAAACTGTGTCTTATCGCTTCGGCATCTGGGTGCTGGTGCAGCTTGCACATTTGCACGCAGAAACACCTTTCCGTTTTAATTATTAAAAGGCATTTTTTGCCCACTCTCTCTCTCTCTCTTTGCAGTCCCTCCAGGTACAATTTGCTTACATCTACTTCGAGCACAATGTTTTACCCTTCGGGGTTTGCTCGTTGTTGGTAAACATTAAAACGGAACAACACTGAAAGAAAGAAGGCCTGATCGCATTGCTTCGCTTCGTGCCGAATCGATTGGCCTTCAGTGGCTTTGTGGGACTTCTTCTTTTTTTGCTCAGCAAAAGCCACCCTCAGGCCAGGCAGGCCGATGCAGTCTGGGTTGACAGCTGCCAGCGTGAAGGAGTAGCTGGAGTACGCAAGGAGCAAGCGCAAGTGTAAACAAATAAAATCCCATGCACATGCGCAGCCAGCAGCAGTAGTGAGACGATGGCAAGCAGCACAAAAATTGGGAAGAAAACTCCATAATCCGGTTACCACCCCGTCGCCGTCCGTCGTTGGCTTTGTCTGTTTGCGTGTTTAATTTAGAGTTTTGTTCCTCTTCCTTGTGCATGCAGCTACATCCTTGCCCGGCCCAGATGAGACATGCCCTGACGATGTTACGTCCACACACACACACTAGGCTCAAGACGCGAATCTTGAGCGCAAATGGGAACAATGTAAGACGAATGGCTTAAGACAAAAAAAAGCAACGCTGCTCCAGGAGAAACACAAAAAGGACAGGCACGTGCTGAATGGGAACACCTGAGAAAGCTGCGGGACTGCTGCTGCTGTGGACAATGTAGCAAATTGCCTTGTGGGCGAACACAACGCATCGTACCAGCGCATCGTGCAGCTGCGTGCAGGATCTGAAGAAAGTACCCAGCAGTCTGCCGAGGTCCTTTTCTTGGGGAGTATTAAAGTGGGTTTTTTTTTTGCAATGCAGCAATCACATCCCAAGGATCCACCCAGAGTTGCGTACCGATCTCGTCTAAAAAGGATCCAGGGGTCTAAAAGGTTTTATCTTCTGGTTTGATGCTACATTTTGTGGATTTCTGGAGATGCAATCCTTCAGGAATAGGTAGGCCGAGCACAGTTGCACCGGCAAGGGATAAGAAGGGACGAGTCTTCATTCATCCGAATCCAGAACCTCAATGTATTTCTAATGAGAGCACGCTCAAACGCGTCTTTAAAGTACTTTCTCGTCTTCCCCCAAATGTAATCCTACGGTATTTAACCGTCCGTGCTCTAATGGCCCGGTGTCTCATACTTTGGAAGAAAAAAAAACTGGATCAATCTCCGGAAGGACAGACTTCAGGATGACTCGAAGAAGTTGAGGTTCTTCGAATGGTACCAGCGCAAGGATCGTACAATACACCTGGTCCCGAGCTTTACCAGGGGAAAGGGATCGGCTGATAATGTTTTTATTTGCTGTGCGATATCCCGGTTACTCCCGGGTGTAACGCTTTTCCTGCCGGGACATGGCGTTGTCTTGCCGGGCCGTCCGTTTCTTCGAGCCCGTTGACGTTGAGCGGTTAGATGATGGATAATGGACCGAGCCTGGCCGAACCGTACGGAAGGGGCTTCGTTGGAACAGAATTTATGAACCGTATTTTCTCCGTGCATGATTTGCCCCGCTTTCGCACAGAGGCAAAAGGGTCCTGACGATGGCAGTTAGAGCATTAAGGAGAGAGGACCACAATCATCTCGATCGAACAGGGACGAAAGTCGCTTTCTTCCAACTTCCTTCCGGAACGGACAGGAAAGAGCAGTGATTTCGGTGGGACCGACAAAAATTGAAAGTGAAAGGACAAAACCCAGGGATCCCTCGGGGAAGATATAGGGAGGATCGAATCGAAGACACCATCACCGAAAACCGAAGAACAGAACTTCCTGATGCAATTTACTGCGATTTACGGGTCCCGTTTATTATTATTATTTTTTATAAACCTTAGTCCTGGCCACCAGCTGGGTTTTTGGGATGGAACAGCAAAAATGCACCACGTGGTCATGTTCTTGGGCTGCGCTCCATTCGGTACGTGCACCGCGTTTTGAAAGGCGTCGTAAAAGTTTAGTGTCAGGACGCATTTCGCTTTTTTGATTCTGTTTAAATTGCTCGGCCTCTGGAGGGCTTTGACGTTCGCTGCTTCATAAAGAGAGGTTTGGTGCAGGATTTTTATGTGCTTTACTTGCTTTGTCATTGGCTTCCTGGGGGTTGGGTGTGTGTGTGTTTTTTGCGTCCTTCTCAAGATCACTCGTTAGGAGCATTATTTAAGAGTGACGCAGTTTTTTTTATGACCATCCTCAAGTCATACGGTTCGATTTCTAGGGACATTTTTTGAGGATATTCGATCGAAGAAACCTGAGGACCGTTCTGTTGAGTAGAGGATTTTTTTTCGCTTCTTCTAAATCTCCATGCGGCTCTCCCTATCCAGGCTAATCAGTCACGCTGAGGTGGACGTGTCCCCCTTAATAAAAGACGAAGTCATAGTTGGGAATGTAATTTCTAGCCTATTGTGAGGATCGTTGAGATTTGCCTGCAAGATCAGTGTGTGTTTTAATATCCGGTCTCGTCAAGCCTACAGTTTTGATTGCCTTGCGGATGCTTGAGGCCGTAAAGTAGGAAAATGAAATCGATTAGCTGGGAAAAGAAATCAAGAGGCTTTCAATCGCTATGAGCTCCTAGGGATATGAGAAACTTTGGTAGGAATTGTAAATGAAATAACCTCAATTTGGCGATTTATGGCGATAAAAAGTAGGGCGCATATCTAATACAGATTTATGCGTTTGCATACTGTTTAAAAATCGTGTGACTCTTAGCATTCCGAGTCATCCCTTCAGAGATGTCTAGAATTTCGTTAGCGCCTTCAAGTTAGCGTCCATGCCCATTGCGCTGTAACGTGAGCTTGGTTAAAGACTTTAAATGAAAAGACCACCAAGCAAGTGATGAGCCGAATGCTGGTTGTGGTTTTATGAATGAAAAATTGAGCAAACCTTGGAACATTAGACAGAAACATGAACCATAGTACCGGGGTGTCCCTTTAGCCGTATCTCATCTTGATACCTTGTCCAACATGATACCTTTTGTTTTTGAGGATCACTTTTTCTTCGCTCATTTCGCTTCAAATTGTTTCAAATTTAGCTTCAGACACAGGGATCAGACCCGGAGAAAAAGTGACACAGAAAATCAAAGCTACCAGTATCTAATTGCAATTTCCCTTTGCGCACATCGTCTGGGCCGAAGGGCCTTGTGACGTGTCTGTGTATGTGAGCTTCTAAGGAAAGGAAGCCCTTCGAACGACTGCACTCGGGTGCGTTAGAATTGCACTTGAAAATATCATCAACGGAGGAAACTGGATCCGCTACCGGCTTAACCTACACCGGCACCTACACACACGCATTCAAAGTTTCCCACAGGACCTCGTCCAGGACCGGGTGTGTCCGATCAATGGCGAGCTGGAAAAGCGCTTCGAATGGAAACCGGATACTTTCCCAGCGTTCGGTCGCATCTTTTTGCTCATCTTCTTGCTGACAGCGTGAGGATCAGCGAGGATCTTCCGTGGCTCCACCCTTTAACCAGAGCTTGTGCAGCTTCCTGAACTGTCAACGGGGACCAATATTTTGAGGCGATATTAATTTTGTGATGACTTGAGCCACCGGCGAAGTGATCGCTGATTGATACCCGAACGGGACTGCTAGACGATCATCCAAATATCCTTGTTCACACCTTCCTTAGAATGCCTTTAACCCCTTTTCGTGAAGGTGCACCCGTCAGTGTCATTGATCCTTGGGGTCCACGAGCTGACAGTTGGCCTACGGAGTATATTCGAACGAAGAAATCACCCAACAACAGAACAGCGAAGCGTGAGGAACAAAACCACAAGCAAAAACACAAACAGCTATCATTATTTGCGCACTGACAGGAAGAAGTGCCTCTTCGCCATACGGAAGAGGAAACCTCCGGAGGAACCTCCGCCTCGGCACGCAACGTTCGCGGTTTGCGCAACGGAAAACTGGTGGATTTTTTAAATAGCGTTCGAAAGGAAAAGAACAAAGCGCTGTGAAACGGAAAGCGATCGAAGACGGTTTGAGAACGGTTTATGCAAATAAGGACAGATGCTGAGTTGAATGCCTTTGCCGGAGAGGGTCCTCGTGTGCGATAGGAAGTTCGATGTCCAGCTCGTCGCTCGCTCGTACTTTTCCGATGCACATGTTGGTGCTCGATTTGGCCGGAGGTCATGCTGAAGGCGCACCAAATAAACTTTGCAGTTCCTGCAGGAACCGTCCATCGAACTTCAAACGATCCACAAGCGTTGGTCTGTATGACGTCTTGCTTTCCTGGTACGTTCGCACAAGTCTTCCATCAGTGCAAGGAACGATTTTTCCCCCTTTTGCTCGGCATGTTGTCTTACATATGTTGTTGTCGTGTGGTGCTTTCGCAAGCGCAGGGAGTCCTTGCACGTAAGGAAACAGGCTGCTTCCAAGGATGCGCCCAAACGGTATGCAAACTAATGCTCTCGAAGCGGACTGGCTCTGACAGGCGAACAAACTTGTGAACATTAGCGCACAACGATCGAACGAGTTCATTTCCCTTGCGGACGCTTTAGTACCAATCAAGCGTTGCAAGGAACGGCTACGAGTCACGCATCAATCACGGGAATGATGAAGAAAAAAGGGCCATCATGATTGGGAAGATCGGTTGTGTGATGATGGATGAAAGTGCAAGGTAGGAAAAGGTAGGCAGGTATGCAAATGAGACAAAACTGGCCCTTTCTTCCCTAACCTTTCCCTAGCTGCTTGATGAGAAGCTAATGAATTTTTGAACTGGCTGTTATTTTGATGGTTCCCTGCCAGGGCCACTGCTGACGACAACTGTACGGTTCCGCTGGATG
Source organism: Anopheles stephensi (assembly GCF_013141755.1). Taxonomy (NCBI): domain Eukaryota; kingdom Metazoa; phylum Arthropoda; class Insecta; order Diptera; family Culicidae; genus Anopheles; species Anopheles stephensi. The sequence goes on along the minus strand of NC_050202.1, from coordinate 1,996,021 downwards.
AGGCGGGCTTTTTTCTTCCATCTTTGGACGAGATTGACGGCAGTATGAAAATACTGTTTGCTTTTATTTGTACTTTATGCAAATGCAAGGCACGAGGAAGTAAAGGCCATTGAAGAGAGTTTAATTTTCCTGAGCAGGAAGCGCGAAGGTGCATGGGAATGCAGAGTTGGAAAACTGAAATCTCATCCAGGAGCATCAAGCACACGGTTCGGCGTCGGAAGAAAACTGCTGTGTAATGAAATTTTCACATTCAAAATGATTAAGAAAAACGATCCTATTCTCAGGATTGCATTAGTTTGCATGATCTTTGGTTCGGTTGCCTGGTGAATCATTTATTATATCCAAACCTCCATTGCAGTTGCGGCATTTGCTTTCTGAAGAATGATGATAAATTGTATTTTAAAGTTTTTCTCACCGAACGATCGTGGTTTTGTGCACGTTTGCATTTAGCGCAGTTTATAGCGAGATGGGTGAAAATCGATTCACTTTTCGAAAACAAAGTCTCACTTCCCCCTAGGGTTTTCTTTGGAATGGCAATAAGAGATTTCGGTTGCATCTTGATCGATCGGTTCCGTTGTGTTGTGAGACAAATTGGCGATCGGGGAGAAATTTGCGGAAAATCGCACCCGTCAGATGTAGACCAGACGCATTGCGTACCGATCTAAAGCAAACATTGCAATCTTTCTCGAGATCCGTCCGTCCCTCCGCCTTGGCAACGTCTTGCATTGGGCAATTTCGTCCCGAAGGTGTCGAAAACTGTCGTTGTTGCAGCTGTTAGTTTGTACCGTCGATTATCCCTCGATCGCCCAGAAGCCTCGCCCGAGACTACGTAACAATGTGTGCAAAGAGCGATGGAGAGCTCGAGGAGAAGCAATAACATTACACCCGGCGCGTCCTTTACGGGCAGGATCTCTGATGCGAACACAATAGCAACCTTAACTAATCTAATGTCAGCAGTAGAGAAAGTGTAATCTTTAAGAACCTCCCGATTCTTGGGTCGTCTATTTTCGGCGAACGTCCCGAAGGTAGCAGCAACGATGCAATTTCTACACCTCTGTCCCGTTCGTACCCGGGAGGAGCAATAAAAGCGGATGGATGTGCATGTCATTTTTCGTCCTGCCGGAGATTAATGGATTTGTTGCTGGATGAAAAAAAAAAGATACTTTGGAAGCATAAGACACCGTTATTGAGGTTGACCTTTTCTTGAATTGCTTTTCGGATTGTGCCAAACGCCTGTTTTCTTGCTGCATTGTTGGGTTCGGTCTGTAAAAGGATGCACCGTTGTGGTGGTCAGTAGCAGCTGCCAGCAGAAGCTGATGCCACCGAGTCCCCGAAGGTGTCTTTGCATGACACATTAGACAGCAGCTTCCTTTCAGAATGTGAGATGACGCTTCCTAAGACGCCCCAGAGCCACGTGGACCGAAGTCGCTTTGTTGTGTGATACGCGTGCTCGCAGGTAACATGGAGGTGTCTCGCTCGCAAAACAGATGACATTTTGACGCCAACATGACAGTTAAACGGGGAGATCTTCGCGAGATTACGGAGGTACACAAATGGCTACCATGTTTGGGAACTACCCCCCCCCGCCTTGGGAACAATCTACCAGATCACCAGATAAAGTCGTCATTGACTCGGTGTGTCCCAATGTAGCTTTACCGCAACTGATCGAGCTCTATTAATTGTTGGTCAGCACGCACGCCACAGTATTCACAAGTCCCAGGAACGCTGAAGGTCCTTTCAGGAAGCGCAGAAACCGGCCGCAAAATGAAGCCAAACTGTTCGGAGGGTTAAAACGGTAAAAACTGCTCGTGCCTCGAATGTGCGTGGAAGGATGCAATTAGGCTGACACCCACTCGGGCCTTTGGCCGGGTTAGACGATACTTTGGAAGGTGGATACAATTTCCGCACAAGGGTCAGGCCGGTTGCCTGTTGAAAAAACAATTCCGATGGTTGGCCCGGAACTCGGTTTATTATTTTTATGACCCTGCAAAGCTGCTGGGTCCCGGGAATTGACCGATCGGTAATTAAGTGGAAAGTCCGAAACCGCGTCTGTTCCTTTATTTTAACCCAGTCGGAAGCAGGAAGTAGAAGCAGCGATGCTTTGTAGGTCACGGGCAGCCTAGCTGAGCGGCTAGTCCGTTGAATGGCACAGAGAAAAGTGGCGGAACAAATTTATTGCTTTACAATTGATCGCCAAAAACTTTCACCCAAATGCGGGCGAGTTCTGACCGACCGGGCTGGGATGAGCAATATGAAACCGAGCTCCGAGATTATTTACGACTCCGGGCCCGCGTTGCGATTCCGGAAAATGAAGATATCACACGGTTGGTGCTTCTGCACGTCGCATGCCGTAGTTCCCAGGCGGACTCAACGTGCGGTAGAACATGGATTTTCACTTTACAAGAACGAAACGGGTGATGTCCAAGATGGATGCTTCGAAGTTTGGGACGCAAAATCTCAGCGAACCAAGAACCAAGAATCGCTCCCGGGATGCGTAAAGTCGTGAGAAAACCGTCCCGCAAGCTGGCATTCTCGAGCACAGTGCCTGTGTTTCTCAGGTTCCGCCACCAACCCGGCGTCCTTTGCCGGAGTCCAGAGTTAACGAGCGGTAATTGTGCGCACAATGGCTGCGCTCGGGTTGCCGCTATTACACCCTTTCATTTCGCTCCCGATCCATAATTACATGCCAGCAGTCTGCACATGGGCACGGATCATGGGACGGTAGACGCCGGAGGAGCAGGAACGCGCCGGAGAGTTATGTCAGTGGAGTTAGGACACCCGGGACAAAACCATCGGAAGTTTTTGGCTCACACGTCGTTGCATCAACTCGTGTCCCGAAATGCAGAAGGAAGAAAAAAGGGTGCGTGAGAGAATAAGGAGGAGAAAGTGTCACACTTGGACTAATTTCTAGACCTGTCGAGTTCCAATATTGTGCCGAAATTCAAAACCCCCTTTCACAGCTGTACGGGCTATGTGTGAAGAGTGAAAGCCCGAAAAATGTCCTTGGCGTACACGCTAGAGGTTTCGCATCAGGAGCCTCGGACGTCTTGGGGTTTCTGTTGCTGTTTTGCTGCCGCTGGGCAAAAGAATGGAATAATCGGCCGGGTATGCAGGGTGGATTATGCTGGAAATCGAAAAATGTCCCCGCAGGACCTTTTGATGGGAGAACAATCGCATAACGCTGCACCGCTGCATGATGGTTTAAGCGCACGGAAAGGGGTTAACGATAGAGTTCAGCATTGTTTGCAAACGATGAAATAGAGTGGAAGCGGTTCTGCGATGGTGTGCGATTGGTTTGATTGAGGATTAATTTAACGGAAAATTGAACCTTGATTGAGGCTTCCTGAGAGAACACGTTCTTTTAAGAAGAAGGATCTTCGAACTTGCCTTTCATTTAGCTGACTCTCAGTTTAAATTTATTAAAGTGGTGATACAGTGTCTACACAATGTCTGCATGCATCTGTACATCAAATACAATCATCAGCATTAACTTCTCCACGAGGCTCTTAACTCTCAGCTTAGTAATGCAATTGTTCTCATTTAGTACATCAGTGTAGTACAGTGTATAACAGTTTTTAAAAAAGTGTTAGAAACCACCAAAGAGTCGTCTCAACAAAATAATGCAATAAAACCCATTTACTGACATGTTTCACGACTGACCTCAGCGAAATGAAACTAATCCTTTCCTCTGTGCCACATCAAGTGTCCTTCCTCTCAATTACATTAGCCACCATAACCTCATAAACTTCAAGAAGCTGACCGCGGTCAGCATGAAATTGAAACGACCGCGAAGAAGCGTATCGTTGATGTTAAACCTTCTTTGTTGGTCGATTAGCTGTCCCGGGACGATTCCGCGATTGGCCAGAGTAGAGGTCCTTTGCGGTCAGCTCGAAAAAGGTGACCCCAAGTGTCCATTACGGTGGACACGCGAGGTCACGCTGGACGTTAGCGGTGACCAGGTCAACAAGAATAGTTAGGAGCATCTGCAAGGTCCTCCTTAAGCACACCGCCGTTGCTAAGGTGAAAGTATTCCACGCGATAAAGGATGTCGGGCTGTCTTAAGGACTTACCCCTTTCGCTGATTGAACTTCGACCCTAGCCGCGCTACCGACTGCTACCGGACCCGAGGTTAACGGACGGTGATTTATCCAGCCGCAGGACCTCTCGCGCTGCGTCGCGGGTTTCTGTTGCGATCGCGGGGTCACGGTTACAAAAGAAAGGGTCATAATTTTAAACACAGCATGACCGAGATGTGTCGTCCGTTTGGTCCGTTAAAAAATGACCGAGCGATCATTAATTTCGTGCCGCGCAATCGCAGACCGGTCGGAGCGCGATCGTTCAAATGGATGTCACTCCAGCAACCCTTCGCGGTCATATTTCGGTTTCGCGCTTATTCGTGCTGTTTGGGTAGATTCTGTTTTAGTATTTGTTATTATTAATGATGATGATGGACAATCCTTCCGTCTCGTTTCTTTTTTGTGTTCTGGTGGATGAGCTGATGAAAAGGGATGTCCTCGTTTTTAGCTGCGGTTTTTCTCGTCATTAAGCAAACAGGACTACGCAGACGGGCTTGTAGCTTGAGGGTGATTTAACGGAAATGGGAAGTTAAAATTGGTGTCCTGTGCCCATCTGTCCCGCAGTGCACCCACACACGCACGCACACGCACACACGGTTGAGTGTTGGAATGTGACTAAGTGTTATTAAATTACGTACCGTGGCTTATGCGAACGTGACCGCAGCAGCGCAAGCATTGTGGGGACGATGAAAATGCAGTTTTTCATGCAACAATTACGCTCGGCGATTACAAAATGACCAGCGTTCGGGAGGGTGGACTTTAAGGACTGCTTATCGCACCCGGTACGATCGACAGTGTGACAATTTCAGTTGCATCGTGTGAACTGAAGTGTGCTAGGGAAAATAAAAATAAAAAATAAACAAATTCCGATATCGTTGGAAAATGGGATGTACAAGGGCTGTATGCAGCTGTGACCTTCAAAGCCCGAAGTAGATCAACAGGAAGAGAACGGAAATACCTTTACAGAGCGCGCAATCAGAGGATGCTTCTATTGTCCTCAGTGTCCTAATTAAAGAGGAAATTGTATTGAAGAACACGCAAAAAAACGAAAAATTTCTGTATCCTTTCTGAGGGTTCCTTACGGCACGATGGGAAAAGGCCATTCCACAAATCAATTGCAATCTACGCAATTGTTGTGCATAAGTTACCATTAAAAGGAGGCTGGGAAACTCCGGGTTCTGCACACGATCGGTCTTGATTTATCCGTTTCATTTGCCTGAACGCTGTTCCTTCAGACACTCAAAATGCCGTTACATCATTTCTTCCGGAGGAGGGACAAAGCTCAGGGATTTGTAGCGAAAGCGAACCGATATGAAGGGATGTGAAATGGGATCGAGTGCCAATTTTTGAATCAATTTTAGGAAAGATACAAATCGAAAGAGTACGAAAAGGGATGCAACCGGATGGATGGCGTTTTTGAGAGTAAGTTATGCATGCGCTATAAAATGGTTCATTTGGAAATGGCGGAATGGTAAGGATCGGTTCGGTAATCTTTGCCCAAGAGATTTCGCAGTGAAATAAATAATGCTGTACAGAACAATGGAAGCGCTGGAAAAGATGGGCTGTGGAAAATCGAACAACCATGAACGGAGAACGGGGTTTTAGGTTTGAGAGCTAGCCGTTAGACAATAGAGGAACCAATTGTGAAGATAAATTAGAGCGGTTGATTGGGTTTAATATCGCATTAACTGGCATGAAACAACTGCCAACGAGGTAGAGTATTGGAGGTTAAAGTTTTGGTTAAAAGTCACGATCAAGGCTCGTTCTTAACACGTCTTTAAGAAGTGGAAGTTTTTTGTGGAAAAGGATAATTCGAATAGTGGTTTTTCCATGGCAATAAGTCTTGATAACAAGGCGCACTCTAAGGTATCTTAGCTTTGATTTTTTCTCCTAATTCGAGGCTCTAGCGAGAAGCCCACAAAAATAGCTACAAAACATTTTCAGTCAAAGCAGCTCATGCCTGGAGTAATAGACACTTAAAGACTACTTTTTGCCAACGATCGCGTCTTTGAGGTCTGGAAAGGATCTATAAAACTTGAAGTTGATTCGCAACGGTTTTATATCCCTCACGAATGATGTAAATCTCGATCCCAAGACTGTCGCCCACATCGAGTTCCCGAGAAGAGATGTTACTTCCTTCAATAGGGTTTTAAATCTCATGAAGACACATAGAGTGTGCCTCCTATGAAATATCATTGGTTTAAATAGTCTTGCAGAAGATAATTTCTTTCTTGAAGGATGTCAACTGAATATCTCTTAGTAGCGACTCATGGAGTTTTTAGCGTATCCTTCATCCGGAGGACCTTCTCCAATGATTTTGAGTTCAAAACAAAGGAGCAGCAGATCCTTAGAAGCCTCCGAAGAACTGTGTGAATGTATGATAGTCATGGTTGAGCTGAGCTTTATAAGTATCCGATGCCATGGCCAGGATCCCGTATTCTCGGTGCATTCTCATGCGTCTATTGCATTTTCTCGTGCCGAGACATGTTATTGCATTTTCAAACACCTCGAGGCAAGAGTGCAGTGAATTAGGCATAGCAAATGATAGGTCCTATTAAAATTAGAGCGATCGTCCAACAAAACCGGACTCAACAATCCTGCTCAGGTCAGACCGATGGTGACCGCAATAAATTGCTTGTAAGTCGTAGCAGCACGACGAAGCTGATGGCCGTTGGCCGAACTGGAAAGGATGAATCGCGACCTGACCTGAGGCGTTGTGTGACCGAAAGCGGAAGCTAAAATCCTTCTCAGGAAATCCCATCCGCAAAACCCCTTGTTTTCTTGCGCAAGGGAATGTTTAAAGGCGCTAAGAAGTGGAACAAAAAATCGTTCCGCAGCCTTTTAAGCCTTTTCCCAGCGCTATCGGCACAGCCAACGTTTGCCACGGTAGGATAAACAACGGTTACAATTTCTTCCTCGTGAAGGATTGTTTTTCCGGTCGTAGTCACCGTCATCCCCTTTGCTCGCTATTCCCATTTGCTCGACGAGATAGTTTTCGAGGAGTTGGAAGAGGTCCTTTGCTTACCTTTCGGCATTCGGGGTATTTCGGTGCTGTTGTGGTGATGATGATATTGGTGCATTTCTTCCGCTTGATCGCTTCGTTCCGTTACTTCCTTGTTGCGAGGTTTTTTTTTGTACTTCCCAGTCCACTTTCTTCGTGTCCTTTCTACGTGCTTCCCTCTTGCTCCCTCCTGCTTGCTATCACGCAATCATTCAGGGGTGTTATGTCGCCCATCACCTTCTTCCGCTTTTCCGTGCCTGAAATTTCGGGGGTTTCTTCCGGTTTCTGTAGAGTGTGTGCTCGTTACCTTTTTTTTCCTTTGCTTTCTTCATTTTCCTGTCGTTTCCAGTTGATTTTGCCCGTTGTCTTCGGGGTGCGAAAAGAAGAAGGATCAGATAATGGGCATTTATTTGCGTGAAATATGAAGCTAGTTTCTTCGTCATGTTACGTTATGTTACGTTCTGATGAGTGAACCCGGCTGTGTGTGTGTGCGTAGATCTGGTGAAAGGTACAAATTTAGATGGAAAGAAAAATTAGTTCAATGTTATGAGGACAAGCCGGGATTTGGTGAGACTTATGTACTGATGAACGATATCATAAATTATCAAATCGTACAGGAGAAAGAAGGCGTTTTTTTGGAAAGCATATCAAATAAGTTGGTATCATCAGAGTTATCCTAAGACGATCTGGCATTTTTTTATTGTTTATCCAAAAAGCTGAGATTAAGATTTTTTAATATGGAAAAATAGGTAAATAAAATTATTCGATCGCTGTCCTGTGCTTTCTTTAGTTATCGTTAGAATAAATTGACTTTTTTTCAATTGTAGTGTTTAAGAATTATAGGCAAATTGTACATTTATGGATATTTTTTTTATTTGAAGGTTATAAAACGAAAATATTAAAAAGGAAAGCATTTCAATCAAATAAAATCATCGTACTTCATCGAAGAAGATTTTGAATGGCTTTAACCGTTTTCTCCGTAAAGCTAACAGCGCCATCTATTGATTTTTATTTGAAGCTATCAGAGGTAGGTGATGTGGCGTCACCTAGCGGTCGGTTTTCGAAACTTCGAAACTAATTTGAATGGAAAGTGGGACAATCGGAGACAAATTTCAGTTAAATTAAAATTTGACAGTTTTTTTTAGAAGTTTCGTTTAAATTTCCTACATATTAGAAGCATTGGGATAGGAAAACAATTATTTTAAAAATACATAATTTTTGGGGCATTTTCTTTTCGCTTATAAAATTAAACTATCGTCTAGTAGAAAAACAAACAAAAGCACGAGGCACTACAGGGCAACTATTGCTAGCACTGAAAACATCCGTACATCTCATCACTTATTCACACACCAGCATCGTTATCATTGCTACCCAAGGACACGTCAGCTGGAAGGGCATTTCGCCCGATTGAATGTTTGATCGGAACTACGCCAACAACATGTGGGTAAGAAGTAGTTTTTGTCCGCTTCAGCAATCCCGTCACCAGCCAGAATAAGGTAAAAATTGTCCTTGTACGCCGGATCCGCCAGATCCGCTAGTAAATATATTATCACACGCATCAAACCGCACTTTAAGCGTGTACGCAGCGACACTTGAGACATGCCATCATTCGACTACGGCAAAGTTTTTACCTTCGGAAAAGTTTCCCAAAACTTGGAGGACTGTCATTCGGCGCCGTTTTGTTGTTTGCGATTTTAAAGTTGCTGGCTTATCAAACGCTTCGGGGGAGAGTGCCCTTCACTGTGGTAAGGGTGGGAAGATAATCGCTGCTATTTTCCTCTGCTTTGCGGTGCGCTTTTTTTTTCTCAGCGTCTGGTATGTCTTGTACGAGGGAGTCGTGGTCGTTTTAAAATATTCATCCAAGCGCTTACTTACGCTTTCAATTGGCTCCGGTTTGAAATGGGGGAGAGGTTTCAACATTTTTGTTTTGCTGCAAAGTTAAACTTTAACAGGAAAAGAAGTATGGTTTACAATGTTTTAGTAGTTTTGGGTTTGTCCGATTAATTGACAGTTTAATTAATAAATTGTCAGTTCCGTTCTATTTACTATATTTAATTTATTTTCACAATGGAAGGAGCAAAATCAAAGTCAGGCTGCAAAGAATCTCCGAAAGCTTCCCAAAATTGAATGTGGACCATTCGATAGAAAACGAAACAATTTCAATTGGCATTTACTGGGGTTAGCCCGTTGGTAAGACAGCCCGGATAGGGACCGAAAATTCATTGACCTACAAATTATTCATCACACCAAACAGCATTTTATTATTCAATCTTCATTTTCTATTTATTGGCCACGCGCGTCACTACGGCTCAAGTCACGAAACTGGACACGAAGCTCTACGAGGGCTTCCCAACCACAGCCACGCCATCAGATGCAGAGATTCGCCCAAACGGACTTTCTCAAACGCCATTTTTTCCGTGTATGCTTAAGCTTCGATGGTTCGTTTAGCTCGTTCGTTCGATCAGCCACAGCAGCCGGAGGTTAACTGAAGCGAGAGATTGTAGGATTGAAGGATTAGAAACGGGGTTTGCGTTTGTTTGCCTCCTGGTCCTATAACGATTCTGAGGTACGATCGGATACGTGTGTGAGTCCAAACCAATCCTCCAATGTCTGCGTTGGTTGGATGAAAGTGCCTCTGGATGTTTGGAGGCCTAGCCGAGGTGTTCGTGGTGGGCTATTTTCGTTCGCCGCCCGGCAACGATGGCAGAGACATTTGACAGCTTGGGATCTGTCCCCGTCTATACCGGGTACCGGGCGTTTGTTTCGTACACTCGAAAAAGGATATTGATTTATGTGTCCTCCCTCCACATACGCCTACCGTTTGGTTAACGCATCAGACTGTCAGGTGCCGTCCTTTTTGCCACCGGAAACACCCAGGTGATATTTGTGTTTTTCCTCGCGAAAGGAACCCAGGGAAGAGGCTTGCTATCCCTTTGGGATCACCTTCGCCGGTGGTGCCCGAAATGTTTGGTGTCTTTGACACGTTCTTCCTGGATGTACGTTTGCTCGGCTGCTCGTACACCGGTACGTAGCGTCCGGACAATGTTTGCTTTTGGACGATGGTTCGGTGTCCGCTTGAGTGGGAGTTGTTCGCAACGGAGCAGAGAAAGACCAGCATTCAGGTGTATATTAACAAATAATAAAATCTCCCACTAGCGAGGCCCGTCCGCTATCCTTGGGGAACCGTGCGTGAGTTTCCTTTTTTTCATGTTGCTGGTTCCGTCCAACCTTTTCCTTTGGCGGCGTTGTTTGAGCGGAACATCCGAAACCGTGTTCACTAGAAATACGACTCATTAGTTCTTCAAACATCGCGAATGTCGCCATGTTTGCCATGTTGGTCCCTTTCCCGGGAGAATGGGTAGAAGCTTCAGTTCCGGAAATCTGGTAAGTGTCCTAAAGCTAAAACTTCGATTTGCGATATCGATCGAAAGAAAGAGAGAGAGAGAGAGAGAGAGAGAGAGAGAGAGAGAGCAAGAGAGGGTACACCGAGAGCATTGCAGCGATGTCAGCGTCTTTAACCCGGTCCAAAGTCCAAAGTTTAAGGACGGAATTAATTCGCACCTATATAAAATCGAACCTCGTAAAGTTTTATCGCGATGGTGACAGGGATCCTTTCACGGTAATTGAACCCGGGGAAAGTTTTACAGATTCTCGAACCGGGGAGTTGCAGGTGTGTCGGTGATTGTCTCCCTTTGGAGCAGTTTGAGGTAAGCCTCGACCCGCTGTACTTGTCCCGTGCAGTACAGACAGTAAAATATTGCGGCGGCTTTAGCAGGTATTTAAGGTAGAATTAACGAGAAAAGCTCACATGTAGCAGGAACTGGAAGAGATTCAAACTTAATTAAGCGCTGAATGCCGACCCAAACCTTGAAGAGTTTCAAGTCACCGAACATCCATAAATCGGGAAGTTGGCAGTGTCGTTTGAAATTAATTTCCTTCTCCCACCATGTCCTAGGCACTATTTCTGCAGGAGGAGGAAAAAAATACAAGAAACCCTTTCGACGAAAATATGACACCGGAAGAACCTGTTCCAAGGACCAGGAGGCAGTGCGTGCGAAATGAACGAACGACGTTCTAATATTTCCTGATTGATTATTATTATTTCACGATTGTCATCCACTGGTGCCGGGCCGGGGTAGCTACCGTATCCCACCATTTGCAGCCAATCTGAATCACAGTGTCAGTGAGGAGCTTGTCTGACGGTGAATCTTTCTCGTTCTCTCTCGATTCTGAAGGCGGAATTTTATGCACAGCAAAGCACTGAGGGACAGAAAGATGAAGAAGCAGTAGCCAACCAAAAAAAAAGGCATCAACGAATCGGTCAACTGAGATGATGCGTCTCTTGTATGACAGGCCGCTTCATGGTCGTACTTCCTATCCCAACTTCTTTCCCGGATCCGTTGCTTAGAGCTGTTTGTCATGTGATAAATTATTTATGTAATCCATCTGATGATCAGGATGATGTGGAAATTTATCGTTTTGCAATCTTCTACGGCGAAAAATCGTCCAATCGTGTTTGTCATCTGTGTTTGTGTGTGGCAGAGGCATGGCAAGTGTTTGTTGTGTTTTGAGGTTCATGGTACAGCAGGACAGTGAGGAGAGAGAAAGAAAGACAATGGCATGGTAATCGAACAAATCGGTTCCGAGCTTCAGGATCTAGCGCGAGCGGGCACCAACTGTCACCGCACGTGGCATCCACGCGCGTGCACTCGAAGAAAGCGCCCAAGCGAAGCACGTGCGCGACCAGTTGCTGCACCAACTGTTACCCTGTTTCTGTCGCGACCGCAGCAGTCTATTGGGGCACCTCCGGTGGTAAGGTCAAGTGGCTTGATGCTGGTGTTTGTTGAGGGTAAATTATCCGGCCCAACAATCGGTCGGTAGCGACACCCAAAAAGGCGTGCGTTAAAATCGTTTTGTTTGTTGGTTTTTCTTGCGGATCTTGGTATTAGTCTTGTTAAAGTAGCAAACATGCTGTTAAAGGTGCCACAACAAGAGAACATAATGAAATTGTTAAATAATTCGCATCATTTCAGTGTTGGTACGCGGATTGCATACTTTCATGCAGGTTTTAGAGAGCATTTAAAAATCAACGGAAAATGCGCCTAAAGGTATGCAATTCGGTTGTGCAATTGCGCTAGGAAACACGAAGGAATATCCTACATGGTGGCACATTTTGTCAATAAACTTGGGTACATTATATTGCCAAGAAATGGGACTCGTTGGGAGATTTTCGCTCTTACTTCCATACCAACTCAATCTCTACCGCTCATCATCGTACCATTTCATTACGGAGACTTTCCTGGTAGCAAGCAGCACGTCCACAGCATAAGATGGACAAACTTAGTGGTCCACTTTCGCTACGGTACGAGGCAACTAGGATCATCACAAAAAAATGAACGAAAGCGCCGTGTAACGTGGTGCATCTCGGAACGTTTACAACCGCTTGAGGATTTTATTTTAATATTCAAGGGACTCGTGCCCTCGTGTAGTGCTGTTTCGAGGTTTTCAAAGAAAGGGGTATAATAATTTGCACGATCAAACATCTTGTACCGGAACGAGTTGGTCGTAAGGTGATGTGTCTACAATACATGAAACCTTTGAATGGATAGGTTATAGAGTTTGATTGTTTTGCGACAGTAGGATCATAAGCAAAGAAACCCCCAGCTTGTCGAAGGGGTCTCCTGGATATCATCTCGACCTTAAATTGCTATCCCTCACCAAAGACTTTCTTGTCTGTTCCTCAAGGGTTAGCAATCATTCAACTCTGCTTCTCATCATTTCCGAGTTTAAGCTTTCTGTTGCCCAACACAGACATCATTCGGCTCTAACTTCCACTTTCTTAGATTTCCACTGTACCCTAGAGAAAGTGCAATATTTTCCTCTTCATAAAGGAAAATGTTCATCCCGCCAGCAGTTGCAATGTCGTTTACTGCTCCGGACTCGACCAGCACAGGACTGCCGCTTTACGGTGGACTACTTTACGATCATGGCAATCGTCTGCGACATGTGGGATACTTGTTTTCGCTCGATTTACTCACATTCGTTCAAAAGTGCTCGTTTTGTCTGCATCTTGAAGGTTTGCGGTGTTCGGCATCGCTAGAAGCAACCCAGCAGCCTGGTGTCCGAATGTCGTCGTAAATCCGTTCACTTTACGAGCGGGAAAGTAGGAGAAAATGGGCCAGAAGATGATTTTAAATAAATAAGCAGCCTATAATCGGATCATCGTCGTTTTGTTCGCCTGCCTCATCGACCGTTCTGTGTGTTTGAAATTATTGTCAGCGTATTAAGCATTCGTAACGGTGCGCCAGGGCAGCAGGGTAGCCATTTTTAGTCAGTCTACCAAGTGTGACACAAACAAAATCACTCCCTCCACTGGGTTTGTGTCTTGATGAGGTGATTGAGAATTTCGGAACCGGGAAGCCGGAACCGGCCAACAATCAATCATTTCTCTAATCAGCCAAAAATTGCTCCATTCGGTTTCTCCAGCGCCAGCGAGTCTTGAGGACATACTCGATAGTCGCAGCTGCTGCCGAGAGGATCTTTACCGTGTTCTGATCAGCCTTCACTGCGCCAGGCTACCCGATCTGGGCTAATCAATCAATTAATTGGCCCGGTCCGCTTTCGGGAAGTCCCGAGCCCTGCATAGGTTTGGGCCAAATTCTTGCACTTCGACGTGGCGTCGAGGACATCATCATCATCGCACACGTAGTCGCAGGCCTGCCTGTCACGCAGGCTGTCTTGATGCTTCTGCACGGGCAAAAATTCGTTAGCCTAATCGAATCGTGCGAACCGGCGAAATTAATGTCAATTAGTGCCTTCTCTAGATCAGCTCTAAATCATCTCCGGGCGCAAGCCCAGCAGGTGTCCGGACGGAACCACGGTTTCCGGGTTCCGGACTCCAGGATTTTTGATTGTCTTATCGAGAAGCACAACAGAGGCGGAGAGTCTGGATGATCTGTGAAGGTAGAGTGGACAAATAATAACAGCAGACTTTGTACGGGCGAAGTGACAGCGAACGGGAGCAATGCAATTAAGATGGAAGGATGTATATGCATAGGCGCTCGCATATGGAGGAGCAGCTAATGTCTCCCATCTGCCAAAGATTCATGGCTCCGGTAGTGAGGCGTTTGCAGCAATGAAAAAAGCTCACCATGCAACAAGCTTTCCCGGTAGCTTATTGGAGGTACAGCTTACGTGTGGGACAAATTGTCTATCCGGCCAGGATCATAGATTCTCGGTGCGCGATCGTTTGTTTCAATAAAGATGGGGGTATGTTCGCAATCATTGCCTTTTACAGTGCACGAGCCATAGGAGCACATCGGAAAATGGTGCTTATGGTAGTGATAATGCCCATTCACGTTAGGGCCTTTTTTGTTTATGTTGTTGTGCCCTTTTTTTTGCCTTTATCGCCAAAAAAAGCTTGATTGCAGGCCATAAAATGTCCTCCACGCAAAGGACGAGGCTGCATCCTGCGCTACAGTGGCCTCATGAAACTGTCCCGAAAAACGAAAAAAAAAACTACTCGAAAGAATGGCCAAACAGCGAACGGTGGTGTGTTATTCAATTATCGAAATGATTTTGTGCTGCCAGCATTCGAGTTCGAGCGATGTCGTACACGTGGCGCATCCCTGGGCACGTTGCACACACTGGTAGCCGTAAGGGGCCACCATTCTAATCCCGGGTGCAGTACGCTTCCCATTAATTGGATTATTTGGTTTTTGGTTTAAATCTTCCAAACATATCCAACAACTGCGTGATAGATGTTTATTCATTTTACGACTTTTCGGCGAAGTTTTGTAGTTCGTGGACGCTTCCACACCGGGGGGTGTTGTTACACTGAGGTGGCAAGTGTCGCACGTGGTGCATGCCAGCGACAATGAGCGTCGTTTGCTGAGTAAGGTTGTAAGGACAAAAATCACGTTTCTTTAATTAGCTCGATAAATCTCGATTTGGAGTGCAGTTTCTTGCCGTTGCTTGGTCTGGACTCGGGGCTAAGACGCTAACCAAATGCCATGCTTACAGTAAATAGATGCAAGAAAGGTTGGACACACACAGCGTCTTAGATGGTGAGTACGGAAGGAAGGCAGACCAAGAAAGGCTAGTTTGGCTCATAACTTGCATGTAACTAGCTTCCGGTGAGAAGTAGCAGGTATTTGCCGCCATATTAAGTGATGATAAATTGAGTTGGATGCATACAAAAGGAAGTTAAGTGGATAATAAATCATTTGTTTTTTAAAACAGCCATCCTTTAATAGGTTGTGATTTTTCTGGAGAAAAGCAACAGAAAAAAGGGTAAATCGAAATTGCGCCTGAAGGTAGACAATCAGCCATACACGAACGCGTTGTTTTGATTTTGTTGACAGTCTAATGTTGTCTTATATCTTCGAGTGTATTATTTAACTTAATAAATGTACATAAAACACATCAGAAAAATGTTCAAGGTGTATAATCAACTCAAGCAATTAATTCCAAATAACGCAGTATCGATAGGCATCTACTAATAGATATTCGATTACAGTAATTTTGTTGATAGAAATCTCCTGTAGAGAGAGCTGATCGTACAGCAAGATTTCTTGCAATACAGCTACATTCGAAAGGGTACTCTCCGTTCTACCGTTCATCCTTCGATGACAATCTGACCCATAGGAATAGTTGAGCACGGGATCGGTCGTAAACAAATAGCTACCGTGTTGGATCGCACAGCGTGAGAACGCATGGCCCGTTTTCCCTAGTCCCGGAAAATCTATCACCGATCCGATACAGCACCCCGCTGGGCGGGAGGAAAACACAACACCACGGGATGAAGAAAAAAGTGATTTCATGAATCAAGCGAAAATGAATTTTATCTCAATTCCCGGTGGACCAACAAAACTCACCACCTCACCCATGCCAGACGCGAACGATGTGACGTACCAGACGCGTTGGTGCTTCTTTTGCGATAGAATAGGGTGGACGAGGGCAACAAAGGAGGGAGAGATCACGTGTTGGTGCAGTGGTCGAACATAAAAAGGCAAACTGAGGGCGTTTGGGCCGTGCGCGTCTCGATCAGCATGGAAAAGCGCAGCACCGAGACACATAAAACATTATCCGGAGGTCCATTTTCCCACCCCATTTGTTGTTTGAATCCGGTGGTAGTGCGTTACGGGTATGTTTGGCCGATAACATCAAAATTCATCCTACATTACACGGTTAATGTTGCTGGGTAAGTGGGTTCCCCCTCGGCATTCGGCCACTTCACATCCAGCTCGCTCACGGTCGTTATTTTGAAGGTAGAGCTCGTCGAGTGGTTGGCAATAGAATATGTTTGTTTAACTTGTTATATTTTAAAGATAAATGTTTTGGGAAGGAAACACTATTCCTGTTTTACTTCGATCCAGGTAAACGAGAACAAAAAAAAGCATAACTTCAGGCGTTAAACGATAAGAAACTAATTTTTTTCGAATGGTTTTATGCTTTTGCAAGTATAAAATTTTTGGTTTATGGTTTAAATTAAATTAAAAACATGTTTTACGTTAAACTTTGTTGTGGAGCTTTTGGTAATGTGCTATTGTGAAAAAAGATAGTATAACTTCACGGGGTTTTGAGTTGATCTACATAAAGGTTTCGATTATCCTAGCGAATTTTTGCTTCTATTTTGTGAACTGGAATGATTCAATCCGATTTGGTTTTTTATGATGAATTATTTGTTTTAAGTAACATGTCTTGTAAAAACTATGAAAACAAAATATTAAATTTTTTTGTTGAAATGCAGGGGTTTCTCTTAAGATTACTAAGATACTGAGATTTTTCATCAGTATATTCTTAAGCTATTTCTGCTCTTACCAATCGGCATGAATCAATGCAATTTGAATACATGTTCTCAGTAGGAAGTGAATTTTCCGACAGTATCAAAAGAAAAATATTGATTTCAGCAAGTGCGTGAGACACGCACAAACGATCTGTTTTTCCATCGTGACAAGTGTGCCACAGCAGGGGGTTATAAGAGCGCAAAAAAAAGCACTGAATATAAAACATATTTATGACAGATATATGCACGCGTACGAGAGTTTCCACAGCATCATAGCAATGGCCTTGTGGCTGATGGGTTATCCCCTACGCTTTACTTTTGTCCCATACTCCAGGACCGACATAGGGAAATGTGTTTTGCTGGCGCAGATCGAAGGGAAACGTCAACCCCTTACATTTGATTGTTGAACGTGACTACCGTTACCATCGTGGCAAGGATCATTTACTCTGTGTGTGTGAGTGTGTCGCTAGTAGGGATGAACAAGTGCTCTATAGAAAGGCGGAAATATAATGCGCTAATGTTGCACCGACATCACCACATCATCCACCAGTCTTTCCCTCCCAAGTTTTCGCCACGACCAAATCCGATATCGAACGATAAATAATAGCACAGACTTCCGCTTGGTGGGGTATTTTTTTCCCACAGTCATGCCAAATCTGCCAAAAGCCTTGCACTGAGATCCTTATAGTTTTCTCGTACACAGAGCACTTGTTGTTTGGCGGGTGGCATAAAAAGCGATATGGAAAAACGCGCTTATCCTTCGCCCGTCTCCCAAGGGACTAGCGAGCTCGTGGGAGTCGCGCGTCGGTTCTCACGACAGGTTCGCATCACACACCACCATCACACCTTCTTGAGGGTCCAAACCGGGACAAAAAACCCCGAAAGGACAAGGACGCTTATAATTTACGGTTTAATTTAGAAAATTTCCTTTCAATTGTTCTTACAAAATGTGCCTCCTTGGTGTGGTGTGGGATCCGGCCACGCGAATATCTCCCCGCTCGGAACAGTGGAAAATTGACGTTGCTTTGGTTTTTGGGTGGCTCATTTAATAATGCTACCCAGTTATCTAATTAAGTAAATTGAATGTCTCGTGAGCAATTTTCCTTCCCCAGTGCATAGCGTCTAGCAGGGGCTGATGCAAAAAAGCAACAAGATTTTGCCACAAGCGTGCATTACAGCTACGCACCGTAATGGGCGAACGGGCCATTAAATGTGTTGTTGTGTCGCTTTACTTTGTAGCGGCTCCAGCGCTTGTCCTGTCCAGCTGTAGTTAAGTGGCCACATTTCTCGGCAATTACTCGGCAAGGCTTGCACGATGGTTTTGGCTTTGTTGTGCTTCGTTGTGCGGATTTAAAATGGCAGCCAACCAACGACGAGTGTACCCGTGCGGAGCAGACTCTGGATTTCGCGCGCTGATGACATCTTTTTGCACTTGACGGAACCAAACACAGTGTGGTACTGGTGGTGTGGTTTCGTGCTTGCCCTGGGCGAAGCGAAGGGGCGGGAAGGATGAGGAAAAGGAGGTGGAATTTTCCATTTTCCCTAATGTTATTAGATTGTGCTTATTTATCAGTAACGGTTTCAATTATGCTTGAAGTTTATGAAAGAGGCACCATCGGGATGGGGGTAGGGGCGGATAAGTCGGGGATTGAAGGGTGACGGTGAGCTTTTTCTTTGATTAGATACTTAGGTGCACAATCGTACGATAATTATAGCGAAAACGGGAAGTAATGAGCGGAGCTCCGGAGGTAAAAGTTTCCACAGCGACAAACCAACCGTGGACGCTCTTGCAGACTGTTTGGAAGAAGTTTTAGTTACTATAGTAAACGATTGGGTGTAATTAGTACGTGCGTAAAATACAATTTCAAGCGAGATTATGAAAATGGGTGAAGAATCTTGATGTAATAATTAATTTACTCAAGGTAAGACGTGCTATGGTAATTTAGAGCATGAAATTGCCTACCTTTAGGCGTTTGAAGGTGAGCGAGTAGAATAGTGCAATGCAAGTAAAAATAGTTTTCGCATTCTACTTTAAAGTGCTTTAAAAAACTTTTTCCAAACTTTTCAATGTATTTACCTTTTGAATGTTTTATTGTAAAGCAAAAACAAAACCTGCTCCAGCTCTTGATTAATAAAAACGTTAATTTCATACCGGTACTTGTTTGCATTACACCGTGCTGTTGCAAATAATCCTGTCCTCTTTCCCTTACGACTTTCCCTCCGTTACAACAATAATTCCCATTCGTAGGGCAACTACTGTAATCAGCCAATCACACCGGCCCTTTCCCGAGGCCCTTTGTGACTCCACTTGCCGAGGAATCGCGGGACGGTGTGGTAGTGCAAAAAGGATACGTTGCGTCGCAGAAAATGGCTAAATTAGTTAAGTACTCAACTGGCCGGGTTAACGCAGCTAAAGTAATTAGCAACAGTCGGTAGACACACACACACACATACATACGTGTGAACGTGTCCCCAACGCATCCGTGGCGTTTGTTTGCATACCCTTGCATACTCAAAGCCCACAGCGAAGCAATGAAAATTCCAACAATGAAAACTATCAGAACGCGAACAAGGCAAGAGCGGGTGCATCGGGATAAGCAAATATTGCCGGCAGTGTTGGGAGCGACACACAGTCACACATACACACAAACAGAGTGTGTGTGCTCATGAGAATGGAAAAAATTCGATTAATGTCAATTACAATTTACATAATATTTGCCTCGTCGGATGCCACGGTCCGAGTGCCGTGCGTCCAATGGTTGCACAAATTTACGGCCCCGATGGCCCGATGCTCGCGATGCGTAAAACTGCGGTGCAGGTGTGTGTGTGTGTGTGACTTTTGGTGAAGTGCATTCGTACGCGAGATGCGTTTTGGGTTCGGATAATTTATGATGTCCCGCAATATCATCCCCAGGACATCAGGATGCTCTTTTTGCCGAGGATCGCTCCATTGGTGCATCGCGTCTGTGGTCTCGTGCGCCAACCAGCCAACCAGCAATGCATCTGCAGTGCGATAGCTCGATGCACTCACACGGGTGGGTAGATTTATGGAGGACGAAATGCATCGGGACACTTGCAAGTCGGAACTGGAAACATCGAACTGGACACGTTGGTTGCGTGAATGGTTGAACATAAATTTTGTCCACCTTTGCCTGCCCAATAATGGCTGGCTGAATTTCTCGCCGTGTAGTGTGTAGGTGCACAGAGCCCAGAGTTATGCAAACCGGAAGCAGAACCCGTGGGTTCGTCCATTTTCCCCGTGGCGTGGTCTTTGATTGGGTTTGACTTTAGGTAAATTGAACACAAAATCAAAAACGCACCATACGAGGGAATTCTATGCCCAGGGTTCGATGGCGATGGCCACCGAAAAACGAGCCTCGATATCCCACCAACGGAGAAGTTGTTGTGGGTTTGTGCGTTCCGAACTGATTGCGTAGTGTCGTCGTCCGCGTTATTTGGTCAGGATGGAAAATAATTAACGAAATTAAATGAATTTATTTGTTTTTGCACGGTGGCAAATGGCGGTGGCGGGGTCGATGTTTATCTGGCAGGAGTTGGACCTGGGGCTGTAAGACTCGAGCTACGGGACACATTGTGGCCATAGCTCAAATTTTATTTCGGCTCTGTTTGAAGTGAAATATTGACAGCACGGCCGTTTTTATGGCGATTTTTCGTCGGGGCCGTCGGTTGCCTTGGGTCAGTGGATGTGATAAATGAGCGCGGCTTCTGCAGACAGTGTAACGACTGACTTGATTCGAAGGATTCGGTTGTAAGATGTTTAAATTTAGTTTGTGTTCTAATTTAGTTTGTGTTGCCGGTTTTAGTTTGTGTTCTAATGTAATAAATAAAATTATGTACTAAAATACTAAATAATTAGAATCACCCTGTGTCCAACGCCGGCCAAAGTAAGCTTTCAACACACTTGACATCGAGAATTGTACTCACACAAGAGCAAGAATCAGCTGATCTGTTGACACGGCTACTCACAAACACTCCAGAGCCTGATCGATGATAACGCTCAATTTACACCGCGCGTGCATTGGTATTTGAACGATCGCTCTCTCCACCGTTGACAGATCCCAGTTTGACGTAAATCGCCTCGGTTGCTTTGTTTATCTGCGAAGATGCTGCGTTTGCGGATTGTTTTGTTAAGTTTTGTGAGTGTTTTATCGTTTTTGGGGCCGGTTAGTGGAGGATTACCACTGGTGGCCACTACTTGGGGCTTCACAAATGCCACTCTGAGAGGTATAAGTCGAGTTTTAGATTGTTACCGGACTTTATTAACGCATTATTCTTCCCCCGTCACAGCGTACCAATCGCTAACAGTTGGTGAGTTTGATCCGATTGAAGCGCTAGTTGAAGGATGCAGTGTTTGCGAACGGGAGCAGTGCGATGGAACGGTCGGGTACGGTGGCAGTCCGGATGAGAATGGGGAAACAACGCTGGACGCGATGCTGATGGATGGTAAGACGATGGATATCGGTGCGGTAGCGGCATTGCGCGATGTGAAGCATGCGGCCGAGGTGGCAAAGTATGTGTTACGGAACACCAAGCATACGCTGCTGGTTGGCAGCCAGGCTACGGAGTTTGCTGTTATGATGGGGTTCAAGAAGGAGTCACTGCAAACAGAAGCATCTAAGAGTATGTGGAGCGCATGGCAAAAAGATCACTGTCAGCCGAACTTTTGGAAGGTAAGTCGATGGTGGTCAGTCCGTGGGGGGGGGACCATTGTTATGAATAATCAACGTTGAGGTTGTACGAGATAAGGAGTTCAATTTGAATGACAAGCATTATGCAGCAATCGGTTGTGGCTGATAAGAAGGGGAGAGGATTTATTTTTAACTTATCGAATCGTCTTTTTTATTGTAGAATGTGATTCCCTCTCCATCGATGTCTTGCGGTCCATATGAACCAGTGTCAGCCAACTCCATCGTCCGTACTTCATCCTCTTCCTCAGAGAATCTCTCCGATCGGTCAGATTATGACTTTGGCCAGTACAACCACGACACCATTAGTATGATCGTGATCAACGAAGAAAAGCACGTGGTGGCAGGTACATCCACGAATGGAGCTCGTCATAAGATCCCCGGTCGTGTTGGAGACTCCCCAATTCCTGGAGCGGGAGCATACGCTGACGCGGAAGTAGGTGCCGCAGTGGCCACAGGAGACGGTGATGTCATGATGCGCTTTTTACCTTCCCTGCTAGCTGTGGAAGCGATGCGTAGTGGCCTAAGCCCAGCCGAGGCAGGTCAGAAGGCCATGGAAAGGATTGCCAAATATTATCCTTCCTTCGTAGGTGGAATTGTGGTTGTGGCAAAGGAAGGCCAGTATGGAGCTGCTTGTCACGGTATGGAACAGTTTCCGTACTCGATAGCTGATGGTGCCGTGGCGAATGGTGAAGTGCGTGTGCTGACTGTTAAATGTCAAACAAATTAGTTAAAACTAAAAAATAAAATCATCGAGTTCCAAATAAATTGAAGCTGAAAAAATACGCCCCAAACTGTTTGGCAAGGATTGTTCCAGTTGCAATTAATCCAAATAATAATAAAATCGCCGTAATCTAATGGTTAAGTCCGCTTTACGGCTGTTTTGATTTGAAGCGATTATGCTGTATTCATTATAGCAGCGACTAGCACCACCGTCAGCTTTAAACGAGCGCAAGGACGCAAGGAGGGAATCATCAATCGTAATCCAATAAAAGGATACACCTTCGGGGCTTGTTTTCTGGAAATTCAACAGAAGCACGCGAACACGGCCCACTGTACACTGTCTTGCGTTGTCGCCGTCGCCGCCGCCCTCGCTCGTCCTGAGCAGCGAGGCACAAACAATTCTTGTGCCCTGGTTCGGAAGTAACCCAAATGCACCAAGGCGTACTCAAGAGTGTTGTTCCATTTCTTGAGCTTCGAGTTGCACTCGGGAAGCAATATAAACACCGAAATCTGTGTTGAATGTGTTGAAAAATATTGAGAAAAAAATGTAAATAAAAAGTTGCACTTCTTGCTTTCTGAC
The DNA here is from genome assembly GCF_013141755.1 of Anopheles stephensi. Classification (NCBI taxonomy): domain Eukaryota; kingdom Metazoa; phylum Arthropoda; class Insecta; order Diptera; family Culicidae; genus Anopheles; species Anopheles stephensi. Next base: position 1,973,148 of record NC_050202.1, on the reverse strand, counting down.
TCTAGCGCACGTCCCACCACGGAACGGAACACGATGGGAGAAAGTTTGGGTCGAGTGGCGAGGGTGTACCAATTGAGCAGGAATGTCTGATCGCAGCGTCGTCGCTTCCGTTGGGATTCGTCCTAAATTGTTGTCCCGGTTGTTTACCTTGTGTTGTTTTTGGGGTTTTCTCTCTATCATTGCAATTTCAACTTTATGTCTCAAGAGGATTAATACAAGAGCGGCAACTACACAAACACCCATTCATCCATCGGACGCAATACCAATACTCAGGATATGATAGAAATAGCTGCGACTCTCACGAGGGGTTCGCACGGAACTGCATTCGGAAAGAACATTTAGCAAGAATCTAGACGAAAAGAGAATTTATTAGAAGAAACACCGGGCGACGCTGGAAAAACTACAATCATGACGTCACGGAAAACTCTCAGCTTTTCTTTGCGGCATGTGGAGCTGCTCCGATTCGCCCATTGGCGGTTGCTAGAAGTTATGGCGATAGCCACGCCCATCCAGCAGACTGGTTCAGGATTTTCCCCTCATGGAAGTAGAGTGTTCCTTGCTTGCTTTGAGGTTTAGGGTGCACCGTATCCTTGCGCACCGTGGACAGTGGCCTACTTTGTTTTCATTTCTTAGCACGTGCTGAAGCACATTAAACGGAAAGAGAAGGCATCGAGAAGCGAATCAAAGTGTATCCTTTTCAATCGGTAAATCTGACAGTAGGATGGAAAAGGATAGCCACTGTGCTAGGACTATTGTTCGCACCCTGTACATCCGTTCGGTTGCGTACGTACGTACGTACGGTGCGTATGACATGTGTTCCGAGTGCCAGTTGGCGTCCCGTGTGTAGGGAAATCGCGGGGAAAACAATAGGAAAACACCACCAACAGCATCCGGCCAGCAGCATCAGATGGGCGACCAGCGTCGTGACGGGACAGGCTTTGAGTTCACATTTATTGAATTAAGCTTATCATTTGATTTCGGCAAATGCAAGCAACCGGTCGCACAGCCAGAGCAGGTCCTGTCGTTCGAATAGTAAAGTTTTGAGTCGAGATTTCACCGTGGTCCATATAGGCTATTCGTCGTGCTGGATGCTGGGTATACAGTCCCGCTTTTCCGAGAAGTGTCCAACTAGGAGAAATAGTTTGAATAAGAGTTTTGTGAAGAATTGCATCTGATCGTGGAGTTGTGAAGGGTGTAGACTAACCAATGAGTGAATATCTTTGATCATGTGCTGAAGTTCGACAACAGATCTAGTGAACGTGGTGCAAATGAAATAATTGAGATCGCCGTGCTGTGAGGAATTTTCAACTAAAGTTTTTGAATCTAAATTCCCACACCTCAGCACAGTTCTTCTGTACGAGCTGCGAATTTATGCGAATGGGCAATATCCCATCAGCAGGTGTGGTAAAACATTGTGTGCAAGGTGACGACGTGAAAATCGGCAGTTCAATTCGAGAGCGTACGAGGGAGCAATACACAGAAATTCATGGATAATAAAAATAAATAACGCCAAAAAAAAAGAGCAAACGAAGGAACGAAATTGCACATCAACAATAACCTCGCAGACGCGGTGGAAAGGAGGTGTACGAGAGCGGAGGTCGGGAAACCCCTCGGAAAAGCCAACTGACAGACATTTCGACGCGTAAGTGCGCAGCGGTCTCGGTGTGGATCGAGTGTGTACAGGTGAAAACGTAAAGAAGAGAAGAAAAACACACCAAATTGGGTGTAAAATATTGTACGAAACAAGTACGCGCCAATCGAGTGGAGCAGGAAATTAATATTTAATTTCAATTCAACCAAACGATCCCCCGGTTGTGTGTGTGTTTTTGGCTTCCTCGTTTCATCTGTTAACGGTGTGCGAAAGGTGCGAATTTGGTGCTTGTTTTGTGAGTTTCCATTCCCGGTGATTTGGAACATCGAATCGAAATGGGTTTTTCGCGGTAGAATTCAATTCTCCTTTTCCATTTGCCATCCGCAGCTGGTTGGGCGGAATAGTAGTGATCAGTGAAAGTATTATTGCAATCAGCATTATCATCATCAACGTCCGCACCGGGAAAGTAGCTCGAGCCGTTACTCGTGCAAACGTTGCGCCTGGAAGGTAGGCAATACGGGGATACTCGATAGTGGTGAGAAAGGTTTGTTTACATCGTATTGACAGTTGTGTGCGCGATTGTGGTTGGTTCAGCAAAACGGGTTAGAAAAGCTCCTGGCAGACTAAACGCTTCTTTCGAAGCAAACGACCCCGTGTGTGTAACATTTCTTCGTGGTGACCCCGGACCCCATAAAAGTCGCCAAAATTTATCCCCACGATATGGACTATTCGTACCTCAACCAGGCGGCAGCTAGCTTCGACTCTAGCTGCCTCCAGGGTGGTATGGATCCGACCGGGCTCGGCAATATGCCATGCTCGTACGGGGACCTTACGTCCTGCAGTCAGATGTCGCAGGCGGCCTATCGCTACACGGCTGCTGCGGCGTCCATGGCACGGTCGTACAATCCCGTCGGCACCGGCGTCGGACCGGGGAATGTGACGATGAGTGCACTGCACCATGCAGCTGCTGCAGCCGGCCCAGGATCGCAGTGCTCGGTGATGGGTGGCCGGACACACCAGGACGTGCATAGGGCTTCGATGTTCCAGACTTCGATGAATCTTCAGTGTAAGTACAAGCTTAATAAGAACATTTTCATCCTCTGCTTTGCTTCGATTAAACGTAATTGGTTTTATTTATCGGGATTTTTTTGATTATCAAATGCTTATAAAATAGGATGTCTTTACGAGCAACAGGGACATTCGGTACGTAGGTACGACGCTCGACAGGAACTCCCCCATTAACCTATGACAATAGTACTAGAAACAAACGCCGTCATGCGTTCGTGTTGTCTTTATCGCTAAAATGTACAGATCACTTGTGTCTTTTTGTAAGAGTCTCATCGTATGTTTTGCACGGATAGCAGTTGTTCATCAAACTGTCAAGCCGGGATACTCTTTCGACGACACTCACGAATCGCTTTGTCCAGCTGCTCAAAGTCGTAGAACACGCGATACTCGAGATCGGCTCCCTCGAACACATTACCAACCGAGGGTTTAAGGTTCAGGAAGAGTAGCAGTTGGTTTCGACTCTTAAAGTCTTTGATGAGCGTATCGATGACTTGGGCCGCTGTGAAATCTGCACCGTATATGTGCGTACAATCGATAACGACCGGAATCTGGCTCTTGAGACCGTGCTTGTTGATCAGATTGCGGACGTAGTCCACCGAGGGGAAGATGAGGCAGCGATCAGGTGTTAGCATAAGATACTTCACCCCACACGGTGTGATGGCTTGGTCCATGTGAATCTTTGGCCGTGCAGCGTGGTATAGGATGAACAGTATGTTCAACCCAATACCGACCAGAATACCGTACTCGAGGGGTAGGGCAAGACAGGCGATGAAGGTGGCAATTCCTGGGATTAGATCCGTTTTCTTACTTCTCCACATCGGCTTCACGACACGCACCTCGATCATGAAGATAACAGCTGCAATAATGATAGCTGCAAGGGCTGCACGAGGGATGTAGAAGAAGTAGGGTGTGAAGAAGAGCAGGGCCAGGATGACGAGCAAGCCGGTGTAAAGTCCACCGAACGGTGTGCGTACTCCACTAGCATTGTTGACTGCACCACGCGAAAGCGCTCCCGTGCCAGGATATCCTTGAACGAAGGAGTTCGCAATGTTTGACACACCGATAGCGATGAGTTCCTGGGTAGCATCGACAGGCTTTCCATCGGCTGGAATGAAATTGTATCGATTAGTTTGCTTAATACATCCTTGACGATTGAGAGAACCTACCGAAAGCCTTGCAGATGGCAATATTTTCTAGGAGCGCAATCAACGGGATAACGATTAGCATTGACCCAAGTCCTTGCAGCAAATCCCCAAAGCTCTCGTACTCCTGTATGATCGTTCCATTAGCATCCTTCATCTCCGGTACGGAGAATGGCGGTGCCTGTACACTCGGCAGACCACTCGGTACCTCGCCAATCATGCGGAATGGTTGCTTTCCATTCTCGTAGAATGCTGCACCGATACCTCCACATACAACCACAATAATAGCATTGCGTGCCGTTCCGATAAGCCACAGCGACTTGTTGATGATCCTCTGCACGATCGACTGGTCACAAGCATCCGGAGGTCCGACCTTAATGCGTGGCAGAAGTCGCATCAGCAGCAGCACCACAATACAGATGAAACCCATCAGAGCATCTCCGATCTGGGTGTTGTGTATGTCATCGATAATGGACGACCATTGCTCGATGAAGGTGTTGCCCTTGGCGACGATTCCTAGCAAATCTTTCACCTGAGAGCTAAGGATGATCAGCGAAACGGCAGAAGTAAACCCGGAGCTCACGGGACCGGACACAAAATCGATGAGGAAGCCAAGTCCGAAAAGTCCCATCAGCAGCTCGATAAGTCCGGTCAAGAAGCACAGTAGTACGGCCCGCTGCCATACCCCATCCGTAGCCTGGAAGGTTAAGAGGGATGCGATTGCCGTGGGTCCCATGGGGACGTCCTTGCACGATCCGAGCAAGATGTATACGAAGCAACCGACGAAGGATCCATAAAGACCGTACTGTAAAATGAAGAGATAAAGGTTCTTATCTGTTTGCGAAACGAAACACCTCCTCTTGCTTGCTTACCGCTGCAGGTAAACCGGCAATGCTGCTGTAAGCGAGGGCCTGAGGAATGACAGTGAGGCCAACGGTAATACCCGCGACGAGATCACCCACCGCGTCGTCCATGTTGTACTTGGGCAGCCAGTTAAGCACCGGAACTCGTTTGTAGAGGATCTTGCGCCGGCAAACGTTCTTGCACTTGCGCCGGAACCAAGGTCCAATGGATTTGATCTGATCCATCGTTGACTGTTTATCGTCCGTTACTATGTGAGAGCGTTTTGAAGGTGTTAGCTTTGTAATGGGCGAGGCATGGTACTTTCACTACTTACAGATGAACTCGTTGCTACCACGATAACCAACTACATCCTTGTGAATAGGAGGCACACTGAGCGAGTGTTGTGAGCCGCTCAAACCGTGAATGTTGTAGACCGAGGCCGACTTGATCTGGACCTTATCCAGCTGGGTGTCACTGGACGTTCGTCTGTTGTTGGGAAGAGCAGAGAGAAACTTGTTCTTAGTTCGTCGCGTTGTTGTGAACTGCAGGTGGTGCTACTTTTCAATTTCTTGGTAGCGCACTAGCACTCTGGCTTCGCTGACCACTGCAAATGTGCGAATTGAGTGTCGAGTGAGTCATCGGCGTTGTTAAGCCCTTGCGAGCTTAGCGAACAGGCGTCCTCAAGGTCGCCCTCGAGGAGGGAAAGCAAACAAAACTGCGCAACAAAACACATTTGCTGAAGTGCTGCTTCGGGTGTTGGACACACGATTAAAGCAAGCAATTTCGATGTTCTAATGTGCTCATTCAGAGATGCAAGTGATAGTGGGCCTTCGAGGGCACATGCTACATTAATCTAGCTCGATCCGGAACTCGAGAGTGCAGTGATGCACCGTACAGTATAAATCATGTGTTTCGCTCACAATTTGGCGCACCAGCAAGGTACGCTAGAGCCAGAGCAAACACATAAAAATGGGAGGAAATAATCATCTTTTATTGTTTCCCTAACCGGTCACTCGTAAAACAGACGGCTGCAAAATCGCGTGTCGAGCACAGCGGGGTGACAGCATTCGGAACGGTGCCGGTGTGCTAAAATTAACATTTTTGCCAATGTGTCTTCCTGCAGTACTACACACCTTTGTCGTATGTGCAAGAGACTTGTGGTACTCGGTTCGATGGAGTGAGGAAGATCTCGAGAATGTGATATCCTATCAGCTGGCGAGGGTGTAAGAGTGACCAGAAAATCTGTGCCATACGTAATTTGTGCATGGATTAAAAGTTTTACTAACAGAAGAGTGCTCATCGATAGTAAGACATTAGACCAGATGAAAGTAAGAGTAAACAAAGTGTGACGAATGCTCATTAGAGCATCGCTGAGATTTTGTTTTCTTCTTCGTTATGTGACACCAAATGAGCTGCTGCTAGAACCGTCCACCGTCAAGTCATAATTTATTCACCTACACGTAGCATCATCTCTGGCTGTACTTTGATGATAGCACGAGAGTGGTCACGTTTGCCGGTTGTACGTACAGTAGTTAGAATTAGTGAGGCCTATCGGTCATAAATCCACGGTTGTCTCGCACGTAAGGATAAACAGAGCGCGTCCAGGTAAGATAGCCAGGTGGTAAATCTGTTCTGCCCGCTTGAAGGCGCTCGTGTGACGCCTTTGGAGCGTGTACGCAGCTTCCGGACAATCGCGATGAGCATTTAGTCTGTGATTATTCCGCTGGGCCCAAGCTAGCACTGTCAACTACCCGGATGTAGTGCACCGGCTAGGGGAAAAGAGTTGTTACATTCCTTACATCGGATTATGATTAATTGCCGATATTTGAGACATTCCCGGCGGTGCCAAATCGCGCTACCAGAAGCACAACACGTGCAGTGCAATGAACGGCCATGATTTTGACCGTCAAAATCCTCTCTTGACTGAGATTTGGGGTGTTTCTGTTGCTTGAAACAGTTTTTGGCAGCCTATCACACTTGACACCCGTACCTAGATTATTTGTTCATGCGAGTGATAGCAAAAAAAAACCGACGTTAGCTATCCTTCCTATGATCCCATTAGTCTCAAGGGATTGGACGCGAAACGGAACAGCAGGTATCACGTGATGCTTCGAGGGAGGAGAGAAAAAATACCATCCACACACACAAACTCATCCATATCCTGCTCAATGGGCACGGAAGTTGTCGCGAGTGATGAAACTAGCTGAACTCGGGCAATGGCATACAGAACCAGGTTGTCTTGAGTGACCGACATCATCACGAACCGAAGAACGGTACGTGAAGTTCATGAACGCGAGAACGTAATTTGGGCAAGTCTATTTTCGGAACTCGACGGAACACGGCAGGCATGTGTGTTTTCTTTGCCGTGTTGTGAATGGTACAGCCAAACCGCATCAGCAAACGCGGCCACTGCTCAACGTTTAACTTTCGGGACGAGACAATGAAAGTCAGCTGATGCTTTGAAGCGTTGAAGAACTCAAAATCGTTATGTTGTTGTAAAATTTCAACCATGTAGTGTAAACCTATCTAAAGCTTAAAGGCTGTCAAATCTAACCAAATCGTGTATTTCGTACGTTGGTGCTACGAAAACGTAGCACTGGCTCATGGCAACACCACGATTGACAAGTTGCAAGTGCACCAGAGCCTACACCGGGGCACGGAACCAATTCGCGCATCCCTGGCAATGGCAGTGTCAAACGGCAAGGTGTCAATTGTCGCGATAAGGCCGTTTGATGAGCGTCGTTAAAAAAAAAAACTTGAACAAAGCAACCAAAACTCGGTTATGATCGTTTATGATGGGCTGATGCCGGGAGTTCAATCTGACGTGTGTGTCATGTTGACAAGGGCCTGTCCGTTGTCGTGTCGAGATATTACTTCACGAGACCACCGATAACGGGTTGTGGGCTTCGACGGGATGGGAGATCTTGAAGGTGGAGTCACACAGCACGGGTACACATAACGACAAGCGTTATGTTTTCAGAACTCTGTCAGATTGTTTTTGATGCTCGTTTTGTTTGCGAATTGCACCTGTTTTGGGTATTTGCACAGCGGACAAAGTTATCAGCTAATATATGACATTAGACTCTACGTGGGCCCTCCACCCCCATCCTAGCACCCCCTCCGGAGATCAAACGGACCTACAGAAAAAAAGTGGCCACAAACAAACAAACAGAACAATTGGGCAGCTTCGGCGTTTGCGATAAGCGTGGTCAAATCTTTACTTTTCGTCTACAAAACAACGAGTGGCTATGGAGCGCTCGTATAACGGTTGTAAACGTCATCTTTATCGTCCGCTTAATTAGTTTACTTCTTGGGGCATTGTACGCCTTTTTTTTTTTCGTGGGACTGAAGTCCTCATGTGGTGTTGCGGAGTCACACTGTTTGCCTTTAACATTCTCGGTACACAACAGCCGCACATTAGTCACACGATTGTCTGGACGCAATGCGTCTCGTGCGATATGGCACTTATGGTCACGAGATTTCAATGGCACTGTCACTTGGGTAGCGTTGCTTGATGAATCCGTTAGCCTTACCGAATATTAATCCGAGGGATGGTGAGGCTAAAGGTGCTGCTAGTAGCTGGTTCTGGCGAGTCGTCGTTAGCCATATTGGAAGTCCGAGAACTAGAACTTTCGACGCGATTGAACCGTACGGCGAATGTCCTGCCCACCCGAAAGCTATCGATCAACTGACGGATCATCGATGGGTATGCGTCTCGGGCTCGAGCAAAAACCCTTTCCGAACCCTTACGAACATGCATCCGAAGCTAGGCTGCTTTCGGCGTATACATGCATACATTTAAAAAGCACGTATCCGTACACCGATCGAGTGTTGGACCACTGACAAGTGTACCACTACTATGCAAGCAAGTGTCACCGAAAGAGCCGATCGTCAACAAGCGAAGATCACTTGCGCTGGGAAGCTTTTGCGTCAGATGTCAAAGTCTGTGGTTGCGTACACATGTGTGGCGTTGTTTACAGAGAAAATGGAAAATTGATGGACGGTTGTGAATGGTGGACGTCGAAAAATGCCTATAACCATTTTTGGGATAAAAATATCTTAAATTCTTACTGCACTGTTTTGGTAAACAGAAGAGTTATATTACCTCTTAATGAGGTAACTTAATAGATACGGAGGTGTACGGAATCGCTCTCAATCAGTTACCTATTTCTGTAGCCATAAAAGCGAACGATGGGAATAATGGGAAGGGAATAGACTGACGGGGAGTGAAACGTCAGTGGGTAAACGTTTAAAGAACGATAACTGCAATTGGCATGCACTGTCTTATCGTGACGAAGTGATAAAGTCTAGCGATGCTAATCGTTCAAGTGCTTTCCGTACACGGCTTGGGTTAGTGACGTCTGGGGAAGTGATTTATGTGTACGACGGTTTGTGCTGTGCAACACACGCCACATTCCAAATTGGTCGCTTTTTTTACATACATCTTCACGAGACGTGAATGTGTTTCAATTTCCACAGGTACACGTGCGTGATCGAGTAATCGATAGCGTAGGTACACGAAAAGATTGTGTCCTAATCAATCCACCAAAAAGAGCGTAGCACTGTATCTCGTCGCGACAAAATCGTTGACTGCGTTTAATAGCCCACTTAATGTGGTCCAGGATAAGAAACAATACGTTTAAACTGACATTTTCCTGTGCCGGTCTTCCGGTAGCAATTGATTTTTATGACTACGTGCTGTATTCATAGGGGTTTTCCATCAGCCGTCCGACAGCTGTTTGCATGGATTATGATAATCTCTGTGACTGGGGACTGTGTTGAGTGTGATACGGCCCAGAGTTTGTGCAGGGTGACGTTAGACGTTATCATAGGTCGATCTTTATCCGATCGTTGAACCAGCGCGTTATATTAGCACGTTGATCTTGAAATATGGGTTTTTTTTAAAAGTTAAAAGAGGGAATTAGCCTGTAAAATATGAACCTGTAGCCATTGTTCGGGGCGTGTTGTATGACATCAAAGTATAAAAAACGAGTAAAAAAGGATAGAGAGACAACGCTCAGAAATAGACAATTTTCTATTTTCTCTTGACATTGTTTGCTCAGACGTGTGTACGCGAGAGTTGTTAGAGTTGTTTCTTTTCGTGTCGTTATTAATTGGTTCGCAGAACTCGAGTGCGTTTTCGATGCGAAGCCTTTGTGTGTTGCTTCACTTTCTTCAAATAAGTTGAGCTAATGAAGTGAAATCACTTTCGAGAGCTTTTCACTCTCGAATATCAAAGTCACAGACGCAGGACACACTTGTTAGAGCCCTTGTGTCTCGTGGCAGGGCACAAGTGTTGGCCAAATGTACCCGTCAGGGTATTAAAACGGGCGCCCGATAAGGTGTTGCGGTTCATCCTCAAGAGCCACTGTAAGCATTTCGGGCCGGTGGCGTCAAGTTTGCCTTGGTTTAAATAGTTTCTATTAGTTTTATCTTAACCCTGGCCGGGCGCATGTGTTGGACAAGTGCACCCAATGGTGACGAAACAGCTGGTCAGAAGCGCTTCACAAACAAATACTTCAGCTAGAGCATTAGGTCAGCCATGTGATCGATCGTTAAACTAGATCTAGGTCCTCATGTAGTTTAATCAATGCTACAATAGATAACTGAAACACGGAGAAACAATACTTACGACATTGTGATTACACCTTTATACGATCCTTACACTTTACTTCACACAAACGCCAAAATCCACCTCACCAAACAAGTAGAACACAATCACACCAATGATACCGGCCCGGTGTCTGCCACGCACTCTTCCTTCGGATCACTCTCAACCGACCATTCAGGATCTTGAGGTGGAAAACTGGGATCTTCCCGGACCGTGTGCTAACGGGTTACTGAGCCGACTCGGCCGATGGTGGGGAAATTTTAATCAATTCTGCCAGCGTCCACCGAGTAGGTGCTCTCTGAATGACAAGAACAAGTGCGAACCATTCGTTCCTTCTAGAGGTGTTGTTTGAGTTGCATCTCTCTTCTTCACGCGCTTGTAATGGGTTTAGTACTTTGTTGTTGTTCTCTCTTATGTTCTAGACTGTCACTTGATTCGCACAGAGTCGGAGTGCACTGTTGACTTACAACAGGAGGCGCTCTCAGACAATCTCAGCTCTTACGCACTTACTGAGCACTGTGCGCGTATGGCAATTTCTCTCTATTAACGTAAGTACTAAGAGGCGTACTAAATAAGGAGAGAGAGAGGCAAATTGGCAGAGCGTGATGTAAGAAGAGTGAAACTCGAAGGAAAATCATTAGGTATACCAAAAAGTTCTTCAGTAATTTATGTAAAAACAGGTTTCATTGGGATAAGTTTGGAACATGAACGATTTTCCATCTGTTTTGTCGATTCCATGATCAGATGTACTCATAGCTAGATCGTTAGTAAGCAATATTTTTGTTTGGATCGGATTCGATGTGAGTCGTTCCCAGGAACTTAAACTTCAATTCCCAGCACAGTACTCTACTCCAAACACACCTGTGAACTGTTTGTTTGTTGTAACTTTTAAACTGTAGTTACTCTTGTTGTACATGGTTGTCTTATCACATCGATCAGGTTGAGTTGCCGCGTTCACAATGCGCCCCCTACTTATCTACCCAACCGCCCGAACCGGGGAAACACCGTACATGATGTTGGTAGCTGAGAAATCGAATTTGCTAATTGACAATTGAAGTTTACCGTTTAAGTGGGTTGTTCCGTGATTTGTACTCACCGTCTCGTGCGCGCCGGCGATTGATAATGACAATTCGCACGCGAGTAAACAACAACACCGAAACCCCGTGCGTAATGGTAACGTGTTTCCGCATTGGGGTGGAACAAACATGGCGCGGGCGACAAAACAACGAAATATTCATAAAATCATAAATCTTGCTCGTGCTGGTGCGGTTGCGGTGCGCGGTTGCGGTTTGCGTCATTTTTCCAGCTAGCGTGTATTGTCCGTGAGGAGACCCGAGAGAGAGAGAGAGAGAGCCCTCATAAAACATAGATAAATGAGGTTTTCCATCGGCAAAATGTAAACAGTACAGATAACTAGGCTCTCAGTGGCACACAAAGCACAAACTGCATCCATTCGCGTAGGACCTAGAGTTGACCTTTTCGTCTCAAGCTAGAAACATTCGTCAGCTTGATCTGTCCAACTGGTACCGGGAGCGTTGGCAGCTGTCACTAGGCCGAGGATGAGTATTATGCACGATAAAAACATGATCATAAACTCATCCACTCCCGATAACGGGCGGCATTTGGTGTCATTGTCTGTTTGTCTATCCACACGTCACACGTCACAGTCAGCTGGAGACTGGGAGTGTTCTAGATGGGCAAAGGCGGCGACGAAAGACCATGGAACCTGGAGGATTGACCAGCAAAGATTAAACCCTTTTCGCAGACCAGCAACCTTGACAGTTCAACAATCGCCAATCGAGTGTCCACCAGAGGCTATCGGCTAGAGGAGATTCGATCCGATTGCAGTGTCGTAAAATGATCCGGTCTGAAAATAGATTAACAGCAAGGGAGCTTTACGAGCTATTCTTTCCCATCGGGTTGTTTTGGTGCGCTAATCATATCCACACGAGGAAGCTCGATAGGATCAAAATCAGGTCAGTTTTATTGGGACGCTTGATTTAGAAAGATGGGCGAGGTAGGGTTCTTTGATGCGAGATGGTCGTGAATGGTTTGTTGTGCACGGTGATAAGCGGTGTGGTTCGTGCGAAACAATAGTGCCACCTTGATAAGGTTGCCGGCCGGTTGGTCGGCCGTGAGGCTTACGCTAATTGGGGTGCAATATTAAGGTGCTTTGTAGTACGCCATGTTTTACGATGTTTGTTGGTAGCCTGGGGATGGGTACGTGTGCATTTTAAATAGACAAATAGCTGTCGCCGTTTGATGTGTGTGTTTATTTTGGGGCGTTACTGTAGTATGGCGTGTGTTGGGAGTTGCATAGCTTTAGGCGCACATGTAAAGTGAGTGAGGACGGATGATTTTACAGCTAACGATTAAAATTTAAATAATTGGCAGTTAAAATAAGCAAGATAGTTCTTCCTTTCTTCAAAACAATCAAACATTAAAATAAATCTCTGATAAATATGCTTTATCTATCCTCATCCAAAATTGAACGAAAAAGGATTTATGCTTTGAAAGGGTCGCTATGGAACGTCGCAAAGGCACGCTTTTCTCGATGGCCATTAAAACCAAATGCGAAAACCCATTATCGTAACTAATCGACCGCAAAGCAAAGTTTATCCGTGCCGTTGGCCAATTAAGTCACCAGTAGTAGTTGGTGGGTAACCTCGGTGTGAACACCGGGCGAAAAGGGATGGTGTAACACCTTACGTGTAATCGCACGTACACCTGGAGACAAATAGCCCTTGGCGGATGCAAAGCACAGAAGCCACAGAGCCACCGAGCAGGCAAGCAGTGATTTAAAGTTGCATGAAGATGTTCCGAAGCAAAACCGGCCGGGCCGAATCGAACCGTACGGCAAGACGATAAATATCAGCCACTAATTGGCAAATGCCGGACGTTTGCCGGGCTTGAGACGTGTGCCTTCGCACAAACAACCATTCGGAGAAGGTGTATTGTCCGCAGGTTAGTATCCTGTGTATGTGTGGAACGCTAACGATCGCAGCATGGCCGCAATTAAACCACATTAGCTCTGTAAAACGGTGCCCTTAATAGCGTTAATGTTATAGGCACTAAATTTACATTACACGCACGCAGGCTTCTTGCGAAGGTTCCGGGTGTCGGAGCTGCTTAGTGGGTATTAGATATGCGTCTCACGGCGGCCGGGACTAGCCTGCAAAGTGAAAGCTGGAGTTGGGGATAGTCCTTCATAAATAATTCCTTCCAACGTTCCTCTTTGGTGAGCGGTTACCCGGGAGGGCGAGAGGCCCTGGCAGGAGCGGGGTGAGGAAGAATCTTCTTGAGTGTCTTAGTATACGCAGTACATGTGTGCATGTATGAGCGAACCACACTTATCCGTACGTTCTGTAGGGGATCTGTTCTAAAGTCAAGAATGGATGGTTTTCGTATACCGCTGACCGGACGACAAAACGTTTGTCCTGGTTTGGTCCTCCATACGAGACATGCTCTGACACAAACATGCACACGCACACACGAATCGCTACGGGCCGTGTGTGGTTGAATGTCGGTTTTATCTTGGTAAGGCCCCAACTCCCGGCTCTCGGATATAGTCCCCGGATGACGATGATTATCACTGATGCTGGCGTAATTGGTAGTGTAATAATAAATTAACATTTCCAGACCATAACTCCGTTCTCCATTATGACTCTCTCTCTCTCCATATCGTTTTCTCTGATTCAATCGAGATCATGCATGTGTGGAGGGGGTTTTTTGTTCCGGGGTTTCCCTTTTCCAGAAGAGGCCAATCCCACTGGAAGTTTGCGTATGAATCTGACATGGGAAAATCTTTGGGGAGTTTGTAGGAAAGGCTAGAATTGAAAAGTCTACCAGATCCATGGTCTATTGTAAAGAAGCGAAAACTATTTTCCGGTCCGGGTTTTTTGCTAATCCTAATGCTGCAGTGTGCCTTGTTTGTGTGTGTGTGAGAATGTGGGGAGGTTAGTGTGCTTGAGCCGATTGGCATTTATGTTGCGGTTTACCATACACGGACTCTCCGCATACCGAACGTATTCCAACCGGCATTCGCGGCATTCAAGGGTCATAATAAATTCAGCAACACTTGAAGCCACCCGGATTTTGAAGATTCAAATCTCGGCATTTTAATTCGATTGCAGACCGGCGGTAATTGTTGATAATTGAGAATGATGTTGCAAATTGGATTACGGTGGCAATTAGTAGCCATTTAATCGGATATCATATTTCACGGCATCCGGGTCTGGTGTTGGGGTTTATGCTGCATTTGGCTGGTGGTTTGCATGCTTTATGATGCTCATGCTTTTCGGAATGTGGAGAGTTATAATCGATCGATTGTAATGATTTTTTTGGTGCTTTTTTGTTTTCGAGTGATTCATCGACCAATCGTCACGATGATGTGTGTCATTAAATCATGATAATTATGCGTCATTATGGTTAAGCGGGACACGGACAGAGAAGCCAGAAAAATGTCATTATCGAATCAACACCCTAATGGTTCTCTGATTTCATAAAAAATGGCTTCCTCTTGTATGTTTCTAATTACAAAATAATTAATGTGGTGTGCTTAAATATTCTATACTACAGGTTGTTTCAAGTGAATTCACAACACAGAATAACCACATGTTAATCAGTGTCATCTGATACTGTTGTCTTATCAAGTGAAAACGTTACCTAAGATGATGTTGTTCCTTTGTGCAATAGTATGAGACGATCTCCTTCAAATTGTAGCCTCTGTGTACATTTTTGATTTAAACTTTCATCAGAATTCATTCTCTATGACTTAAAAAAATCTTTCCAACTCTCGCCGACAACAAATTGCACTGGAATCTTTTCCCATCCAACTTCAACCAAGCTTTTGACGAAAAGATATTGCAGCTCGCTGAGAGGATCGCGTCCACTTATGCCAGCAACAACAGCAATCCAACATGCGAGGCAAATAAATGTTCCGAAACGGATGCCATTTGAGCTGAGATTTCATCACGTACTGTTGATGTGTTTTATGCATTTTGCATGACGGATGTACCGTGATGGTGGATGTTAGTTGGTGGTTTCACTTGTCTTTCTGCAAGACTGGCTTGAAGATGTTGTTGCTCTTCTTATGGAATGGAAGGGGTTTCTTAGACACAAACACACACACATACGCTTGATGTGTGTTTTTGCGAGCGAGTAACAAATGCACAGAAGGATCAACCATTTTTGCCCTTCATTTTTATCGCTTTCGGGCACATTTGTATTCGAAATCGCTTGTAATTGTGTGTGAAGAAGTTAAGAGGAAAAAAAAACTATAAATGACCCAACCAATCGTAGCTGCTGGAATGGAGCGGTTAATACAGGCCGCGATGGTGGTGTTTGCTAGTGCTTAGGTTTTTGAAAGATTGCTCCTGTAATTGAACCGGATAGATATGGTGCGTCTTCATCTTTCTCCGGTTGGTATTTCACTTTTTTCCTATATCCACTCCACGAAGCGAAAGGCAACAATCTTCCACCGACGGAAGACGACGTTCATCTTTGCCCGATGGCAGATTAATACCGATTGACCATAATCCATAACCCAGTAACGCCCTGTCAGTTTCGTCCGTTGCCGTTGACTGGAAAGAAAAGGGGGGGGGGGGGCCCGTTGGCTTACGTTATTGTTTAGTTCGGTCTTTTCTTTTGCCGACAGTCTGTGCAGTCGACTGGAATCGTTGGAATGGCATGCCGGAGTCACTTGGGAAGTCAGAAAAGATGTCCTCAATGTAGTTCCGAAATTGTTGGCAATAATCCCTTCGGCTTTGGGGGCTGCCAAAAATATGTCCAGCGATTTGGAGTGAGTACAGAATGTTTCAAAGAACAAAAGGGAAAAACTTTTTCTCCTGGCTCATCATCATCGACCATGAAAATTCCTCCATGATGCTTTGATATGATATACTGAAGTAGCGATGGAGAAACAATTGAAAAAATCATCCGCTTTTTCCTTTTATGTGAATATTTTACTGTCTTTCGACTTTGTAACACACATTTGGGAATGTGAATTTTTCGAAGGATTGCTTTTTGAACAGAAAAATGACTTTCTTTTACTACTCTATAAATGTACAATAAATAATCGCGCCTGAAACTAGGCAATACGCACATCAACCATACAAGAACGACAAAGGCCGACAATTGGGCGCTCGATTCTATATGAGAACAATGAACACAACGCAGCAAAAATTACATCAGGCAAAGAAGCTGGTACCGTACCTGGTACTGAAACGAACACATCATCCGTAAAAAAGAAGAAGGTGGCAGAGACAAATATTTACCCATCGGCTTCGTACGCCATTCGTAGGGATGGCGGAAAGAGGCCTGCCCGTCTAAGCGTCAGCCTTCGAGCAGCGGTACATCCGCCAATCCGACAAGCTCGGAATTGGACTCGGTTCCTCCACCATAATCAAGCCCATCACGCCGCTCATCAAATATACATCGGCAGGCCTTTGGGTGATGCCGTGAGGCAGCTCGGGCTGGTTCGTTCTGCTTCGTTCACGTGCCCGTAGGCCGTGGCCGAAAATTAGCTTGTTTGCATTGAAATTTCCGCCTGCCCGAGCATTGCCAATTGTCAGCTCGGGACACTCAGTAGCTGGCGATGGTGTGTTGGCCTTGATGAAGCGAGGGCGAACCGTGTTCGGTCGTACCGGCTGCCTAACTTCTAGGGGCAGTGAAAAAAGGACCTTTTGAAGCGAGGAATCTCCTGGGAAGGCACGGGCTTAAGTAAACAAAGCACTGAAGGTAGCAGCGGCTCAGGGTAGAAACGAACAATAACAGTCTATGAGGGAGAATGGAGTAAAATGAAGGAGAGAGACCGAGTAGGAAACAGTAAATCGCTTCAGCCAATGTGTGTAAATCAACGGTAAGATTAAAAAAATGCTGTAAAGAGCCAGGAGAAGACAAAAACAAGGCTGGTGCATAAAATAGTGTCAGAGTGGATGACTTTTTGTGAGGGGAAATATCATGGAAAAAGGAAATATTAAAAAAAAAAACTGATGGATACCAGCAATGGAGACGCCTGGTGTTTCGTGCCAAAGAGGCCAATTAATAAGTATTATAGCGAATATGTTTTGAAGTAACAGTTTATCATGAATTTCATGGATGTATTCCTCACTTTACGATTCGAAGCATGATCATGTGCAAACGATTATGTATTGATTTTTATAGAGCCAATCTCACCACAATCAAACTTAAAATGCACCGACAACGGTGAAAGATTCAATATTTTTACCCATCGTTTTCTCTACACAAAGCGGTTGGCGAAAACCGTTGCATTTGCAAGCAAACTCGCGCTGTTAAACATTTGCCCGTTAAACAAAGCGGTGAGAAAAAAGCGGGACAAAAAGGCGGGGAAAATCCTCGGAAAACGAGGTAGAACCGTAACGAATGCTGATGGGAATACGATTGAATGCTTATTGCTTGGGAAATTGCAAGCAACGATGGTGCAGTATAGCTCTACGTACCGAAATCTTTCAATCGTGAATCGTGCCCAGAATATCCTTGCTTAAACATTGATCCTTGCCGCAAAACGAACGGAGACTACACGCTGCCGGGTCCGTCTGCTTGAAACCGGTGGCTCTAAACCACCCGGTCGTTTCAAGTGTCGGCGTCTCTCGTTTGGATAGCAAAAAAAGAAACCTCAAAACCGACAGCAGACAGAATCCGAGCTGGAAAGCATGAGGAAAAATGGGACGCATGAAGATGCGGCTGAACGGCGAGGCAGCTGAAAACCTGTTGAAAAATCAATACGAAAAGAAAGCAGTTCATCGTACCAGAAGCCATAGTGATGGTGGGTCTCTCGTATCGCTAATGCAAATATCCTTTCCACTTTTGCCATTACCGAACGGCTGTGCCCCATGTGTGTGTGTGCGTCGACATTTAATTTCTCGTCGAGGTTTGAACCACTACTACCCCCGGCAAGAGTCTAAAACGGTGCGCTTTTGCTCGAATAGTTTCTTCGGAATCATTCGAAACACTTGCCACCGTCTCGCCACAAAAAGCTACGGGTACGTTTTCGTCTGAGGTGGGTTAGAAACGTGAGGTGGAAAGGAGGAAGTGGGACGGAGGGGCTGAGTGTTTTATCAGCAAGTTAAATAGAGCGTCGGTTTCTAAGCGTTCAAAGTGGCGTGTGTGCGATTCGTTCTGTGGTGGTTTTTCCGAAAATGAAGATGGCAAATTGTGCCAGAGCTAGAATTAAACTCATCTTTGCTTCGGTTTGTTTGGTGTGTTGGGTTGGGCTTTGTCGGTTTTTGGTACGGTGCAGTTTGTGAGGGTTTTGTACTGGTGTTGGTCGATGTCATTTTTCTGCTGTCAAAGATGAAGTTTATTTTATATTTTTTACACGAAATCATTTTGTAAATTTCTTATGCATCTCTCTTATCTTATGCATAGGAAAACTACAGCAGTTACTTTTGAGTAAATTTGGGAATCGGTCAGTTATACAATTTTTAGGAGTTATTTACAAAATTGTGCAAAACAGAAAAAGAACTATTCAATAATTTTAAAATTTATGCATTTTTCCTTCTCGAATCCAACAAAGAAAAAAAAGGAATTCTTTCTGTTTTAATTCCAAAGCTTTAAGGCTAAAGTCCTTAAAAAATCGATGTTCTTTAACGTCTGGTCCTTCGCTGAACCTCAACAGCGATTCTGGCTTTTTAAAACAGGAGCGAATCGAGTGAAAAACCAGTGGCAAAACGATAAACAAATAAATAAAACAGCCAAACGACGTCGTAACCGATGAGCGGGAGCCGTGAAACCGAATGATGTCATAAAATCTCCCGAAAATCCTTGCCCTCTTCCAAGAGAATAAAACAGAGCGCGTGAGAGTCAAAGGAAAATTTGAGAGAGCATGATAACGCTTAAAAATACTATCACAAGAAGATAAGAAGCGAAACAGCAGTGGTGTGCGTACACTTTGCTGGAGCGTGTTTAAATATGAGTCACGAGAGCCCCGAATAAGCACGTGCCGACATCTTTATAACAGCGCTGAAAGGACGAACAGGCTCAAGGTGGCCGTTAGCGCTGAAGAGCACGGAGAGCAAGAGCCCAGGCATCCCGAAGAAATTGGTTTGCCTGGTGCGTCCGTTTTGGAAGGCGAACCATGGAGGCCATCCCGTTTTGCCAGCCATTAGTCATTCGTGTAGAAGATAAATGACGACATGGCGGTTGTTCTCCATCCACCGTCACCACTACTACCATTACCAACTACCATCAGCGGACACAATCCGGTGCGCATGAAGACGGATTTTCCATCGCCATTTTCTTGATGTTGCTGTGCACACTTTCTCGCACACTGTACACACCTCTCTTTCTGACACGCTACACGCTTGCTTCCTATGTAGTGGTGAAGCAGTACACAGACACACATTAAAGTCTGCATTTAGCAATGCCGCTTCCCTCCAAATTGTGCCTCCATTTGCAACGGGGACGACAGGGACGACCAGGTCCAAGTGGTAGCGCTATCATTTTGTTTTGTTTTTCTCCCTTTTTTCTCGCACGAGGGTGTGCGCTGGGATATCTTGTTCTCCAGGAAAAAGGGCAGTGTAATATTTCAGAACCAACCGGCGGTGCGCATGTGAGTTTCTTCATCGGTGGTGACTTCACGTTGGGTTGTAAATAATTTTACTACCAATATAAAAATCCTCACCTAATTTCATTTAATTAACGCTAATGAATGGAGTCATCGTTTTAATTTGATGTCCCGGTTTTGTTGGTCCGGCTTTATGATTACCGTAATGAGCGAGCGAGAGGTTACAGTGGCAACAGTTACTTATCATGTTAACCTGCTTATGATGTAGCATGATGAACTCAATTGAAGCCTAAAGGTAGGCAAACGGCAAAGCACTTCCACTTGTAAGCACTTTCTAACAGATATCGGACTATAAACATACTTACCTTATATTCATCTTCCATTTTGTTTTGCTTCTTCTTCTTCTTCTTTCTCGGTGAGCAGCTGGCCTTCCGTACAAGGTGTACGCCGGGCACGATTCGGTACTGGCGGAAAAGCGTAAACAGCGCCGGATACGAACGACCTTCACCTCGGCCCAGCTGAAAGAACTCGAACGAGCCTTCCAGGAGACGCACTATCCGGACATTTACACGCGCGAAGAGATAGCGATGAAAATCGATCTGACGGAAGCACGCGTACAGGTGAGTTTCAGTTTGGTTTGGTGGGCGAGAATCGAGAATCCCGACTACCCGGACGGTCCGTGGACCACCTGAGCCCAGCCAAAGGGGCCGGGGATTGATTGATTAAATTGTTTCCTTTTGCTGTGTCCCAGGATTTCGTCGTGCTGTGTCCCCGTCGTGTGCTGAATGTTTTTCCGATATAGTGAGCAGAGGGTAAAACAAGGCCTGCTGTGTGGAGAGCCGTGCAAATAACGTCCATTATTTATGACACGTGCCTTGCTCAATATTTCATAGCCTACTTGAGCCTTCTTGAGGTGAATATTCTAGAAGAGCGAAGAATACAAAAACCAAGTGATTCGGGGTCGTTTCTACCTCGATGTGGGTTTCTTTTGCGTGGACGGCACATCTCTGGAGTTGTGTTGTAATGTGTGTGCATTTTAGATGACTCCCTCTCTGACTTTCTGGCCCCAAGACTCAAGATGAGCAAGGTACGTACGAGCATACGCACATCATAGCCAAAAGGCCGAGAACGCTTGACACATGCCGTACGATTACGAGACGGCTATAAATTTATCACCTTTTTGCTTCCATCCTTCGTGTTGGACAGTTGAATGGATTGCCTATTGCCACTACTCTCCTGATCCCAACGCGAACGCAGCAATCAGACGAATCATAGCACCGGCAGTACGGAAGCTATCTTGGGAAGATGATCAAAATATCCACTCCAAAAAAGCAGGTCAGCTAGGGTGTGGGAATAAAGAATGATGGATTATTGGGTGTCGTTTGAAGAGACCCGAACCCCAGAGTCCGGACAATGAAGTTTGTACGGAAGTTCATTTTGCCTTGTTCCCAAACTGAAGAAGCTCCGGTCCATTGAAGTCCATACCGCTCTGGACGTCGTTCATTTATCCCGTGAGCAATTGCGATTAGGATGTCATGGTGTCGGCACACGTCGCCGGTCGGAGGGGTGCATGACGCCCTTTCGTTACACCTCTCTTTCCTGCAGCAAGTAATCTGCAACATCAAGATTCACTTCGATTAGGCTCGGTCCTGTTAGGCATCATATCCCCGGAGTGTGAATGAGTTGTAAAACAAGTGTACCAAATTGATTCGTCTCGACCGTTTCGGTAAGGATCTAGGGCGGGAGGCTCCGATTTGTAACCGGATAGCAGCGTGTGAAGTGGCTCGAAATTGATGTCGCATGGTGAGATTACATCCTGAAAAATGATAACTAGCTCAAGTGGGCGTAAAAAGGCGGAGACCAGTCATGATTGAGCGGGAGAAAAAGGAAGGTTCCCACCGGAAATTGTTGGTGAGAAATTATGCATTCCGCACAGGCTGTCATGCTTTTGTCGTGCAAGTTGCATACTTTGAGGCGAATTCTTCATTCAGTTGAAGTTCGTGTCGTAATGACTACGCCTTCAGTTTGGTTTATTTTTAGCACTGTTCAATAGAGCAGCTTAGTGCCTAAGGTAAGCCAATCGGGACTTGCGGACGATGTAGTTTTAAATGGCATCCTATTGTTTTGATTGAGTTACATCGAATGTTATCTTTAATTACATTAAACCAATATTGTTCACAGCTTGTGGGCTTCCGGTAGTTGGTTGCCAATGTCAAGTGGTTCCGAATAGGTTTACCGTGCCCTGCGCATGCTGGGATGGAACGCGTTAATTTACATGCCGATTATAGGCACTGTTGACTGCACGGAGTCGTAGAAGCAGAGGGTTTAACGTAAACATTCCATTTCAGTTAAGCAATTTCGTGCGAAATGTGATTAGCGGTGTTGGGTTGGGTTCGATCGCCGTGCAACTATGCAACCATACGTCAAACTTGACAGATGAATAACAATAACGATCTCCGAGGCTCGTTTGACCGACACGCCGCCGTAGCTGTCACAGGGTGAAAGTGTTGATCGATTCAATTATGCGCCTGTACACGGTTGCTTCACGTTGCTGCGTATTCAGGGCGCTTCACGATCGGGAGGACCCAGTTTAATTGAAATTTCAATTCAATTATCGTACATTATATGTCGCGAGAGTGTAGTAGCGTTCGATGACGATGATGCTGCTGCTGCTGCTGATGATGATGATCGTTGTTGTATCCGCCGTTGATGCAATCCGTCTGTCAATTTATTTGGTCCAAATGGCCGTCCGGAAGCGTTTGCCTCGAAAAAGGCTCTTTTAATAATCAATAGGGCATTATTGTGTGTCAACACGCGCAGGTCCCACGCACAGGATGCACGATTCATGAACTCCCGACTCCCGTAGACGAACTTTCGCTTGTATATTTTGGAACAGCACCATTGGATGTTTGTCGATATTGACAAAAAAGATGTCGTGATGAAGCGCGTCTGAAATTAAAATTGGGAAAATCGTTCGAAAATAATATCGAAGCGGGTAGCGATGCTATAAATAAAAATTCCTTTGTGTTTCATTTTCGATTACAAAAGAAAGAAGATACAAACGAACAAGTGTTGCAAAATGCATTTCGCTAATGAAATTCGCGAATTGATGGCGGTGATGGAATGCAAAAACGCAGTACGAAAGGAAATGAAAACATAACCTGGGTTGAAACGGGTGTTGCCCGGTTGTTTGAATTGATATTTTAAGACCACTCGGCTACTGTTGCCTTCACTGCCGTCGCGTCGTGGGAGTTGTGGATTGGATCGAAATGTGTCTGCTCGACGTTCATGTCCACCAGTTGCAGGCTCTCATTAAATGTTGGCCAGCGTTCGATTGTTGAAACTTTTCTGCTGGAGGAGGGTATTGACGGTCGTTGGCAGAGCGTCCGTTCCCGAATGATACAATGTTGTACAGGTGATCGGTGTCAATCAGGTTCGCTTCTAGCCGAGTGAGTGGGTGGGGGTTGTCGGCTGTCTGCAATCTCCGCTTATAATTAGTGTCAAAAACAGTCGCTGACGGTAACAACGAGCATGGGAACGAGTTTGACCACGGATATTGGATCGGTTCGGTGGAACGGTTCGTCTGTCAATTAGCGTGTGTTGGTGAGAAAAACGGTCTAGGGCGAATGATTAGTCATTCAGGTGAGTGCACTCTGAGTTAAAATACTAATCATCGCTGTATCGAGTTGCTGCGATCTTTCACTCGAGATACTTTAAAATACGCCTAAATGTATGCAAACCGCTGATCCAGCTGATGGCAGTGTGAGGAGCAATTCTGGTAGATACAATATTTTTAAAGCAAGTCTAACAGTGACCAGGATTTTAATTCTGGTCTAAATTCAGACAAACAACACAAACACACAAACACCTCCCTTAATCCGGTTCTGCTCCAGTTTTGTTAAACCTAATCCTCTCGCTTATGAGTTTAGCAAACATTGGGAAGAAAACCTGTCCGATGCGTTCACACCCTGCCGATGATGCTTTGTCCAAAAAAAGGGGGAAACAGTATCCCTCGCAGCTATCGAAACTGCATTGCTCAAAAGAACAAGGACCCTTCTATACACCCTGAATCCGGCTGGTCCCCGGAGTTGATTGAATTAAAATTCATCACACATCTGTGGTGTTTGATGGCATAAACACGTCCTTCTCGTGGATTGAAACACTTGCGTGTCTGCGTGGCTGAGGGCTATTAAACCTCAATCGTTCGGTTCCCTGCTGGGGTTGATGTGCAACACTGGTGAAGGTAGTTTAATGTTCGAAGCGGGGTAAACATTTAAGAAGGAACATAGTTTTTGCATTGCTTCATTGCTTTTGGATTGAGCGAGACTGGGATAGGTTTGCAGATTTTTATGGCAAAATTAAATAGACCTCTAGAAACGAAGAGCATTAAGTTAATTAATCCATATCGTTTCGCTGCAGCTGGACAGTGAAGATGTAAACCATAATTGAAGCATTAATCTAACTACAGTTAACCTCATTTAGATAATTGATTTCGAATAGTCATGTGCTCAAATGATAGGAGAATCTTGAAACCGGCGAAGGTTCATTAGAGGTGAGCGTCATAAAGTCAACAAGATATAATAAATGTTGTCATGCCGTTTGCATACTTTTAGGAAATAAGCTTCTAGACGTTTAAGAAATATGGAACAAAAGAAAATCAACATACTCTTCGTTTGATGGATTGTATTTGAAGGAAAACTGCACAAAGATTAATGTCAGTTGAACGTTGCTAACGAGAAAAGAAAAATGGACCCAATAATGGACGTTCGGCTGGCGTGTAAGCCTACATTTTGAATTGCCTCGGCTATTGGTGATCGTAAATAAAATTCATTTCGCTTCATGCAACGCCTTGATGATACAAAAAAAAAAAAAAACTAACAACCATTCCTTCCGAAGAACAAGGCATTTTTTAGCAAAAAAAGGAAAATAGCCATACAGAGAGAGAGAGAGATAGAGAGAGAGAGAGAGAGAATACGTGAAAATTAAATGAGATAAAAATGAAGCAAAAAAGGATATTTTTTCTCTCCACCAACCTGTACGACGGGAAGGTCTAAGACACACCATGTACACACACTTGTAACAGAAAGAGGCAGGACGAATACGCACCCCAAAGAGCACAGCTACATACACCAAGACCAAGGCTGGTCCCCCTGTACTGGCGCGTTCGGGATGTCAAAAGTTTGAAACAATTTAATTCATCACAGCCGGGCACCACCGACAATCAGATGAAGGAGGAAATGGTTTAGGTGCTGTTGTGAGGAGGAAAAATGTAGCAACATTTTACTCCCATTGCTTGAGGGATGGGGGGGGGGGGTTGTGGGTGGAATACAGTGGGGCAGGTGGGGTTGAATGAGAGAAGACGCTTGCTAAATTTATTCCCGTCGCGAACACACGGGTCTTGAGATGGGAGCGAATGCGATAAAACCGTTCATTCACGGTGGAGCAATAATATTCTGCATTATTTTTTGCTGCTCTCCTTTGTTGTTGTTTAGGATGGAATTAAAGCAGGAAAATGAAAGAAAAATCTGTTTGAAGCACGCGCATTGTTTAGTTTCGATGAGAAGATTTGTAGTTTTCATTATTTATTTGTTTACTACATTTTATATTTCACTTTCTGAACTCCAAGTTTTGTTTTCAATAAGCTTATGTTTTATTTATTGCTGACATAATTTTTTGATCAATTTTTTTTTTTACATGTCTAAAAAACTATTTAAAAAAAATCCTATATCTTCTTTTTACAAATTTTTAATTTTTTGTGGTGTGGAAATTATTTAAAATAAAAAAATTAAATAGTTTTCAAAAATTTGGAACATTTTTTTTCAAATTTTGTAGCTTTTTTTATTCATAAAGAACGGCCTGGCCGTATTGCTCAAGTTAGGAGCTTTAGGACATTAAAAAACAAATAAATATAAAAATCCTGCCTTTGTTAAGTTTCTTAAACACCAATTAAAACATTCATGTTAAGCTTAGAAAAGGGATACTTCTAGTCCCAACGAAGCACCCTTATAATGATCAGATGTTTATAAAAGTCTACAACACCGAGCTAGCACGAGTTTTTTTTCTCATTTTAATCCAAAGCATCGTCATATTTCTCTTCAAACATTTTTCCAATCCAATCTCAATTAGCTTTCCACTACCTTCGACCATGCTTGTGTTTGTCGTCGCTCCCGGTAGCTGGATTACACCCACAGCTGGTCGATTACACCGTGGAAAGCTGTCTGTTTCTACCAACAATACGTCCCCAAACCACTAACGCGGGTATTGTACAACAGTCCAGCAAACCAGCGTATGGAAATGCGCACATATGGTACCGCAAGGATGGAATTATTTTTCTCGATAAATATAAATCGTCGTCGTCATCGTCGGTTGTCGTTGCCCAACCTTCTGGACATGCACATATGGACCACATGTGCGATGGAGATGGGTCTGTCCGTGCACTCCGTCAGGTGAACGGGAGTGTGTCTGGTCCGTGGTCTATGAACCTGGTCCGGTTCGCGGAACACAGAACCGCAAATCATAAAATACTGGAACCAACCCGGAAGCCAATCTGCCACTGGTTTTAATGTTGAAAAAGGAAAAAAAAACAATGCAAACACCGGGCCAGTTTACATCTAAAAAACAATGACCTTTCTCCATTGGTTGAGTAGATGTAGAAGCAGAAAAAAAAACAGGGCAACACATAGAATTAACACGCTCCACAGTAAGGCTAGAAAAACCCCTTTTCCACGTGCCCTTTTCCTCAAATTACAAAACCGTACAGTGGCTCTCGTGGTTGGAGAGAATGGGGGTTTCCCTCGAACGCCGAGTGGTCAAATGACCACGAGCAATCGGTTTAGCGATTTCTGCTATTAGAAGCAGCTGTAGTATGATTATGAAAATTTATGCTTACGGATGGCCAGCGAAAACCACCATGGTGGAAAATAATGTGCCGTGTGGTCGCGCAGAGCGGTTTGGTCGTGTTTTTCGCGCTGTTTCGATCCAAACAATGTTCGTAGAGGCAGTTTATTCATTTTAAACCTAAAATTCATGAAGTAAAAATGTACTAAATGTGAAACACTAACAAAAAGAACGAAGAAAAAATTGAAACTTTGTCAATTCAAGACTCAACAATAATTGTTAGAGTAATTGTTTTTACAAACACATCTGCGCATGCCGACAGAACTGTTCCCCACAAACAATACTAATCAATAAAACACCGAAACACTGATTAAACAGGGATGAACACATTTTATCCCAGCTCTCACTATTCTTCGGCTGTGAGCCTGTGGTTATGTCTAATCGAAATTCAAAATTCATGTTCAATTATTTATCACACACAAACACCGGAGGGAGTTGGTGCCCGTTGTCATGACAAAGTCGAGCCTAACCGGCCAGGATCAATCCCGGGGTATTAACACTATTAGCACACAGGGAGTATGTGTGTGTGTGTGGACTGTCAGAGCAGAAAATCATAGCCCCAAAAACCACAAAACCATCACCACAGGCGTTAGTCAAAAACAATAAATTATCTAAACAACAGCACTACCTGGCGGTGAGTAGGATGTGGCGAATTGGAAAGCCGTTTGGGAAAAATTGATTCGACAAATCGGACAGGATTAGGATGGGAGCGTGCGGGGTGGGCCAAAGGCTCATGGTAGAAACGGTCGAACCGTCGAAATTTATTCAAATCACCTCGGAAGACAAAAGCTATCGGGAGGGGGGATTTTGCAAATATTAAACCCCAAACTATGGAGTGTAGGAATGCTCGGAATTTGGAGGCTGGAAGTGCTAGAGGACCTCAATGACGGTCCAAAAACAATTTCAATAATTAGTTAGAGGATTTCCCACTGGGGAGGGTTGTGCGTAGAGAAGTGTTTGATTTTCAAATTTGTTGTTAGGAGATCCTAAGGACATAAAACTATTGAGAAGCGAGATTTTGGAACAAGAGATAATGTTTGTGATGTTGAAACTTTCGATACAAATTCAAGTTTATTTAAGAAGCACATTTTTCTTCATCCCATCTGGCAGAAAGTCATAAAAAATGTAACTTCTTTTCGGTGTTTGACAGTGATGACAGCAAACCATAACAAATGACAGTGTCAGCTGTCACCGAGCTATTGTTATTGTCATGATTACCAAGTGGCAATGGATACTTTTAAAAGCTTTATGCGCGAGACGTAAGAAAAACAGGGAATATCGATAATAAAAAAAACGAACATGTAAACCATGTTCATCGATGTAAACACGATGTACAATGACCCGAACCTAACAAAAAAACATCACTTTAATGACCTCATCGGGTATACAATGCAGCTAAGTTCGTAAAAAAGTCCCGGAGATCATCCCTCCGCGGTGGTAGCAAAGTTTGCAAAGTTAATTGAATAAACATCACGGTAACACGGCTGCGAAAAAGTGATTTCTGCGCCTCGGGGGTTTTCCCCCGCTCTTCACGGTGGACATGGGTGCGAGGGTGCGTTTTGTAGCCGTTGCACAACCCTCGCTCGCCACTCGCGAGGATTATTATTCATCGATTAACAAGTGAACGGTTCGGTGCGCCTGGACGTGTCCCGGTGATGGGTGTGTCGCCCTTGTTACGCACTAACCTCACTTTAATTCTGTTCGTATGGTTGTTTATTGTTCCGGTTTGCCGGAAAAAGCTAATCAAACCGGTACCGGTCGAGAAACGGGGAAAAGAAGTAGAAAACCACCCTCCCTTAGGACAATTGACGTTTTACACTTGCCGTTTGACAGGGTGGCCAGACAAAGGGAGGGATGAAGCGCAGGGCGGAGGTTCGGTGTCGTCACCGTGATGAAGGGAAAATATTAGCACAAGTGCTTCGTTATCCACTAAGCAAGGATAAACAATGCTTACTGTATTTAGTTTATTGCTTTACAGTCACCCTCATCCACACTGCCATTCGTGAAGGGGTGTGTGTGTGTGCCCGTCCGCGTTCCTGGTGCCGTGACCAGGATCAGCTCGTTTGATTTGTTCTACCAGCGTAACCCTCCTATTCTTCTTGTGGTCCGCTTCAATCCTTGGTAGGGGATTGTAGAGGATGCTCGAGCTCAATGACTTGCGTCGTTGAGGCCCTATAAATTGTAGGGGACGTAGGGTCGTAGTGCGACCCTTCGCAGCCTCCGCATGAGTGTGTGTTGGTTGCACGTGGAAGAATAAATGTCGCGAATGAAGATATCATTGTTGGTTCGATTGTTGGGTATTTGTTTAGCGAAAGTATCGCCACATCTGTCGCAATTTAGCGTAGACATTAGGAGATGCTACTTTACTGAGCAGTGATGTAGCAAAATTGGAGAAAAAGTTGTATAATCATAAATTGAATACATTTGTGCAAAAACTTTTGAATCCATTTGATTAAATAACAGTCGTTCCACTAGAAAAGAGAGGAAAATCACTTCTCGGAAGGAAAAGAAGCATTACGCTTCTTTTTATAGCCTATTGCGTATACGTGTCACTTTTTAATAGCATCGCTCTTCACAAATTTATGACCCGAGCCCGAGGTTGATCGATTGATCGGTTTTAACTGATCCGAAGAAAGGGAGCAAACGAGAGAAAAGAAAGTTTAAATTTTTAATCTAATCAATTTGGACCAAAAAAAAGCATGGGCTCTCACACAAACCTTGGGGATGGATATCGTAAACTATTATCGAATGAAGGGTGTCCGCCGCAAAACCGCTTTCCCTTTTCGATGCTCCGATTGGAAAAGAAAAACGGTTTTATGCCGATTTTTATGAGCTTTCCATTTCCGATGATGCCAAAAGGGGTGTCGGAATGGGAACACGAATGGGATGAATTTTAATCGTTCTGCTCCCAACCGAAAGATGTGCTCAAAATGCTACTTGGGAATACTTTTGGCTCGGTGAAAATGCTGAATTGAATTACGAGCGGTCGAAGCCCAATTTCGCGGTTTCATAGCATTTGGCGGGGTGCTCTAACCAAATCAAGTCACATTGGTTTGGAGAAAAAAAGTAGGAAAAGGTCAAATCAATTTCACAACAAAACTGGTCGACCATGAATTAATTATTAATGGAAGCGAGGTGTGTGTGTGAGGGCCGATATTTGGTGACCACCAATCCATGGATGAGGAATGTCTCGCCGAAAAAGGTGTCGGTGTTGGAGATGTGGTCGTAAATAAAATTTGTGGGGGTGAAAGTTTGATTCGCTTTTTTTACGATGGCTGTTTTCGACCATAAAAAGCCCATTGGATTCTAATTTCTTCTTTCTAGGGAGATATCCTTTCCTGGAGGGTGGCCGGACAAGTGGATCGGCCTGGAAGGGTGGGAATAAATTGAGTTTCCGAATGATCCCAGGACACTTGGGGACCGAATCCTGAATCTTTACAGAAGATTTCCCATTTTATGGAACTATGGAGGAAAGATGTTCTCAGAGAAGGAAAGCCTCCGCGCAAAAGGATCATTTAATTAGGCAATTCCCTGTTCGAAGCTGGGCGGACACTTAGCAGGTGAGGTTTGCAACTCGTGTCCTGTCAATTTATCAATCAGACTGGGTTTTCCCCAAAAAAGTGGAAGAAATACATTTAAATGTCTTCATCGTAGATTTAAACAAATGTCACGTCACCAAACCGATTGTGGTCACTTTGGAGCGTGTGTTCACTTGCCGGCAGCATCCTTAAGATGTTGACCACTGATGATGATAAAGACAAACAGAAGCTCATCAAGGCTTAAGATTGTTGAACGAGATGTCCAGCGTGATGGGTTGATTTCAAGGGGTTTCTTTTTGTTGTATGTTGTGTCGCTCATACGAACCCTTCTTGTGATACAATCCTGCAGGATAAAATGTGACCGATGGTCGGCAAACATTGGCAGAGTCTTAGGAGTTCCCGGTAGCAAGATACTTGGGCTCCTGCTAGGGACGGATATATTTAGAAAGCCACACATGGACGCCAAACGATCCATAAATGAATTGTTTATTTTAATCATTTATAATCAAATAATAAATTAAGAAAGTCAAACACTCACACACATACCCAGCATCTCGGGATCATCTTCGAGGAACGCTGTCTTCCGGTGTTTGCTATTGTGTTTTCCTGTTCTTTTCTCTATCTCTAAGACAAAGACGATGAGAAGGAATGTACTGTGGACAGTGTCTTGTTTTTTTGTTCTATGTGCTTTTGGTCAGAAAGAGCATCAAGACGTTCGGTCGTTAGACGTCCGATTGCGGATATGACAGAAGCAGCTATCGCTTCCAGTCCCCGCAGTCTTCATTAGCCGAGCGGGGACGAGTTCTTCGACAAACTTCTGTGTGGAAGAATTCTCGCACAGGAAAAGAACAAAAAACGTTGTATTTTACCAATAGTTGAGTAGTTACCATTATAAATAAAAGAAAAAACGAACCTCAAAATCTCACACTCTGCAGCGAGGACGAATCAAAACGGACCTCCGTGCTCTGCTCCGGAAAGAAAAGAAGAAAAAAAAAACACCTAAGAACCCTGACCAACGAAAGACTAAAGACGAAAGATTCCCGCACTAATTGCATTAAAATTCAGCACGATTTGGGTCAAGACGTTGGCCCGGGCCCTGGGAAAGAAAATGACTGGAACTGACCAGAAGAAGAACCCGGGATCCTGGCGGTGGTAAAAAAAAGTACGAGCGGTAAGACAACAACCGAAGTTCTGGGACGCATTTTGAATAGCAATTGGGGTTTGATGGTGTGTGGGCTCGGACAAGTTTTGCTACCGAAAGCCAAGCCAATTCGGTCCAAGCGGTGCTAAAGAAGTAGAAATTGAACACACAAGGGCGAGGTGAATGCTTAAGATTTGTTGAACGTTGTTGGGTAGTTGGGAGTAAAATAAAACAGAAAACTGGCTGTGATTGGAGTTAGAATAAAGTAGTTGGTACAGAGAATGGGAAGCAGCTTTGGTTTGGTTGTTAAAGCTGCTTGATGGATGTTGTTTCATTTATCTGTCAGTTTAGTGAGTGGAATGCTTGTTAAAAATATTTAAGTAAGAATAAGTCCTACTTTGACAGCTCTGATATTAGTACATTTGTGTGATTTTTTCGCGATTTGGTTGTTGTTGAAAACTCTTCAGTTGAAAGCAAAAGAAGTAAATAATAAAAAGAAAGCAAAACCTGGCAAGTTGTAGAGTAAATAAAGTTAGCTGGGAACAGAGAAAGGCAAAAAAGAAAACAACTCCAATACAGCTTGATTGGCTAATGGTAAGCTAACTGTTCACAAGGTGAATAAGCAAGATGGGGGAAAAAAAAAGAAAAACTCACACTCGCTGACTACAGTAACAGCAAACTACCAGCGTCACACTACAATGTCCAGTGCAAACAGTGAAGCAAACAGCAGTCGCAATTTTATCAGATGACCAAATCAAGCGTGATGTTCCACCATCCTCATCCTAGCTGTGAAGGTAGAAACCCGAAACAAAGGGCACCGATTCGTGACAATCACCGTGTCCTCGTAGCGAAAAAATCAACCTCCCAATTGTTCGCAGCACACACACACACAGACCGGTAACTCGAAAGGGTAGAAACCAGCCCGAGGGCCTGTTATAGGGTCAAACAACAACGCGGAAGTAAACATGGCGCGAGTCGCGAATTTGCAAAGTTGATTAGATATTTAAACATGACACGCGTGATAAAATGAAGCCATAAAAAATGACACCGCGCCTGTTTCCACGCATCATTTGGTGAAAGTTTGTTGCTCTTTTTTTGCTTCTCTGTTCTGTATTGCCCTCATTCCCAAGCAGAGTTGTTTGCATTATGCTTCTTTTTTATATTCAATGCTTTGACAATTTGTTCGACACTTGGAATGCCATTGTTATGTGCGCATTTTCTAACGAAAAACAGGCAGTGAGGCTCACACACTGAACCGCATGTTTGCGCATCGACAAAGTTTGCTCTAATGCTAGCGCATTATTGGGCTGGGTGATGGTGGGAGGGCGTGAAAAACACGACAAAACGCTTTCCAGTCATTTCATTAATTGGCGCACGTAAATATTAGCTAATTAATTTGAATATTTCATAAACGCGTGCGGTTTGGTGGCGCCAAGGAAAATACAAGCAGTCGACGGGATGACATCGCTCGGTAGCATACATTAAGGCGCACGCAGGAATGGAATGGCAGATGCGTTACGGTTTCACCGATTGACAGTTTGCCAACCCGTTTGTTTGTGCGGTACGGTACCATTCTCTGTGGTGCACAAAACACATACATAGAGCTTTAGATTAGAATTTTCGCACAATGTTTACCACCAATAGTGTGCGCATAATTAGTGGTTGTGGTACCGAGTTGGTGTGTTTCGATGGGTTTGTTAATGTTTGATAAAATCATTGCAATTAAGGTTGCAGTGAAAAGAAGGACGGAGGCGACAGAGGCCTCGAGCAAATGTATTTTTCATGAACTGTGGTGGTTTTTACACACAGTAGGCACTAAGTTTGACAATGACGGATGATGATGGTGATGGTGGCACGTATGGTGCAGGCAATTGGTGGTTAAACAGTGTTTGTGTCGTTTATCTTGTTGAGGTTGGCTTGAAATATGTAACGACATGCATTTGTGTCAGCTTTGTGACAGTCGAATATTTTATCTGCAGACTTTGCGGTAAACATGGGTCATGACAAGTACAAAGAATGCTCTGTCTTGCTGTCAAAAGTGCCTTCCTTTTTAATTTGCTTAGTACATTTAAATAACAATCGACTTAAGACATCGTTGGTTGGAACTCAACTAGTCTTGAGATTTCTCTAATACAGTGGGAATAAATCTAAAGAAGATATCTGATCTTGTTTTTGCTTAGTACGCTGCTAAGTACACTACAACTTCTGTTGCGTACTGTTTACACCGAAACGTCATCGCTGAACTTAGTAGGCGATCATTAAAAAGAAATCTCTCTTTTCGGTTAAGAAATCTTATCAAAACAAACTCATCTTTGGTCGCTTCTGTTTACTAAAATCTCCACCATCTTGTTTCGCTCCGGCTTCCCTCCGGCAGGTCTGGTTCCAGAACAGACGGGCCAAGTTTCGCAAGCAGGAACGCATCGCCCAGCAGAAGGTGTCCAGCAACAATAACAGCAGTAGCAGCAGCAGCAGCAACAGCAGCAACGGCAGCACCAACAACAATGGCACCGGTGGCAGTAGCGCTAATCAAGATTCATCGTCCGTGAAGAGCGAACAGAAGTCGTCGTCGTCGGTGGTGAACGGTGGCAGCACGACCCCGAAGGACATCAAGCCGCCCGGTTCACCCTGCCTGTCCGTCACCACCCTGTCCACCACGCCCAACTCGAGCGCCTCCTCCCACCAGTCGAACGGTGATATCAAACCAATTAATGGTAAGTGTTTTCCACCGATTCTACCGAACAGTCTGCATGTGTTTCTCTCTCTCTCTCTCTCTCTCTCTCTCGCTCGCTTGCTCTGGCCCGGTTTCCTTGGAAACGATGGTCCTCAATTGCCGGGGAGAGTGTGCATTTTTCTTTGGTTTGGGGTTTGTCGGAATTGTCGCACAATGATTGTCATCCTACATCCTCGATTTGCCAACGCCACGGCAAGGCACAGGGACGCCATTGTTACTCACCCACCCACCCACTCTAATGCCACGTCCTTGGGATTGCACGGCTGATGCGAAAGTGGTCCCATTTGGTATTGGGGTGGTGCTGTCGTAAATTTTTCATTATAAAAGTCACCGGAAGCCAGCCAGCCAGCTCGGGGAGGATCTTCTCCGCGTAGGTTTGGAAAAACAAATCAAGAGAAAACACGGGGCAACACGGGCGTGTTGCCGTCTTGTTGAGGTTTTTGTTTTTGTGTAGGGCTCCTCCGACATTGTAAGTCGTCCTAGATTCCTTCACCTCACGGTCGATTCCATCTTCTTAAGCGGACAAGAAATTATACCCCTCTCCGACTCTCCACACTGCTCCACACGAAGTTCCCATGAATCCTGAGAATTCTACGCAGCCACTCGGTCGGATTCGCCTGATGTTACCGTCAGGATGTGCTTTTGTCGCTCGGTACGCTTGTTATTATCTAGCGCACAGAAGCGAACCGAAAGCTACAGCTACACCACGCAAGTCATCGTGCGTTACTTTCGCAGGAATCCTGGGGAATCCCTGGAACGCGTTCCGAGTTGGGAAGCCAGCAGCAGCAGGCGCGACATTTTCGAAATAATCTGACATTAATTCGTATAAATGAACGGTGTAACAAGCAATTTTCTAGATTAAACCAATTTAATACATTTCGCTAGCATCCAACGCGCCCCGCTTCGTTGGGATGCTCTCCTCTTGAAGGACTCCCGCGCGTCCTTCCTGCAATCGAAAACAAAATGAAGCGCGAAGAGACTGAACGGCAGATAAGCTTTCAGAGCATGCCTCGTGTAACAGGTGGTTCTACTTTGGATAACATTTTCCAACCCAAGCGGCACACTGCGGGGCGAGTTTGGGAAAGATTTTTGTCTCATTTTTCACATGTTGTGTGGCAGATGAACGCATTAGCGTTATGAAGGTGTCATGGTGGAACAGCAGTATTGATATTTACCGGTCGTTAAAGCACAAGCTGGGACAGCGAGTGGGTTGTTGTAAATGGGAAGATGAATTGAATTTAATTACCCACACGGAGACAATCGCATAAGTAGAGTAAAAGTTAGGAGCAAAAGTTCACTAATATTATTACTGATCGTTAATAATGGAAAGAATGGAATCTACATGTAGAAATTGTCCTTAAATGTGGAAAACACTGAGTAAGGTTGAAGAAGCCTTGTTGTCTTTGTCCCTCATGAGACCAGATCGATCAGCCTCAACTAGTAAGAGAATTTGTCGTCCAGGGGCCTTGTCTATCTAGAAAACATATGCCTTGTACCCCAACATGCCTAGTCCAACAAGATTGTTCGTGTATCAAGGGTGTACCTAGAAGAAAAACTTGTCGTCTAGGGACCCTCACTATCCATGAGCTTTGTCACCTCATCGTTAAAAAATTCTCGTCGTCTAAAGGGCCTCATAGTCCAGCGAACTCAAAGGATTGTTTGAAGTACGGCACAATAAACCTTACGAATAAAATAATATTTGACAGGCGGGCAATCACTTGCACCATAAGTCATAACGATATCCGTCCTCAATAGTGCCTCAATTTCAATCGCAATAGTTCATCATTTCTGGCTAGTCCAGCTACCACTGTCACGTTAGTTCGAAAGTTTTGTAAATCCAAGCCCCACTCAACCAGGATTTTGTCTGGTGGACTGGCAAAACTGGTGCCATATTCATTTTGGAATATCCGATCCCCAGCCGTTCGGACGTGTCGCATGTGGAGAACGATTTTCTGCTTCTCTGTGTGCGCGCTGTAACAGACCAGTTTTTTGTGGCTACTCGTTTTTGGAGTTGGTCCATCGAACGCAAAGGAAAAGCTGGTGCAACTTTCCCTGAGTTTATGAATTATGGATTATGAAGTTTGGGTTTGTTGCTGGCGCACACACAGACACAGGTTCTCGCCGGGGAATTGTCGTTTGAGAAACTACTCTACATTCGTTTTGTGTGGTGGGAACGTATGTGTGTGTGTGTGTGTGTGGGCAACACTGGCATAAGGACGCTTTCAAAATCGTTTCGAGAGATCATTCGTAACTGTCGTGGCCCGTTTTGTCGCATGTCACCGACGACTTCACTGCGCTACAGGCGAGTGAGCTCTCATCCTTATTCGTACCATTCGCCACTGTTTGTACGATTATTGTGTGTCTGCTTCTCATGCTCTGCAACCTCTTTTTCTCGTAGGAAAACTGACAGACGATCTGAACGGGGCGAGTCTTCACAGCGGACCCAACCATCATCATCTCGTGGTCAGCAACGGTACGAACAACAACAACAACAGTCACCATCACCACAACAACAACAACAACAGCATCAGCAACAACAATAACAACAACAACAAGTGGAACCCGTCCTGTAATCCGCTGCTGCAGAACCAGAAGGCGGCCAATCATCTGAGCATGAATCATAACCTCCAAAACCATCATCATCACGCGGTGGCGGCCCTGTCCTCACCGTTCTCCTCGTTGCTGGGCGCGGCTGCCGGTGGCGGTGCGGCCGGATATTTGTTGGATCCGCTCGGTGGACTCAACAAGACGACGGCCGCCAATCATCTGTTCTAGAGTGCGCTGGATGGAGAGCGGCCTGGTAGCGCGTAGGGCTGGTTTAATTAAGGAATTTCGAGGGAGCTGAGGGTCTGTTCATTAGAGACCTCAAATTCTGACCCAGGATGTCCTCGGCTAGCTCGTGGGCAGGGGACATCAGGGTCACGGTGGAGGAACAAATGCAAGAGAGTATGATTGGAACACCTTCATTTTTCGGTCTGAGCTGTCACTAAAAATAAGTCCCACAAGAGAGGGCGGTGGAAAAAAACAACGAGAGAGAGAGAGAGAGAGGGTACAATACCCGTTGGATTAATTAAGGCAAAGGTTCAACCCGTCGTTGGATATGGACCTGGAGGGACCCGGTGACGAGGATCGGATAGAGATGACAGCGACGTCAGTCTGTCATCATCAGCGTAGGTGACATTAATCAAAAAATTTAAGTGAAAAAGTGCATAATAAGTAGAGGCACCGAAGAAGGATTGTGAAGATATTGGTGGAGTCCGGCAAGAATTCAACTACGATACGGATGGGACATAAAGCGATACGGTTTTGTATACGGAGCACTGGAAGCATCTATATTTCCGATTAATGTAGGAATCGTTTGTGGATGGTAACACTAAAACATTTAAATACTTCTACTTACTAGCTACTTAAACAGCCATTTCCAACCAGCAACCAGTTTGTAAATAAATACCTCCCAAAAAAAAAAACGGTTTGAATCACATACTAGTTCCATCGGGAAC
The DNA here is from genome assembly GCF_013141755.1 of Anopheles stephensi. NCBI lineage: Eukaryota > Metazoa > Arthropoda > Insecta > Diptera > Culicidae > Anopheles > Anopheles stephensi. The sequence goes on along the minus strand of NC_050202.1, from coordinate 1,935,559 downwards.
AGGTGCCAGATGTAGATGTGTACATACTAGCGCTAACACTTCACAGATTAATTTAATCCTACTACACTCATACACAGCAACAAACGCGTTGGAAATGGCGCGAATCACGCGACTTTCAGCTGGAACCGATCCAAATAGAATTCCGGAAGCGTTGAAGCTAGCAGAAATAAATACCTTTCCCCTTTGAGCGTAGTGTATCTGGAGACGAGGACACTTAAATTGTTGTACAGCTACAGTGTAGGTTCGAGAGGTAGACTTAATTGCTTGTAGAATTCAAATAGCCGGTTCTCTGTAAATGCGTCCCGGGGAGCTAGTCGATAATGTGAAGGGTTGTGTTTTGGTTATTTTATGTTCTTATCTTTATTTTCGAGGAGTGGAACTTGATCGAGAAATGATATCCCAAATGGGAAAGAAAGCCTGCAGTAATGAGTCTAACCGATAGTCCAAATAATGTCAAATGTAAAACGAAAAAGAATTAAACAAAACAGCCCCACATTGTACGATAGGTTGATGCTACAAGAGTAAGTCAAATATACTAAGATTCGGATCAACAACACAAAGCGCGTAATTATGTTTGACGGTGACGAGATGGTCCCGTCTGTCGAGCGTCTGCTTCGGACGAGCATGATTCGAACGTATTGGAATGCGCTCACACAGACGCACACGCACGCTGGACACAATGGGAAGTGGTGAGACGACACTGTATTTTAAGCTGATCAGCAATACACACGATCGGAGCGTGGAGCATCACAGCAGGTCTCAGAGGTTTATTTTCGTTCTTGCCAGCTCAGGTGATTGGAAAGTGAGCGCTTTCGCTCTTTACGGACTTATTACGGATGCGTCGTACAACTCCAACACATTCCTATCGATGACGAAAGAGCGCGGTTCTCGACCACTCCATCCCGAAGTTCATCGTCCTTGGGCGTGGGAAATTCGGAAGAAATGGCCCATATGTGTAAGGGGGCCCTGTGCTGTGCTGACACATCGGGCGCGCTGCTCTGTTGTCAAGACGCTACCTGTGTCCCCAGCGTCTCTAGCGTGCAACAATATTCATCTCTAAATTTAGTCCACGAATTGCTTATTGGTTGTTTTCCCGAGTTCGCTTGTGAGTGATGTCCACCGGCGGAAAATAATGACAGCGGATGTTGTTTCACGCTGCATTTTATTGGGCCACTTAACATGGCCGACCATCCGCAAGGAACACTTTTTTCCATTAAATTCCAATTCTACTTGGTTTGTTTGTGAACGGCTTACTCTAAGGGAGGGTGTCGTTTGATGTTAATCTTTAGCACAACAAATAGACGTGCGTCCGGAGCTTTTATCCGTAGAAACCAACCGGGTGGAAAACAAACAAAGGAAAGGAAACCGTTTTTGAATGCGAAAGTGACGCGGTTGGAACCGTATCGTTTGATCGTAACCTTGAGATTGGGGCGTTGTTTCTAAAATTAGTATGAATGCTGAAGAGGTTTCCGGCCGATGTTCGATGTGCGACGGTGAACATTGGACCTGAAATGAAGTGGAACAGTACGCGCGTTGGCTGTCCATGGCAACGGGTGGCAAAGGTCAAGCAGATTTCTCAACAGGTGAATCATTGCGGCGATCGGTTCGGTCCGGTTGACGGTTTCCTAGCTGGCGCTACGATTAGTCAGCAGCTAATGTTGGCCACTGTGAGGCACGCATTTAAGGAGCAGCATTCCAACTGGATGAAGAAGCACTGCATTCTCATTAATTACTGGCAATGTCTTGCAATTAAGTAAGCGACGTGAAACCGTCTAGAACATACGCGTAATTAGAGAGTAAGCAGAGAGATGTACAAAGCGCACACTATGGCGATCGTAGAATGACGTGTTGAAAGATTGAAACCTAACCTAGACGTGGCCGAATGCGGCACTGTAAACAATCTGCGTATGGCGTAAGATGCATTGAAGCACGGCGCTTCGTGCGTGTTTGAATGCATTTTAGCGAAAGAAATGATTGCATCATTGATAATGAATTTGATCGAGTAAGCTGCGATCTCTTAGTAAACAAGCGAGGCAGTGTTTAGATGAGCTGCTTCAATACTTAGGAGGACGATTAAGGATAACATTGGCCTTAAAGCGGTCGGGGAATTCTTTTTCAAAAATCTGTATCCATCAGAGTTAGTGTCATCAATCAGTTGGAAAAACAGACCCCTTTCTCTTCGGAAGACAGTTTAATGTACTGTTTAACGAAACTGAAAAGCGTTTTTTATTTTTATCTTCCGCTCATCTTGATTCTTCGCTCTCCAAAGGTCCATTCTCGCCATTAAGAATATTTTGGCAGCTGAATTTACGCAAAAATTCACCACTCCCCCCTATCTGAACTCCAAAAAGAAAAAGCAAATAGAAAAACTACAAGCCGTACGTTGGTGCGTCTGGGAAAATCTGTCATTTGGACGGAAATAAATTACTCACGCTATCTGCTTCACTGGTGCGGACGCTGATCCACGCCATGGAGATAGCTCCGGCCCGAGCGTCCGCGAATGGTGAACGTTCTCGAAATAATGATGTGTATTTTATTGTAAACACGTCATCACGGGTAGGGTGGGGGGTTGGTGGAAAGGAGGTGGGAGGGGGGCTGGGGGTCCTCACCCCCACCATTTCCCAAACAAAAATATCGGATGGAAATAATCGACAAATCCGACGCTCTGGTTGAACAAAAAAAAAAAAAGAAAGAGATGGGTCAGGGAGAATCTCCCCGGACATCCCGAAAGGACGCTTCCTTCGTGCTTCTTCCACCATGATGCCACAGTATTAAATTTCGGAAAAACAAAAGGCAATCTCCATCGACGAAGATCACCGCAGGAGGACGATTTCGGATGGTTGGTAGTGCGCAGTCGCGGGCGCATGTTTTTCCATCACGCGCACAAGCTGTGGACGATGTGGACGGTGTGGTGAAGTTTAAAAGCAATTCTACTGCCCACAGCAGTCATCAGTATACGAGCGACAGCAGCTTAGCGCAGTTTGGTGCGAGGACGTTTAGGATTTTTCTTCCGAAAGCATAAACACACAGTTAGTGCGCAATAGCAATGGCTTTGGAGCGTCAAGTTCGTGCTAAGGTTTGTAGAAGTGGTTGAAGTGATACCAGAATACTTGGTGTACTGTAGGAGTGTTGATAACTAATGAGGAATGCTCTTCGATCGGATACCTGCAGATCGCTGGCAAGCGTGACCTGGAGAAGGATAAGGAAGCTCAGTACTGGGTCGAGGAGGTGCTCGGTGAGAAGTTCCCGGCCGGTGTCCTGTACGAGGATGCTCTCCGCGACGGACTGATCCTGTGCAAGTTGATCAACAAGCTGGAACCGGGAGCAGTGGCGAAGATCAACACATCCGGTGGACAGTTCAAGATGATGGAGAACATCAACCTGTTCCAGCAGGCGATCAAGAAGTACGGAGTTCCTGATCTGGACGTCTTCCAAACGGTGGACCTGTACGAGAAGAAGGACATAGCGCAAGTAACCAGCACAATCTTCGCCCTTGGACGAGCGGTAAGTTGAAGGTGAAGCTCTCCGTAGGTGCAAAGTGGCTACAACGTTGTTGATCTTCTTCGATCCACAGTGCTACAAACATCCAGAATTCAAAGGACCGTTCCTGGGCCCGAAACCGGCCGACGAGTGCAAGCGTAACTTCACCGACGAGCAGCTGAACGCGGGTCAGGCCATCATTGGACTGCAGGCGGGCACGAACAAGGGTGCGTCCCAGGCTGGCCAGAACATTGGCGCCGGTCGTAAAATTATTCTCGGCAAGTAAGCGCCACCAGTGTACGAGGCGGTACGAGCACCGGTCCGGAAATGTGTACAAACGCCATCCTACACCACCAACAAGCACACATACATACATACACGCACACGAGCACACGAAGAATCCCGCGACCTACATTAAAATGTACTCCCCGGTTTTACACTACAACGCCACCACCACGACCAACACCACACCAAACATCCACCACTATGCGAGTGTGTAAGATATAGTAGGACGGAGGAGGAGCAGATGTTGAAGTTGAAGATGATAAGGTAGTAGAACGTGCGAGAAGGAACCTGGCGATCTTCCGGGTTCCGGGACTGTTGACCAGAACTGGTATTACTGATACGGCGTACGGCTTTATACACCTTGAGTTTTTTGTATAATTTAACTTCCCCCATTTTCAGCTTGTCCCATAGCGGGGCGGAACAGTGACCTCGTGGGGAGGAAATCGGTACTTTTTTTGTAAGAGGAAATTCGTTGATAATTTATCTGTAATAAAATTAACTACTATTTCGTAAAAAACGGCACTCTCACACAGAATCTTCCTTTTGGGTGCGATTAATAGAGAAAGATGTGAGCGTGATCTCCAACAGAGCGCGTTGGCACACGCTGTTGGCATTGCATCACGTTGGGCTGAGTAGTGTCGCCCACGATGATCTTCACCAGCCGAGCCGGGCATGTGTGCGAGTTCTACATTTTTGACAGCTCATAAACTGCGTCCTCGAACGCAGGCGGGAGCGCACGTTTCGCAAGGTGTACCACTTCAGCAGCACGGTGGAGAGAGCGATAGCCATGAGCGGCGGGGAGCCATGATCTTTCCAGTCCATTAACCGCCTGTCCGGAGGTCCGCAGGTTGGGATAGTGATCCAGGGAGCAGGAAGGTGTAAGGGGGTGGACACACGCGCTCGTACACTTCACCAATCGACTTGAGCTCGACCGCGTGCGTGTGTTTCGTTTCGTGTTTTTCTTTCGCTTGTTTGTTTGCGTTTTCCTTGGGGGAAGTTTTTCCTTTTTGGAGGCCGAGTGGACGTGGACCTTCGACTAATTATACGCGCAGCGGCTGGTCGGCGTTTCGAGGCGTGCTCGTGTTCGTGGTTCGTGAACCGCGGTTGCGATTGCGTTACGGGAGGTAGCAAACTACCATTAAGGAATGTCCACCCGTGCTTGGAAAGATGAAAAATCGGCACCCGTGGGAATGATTTATTTACATTTGCAACCGGACCGTACGCCGGTCACCGATCGATGGATTGCAAACCTGGACTCGTACGGTCGTTTGCGATTTTCCAACCGCGTGCCGCGAGACTGAGCTGACCGAGTTTTATGGTGAATATTGTTTAGGTTATCGGATATTTGTTTACAACACGGCGATTTTTGGGGTAAGGGCCAAATCACCAGATCAATCTCTGCTGTAGCTTGATTGATCAGAAACATGCACGAATTTTGTAGCAAAGAACATTTTAAGATCATTCCAATGAATGGAACGATTATCGAAGGGAAGAAAATTATTTTAAACGCCCTGAAAATCAGCAATAGATGAGAGTAAAGCGACCTCTATTGGGAAATGTGTGAAAGCAATCAAATGTGGGAAGGATGCAACGCATTTTCCACCAGATGGCTCGCAGATCTTTTAAGGGGTATGTGTTGGTCAAATTATATTTTTTCTTTGGAAAAACGATCTGGAAAAATAAATTTCAAAATAACAATGGAAAACTATGAGAAGATTTTGTTTAAAAAATGCTTTTTGATTCCTTTTCTGGTAAAATTTATTATATTTTATTGCACACAAAAACAAATATATGATGGATTTCCTCCCAGCAGCAATGTTGTGTTACAGATATTAGTTATTGATGGAGGCGCCTAGTACTAGAACAAAGTAAAGAGTAGTATGCATTTACTAATCGGAGCAATTAATAATAAGTTTAAAATTTAATTATTTTACCTACAAAAAAAACCGTTTCCGATAATTTCTCTTCCAGCAGCGTCCAGCAAAATTGTGTTTTGTGTAAATAAATGTTATGATGGAGCCGCTTGGTACTTCAAACGAGTAAGTAGTAGTACACGGTTAATTTACCCATCGTAGCAGAAAAGAATGCAATATTTTACGTTGATGATTTTATCATTTCATTATTTTCAATATGAAAAACATATTTCTGATAAATTTCCTTCCAGGAGCGTCCAGCAAAATTATTGTTACTTATATTGGTTATTGATGGAGGCGCCTGATACTTCAAACAAGTAACCAAGAATAGGAGGTTATTTTGCTGTTGTGGGGAGCCAAAAATGCAAAAATATTGTCTAGATATTGGAAATTGATTAAAAGGTTGGAGCCATTTGAAAGAAGAAATTAATTCGGACAATAATAAGTTCTTGATCGCTGCAAACTGGCAAGGAGAGAAATAACCCAGAAGAGTAGCTGGTGATTAAAGTAATTAAATTTACAATTGTTGTCCGCTTCAATATATTCGCTAACTTACTGTGAAACTGTCATGTTAGGATGTGAAGATGATTTTTATTACCCCAAATTTAACGACCAGCTTATAATGGACGGACTAGCCCATGTTTCTCTCAGCGTAGCATCTTCGTCTGCCGCTTTTACCTCGCACATGTTTAAATTATTATTTTTTCTGCTGCACGCTGAACCGAATGCCCAATCTATTTTTGTTGCATGCACACTGCATTATTTCACCTGCAGATTTTACGTAATACTGTGCTACTCAAAGAATCTCTCCACATGGGTACCCTTCAAGGTAATCGTGGCGTTGGAATGCACCTCACAAACACCACTCCTTGTTTGCTTCTTTGGTGTGGAGGAAAAAAGATGGCAAACCGATCTGAGTAGGATCGCTTTGAACGCATATTGCGATTTGTTTAGCGAAGTAAACAAGCACCGCTTTAACGAGGAGATATCTAATGATGGGATACCGGTGGATGAGGAACGGACGATGGCGAGGACAAGAAAGGGCAAATATAATTTTAGCAGGTGAAAAAGAAGTATTATAAAATGAGAAAACACGTTGCGGTTATTTTAAGCAGCATATCGTCATTTTTCTACATGTGCTGAAAATAGATTTCACTCCACTGCGTACCAAGTACGTATTTGTCTGCCGGCGAACGATTTTCCTCCATGAAGCCTTCAAGAGGTAGAATTGGCGAAAAGGAAACAATCCTGGGTGGTCTGCTGCTGGGGAGGGCGTAATTAGAATCGCTTACCGGGAGCTTTGCTCTGAAGCAGGCCACAAAACTCCAAATCCAAATCCTTTCGAGGCAAGAAAGGTCCCAAAAGGAAACTTTCCCTTTTCTCGAACGGCTGACACACCTCGAGGATAGACATGTGCACAATCACAGACTTACTGTCGGTGTGTCTTTCGCCGTCGTCATCCTCCGAACAACCTCACCTGCGCCTTGTAATAACCATCTCACACGGACGATGTCCACACGCGCCCTAGCTGACATTTATTCGTGCCATTTTATTTCACATCGGGTGTGATTTTCATGTGGTGTTTGTCGCTCGAAAGGAAAATCACGTCACGAGAATGCTTGAGCGTGCACATACACAGGGAACAGTGAGGGAAGACACAGGTCGTTTCTTACAATGGCACGCGTGGGATTGCCTCGTGCGGTGCCGTAGACCGCCAACGAAACAACGGAACACATTCTAGTGTCGGTTATGAATCATCCGGCTATGATTATTCACTTGCCGACAGGCAGCATTATGGGGAAGGGTTGTAGGAGATAGTGGACCGAACGAGAGAGGTTTATTTTTGTATGTTTTGTTTGTGTAAGTTCGGTAAGAGAATGTATGAACCCTTTAGATATGAGACGTTGGCTGCAGCACTCAAGAAGAGAACGAACATGAGTTGATGAAGATCAATATTGAATTTAATAATTTGCAAGGTAGATACCGGAAAGCGTAAAGAATTAAGAAAAGAGAAAAAGTAATGATAAACTATTATGAGGAACGAAAGCTTCATTACTAGCGTGTTTGCAAAGAAGGGAAATACATGAAAACTAAGGCAAGGTACACAACAAATATAAAAATTGAATGAGTCCAGTAATCGAACCATAAAGTTCACGGTTGACAAATGAACCAAAGAACATCGTCGAGAGAACAGTAAAACGACTTTATCTACAGGGTTAAACAGTTCCATGTGACACCTTGCCCATATGTCTGTTACTCATCTGTTGTTATTTGTCAGCTTTGGACGGTTGGCTGCATTACAATGGTTATTTTCCTCCTGTTTGTGCCGGTGATTCATACCGCGTAGGAAAAGATGTGTCTCCACGTGAGCAAATCGCCGACCCCGTTACGAAATTGAGTGATTGGGACGATGATGGGCACTAAATTTATGATAATGTTCCTACCAGAAGAGAGAGAGAGAGACAGAGAGAAAGAAAGAGAAATTGAGAGAGAAAAAGATAGCAAAATGTGTGAACAAGTAGGACATACACACACCGGATAGCTTTTAATTGGGAATGCTTGGGTGGAAATGTTTATGGGACGATCCGGTTGCATCGCGATGGAAATAAGAAAAGGAAATTACACTTACGAGACGAGTGGGGTGAAATTATGATCGTTGAATTAACCGAATGTCAAAGGGTCCTACCAGCGAGGTTTACTGCTGCCATATAAAATGTGTCGCAAAGTAATGCGGAGATAAAATTATCGCTTCAACTGCAGCGGGTTGTTAGGTTTTTGGAGGCCAAACGGCACCTTAGGTCACTCAGCCGCATCTGGCAAATGTTGTAGTGGATAATCGTCCATTCCGGACAGAAAAATTGTTTAGCTTCTTCGGACTGGATCTTTTACTCCGTTTTTCTAACCCACGGCGATCATCACGATTGATCATCCCGTGAGTGAAAAATGCATATTAATGAGAGGTGATTTTTCTTCCGCGCATTTCGATCGCTGCGTTCCATTTAAAGTTGGTTTTGTGCAAGTGGGAGGAAAATTGTGGATGAGTTAGTTGCACAGTGGCAAGGAATCGTAGCAAAAGAGAGTGGCGAGAGAGAGAGAGAGAGCGAGCACGCCAAAGACCCGGTATCGCTGCCGGTGGGTCATACCGTTGGCGGTGAAGAATTTTCTCCTGCGGAACTATTTTTGGCAGATGAGACCGGAGATGTATTTTTAGTGGGGCTCCAATTTTTTCGAGAACCCACCGACTCAGCTACGGCCAAAACGGTTAAGCAGTCGTCGTACGCGAACGGTTGACTTGGCACTTGGCTCGGGACGGGAAGGAGATGAGGCGTTGACGAACCTGTTGACCGATGGGTCTGCGTTCACCTGTAGCGTGCTTGGCGTAGAGAAGCTCGCTGGACCGAATATTCACCACGAATCCGGTATTTTTGATAGCTTAGATTGAACTGTAGCGGGGTTAAGAACTATTTAGTTTTGATTTTAAGAGCTTTAAAAATAGCTTGTCATTTTTTTCTTATGTTTTTGAAATGACCACCCGGCTGTATTATTGTTTTTTATTAAATTGAAACAATACGAAGGCTCTTCAAAAGTACTTTCAAAAATAAAAATACACTAAGACAAGCTTAGTACCATCTTTATGTTAAGTTTAAGTATGCTATTTTGCCTACTTTGAGGAGTAATGTGACGTATTTTTCATGTTCAACCTTGTTCTCATCAATTAACGTTTTCTGTAGTATATGTAAATAGCTATTGGGTTTAGAAATAAAAAAGTTATTAAATTGAGGAGGATACAATCAAACTGTCTATAATTTCTTATAATTATCAATACTGTATCTCCATAAAGAGGGCCCTTTCAAGTGATTGTATAGAAGCTGTAGTATGCTCACAACTAAAAATATGTTTGAAAAATATGTTTGGTTTGCATACACTGAGGTATTAAGTGACATATCTTCTCAATACATCTCTTTTGTTTAGGATTTTTTTCCCAATCTCTATTTTATGGCCTTCTTCAAACTATTACACAGCTGTAGGGCCTGATATAACATAACTTCATACTTCCAAGCATTTATGTTTGATTGCCTGTTTATTTAGTCCTTGAAACAAATATGATTTTAAAGCTCTATGATAAAGGGTGCGGGTAAAACAAAGTTCATCCGATAGTCCTACATGTACCATAAAATTTATGCTAAAGCATACCACAAAGCACAGAAGAAATAGTTAAAAAAACGCATGAATGTGCTCCTTTGCATACATTTAGGAGTCGCAATGTAAACATGAAATTCCTACAGAAATTCCTTAAATTGAATTTTGATCACCTTTTATCGATTCTAATGGCCGTCAAATTATCTCATCGTCCACTCCGGCGATACGATCGCTGTGAACCGGTTCCGGCCTATTGCCGCCTGTGCTGCCCAAAGAAGTGATCGAAAATAGAACATTCTCCAGCAAAAAGAATGAAAATAAAGCAAGAGTAAGTTTTTGGTTTCAGAAGGAAAGAAAAACATAAAAAAAACACTCACCCGCGTTCCTGGTTGATGTTAGTGGAGCGAATATTTGACTTTTCGAGTTCGTGGAGTTTGGAGCGGTCCACGCCAGGTCCCGGTGGCATCATCGCAGTTTTAAAAAGACCGAAATGTTTACCGTGTTTAGAAGCAGTTAAGGTGTTTTTTTGCTGCCTTCCGTGTCTCGTACGCTTCGCGCACACCTCTCCGAAGGGAATGGCGAATGTGGCCACTAAAAATAGCTCTGCACACGAAAAATTTGTGCTCTCAAGGTGTACCGAATTCTTCTATTCCGTGGATTTCCCTCTTCTAAGCGGACGAGCTTCCGAGGTGTTTTTCTCCCACCCATCCGATTCTACCTTTTAGCTACACAAAGCGGCTCACTTACGCTTGCTTAGGTGAGACCGATCGGCTAGGTGATCGTGGCAAAGTCAAGAGGCGGTAGAAAACATTCCTCATTTTTATAAGTGTGATTCATGCGACTGTAGCGTGGTATGATGAGTGTACAGTACGCGGGTCATAATTTTCTCGCTCGTCTATTTCGCTCCGTGAAGCACTTTCCCATTTAGCTAGCAGGGCACGTGGGAGAAAAGTCCACGAGAGGAAGGGTACTTCGGTATGCTGCTTTTCATTTCGGCCTGCATCTTTAAGGTGCAAAGATGCATTAGGAGCTCCGATTTGAGTGCTTACACTGAGCAACACCTACGAAAGAGTAAAGTCCTGAGTCTGAAGGAGTTTCGTACGGGGTGTGACATATGTCTCTATCTCCTTCCTTCTGAAGAAAGATACATTTTTCAGATCGCGAAAACGTCAGACGACGGTTAAGGCACGCCACTGTCATCTTTGACCTCGCCCGAAACGTGTCTGCAGATTATGTTGTTTTTTTGCCCTCGGGTTGCTGTTTTTCTTTCCATGCTTACGAAGATAATTGATGAGGATCGGCGTCGGTTCGCTGGGCAGAAGAGTAATTACTTCACCCCGGCGTTGACAGGAGGACCCCTGGATGGAATATCGATTATCGTTACTTTGTTGAACGGATTGGCGAGATTGGTGCAAATATTTGGGACCGAATACAGCATAGTAAAAAGCCGGTGCCCCATAATTAACATTCCAAACGATGCGCTTGAGGCAAAATGTCAAGTGATGCAGCAGGATGAGGAATTTGGATGTGGAGGATTTTTTGAGTGGTATTTTTTGAAGAATAGAACAGAGAGCTCCAATTGTTTTTTGCTTAATAATGCTGAAAAACAATGAAATTCAATCAATTTTAACTCAACAACAGAGAAATATAGATTTTTTTAGTGAAGAGAATTTGACAGTTAATAGATTTAGAGTATATTATTTACTCTTCTTCGGTTTGGGTCTTTAACTATGAAATTTAAGGAACTGTTTTTACAGAAGATTTCTGTTGAAGAATTACTGAATAATTTACATTGAAAGGTTACACGCATATTACAAGATCAAGACATCCATCGAGAGATTGACAGTTCGTAGTTAGACAGTTAGAATGCGCTCTTCTGTTTGATTCTGACTTGATTCTTTAGTGGACACTAGCAAGATTTACCTAGGAGAATAAGTAATATGTAAGAGTTATGGCTTATAGTATAAGGAGTAAGAGGGCACTCCTGTTACCAGCGTAGCAGATATGCCCACAAATCGTCAGTCTAACAACGCCACTAGTTATGAGGGAGTTGAGAGTCAATCATTCCTTCATCGCGATAAGCATGATTCATTTCGCCCAAATTGAAACATCGAAACAAACTGCTTCCTCTTGAAGGGTAAAGCATCTTTCCCAGTTTTCATCTGGTTTTCCGCTGCGGAAAACACACCGAAACCATCTCCCTGATACGTTACCTCGAGTGCTTTTAAAAATATGTGATTTATGCCGTTCATCACCATGCAGAACTCGCGCAAACGGTGGCAGATCGGAGGATGAGATCAAACAGTTGTCATCCTCGTCATCATCGGCATCTACGGTCCACGGGCTGAGTCATCGACTCGAACGTGGACCGCAACCAACATCAACAGGTCTTGGGGAGTAGGGCAAGGAGCGTCCGTTGGAAGGGGAAGGATGCGGGAACCAGCTAGAAGCGAGATAGAGTGACGTGTGTTTTTTGGGCAGCAAGATGCTGCTTTTCCTTGTCGGTTCCCCGTCTGCAGTGTGCTGGTGCAATCGTCCGCCAGGGAAGCCGGCATCGTGGAACTCGACTCCTGACACACCTCTCAGCCATTTTGCCGCGTCCCCAGCACTGAATTGGGCTATCTCCCTTCCGAAAACGCAATGGACAGCAATCGGTCAGAAAGGGACTACCATAGCGGTTGGTTCCGAATGATACACCGACCGACATAGCTGAGCTGTTCGCACGGCGCGGTGAACGCTGGTGGTGTTGGTGCGCATTGGTGAGTTTTGCTACCGAATAAAGTAGTGGCGTGCCGTGTGCATCCTGATACATAGACTACCGAGTGCACGGCACCATAGTCAATCATTCGAATACACGGTTAGTAGTTGACGAGTACTCTCAAGCTCGCCAGAGTGTTGTGTTCAGCTGTGCGTTTCTGTGCTTGCTTCTTGCGTTTGGTCCAGCTTTACTGCTTTGCCGCAAAGGATAACTGGGACTTGTAGATCGATTTGGTTCAATCGTCCTTCCCTAAAACGGACATCAAGTTGTAGTGCTTTGCATGTGATCAAGACTTTCGGATTGTGAACTCACCTGATACTCCGGAAGTAGGATACAAATAGTGAACTCTTTCTCTCTCGTTAAATTCAGGATTCGAGTTGAAAAAGTGTTGAAGCCATCGAACTGTTGCGATCGAACCTGATGTTGTGAACTTATCCATAATCCTTGAGTTCTAAGTGCGAAAGGAAAAAAAAAAACATATTAGCAAAGAATCAAAGCGTGTGGCGTGTGGAATGGTAGTGATGCAACGACTGTCCGTTTGCGAAATCTGTTTGCTCCAATTTTCAATCCTCAATCCCAACCGACCGCTCCAAATATTCTCCTCTCTTCTGCTCCATTTTTCCAAACCCCACAAAACCTCTCTCGGTGGTTTTCCGTCGTGCGTATGTGTGGTGATGTTTTCGGTGGCTATTTATAAACGTGTGAAATGTGGGAAGCGTTTTGGGGATTCGGTGTGTGAAAATTTGGTGTGAAGAAAACCGTTGATGAACATGATTTGTGCGTGATGGCGTGTTAGGTGTTGGATGAAGACATAAGCAACGAGGATGAGTTGTTAAGGTCAACCGATGTCTCGGGATGGATTGCGCATCAAACGAACTGCTCGGGGACCGTAAGAGAAGAAACTTTAACGTACGAGGGTGTTGGCTATGTAGAGCTCACCAACTTAGTGAGATCTCAGATAGGGATAAGCTGGATCGCTCCGTAAGTAACCTTCCAACGCAGATACGTTGACATTTGAAAAGGACAGGATCGAAGATGCAGAGCTGCAGTCGCGAGTGCCTTGCGTATGCATTCCATTACGTGTACTTCTGGCACCGTGACAACTGCAGATCTGTCACTCTCCTTTGTGGACAGCGAATGCTCCTTGCAGTTGCCGGTTCGGTGCTATAACATAATTAGAGCACTGTTGAAAATATTCATCCCGCACGGATGGAATGTTAATGATGGCTCTTTCTCCTCCGGGACGACGACGGACAGTCAGCCCTCCTTTCGGCTGACACTCAATTAATTGTGACAGACGACGATCAAAAGCGTGAGGAAGATTATCATTGGGCCTGTCAACGATCATGAACGCTGAAGGAGGTTACATCGCTGTCGCATTCACCGTTTTTGGATTTCATTTCATCCGGAGCAGCACGGAGAGGTCGTGCTCTCGGTATTGCCCAATGTTATTTTGTCGACGGCAAGATTGAAGCAAGCCACCCACGCCGAACAGGTTGTCGGAATTTGTTGGTGCAGTGGGCAAAAGTAGGTGTGAGGCGACAACGGATTGGTGACTTTTTCTAATGGGACTTTGGCATATCTTGACGAACCGAACATGACAAGACATAAAGCGGAGTTAAAGCGAAAAAAGAAATTCCATGAGCCATCTCCCCACAGCAGAATGCACCTATGTTAGGAACGCTGGCCTAGCGCCAGCGTATTAAAAAGTTTCCCAGCACGGAGCACACAGCTGCACCCCACGCAGAATTTATTAATACAAACACATGCAAACACCGTCGTTCGCAAACGTGCCGGTTGGAAAAGTTCATCCCCACCGTGGGGAAACACAACGGCAGCAGGTGTTTGTTGGGTCGTTTGTGGCCGTGTGCAGTTGGGTGCGACTCGGTCAAGCAGCATTGCGTTGCCGTGCCTCGTGTTGCGTAGCCGATGAAAGGTTGTTTTTTGTTTACTTTTATGTTTGTTACCGTTTCTTGTTCTTCACACATGCGAAGGGAAGAATGAAAAACGCGCGAAGGAAAACTCTCGTGATGTTTTCCCTTCACTCGTGCACGGTGGTATTTTTATCTCGCGTTGTTACGGTTACGTACGCAACGTAATAACATGGTTCGTGGTGTCGCGTGACGTTCGGTGTGTGACGTACTGTTGCACTCTATGCGTTTAGTAGACAAGCAGTCGCGACTCATAATTTCATTTAAAAAAATCATTGCTATGAATACACGATAAAAATGAAATAAAATAAATAGTAAATAATAGTTAGGATAATATCCTCAAAGATACCATAGAGATACATCACGATCAGATGCACTCACGCAGCACTCTGCACACTAATTACACGATCGTCTGACTACACGACGATATCTGCGTTACCTAATCCCGAAGTGAGCCGATGCGTCGATGCACTCGTCAAGTCTACCAGCGATCGATCGGTGCAGATCAGACATTAGATTTTCAGTCGTTCATACGCACGGTGCACTGTCGGTTGCAATGTGAAGAGCGAACACATTTCGAAGCGCAGTCACAAACGGTCGTTGATCCTTTTTCTTCCACGCTTTCAAGAGTGTCCCAGAAAGATAACAAGTGCGTCGCAGGGAATATAGCGCAGTGAAGCCTTTCTTGCATCTCGTTGTGTGTGCTTTTTGCTGGTAAAATATAAGTTCGATCGCCAAAACTAAATCCGGGTTTGATCGCATCACGGAGGTGGCATTCAAAAAGGACGTTAAAAGACCAGTGCTTTCCGTAGCTCAAAGTGTGCTTCCTGCTAATTACCACCCGGCTATTGCAACCTTGCAACCGCGAGTGTGCTCCTACTGCATCCATTTACATAAGCAATATTCGTTTCGTTCGTTTCGTGTTGCTCGGTCTAAAGGTCATCGAAGCAGCAAACAAGTCGCGCCACGCGCTAGTGCAACAGGTCATCCCGAACAGGCTCGGCTCCCGAACCCACGCGATCGAACGCAACGATTTTCGGACGTCTCCAGCGTAAAAGCACCGAAAACAGAACAGCCCTACCAGAACCATGCCTTTCAAGCCAGCTGAAAACCCCAAGTGCCCCAAGTGCGGCAAGTCGGTGTACGCCGCCGAGGAGCGTGTCGCCGGAGGAAACAAATGGCACAAGCAGTGCTTCAAGTGCGGTAAGTCACACAAACACATCGCCAACCGCCGAAGGGATGTATTGCAATGTTGCAGCAGTAGCAGGGTTGGGGGTTTGGCAAACGAAACAGCTCTGTGGACGGGCTGAAACGCATCCGCCTGCGTTCGCTGCCAGTTTTTTGTTGACAACTAGGCGTCGCCTGGGGGCTAGGGAGTGCCCCGGCAGACGGCCAAGTGTCGTTGACGTGCCGTAAGGGTGGGCGCAACGAAAATAGAACATCGAGGACATAGATCGGGCAGAAGCGACCGAGGGACCGGCTGGTGGGGTTGCCCGGCTTTGGATGTTCTTTTTCGCTGCGTAACTTTTCTGCAGCGTTCTTCCCTGTAGAGAGGTTGATCTATCTAATGTTTTCTTTTTTAATGTCTAGTAAAAAAGCAAGAACTAAAATATACACTTCGGTACGATAAACGGAGTAACGTCATCGACATTAGAAGCTGTTGTTGATGATCAAGCGGTGAAACGTTTCGGAAACTTTTCAAGCGCTGCTACTTATGAGTATGAAATGTTTCAAGCATTTAGAAGTCGTGCCTTTCTGAAGTTTTTGTGTTGAGGGGAACGTCTTTTTAATTAAACTGCGAGATCTATGAAGCTAATAAGCCAATCAACACGATCGTGATCTTGATTGAATGAGAAATGTAAATCTGGTATTAAAATTGGTATAAAAATCAAATGATTGTTTGCCATTTCAAAATGCTCCAGCTCACGAAGGACTGGGCGCCAACAATTAGCGATTACTATTCCACGGCACAATCTCGTCTTTTCGTGCGCAACGGCAAAGTCTTCTTTCAGCCGTCTTAATTTTCCCCTGCTGGCTCATTATATGGCCAACATTTGGCAGAATGCCCATCACGACCATTGCCCGACCACTGGGCGAACCTCTAGCACGACGGGTTTTTGCAGCGTAAGGGTAAAAGTCGGTATTTTCAGCCCCCGGCGCTCCCAAAACTCTTCTGTTCCCCTTGTCTCGCACACCTGCAGGAGATTGCGCGGACCGTAGCATGTGACCCCATTCGTGGCCGAAAACTATTCGCACGTAGTACACGGCTTTTGCACTTTTTCTTTGTCCGATCGCTGTGGTCCCCAAGCGTGGTGGGAGTTGCGCTCAGACGATCACGGCGGGCAGGGTGTCAATCAATAAATTTTTACTGGGCGCAATTGCAATGTCGTCGATGTGTCGAAGGTTTATTTTTGTAACAGCACTCACTGTACCGTAGTACCCGAGCAAAATAACAAGTGTTTTCTTTTCTCTTTTCGGTTTTCTTTTCTCTGTACCGGTACCGGTCAATCGCAACAGGAATGTGCGGCAAGATGCTCGACTCCACAAACTGTGCAGAGCACGAAAACGAGCTTTACTGCAAGAACTGCCACGGTCGCAAGTACGGACCGAAGGGCTACGGTTTCGGCGGTGGCGCCGGCTGCCTCTCGATGGACACTGGCGCCCAGTTTCAGGGCGAGAGGTAAGTTTCGCTATTACAGAACGGCCATTTTAGCACACTTGATATGTACCTTAGACCCAAAGTCGGAGAAGAGAAATTTGAACCCCGATTGATCCATCTAGTACGTGAATTGGCCTACCCAGTTAGGGCTTCTCCGATCCTCTCGATCCCTTTGTTGAGTGTGAGGACACTGATGTATGATATAATTTGTTATCTTACCACCGGATCAGAGCCACCTGATTAAATTCGCTTCGTTTAGCGCTCGTTGGGCCTTTCCTTAGACCTGTTGCACAGGGGACAGATTTCCTACTAAAGCTCTGAGTATCTCTCAGGTACTCTCTTCTGTCTCGCAACGAACTACTCCAATATATTTCGATGTTTTACTTAGCCCTGCCTTGGCGCACATCAAAACGAAAGATTCATCTCACACAACTATGTAAATTAATACATCGTGTATTAAATGCCAATGATTGCCGCATGAATTGTTGCGGATACTAATTTCCCATCGGTGCAGCATGACTGAAACCCGACGAACCCGCGTCTGTAAAATATCGAAATATACTGTTGCCCACCTGTTGCCTCACAGCTGGCGCCATCTAGTGTCAAATCTATATGTTTTGCCATTCATTCCATCTCCGTCCTTATGATACTTGCAAGATACGTTTATATATATATATAAATGATCGACATACACCAACTAAATATTAAAACCAAAACCCCCTGCGACGAATGAAGAACATGCATGCTGATTTCCACTTTTTCTGTTATTTTTTTCTTACATTTTCATGCCAAAAACCAAAAAATATGAACACACCAACAACAACTACCACTACTACTACCACCACCACCACCACCACCACTACTGCCACTACTACCTTCACTATGTCCACCAAACTGCATTGTCTTTTGTCACGCGATTGTGCCGATGTGTCGTTTTTTGTTTGCTACTGCCCGAACTGAACTGACCTGTCGGTCCGAATGCAGCAAGTAAATGTTGCCCGGTGTACTAGAACACTCAAACCCATGTTCGTTTAAGTAAGAACCCCGAGCGTAGAGAGCAGGAGCCATGAACAGCAAGAACCAAAAACCAGACCTCCAACCTCCAACGCTAGTAGCTCCAGGGTTCAGGGGATGTAATGGAAGAGCAATGATTGTTAGTGCAAGTGTGAGAGCAAATTGAGCAATTTCTTGTCACCACCACCACCAGAAGTATTGAGTAGATGATGATAATGTCAGGAAAGTATTGTTAGGAAATGTAGGAGATTACACAAAGTAAGAGAAGTCAAAAAAGTACCAAATCCGATCCAAAAACACGGGACATCCAATTTGAAGAAAAAGAGTTTTCAAAATTATAGATACACAAATCGCTTTTACTACTTTGGATACTACCGTACATGACAGGTCCCACACTATCCAGAACACTATCTTGTATTTGTCCGTTTTGTTGTGTTAGATTGTAGGAGCGTTAGTTTCAGCCTAAAAAGAAAACCTATACGAGAAACGCGTACCTTTGTTTCGTTATCTGGTTCACCGGAAGCGTCAGAACTACGCCGGGTGAACTTCCCTATTCAGATCCGAGTGTTCAAGTGTTCTTCCTCTCGTTTGTTACTATTATCGAAAGCAGGACAAGAAACCAGGCTTTGTGATGTTAAACAAACTAAGGCAATCGTGTGCGTGTGTGCGTGCTTTACCTTTTCGTACCCGATTTGTTTTTCTCCAACTTGTGTTCAATTGTTGATGCTAGAAGAGAAGGATTAGGGACGGATAGTAGTTCACCCAGTTTAGCTAGGTAGATGGTTTTCCCATTCACCGCCGATCCGCTGTTAGTATCCGGTCTGTTGCGAACTGTTCGTTCGCTGCCGTAGGCTCGCTCCCACGAGCAGTGGAGCGTTTGCCGTTTCGATCGGCCGAGGTTTTTGTATCGAATCATTAATTGGATGAGAATTATTTTGGCAAATAAATCGTACATTATCTGTGACTAATTGACGCCGGTTTCACAGTTTCATTCGTGTCCTCTGTGAGATGACACAGGGAGTAGTACGACTGGGCGGGGTTTTGTTGTTTCGTTCCTCATTTTCCCCGGACGTTGGTATTGTGTTTTCGGGACCGGCAAGAATGTGCATGAGAACTGCATCATAAACATCACCAATATTACCACCATCATCATATTCACCATGTTGTGCCTACTTGGCTGTGACATTGCACCATCCACAATATCGCTTCATGAGACAGCTCTCCAGAAAACGGCCGAGAATTTGGGCTCTTTCAGGCATAGCAACACTCAAACACACACGAACAAAAATACTACGCACACAAGCGCACACTACGAAAATGACAAGTGCGACCGGCTAAGTAACTTCCGGGCTACTACTACTTGACAGTAGGCAGTGTGACAGCTCACCCAAACACACACACACTCACACAAAGGAAAGAGCACGCTGCTTTCCGTCGTCACAACAGGAACAAAGAAGACCATGATAGATACTCCTCATAGCAACAGCCATCTTGTTTTTGTTCGTCTCTCGTTCCCACTCTCCTCCCGTCGCGATGTACAAAAACCTCTCTCTACCCCTACCGTTGTGGCGTCTTCGTCCGTCTGTGTCCGTCCGTGTGCGTGTGTGTGCGTGCGTGTGTAATTTTCTGTATGCCGGCTCTGAAGATGAACATGGCGTACGTTCGTGTGTATGTGTAAAATGTCGTTTCACCGTCATCAAAAGGGAGTCGCCGACATCGAAAAAAGCGACCTAACCACGCTAGAGAACGCTAACGAGCGGCAAAAGAGCACAGAAACGATGGCTCCGTGACGTGACAGCTCTCGATGTCGGTGTTCAAGTACCACCCAGCATCAAAACCACAAGGCATACAATAGAGCGCCTGGAGGCAGGCTGATCCATGTGTGTGTGTTTCATCAATTGTAAAACCAATCATGAGCAAATATGGCGTGTGTGTTTGTTCCTTACTTCGGCGTGTTACTGTCGTAAATGTTCCCGTGTGTTCCAAAGATCTGGCCCATGATCTGGTGAGATATTCACGTTCTTGTTGTTTGACGTTTGCTGTTTTCTGTTGTTATATTTTGGTGTTGTTTTGTTGTTGGGTGTTGTTGGCTGTTGTTATTGTTTTTTTTATCTGTATATTCTTACCTATTGTTTTGTGTACTTTTTTTTACCCTGTTTCCCCTGTATCTGATTCTCTACTTGATGTTTCCATGCCGGAAGCAAAATGTTTGTAATTTTTGTTTTGTTAACTGTAGTTGGTCCCTGTTTTTCTATCACTTGTGATAACCACTTCTTATTTACACTCCCCCATCCTTGTGTTGTTTGGATGTTGTGCCGTGCTGTGCGTAAAACGTGTATTTTTCTTGTTCCCGGGAGTTCCCACCGCAGCTAAGACTTAACACGAACGCTTCCTGACTTGCAGCGCTTCGCCTTCGCTGTACGATCGCCCTCATGATATGCCCTCATCTCATCATTTATGTGTACTAAACGTTGTCCCGGAATGAAAGTAGACGCTTGTCAGTAATTTCTTCCCTTACTTTCACCTTCTCTAATGTCTAACACTGTGTTGATGGGATAAGGAAAGTGCCCTGGAGCAAAACGAGTACGGAGAAAAGCGATATTGAGTTTGCCAATCATGTGTGCAAAGCGTTGCAAAAGCGAACTTGATTATCTGAAAGCGAAAAGAAAGAGACTTATCGTAATGTGGTACGAAGATAGGCAATGAGGCAACTGTTACAGGGGACTTTGCCTTGTCCCAGAGAAGTAGTCGATCGGCAAGGAACTCCTAGCAAGATCATATTGTGTTAACCTTGTATTAACAGAACTATCCCGATTGGGTGGGAACATCGCTTTATCGAGAGAAGGCTATGTTCTTGTCCTTTCGCAGAGACCTCACAATAATGCAGATGGACACTTCCCCCGGGAGTTCCTCGTGTGCAATGGATCGTTTAATCTCCTTGTTAGACTCCGCATTGAATGATTTATATGTTTCTCTTACATGATCTCTCTATCTACTTTCTTCTTTCTTTTTCTTTCTCTCTCTCTCTCTCTCTCTCTCTCTTTTTCATACATCATCCATGTCCCGTGCATTTGGCCACCTTTGCACAACAACCCAATTCGTATCGATCGTATCATATTACTTTACCCTCCCCGTAATGTGTGTGTGTGCGTGCTTTGGATTTTTTGGATTAATGATGATGATGATGATGATGATGATGTACACAAAAATACAATTTGCACCAAAACACACTTTGCTACAACCCAACCCAATCTTAACCGGGACCAAACCAATCCGACCAACCAACCAACCACTTTTATCCGTCCCACTTCCATAGCACGAACGGACACTTTGAACCGAAACCAATGTCAAAGGCACCTGAAGGAGAGGGTTGCCCTCGCTGTGGCGGATATGTTTACATGGCCGAGCAAATGTTGGCACGTGGAAGAGTGAGTTGACTACTACTACTATTTAAGCGCATATCCCTGAAGAGATACCAACTAACCAAGCTGGAGCTGAATGAGCAGTAAAGGAAAAAGCAGTCACTCTACTAACACAACTTGCTGGCTCACTATGAGGCTCACAAAACAGCCTTTTCCGAGCGTGATCTTGACGACCGAAACGATGCCTTACCTTCTCTCTTGTCTTCTCTCTATCTCCTTTCTACCGCTTGTTCTCGTCTGTGCCGAATGCCAACCTGCCACTGCCTACGCGCTGCTTTCTATCCCTCTGACATCCAGGGTTACCATCGGCGCTGCTTTAAATGCTTAGTGTGCAACCGTACGCTTGACTCCACGATGCACTGTGATGGACCGGATAAAGAGATTTACTGTAGAGGTAATGCATGCGTTCTCGCCGAACTTTGAAAGAAGGGTCGTGGAAGCTTGCTAACCCGTGAGATTGTCATGTAAATAATACGCGTCTTAAACGAACACGAAGCAGCTACAAAGCCAACATACAGCAAATACACAAACACAAACACTCTCTCTAGTCTCATCTCGCAAGAAGCCGCTTGAGCTGCTGTACTTTCGATGGTTGTTTAAAAAAAAGCGATACTACCACTACTACTACTCCTACTACCACTACGGTGTGTTGTTAAATATCTGTCGTCCTTTCCCGTTACCATACAGGCCTACCATAAGGGATGCTTCAAATGCGGTGAGTGTAAGAAGGGTCTCGATTCTGTAAACTGCTGCGAGGGTCCCGATCGTAACATCTACTGCAAAGGTAATGTGCATTTGGCCGATGCAAAAATGCGAGCCGTCTGCTGGATTGCGATGTAATGTTGTTTATCTGTTGTGTATCTTTTCGTCAACCATCTCCATGTTGTACCTGCAGTTTGTTATGGCAAGAAGTACGGCCCGAAGGGCTACGGATACGGACAAGGCGGTGGAGCACTGCAGAGCGATACTACTACGATCGAGTGGTAAATGTCAAACGGGACGCTGTCAGCTGTCACCTGCACACACTAAACTGTCACTAACTGTGTTCGTTAGTAGTTGTCAGATAAATGTCCCGATTCGTTGTTCGTTGTTCGTGTCGTCCATCGAGTGAGAGCTGGACGATATAGCTGTCACCAGAATAATGATACAATCAATATCTCTCTCCCTTCCTTACGCTTCCTTAGGCTGCTACGCCAGTCGTTTCGGTTCTCGTGGTTATGGCCACTCGGGAATCTCTTCCCTTGGCTTAATGAGTGACGCACGCGATTTGGACTACAAGAGGTAGTAGCTCTAGACGTTGTTGTTTAAGTACCCGTTTCACTGTAGTACTCTGTGTCCCTTTTCCAGTTTTGCAATGTCTTTAGCTTTCATACCATTTCGTACACCGTTAGTGACATGTTTGTGTATCGTGTCAGGTATTTTGCCCTATACGGGGGAGTATTCTAATCTGAGATCTTCTTCCTTCGCCAGTGAGTTTGCACCGAAACCGTCCGCTGTGGATACGACGGTAATTAAGGCCTCGCCCGGACAGGGTTGCCCACGTTGCGGCGGTGTAGTGTTCGCTGCAGAGCAGGTCCTGTCCAAGGGACGTGAGTGGCATCGCAAGTGCTACAAGTGCCGCGACTGCAGCAAAACGCTCGATTCCATCATTGCCTGTGATGGTCCGGATCGGGATGTGTACTGCAAGACCTGCTACGGCAAGAAGTGGGGTCCGCATGGATATGGATTTGCCTGCGGATCCGGTTTCCTGCAGACTGACTGCATGAGGTAAGCTATTCCGATTACTGTACCGGCTATACGGTTGTTTCGTGCTCTAAATCCTTGGTTTTGCTGCTTCAGTGAGGATCAGCTGGCGTCCCAGAAGCCAATGGTCACGATCGACACGACTGTGATCAAGGCCCCGCAGGGTCAGGGATGTCCGCGGTGCGGCGGTATGGTGTTTGCTGCTGAGCAGCAGCTGGCCAAGGGAACGATGTGGCACAAGAAGTGCTTCAACTGTAACGAATGTCACCGGCCACTCGATTCCATGATTGCTTGTGATGGTCCTGATCGTGAGATCCATTGCCGTGCCTGCTACGGCAAGCTGTTCGGACCGAAGGGTTTCGGCTTCGGACACACTCCGACGCTCGTCTCGACCGATGCCCAGGCTGCACCAGTACAGTAAGTTTCTTGCTGTAGATGTTCAGAAGGACTCATCATGACTGACGAATCTTCCTTCTCGTTTTCTCCACAGCACCGATTCAAAGCCAGCAAATGGACCGAAAGCCAAGGACGGCAAAGGATGCACCCGGTGCGGTTACGCCGTGTACGAAGCCGAAAAGATGCTGAGCAAAAACCGCATCTGGCACAAGCGATGCTTCAGCTGCTTCGATTGCCACAAATCGCTCGACTCGACGAATCTGAACGATGGCCCGAACGGTGAAATCTACTGCCGGGGCTGCTACGGCCGCAACTACGGTCCGCGAGGTGTCGGTTTCGGCATGGGTGCCGGCACGCTAACGATGGCCTAAGCCGGAGGTGGTGTTATTATTTGTTCGTTTGTTTGTTTTTCTTCATAATTCGCTCGTTCTTTTTAATTGTTGGTAACGATTCCCACTCGCACTCGAAAAGCATAAAAAACACACTTACACGCCAGCACACGTACGCAAGCGATACCAATCGGTCCGGGAAGTTGATCCGGAACAGTGAGCAAATGGGCAGTGTGCGATTTCCAGCCGATAGATGGCACCACCTGCAGCAACGAGCACGATCGCATAGTGTAGCATTCCGAATGATCGTTTGTGATCGTACGGTCGCTTTTGCCGGTTCGATTGGGGCGCACGCCAGCCACCCCACCATCATTTTATTTTCCCACCCGCCTAACCTACCGTTTGCGAGCCTCCGTAGCCTTTGCCCTTTCGAAAAAACGTAACTTTTTTATGGTGTAAGATGACTTTTTATTTCACTAGATGTAAGCTTTGCTGCTCGTACAAATATTAAAAAAAAAAAAAACAACAACAAAACACCGCGACCATGCGCCAAACAATCACCAGCAAACAGCGTGCATTACACTCAAACACGGTGAGTGATGTGTTAAATTGATCACACAATTTCCATTTGGTTTTTGCGGTGAAGCTTACGGTAGATTATTTTATTTTGTGGATTTTGTAACGGAATGACGAACGACCGGGTTCGCGATGGGCCCGCGATCATTTGAGGTTTAGAAACCATACACACGCTGCACACCCGATCATATCTACATTACGCAGTCACTGATAGGGGTTGAGTGATCATATCAAGTAACGACCGAATCTGTGGGACGACTAAAGAGACAAGCGGTGCCGATATATATTCACTTACGATAATTAGTGGGACCTCCGATAGGCCGAGTGAATATGTCCGACAGTCTGCTTAATGCATCACGCTCAACTCACAATATCTAAAGGGAGGACGCTGTGCCGAATTGTTTTTGCTAGACGAGTTGTTTGCTAACCGCGTTGATGTAGTGCAAAATTTGCCAAAACCAATCCTGGTATTTTTCGGAAACGGTGTCGGAGTAGCCGATTGTCTGATGCCTCTTGCTGAACGCATATGCTTCTTCCCTCGATGTATTAGAAGCATGATTACCACTAAATTCGGAAGGAAAAGATGATGTTTTTTTCTGTATCGTAAACCTTAATTATATCACATTATATATTACCATTGTAATCGCTAACTATTCTACTATTACTTTTTGTGAAACAGAAGTAATTAAAACAAATACACAAAAAAATTGAAAACGCGCAACCGATAACATAACGTGGAACTTTATAAGAAAACGATATTTTATCAATAAAGGAACGGAAACAGCCTAACAGAGAAGTTGTGTACTTAATTAGCATCAGAAAAAATGAAAGAAATAAAGAAAATAAACAGTAGATAGCGAAAAATCACGTAAAATTGACTGGAAGGTGATTCCGTGGTAAAAACAGCACAAAACCGTTGTATATAAAATTAAACGTCCGATGGCTGCGTACGTGTGGCTTGAAAACTTTCACGAACGCAGCCAATCAAGAATGCCTATTCTTCATGATCCTTTTCTCTATTATTCGGAAAAAGCTTTGAAGTCTGAAATGAGTGGAAGAATTTCTTGTTTTGCTTATGCTTTTCATGAATTATTATAAAATAATAAAATAAGTTCATTTCTTTCCACACAATCCTCACCACGCGCGATTGGTAAACATCAAACGTCAAGTGACACACGGCTGCTGTCAAACACGCTTTATGGTGCAGCCTGACAGCTTACATTGTTGTTGTAAATGTAAACAAACATACTGTTAAAGGTTTCGCTACAAATTTTACCTTAAAAATGTCGGAAAGAAAAGTTTTAAACGTAAGTAAATCATTATAAATATCATAGCACTTTGTCTGGCTCACATTGAAACCCCATTTTCATCGATATTTGCAGAAATACTACCCACCGGACTTTGATCCGTCGAAGATCCCGCGGGTGAAGCTGCCGAAGAATCGGCAGTACACGGTCCGCTTGATGGCTCCGTTTAATATGCGTTGCGTTACCTGCGGCGAATACATTTACAAAGGGAAAAAGTTTAACGCCCGCAAGGAGGACGTGGAAAACGAAGACTACCTCGGCATCCGGATATATCGGTTCTACATCAAGTGTACCCGCTGCCTGCAAGAAATTTCCTTCAAGACAGATCCACGCAACACAGACTACGAGATTGAGGCGGGCGCAACGCGTAACTTTATGGCACTGAAGCTGGCCGAAGAGCAGGCCCGCCGGGAGGAGGAGGAAGCGCGCGAAGAGGAGGCCACCAACCCGATGAAGCTGCTCGAGAATCGTACGCAACAGTCACGGAACGAGATCGAGTTGCTGGAATCGTTGGAAGAGTTGCGGGATTTGAACCGCCGGCAGCAGGACATCGACTATGACAGTATGTTGCAGCAGTATGATCGTTCCGAGAGTATCCGTGAGCGGGAGGAACGGCAAGAACGACAGGACGAGGAGTTTATCAAGTAAGGATGGACCGTGAGAAAGGACAAACGGAAAAATGGAGTTTTTCAGTGTAAAAATTGAACCGTTCTTATTTGTTCGCAGGTCCGTGAAATTCCAAAGCAAATCCGGGGTTAAGCGCGTAGCGACCGAAATAATCGTAGAAGAGGTGAAGGAAGAAGCCCCAGACACGTCCACCTCATCGGCGAGCTGCTCATCATCCTCCATTACCACTGCGACATCGACGGCTAGCAATACCATCGCCGGTCCAACGTTTACAAGCAGCAAGGCCCGCAAGCTTGACAACATAAGCATCGGCGTGAAGAAGACAGCGCTGAACAATTTGGTTGTCAAGAAGAAGGAAATGCCACCACCGAAAGCGCCACCGCCAGCATCCGCGTCGGCTGCCACTTCGACCGCCTCGTCACAAGGCACGAAATCTGCAGCAATGGCAAGCGTTGGCATCGGAAGTTTGGGGTTGCTCGGTGCTTACTCCGACAGTGACGAAGGTTCGGATGAGAATTAAGCGAGGGTAGGGCATGCGTCCGAATAAAATGAGAGTCGAACCAATTCGAAGGTTTGCCAAGGTGAGGTATTATGTTTGATTTAACAACATTTTTTGTTACTTTATTTAAAGGTTTCCGGAAGAGATTTCATGTGGATGCGATAGTTCGATATGACCTACTATAACTCATCTTTTGGGATCTGGATTGCTCCCTTTTCAATTGATGTCTTTGTTCTTGCGTTGTCTTTCAAGCTGTATGTTTGTGTGATGTGGATAGCTCCTTCGCAGCGTGTACACTTTAATTCTACCCGATTCCTTACGATGCCGAAAAAGTCCTCATCTTCCACCATTCGTGCGTTGAACTTTGAACCTTTCGTGATGCGAAAGCTGCAATTAATGCAACGCATATCGAACGGCACCGTAAATTCGATCGAAGGGTACACGATCTGCATGAGTTCTACCATCATGGCCGCCTGTGAAAGCATTGCAATATTGGAATGTAGATTAGAGATAAGACACTGCATTTTTTTCAAACTCTTACTTACATATTTGTCTATCGCGTCTAAACTTTCTTCCATTTCCTGTTGTTAAACTGGTGCTTTGTGAGGCGAACCGTGTGTGAGCACTGTTCTTTATATAGCGACTTTGTGATAAAATACGTTATGAACAACTCACAACACATACACACACAAAC
Source organism: Anopheles stephensi (assembly GCF_013141755.1). Classification (NCBI taxonomy): domain Eukaryota; kingdom Metazoa; phylum Arthropoda; class Insecta; order Diptera; family Culicidae; genus Anopheles; species Anopheles stephensi. The sequence goes on along the minus strand of NC_050202.1, from coordinate 1,907,786 downwards.
GGATGTTGCAAAGTGCAACAAAGAAACGCCTCAAACGCATGTCAGCCACGTTTTCGCACGTTCGGTAATGAATCACTACAGCGTGCAGCTGATTCCCGATGGCGCTCACGAAGCGAGGTGGAATTAAATAATTAATTTCTGCTGCATGATTGCTTCTCAGCGCTTCTCGACGCTTCGACGGTTTAAGACGAATCGGGAAGGCATGTCAAGTCATAACGCGCTATCCCTGCCACATCCGTCGATGGGACAGTTTCGTTTGTTCTGCACCCAAACTTCGGACGACCTATGTGAGCCAACGCCAGTTTGCATGCATGATTGATGGTGCGCTGCTCGGTTTTTGCGGAAATTGTCTGCATAATGCAGGCTTAACGAGCCAGCGAAGCCTGATGCAGATGCAACAGGAGAAAAAGTGCATCAACCCGGCAGTGGAACGCAGGAACTGAAATTGCTGTTTTATTATAGGAATATGCACCGGTATGAGGGTTGAAATGAAGCTCATAAAAATGGTTTTATCCGCAGGAAGTTTACCAAAAAAAAGAAAACCCATACGTGATTGACAGTGGGGAATTCATGAGCAAAGTTGTTAACACGTGAACGCTGATACGGGGATAAGATATTAGGGTGGAATTTCCATTTAAAAAAGCCATCACAAACTGATTCTTTTTCCGTTTCGTTGTATTTTTAATGTATATTTTTATGGCGTTCTGACCACGCCAGAGCTATTAATGCAGCAAGTTGCAGCCGTACGATTCATACGGTTAACCCCCCGGTTGTGTCGGCGAATGGGACAAACGAACTGAAAATAGTTTTTCGTGCGAGAGAGAGAGAGATGACCCCGTGTTTCAATACCTTATTCATAGCTTAACACGCTTCTGTGCTTTTATTTTGCACCCGGGGGGGGGGGGGGGGGGGGGGGGGGGATGAAAACGCATGGAAAAAGAGGAAACTAGTTTTTAATACCACCCGGAACCGAGTGGCCACGGGACGGGTTAAGGCTTGCAGCCGTTTGCTGGCTCCATTGCTGGTGTGTTTTTGTTTTGCATTTTTCCAATCGATCGGGCCATGTGACAACTTGACCGGAACGAGCCGGAACCCGGTCACAAAACGACCCGCAGGGACCAATAAAGTGCAGGTGTCGATGTGTTTTCCCACAGTCATTCCACTAAGGGGGAAAGTTCCGGGTCGACCGACCGAGTGCCTGCTAAAATTAAACCAATACGTTCCGGAGCGCGGTTCCTCTATGGCTGTGCTCGAATTTTCCGGTGAAAAGGGGAAACATGCTTTAGGCTTTCCCCATTCCGAGCACGTTCTTTTTCTAAAGCGAGCCATTTGCTAGTGGTGCTAGTGCTGGAGGTGATTAAGTGATTTCTCGCCGATTTTTGTGGCTTTCCTCGGAGCTGGTACGCGTTCGCGTGAGGAGGCGCATGGAGAGCGCAAGTACCGGCACAGTGGTTGATAGATCGGGAAGAAACCTCAATGATTAATTTAAGGTTCGTTGGAAGGCAATAGCTTCTCGGGTGGTCGAGGATCACTGTGGATGCTGAGAAGGCATGGCGTGGAAGGGTAGGATGTTTGAGAAATGAAAAATGATTCATTAAGTTGTAACATTTTCCAGTGTTGCCAGGACGGATATGACCGCCGGAAGGCACTTGTGTGTTTATGAGGTTTTTGGTTCGAGATTGGAATTCTCCCAGGAACAGAAATTGGAGCGAAAACTTAGCTTTAAAGCGAACTTAACTAATAATTGTCCTTATAAAGCTTTAATTTTTGTTTTATCGACTTGGCCCGAATATTCTAGTGTCGAAAGCCGTGCTCGGACGATACGGGATATTTCCGAGCCATTTAATCAATGAGTCGAAATTGGCTGATTTAACGACTTCCAGCCGCGAAGATATTTGCGCTCGGATTGTCACATGTGGCTATTAATAGTCAATTAAATGCCCTGTGGATTGCAGGAAGCGTGAGAATGTGGAATGATGCACACGGAATGTTCGCGAACTGATGAAAATGCTAGATGGAACTGTGCATTCCCAACGCTCACGTATCCTTCCACGAACTGTAGGCTTCCACAAATAAATGTTTTACATATATTTCTCACTATTTGCTGTACTGATTAGCTACTCACATGTTACATTTTTCCCCGAAATATTCTATTTCCAATTCTCCGTCACAAGCACAACTTAACCTTCCGACCGACCGACAGATGATTACAGTTGGCTCGCTCGTTTTCGGCCTGGCCTGGGTAATTTGGAAGTTCATTATTTAACCGCGACCGCCGGAAAAAAGTCGTGCGGTTGCCTTTTTGACCAAGCTGCCAAAACGCCAAACGCCACTAAATGAAGGCAGCTTCCGACTGCACCGGGGCAAAGTGTTCATTTGTTCCACAAAACGCACAAATGAGCGTTTTTCCATCGAACCGGAAAGATTATTTTCCATCACATTGGCTTTTGCGTGCTCGAAATCCTACCCATCGGGCTTCCGCCTGCTCTTGGAACTGGAGTGTTCGCTTTTTCTCGCTGTGGTTTGCAATTATTTTAATGCTATTCAACGCCACACAGACCCACACGCACGCACTCGGCCGGTCGGGCGGTCGGTTGGCCGCCCTTTGGCACACTATTTTAAGCTGTACGGTGTACCGCAAGAGAGCCCGTGCGGCGGTGGGAAATGCACTTTGTGCGCAAAATAATGAAAGCACCTGTCAACGATTTTAATATTTCCGAATGATTGGACCGTAAAACCGGGATGACCCCTGCGCGAGGAACGTGCTCGCGATGCCACAAGGGGTTTGTGTTTAGAGCGCCTAATGTGCGTGGCCTGTCCTAACGCACGGATGGTTTAGGGAATGTTGGGCTAAATTTATCGGATTCGGTCCAGCGTACAGGGCGTACTACGGGTCAGGCTGTGCGGTTTAGGCGTGCTTGCGTGTGAAGGTTGCCTAACAGCTCGGTCGGTATGTGCCTGCGGGATCTGTTTTTAACACACTTCAGCTAATTTTATTTGTGACCTGGATTAGCGGGGACGGACGTTTCCAACATGAGGTGCATTAATTTTGAACGTTTATTAGCAAACACTGGTGGACTGAGAATGCGTTTATCGAATGTATTATAATATTCGTCAAGAAGGCAAGAAGTTATAGTCACGCACATTGCATAACTCGTGGCGTTTTTCCACTTAGCCTACAGATATGCAATCCGTGTAGCAAATCGTGTAGAAGCCATTGGTTGTTTTTTTTTTGTTCAGTTTCTTTGCCTCTTAAGACACTTCTACCTTTCCGGTCCAATATTCTTCTTCGTGCGATCTGGCTCCTCCGCCTCCGCCGTAAAAAATCTCCGCTGAGCCCACAACATAAACTACATATTTCACCAGACGCAACAGGAAGCGGTGCCACAGGTTGCGCATCGGAAGTCGGTTGATTAATGGTCGTCGTCTGACATCAAATGCTAAATCTTGTCATTCATATAAAACACTCGCCATCTATTCATCCATCACACGGTTGCTGTTGATCCGGAACGCTCTCTCTTCCTTCGCTTCAGCTGACGAACGGTTTGCTCGTCGGAAGATAAACCACACAGCTGTACGCATCCCAGCTAACAATGTACGATGGACGCTGGCATGGAACGCCCATATGACGGTAGGTGTAAGTGCACTGTCAAGATTAATAGCCCAGAGGAATGGTGAAACTGCCGTGAAGAAGAAGCCCAATACCAAGCAACACACATAAAAAGATAATAATTTGATCCAAATTTGTCCATCTTGGTTCAATGGAGCATGTCTTTTTTCCTTTTGTTTTTGGGTAGAGCGAACTTGTATATCGAACTTGTGTTGTGTTGTGTGGTTTGTGGGGAAAGAGAAACTTCCGAATGGGATATATTTATTGCGCATCTGTTGTTGCTACGGGAACAACAGTGGACGTAAAACGTCCCCGTTGGTGAACCGGCCACGCGAAGGTATGGCCGATTCGGAAAAGAAGTCGCGCACCTTCCTTGGGGCGTTGAATCAACGGATGCAACGTACCTCGCACAGGTCAGACAAGTGGCTTCATTCCCGGATTACCGGGCGATCTTCCAAAAGTGGACCTGATGGGAGGGGCGGTCGCGATTCTTCCAATTCCTCCGACGGAGCAGTTGGTACTACTAGAGCACCGGCCCGAATTCCGTAGGGAGGACGAGGTCGAATCTTCCGCTGACCAACGCTTGGACACTGGCTTCTCTCCTAGCTTCCGACGAAGTGGTAGACACCGCTGAGGTGTCGGATCCGGTCTTCGGAGGGAAGCAAGGGGAGATTTCCGGAGGCTTCTCACAGTCACGATTCCTAGTAATTTCCGTTGGAGTGGTAGACACCGCTGAGGGGTCGAATCCGTTCTCCGGAGGGAAGGATTATTTCGGATTTCGTGCCTGGAAAGAACCCTGAAACTCTTACGACGCGTTCGGTTCGCCGGTTAAGATTTGTGTTCTCTTTATTGAATAAGTTGATTTCTTATATACTAATTTTGGGGTACCTTAGAATGAGACGAAAGATCATTCTTTCTTGTTTAACTATTTCCTTGTGTTTACTATTCCAGCTTGTGTTTACGTATCCTTTATGCTAACGCCGCATTATGCTAAAGTTTAACTCACTATCGTGGTCGCAAACCACCAGTTCAAACCCATGCTATAATGTTTGTTCATTGATCAGGAACACTTGCGTTTCACATAAGGTAAACATTCATCGCGCTGGACGCACTTGCCGTTTGTCACATGCTGTATGTAAACGTTAATCGCGCTGAATGCGCATGTTGAGGCGCGCATTGTTCTGTAAACATTTTCGATGCTCTAGCACCGCGCTAAAGGCGTTGTGTACGCCACACTGTATCATAAACACTGGTCACGCGCTGCTAATGCCTTATCCACGCTGATTTGCTGCCTAAGCTGAAATCTTCTCGGTGCGTGAGACATTCTATCGAAAGAATTGTTTCTTTCATGCAACATGTTTAATCAAGATTTGGTTTGATTATGCCCAAGGTTACCTTCCTCTGTCCCTAGCGCTGTCGCGTTCGCAACAGCATCATTTGAGAAGATTGATGAACGTGATTAACGTTTTGAATTATTTGATCGATAAGAGTAGTATAGAATTATTATTTAGGAACAAGAGGAAGATTAGAACACGCTAAAGCGGTTTCCCCCTCCTTAATTCTTCTGAACTTTGTCTAAGAATTAGAAACGCCTGAAAGTATGCAAACAGTTTTCTTAGGATTTCTAACGAAGCTCAACGAGGTATTTAGGTCTACTACTACCGGCTAAAAGGACGACGATGGAAGTTTTTCCTTCCTTGGCACGCATACTTTCAGGCGCACAAAACGCTTGACAAGATTTCAATGAAAGGAAAAAAATCACAGTCGCTTGAAGATTATATTCTTCTAGTCACAAACAAACAGCTTCTACCGCATGTTGTCTGTCACATGAAACCATATTTAGACGCACCAAATAGTGTCACACACTCGTCCTGTTATTGAAGGATGAGATGAAAATTCATTTCCACAAAGTATATCCCTGTGCAATTGTGTCGCTTCAGCCACCTTCGAAACAGCTTTCGTTGCATGATGCACTACGAGAACAGCCACGAACACTCACGTTGCTTACGCTTGCGATGAATTTTCCGGCCTGTTGCCGAGTATCACCGTTCGGCAGACAAATTGCACCGTCCCTAAATCAGGAAGCGGAACTAGTTTTCAAGCACAAACCCCCATTGGTACCGGTGTAAGACCGGACGCTAGCTCGGCCGGGGAGAGGAGGCCATCATCCATCGATATCACTTGCAGGCACGTTTCTCAGCTCCCGGTAAGGACCATTATGGTGCTTCAATATTTTGCCAACTACAAAACCACTCGCTTGAGTTGGTGTACGAGCTTTTTCGTACACACCCGAGCGCGTGGTGATCGCACACGCACACAGGGGGACGCCGGGTGGGCGTTAACATTAGTCACCGGAAAATTGAAATAAATTGCTGCGTCGCTTTGCCGTTGTCAGCGTTGATCCGGTGCGATCTCGCTCCCGGTTTTTGTGCTCCCTTCGAACGGCAGCGCCGTTCTAAACGTTCACTTGGGAGCTGAGAATCCTAATGATGATGACGACAGCTTCCAGCAACGGGTGACGGTGTGTTGAACGGCTCCAGGATCGTGTCGAATTATCTGTGGATTTGCTAACGGCATTGCACAGCGTGGGAAAGTGTGAGGATAATGGCGTCAAAATAAGTGTTGTAGTTAAAAATTAACCGAACGGAAATGAGGGTTCTGAAACCTGGCGGTCTATTATAAAGTCATTTGAAGCGACTGTGGTTGAAGTAGTGCACGCATTCTATGGTCTATGCTATGGAAAATAAGTTGGTACGGTCAACTCTATCTCCAAGTTAAGAAGAGACACTTCTGAGCACCGTTATGGTCTTATGCTGACCTTCAGACACTGAGGAAGGTAGCAGTTGTAGATCTGAGAACTTTTTCGTTCGTATCCTCGAATCTAGAGATGAGAATAAAAGTGTGATTCGTGTAAAAGATGATGCACATTGTAATGTTCAAGCCATAGCAGAGATATTTCCTGTCTGAACATCAGACAACGTCTGGTGAGATACGGTCTATCGGAGACAAACAGTCCTCCAAACAAATCTAAGCTAATGCCATTAGAATTTCTGCGTATCTCCATATCGAGGAATATTCTGACCTCAGGAACAAGAAGACTCAATGAATTAAAGGTTTTCTGTCAGAAACGCTTAATCTTCCAGAGCGGTCCGCCTAGAAAGAGGCTCTCTTTGCCTTTGTGAAGTATCAAACTGTCGTGCGGATTGCATACATTTTCATTCCAACTGTTAAATTATTTCTAAAACATGATAGACACTGATTTGATGATTCGCTTTTCCTCTCTGTTTTGCATTAAATTTCCTCTTTAATCCTCATAAATAGCTTAAACAAAAATGCTTTCCCAAAATATCAAATTTTAACCACCACTAAATCCCACTGTAACCTCCTTCAAAAGCTTTCTCACCGGCCGCATCGCTTACTCGCTGCGTACGACAAAATCGACTTTTGCGGTGGTTTCCGTGCGAGCGACTTTTCCGGATGAAATAATCCCCATCGTGTCGTGAGCAATCCACCCGTGGGAAGGTTGATAGTGCGAACGACTCACCACGCAATCCTTCGCAAGGACCCGCTGAACCTGTCAACTTGAATCAGCGCCTGGCAGAGCGCACGAAACGCGCCCTCCCGAGTTCGGTTTTAATTATCAACCTTGAGCGCTGGGGCGTCGAAAATGGACCGGGTAATATGCAGCGTACAAAACCCCATTCATCATTAAGACATGGCATGGGTTTGTGTCTCCTTTTTTTTTTTTTGTTAAATCGGAAAAGGAACGCTCACAAATTGCGACTGTAAATCCGGTTAGCAGCGGAGATGAACGCAGCCGAGGGCGTTTCACTGTGTGCGTGATATATGGATGACTTTTCAAAAAAGCGAAATGCCTTTCCCAAAAATGCACCACAACGACAACAAACCAGAAAACTGTGCTCGAACAAAACTTCACCAGCAAACGCTTCGGGTTTTACGATACGATAAATCTTCACCTGCTGAATTGGTTGTCTCCTGTGCTTCAGTTTCTAAGCTTTTCTGGAGGATGGTGTTGCCTTCCGGCATGGTGGAAAAGCTCACCGCCCCTCCCCCCACGCATGTCCTCGTGCGCACCGTCGTTGATGACAAATGCAGCAGTGAAAAGTCGTTCCCTTCATGTGCAAGCAGATTCATCATTTTGCCTGTTCGAAAAATGGATTCTGCTTGCTCCTGTTTTTCACCTTCTCATTTCCTTATTCACACACACACACACATGCATGCTCTGGGTGTCACAATCGAAACGAACACCAGCGAAATTCCTGGTTCCCCCGAAGCGAAGAAGCTTAAAGTCAAACAAAGTCATTTTAATCAGACGAAATGGATTTCTCACACATGCATTTCGCGTTCGTTCCAGCCGTTCGTGTCGAAATGCTAAGCTGCAACAGTGTGTGAGGCTTTAATTTGGGAAACCCATTCCCGATAGGATTGTTCATTAGGACGAACGAGCAGCAGCAGCACAGTGAACAGCAAAAAAAGAAAGTAGGTAGAAAAAAGCTCTCCTAAATCATCACTGTTTGCTGACGTTCTACTATTTTTGTCCCTTCCTTGGACCGAATTAAAAACTCTGCAGCGTTGTTTTGTCTGGCACCTGGTGGAGAAATTCTACGTTCTCTCTCCCCGCTCCTTCATCACCAAGTAACCCGGAAGGGATGAATGGTTTGATTTTCAAACATTTTCAGAAATTTGACATTCCACTGGAAAAAGGAACCCGGCCCGTATGCGACTCCGGTGAAAGCAAGTTGCAAAGTTGCAAGGGCCGGTTTACTTTCGGCAACCATTTGCCGGAGCGCTCGAATGCGCAATGACCGTCAGTTGATGGCAGTAAAATTTAATTAAAGCTTCGCCCGGGTTTGGAGAATTCGGACGACGAATGTGTCCTTCTGTCACCGAAGCAGAAGGTAAGCAGGAATTTGGGCCTAATTAATTTCATCGCTCCCTCTCGCTCTCTCTCTCTTTCGGACTCTTTTATTCTAGTAGTTGGTACACATTTCCCAGAATTGAGGCAATCGTCCCTTAAAAGGGAAAGCGAGATGGAAGCTTTGATTCTGGCGATTCTGGTTTGGAGAATGCAGTTCCGACACTGCACAAATAATGTGTGGTGCATGCTGAGGTGTGTGTGTGTGACTGTGGTTATGTGTTTGAATGTGGGGTTTTAAGCAATTTTGAACATTTAAACTAGCAGTGTGACTCATTCTAAACGGTTCCCACGGGAGCGTGGATGTGAAGGTGGTGGAATCGAATAAAATTTAATGAAAAATTAAACGTTCAGTTCAGAAAAGTGCAAACGTTGGTTGAAAACTTTAATTGACCTGGTAGAGATAATTGAGGACGCAAGTTAGACATTTTCTCGCTGCAATCGGCTGTCCTAAAATCACTAGTTTTAATAGCCATTTTTGGAGTTTGAATACCTTTCCTAATGAAGTGTTATTTGAAGCTTTTATCCGGTGCCGTGACCAGGACGGACCTGGACGATTTAAGCTGACCGAATGGAATTCCAAGAATTCAAATTACACCCTATTGCTTTGCTCTAGAAAGCCTCAACTTACTAAATGGAGAGGATTAAATCACGACTGCTTGTAAAAGGGCCAACGTCGAATAGAGAAAAAGTACGTTCACAATATTAAATCTTGAGCATAGTTCTGGCATGTTGCCCGGACTTGACTTCTCAAACTTTTACTGATGCAATAGAATTGATAGAGCTATATAGCTATTGAGTTTTCCCCAAAAGCACATCTTTTAAAACCAATATTGACGATTATAAGAGTTATTTCAGTATTAATAATTTAACCCATCTCGCGCCTTGACCAGTATTAAACCATACTGTTTCGCTTTGTAAACCCAACTAAATGGGGCGGGTTAAACGATGGAACGCCAGCTCCAGTTTTTATTTCCTCCAAGAAGTACTGCCCAAAAGTTTCCCATCCCCCACGGGAACTATTTATTCATTCCGAATGCTTTTTTTTTTGCCCGCTCGCTCGCTCGCTCATATTTAAAACAAAGTTTATTTCATCGAAATGTGCCTTCGGGGTAGCAAATTTGTTTGATGTACTGTTTTCGATAAAAAAAGGAGCAGCACCTGAAACACTTTTCCACAAACGTACTCGAGCGTAGGGCGTATGCAGAAAAATGGATTATGCTCCAAGCTCGTGGCTCCGGTTCCAAATTTGGCTACTCTTGGCAAACGCGTAAGCAATGGCCCCGTAAGCACCAGCAGCAGGATGCGGACAAAGTTTGCACGCTGCATTCCATGCTCGAAATGTTGCATTTCAAAAGGGCGAAAAAGTTGAGCGGTCGCTTTGGCGAGAAAAAACGGGGCTTGCTCGCTGTTTGCTTTCGTTTGGTCTTAAAATGTCGGTGTAAATGCTCACAGAAGGTAACCCGGGACGAGCAGCAGCGCTAGAAGTAGCGTGATTCGAAACAATAAAATTGTAGCTAAAGTAAGCCAGCAAAAAAAAACATTTCGAATCGGTAAAACACATTAGCACACATCTAAATACGCCAAGGAAAGAATGCAACCCGAAAAAAGGATATCGCCCCCCTAAGGAGGAAAATGCTACCTATGGAAAACTCTTAAACTTTTCACTTATCGTCTGCGGGCAAGGATTTACAGCGTTGGTGTGATTGGTGTGAACGGGATCCTAATTTTCACTTCAACCATACCGATGCACCGTTTTGCTCGGAACAAACACACGCGCGCTCGCTCGCTCGCCGCTAGGCATAGTTTCGATTCCCTTCCAACAGCTAGTTCGCTACATTTCGACCGATTTTTTTCATTTTCGTTTGCCCGTCTGTTGCAGCCACAAAGTCCGAGTTCGACGGCAGACTGAGACTGATGATAATTGCAATGGATTGTTCACCGATCGAGTTTTTGCCACCCTGTTTTCCCACCGTTTTCGCTGGCGAAGGAAAAGTTGGTGGCGTTAAAGTTGAGCTTTACCACACCGGGACTCGTTTGGTGGGAAAGTTTTTGAAAAATAGAAAGGCAGAGATAGAGAGGCAAAAAAAGCGATAAACTCATACAACCAGACCGACCGAGAAGACTTCATTCGGTACGTAGCGTCGCACCGAGTACGAGTACGGAAAAATGGTTTGGGGTACAAACAATCTGAAATAAAATCAGAAATTGACAATTGCCATTTTCGAATCTTGGGTAACCGAGCTTTCAAGCTTCGGTTCGGTTCGAACGCTGCCAAACAATTCAAACTCAACACACAATTGGATTTTTTTGAAAAAGAACGAAATTTAATATAGACAAAAAAACACACACACACACATCTCACACATCGCACCAGAAAGGGTGACGACTGATACGGAAAACGACCACTTTCGGGAAACGGAAAATCACACGTAGGAGTGGAAATTGTTTTTTTTTGTCACACCGAAGCGAAAGAATGGTGGTTCACACGGACAGCTCGCCATAACGAGTAGGCAGGCAAAATGGTGGTTCTGGTGGTCGTTCTGATGGCAAACTGTTTGATTGAACCTTGGTGCCGGTGGTTTTGATTTTCACTTCCAATCCAATAATCTTTTCGATCGAGTTTAGCATAGTGATAGCTTGATACATAGAAAAAGGGAGACCGTTGATGATCAAAACACACCACTTTTTTTTAAGTATTTTTTTTCTTAAAATTAAAATAATAAATCGTTGTGAGAATTGCATAGCTTTATGCGTAACATTTGAAATGCTTGATGAAATCAGCCGTAAGGTATGCAACCAGCGTGACACCTTCATTTCGTAACGAAATGAAAGCTTGTTTTTCTTCTTTCAATCATGCCACAATAAACAGCGACGCTTCAGGAAAACGTTGATAGGATTAAGCTGCTATTCTTCCACACTCAAGCTCAGGACAGTAGAAGAAGCGGCGTTAATAAAGGAACGAAAAATCAATACAATCTCTTTCTTCTGTGTTCCTCAGGAGAAGCTCGCATTGGACTCTGTGTAGTACTAATAATAGTATCTGTTTCCAATCCTTGATTCTTGATAGGAACGAATCGAGTTTCCAATCAAGCGTGGGTAATACGTTCAAAGCTAAAAACCGCGATACGCAACCGAAGCGAACCATCTGTGGGAATATTGTTGTGAAGGACTATTGCTTTCTGTTGGTGTGTGCGTTTGTGAGTTGATGATGAGGAAGAGAGCGAAAAGAAAATAATAATTTTTCCCATCCCATCCCATCCCATCCGATTCTGAATCGTTTCGTTTGGATCGTATCAGAACGGTTTGATTGAAAGAACAACTGTCACAGCGCAAAGCCTCCAGGGAACCGTCATATCCATTTCGGCTTGTTGTGTTTCGATTGTGTTCCTCGCGGTTCGGTTCATCTATGGGTAGTCCTCCGTTTTCTTTGATAGGGTAAATTGAGTATCAAAATCACCGAAAGCAGGATGGAATGTGCACTCGCGGGAGCTAGAGGCTCACTCGTGGGATTATTTCCATTTTCCTCTTGATGTGTAACCCCGAGTGCATATTTGAAAGAGGTTCCTCATCTGATGCGTGCAGATCCTTAGAATCATCATCCATATTCTGCATAGCATCATCCGGTTCGTCAATGATGGTGACGACGATGTTATCGCTCACGGGGCTACGCGGATTGTGTTCCATTGTCTTCCCCAGCTCGTAAGTCTCGTTTTCGGTTTGTTTGTTCTAATGCTTTACATATTCAAGATTTCTGCGACTTTCCCCCCTTTTTGTAGGAAATGTTTTATTTCACATCCCACACTCAGTCGGTATTAATTTGCTTCCTTCAGTGTTGACATTTGACATTCGTTGTATCGGATGTAATGAATCTATTTCGCGAAAAAACTCGCGTATGCTGATGTTTGTTTGCAAATAATTTCCATTTCTATCGAGCCTGGTTCTTGACTCCGGATAGTATCCGATTGTCAGGAACAAGTGATGTGTACTGCAGGGTTTTCCAGAAAATTTCATTTGAGCAATTGATCGAGACACCACAGTAGAGGCATTGTTCAGTATTACTTCGTGCAGTTAGTGAAGCAGCTTCAGAGAAGGACTGTCTCTTCTATTCTCGACGTGCGAACCGTACAAGCATCGTTACCCACACATGTTGCATGATCATGTCTATCCATTGTACTTGAACTATTTCGACATGGGATTTTGTACGGAATCTTCTTTCTTTCTCTTTCTCCCTTTTCTCTGATCAGTTTAATGGCAAGGACCTTCTCAGGAAGAAAGATGACCTTGTTAAGGCGAGTTGCATATATCAAGTTTGTCGGATATTGTTTAAGCCCTCAGAAATATTCCAAGTCTCCTATATCAGAAAGACTATCAAAGTTTTAAATTTTGACAAAGTATCGGTCACAGGTTCTGGTTCTATTTTGTTTCTAACTGCTCCAAGTAAACTTAGTGTGGTTTTGTGATGTATTAACTATGCCTAAACTATTTTAATTCCCCTGAAGTTATGTGAAACCTCCTTTATTCTGAGCGAAAGAGTTGCTTACAAAGCTACAAAACTTCCTTCAACGTTCTGAATTTTCTTCCAAAATGTATGATGATCTTCACACAAACAAAGTATCCAACAGTATAAACAATACCATTACGGGCACACAGTTCGTTGGAATCGAGATTGAAATGATTTTATTTAACGCGAGCTCCCATCCTGAACAGCCACACACGTGGAGCAGCGCAGTTTTTACCTTTTTCCCTCTTTTCAGTTTTTAATATGAAACCGTCGGTACTGCCGGTGACAGCGTCATTTACACGGCGGGGCGTAATATTCGTAATCTGATAACACCTTTCACGCAAACAGCATCCGGACAGCCAGTCAAGCCCGTCGACATGCGTTTGTTTTCGGTAACGTATGTTGAGCTACCACGTGTCTGGCTGTGTGTGCGTCGACTTTATCTTTGTTTGTTCTTTATTCGTTTTTCGAAGAATTTGCAAGAGCGAGATTGCTTTCGTCAGTGGCTTTAACCATGTGCAGAAGTTACGATTTTGTTTCCGAAAGACAGAAGAAAAACACAAACGCCCCGGAGCGTTTGTGCGTGAATGGAAAACATGTATTTTTGAAAGGAAAATGTTGAGCAGGGATTTTTCCACTCTCTCTATGTGTGTGTGTGTGTGTCTGTTGAATCTCTGTGACTTGGATAAAATTGAAGAAGAATACAAGACTTTGCTTGGTAGACATATAAAGCGAAGAAATCATATTACATTCGCTCTCAAACACAAAACCTTTGGTGGGTGAAAAATGTTTCAAACGGAAAACTTCCAGTTCTTAGCAAACGAAACCAGCTCTCAAGTAAGTTCAGTTAACAAGAATCAGCAGGAGGCACGTTCCTCCCAACAGAAAAAAACTTCTCTCGAAGCTTTTTCGGAGAAAGAACAAAATGACCTCAAACCTTTCGTCGGCGGGTGACAAACGTGGCAAGCCCGTGCCAATTACCCTTACTTACTGCTAATATGTCACAACGAAAAGTCAATATTGATTACGATTAAGAAACCATCGACAGGAACAGGGCAAGCGAGAGGGAAAATCAGACCAAACTGATGGAATGGAGCCACTCACACCATTTCCATCGTAAATTCAAGCAGTCACACCTCTCTTTTCGAGGAAACGGCCTGCTGCTGCTGCTGCTACTGCTGCTTACGGCATCTGATAGATTATGAAAGTTTGTTTCGATCTCCTGGGGAGGGTTGGCATTCGCAGAAAACAGTGTGAGACAAATTGAAACACCATTCAGCCTGTCCCCAGCGGAGGTTGCCCGAGATTGGCCAACATTCGCCACGACAGGATGAAAGGCAAAAGCGCACGCGAAGTGTACGAGCGCGTATTACAAAACGGAGTTTTCTCGCCATTTTACTGTTGTGCTGTTTGCTTCCAACGGTTCCTTGCTTTGTTTCACGTGCTGTGCGTGTGTGTGTGTGTCTGATTGACGAATGGTGACATTTGGAATCGATTTCGTATGCCATAAAAATGAGCCACCTCCTTGCGAGCGTATGTCGTCTGTATGTGTGATTATGGTGAGGTTGGTATCGGTGCCGAGGCGGTCCGGTGGCCGAGGCGACAGCGGCGCCGGTCTTCACACGGCAGGGCCGGGGTTCAAATCCCATCCAGACCGCCTCCCCGTACGAAAGGCTGACTCCTTTTCTACGGGTATAATTAAGTCACAGAAAGCCAGAAATGGCAGGCCGAGACCTCTCAAGGTTGTAGTGCCACAGAAGAAGAAGAAGAAGGTATCGGTGCCATTTCGTTCCATTTTGTCGCATCGATCGCAACTCCAGTCCAACGGTAATGGTGATGTGTGTTAATTATGGTCTTGATGAGAAGCGTTCTTCCCGCAGACGTCTTAAAAGCTTTATTTCGATTACGATTAAATTTCGAACCGTTGAATTCATTGAAATTCATTCCAACACACACACAAACACTTACACACGTGTTGGCATCTTTTCTCACGCCCGAAAAAGCACTCGGTTACGTTAAGCAAGTATTACGTTTGATCCCTCCGGCTGGAAGGAAACGATTTCACCGTGATGATCGAAAACCGATAACACCCAACATCGCCCCTATTTCGCGTTACCGATCTTAATGAGTTTCGGTGTATTTATTTTTCAGGTCTGCTTACGGAACTCTAGCTTTTCGCAGCTTCGAAGGAGATCGTAGCAAATGAACTCCTTCGCACACTGGTTGGTTCTGACGCTTCTTGCTGCCAGCAAATGAGTGCTGAGTAAACAAACTCGTCCTGTTGATTAATATTTCCTCTGATTTTTTCTTCTTCTCCACGGGTGTGCGAGGAAAGTGTTCATCAAAAAGTCTGCTCGGGAAGGATAAGAGCGTACGGTTGGGATGCAGGAACAACAGCACAAGAACATGTGAGTGGGTTTTTGGGATAATATTTTCCCGCGAACCATCGGGGATTTCCTGAAGCACGTTTCCGCTTAAAAAAAACCGGAATCTATTCAGGTTATGTGGTTCAGGGTTTTGTAAGTCTCGGAAGGACGGCTTAGAAAAAAGGGGTAGAGAAAACGGAAAAGAGGAGCGTGCGAGCACGAAGACTTATTTATTCTAACACATTCACCGGCAAATGAAAAGATGTTTCGTTTTTTTCCTCTCCCATCAGCTTGTTAAAATAGTGTGAAAAAAGAAAATAGTGGCAAACGACACGTTACTCATAGGAAATCTTGCCTAAGAAACCGTTTCCTTTATGAAAGACTCGTGCGAATTATTGATGTCGTTGGGGACGAACGGTTTAATGAGTTTCTCTCCCGCGCTCGCTTGTGGCACTATTATGAAGGAATGTTCACACAAAGTGCATTCAACGGTAGCTCATTTGGGAGCTCATCGTTGAAGGATTGTTAAGGATTGTGAAACAGCCTAAAGCTAGGCTTTGTGTGGCTGCATGCCGAAGAAGCTCGAATGAGGCTATATAAACAGTTCTATTGAAATATGTTTGTGTGCGTGTGTGATACGGTTGGTCCTATCCTTGGAAGTGAGGCTGAATGTGAATCAGCGTCATATTCAACACCTATCGACTGGTTCGCAATCGAGCATTAGGCACGTACCCATCGAACGCCTCGTAAATGATTGATGAAACACGACCACCACGTTTTCGATCGTTCTCTCTCTCTATCTCTCGCTTGCTCACGTCACTGTTCGTCTATCTTCATGCTGGCCTTCAAATACATCATCTACGCTTTTCCCCCAAAACCGATGGACGGAAACGGGAAATTACTGCATTACCCTGATGGCTTGCGATATGGTACCATTATCATCGTCGGTACGTGACCGAGCGTCCGAGCTGGCGCGAGATACGAATCTCGGCCCCTGCCATGAATGCGATGCTAATTGAAATCCGTTCCACATGTACGAGCTGCATATGTCATCGTGAAGCACGTGAAGTACTGGGCGCCTCCACCGGAAGACGATGCTTTTCGTGCAACGGGGCAAATCCGTGGATCAGTTACACCAGCACAGCAAATGGAGCACTTGAGTGTGTGAGTGTGCATATGTATGTGTGTGTGTGTGCAAGGACATTAGCCTTGACCATAAGTCTTCTCCGAAATAGCACTCTCAGGTGAGAAGAAGAGCTTTAATCTTCGCTCCTTCTTGCTGGCTTTCATGCAAGAGGAAAATCCCTCCGATGAAGCAAGGATTAGTTAGTTCGAGGCCGCTTAAAGAGAGAACAAAGTGGAACGGTTTTTTTCTTATTATTCCTTTACCTCCATTATGGGGATCTCAAAATCAGAGCTAAGCCTTTCCCCGTTTATCGCTCGGTGCAAGAAACTTTTTTCCTTTGCTTATTCTGTTTAAAGTTCTTGCCTCTTCCTAAGCCACCAAGACTTTTCCCCAGAAGAAAAGGTATGAAAGATTTGCCCAAGGAAAAACTACCTTCTCCGATACATCTCGGAACACGCGGTTTTATAGCTACTGCTCGCTTGCCCTTGCACTTCCCATAGTTTGCCAAAACGCCTTCCAGCGGGAAAACTTTGTCCTGACTTGGGCCAGAACACCCGAACGCTCGCGCAAGGATTCATTTCAGTACGTGCAAGCAATTGCTAATTTATCTCCAACCCCCACCCGCCTCGGACCCGGGAAATGCGAGTCAATCTCAGTCCGCCGCAGGCAACGGCAGCCTGGAACGGAATGGAAAATCGATCGAACAGTCGATTAATTTACCCCCGGTTCCGTGCACGCCACCACTGTACGCGGAAAAATCTTAATTTCATTTCAGTGCGATGCGCTTTCGGATGGCTGGTGTGCGAGTTTTACTGATGAGCCAAACTGAAACAAGGGGAGGGCGATGCAATTAGAGCGGCCGTTTTTCGACCCCCGGGCAAGGCTGTGCGGTGAGTGTCTTAAGATGCACGGCACGACGTTTCGTATCGGAGTTTTGTTCGTACACGTTTTCGGTATGCTTTAAATAATGCATCTGTAGGTTCGACCAATTCGCGTACGTTGCTTGGAAAATGGTGACCCAGCGAGGAATCTCGGCACAAAATAAGCAAATTACATCCCACAGAAACCTCCATTACTCAATTAGTGCAGCTTGTACGGTTCGTGAGGTCTGCCGGTTGAACAGATTTTGTTCCGGTTCGCTCAATGGTTGTAGCTCAAGGACAACCGTCACGTGGGTTACTGCATGGTTGGGCTGGTAATGCATGCACGATGTAAAGAAGACAGTGTTTGCATTAATTAGACTGTATGACACCGTCACAAAAGCTCTCGGCTTGGCTTTGATCTATGAAGGCACTGGGTTATGCGTTGGCACTTCCAAGAATTACACACATCTGCTCTTCTGCGAAAGAAGTTCTTAAGGGTTAGATGAGGACGCACACCAGGATCCTAGTTGGGAAGGGCACATCTATGAAATATGGCAACATCATCAACGTGAGGAGATTTTTTTTTCTAGAAGGAAGTCTGTTTTGCTAATTATGAGCAATTTTTAAGGAGAAAAATTAAAGCTTTTATTTTAAATGGTCTTCTTTTGTCCACGAATTTATATTTACGCAATAAATGGAATTGAAGTAACGCTTCTCAAGATCAATGCAACTTCATTAAACGTTAACAATCTCATCCGCTTAACATTGGCTCTGACCCTCGTAGCTTTAAAGAGCTTTTCTTTACCGACCGGACTGTCGCATTCGTTCCTTCGGAATAATTTAATCAACTCATCCCAATGCTTGAGTGCACACCAAGTACGATGGATGAAGTAATTGATGTACAGTGCAAAAAAGGCTTCCCTCGCCCCCTGCAACGAGAAAACACATGGTCGACCGTCTTATTAGATCTATGTCATCCCCGTTTTCAGTGGTCAACCAGGCGGAACGTGAAACGATGCCCTTTTGATGGACCCGAGCGCACATGTGTCGATGTTCGGCCGAGGGGAGCCTATCAATCAGCACAACACACATCAAACGATCCATCGATAAGTGAGCTTGTCGTGTATAATTAACATTACGACAGCATAAAGCTGGTACACTTCTTCGCTCGGCTCGATCGAAAACCGATGGAGACGCCTAGTACTTCGTCAATCGTAATGGAGACGCCTGGTAGGTTACAGATCGATAAACGCACTTTGATTGATAAACGATGGGAATACACAGTTCATGCGAAGAGTTGTCTGTTTGTGGTTCCAAAAAAGGAAACTTATCCTCGTTGTTGCATTTTACTGTCCCATACCATTTTCAGCTCGCATTACAAACCGTAGCTGAGCGCATAACTGTGTTGCTAAATACATTTAAATTGCTTCATAATGTCCATTACTACACACACACACAGCTCTGTCCCGATGAAATGGACAAGGCTCTTAATGGGCAGTAAAATTAGTAACCACACCGTCTGCAAGTGGTAAGCCGAAAAACGGAAGCCCTAACCTCGAAATGGAACACCCCGCAGACCGGTGCTTGAGCCGCCCTCACACACATACGACGCAATCAACAGCCGCTTGTCACCGTGTGATCGTCTGCGAGGGTTTCAAAAAGGCAAAAAGGACACCCCACACATATGTTATGCATGAGGTGCCACCATCATTTATTCAATGGTTGCTACATGCTGCGAATGCTGAGCCGCACAGAACCGTCAACCGTTTGACATTCTCATGGCCCGTGGTTCAGGGTGCTCTGTACGGTGGCTGGGCCTGCCTGTCGATGCGATGGCAGCAGGCATCGTATCCATCTTTCCGGCTGTTCTTGATACTTTCGTCTTCGTCATCGTTGTCACTCGTCGTACGTCTTTGTGGCTGTAGTTGGGGGCCTCCTTGTACACACGCTAGCTTTCCAGCTTCGGCCCGTCAAGCTGCATGTCGCTCTAAGACCCTCATCCGTTCGATGACGTGACGAAGGCAAGTGTGTTTGTGTAAAGTGAAGCTGATTTTTTCTTTTGCCGTCAGCTTACAGCTTCATAATAGCTGAGACTCACGTGCGTTCTTTAGTGTGTTCTTTATTCCGCGCGCACACGGAAAGAAAATATTGGTTGCACGTGTTTCCCGCCAGGATGATGCTCGGTGCTGTAATAAATTAAATGAACAACCTCATTTTTGTGACCATGTGTTAAATATTTCCTCTTCCACGAAAGCTTTTTCAACTTATTATTTTAAACTTAAACTCTTTAATACGAGAAACATCATGCTCCAAATCACTTGATCACACAGTCGAGACGAGTAAAAACTCAACCGGCTGTGCTAACAAGGACCTTGTTAGTTGAGAAATAAATTTATCACCGTCAGTAGAAGCATTTAGACCAGCTTTTTCCTCTCTGTTTGTTTTTGTTTACTTCACTCGCTCCCGCAGGCGAGTAGTGAGTGGTTGGTGAAAACGCGAATTTTACATTAATTCTGCATCGTTCCCGAACTTGCCCTTAACTATTCGCCTTTCAGCGTAAAAACAACAGTGGCTTGAGCAATCCACTCGCTGGCATTCGTATGTGTCTTTATGAAGTATTTTAATTAAAATTCCCACAGCTCTTCGCTCTCGCGGGTGTTGGTGTAAATAGACGCCCGATGCTGCTGCCTAACCATTTTGTCCACCGACTAGCGGATAGGCAAGCGCTGAAAGCAGTGCTGAAAGCATCATAACCAAAGAACCAAACAACGGCGAGGAAGGCAACGGGAAGCGATGTTCTCTAGGGAGGATGTGGGAGGGAGAGGGAGTAATAGGAAGGATTCTTTGCCTCGTTTTCATGGTGTAATTTATGGCTTCCTCGCTGTGCGGTCCTGTGTCGAGCCATGAGTAAACTGTCAAACAAGAGTTAGAACAGAACTAACGAGCGACCAGTGCTGTAAAACACTTTCACTGTTGACTATTTTTTGTTTTCTGTTCTTTTGTTTGGCAACAGCACAATTGCTGTTGTTTCTGTGTGTGTGTGTGTGTGTGTGCGTATAGTGTTAGGGAAATGTCGACAAACAAGGTTCCCACTGTAAATTGTCGTATTAGGGCGAACAGTGGGATGCTTAGAAACTCTTCGTGGCATAAGTGATAAATGTTATGACAATGCAATCATCTCTTTCCTTCAACGCAGGTGTTTTTAAGTAAACTCCCTCAAAAATTACATAATTTCCATAGTTTTGACACTTTAAAATTTTAAAATCACCATTAAATATGTGTCATCATTCGCCTGATTGCGTTCGCCATCGGGAATCCTCCAGAAAATGACATTCAAACTTTAACCCGTCTGGCCCATGACGAAGGAAAACCCCATCCAACCGTAGTGTCTCACCAGCTCAAAAATATCCCTTGATCTGCTCTTCCCATTGTGGACCCGACGCTGCAGAGGACACTCGAAAGAAAAAAGGAACAAAATGGCTACAGGCAAATCTTGCATGACTCAATCATTCGATGAAACCATTTCATGTTCCGTCGATTTTACTAGCACTGCACTCCATCAGCGGCCGTGAGATAACAAAGTTTTCAGTTCGATGCACATTTCCGTTTCGTATTTTCGCTGGTAGGAGTAAAAAAACCAACCCTCGAAAGCAGACCAGCTGGCCGAAGAAGAAATGAAACGTACCGAATTACGATCATCGTAACGTGGGAGCAACGGCGAACATGGCGAATATCATGATCGACCTTCGCGCGGATGACATTTCAGCGGAAACACGCACACACACACACAGACACTCATACCCATCTGTCAGTGTCAAAATCGCTCGTTTGGTGGAAGCTTTACTCATTCTCTCTCTGTCTCTCAGGTTCTCTCGTTCTTATCACCGACCGAAGATTAATGCATCTCGCCATCCGTCGAGTACGAACGTGTGTCTATGTGCATGTTATAAATCGCATTCGAAAAGACATACGATCCACAACGAATGCTTCAGCTCTGGTCCCTTCCATCCTAGCCGAAAGCCTACCGTGGAAAGAGGTTCCGGGAAATTCCATCAAAATCTCGCTTGATTTGTATCCGTAGACAATTCACGCAAAACGCGTCACGTACCTCGGTTTCGGAGCCGCGGATTCCGCATCTGGCAGACGGTGTTGTGTCAATCATCAGGTTCACCTTCTGCTTTCGCAAAAAAAAAAAACCGTGGCAGATTGCAGCTCTTTGTGACTGTTCCGACTGTTCGGTTCCTGGCAGTCGTTCCGTTACTCAAAGCTGAGAGTACTGTTCATTTTTTTTTCTTGCAAGTACAGCAACCTCATCGTTTGACAGCTCGTCGATCGCTTTGGCTACAAATGGAGCTTAGAGCCTGCCTATCTATCGGTTGATGAATGGAGCTTTTGGCGGTACGTTTATCTATTTGCAAGAGGAAAGATTTTTTGTGGTTGGGTTCAACACAAATCCGGAAGTCTGTTTAACCTTATTTTTGTTGCAGAGTGCTGTAAATGGAGTTTTTAAAATCTATTTTGATTTGGAAGCTATTTTTAAAACACCAAATGCTCCTATCAGTTTTATAAGCATTATCCACCTCAAAGCACGAGGTCGTTAAGCAAATCAATTTTATTTGTGATCGAAATAAAGCAATCCAAATGATTTGCCGCTTACCGGTCTCACTCTCAGAAACAAAAGACAACAATGCGTAAAATGTTGGACCAAAAAAGGCGTAAAACAACCTGCTCGTAAAGGCATAAATCTTCTATGGCTGAGAAAATCCAGTTAAGCAGATTTTTGTGAGGATGCCGGTGAACTGTTCCGTGCCATTGTTTGTCATCTTCATTTTGGAGTGTTTATGATTCTTTACGCTTGTCCCAGGACGAGATAACGATTCATTAAATCTATCCTGTAGCGAACGAGTGAGTGAGTAAGTGAAGATTTGATGGTATAATACTTGAATGTCCCCAATAAATTGCGATCGAACAGTGTGTGCTGGAAGGGTAGGAAAATAAGAGAGAGTTTTGTATGAAAATTTAATGCTTAAAATAAAGACTGATCAGAGGACTTTACTCGCTCTAAGGAAGGAATTTTCCTTCTGAAACTTTTCCTATTTCAATTCACTAGAAGTTTCATAATACACATTTATCTTCTCTGCTCACAGCGCAAAAGAGTCCCGCCAACAGTGTAGAAATTTGAACGATATAGTCGACCGGTTTCTTGGTAGTTTGCTTCGGAGCTCTAACTTCATGAGCATAGCATTGCAATATTCATGCGGCTACGATTCGATAGAAAACAACGATTTCTTGCTCCATTCGGTTCCAAACGTAACTTGGCCAAGCGTAGCCGGCATGCTAGACGATCGTGTGGAAAAATATGTACATGTATGCAATGCGTTCGGTCTTCATCCATGGTTCTAGGATAAACAATACCACACACACACATACACTTATACGCATTCGCCACAACCGTAGCCGTTGAAAAGGGTGAACGTTGATGCGAAACAATATACATAAATCAATAAACGGCACAAACACACACGCGCATACGGTTATTTGACTAATGCTTCAGTGCGTGACGATGGCTACACTTTCTATTCCGTCTGTCTGTTCTGCAGCTGAAAGAAGGAGTTTACTGGCTGAGCTTTTCCAGGCCGCATGTCAGCTCTTATCGTTTTTCTGTTGCACTAAGATTGTGTGAAGGGTAGATTAAATGGAGAATCGTTTGAGTGTGTGTGGGCCAATGTGTGCTGATAAATGAGAGGCTTGGACTAGGAATTCTAATGCAGGAAAGCAACTGCTGGATGATTTGTAAATGGAGTCGATTTGATGAGCTTCTTCTAGACCGTAAAGTGGAAGAATATTCCTATTCCTAAGGCAGTTGAAAGCCATTTTAGTCAATTATTCTAACGAATGGAATGTAACATCACAACGATTGCATATTGTTTTCCTTACCTATACTAACCGCATAGCAAAACGCTCGAAATTAGAGTAAGTGGTGTAATGTTGCGTTGATCTTTAAGCATATTTTTAGTTAAGGGCATGTTGTATGTAACTTCCAAACGTATGAATGTTTCATGTTCGTGCCAATTCTTTATGAACCTTAAAAAATAATTTTTGAAAATTTCCATATTTATATTCAGTCCATTAGTATACATTAAAGCATCCCCAATCTGTTGAACAAACTCAAAATATGTTGCCAAAATGACACAACAAATGGGATAGGATCTCGTATATTGAACATTCATCATGCTGTCACTATTTCATTTAAGATGTGTTGCAAACAAATCGCTACCATCTGCTCAAGCTTAACTGCAATCTGTATACATCTCGATGACACATCTGCTACCCGCTGTCAATCGAAGTTCTAAGGGAAGTTTCCATCAAATTAATCCTAAATATGTTCGCAGCAAAAAGCATATGAAAAATGGGTCCACCATTTAAATATGCCCAAAAATGAAAACAAAACGAGCAAGAAAAACTTTGTTAAGCTCCACCACATCCATGCACTAATACCATTGTCGAGCGAACATTCAGGCGCATAGTAAGGTGGAACGAGTGAGTGAAGAAAAAAAGTCCTTCCTACAGGACGTACCATGCGAGATGGAGGAACAATTTTTTTCGGCGTCTCATTTCCATTTCCTGCCATCCAAAACTGAACGAGCTGCTCCTTGCACGTATGTGTGTGTGGTTTTTATTTGCAGGCGCAACGTAATCCTCTTCGGGCTAATATTTACAATGCCGGATTTTTGTGCCGGAGCGGTGAAAGCGAAACAAACAACAGCGAAACAAAAACAAAGCAACCGTCTGTCCCCCATATGTGCGTCAAATTGCAACAAAAAAAACAGCCACGTGTACTGGGCCACCCAGCTTCCTCTGTGTGTGAGGTTATAGAATTTATCGTTGCTTTTTAGCATGTGGACAGGGGACTCGCTAGATCGCATCACGATGAGCCCGCTCTCGATGGCTCGATGTGGATTTTAATTTAAAAACTCCCACCGTCACCCATCTCAACAACACTCACACACTGGCAGACGCTTCCGGCCCATCCGGTGCACTCGGGATGGAACTGGGAGGGTAGAACTGTAGGGCATTATGTTTATGTTCGACGGCCTGAACCATAGGGTCGGTGAAAATGAGGGGTTTTGCATGAATTTTGCATCTTCCTTTGCACACCGGAGCGTCCGTGGCCGGTTGTGTGTATGTTATCGCGCTGTGTTATTTCCGGTTAATCCAGATAATAATAGATCAGGAAGAGTGGTTCCGGCGTTTTTGGGAAACCTTACGAACCAAATCCTCGCAAGGCAAAGAATGCATGCATGAGTAGGGAGCATTGCTTTTGGAGTTTCGGTTAATTGTGGTTGTAGTATTAAATGTGTAGACTGTCGAAGAGAATCTCATCTTCCCACGTGAGCACATTTGAATGGTTCAAGTTGCAGCACAATAAACAGAAAATTTTTGCTACGAAAAATGGCATAAAATCGTAACAAACGAATAAAACCCATTGAAAGTGGCTATATTAAACCCTGCATTAATGATAGCATAGCCTTTCATTTGCTCTGCAATAAACACTTCTTTTTATTGCTTCAGGCGGCACGCACACATTCACCAAGCATTACTTGGAGCAACTTGCCTCGAGGTTGCTCTTCTTCTTGTTCTTGGAAGTGTTTTAAACAGCCGCGTCTTGACTTTTCTTTTTGTACTTAAGGCCTTTCCAAACACATTTAAAACTTCATCACAGGATTAGGACCGATTTTCTAAAGAATAAAATAATGATGGGTTTTCTATCATTCATAGCTTAATTTCAAACCCTGTTGGTAACATCGGTTAATGTGTAAGCCGTCCTCTCTCCTCCGCTGACCAGTTTCTTCATTTACCGCGAGAAAATCATCCTCCGTCCTAGGGTTGGCAATATTATACATTAATTATGCGCAAACCACCGAAGGCTCTTTCGCTCTATCTCCGTTTGCTGTTTTTTTCCTGCGAGCAAAAGTTCCACTTGCTTCTGGCTTTCTGGGCCGGCCCATTGAACTTAGTCCTTGTAGAACATTTAGCATAAAGAATGAGCGCGCTTTCCTTCTTTTTCCAACCGATTGAATCCACTCGATTCGACCACCAAGCGTCTGTCTGTCTTTTGGGCCGAGCGCTAATCAACTTTCTATTTAACTTGCGGCTGGTACTTAAGCGGTTTTAAGATTATTAATATTATTTGATGTCGATTTGCTGCCTCTCATTTCCGAGAAAACTTTGAACCCTTCCGGAGGTTTTCACAAACACTTGCTCGACCAAATGTGCTGTCCAGTTCTGCAAGGGAGAACAAGGACCCCGGAGCCAAGATAAATCGTTTCAAATTAGGGACTATTTTACGCGTTGGCAGAATGGTTGGTGTTTTGTTTAAAAACAGCCCTAAAGAAGCTTGAGATTATAAGGATTACTTGATGTAGCTATTCCACTGGGAGTTTCAAATAGTATTTAAGCGAAGATAAGAAGGGACAATTTTATTTTGGTTAAGTGCTCTCTATGGAAAGCAGTTTTTAAACCTCACATTTCATAAATTTCTCTTTAAAACCTTTACTTTACAGTGATTTATTTTATTATAATGGCAGCAGTTTTCGAATAGTTTTATTATCGTACGAAACCCTTCATTTTGGCATCATGCACTTTGTTTACCCAAGAATGGCCGGCTCCATATTCAGAACACATAAAGTACTCCCAACCCTATAGCCACACGCACAAAAGCATCGTAAAAGTTTCTCCTGCTCAGGAATAAATCATTCGACTTCCGGACCCTTCCGGGCGTGGAAGTTTTGCGCCTTCTATTCATCCACTCATTCATTCGCGTTCGGGTTTTGGGAACATACCTTCTCTGTAAATACATTCAGCCACCACCACCACGTAGCACCGGTAGGAAGGCGGATGACATGTCTGAAGTTTTTGGGTGAATTTTATTTCCCTTCGATATCCGCGATCGCGCTTTCACATCCGCCTCTCCAGCCTTTTCCAACGCGCAACGCCGGCTACACATGCTTCAATTTGATCAAATGCAAAGCAAACGCAACCTTGCAGCTTGACTGGCACGTTGGCTGGCTCCAAAATCCAGCCGAACCCTGAGCATCCCTTTATTGTCTCCTCATTCACGATAATCCACCTGCCCGTGGAGCAGTTCGGTGCTTTTTTCTGTGAGAAAGTTCGTTCGTCCGCTTTAGACGAACGGAAGCGGGGACAATTTGTTTCCCATGCCATGAACAGGGAAAAATCTCAGAGGAACTGCTACGGGGAAGTTGGTTCGCTAGCTCATGTGTGTGTGGGAAAACAAAGCACCGGGCGGCTCCATCGATTCGACGGGCACCAGGCGGCTCCATCGGGAAATGACAGTGCCGTTGTAACGCAAACGATAGAACAATTCTACACCCTGGGGAGGATGGTCTTAGCACCACAGACACGGAAGGATCGTTCTGCAAAGCAAGAATAGTGTCCCCGCACGTCATGTGCATGTGCCTGTGTGGCCGTATGGCGTGTGTGTGTCGGTCGGTGTGTAATATAATAGGTTTCCGGTTCAAAAAGTGCTCTGTTTTTGAAGGGATAAAACCGACAGCATCACCAACTGCTGGATGGTCTTCCGGTTCTTGCACACTGTTGCTCAACGCCACCCACACGTCGTCCATGTCGGGTGGGAAGATAAACGAAGGTCAACCTGCCCCCGACAATGCTCAGTGTGCGGCGACAAAGAATGCTTATCCTTGGAATGGGGGAACGGAACGGAAAACTTTTCCAGCGTGCAGCGTTGAAGAAAGCTGAGTTCGCGGATGGCTCGGGAAAGTTTCTCGAACGCTGGTCGCTGATGTAATCGAAGTTTGTTGTAAAAATTTTCCAAATGAAAAATAGCAAAATAAGTGGACAAAATGGAAACGAGCGCGGAGACGGCGAATGGCACGAAGGAACGAGTCTAATAGTTTGTTGTGTACTTCCACTTTGTGCGTCGTTGGGACGGGTTTTTCGATGCGTTTCAGAAGCACTTGATTGAGGATGAAAGTATCGAATATCGATAAGCTAAATTGTGTCTGATAGCGTTATTCGGTTTCTTTTGCGAAGTGAAATTCGTTGGAATTAACGTGATTAGGTGGATGATTGTACACCAACAAACTGTAAAAAAAGGCAAACAACGGGCTCGAAATTTGTTACAGTCTATTAAAGAGAACCATTAAGAATTATACAAAATAATTCATCGGTTCTTGACACTATGACATTAATAAGCATTAAGTGTTTCGCTAAAGCATACTTTTAAACCTACTCAACCGATGTGTAATGAACTATCCACCGATGATTACTTTCATAGAAAATTAAGTCCGGAGTGTACTGTAACATTTTATTCCCCGTATCGATGCATCAGAAACGAGAAAACGCTTCACTTCCGTTCTATGCGCCCGAATGTATGCATTCTGCATCCTTTGAACCTCCACGACGGCTGCATTAGCGTACGTGAGACCTACCGGGAAAGCCAAGTGGCTCGGTTTTTGCGCTCAGGTTTGGTGTCTGTCAGCTGGCAGCTTTGAATACCAAAACAACCTGTGACTTTACTTCCTGGAATATTCCCACCGTTGGAACGGCTAATGCTGTCGTGGCCTGTTTCCGTCAATCTGTCACAATAAATATGCGATCGTCAGTGTGAATGCTAAGTAGCATGCCCCGCCTGAATGTATGCAACGAAACGACATGGAAGAAATGAGAAAAAAAGCGTCCCGGAAAACATTTCGTGAAGCTGTTTGTAATCCACTCTTTGAACTCGCTCTCTCCCTCTCTCTCTCTATCTCTGTTGCTCTACTTGCCTTTTCCCCACATCAACGTACACTTCAGGCGGCAACATTAAAGGACGTACCCAGCCCGTTCCGAGTCAACACTTCTGCCAGCTCGTTGGCGCGATCCGCTTAGCATGGCGCGTCAACCCGACACCACTTTGCCGAAGGTTCGTCGTCGGTTTCCTCGCGAGCGCACAATTTCTAATGCACCCAATGCGCGGTGCTACTTAATGCAATGGAAAGGATACTCGACGGTGGCAGAAAACAACACAGCCGGAAAAAAGCCACTCCATCCACTGTATGGGTGTGTGGAGTGAGCATTTATAACTAAAGCCTTGGCATGAATCGTGTTATGGCGTCGAACGGGGGGTTTTCCCTTTGCAAGAAGTGCATCAAATGTGTTATTTTCCTTGCTCTCGTGCGCCTGTGTTGCAGTATTTTGGTCGGAAATGATTTCGGACAAACATACAAGGAGGACTATTACGCAGGCGTAATTAAGTTGGAAATGGGTTTTTATTCACACTACTTGAGAAATAAAATTATTTTCCCCCATTGTGTATTTGCGAGAAGTAAAGCTAAGCATAAATCTTAACACCGCATTAATTAAAACAAATTACCACGAATATGTGTGCGAATAAGCATTTATTTCTTCATCTTTTTTCGACTCCAGTGGGTTGGAAAAGGCGATGAATATAATTTTCCAACCATTCGCGCGCTATACAACAGTCGCATTAGCATGTAACGTGTGTGGAGCCGTAGTGCGGTTGAAGGCATTCCTCATTTTGTGGGCAAGCAAATGAGCTTTCCGCAAACACGACAATGACATCGTTCCACCAAACTCTCGCACACACACTCACACACACACACACACACACACTGGTTTGGTAGTGAAAAAGAGGGAGAGAGAAAAAAGTAGCAACCAACCCAAGACGCCTATGCTGGGCGCGCTTTTCTTCAATTCATTAGCATAATTTCATGCCTGCACGGTTGTGGCATCCAACGCCGCTTGCATGGTTTCCAATGTGTTTCCAATTACTAACCGAGCAAGCAAATGCATGATGCATCAACCCGTACACACTCGTACAATTTAACAGTGAAAAAAGCGCAACGATGCCTTGCCTCGGTTGATTACTGCACGACGGCGACGACGACAACGACGATGATGCTGTGTGGTGGAGTAGTCTTCATTACGATGCAGATAGTTTAATTAACTCATTCGGGATGCAGGAAACGGCTTGTTCAAATGGTTTATTTGGATGTTTGCATTTTTGCGCCACACTCGGGTATGTGCGCCTTAATTTATGCATTAAAAGACGTTTGTTTAAATGCTCAAATGTGGCGCCCTCTGTAGGGTTGTTGGCGAAATAAAACATATCGAGCAAAAAGGGTTTCTTCACCAGATTTATCACGATCCATTACCACGTGTCTGTCGCACGTGCACCTTTCGAATCGTTTATCTTCCCTTCGGTTTGTTTTCCTTTACTTTACAAACTAAATATTAACCAACTTCCCCCGCACATTCACATGTTTTCCTAGCGTAATCTGTTGTTGATGATACCAACCTCCGTGTGGAAAATGTCACTCGCGCCCGTGACGGATGGTAAAGGTAAGTCTCAAACTTCACTCTGCACACTCGGCACAATGTTTGGCCCATCCATCCGCAAAAGTTTGGGAACCTTTTTTCCCGATACGTTCGCTTCAAACCACCGAAAGAAAAGTGTCGATAATGCTTTCTGCAACTTTTTCCTCCACCATTCGAAGGCATCCTCCCAGCAAACGGTGAATAAATCACACACTTACACTCTTGCCTCTTTCAAGTTTTCCCGCCTTTTTCCGAACGTGCCAGACAGGGGGGAAAAGTTTCACTTTACGCGAGGAAAAATTAGTCGTTCACCCGATTTGCGAACAATAATATATCACACGCTTGCAGGCGTGTATGTGTGTGTGTGTGCGGGAGCAAGATCGATTGGAGAGATGTGGAAAACTTTTGCGTACGTCTCTTGATGGCTTAATCAATACACTTATCTCATCACCATCCTCAGTGAGTGAGCCAGATTCGTGAAGAAGCTTCAGACGCGAAAGAGGAGTTTATTTTTTCTCACTTTGTCCTATTTTCTCACAAGATGGACGACTTTTTTTGGTCTTCTGTGTGCTATTTACTCTTGGAAGATAAAATTCAACTAGAATTCGAGAGTAAGTAAGTGATTGGAAAAGTTTCCTCTGGCGACAACAGTCTGGCAGTGTAATCCGTTCCAGCGATCACTCGAGAACAAAATGGCAAAGCTGTAAGCAATAATGGCGGTTAGCAGGCATTAAATCGTACATTATTTCCATTCAAAAGCCTCAAAACAAATTGGCTTTGTACGGGTTTTGATTATGCTCTAATAACCTGTCTCGATCACCGGGTGCCAGTAGCAGCTTCCGGCAAATCCCTGAAATCCATGCTATGTTTGCATAGTTTTCTATAATAAAAACTATTTCTTCCACCTTCCGTGGCATGCAACGCGCAAACAAACAACAGCTCCACCGGTTATTCAACGAGAGTTTTCCAAATTTCCTGCATCCCGTACCAAACCTCGAAAAAAACCACTTTTGCAGGAAAGAAATGACAATTCAATTTTGGCTGGTACTCGCTCTATCGGTCTGTTTTTGTTGCCGTTTGCCACGGTACGCTGGCCACAAAAGCGTCAGCCTTCCGTGGGATGGGAGGTGGCTGAATACGTGCATAAAACCATAAACATATGAATGGGAGTAAAGGCACTAACCGTGCCGGAGCTAGCGCCAAACTTAAACAAAAATAAAGCGGAAAACACACACCCTCCAAAACGCGGACGAAACATTCACACCACGGCGGTGGCCCAACACCGTGCCTGCAACACATGACGCTTATGCATATGCAATAACACAGGAAGCTCGTACGGCAATACCGACTACACACTGAACATACACACACGCACACGCGGTGAGAACACCCGATGGAGCTTAGCTTTTTAGTAAAATTTTAATAAACGTCATACCAATCCGTTGCCCTTTACGGTATTGAGCTGCTAAAGAATGAGAGGAAGGGAGGGGGAGGCACTCACCGAAGAAGGGAGAGATGCTCAGGAGGGGAAGGAAGGAAGTGTATCAAAAATCCAGAAAATGTGTGCGTGTGTTAGCATTGAGGGACTCGTGTGTGTGATTCTGCGGGTCGCGAATGATGAACGCCCGGTGCTTCGAGGTGAGTACTGAGGTGAGAATTTGTTAGTGAGTGCGTGATGAACGGTGAGTTGGTGAGCACATGAGAATGAGCATGGGTGAAGCAGCAGCATGGTCTCTAGTAAGTATTGTGTGATATATTTATTTACTTTAATTATCTGAGTTCTAAATTAATTGACATTTGTTTCATTTCTTTATTATTTTCCTTTCAAATGGTATTTTCTTTAAAAAAATTCCTGATTGAAAGAACGATTAATCTCTAACTCATGGATATAACGCTCAAAATCATAGTTTGTGAGACTTTTGTCTGATATGCGGACTGCATACCTTCAGGCAATCGGATATAAACGTCCGTAAAATCGGCGTTCAGTATCAGTGAGTTGTACTTCTTGGAATTCCCGCCAAATTCTTCTGGATATTTCAAAATAATTGTTATGTTCCGTGTCATCCAGTCCATCCAAGCTAGATTACAGTTATCTTCGACCTGAAGCGAACAATTTTGCTAAAATAAAATGCCCATACCAACTGCTTATTTCATTTTATGGACATTGCCATGCGAATTGCATAACTTTATTCAACATAACAAAATGCCTAAAGTTAGATCATCTACTGAATGCAGTCACTTCATTTAAGGATTATTACTTTTAAAAGAATTGTTGAAGGGTTCGGTTACGCATAGTAAAAATCGTATGCTCTATTAACGCTCAATTAACTGTAACGAATTCATTCGAAGGAAAGTAAACAGGGCAAACATTTTCCAGCACTGCTCCAATGCTCAAGCATTCAGCCAACTAACACCCGTCTTTGAGTCATCTTCTAAAGCTGCTTTAGTTGCTTTTATTGTTTTCCTGCTTCCTCGAAACCGAATGCGTCCTTGACATCAGTAACAACGGTGTCCATTTTTATAATATGCCACAACATGTCTCTTCCGGAGCAATACGGTGAGAGAAAAAATAATAAATTCCCTTACAAAATAGCATCATAATAAAGCTGCATCCTTCGTGCGAACTCAGTGCGTTCAGCACTCGCTTTCAACTGTCGGCGTGAGTGTCCGGATCGTGCTCAAGCTGGCTTAAAAGTGTAGGAAATTTTGCGTGAAATCCGATTTTAGCACTCACCCGAGTATCTCACACGAGAGGAATCCGAACGGTCCCGAATGCTCGGGAGCTCGCACAGCATCCACTGTGCAAGGCCACCAAACGTACGCGACCCACAGATCCGGGAGGACAGTTTGTTTCCGAACGCGAAAGGAATCGCTCGTTAACGAATAGTAACGCCGGAGTGTGCAGCCCATCTTACGCCGTAAACAAAGCGTGCGTTTATAAACGAGGATTTACACGTACTAGGAGCGAAAAGGGTGAAGTGATCGTCTCGGTGGGTATCCTGTTCAGTCGTGGAAGCGAAATATGTGTCCTTTAATTAGTTGAAACCACAATGCGAAAACAGCCGTAGTGAAGACCAGCACAGCAATCTCGTTTCTGGCCCACGTTATTGACCGGTTTCTGTGAGTGATTTGCCCTTTTTTTTGCTGAGCACCAAGTAATGGGCAAATTGCGCGTATATTCAAGATTATCAAGCCGTCAATCACCAGACGAGCGGAAAGCGAATGATCCACAGTGTCTACAGCGTTTGTTTGTGGTTCTGTGCTGTGTCTGCTCAAGAATTTACTTGTGAATGTTTGTGTGTGCGTGTGTGTTTGCGCGTACGGAAACAAACGGAAATGTACGAAAAGATCATGTGTTTGTGTGTGTGTGTCCCTGTGACGTGTGAATGCAAAATCGCATACGCGTGATAGCAGCCGGCTGATAGTGGCCGGTTTTCTGTGTCCGGTTCGTGAGAGACGTGATGCCCTCCAGCTGGCAACGCTGGCCAACGAAATCGGTCGATGTGTTACTATCAACTAGCGCAAAATAAAGTCAACCAAAGGCTCTGTGCATCGTGTGGGGTGATTTACTGTTGTTTTTTTTGGGTTTTTCTGCAATTGTGAATTGTTTTGTACGATAAGAAGCGTCCACGGAACGCGAGGTGACTTAAAATAGCATCGCAAAATAGTATGTTGTGTGCTGAGGAGTGCAATGAATGCGGAGTGAAGTTTTCGGTTTCAGTGATAAGAGTTTCCCGAAGGATTACTACACGCTAGAATACTTTCTCTTTAACGTAGCAGTTCAACATGACCTCCATCTTGAGCGCGTACCGATGCGCAACACGCTCAACCACAGTTTTGCGACCTTGATTCGAAGCCGTTGGAGGCCATCTGTGGTTTGACAGTGGGTGGTTGGGTGGTTGTGAAGATATATAAATAAATCACTCTTAACAACCTTCCCCCCCGGGTTGCGGTTCGGCTTTAATTGTTTTGCTGCGCATCATACAACCCGTTCACTGTTGTCAGCGCGACAGATGGATGCGTCATGCGCAATAACTTCACGCGTCGCACGCGGTACGCGCGCAACAGCTCCGTTCTGCTCTGACCTCGCCATTGCGCGCGCGTTCCGGTAGTGCTTTGACATCCGACTGGTTGGCCCGACTGAAATGCGATACCAATTGGGAAGTTGGACAATTTATGATGATATTGATCCTCACGCGATTGGCAGTGACCTCCGAAGGTGAAAGCTGTTAGCACGCCGCGTGTTAGATGCTTTAGA
Organism: Anopheles stephensi; assembly: GCF_013141755.1. Taxonomy (NCBI): domain Eukaryota; kingdom Metazoa; phylum Arthropoda; class Insecta; order Diptera; family Culicidae; genus Anopheles; species Anopheles stephensi. The sequence goes on along the minus strand of NC_050202.1, from coordinate 1,873,763 downwards.
TGGTGGGTTAATTAGCTACAATTAATACTTTCTAGCTTGCTAAACGCTAAACGCTCTCGATTACATTCAATGGTCAGACAATTAGGTCAAATTGCGATGCAGTTTCTCGCGCCAGACGCAACATTGATGCGGATAAATCATCCGATCCGATGCCAAAAATAGGGAGAGCAGCATTCAATTTCACGATTATTTTTCCGCAATGCGGTTTACCCGCTCGCACAAGGCCGGTTGCAGTTTTAATCCTTACAGACCATAAAGCATTAAAAACAATTTATCAACGCTCAGCCGTACCATAAAGCGGGTGCCCGTTGGGAGTGTTCAACGACGATTGCCTCAATCATGCCGGTCTGAGAAACCTCCGCAAGGCCTTCTTTTTGAAGGATTTTTTTTCCCTACACCCCTACAAACCTTCCCATGCTTCGGACATTGTAGCTCACCCACACAACTGGTACCATCTCGAAATTGGAACTTTTCTGCAATGACAGTGGCTGGCGCTATAAAAAAAAGATGCCATTATTCTTCTCGCCAGCAGCTTCCAAGGTTTCGTGTCCCTGTGTGTTCTCTCCGAGGCCGGATGCTGGCCAGGAGACGCCGGGACGGTCCAGTTTTATTGTCCACTTTGTTGCGATTTGCTTAATTGCTATCGCTGGGGCTTTCGGTACAGCGCAATTTTCTGGCAGCCCTCGGCTCGGCTGGCAAAAGGTGTCCTTGGTTTGAGAAAATTAGAGATCCGCAGCATCCCCCAGTTGGGTCGGTTCGTCCCCCAAGTTTGCTCTTTTCCCCATTTATCAGCATCATTTCCCTTGCGAAGCAAAACTAAACCGGAACAAGAATTGTGAGGCTTTGGAGACAGAAAGAAGAAAAAAAAAACGATGATGCCCATTCCCACCAAGGGATAGAAACCAAAACGAAAAACAATAATGATTTTGCATTAGGTCAAATGGTTTAGTCCATGTTTAGTTGCAGAGCTCGGTACAGTTGCTGGTTTGTGTGGGGAAAATAGGGGTGGAGGGCTGGGGAAAGAAAAACCTAATAAAAGTTGTCCGAACAGAGCAAAAAAAAAACAACACACACAGTAAAACTAATTGAGCCCGTTTGGAGTGTGGCAATGGCACTTTAGCAAAATGAAAGTGAATTGAAATGTGCCCTTATTCATCAGCCTGCGTTTACGGCCACTTTTCATGACCGTCTAGAAAACAACCGCAGTTGAAACAGAGCAACACAAAATGGCTCCACTCACACAGGAAACCATTTTGGGTTTCATTTTTCTACCACGGCACACTGCCAAGCAGCTGAAGTTTTACCCACGATCTCCCGTTGCTAGGCAACGCAACAGTGTGCCCGGAATCGAAGGCAGGAAAATTAAAAGTGCAAACAGCGCACGTAAGAAAAACGCGCCTCGAGAAAATGGGAAACCCCCGGAAGCTGTGCTGAGTTGTGGAGCTGTGGAGCCCTGTGAAAAGGACGCAAATTACTGCCACTGTCGTGGCCAAACAAATCGCGGGTTTGTTTGTGGGGTGAGGTGGATAAAAGTGTGACTGTTTGTAAATAAACAGAAAAACAGCACGCAACGTCAACACCATCGACACCGCGTGTTGTCACTCGGAATGAAATGGGAAAAGGAAACTTCCCAGTGGAAACCCGTACCGAAAGACCGAGTGCAAAAGGTGATTTTTTTTTTCCCGCTCAGAAACGTGCACCACGTGGCAGTGGAAGAAAAGAACAAACAGGTAACACACAGACGTCTGAAAGAGGACTCTAAAGCAGAGCTGCAGGTGGAAAATGCTTCAGGTAAAAGACACCGGACACGGCTACGTTTACTGCTGGGCTTTTCTCCTGCAGGTGAAATTGGAAACGGTGCAAGCATCGTTGAGCGATTGTTGATTTGTGCTACGGAAAAACACTGAGATAGACTTTGCGTCTGAGAGAGTGTGTCGTTTTTTAATACAGCTCTTAGAAAATACTTCTTCCCGGTTGTGGTGAGGCGCACCTGGAACTTGAATGTTTGTGTAAGCTTTTTAGACATCAAAACCGCAAGTAAAATAAAACCATTGTTGGTTTTCGTGCTTTTGTTAGAGGTAAACATTGATTTTCATTTTGAAAAGTAAAATAAAGAAGTAATTGATCGATCACTTTCAACGCTTATGATGATGGATCGATAGATTTTAAAGTAGAAATTGCGTTTCTTTAGGCGTTGAATACTGAGGATAAGCTTCAATGCAATGAGCTTTCGAGAGCAGAAATACATTTTTACAGCAAATTACCCAGGATGTCACTAAACAGCTTGGAAATTCCTAATATATCTCTGATCCTAAGTATCGAAATTTTGTTGAATTAAAGTTGCATTAAATGAGTATGAAATAGTATTTTACATCTGTAAATCATCGTAAGCTAACGTATCGTAGAGATGGTCTGCATTTTTTTCACACAAGATTCAACCAGAAGAACCTCACATGGCTTTCCCAAATAAAACATTCACACCACGGTGCGCCTTACGGTCAGACATCGATTCATCAATAAAATATCGAGCATGGTAAAAGAAATACCCAACAAAAAAGGACAATGTCCTTCTGATGGGTGAGAATATCTCCTTATCGAACTTTGTCCAGCCGTGCATAGTTGGAATGTTGGAGCTGAATTTGGATACCCAAGTCCCCGTGTCCTACGAGGTAAACTGTAAATGGCGCTTTTTCCACATTTTTCCCCCATTTCTTCATTCGCCTTCTCCCATTTCTAGCCGAACGCGTCGAAGGAGCGTGCCCTCACGGGCAGCACAGCTCGCAAGGAAAAGACGCACAAGTTCACACACTAAGCTGCTCAGCTGGGAAAGCTGCTTAGTGGCGTACCGATTGCTTCGGGTGAACTCATACTTACCTTATCTCCACCACGGCAAAGTCTCGCTGGAGAAGTTTTCGCCCACCTTCCCCAGACCCGGGGAAGCCCCACTATCTGTGCGCTGCCAGCTGGCCATATTCGAGGGTTGGGAATGATATTTTGCGGTTCGCCGAAGCTCATCATCTATCATGCATTACAAGCGAGGTTTGGAATGGGACAAACGCAATCTCCGGCATAATCATTCGAGGGCGCATAATTTATCTAATTATCGCAGAACCTCCGGTCTTACCGATTCAACTGCGAGGACATTGTCTGAGGAGAGTAGGAAACACGGCTGGCAGGAATAATCTTCCCCACCGCAAGGTTTTATCTAATTAGCTTCGGGTTTATCTCTGACCCGCAGGAACCGCATCGTTTGTCCACAACAAAAAGACACACACCCATAACATTGAATTGCGGCAGCGACCCATTAATCCGCTAATGTCTTTGTAACCAGTTTGCGGCCGTTCGGTAGTTTAGTTTTCCGCATTGTGCTTCGAAGGTGGTGCACATAACCGGGAGCTTATGTTATTGCAGGCCACGACACAGCCTTCTATCGATGCCTCTCGCATGGTTCACACATGTTGGGCGGGAAAAAAGATGAAAGAAACCGATTTGTGGTTATGCTATGAATAACTTTCGGGGTCAGAATGTGCTAGATAACAGACCGGGACGGTTTGATGTCCACGTTACAGGAACATACGCAAAAAAGGGCAGTGATTCCCAGAAGTGTATGCACAAAAACCGCAATCAGCAAAAAGTAGGAAGGCAGCAAAGCGATGGAATATCTGTCAATGAAATATTTATTGAATAACGCCACAGGAACGCCACAGCTGCACCAACCGAGCAGCAAGACATCCCGCTGAAGGCTGACACCGGAAGCAATATTCACTGCCAGACCAGATCTGCACCAGGCGTTCCGAGAACGTTTTCTTATTGCACCACGTACATGCAAGGTTGCTGCCAGCTGACATACGGAGCCGCCAACCACAACAAAAAAAGCTAGCACCAGAAAGGGTTTCCTGTTACGTGTGGCTTTCCTAGGATGTAAAAAAGTACGAACAACGATCCACAAGCGAGCGATTTCAATATTGTTTCCGCTTGTGGTAGAAAATTGAGCCGGAACCATGCTGGATGATGGTGTTTATCACCAATAACACCAGTCGACTTTTGATGTGTGCTTTATGGGAAGCGGAAATTTACAGCAATAAAGCTCACATTATTTTGCAAAACAACACGTTGTACACTATGATCGAAATCAACAACACGAGACGAGCCAATGGCTTCGTGCATCACATTCTTCCAACGCGCTGAGATTAGCGCCTTTCCTCAAGGTGTGACGGGAACTGGAGCATCCATCCTTTCCAACCCATACTTGGACAGAATATGCTCGAAACGATCGCCACTGTCTCACACATATACGGCGCACCCTGTTCAAGGCTGTTTACGACCCTTGTTGTTTGGTCCGTTGCCAGACGTTGCAAACACCGTCGGCGTGTACTTGTCAGCCGCGATAACCTATCGACCCAGGTTCGCTTCAAACACGTTTCGTGCACAACGGCCAATCATTCCAATTCGCGGCATGAGTGTGCTATTTCGAGTGTTCGGTGCAAGCGAACCCATGATATACTGGGCTATATTGGGCGAGTTTTCTGGAAATCGAAATGCGTGCATTGTTGGGTGGCCAGGCGCAAGAATAACATCCATAACGATGGAGTTTAAGGGTCGGGTGGTAAAACAGCAATTATTCTTGTTTCTCAGAATGCAACGATGGACGATATATCATTTTCGGCAAACGGTTCAGTGAAAAGCTCGCAGCAAATGAGTTACATTCCATTTGCGAACAAAAAAGGGACAACATTCGATACTCATCCACCATCGTTCTTGTAAAGAATGGCATTACCTGAGTTCCACAGAATATTTTATATTTCCCGAAGAAAGCTACAATGCATATACATTTTTCGGTAATCATTCCAAGAATAAATCAATGTAATGTCTTCGTTAGGATATTTGTTGAAGCTCCACAAAAGACACTTCCTCTTTCTATCTGAACTCTTTTCTTCGATCCTTGATATTATATCGTGATGTCGCGCATTATACGTGTTGAAGGCATTAATGTAAGAGCCTTATTTTGTGACCTCAGCAAATAATAATTGTCAAAAAATAAAAAAGAATGTAGATTCTTTATCACCCATCTCTTGGTCAAAAGAATCGATCTTTCACGATGCATATTGCCCTCTCGCTTTTACAGGACTCCTCATAAAGACCTAATTAATCAACAAACCCGAGTGCTGTAACAAACGCCTGAATGTAGACTTTGCACTTCATTCAAAGTAACCAACAAAAAAAAAAGAAACATAAAATGAGGTCAATACGAAGGAGATCTCCGTATCGACTGTTGACTAGCGCTTTCGTCCTGCTTCCGTTGTTATTGCTGCTGCTGCTGCTCGACGAAACCCATCTCGCCCGAGCCCTCCGCTGTGACCGCTCGCCCGAAGGATCCGGTGCGAACAAATCACCCGCCGATGGACGCTTCCGGCTGCGCATATCAGGCAATCCGGAGAAGTACGTGCCCGGCGAATCGTACACCAGTGAGTATTCGTTCATTTCCTTTTATTTCTTTTTCGCGTATTTCCGCTTCATTTCCGCCAAACTGTCAAAGCGTTGAGCAAGGCGCGCGAGCTGCTGTTTCACTGCACTGCAAACTGTCATAAATCCTTATTTCGACCACCGTGGCCCACCTACACCCAACGCCCACTTACCCACTGTGCGAAAAATTCAATTATCGATCGAGAGCATTTTCGGTAATCATCATCATCATTGCCTGGGGGAACAACCATGGTTCAATTTAAGGCCCCGGATTACCAACGGCCATTTCGATGCCGATGTCGAGTGCGGGAAAGTGAAGTTTTTACATCGTTTACTTTTCGATTATCACCATATCCACCGTCCTCCACGGTGTCCAGCACGGTGTCCTTGTGGAAGGATTATCGCCAAAATCGAATCCTCGCTCTCGGTCGTGGTTCTATGGGCAAAAGCTGATGGCTCCATTTATCTTCTTCGAGTCTCCTTCCGGACTTTTCCGCAATCTAAAATCAAACTGAATTAATAGAGAGAGAGAGCGAGCGATAGACCCTCAGCCAAACCAGGGTTCCCCATCAGTGATTCAAGTGTCAATATTGGATTCTGCATCCGTTATTGAAGGCTCAAGAGCAAGATGCAAGGAGACAAATAAACGCCATCACCGTGTTCGATGCTATATTCGGACTTTTGGTCGGAGCACCGAAACGATAGGGAAAATCCAAAAAGCTCCACTCGTTATCTGGACTTACGATCTAGCATTCACTTCCATTCCGGGAACGGTTCGGACGAAGATTTTACGGGAACTTACACTTACACACAGGACTTTATGTAAACATACTGAACAGAACGAGCGACCAGGAGAAGAAAAATAAAACCTCAAGTCCTCCTCTCTGTATGTTGTCGACCGGTTGTACAATTTCCCATTAAAAGCACTCTTTCTAGCCTTCCGTGTAATGGACGGTCGGTCGTTCCCTTTCGTCGAACGGTGCACTGTGTCGACCTAATTGACAATTTAAAATCATGACCACATCGTAGAACGGTATACTCTATCTGCAAAAGAAATATATCGAGACGGGAAAGGGGGAAAACACATTAAAAAGAACTAGACCTGATAAAGAAACCCATTCACCGGCGCCGATACGGGATCGATGCTCATAAGGATGTCCTATCAGAAATCAGTTTCCCTCAAGCCCTGACCCTTGTGGCCTCGCCCGGTCCAGCGGGAAAGGCATGCTGTAATGTAATTAGCAGAAAATATTAAACCTTCCCGCGCTTCAGGAAGGTTTCAGCCTGCCCAATCATTGGCGCGGCCGTTGGAGAAGATTATTGAACATGGCTGAATCGAAGTGGGATCTGATCCGACAGGATGAAAGGGAAAATTGCATTACATAAAATTAATACCAGCTCCTTTTCCTCCACTTCTTACCCCTCTTCCCAAGCCCTCGTGTCCCCAATCGGGTCTTTTGTGGTTAGTAGCCTTGAATACCTTCCGGAGAGTCCGGCAGTTCAAGCATGATTTTAGTGTCGCATTTATTGAACTTTGTCCTTCGCTTCGTCGGCGTCGCCTTCATCAGGCACTCACCAATTCCAATTTCAAACACAACCGCACAGCCGCTGGGTGGGACAGAGAGTTTACCAAGTGGCTCCAAGGAAGAGATTGAATTGTTAATTTTACAGCAAATCCATTGAACCTTCCCTTCCCACAGTAAGCCTCGTCGGGATTCGCTCGATGCAGGTACCGCACAAGTTCTCCGGCTTCTTCCTCGCGGCCGAGAAAGATTTCTCCCTCGTGCGCGGTGATGGACCACCGTCCGGTGTGCATAATGTCGGAACGTTCCAGCTCTCGGGCGATGCGTTGACCAAGTTTAGCGAACGCTGCCCGAACGCCGTCACGCAGACGAACTCGCTGCCCAAGAGCGAAATCCAGGTGAACTGGATAGCGCCACCGGCCGGCAGCGGTTGCATCGCGATCCGGGCGACGGTGGTCGAACATCGGGACGTGTGGTACATGGACGATGGGCCGCTGAGCAAAATTTTCTGCGAGGACGAAGCCGACTCGGTCGACACACAGCCCCCGGTGCTGAAGGAATGCTGCGCCTGTGACGAGGCTAAGTACGAGCTGACGTTCGAGGGTCTTTGGTCGCGGCATACACATCCGAAGGATTTCCCATCGAACGGATGGCTCACGCGATTTAGCGATGTGATCGGAGCGTCCCACACGGTAGACTATCGGTTCTGGGAGTATGGACAGGTTGCGAGCGAAGGATTGAAGCAGGTGGCGGAACACGGCTCCACGCGGATGCTGGAAAGTGAGCTCAAGAATCAGGTATGTAGTAGCAGGGAGGAGATCCTTGAGCGAGCAACTAACGAGAGTTCTTCACGATTCTCTTCTCCAGAGCGACAAAATCCGTACAATCATCAAAGCCCGCGGCATTTCGTATCCCAATGTGACCGGCAAAACGTTTGCAGTGTTCCGCGTCGACTCTAACCACCATCTTGTGTCGATTGTATCCATGCTGGACCCTTCGCCCGATTGGATCGTCGGCGTTTCGGGGCTGGAACTTTGTCTTACCAACTGCTCCTGGATAGAGAACAAAATTCTCAACCTTTACCCCTGGGACGCCGGTACCGACAGTGGCCCAACGTACATCTCGCCCGACCAACCGACCAACCCGCCGGAAGTGATCCGACGCATCAAATCCAACTACCCGAACGATCCGCGCTCACCTTTCTACGATCCATCCGGTACGGAGATGAAACCGCTCGCCCGGATCTATCTGTCTCGGCAGCGACTGTACGAAAAGAACTGTGACGCGGACAATGAGGAGGAGAACGAAACGAAGCAAGCGTGCGAAACGGATCCGTGGTCTGACTGGTCGGATTGTAGCTCGCGGTGTGGCAAGGGCAAGCAAACCCGGCGTCGCACCTTCAAACACCCGATGAAGGCGAAGCAGGCCGAGTGCAAGAAGAAGCTGTTCGATAGACGGCCGTGCGTTGGAACGGATCGGGACTGCGACTACAACAGCCAGGAGATTGAGGAAGCGTACCAAAGCGATCCGGAGTGTGAGGTGACCGAGTGGGGTCCGTGGAGTGAGTGTAGCTCGCCTTGTGGCAAGGGCAATAAGACGCGCTCACGCAAGTACAAGAAGAAGGGCGCCCGGAAGAAGTGTGAGCGACTGCCGAACCCACCGATGCTTCAGCAGACCGTGTCATGCGATGAGGACTGCGGTGGCGACATTTCGCAGCCCGTACTAAGCTCGGACGTATGTATTAACCGAGCAGTGAGGTGTTGTTTGAGACCAACGCTAACCCAATCCAATATGTTTTCAGATCAATCCCAAATGCAAAATGACGCAGTGGTCCGAGTGGAGTCCGTGCAGCGTGACGTGTGGACTGGGTCGCAAAATGCGCACCCGTATGCCCATCAACAAGAACATGCGGACACACCACAAGCGGTTCGTGAGCTACTACATGACTCGCCGCAGGATGACGGCACTGGACGAGGAGGAGGATAGCGAGGAGGAGGACGCGGGCGAGGATAACGATCTGCACATTACCGACCAGAACGATCCGTGCTACGGTGTGGAGACGGTCGAGGAAGTTACCTGCGGCCATGATTTACCGCCGTGCGATGGACTGTACGGTGTGCCAGGTATGTGTGGAAATGCAGGGTTTTCGTGGGCAACAAACAAGTGTTCGTGTGTTTGAAACAACTCTGAGAATGGTAGCTTTGTTGAGTCATATTGTTAAAACTTCGGATATTCGATTCAGAGGAGAGACCTTCGGCACCTTGTTTGTTTGTACTCCGTGTACCCTGTAATCTTGATACCGTACATGAGAGTGGTGTAATAGAAGATAATGACTGCGATATCTGTTGCCTTTATACGCGACCAGAACTCTGCTTCTTGGAACCGAAACCGGGCAATTGCCGGGACTCGCAGACACGCTGGTACTTCGATAGCGATAAGAACGACTGCTCGATTCTCTTCTTCACCGGATGCGGAGGCAACAATAACAACTTTATGTCTCGCGAGGATTGTCTCGACACGTGCAGTAAGGGTAAGCGCTCGCACCAAAATGACCTGCCCGCTCCGATGAGGTACTAATTTTCCCCGGAGTGCTCTTTCGCCCTTCTTTCCCCCGTTGTGCAGACCGTAAATTCACCAACATTCCGATACGGGACCAGATCAGCACGAACAGTGCCGGTGGCGCTGAGTACGGTTCGGACATGAAGCAGGACTGCAAGACTTCACACTGGAAGCGTGGCCCATGCAATGCCACCTGCGGCGAAGGCTTCCGCGTGAAGAGTCGCACAATACTGGTAAGTACTGACGCTCCTTGCTTCCGGAATGTCGGCATTCACTTTTGCTTCCCCCATGTGTGTCCCCAGATGCACCCGTCGAACGGTGGACAACGGTGTCCCCGGAAGCTGCGCAAGGTCGAGCGGTGTTTCGTGCACTGCGACTCGTCCCGCCACGACACGAATCCCTCGTGGGGCCCGAGCACCCGCTACGAGCCGGAACCGATCGAGTGCGAGTACTCGGCGTGGTCGGCCTGGTCACCGTGCAGCAAGACCTGCGGTGACTATGCCGTGCAGCAGCGTACCCGGTACGTGCTCAATCCCGAGAACGCCCGGTTCTGTCCGCACCGGCTCGAGGAGCGGAAATGTGATATCATGCCTTGCCTGTTGGGCAAATAGATCTACCGGGCCGAGGATACCGGACCTGGACCCCATGTGTCATGCGAAGCCATGGTTGGGCAAACCGATGATGCAAAAAAGCCGTGGACAGTCGTAGCCAGTTAGATTTATTTCCGTTCACTCCACGCTACTACGGTGCATGTGTGTAGTGTGTACGTGTGTGTATATTCGTGTTCGGGGGAGAAAACACGGCGACAGGAAAACAAAAAGAAAAGCATGGCGGTGTCCCTCCTGTTGCAGTTTTTGTTCTTCCCCGATACATCTCATCGATTGCATCGATATTTTATGTGTACCAATCTATGTTTCTGGTCCATTTTTTACCCCTTTTCGTTTCGTTCTGCTCACCCTTTGAGTTGAGTCCAAATCCGACATTGATGAATGAAGCCCAGCTGTGCCACGCTGTGGCTTCGGAACGTGATGGGAAAGTTGAAGATAGCTGGCACGCCCAATTCAAAAACACAGAATAAATCCAATCATTGCTGTTTTTTGGGAAGCAGAGGAGCGTTAGGTTATAGATTTCGAGGATTAAAACGCAGAACGAGCGAAACAGAATTTAGAGGTTAAAAACACTGAGAAACAGCGAGAAAGCGAGAGAGAGAGAACATGAAGTAATGCATGCCCAACACTAGAACACAAGCAAACCAAACGCACTAATAAAAAAAAGGACAGAGCAGGTGACACAAACAAAGTACTTTCAGAAGATAGTAGACAGCATGGTAAATCACGATCCTGAACGAGGGCGATTTGCAGCACCGTGTTTTACAGCATTTAGATGTGCACGAGAATGATGGGCTAAAGGGACAGCGACTTGTATGTGTACGTTTTGAAGTGAGGCAGAGAGAGAGAGATGCGAGAGCACGAGCAAAGGAAGTGGTGCAATCTGAATGACATATAAATAAATGCAGACATCATGTATCCTTCTAATAATGAGATCAAATAAATTGGAGTACACGTAGCTGAGCTTGTGTGTGTGTATGTGTGTTGTTATTCCGACATAATTCGCGACATAATTATACGATAGAGATGGCTTCGTATGACTCCGACTCCTTACATCTATACCATGTGTAAGTAGCTTCCATTCTCGACAAAAGCCTTCTCAGTGATACCTCAAGAAATATCCCACCGCATTCAATATAAAAATATGTTCAAAATGGATTTCTGTTGTGCAAGTTGCATACCTTAAGGGGTTATTTGCTGTTAAAGGAATTTACGCTCAACAATTTTTACCTTTTTTGATCCTACTGCATTCTATTTAAAGGTATTTTAAAGTTAAAAGAACATTCTCGCTAACATTCTCTCCAGCAACTCCTTACAGTCTTCGATATCGATTTACTTTAAAGCGCTCATCCTAACCGGTGTGTAATGCGTATCGGCTAAAGGGTTCTAGAATAAACAGGGAGCATTCCTCCGGGGAATTCTGATAACTTACAACAATGTCCTTTCCTGCTATCACAACCACACAACCAACCCAGTCTCAGAACACAGTGCATCCCCCCAAGTATCCGATCGATATTTACTCCCTCCGTTCCAACGAGTCTGCCATAGTTTTGTGAGTGGAGCTTTGCTAAAAACCTCCGGCAAGGTATCGGGATACCGGTTAACATACACCTCATCATCATCCCTGGTCATCAATGGTCATGGTGCAGCAAAGGGCAACGATGAACAATAGAGATGCGTCTTGGAGATTGGTACGCATTGTTCCTCCATCAACATCACCAACACCTACGCCGCTCGTCATCACCAATTCCGAAAGGTAGATATGGCATCCCGAAGCAAAATTCGAACGTTCAAAACTAAAACATCCACCCTTGGGTTTGGCACATACCCGAGCCAGGCATCCGACCCGGCGGGATTTCATGTTGATGATTTTAACTTTCCGATCCTGGGCGGTTTCATGGATGAGGTGAGTTTTTTATGGTGAAGTTGTTTGGCTTATTTTATTGGGAAGCTTAGCAACAAATTTATCTTTAAAAAAAAATGACATGTTGCTGTGCGAATCGAGTTGTGCAGTTTTTTGTTGTTCCTTTCCTATAATAAACTCAATATCCTATTTCGCATAGAAAAAAGAAATGTTGCTAGGAAACAATTTAAAAGCTAAAATCGTCGATAAAAAATGCCCATCAGATAGCAGAGTGTACTTGGTACAAATTGTGGACGCATTCTAACCGGATTTATCATCGTACGTGACATAACAAACTGGGTCCGTTTCTACGAGCAACAAGAGCTACTTCCGAGCTGTATCATTTGCCGATGCCATGGCAAGCTGAAGTGCACTGAATGTAGCACACGCTTGTACAATGAACAATTGCAACGACAAATCGATGTTACCCCCGGTTCAACTAGGAAAGCGGGGGCTATGCAAGTGTGCAGACGAACTAAGCCATCGATTGTTAAGTGAATCGATGAATGTCAATAAAAATATTGCCATTCATACCCCACGTACCCACGGCGGGGCAAATTCACTCCCTAATTGTCTGTGAATTGATTGTCAAGTTAAATTGATTTGCAAATATTGAAAGAGGCAAAATAACGTTCGAGGAATTAAAAATAAAAATAGAAAAATCAATCTAAAAAGTAAGGAGAGAAGGTATGTGTGCGTTTAGCGACGCCTGAAGGTATGCAATACGTGTTCATTATTTGGATCTCAATTGAAAAAGGCCAGTTATGTTTCTATTTTTGCATACATTTGGGCTTACATAAATGGTAAAAGCATAATCACTACTTTTATACGATGACTGATGCCATCATCTCATTACATCCTACTTAATTGCACCACTCTGCACGGTTTAAATTTATTTATAAAATAATGACATTGTAACAAAACATCATCATTACTTCCGACATCATTAACGTACCGATGAATGCCGTGTAAATCCATCCATTTATTCTCAATACCTCCGAGGGTATACCTCATATTACCCCAGCAACCGTAAACCTCACCCTGCCTATCGTCCATCGTTTCGTCCACGGTTCTTTATGACGCGCTTTACGACGCTCAGCCAGCGCCAGCGCTCAGGTGCGAATATCATTACTTTTAATTGTCAATTATCACGGCATTAGACTTTGCCAGCGACTTTTATCATAACGCCTCAACGCTTAAGTACTGCTGCCAAATTTATCCCAACACACACACACACGCACTAGACATCGCTTCCAACAGCTCTGAAACTACTGCCCTCGGATGTCGGCTGAGGAACCGGACCCATTACGACGGTTCTTATTGCGCTCCCTTATCTGCGGGTCGCTTTCGAGTCGGCTTAAGCAACACGAGGACGTGTTCGTGCTTTATAAAGATGACGATTAGACAGCCAGCTCGTGGTTGGTGCTCACAGTCGAAACCACAATCGTGCTCACCCGTGAGTCCAGGAAGGTTTTAATGCTCCACTCCAGGCATCAGGGGTCAAGAAGACGATGAATGGCGGAGGGCTGCTACTCCGTCGGGAGCAAGATGTCATACCCGTTTCAACTCATTTGGAGCAGTGTCAAATATCAAACAATCCCATTTTGCCCATCCTTCCGGGCTGTCGGCTCAAGTTTCCTTCTTAACGAAGTCCTCGAGAAGCTTGTGAAGTTGAGCGCGGGAATGTGTGCAATGTGAGCTTTAGCTGTGAGCTGTTGGACATAAAAATATGAAAACCAACTGACAACGGAGCACTCAGACGGTCCGAGGGAGAAAAGAACACATCCTGCTCTCCGCCTAAAGCTCCTCGGGGACACAATTTAGCTGTCATGTCACGGGTGACAAATGACTAACGTACATCGTGTTCGCTGGTTTTCGTTGCCGTTTTTTCCGACCCCTGTTTTTCGCCGTTCTTTCACATTTGACTGCACGATCGCTACACGTGGTGGGAACATGTTCGTTTTCTGCACTGCTTGGTGGTTCTCCCAACTCCTAACCTCAAAGGTGTTTCGTCGATCAGCACGTACAGTCGCACGACAGTGCCATCAAACTTTAACCCCACGAAATCACTCCACACGCTCAGCGTCCGCGGAAACAAAGAAACTCTGAGACAGACATACAGAGGCCGAGGATCAATGGTACGCTAAACTCGAACCGGCAGGACCAGGAGGGTGATGAGTCAAACTTTTAATGAACCAGATGGCCTGCGATGTTTGCAATGTAACCTGCTGTTAAAGTATCACCGATTGTCGGAACTTTCCTGAGCCTGGGTGTCATCTGGCGTCTTGCGTTGACACTCTAGACGGCATTGGCCAATCTACCCATCCCATGCTTCCCGGAGACTTTTCCAATTGTCGTTGAAACGAGGCAGACGATTCGCATTATTCAGCTCGATAGCAATGTCGAAGAGAATTTAAGAACCAACTTGTCGTTGCAAACTTCTTCGGCATCTTCCTGCTTCTACTGCTTGAAACTCTTACGCCGAAGAAGTTGGAATGTTCCATTTTGAACTTTTCCCCGCCTCGATTGCAGCGAGCCGCACACACACTTGTCCCCAAATAAACATAATTTCTTATCATCATCGTCCGGATAGTTCCCAGGAACCACTTACCACGCCGAAAAAAGCTTCCCCAAAAAACAGGATTCCATTTTAAACGCTGTACCCGGTGGTGTCGAACAAAGTTGCCACAACTCACGAGCAGTTTTTCTCACCCTTCAAATTGGAAGCAATTGGGAAGAAAATTTAGTACGAGTGGAATAGGAGCGTTTGAGCAGCATTCCTCGCAGACAGGCAGACAGCGCGCGAAGCGTTCATTCTGTTCATTCACCTGTTAACTAACAACATATCATGCCTGTTCGTATCGGTGCGCGCTCACTTCAATCCACTCGTTCAACATGGATAACAAAAAACAAGGCGAAAGAAAACTCCCCTGTCCCAGGGAAATGCCTTCACAAGATAAGACACCCTTCGTTAACGAGTTTCCGATCCGTTCCTGGTAGCGTGCGGTGTGGTTACCGGGCGCCGTCAAGACCAATCTATATTTATTGGATTTTTGTTCGCCGACTTACCGCCCCGTCCAACCGCCAGTGCTCGGGTTGCGGCGCTCCGAACGTCCCTCGCCCATGATCCATATTTAATCCTTAGCGAGAGTTATGTGGTGGTTGTAAGAATTCTGGGAAATAAATATAATCGCCTTGTGTAAATAGCAGTTCCTGATCGTGCGTGTATCAATGGACGCTCTTTTATCGATAACTCTTGCGATATGTGTGAGTGAGAAGCTTTATGACGTGGGAAAGGTGAGAAGAAAAAAAGGGAGTTTCTTGTTGATGATCAATGCTAACAAGCTGTTTGATAACTCATTGAAGCAAAAATTTGTCATGCGATTGCATATTCATTAGGCGCTTAATGCAATCCATTCCGTGTCTTTTTGAAAATGCTTGGCGGCTAGTAGGAAGAATGTTAACGGACAGTATTCAGTTCTTTGATGTTTTCCTCAGATGATGATGAAAGCTTTATTTTAAATTTAGTTTTAAAGTGCTAATGGAAACGAAGAAGATGAATGAATGTTATTGGGTCAATACACCAAAATTCTTGTTGATAATAGGATGAAGCTCGCAGGGACGTTGGACAGATATTGTATATTGATAATCCAGAGTATGTTCCATCTAGAATTGGCTGTGTCTGTATTGAGCTGGATAGGAAAACTCTCCGATGCCTGACTGACTGGCATTTGGGGGACCATCTCTGTTAAAGCCTTTCTCTTGAGTAAGATCATCTTCTCCAGACATCTCTCGAGTACAGAATAGTTCAAATGACCACAAGCGATGAAGGCTATATTTTCTGAATGGAAAATTGTGCTCAAAATAGGAGACCTTAACCTGGCTTCTTTTGACGTTACCACCTTCCTTCAAAAAGCAGAAGAAGTTTCAGCAGCCCATACAAAATTTGATTCATTCAAAATCTTAAGTTCCTCAGCTATTATACGGACACAACTGTCATATGTATCCTTCTTGCATCAAACAGGAATCCCACCATTTTTCCCAACGCCTCTTCCTGCATGACTATGATGAAACCTGCCGTACATCATGCTGGGCTACGATTTTTATCATCCCCGGAACTGGATGCTGTTCCCCTCATATGCAAAACTTCTCGCCAAGAAACACAAAGGCATGCCAGACTCTGCAAGTAACAAGATCGAAAGCGGCTTTTCCTGTTTTGCCTACCGGATCGACGAAGACGACGACTAACGAGCGAGTGTGCTCGCTGCCATTGCCGAACGAGCCGATTGCAATTCATCAGAAATCGTCTTAACATGGCTTACAAGAATCGTCAGAACTTTGCCTTTGCAACCAAGTCCAGACATTGTATTCCCGGGCCCGGGTTTTGTACAAATATTTCCTACTCCCGCTCGAACTGCTGTAAGTAATTGGTACCGCCTAGCAGCATACCGATGCTCATGGAATGTTGCGTATAAATGCTGATAAATCCTTAATTCAACCTATTGAATACTTGCGCTGCTGCTTCCGCCTTGTTGTAGGATAATTCCAAACTGATACCCAACTCTCTCGGTTCGTGTGGCTTCCTTCGCCAATTTCAACAACGGGCTTGCAGAAGCCTTTCAAAATGTTCTTCACAATTTTTACCTTTCACCCACACACAGACGCTCATCCCGAGCTCGATTCCCACTTCGAAATTTCCACTTCAACAAGCCTCAGGATTCGCTACTTGGAGGTTTCCATCGTCTGCGCCTTACGATCATAAAGTGGTTAAAACCGGCCTTTTCAAAAACCTCCGCCCCCTTTAAAGCCCCTTCAAGGCATGGTTTTCTTCCATTGATAGAAATTGAAAAAGACATTCTTGGTCTTGGTTTGTGGTTAGAGCTTGTCCTGAGACAGGGAGCGAGCTAGTCGCCTTCCTTCCCTTTTTCGATTCGGATGATCGGAGTAAGGGTAAATATTGTTATATTTTTCAGCCGTCCTTCGTCGACTCTCGGCATTCAATGCATCATCCTCAGCATTGACATTGATGCCAGCGTCTCGTCATAAATTTTATCAAGACGTTCCGCTTTCCGACCGAAAGGGGATTCAGGCCAAAAAGCTGAACGATGGAAAAATCCCTCAATATCCGATAGAGCCGCATCTTCTTACCGTACCGGAGAAGGATGCTTCTAAAGACGAAACATTCGCTCTTTCGCTGTCGAGTAAGAGAAAATGGTTCTACCCAGAATCTGGCCCAGAGCGCTCAGAACGCCCAGAGGCCAGAGCTTGGCTTCTATGGGAATACTTTTGAATGGTAAACTTTCTTCGACGAACGTTGGATAATAAACTTCATCGTTGGAAAACAAACTTTCCCCAACGTCAATGTAAGTTTTCCAATTGTGCAACCTTTACGGAGAAGGATAACCTTTGTAGAATTCGGTTCTTTGCAAGAATAGAGGGTACGAGCTGTTTATAATTTGCTTTGTTTCGAAAATGGGTATCGTTAGAATGGAATAAAAATATAAGGCTCTCTCTTTCCTCGCCATTTAAAGCGTGGAATATTTGTTGAGAAATTGTTAGCAAATTCTCACCTTTAATAAGTAAGTGATAGCTACATCCAAGCTTCTAGATCAACCGATTCCTATTCTCGGAATACTCAATTTAGCTATTTTCTTCCATATTTAATGTCCAGACATACCTTTTGTCTCCCTTTTTTATAGGATGACCACACAATAACATCATCTCGTCGCTTCATCAGCATTCTCTTGTGTGCGGGAAATGGGAGCTAAATGGGAAAAACTTCACCACATAAGCTTTCTTCCACCGAGCCGAACACTGAGAGACAATTAAAAGAGTACATCATGTACGTAAACATTCGCAGGAACAAAGAAACAGACACAGACTCACTAAACAATAGCCGGATTATAGGAATGTGCAAAGGGACTTTTCCGACTTTTTTTTTTTGTCTACTCTCGTTCCTTTTCCTCCCAACTGTATCAGTCACGCATCATAGGCTCTGACCTGCCGGAAGCCCATCCCGGGTGGCTTTGTGGCGAATGGCAGGAAACCAAAACTACACCGAAACTACACACAACGGTAAGAAGAAACTAGCCCGTATCAAAAAGTATCACAATGGAGCACAGACGCCGGAAGAAGCACAAAAAGCCTTACTTCACATGTAACGCATAGCAGCGCACAACGTTAGTGGGACCCGGTCTTGTGATTGAAACGCATCACTAAGCCGAGCGTGTGCCAGGGATGTGTCGGTAAAAGCATACCGGCTACCAGGTATTGTGGGGAAGCCTAGGTTAATTGATGGATTCTAGTACCGTTGGGAAAATTTGGGGAGAACCAAACACGTTGAGTCTCACCTTGATTGCACAGCTCAGTGTTTCGGTTTGTTTTAAGGGACGTGATCGATAGTACGTCCAGCATCCCTGCTCGAATGTGATGGTATATAGGACGTGTTCAAAACGATTGCGGTTTTGTGTGTGTGATGAGATGCTGCTTCGGTTTGCAGTTTGCGTGGTAGGCATTTTAATGGAATTACATAGGATTAATTGATAAAATAATTGATCACGGTGCGTAGGCCCAATTCTACAGCCTGCAGAAATATAGGTTTTTTTCTCGTCTACAGGTTATACAGCTGTATGCAGAAATATTCAGATAAAATTTATTTAGCGTAGGTCAGCTACTTCCCGAAATAGCTGGAAACTAAACATTTGCATTTGCGGTATGGTGCGGTCCGGTGGCCGGGGCAATAACGGCGCCGGTCTTCTCACGGCAGGACCGAGGTTCAAATTCCATCCAGACCGCCTCCCCCTACGCAGGGCTGACTACTTTGCTACGGGTAAAATCAAGTCACAGAATGCCAGAAATGGCAGGCCGAAGCCTTTCGAGGTTGTAGTGTCAAGGAAGGAGAAGAAGAAACATTTGCATGTTAAGGTATTATATTCTTTCAAGTGGATTTGAAGAATCCAGAGTTTACATATATCAAAAATATCTCTTTGTTTCTCCATCCCCAGGATGCTGCTCTTGGTCGTTTCTTATGTTAAGAATGTCTTCTTGAACAGATATTTATAAGTCTTTTCTATTCAGCATAGTCCATTCCAATGCTATGCTAATAAATTGAATATGCTCATTGAAGCTTAGACATTTTTCTTCATCCGTATCTTCCATCTAAAATATCTCATTATCGAATATTACACTCGCTGGCTGTCATCTTCAGCCTCATCAAATAATCGCTTATTCCTTGCGGAAAGAAGGTTAACGATCGCCTGTCAATCTCCTGCCGTGCTAATGTTTTGGTCTCATTACTAGGACGAAGAAAAGGGGCCGTTTACAGTGGGAATCAGCAGCCGTATCACTCCGAAGACCACCACCATCGGCATCAAAGTCATTTGTCGCATAAAGCGATTGTTCTAATTAAAGGTCACAAAGGCAAATTAGAAGCTTTACGGAAACCGTTCACAGTGCCGGTGTGCGTATTAATCCTTTCGCCATCTCGGACGATGGGCGATAGTGAGAACAACGCTGGCTTCCTTGCTCTACCGACTTTTAATCGATATTCTGTCAAAGTCATCTGACAGGCAGGCAAGCAGGACAACCAACAACCGGCAAGGCACAGCTGGTCAAAATTAATGATCGAGGATTATGTTTCTCGCATCGTTCCATTCCCCGTCGAACCATCGGTGCGCCGATAGTCTCGCAGATAGAAAAAAGGGTTCTTCGGTCTAGGCAAGAAAGCCCCTAAGAAAACCGCAACACTCCTACACGCCTGTATTGATAACCTCCAAGAGAAGTCCCAATTCTCTTGTCCCAATGTATGTACGTACACGTTTAGCTGCTTTAGCAAACAATTTATCTAACCGATTGGATTCGGCAGAAAGGCAGATGCTGCGAGCGAGCAAAAAAAAGCAGAGACTTCACCGCAACAAATGCCCATCCGGCAAACAAATGAGCCCGATATGCACGATAAATTGTGAGATGCATCCCCAGAGTGGAAACACAGCCTCCCGTGCCCGTACCGGTGCTGTGTCGCACAGCTGGCACAACAAATTATCCCTCCCGGAAAGGCTAAGTGCTCCCAACGGGAGTAGAAAGCCACCCTTTCAACACATAAACAGGAAAACACACACGAGCGAAGCAAAGCGGACGACCCAAACAAAAAAATGGGGGCGTTTATTTGTGTTGTTTTTTGTTTAGCTCTACAGAACAATTCCTAAACCACGGTGGAAACGAATTTGACGTCCCGTTGCTTGTATTGTAAGCTGGAGATTTGCTTTTTTCCGTACAAAACCTCCAGCAAAAAAGTCGGGTTTTAACCCCAAAGCTTGCACCGTACACTGGAGAAGAGCAAATATTAGCTGAACGGATTAAATTTCCGGTCAATATGGGGGAGAACAGAAGTTTTACAGCGCGGCACACAGAGAGGATTATCCTCTAGCCTCGGCCGCTCTGGACGAGCATGTTGATCGAGCGAAGAAAAGTTGCTCCAGCTGCCGGGTACGTATAATGTGTTAATGTAAGGAATGTCTGTGGAGAAAATTGCTCCAAGGAAGTTGCGCGTCGAACTAACCAAGTGCCGCACGAAAGTAGCAAAGTTCGAAATTAAACTACTGGCCCGGGAATACTTTGGGCTCTTGGGTTGGGTCTGTGACAGTACCGTCCTGGTTGGCCGATAGTTTGCATGGTAAATATTTATCGATTACCAAAGTTTACGATAATTCCTTTGAGGAGGAACGTAATACACCTTTTTTTCCGTTGGAGCTTTAACGTACATAATTGATTTGACTGTCCAGTTTTCGATTATTTTCTAATCCCCATCATAGTCGTCGCGTGCTGCTACTAATTGCATGATGAACACGGTGTGATGCTGAGATTGCATACTTTGCGGCGTTCTGTAAAATACTTACAGAATGCATACTTTGCGGCGCATACAAGCATATTTTTCTTTCATAACTGCAAAAAATACCCTCTTTAAAGCCTTTCAAGATGTGTTTTCTTCTCTGAATTTCCGCATCGTGTGTTAGAGCCAAATGTAAGATTCTTTTTCCCTCTATGCCTTGACACCATCAGCATTAGGAGTAAGAACACATATCTACATCAGAACCCCACTTAGGCACGCACCAAAAGAAAGCAAACCAACCGCGAGGGATCTTCACACGCCACAGAACGTGCTAAATTAACGATTGTTTCTGCGTCGAATTGTGTACTAAAATCGCTCGCGTAATGTAGGGATCCACCCCGGTACGTTCCCATTTCCAGCGTGTACGGGCAACAGTTTGTCCGCCAGCCAGCCATTCTCATGCCGACGATGGCCGTATGATTGGAAAGCAATTTGTAAGGTGCGTAATCTGCCGAATCTTCCCAATACGGGAAGCTCGCTGGTCGGGAGGCTTAAAGGATATTGCGAAAATTCTCTTCAAGCGTCAACCTTCAAAGCATGCTTAGAAACAAGATGCCATTTGCACCCATATCGCGTGCCCTTTATAGTACGTTTTGTTTTCCTTCTTTTCCACCATCTTGTTTCCCAGCTGGCAACATGTTTAATCCTAGTTCTTATATCCCCACTTTCTGCTGTGCATGTGTGTGTGTGTGTGTACAGGCAAGGCATCAATGACAAACGCCCTCTATCGGGCTACTCGATAACGTATAAGTGAGATCGGGACCAAACAACTTGCCACCCTTGCCATCTGCAACAGTGTTGTGCATAATAGTTTGCCGCCTTTGTTCCGTTCCCGGTGTCAAACGGTGTCAAACGGAACCGGGGCAGGACTTTATGCCCTTGTTACACATACACACACATACATACACGCACACTATTGTCTAGCAGCAGTGGCCATCTCCAGCATGACGATGAGCCTCATTACTTTTAATTGTCAATTATCTTCCGCTATCGCCATTTGCCGGGGTTCCGGGTTCGGTTTGCGGATTTCCATTACAATAAAGCGTTCGCTTTCCCGCTCCCGTTTGCCATTCATATTTCCATGGAACTTCAATCAGGCCCGGCGTGTACTGTTTGGTGTGCCGTTTTTGTTTTGGGTTGTGGATGTTATTTTTCCCTTTTTTTGCGTAAGCGCCAGACATAACCATATCCATTACAGTTCCGAGCAACACCTAGTGCGCAGAAAAGAGTAACAGAAAGCAGTAAAGGATCACAAAGGCAGGGTGTGAAACATGCCACATATCCGTGCTGAACTTTTTTTCCCTCGCGTGCACAATCGTTTCCATCGTTCTGGAAACAGTTCGATTAAATTTTGGGCATGCCACTCTATCGGGGATAATTAACGAACGATAGAACACAGGCGATAGCAAATGGAGCGGGAACAAAATAATTAGTAGTTTATGGCAGGGAAACCGTCCATTTCATTTCGTTTGTTGTATTCTTAATGAGAAAATTGATGAAAAATGGGTAAAAGGCATTCATATAAATTTAGATTAGAGCGATCGATCCCTGACAGTATGCAATTCTTATATTTCGTGTCCTAAAAAGAAAAATTGAGGTTGTAAGTTGTTAAAAGTAAGGAAGTGTTAGCACTTCGACTAGTGCCTCCGACAATTTCCATGTCAGTTCTCCGGTGTTAATTTCAACCCATTTTGAACCACTTTTTCTTACCCATCTCAAACCCAACGATCGGTGAATGATGTCGATAGCGGTCCAAAAGTGCCAATAAAAAGACGCTCGGGGACGTTAACTGCCTCCGAGGGTTGCTCCGGATGGGCTATTTTTGGACACGCCACGGTCATGTGTACTCGGACACCCGGTTATCCCGAGATGGAAAAAATGGAGCAAAAAAGCATAACGAACTGTGCAAGGCGATCAATTTTTGGCCCAGCAGGAAGTCAACCATACCTACCTAAGTGTCTTTTTCGTCGTTGAGAAAGGTAAACATTAAGAGAGTGTGTTTTTTGTTGTGTGACACAAAGGCAATATGTTGCCAGAGCCTTTTTTGAGTATCCATAGATTTGAAGGAAGCATGCGGAGGACTATTCCTGGAGATCCTTGCATTGAGTTACGAAAATAGAATTTTTCTTTTAAGCAGATGAAGTAAATTTGAAGAATACGCCGGAATGTATGCAATTGTTGAAATAAAAACTGAAATCCAATACCGTTAAAGCGTTTTTGCGTTTAAATTCCGAATGACAAACACACAGGAACCACACACAAAACGTTAACACCTGCTCACACGTCCTTGAATCGATTATCCCACCGAATAGTGTGGCTTTAAAGGCCCGACCCGTTCGAAACGGATAAAAATCGGAACGACGTCGCACCGAAATAAATTCAAACTGTTGTAAAATATTGTCACAAGCCCACCTTTCGTCCCCAACTTTTGCAAACAAAACAAAGCGTCAACAAACGATGGACCCGATTGGGAGGCCGATTGGGGGCCGGGTTAGGTGCTGTGCATCTAAATTGGATTTTAATTTGCTCCCTTTACGGGCGTACCGAGGGCACCTGGACCCTCGGAGGTGGTAAACAAGCAACAGCAGCAGCAGCAGCACGGCGGTGGTCCCGGTAATAAATTCAATCATGTAAATTGTGGACTCCCCGGGGTTGGTTTATCGCCCGCACCGTCCGGGTCGAGGGTCTTTCGTTTTTTTTTCCCCCATACTGGACCAGTGTTATCTTAGCCGCGTGACGCTGGTGTGACAGTAAACTCAAAGCTTTTGTACCAGTCGCAGACTGAGACACACGGCAAAGAAACAAAAAGCATTATTTATCTCAAAACCTTCCTGTAATGGTGTAAACGTGTTGGGTTAGCCATGAGCCCTAGGGTTGCCATAGAATTTGGTCCTTTGATTTTGGGATCCGAGATTCGAGTGTTCGAATTGTAATTAAGGTTCTTGAGCCGAGACCGCCTTATCATGATAGCTGTAAGTTTTTATGTATATTTTTAGTATTACGGCTTGACGCCGTATTGTATGATAGCTGTAAGTATTTGCGATAAAAATTGAATTGCAAAGCGATGACGCCTAAAGGTTTACTATTTGCAAGCCACACGCTAAGATAAGTAAACCTACAGCCACACGCTAAGATGTCAGATTGTAAATTTGATTGAGAATAAAAGATTCATTTCAGTTGTGAATTTATATCTATCATGAATTATTACTGGAAAAAGGATTTTATCTTCATCAGTATATTATCTATCTTCTTAAATATCTCATAGAGTGGTCAATGAACAACAAAAAACGTAAATATATTTTAACACATAACTGTGCCCTTATAAATGCTGCAACATTGAATTTTTCGCGTCAATTTTACGAATTTAAGTGCGTTAAACAATACTACCCATCGGAAGCCAAAATGTAAATTCCTCGAACTATCCCCTCTCATCATCATTATTATCTTGCATTTCCACAGGCAGCACTTTAATGCTTCCAATTTCCGGAATGTGATTATTGAAAAGCGCAGGAAATTTCTCCCGAATCCAATCAGATTGACGATGTGGTAACTATTTGAAAAATAATGTATTCCCTCCACATGTTTTCCAAATAATCAGCTCTTTTTCCCCATCTTCTCCAGTCACCGCCGAATGTTCACATTCATAGAGCTTTCATCACAGACACACATACACGCACGGAGGTGTTTAGGGAGAATAGTGAGCGAGCAAAAAGTCATACAATAAATCAGGCGTGCACATTTGCCAAATGAATTATGACATCCATTAACGCGATTTGATTACTTTTTCGCACGTCGATTCTATCGAATGCGGAGTTGCTGGTAGCACAGACATCACTCATACAGTTCGACTTATTGCAGTTGCGGGTCAAATGAAATATGTTTGTATATGAAAGTATTGCGAGACTTTTATCAGTCATCCCTTTTTTTTTTACTTTCCTTCTTCGTTATTTATGAAGATCGGTTTTTCTATGCGCATAAAGAATCCTTCGTTTAGTACAAAAAAGAAAAACATTCCTCATTTGCCCCTGTTTTTATGCAAAACTATACACAAAGTGTCCCTACTGCGAACGAAATCGATGCTAATAAATCGGGTCGATGATTAGATTCCTGCACAAAACAATACAAGACCTTTTCCGGGATGTCATCCCCCCCGTGACGGGCTTTTCCACTTCGTACGGATCTTCCGGCCCCAAAACGGTTTTGGAAAGTTATTAGTCACCCTGGGGGTAAACCGAACATTCCAAGCTGTTGGAATGACTTCCAACGTTGACTTTCCCAACACAACGAAAACAAAAAGAAATCCCATCAAGATTTGCATCATGATTAGCGGCCAGCCGAAAAATGAAAAACCTGGCCTTTCGAGAGAAGACAAGCAAAACGGAAAACCCCACAGAAAGAAGAAAACGATCTCCCATCAGCAGCATAACTTCCAATCATAAAATATCGCCATTTTGCCTTCCGGGTGTCCATTAAGATTTGCTTCTGTTGTTCCGCTTCCCTTAATCTCGGGGGCTTTCTTCCGGGGGTGCTCTATTTTTTTGACCACAAAAACGGCCCCAAACGAGTCAACCAATGAATGGAAGATATTTTTCCAATTAACATTTGACCAAGACTTACGCCGTCGAACCGAGAGAAGGCCGAGACAAGGCCCAAGCGGTCAGAAGAAAGTTTAAATGCGGTATCGGAATTATGTCTATAAATCAAATATTACTCCCGATACGCTTCGAGAGCTTGAAAGCTTTGTCGATTTCTTTTGATTATCCCATTTGTGTCTTTAGCAATTTATCCACCCAACAGTGTACTTCATTAACGCAGCACTGTTGTGTTTGCTAAACTACACAACTAACAGCCCACTAATAATCACGTGGTGCATTCCAATTACGTCGTCTTTTAGGCGGTCTGGTACGCAAATGCTTTTCCTTTCGCCTGTTTTTATGCAAACTCAATGAGCGCCTGTTCATCGCGATGGAGCTGTTAGAGTGAGAAAAAAGCAGCAAAAAACGGATAACAAAGAGTAAAAATCAAGCGACAAAATAATAAAAACCGAGCACTTGCCGATATCACGTCTTTATTGTTCCGCGCGTTCCCAGTGCCGGCCGGCCTAGACGTTAAACGTGCACTCAACAAGTTTGCGAAACACTTTGCCCACCGGTTTCGGTACTTTACCGTTAATGAGATTTTCCCCCCTTTCCTTCTTTCCTTTTGCCACTCTTGCTCGACCGTTTTCTTCCCCTCGGACTGGCTGGTTGTGATTTTGAGCTGGAAAAAGTGCAACTTCTCGTGGCAAGATTGCTCGCGGAGATTTCGGTGTCCTGAGGTTGTTGCAGGAAATAATCGTTAATTAAAATTCGGCATCCAGAATTTTGTCGGCTGTGCTGTCTAGTCGTGTGCCTTCTCTGCCTTCCATGCTCGCCTGAATTCACCCGAAGCTTTAATTTACTTAACGCTGATTCGATGACTTCATTTGCTTCAACACTTTGGCACGGCGGACAAAGCGAGCTAACGAAGTAATCTGTTGAGTGTTTAAGCTTCACAAGTACTTTTCACTGGATTGTTACTCCGTAATTCTAGAGATAGCAATTATGTTATGTGATTATTTTTGCTCTAAATCAAAATTTGAACATAAAAAGCCCATTAAACCCGTTTTCCTACAATATAACGATAGTAACGCGTTATGCTCAACAAAACGCCGAAAGGTATGCAATACACATTCAGTACAAAAAATCCTCATGTCATAGGTTAAATGACTTCTGTTTCATCGCGGAATCGTGAAACAAAAATTAATCCAATCACAAACCATCAAAGAGACCTCCCTAATCCTCCTATTCGATGTGATGATCAGATTACTTCATTTGTTTACACGTTGCGGATTTTCATGGATGTATAGCGTAAAAAATGGTAATAATACGTGTTTATACCGTGTTAACGAATTGTATGGAGCTTGCTGAACACTGTGAATTTAGCTGCATTTGTGTCATTTGCAAGCTGCGTCACAAATGAAATGTTATCATGATGGAGAACAAATTATTCTCTATCATTTCATTGCATGGCAATTGTGCTCTTTTATTCAAATACATGCAACACCATCACCGTCATTACGGGAGTTGTTTGCTGTGAAATAAAACATAATCATTTCACGGCGAAACCTGTACTCTCTTCCCTTCTTCAGGTGGCACTAATAACCTCGAAAGGTCGCTGCCTGCCACTTCTAGCTTTCTGTGACTTAATTTTACTCGTAGTAAAGCAGGCAGCCCTACGTACGGGACGTAATATCTGCACTACGTTAAAAAAATCCAACAGAATGCCTCGTGATAGACCTGTGAATTGTGTCAAGAAAATCTTGCAGAGACCTTTGAAGACTTTTTCTTTTGTTAACCAGTTACAATTATTTTAAAAGCCTAAATTTCTTGCTCCACTGCTACCGGTTTTATAATAGCACTAACCGGAAAGTAACGAGAAAGAATCTTAAACTTGATGTCGACGTGTAGCAGATGTGTTGTGCTTTCAAAAATTTCAATAAAACCAGCACACACTTGCTAACAAACTTCCAACGAATTTTCTCCCAAATGAACACCAGGCCCGCCACGCAGCTGTGTAGGATGGTATTAACGAAACGAGCCTGTCGTCTGGTTGAAAATTCCAAGAACGCACCCGGCATTTTGTGTAAGTGAACTGCTTACACCGAAAGAGTCTTTCGCCGCACACAAACAAAAAACGACTTCCCACAAACAACCCGACGACGGGGCATAACAGTCGTCTAAGAATGATTTAGATGATGGGTTCCCTTTTTGCTTCGGCAGTCGGTCCCATAAAACCCCCAGCTGCTTTTTTATAAAACTTGACCTTTTAATGAACTTAACCTGACGCTTACAACGGTTGAGTGAGAGGGAGCACCCCGAGGAAGAAAAAACCCTCCAAACAGCAACAGTGAAAGACTTCAATTCAATTCACGGGTCTGACTCAGCTTGTTTTTTGCCGTCCCAGTGTGTGCCTATTTGCTGCCAAAATAAACCGGAAAAGACGTACCAAACGGTAAAACTCAGCTCCAAAACCTATTCAACTTTGCGTCCAAATCTAATTGTTGAATCATTTTTCTTTTCCACCAGGCTGCTCGCGTCATCTCCGTCACGCCTGCCCGCCCCGGAAGTCTTTGGACGCACGAAGAAGAATGACCATTTTCCTGGGCGGTTCTCTATCGTCAAGATTAGCAAGCTTAAGTTTATCATTGTAACGTCCTCCTGGTGCCGGTACCAGCACCGTCAGCCGGGCAGCTTTCTTCGGCTGCTCTATTTATCGAGATGTGTTGCAAGAGACGCTCCAGTATATTCATCACCTTGGATGGATCCAATTTTTGGTCTGGACACCTTCCCGGGCGCTACCGGAATACGAGACGATTAAGAAGATGACAGTGAGTTTTTATTCGACCAGCGTCTTGGTACTTGGGAACGTTCTGGACGACGTGCTGCTGGTGCTGCTGCTACTACTGGAAGAAAAATCCTGATCGATGGCCACTTTCATTTCCGACAAGGGTCAGCAGTTTAGTTTTTCCTCCTGGGAAGATCAGGACAACCGTGTTCAAAAACAGGTTGAAAGGAAGAGAGAAAAATGATGATTGTGGCCTTTTTGCTCCTAAATTCTGCTCCGAAAGCAAGCACGTATTAGCATATTGATATTACCAGCAGTGTAAGTGTTTTTGATCTGGGATCTGGAGTATCTATTTCAAGATTAAAATGTCTTTTTGCTATAATGAAACAGAAATTGTTCACATATATGTCTCTAGACTTGAGGTTAACAGGGCTATGCAACGCCTGAATGAATGCAATAGCTTTATTTTAAGGATTCAATCGATCTTAGCTTCGCTTTAAGATTTTTCGGCACGTGCCTTACGCTGGCTCCAAAACAACATGCTCCACATATTGCATAGCTTTGGGCGCACCCTTCCCAGTGAACGACCGGGCGCCTCCACCAAAGTCGTAAAAGAGTAATCTTAATTTTGCCCCGAGTGATTGGAAAACCTGATACACCGTACAGTCTTGTATTTTTCACCAAATGATTGAATCAAAACTTTCGATCCTTCTGTTATGCTCCCGAAGTCAAACAAGAACCACTTCACCGCTGCTGGAAAAAAAATCCACGAAACGTTACCGGTCCCGGTCCCTTCACCTATGCCATCAACATCAACAAGTCACGTTTTGTATCTTTTCCTTCGACGAAATCCCACCTCCCTACGAAGTTGTTGAAATTTTTATTCTACTTCCATTTTTATTTTGAGCCCCTTTCGACCTTTTTTTCACATTCAACTGCTAGCAAAATCAACACACAGCCGATGGAGAAGATGAAGCTCAGCTTCCTTCCGTTGAATGCGCTTCAAACTAGCCTTCAAAAACTTTGCTCTCAAAACTTTGCAGTCAGATCTGCGTAGCGGCTCCGGCGTCAGAACAAACAGCCCGCTTTATCCCGTCCGTTTGCCAGCGGTTCCCCGATTAGAGATAGACACGATGTGTTTCTGGCTTCCCGTACCCGGTTAGCTTTCCCAGCCGTAAGTTTTATTCGTTCCAGTGTCGACCGGAGGTTTTGTCGTTTTTCTCCTGTCATAGTCGAAGCCCATCATTTTGCACTTTCACGGCTGTGCAAATGACAGCGATGCGCGAGTGTGAAGAAGCTTCACAGTGTAAGAGGTGTTTTCGAGTTGAAAGGTTTTTGGTGCAAAGTTTGAAGCTGTTACAGGATGTGGAAGTTTTGGTGTGTGACTTCGTAGAACTTTCGCAGCATGTTGGAGTTCTTTGCTTGTGCATAGTGTTAGTAGTAAAGTTTGTTGGGTGGTTTTTGTTTTGATCTAGGAAAAAAAACACTTTATTTCACGCTATTATAATCAATGGATACCTCCCTTATCACTTATAAAAAAAGATACATTTCTTGAGTACAATAATATACACTGCTTTGTGTTCTTTAATGATCCATACCATCAAAAGCTTCTCCAGAAAGACGAAAATCAACCGGCTCAAATTGCATACTGCCGGCCCCAACGTACAGACAGGCACAGAAAGAAATCTCCCAGCATCGTCCGGATACCACTTAACGCTACATCGTACAGGGAATTCTGCACGCTCCACCATCCAAGATCATGTCCCTGAGTGATTTTCTCTGAAAAGAGGACGAAAGCCTTCCTTTCGCCCGGCGACGTCTTTTAACGAGGAATCGGAAGATTCATCGAAGAGCATAATTCAGTCATAACAGATCAATGCGATTGAAAACGGAATGTGAAGCAAAAGGGAAAACTCCTGTTTGTACATGCACTATTTTTACTACCGATAATGGGTTGTGGTCCTGGTAGGAGGAAGAGAAGAGGAAGATCCGGGAGTAAGCAAAAAAACCCCGAGAAACTGATGATGTTTCCGTGGACGCTGCAGTGCAACCAATCTTATAAAAACATCCCCATTTTTTAGCACTAGCTTCAATACACAGCCGTCCGTCCGTGCTTGTGATGTGGCACTCGTCGGAGGTCCTGATATTTATACTCATAACAAACCCGGCCACGGTCCGGTGGACAGTTCCTCGCTTCGGTCTCGGTTATTTTTGCAAGCGACCTGTTCCACCGTCGAGCAGCTACCATGCGAAGCAGTGGAGGATGATGGGATAGAAAATAGGACAGCAACAACCTCGCTTACCAGCTCACCAGCAGCTACCGAGGCCACATTGCCAGCGACTATCCGAAAAATGTGCGAAGCAAGCAATTTTCATAACTTCTCCCGCCGCGTCCCCTTTGTCAACGGTTGCGATTATCGTCCCCATCAGAAGACACGGTTTGGGTAAAAATAAGCTCGATAGTAGCAGGCACCGGCACCGGTAAGGATGAAAAACTGGTGGCAAAAGAAAACTGTTGAACGATGATGATGATGATCACCAGGCAGATAACGTTACGAAAGGAGCACGAGTGCAAAAAGGATACAACGCATCACGCCAGTGAATGCAGCCCGCTTTTCTCTGCCCCTTGCGACACGTCCCGGAAAGTATGCAACGAGCAACCCGGGAGCAGTCGTGCTGGATGCGCCATTCTTCCTTCTCAAACGGATGAATAAACCCGGGAATGCGAAAGAGCGAAAAAAAAACGCATCCATGCAAATCAAAAGCATACCATTGAGTGTACGAATAGAAGACGGCCCAGGACACAGTCCTTCTACGAGCGAAAATCAAGCTCTTAACAATATCTGTTTAAGGATAAGAAACATGCCTCTTCCAGGCACTATCTGTATTTGAAAGCGCCTAAATGTATGTAATTTACTCCATGCATTACACTTCAAGTTTAAACATTTATGCATTTTTGAACGCAATTTTAAGTCACCTGGGAATGCACGTGCAAGAGCAAGAGCCCAAGTTGTGTGTGTGTGTACCCGATCATGTGCATGTGTTTGTGGTAAACCCACCGAGCGCGAACAAGATTGAAACGAATTGCGGAACGGGAGCAGATAAAATAATAGCCCTCGGAGGTGTTTGCACTCCGTTTCTGGTGTGTAATCGCAGGATGGCAGGATTCACCAGGGAAGTTCATTTGATGGTTCATAATGGTGGATTTAGGTTTAGGATGCACGTGAATACCGTTTAAAGGAGCATATATATATGAAGTAACAGGATGCAAAACTATTTGCTGGGAAGTGTCGTTCACTTTTATGGGCGCGCAACTGTAACGCTAATGTAGCTTGGTGTGTTAAAGGGTGTCTTATGTCGGTACGGGTGAATTGAATGTTATTGGGGCGTAGCGTATGATTCACAGCTTGCCACAGTGTGAGACAGGTGGATTTACCATCCATACAGAACAAAAGAAAATGTTTCACATCACTCCATTTTCTAAAACAAAGCAGTATTTGCTACATCCTTCCACAATTCCCAGTGGTGTTTTCTTTGGTTTCATTCCATTGCACCACATGTCTGGTTACCGAGTATCACAAACCTTCAATAAACATACGATTTCTAACAACCAGGCTCACCGAGCGTTAAAAATAAATAGCGAAATATCGAGAGCATTGTGAAACATCCTATTCAATTGACTACAATACACGTACATGCTTCTGCCTCGTGAAACCGCGGATTGATTGTATCATGGCGTAACAGCACGCACCCACCCAAACTAGGGCTCCCACTTGCCCAGGATGTGTCGCCGACGAAGGCAACAAAATTATGCTGACACAATTTGCACAGCCCGCAAAACGCTCCGGCGGCAGCTGTCAAGCGATGAAGTGACACCGCCACCTCCTCGACCTCCACCTCTCTCGCCCTAGCCCCATTTTCCCACCCCACAGTCGATGAGGATGTCGACGCGATTTACATAAATGTTAATCGTTCTCTCGGGAGTCACACCGTAGCTGCAAGTTGGAACCGCATGCTACTACGCCGAAGCTGCTCGTTTTCCATTTCCATCGCCCAGCGCGAATCGACCCATTCCGGCAGCCGGTGCATGCGGGCGCCAATTTCAGTGATGCTAATAATATGTATATTACGCTTTGATTTCAATTTGTGCCCAACTCAGGGGGGGGGGGGGAGAAGCTGAGCGGATCAGGCACAGCGCAATTTCGCGCGCCAGCTAGCCATTGCCACGTGAGCACGCACACGCACACGCACACACACATTCTTCATTGGAATCGGGCGAATGGGTGTCTTACTTTCGGAAGAAATAATCCAAACCAGTAGTGCCTTAATTCTAAGGTATCGGTTAACAGACCCCGAACACCGGGAATCGATTATACGCTGTCCGCTTACTACTTACGCGAGCGCAAACTGCCAGGCTCAGTCGCGTGGAAATAAATAGAGGAATGGGAGTCCTCGACTATCGTGGACTGAACACACTGCCACGCGAACGAACCGGTAGTGACGTATTTTATAGAACGCTAATTACAGCTGGATGGAAATTGAAAACTGATGAGTTTTCCAACTGGCCAAACGGCGCGGATACCGTGCTCGGGCAGGATTCAATCTCAGATGAAAAGCGGCAATTCGTGTGGGACCGGTTAAAATTACAATTCCATTCGGAGAGTTGATTGATAGTCGTCGGATGATGATTAAATGTCTACATATTCTCCATTCTGCATATCCATTACATTTCAGATTAAAACTTAAAAGATGATTTGTTGAATAATGTATTTAAGAATGCACTTGAAATAACTTATTTTTTATTGATAAAACGCTCATTAAAAGAGGCTGCACAGTAAATTGCAAATGTAGTGCTATGTGGGTTGCATACATTCGAGGCGCAATTTAAAAATTTGCATTGAAAACGCCCACAGTTGTGCAATGAAAATAATTCTGCAAACGTTTTCCGTTTTTCAAGCCTTTTTCATATCGCAAGTATTTCGCTTAAGCAAACAATTTCATGAGTCGTGTTCGAGAGTTACTCGCGCTGTAATTGTATGCAACACATTTCAATTAAACGTTCACACTTGCGCTTACTGCCGGCCATTTTAGTATCATTCAAATATTTTAATGAGATTCAAACTCATTTTCCATACTTTATGCGGGTGATAGAATGCAACGTGAAGAACCGTGAACGAGCACCTGTGTGTATTGTCTGTTTGCCGAATCACATTCTAGAAAGCGTGATGTTTAAATGATCGATAAAGAGATTTTCGTTAATTGCAAATTTGTTTGAGTAACGAGAGTTGGACGCGGTGTGTGAGTTTGACATTCTGTGGCTACGGCCGTTAATGACGTCGCTGATACAGCTACCACTGGGCGGTGACACTTCCGTTTTACCATTTTCCACGTTCACACCAGCACCGATGATGATGGCGGTACCGACGACAGTGCGCTCGGCGTGTTCTGGCCCGCTCGCTGAAGGTAGTGTTTAAATAAAGAATTAATTATTAATGTCATATTTTGCAGCGCAGGGCTAGGCGAACACAAAATAACACGAACGCGAACACACATTATTGTAATTCGCTTTTTGTGTACATTCTGTACAACAAGTGTACAGCGCAAAACAGGG
Source organism: Anopheles stephensi (assembly GCF_013141755.1). Lineage (NCBI taxonomy): Eukaryota > Metazoa > Arthropoda > Insecta > Diptera > Culicidae > Anopheles > Anopheles stephensi. The sequence continues at coordinate 1,839,844 of NC_050202.1, read as the reverse complement.
TACGGGAAAAATGTTACTGCACATGATTTTAATAATTAATTTTCTTCCCGCCGATCGACCCTTCTCCCTCCCGGATGTGGTTCAGATCATCACGAGCCATTATAATGATTATAATCGATGGTAGAACAATCGATTATAGACCCACGCGCGCACTTTTTACCTTTTATACTATCCTTTGCACGTGATTGGGTTCTTGTACGGCTCATAGCGTGTGCTGAAACCGGCCACAATGTTACATCAACTTCCAATTAGCCTTGCCAACAATGCACAAACCACAGGAACATGAAAAGGATTTTGGAAGGGTGCGTGTGTTTTTTTTATGATCCCATCTGACCCTCGGTTGGTTTACCACTTATGGCAGGAGTTAAAGAGTGTGAAACAAATGAACAAATGAAATGAGTAAAATAGAGATAAAATGTCAGTCAAATATTGGTAAATATATTTGTTTTGCTGTTATTATTATTTACATGAAAAATTTCTGGCTCTAACCCACACAAAAATGTCCCCAGAAGTTATGTAATCAGACGAATGCAAACATGAGTTGTGTTATCAAATTGCATACTTTTAGGCGAAATTATTAGCAATACCTAATAATCCGGCTTACTACGATCTAACACTCGATTAATAATATTTTTCGCATTACTATCCTTTGACAATTACTGACTCGTTTTTCACCGAAATGCTGTAAAATAGCAGGAGTCATTCGGATTTATTAACATAATATTATAACAGCGATAAACACATGTCCCCGCTTGTTCGATACTTTTATTCCCCATCTGCTTGGATCATGTGTTCAGCTAGATATTTAAACAGCATGATTAAATAATGTACAAATGCACGCTAATTCTACCTCATTGAAAAACAACCCTCGTTCGATGGCGAATTAGAATTCAATGATGTTGCTCCATTCGCTACTCACTTCCAGCTCGTGTGCATGTAATTAAATGCTAGCTGTAATTGCAATGGGCGTGTTGCAAATGCCACCGTTGCAAACGCCTACATCCCCGTCGAACTATTCTGCTACGAGCCTTCCCGCGCTGTCCATAAACGTAAAATATTACATTAAACATTTAGTCAACCTTCCGTCCGGTGGGTGGACGTTTACTGTGCCCTTGTAGTTGGGGCACTGTAAATGGCAATAATTATCATAACACCAAAGCGAGACACACAGGGCAATCAAACCTAGCCCCACAATTCACCTAATCATAAGGCCAACGACAAGTAATAAGGATTTTAATTACTTTTACCGAGGACCGAGGACTAACGCAATAGTACCTCAAGCGGAAGATTGTGCAGTAGTTTACATTTTTGTCCGGTGTCAAGTGAGAGTTGCTAATGTAAAACGCAAACATTCACACCAGCAAATCGAGCAGCTGTTTAGCAGCTTTCCTCAAGCAAGGCACTCACAACGCCTTGGGTCGTGTATATTGAATCAATGGCTTCAACCACCCTTACAAACTAATTGCTCCACTTTCCGGTGAATTTATTTCCATCCCACCCGACCCGGAAGAAGCAGGAGGAGGGAAGTCCTTCCGGGTGGCATCGTTTTGCGAAATTGAATTGAAGCTTATCCGTACTGAACGGGCCGCGTTTACAAGCCTCCATCAACGAGCCAACGCTCGTTAAGCAATCAACCACTTATAAAAAGCCTTCTTGCCAGCTATCCCACGATTCTTCCTCGCTGAGTCCACGAATGGTCGGTTTTTCTTTCTTTCTCCATTTTTGTGAGGAAATGATTTTTCCTTATCCTGCGTGGGTCGTAAGTGCGGGAACCGCCCCGGTACCGGTTTATTTGCTCGTTCATTTACACTCACTTACACTCACCGAGCGCCTTCTCGAGAACGTCCATTGTTAATGAACCTGTACCTGTCAAAAGCATCTTCACGACTCCATTGCCGTTGAAGGCCACGCCATGCCTCTAAAATGGCCTACTTTGGAGCAGAGCCTCCAAAGCCTCCAAAAAGCCTCAAGCACACTCTTGGGTCTCTTCCGGAGGTTTTTTCCTTGTGTGTGCGTGTGTGTGGCTCGCTTGCTCAATTTGATTCCTCACCGTGAGTCTTGAACCGATCATAACCATGTCCTAACCGTCCGTTAAATCAAAACCACACGGCACTGGCGGGTCCGTTTCCCATTATGCACGCAATTTCCGACTTCCGAGTTGTTGTGGCTGTTCACTCTAACGGCCAGATCCCATTCTAAATTGGATACGATGAGATCGTTGCTTGCTTCCTACGTCCATTTAGGCGAGCGAAAAAATGGGAAAAAGTCTAACTCACCATCTTCTTGCTCATTCTTTCCAACAATGTGTTATTTTCAGTGTGCAACCTTTTCCTTCAGGATAATCCTGACACCGTTAAACGACGGTGAAACGGTTGAAACAGGCACAAAGCGATGAAGAGACGAAATAAAAATGAAAATACCAATCCCGCGGACCGTGTGTAAGATAAGCAGAATAAATGCTTTCGCTGACTTTTCATTTCGTGGCTGCGAAGGATGTGAAGGATGCGATGAGAAAACGGGTTGGTTCATTGTGAAGATTTACTTTTCCATCTCCAACAACACCGGTCGGTCCATTCCGTTTCATTGCAACGATTCAATTTACTTGCTTTGTTTCGCATTTTATCTTAAAGTAAGTTTCTTATTTCGCACAACCGATCCGCGAAGGAATATATTGCTTCTCTTCAGGGGATTTCCTTTAAAAGAAGAAAAGGAAATTGGTATCAGTTTTATTGACGATGTGCTGAATTTCTCTTGATGGGTTCCGCTGGAATGATGTGTTTTTCTTGTGACTGCTGTAGCTTCTGCTCACATCTGCAAATTGCAGTTCAAATAGAAACAAACAGGAAAATGTTTTCCTAGAGCGAGGGACTAGAGTTTCAATTGGATTCGGATCTTCTTGGATGAGTTTGATGTCGGATGCATTTGGTCGATGCTTTTATGAGGAACGAAAGCAACCATTTAATTCCCTGGAGGGTGTACAGGGCAGCTTTCTGCAACTGTGGACACATGCACAGGACACGCGTAGGATAAAAATTGGTGACAGATTTATTTTAATGCCCTTGGGGCGATGTTGGAATGCAGAAGTCGATATGTATGCAGCTAGTTGGAGTGGAGTACAGTGGTGGACAGTCACTGATCAATTTATTTTACAATTAAAAATTAAAAAAAGGATTAAATCCTTCGTCACTTTTTCTTCCTGAGAGAAAACTAAAAATTATTTTATACATAATATAAAAAAACATTTGGGGTGCTACGAATAAAACCTCTATATAAGTAATATCTGGATAATGAAAACCTAGTTTTTGTTGAATAATGCCTCGTGTAGGGAACGGCCTACTCCGGGAGGGGGGAAGGAAAAGGATAGACAGTACGGCCTTTGGTGGTGGTGGACCGGTACCGGGAGAGAATCAGCAGCGACCGTTGGACACTGCCGAACAGATCCACTGCTGGGGAAGGAATGGCACGAGTTGATGGTGAAACCAAGCAGGCCTCGTGCCAAGGGGGGAAAGGAATGGTGAGAACCGTTGGACAATGCCGAACTGGTCACACACCAGGAGTGGAAGGGAATGATGAAGACCGTTGGACAATGCCGAACAGGTCAACACCAGAAGGGAAGGAGAAGGAAGATGTAGCTCGAGCTCAAGGTGGGGTCGGAGAGCGCTAGAGAGTGTCCAATGTTGGTTGCCCGTCAAGGACCTTCAGAGGATTCTTTAGCTGGACTACCTTGGGATGCGAAATAAATTTCAACTCCTAAGCTCTTTGCCGTTTGTCTCAGTCTCCCCTGAATCGCATTTTATTTTCACATAGTCGCTCGAAGCAGCCGTGCTGTACTAGCGATGTTTAGTAAATTACATTCAGGTTCTTTATGGTTCCCTAATCGCACCATAGATGGCGCGACTCGTGTTTAAACAACCCCGGTGTAATGCGGGCGGTCTAACTTTAGGCGCGTTAAATCTCGAACATCCTGCCACCTTGAAATTGAGAAATTTCAATAATTTCCTACTGCCGTGGGTATAACGCATAGCTTTACGCGAGGCCTAACTACCTTAGTCTTGGTACTGGTTTGCAGTGTAAATACCCTAGCCTTTCCATCCTTTCCAGGATGGACCTCAACTACTCGTGCTAACAGCCAAGAAAGTGGTGGTACATTATCTTCCTTGATGATCACTAACGTACCTGGAACGATAGCCCTTTCATCATCCTTATACCATTTCGAACGCGGTTGGAGTTGCTGTAAGTACTCCTTATGCCATCGGTTCCAGAAGTGACGCATTAGTTGTTGAACATGTCGCCACTGTGTCAACCGATTTTCAGGAACGCCCGCTGTCTCGGCATCTGGAACATGTTGGAGGTGCGATCCAACCAGGAAATGTCCGGGTGTAAGGGCAGTCACGTCAGTGGGGTCATCGGTCAGCGGTGTTAATGGCCGAGAATTGAGGCATGACTCAATTTCGGTCAGCAGCGTCGCCATGTCTTCGAAGGAGAGAGACGTTTTGCCTACACCTCGTACTAGGTGGTGTTTCATCGAGCGCACAGCCGCCTCCCAAAGCCCACCGAAATGGGGAGCTCGCGGTGGAATGAAGTGCCACGTAATCCTCCTGTCCAAGGTCCATGTCCGGATGCTCCTTTGATGATGTGATGAATGCAACAGCTTGTAGACTTCATTTAGCTGGTTGCTTGCTCCCTTGAAGTTTGTTGCATTATCTGAATGCAACTCTGCTGGAAGTCCACGGCGTGCCACGAATCGACGTAACGCTGAGATGAATGCTTCCGTCGTCAAGTTGGAAACAAGTTCGATGTGAATTGCACGAGTGGCGAAACACACGAAGATGGCTACATATGCCTTTGTAGCAACTGCTCGCCGGTATGCGCCCTTCACAAAAACTGGACCGCAGTAATCAATCCCCGTGATTGAAAAAGGTCGGTTGGAAGTCACTCTCGTCGAAGGGAGATCTGCCATTAGTGTCTCTGATGAGATAGGACGGGCACGGAAACAGGTGAGGCACTGATGATAAGTCCTTCTCGCGTGGTTTCTGCCGCCCAAGATCCAATATCGTTGTCGGCTCGTACTCAGCATCAGCTGTGGTCCCGCATGTAGCAGCGTCTTGTGGAAATGATCCATCAGCAGATGGGCTAACGGATGTCCGTTGGGAACCACGATAGGATGTTTGGTGTCCTCTGATAGCAATGCGTTGCTAAGCCTGCCACCAACACGAATGATGCCGTCTGCTCCCAGCTGCGGATGCAGCCACTTCAGCTTCGATGACGAAGAAATTGATTCCTTCCGTTGTAGTGCTCTTATTTCTTGTGTGAAATAATCCCTCTGCGCTAATCGGCACATTACTTCCTCTGCTTCCTTCAGGTCTGCTGTCGTGATACCAGGGCCAGTATACGATCGACGTTTTGAACAACGGTTGAAGTATTGAACCCAATACGCCATCATTCTTCTGAGCTTCGAGAACGATGAGTATAACGTGAAGACGCGATGGTGCGGTTTCTCGACAACTGCACAGGCCACTGTAGAGGCGCGTCTTTCTGCGGCAGCGTCGTCGTCAAATGACGATATCGATGATTCCGGCCATTGCTCTTCCGGTTGATTTAGCCATGGTGGGCCCTGCCACCATAACGGATTGTTGAGGAGCTCCTTACTCAGGCAGCCGCGTGATGCAAGGTTCGCTGGGTTGTCTATTCCAGCAATGTGTCGCCAAGCACAACCAGTTGTAAGCTGTTGCACTTGCGAGACACGATTGGCGACGAACGGCTTCCAGCAGCTTGGTGATCCTCGTAGCCAATGCACCACGGTGGTTGAATCCGTCCAAAATGTAGCTGGAGATTGCAACTCGACAGCTGACTTCACACGATTGTAAAGCAAGCTGGCTAATTGTGCTGCGCACAATTCCAGTCGGGCGATGGAGTGCTTGCTGCTTATTGGTGTCACTTTCGTCTTCGAGGCGAACAGTTGAATCGTGACGACTCCCTGTTCGTTGCAGCTCCTGATGTAACAGCATGCTCCATATCCCTTTTCTGACGCGTCGCAAAAGAAATGGAATTGGCTAGAGATGCTGTCAGGTCCAATTGCTACACGAGGAATGTGTAGCTCCTGTAGATGGATCAATTGGTTGTGGAAGTTGATCCATTGTCCTTGAAGGTGATGCGGTAGTTCGTCGTCCCATCCCCAGGGATGTTGCTGGTCCGTCTGAAGAGTCCAGATACGTTGGAGGAATTGCTTCGCCATGGCTTTCACTGGGTCAACAATTCCCAAAGGATCGTAGATCCTGGCGATGCAAGAAAGGACCTTCCGCTTCGTTATTGGCCCAATAACGTAGGGCGCGTTGATTTTGAAACTCATGTTGTCGGAAGATGAGTCCCAAACTAAACCAAGAGTTGCCAGAACTCCTTCGGCTCCCGATTCAGCAGATGGAGTGGCTGCTAACTGCTGTTGGTCCACATGCTGTAGCACGGATGGCTTGTTGGAAGCCCATTTTCGTAGCTCAAACCCCGTCTTCGCGTACAATTCTGCCGTTTGTACTTGTAGGGATTCAGCCTCTGCCGGCGAATCACTTCCAGACACGAAATCATCCACGTAGAAGTCACAGGATCGCGCAGCTGCAGCCGGATATTCCTTCCCATGATCTTCTACCGTTTGTTGTAATGATCGTACTGCCAGGAACGGTGCAGATGCTGTCCCATACGTCACGGTGTTGAGCTCATACTCCTCGATGGGCTCGTTTGGTGAATTCCGCCACAGGATGCGTTGCAGGGATCGATCGGTGGGATGTACCAAAACCTGCCGGTACATTTTAGCCACGTCTGCTGTGAGGGCAACAGCCCTTGTACGGAACCGCAGCAAAATGGAGGTAGCATCCTGTTGAATGGTCGGCCCGACCATTAACGTATCATTCAATGATACTCCCGTTGATGATTTGCTCGATGCGTCAAAGACGACACGGCACTTGGTAGTGGTGCTGTCGGCTTTGAAGACCGGATGATGAGGTAGATAGAACGTCTCAGCGTCCATCGATGTGGCTGCCACCTTGCTCATATGACCTAAGCGAAGGTACTCGTTCATGAAATCAACATAGGCTTGTTGAGTTTCCGGTTCTCTTTGAAGTCGTCGTTCTATTGCTAAGAACCTTCTTAGTGCGCTGGTCTTTGAGTCCCCAAGTTTGCCGATCATTTCGGCTTTCCGGGGAAGTCGAACCACGTATCGACCGTTGATGTCTGTGGTAGTTGTCGCTGTATAATGCTCCTCACACGCACGTTCTTCGTTGCTCCAGCTTGGTGTGCCGCTCACCTCTTCTAGTTCGAAGAATCTCTTCATCAAAGAGTCCAGCTCGTTGGTGTGCGTGACGACTGCACACATTGAAGATGACAATGGTTCCTCGATGATGGTGTTTCCGCTGACAACCCAACCAAATTCGGTTTCTTGGAGCGTTGGCATGTTGTCACCCAACGATAGCCGTCCGGTCCTCAGGATCTCGTAGAAGAGTGATGCTCCCAGTATCAGGTCGATAGGCGCTGGGTTGTTGAACGACGGGTCAGCCAGAACACATGCTTCAGGAATACTCCAGTGGCTGATGTTGATGTACTGTCGTGGCATTTCCACCGTCAGTTTGGGAAGCACTAACATTTCCACCGTTGCATTGTAACTGGAGCATCGGGAATGAATGGTAGTAGTCACGGTGTGTCGCACGTTCGATCCTGCGCTGCCACCAATCCCTGACAAGGGAATGTTTACCAATTTGCGTGGTAAACATAGGAATTGGGCTAGCCTGCCAGTGATGAAGCTGGATTGTGCTCCGCTGTCCAGAAGAACACGTGCCGGATGGGTGACTCCTGCGCTGTCGGTGATGTTGAGCATTGCCGTCGAAAGCAACACCGTGGATGACACAACTGTGGTTAATGTTGTCGTAGCGGTTGTAGATTGTCTTCCAGTAACAGGTGATGGACCAGGTGTTACACGTGAGTTCTCCACATGAATCAACGTGTGATGCCTGCCCTTGCAGTGACGACACGACCATGGTGAGGGACATTTAGAAACTGCATGTCCGGTACCAAAACAGTTGAAGCAGCGGTTCAATGTTTTCAGCTTCTCGATCTTATCCGTAGTCGTCAGTATTAAAAACGTGGGGCACTTGTGTAATGGATGTTGCTGCTTACACAAAGCGCAACAGAGCTGCGGAGGGTTCGGAGTCGATGACACAAATGCCTTGGTGCTCGCTGGTTTTCCCGACGGTTGTCGTTGTTGAGGCTCCTTCGTTGCACAGCTTTCCAACACTTCCGTCTGCCGAGTGATGAACTCAAGAGTTTTGTACAGCTCAGGAAACTCTCCATGCTTTAACGAGCGTTCCCACAACTTCCGAGTTTCCGCATCTAGGCACGATGACAGAATGTGGGTGATGATGAGGTTGCTGGTTCCGTCGATGGGCTTCTCCATGAAGATGAGACCGTCAACATGCGCCTTACAAGTCTCGGCAAGGTGACGAAGATCCTTTGCAGACTCTCGGGGTAGCGCCTTGAGGTGTAACAACCCGGCGATGTGTTTGTCGACGATCAACCGGGGGTTCTCGAACCGCTGGACTAAGATCTCCCATACACTCTCGAAGTTGTTGCTGTTCATCATTGAGGCGTTGATTATGCCGGCAGCCTTTCCTGTCAACGCCTTGTTCAAATGATGAAGTTTCACAGCATCAGACTCATTGGCTCGGCTCATGATGTCCTGGAACATAGCCTTGAACTTTGGCCACTGTTCGTAGCTACCGTCGAACGTAGGCATCGGGATGTGGAGACGGTGTTGCGGCATTACGAGTTGTGCTGCCACCGGCGGAGGCTTGACGTCCATGCTCTGAAGAGATGCCGCTTTCACCAAATATTCGGCCTGGAACACTTCGTCCTCAGCGATGTCCTTGTCCAAATCATACGGTAGCTGCTCGATGAGTTGATTCAGCAGTGTATGTTGTTCAGCCTTCAGCTCTTCCAGCATTTTGGATTGCACTTGTGCAAGTGTTGGATCGGTCTGCATGTTGATCAGCCTTTTATGCACGACCTTCAACTTGATGCGCAACACTTGCACTTGCATGGACACTTCTGGTTGCTGCATTACTGCAGTTTCTGCTCCAGATAACTCCACGGTGTCCATGTCCTTTGTCGACGCACGTGTCACTGGCATGACGTTTCACTGCACTAGCACTGATGATGAAAATACACACTGATGCACAAACACCGATGACGAATTCGGAAACTGCTTGCAGTGCGGCTCCACCTAGTGGGCTGACGGTTGTAACCCCTCGCTGGATGAGCGTCGCTGTGGAACTAATTCGTCGGATAGTTCCTTCGATGACAATGGTGGTGCTGGATGAAGATGGCGACAGCTGGAGGGTTGGCGTGTGTAGCTTCCCTCGCTCGACGAGCACCGATCTGCGCACAACTTGCAGTTGGTGCTGGATGAAGATGGCGGCAGCTGGAGGGTTGGCATTGGAGCTTCCCTCGCTCTCTGCGCACCGCTGTAGAGCGAATCCGTCCGACTGCTCTCTCGATGACGATGGTGACGCCTGGAGGGTTGGCGTTTGTAGCTCCCTCGCTGGACGAAGCACCGATCTGCTCACAAGATGGCGGCAACTGGAGGACTGGCGTTGGAGCTTTCCTCGCTCGCTGCTCACCGATGTGGACCCAATCCGTCCGATTGGTCCGTGTAGACCGGCTGCTCACTGCACACTGAACACCGCGTTTACTGTGATCAACGCTCGATCGCGGACTGAGACGCGGCGATTCGCGAACTGGCACTCGCGTTGATCCGGTTCGAAGGACCAAAATGTAGGGAACGGCCTACTCCGGGAGGGGGGAAGGAAAAGGATAGACAGTACGGCCTTTGGTGGTGGTGGACCGGTACCGGGAGAGAATCAGCAGCGACCGTTGGACACTGCCGAACAGATCCACTGCTGGGGAAGGAATGGCACGAGTTGATGGTGAAACCAAGCAGGCCTCGTGCCAAGGGGGGAAAGGAATGGTGAGAACCGTTGGACAATGCCGAACTGGTCACACACCAGGAGTGGAAGGGAATGATGAAGACCGTTGGACAATGCCGAACAGGTCAACACCAGAAGGGAAGGAGAAGGAAGATGTAGCTCGAGCTCAAGGTGGGGTCGGAGAGCGCTAGAGAGTGTCCAATGTTGGTTGCCCGTCAAGGACCTTCAGAGGATTCTTTAGCTGGACTACCTTGGGATGCGAAATAAATTTCAACTCCTAAGCTCTTTGCCGTTTGTCTCAGTCTCCCCTGAATCGCATTTTATTTTCACATAGTCGCTCGAAGCAGCCGTGCTGTACTAGCGATGTTTAGTAAATTACATTCAGGTTCTTTATGGTTCCCTAATCGCACCATAGATGGCGCGACTCGTGTTTAAACAACCCCGGTGTAATGCGGGCGGTCTAACTTTAGGCGCGTTAAATCTCGAACACCTCGCATTACGCATTACTGCAGTGTATGATGCAAATATTCTCTAGGCGCCTAAATTGCTGCAATTAAAAAAACCCTCAATTTTGTAGGGGGATCTACATGCTCGTTTAAGAAATCAAGTTCAATTAATTTTTATTCATAATAAAGCTTTTGAATTCTTAAATACACCGCAGTACAGTTGCGTGCCACTGACAAAAAGTGACTTCTAATAAAACTATTTTACTGATTCTCTTCATCCAAATACCCAACCTCCCCGATACAATAAAATGAATTGAAACTTCAACACTCGCTCGCTCGCTCGCTCCACCCCAAACCCCAGTCCACATTTCCTATTTTTTTATTCGCCATTTTCTTTACAATGCCCCCAATGTCACCAACGGCCCCAATGCAATGTTCGCAATCGATCTGTAGCCAAATGCTGCTACACCGATGTACCGATGGCCAGAGAACGGCTACAGAAAATCGACTACAATTTAACAATTTCACCAAAGTGCCAGCAGAGCAACAGCAAATGCACTCGACACTCCCGTACGCCTTGCAGCGAGCGTTGAAGAGGCAAAGTGGCTTGGAAGGTACGAATGGAAGCCAATGCTCGGCGGGAAGGAAAAGGCAAATCGAAAAGAAAGCTGACACATTTCGCAACAACTATTACCCCGAGATGGTTACATACCTTCGGTTGGATGTGTTGACTTTGGTCTGTGCCGGAGGGGGTTGTGCAGTACGAATTCGTGCTTGAAAGAAGGCGCACGAATGGGGCGTCAAGAGATCGAATGAAACATGACGGAAATAAATATATTCCTGGAGAAGCGAGAAGTTACACCCCGATCTCGGAAATACAGTTACGATGTTCTTGAGAAGTGTTTTGTGTGTTTGACCGGAAACGGTAATGTACCAATATAAATCGATGTCTGCAGTGGCCGGCAGTGCTGCAAGCAACTGGCACTTTAGTGTCGTCATTTGTCGTTGGGAAAAACACTTTTTCACCAGTTCCGTTTTGTGTGGTTTATTTGACAGGAAATGAAGGTAAAAAAGGCGGATCGAGAACTCAAAAAACGAGTTGGTCGTTAATAAAATCAGGAAAGGTTTAACAGTCTTAATCTTTAAAGTGGCGAAAACGGGTTGTGATTACATTACGAGCTGTTACTACCACAACAAAATGGACACTCTCGACGTGGAGGTCCCGGAAGTACTCCATTGCACGGCCAGACATCCGATTCTAATCGTATTTGTTTTCGACGCCATCCGCAACAACAATAACACCATTATCAAATCAAAAGCCCAGACAGAGCAGGTCTGTTTGAAAAATCCCATCTTACCTTTCGCCGTGAGTGACGTACCGTGAATGAATGATGCGCATGATACGGTGAGCGTACCGGAGCTCTGGATAAACCACAGTGAGAAGGATGTTGACGAAAGCAAAGTGGAGCGGACGAAGGGCGAAAAGCGGATTAGTCCCGATGAGCCCGATGGGAGACCATCATCTTATCTCATCGAAGCAGACAGTAAGTAGATTGTGCTTAAATGGGATTTAAGACCAGCATCCAAACCAGAGAAGAGATTTCGCTGCAGCGAAGATTAAACAGCACTTTAGCTGGTGAAGAGCTGAACGCGAAAGAAAAACCACAACAATCGGCTTATTTGTTCTTTTTGCTTCGTTTTTTTCTTTCTTTTGCTTGCTTTATGTGGGCTAGGGTCTAAGCGAAAAAAGATATAGATGAGTTTCATGAATCTTCTTTCCCAAACATTCATTGCAATACTTGTTTGAGTATCGTTTGCTGCTTTCAACATCAAATTCCTTAGAAAACAGAATAAAACAGATCGTCTTAAAGAAGGCAAGATAGGACATTAGACTCATTAAAAACTCCGCAAAGTATGCAATACGCAAACCAAAGCTTTTTCTCATTCAATCCAACCAGCGTCTAATTAATAACGTTGCCAGCTTCAACAATATTCTAAGTACCTGAACGAGTATCACCTTTATCGCCCTCATCTGTTGATGCAAAAAATGACCCACAAATGATAACAGGACTAACCGCATCCATGCCTATTGAAGAACAGCTGGTGACTGTTACCAGTAGCAGAGTCAATAGCCGATACGACACAATACCGAAATAACAAAGATTATCTTATCAGACTATGTTTTTTTTTTTTGTAACGAGAAAGCAGAAGACGCTTGATGACAACTCCTGTATTTGTTTACACTCTCTAGACCATCTAGACCACCAGAAGTATATGTGTCTCCTAATAACCAAACAGAGGCACTCCGGAATAAAACAACCTTCAGTACACACTAGCCGGTCTGTCCAATCTCACGAAGTGAGCCCTCTTATCAAGTTGTCAAGCCTTGTTTTGTGATTAATCTGTCCTTTAAAGGCACTCTCCCTGACCACAAGAGCGTGTGACAATCGAGTGCACCAGTGTACAGCGAGGCGTCGGTGTGACCAGCCGGTACTATGGACACGCGTCAAGATATTCATCTGTCCGAGCTTAAAAATGTGACACTCCGGTCAGCAACAGCGGGACCGCTGGAGGAGGAGATACAGCGTATAATTGCGGCTGGATCACGGGAGCACCCGCTACATTTGCTCGATCTGGACGATCTGGTAAGAAAGCATCTGGTCTGGCTGAGAACTATGCCGCGTGTGACCCCATTCTACGCCGTCAAGTGCAACGATGATCCAGCCATTCTGGCAACACTGGCCGCACTAGGGACTGGGTTTGATTGTGCCTCGGAAGCTGAGATACGCACCATGCTTGGACTGGGAGTTACTCCCGATCGTATCATCTTCGCCCATCCGATCAAATCTGTGCAAGCCCTCGCATTCGCTAAAGCTCACGGAATCCGCCGGATGACGTTCGATAATGAGTGTGAACTGGAGAAGGTAGCACGCGAATATCCGGAAGCTGAGCTTGTGCTACGCATCCGACACGACTCAGACCGTGTGTTGATAGCGCTGGGCAAGAAGTTTGGGTGCGATGCACGAGGTAATGGACGTCAGCTGCTGGCACGTGCCAAACAACTCGGCGTTTCCGTGATTGGCGTTAGCTTCCACGTTGGTTGTGGAAGCTTGGATGCCGATTGTTTCTATCACGCGATCGCATCGGCTCGATCGGTGTTTGATTATGCGCGGGATGAGCTTGGGATGCGGTTGTGGCTGCTCGATGTAGGAGGAGGATTCCCCGGGGACAACGATAAACCGATCGACGAGTACGCACAGGCAGTGTGCCGAGGATTAGAGGAGTTCTTCCCGGACGATAAGGACGAGGTGTTTGTATTAGGAGAGCCAGGTCGATTCTATGTCGGATCTGCTGTAACGCTGCTCACCACAGTTCAGGGCAAAAAGGTGGTCCGAGATGAGGCCGACAACGTGCACCAGATGATGTACTACATAAATGATGGAGTTTTTGGGACGCTGTTCGATTGGCTCAGCCTGAGAGAGATTAAGGATCTGAAGCGTGCCGTTCCGTTGGTGCGCAAGGAGAGACAACACGAGCGTACCTTCCCAACCACCATCTGGGGACCTACCTGTGACTCGACAGATATCGTGTGCGAAGATGTGGAGTATCCCGAGCATCACATAGGAGACTACATCGTGTTTGAGAATCTCGGTGCATACGGCATGACATTCGCGACCAACTTCAACGGATTTCCGAAGCCCTCGGTGCAGACTTACATTAAAGAAAACATGTGGTAAGTGCTCCGAATGCTGTTTCGTGCGCATCAAAGTCCCATCCTCTTATCAACGAAATGCCGACAAAAGAAAGCAAATTAATTTTAGTGTCCTGCGAGGTCATCGGTGCTCTACAACGCAGGGTTTGTAGAGTTTTTGATTAGACTGACTTATCTGTCGCGCTCTTTCCGTAAAAAAGGAAGCTATTAAATTATTTATTTCGCTTTTTCCAATCACCGAAAGTGAACCGCTTCCTAGAATGCGCCCTTTTTTGTTAAGAGCAACAATAAACTCTTGCATTCATGTGCGCCCTTGGTGTTGTATGCCAAGTGTTCCATAATTTGACCAAAAACCCATTACATTTACGCTGTCCCGAAACCATGCTACAACTTCTCCAACACCACTTTCATTTACAGGAACATGCTTCACACGATCGCCAGCAAGGACTGGAAGCAGAAAACACTCACCTTCTTCGAGGGCATCCTAGAGAAAGCTCCCTAACAAACAACACAACCAACGCGAACAGCTTTAAATTGTATTGCCTTTTATTCGGTGAGTTCTGCGAGGTGCATTTGTATGTGTGTTTGAATAAAACAACCTCCAAGTGTACCGAAATCCCAAAATGGGAATTTCAAAACTAACTAACCACGGTTACTATTCCATTTGCCATTACCCGCTTGAGAAGTCGCCGTTGTCTGTGCGAATCTGGACGGCTGTATGGGGATGGTAGATAAATTTCAAGTGGCAGAGTACCTCAGCCTTGGGTACTTGGGAGTGAATCTATTTCCTTGCCGTCCGGCTGGCTCGTTCCAACTTCTTCCGACAAAAGGCGGCACCAAGAGCGCCACGATGCTTCCCAATTTTATGTTTACACCAGCACCAGCAGCCGAGCATCCGAATCCTTTCGCTTTCCCATTTTCCATTTTTTATTGGGGGAACGTATCAAGTGTACGCTGCGAGTCAAAAGTGGCTCCAAATTTACTTTCAAGCACACCGTTCCTTTTTGGCTTCATTTTTATTTATCATTTTACTCGGGCGTAGTGGAATGCTGAGGCACCAAGCGGGTGTCGGGCACTTTCTTCAATTTCGTTCCTACTCGTAACATAAAACCCGAACCTTGCCTAGTCATCCTGCTGTGGGTGTGTGAGTGTGTACATGATACTAGGGGGTGAAAAGATGATCCACTTTTATTACCCTGTGGGTGCAATAACACAAAAAGCTGTTGACGGTAAAATAAATTAGATTTGATGGAAATTTCCCGATCCCCGGGAACCGTTGCTAGACCGGTTGTCTGCGGTTGTGGTCTATCGAGCGTCCTGCTGCATCCTTCCTTCCGGTGTATCCGGGCTGATTACGTGGAAGGCGCAACGACCGGTGAGATGCCTTTAACCTTACGGTTGATCTGGAAGCTAAGATGCTACCAGCGGACGTTCGAGCCAGACGTTGCATGCTGAAGGCAAATCCTTCGCCAGCCGAACGGGAAGTATTTTACTCACGTCATCTACACTCGCCCGACGGTACTTCCGGTACCAGCATGTCCTGCAGCACACGTCAAGGTGTTTACGTGGAAGCTTACCGGTAAATCAAAGCTAAATATAAGTGTACTAACCGGCACGGTGGTCGTAAAATATTGCACCCAGCGCTCCTCCCAAGGATATCGTGTGAAATATTCGTCGCCCAAGGACACGGGCAGACAGACCGACGATGGAAGACGAGAACCTCAAACGGATGTGCTAAATGGATGTGCGTTGGGAGCCGTTTTTTCCTGAGATCCTAATTACGGAAACTTCTACCGGAACCCTATACCACCAGCGTTTAAGCGAGATCATCCCTTCGGTGCAAGGATAAATAAATAATAAAAGTACGGATGAAAAAATTCTAAAAGGAGGAACTTTTCAGTCGTAAATTAAAAGTCCCTTTCCCGGAGCCGAATTCTCCCTACCGACAACTTGGGCTTTAACGCAATTTAAACACACCTTACGCACATCAACCTTCCATCAGCGGGATCACCAGGGTAACGCGCAAATCGTTACCGACACGTGGCGAGGCGTATTCTGTGTAAATAGTCTACCTTTAGGCGCCAACTGACTGTGCCCAGCTGTGGGAGAATGAACCGTGGCAGCCATTATTTACGACACAACTTGACTGAAATTATGTGCTAATTAAACGTGATTCATTCGCGAAGTATGGCCGGTGTAGTAGGAAGGGGCGATGTCTTACTTTGTACTTGAATGCGGCGAAAGTAACAATGGAGGTTACGGTTTGTTCCAAGCTTATCCCGCCATTGTTGCTGGCAGATGGTCTGTATTTTGTTGATCCATTCGGGATCAGTTTTGGAGCCAGTGGGCTGATTTATGTTGGTCTATGGTTTGGAATAGAAGCGCTCATTCGTGGCAGTATTTCGTGGAAAACTGCTGCAATAATATGGTACACTAAAGCAGGCCTATTGTGATGTTTTCAATTGTAAGAGCTTTCGTGGAACGCTGTTGTGCATTACAAGAGGCACATTCTAAAGTTGCCCCCGGGTGAGCTGAAACCACCCGCGATTGGAATTGGAAGATTAATGCAAATCAGCCACACTCTGGGCAGGAATCCACTGTAGCAGGAATCGCTAAGCTCGCTAATGGTTCCAAGTAGAAACCCTATCAATTCATCGATGTTTCATGCACATCATCACTCACGTCAGTACATAAAAGTAAATAGCGTGGCATTAATGTCCTTGTCACCAGAAACACCAGATGGCCGCACTCAATGGCTACGGCCCATAAACAATCAATACACCCCGGCCCTTAGCTGTCAGCAGGAGAAGGAGCGATAAAAATGTTGAAACAAACCCCAAAAACATCCCGCCACCGAGATCTTCCTGTCCTCGGTTTAGCCGATGGGGTCCTGAAACACCCGCACGCACGCCTCATTTACGATTCCATGTACGTAACGTTAACAACCTGACGATATACGCACTCGTTTTCTGGGCCCGAGTATTGACACTGTCGGAATGTTATCATTTAATTTTCATCGCTTCCGGCATGAGCAGGAGGGAAGAGCTGGAGCCCCGTGTTTGTTTATTCACTCTTCACTAGCGTAACCAGTTGCCATCTCTTCGATTTCGATTCCGGGTGCAAGAAAACATCAACCCAACCCCAGACGACCGCATGGACGAACGCAAAAGATGTATCGGTTCCCAAAACAAAGTACCCAACCACGCATGCCAATGCGAAGAATAACTCAATAAAAGTGAATGTTTCCATCGTCTCCATGTTGGGGCCGTTAACGAGATCGTCCTCTGCTGCTTCTCGGGACATAAAGTTTGATTTGTGCCAAAGACTTCCGCCGGCCCGTGCGTGGCATTTGACGGAAAGCCATTTCCATTTCCAATTTCTTACGTGAAAACCTTCTCCCCGGCCCCCTCCGGCCTTTGTACATTACGTGACGGGTTTATGGCCTTAAAGTAAAGTGCAGAGTGGCATATAAAAATAACGCGTTCATTACGCTACCGAAGTGGCGTTACTAAACGGTCCTTTGCGGAATCTGGCACCGACATAGACAACGCGCCCGAGAAAGATGAAACACGTGGAGGACGATTCTAGGACTCCGTCCGCCGGAGGTTCACTTTTCATTGCGTAAGATGTGAAAGATGAAAGTATCATTAACTTTACTACACTCCTTTGGAAGCGGGTTCCATCAAAAGACGGGCCTAATATACCGGAAAAATGAAAGCATTCGCTCTGCCTGCTCCCCGGGTCGTACAATAAATCCCTGCTAGATGCCAACTGATCTGGAGCTCATAATTAATGTTAAACATCACCATGAAGAAGCAGCACTACGAATTGCACTACGCAAAAAAAAGGGAAGCAGAAAGAGCTTCGTAATGAAAAACCCGGGCCATGGCGGGGAACCTTGGAAAATGGAAAAAGTTTATAAGGCGTAAAAGCAACAAATGAATTCCTTTCCCGTAAGATTTTTCGTTTTTTTGTGTTGTGCGTCCTGTTCTAAGCAGCGGATCTTCCACATTAGCATTTCGCTCCGTTCCTCTATCCACCTGACCTGACGAAACCCTGGCCACGGACGCTGGTGCACCATCGGGGTATCCAAAAATCCGTCGACGAATCAGAGCGGAACGTGCGACTCAGGATTTGAACGGGCATAATTTCGGGGGATATTTCTGGATAAAGCTGAAGCGGCCAAGTGAAGAGAAGAAAGGCTGAGTCTTCAGAATTCAGCAACTTTTAAGGTAGTCATCGTTTCGCCGAGTGTCTTCATAGAACGCCAACCATCTGCGGCCTAAGGCAAGATGATACACATTTTTGCCGAAAGCGTTATACTTTCTTTAGATTTTCCCGACGCCCCGCAATTCATTCGCCGGCCAAGTTTGTGGTTTCGCAATTGAATATTTTAACTGTTGTCAGCAAGTTGCTGCGTGCGCTGTTGGCGGGAATTTATCTTTCCCCTCTCTAATGATGGTGGTCTAGCCGACCCGGCCGAAACTGGAGGGGCGTCCTCCGCTAGCCGACCACATAAATGATTGTCTATGTTGCCGGCGTGCTCTGCTCCGCAAGTATTTTAATCAAATATTCACACAGTCCGGGTGTATTATGCGTGGATCGTTTTCGGTCCCTCCGGTCCGCCGTTCGGCGAAAGATAAAACGAGGCGAATTAAATTAATTTCCAAGTACCTACTACAAGTTGCGGCGGATCGATTTATGGTGGCGGGCGGCCATTCGGTCGTTTGCTTTATGTGACTTTAGATACATTTTATCCCTTATAGCGCAGGCTTCTCAGATATCAGATCACTGGCGAGAGTTCTGAGTTCTGATTTTTTTTCGTTCCCCCTTTTTCCTGCAACAACAAAAAAAAACGGAGAAGTCGTATTAATCATTCCAGCTGAATGAGTGAGTGCCTTCAACACGATTCACTACCAACGCCGCTTAATCACCACATCCGGTTCCGGGCAATGGTTCGTGGAAACGTGACAAGCATCACCAACCAAGGCAACCTGGTTCCAACGTTCCACACCTTGTTGGGGACAATTTTAATGTCTGTCAATAAGACCTGCCTGCCCGACGGTTGCTGGTGAAAGGCCTGCTGCTTGACCGGAAGATGAAGAAGATGAATGTTCAACAAGCGTAGCCGGAATCGGAAACAAACGGTTTTCCGAACGAAGTGCCACTACTCGACACGGAGGAAATGCTGAAAGTGCTGACTTGTCTGGTTTGAGGGTAATTTAATTTAAGCCAAACGTTTGTCAGAACGCAGGCTCTCTTTGTGGGAAACCGAAACTCCTTCACCGAGCGAAGTGGATAGTCAGCATAAAATGTTTATTATTGCACGAATTGCACAAACCCATTCGAATTCGTCCTCTTTTATAAGCCTGCCCGACCCACCCCCCCTGTCCAACGCTTCCTGCCCAGTCCGCTTTCAACGGAAAGTGCTCCACAATGCCCTGGCTGAGGGCGGTGCTTTTCGGACTGTTTAATTGACCCATAAAACATAGATTTTCTAATGCATAGAGAATGAATGTGCAGCCACGTTTTCTGGGAGGGCCTTTCCGGAACGACTTCCTCACACTCTGGTTGGTTTGCAACACACAGAGAGAGGGAGAAAAAAAACGACTTTTACGGAAATCCTTTTGCATTTTTTATACTATTGGGTTCGGCTCTCCGGTCCGGTTTCGGTAGTAAAATTGCATCGAACGACAAGAAGAAGCGACAAACAAAAATAGTACCCCCGGACAGGATGCATTAGAGTCGATGCGAGCAGTGCAATTGTATTGTGGCTGTACTAGCCACACCGGACATATTCCCTGGCCCGAACAGTAGTAGTTATTGCGTTTGCAACGGCCGCCAAGATAAGTGAGATTATTCCGTTCCCGGCAAAATTTACTGCCCGGGAAAAGGGTACAATTTTTATGGCTCAGTTAATGTCCCACCGGTGTGTCAGTCAGTCGGGGTAATCCGCGGCCTAGTGCTGCTGTTGGGGATAGATAGATTTCAAATAACCGCATCATTGCACCGGGAACCGCACCAACCGTCGCTAGAGTTGACTGGCTTCGTGCTGGGGGAGATGAATAATGCAATTGCAAAAATCTCACCAAATATCCTTGCCCTCTGGGACAGCTGTCGAATGCTGGTTGCGGTGGCGCAGCATATGTACGGGGTGATTTTGCTGCGTGTGATACGATTGAAATGCAATTGAATAATTAAATTGGGATTGAGCTTTCGGTCTACTCGGTGCCGGTTGGTAACGCGATACTCGCTTGCCTGGCGCAGTTGTTGCGGGAACTCGTAAGCCAGTTTGATCCTAATTTTATTTCACGCTAATTAACTTCTGTTGCTGTGCGCTTTGATACGCCACGTTGAGAGGGTGGATTAAGCGCACTAATAGCGGGTAGTGGTTCAAAAATCAATTTACTCCCCTTTCTCATTGGATTTACAGCCGGTAAGCTGTATTACACACAACCTCGCGAGTGTTTAGTCTATATTTGAGCTAACTTTATTTCTTACCTTATTGTACAACAAAAGCCCACCCAACGGCGGGTCATCTGTCGCCCCTGAGTAGATAGGCCCAGAAAGCGTACTTTGCGAACAGCACGATGGCAACACATCCCGTCACCTTGTACCGTTTCGTGGCCGTTTGCGTCTCTCTGTCCCCTCGCTGTGATTGTCACGCCATTAGGCAGCTCCGGGTGTGAAGGCCTCGGGCAGCTTGACTTTCGTTCAACCCGTTCGCTGCATCCTTTGCATCCAGCAGTCCTTTCTTGCCAGCCACAGCACCACCAGTCGGAGTGATGTTGAACCGTAAATCATTATCTCTGAGGCGTTTCTGTACTACCTTGCCGGTGTCCTTTACACTCGCCTCGAAGCGCTGCGCAATGTCCTCCTGCTTTGCCTTGTTGCCTGCACCATCGCCCGTAACCACGACACGCACTTCGTACGATTTGTTTAACCATTTCAGAACGTTCTGTATCTTTGAGGCGAGATCGTGCTCCGCGATACGGGCACTAATCGTGAGCAGCTTGTCGCCCTTGACGGAAGCATCCTGTTTGGTCTTTTTCTTCTCTTCGCGGCGCTTTAGGTCTTCGTTTAAGTACTCCGCACCGGTCATTAATCTAAAATAAAAACGCAGTTTTAGTGGTGGGACGGGTGGACATAACACGATTCTTCTTACCTGTAAACCGGACGTTGCGTTTTTGTGTCCAAGTCGGTAATCTTTACCAACTTCAAATTACGCCGGTTGGATATTTTTACTGCTTCGTCCAGATTCACTATCGATATCGATTCGTCTGACGAAATAAGGGTTATCTTTGGTGCTGTTTTTGCCTTCTTGTTGCTATTCCCAGCACTGCCCGTGCCGGGTTCTTGGGGTTTCGCGGTTTTCGTGGAGTAAAATAGCACATTCTGGGTTGGAACCACTGCCACTCGTTGCCAACTTACAGGTGGGTGTTTTAAAACCAGTTGCCGAAACGATGAGCCCACTATTCGAGAGATAAAATTCATTTTTATTTGTTTTGTTTTGCGTCGTACACGAAAGAGTAGTTTTGGAAATTGTCACAAAAACAGCTGATATTGTTTTGATGTAAGCAGCAAGAAAATTATGGCTCGCTTAACTTTGTCAAGCAAATCGTAATTATTGAATTGAAATGAAAATTGTGTTTTGCAATTGTAAATATGAAATAAAATCACAAAAAGCATTATTTTCATATTGTTAAATAAAATCATTTCGATTAAAAGCGATAAAATGTTAATTATTCCAACCGACGTTCAAATTTGACAGCTGGCTGCTTAAAGTTTGACATTTGATTTGCACGCGCGCAGACAGACCTACCGGTGTATTTTAGTGGCGGCCATATTGTGCATCGGCTGAACAGGTTCTTCTCGTGATTTGAAAGTTTTGCAGAGTTTTCAAGTTAATAAACGATAGTTTGATTTAATTATGTTCTTCTTGATAAGATTTATCATAGCGATGCAGCATACAACTGCACTTTAATTTGATTGAGTACAGCAGAAGGTGAAATGTTTGTGCAACCCTTTACTTGACAAGCCGCCGAGCATTGTCCAACCTCGTGTGAGTGCATTTTTGTTGCATTCTCGTTATTTCTTGTGCACGGTAAAAAGTAAGTTCGCTTGGTTCCGCAAATTGTGATCACAATCGTGATTAATCCGCGACGGTTCGAGCGAAACCCGTCCCCAAAACCAGAACCGTACACACGTTTGTGTACGCAGTACAGTTCCGCGTGTGCACATAATCGATCGCAGGTTCAACGAACGCGAAAACATTCATTCGCCCTCCCCCACCACCGTGCAGCATTACAAGTGGTTGCGAGGCGGGTTTTTCCTGCACCCCGCAATAGCCAGGGTTTTCACACGTAACCAAAATGGTTTTCGCGAGCTACAACAGTGCGTCGTATCTGCTACCGCTGGATAATGATCAGAGCGTATCGTTCTATCGGAACGAGAATCGACTCTTCCCAACCGCTATCGGGCCGTCCGCTGGGGGTGTTGGTGCACCCCCACCCGGAAGAAACAACAGTACCACCTCCGCGAACGACATGAGCATTACCGACATGCTTACCGCGGCCTACCATCACGAGATGCAGCAGCAGCACCAAACGGTCAGCGGTGGCGGAGCTGGTGGTGGCGGTAGTAATGGCACTAGCGGTGGAAACATGAACGCGGGTGATTGCCCTTTCGGCCGGGTTCAATCACCACCAACCGCGCAACACCACCAGCAGCCGCAGCTCCATCGCCAGCAACAACAGCAGCAGTTGTCGGTGTACCCGTACCATCGTTTTGGTGGAACCGTTGCCATGTGCGACGATTTCCAGCCGGTTGGCTACTTCAACGGATCATCCAACGGTTACTACGGGTTCGTCCCATCGCTAGCTCCAACAGGTGGCGGCACAGATGCTGGGGGGCATTCGAGCAATAACAACGTGCTTCCGGGTGCTGCCGTCAACAACAATCGTCCCCCAGCAACAACGGCAAATGTCAACGGTCACCTGTCGGCAATCGATTTCCATGGCAACCAGCACCACCATCACCGTATCAGCTGTAATGCAGAAGCCGGCGAGCAAAACAATAACAACAACAACAACAACGCGGACGACGAAGGAATTTTCCATGTGCAACCGTTTGCGGCACAACAGATTCCCCGGAAGCGTAAGGAGCTTAATCAGCCCGAGGATGAGGAAATGGACACCAACGTACAGCTGACGGCAGGCGGACATCAGTACCCGAAACGGCGAAAAACTGACCCGGAAACGGTGGCGGTGGACGGCGGAATGGGTTTTCCGGTACCGACGAGCGTATCGTTTGCTGGACACCACGCTGCTGTTGGAGGAGGTACGTAAATGCAATTGCAGTTGCAAGTGATGTCATAATGCTAATTTTAAAGGCCCCCAAAATAACTCAGATTGAAACATTTCCAATTACGTCCCGTTCATCTTCATTGCTGTTGAGTACAGTGTGTGCCATTGTAGTGTGATTTGCAAACAATTAACGTAAGGACGTAAAAATGGGAAAATGGAGATTAATTACGTTCGAATACTGGATTCGCGAAGCGTTTTTCAAAAATATTATCAATTCTGGAACCATATTAATTATGTTAGAATTATTTTTATGGCACTCTCTGTATCTCATCCAAATTTATTCCATCATCAGACGCCTGTAGCTATTTCTGACTTTGCGTCTCCCTAAAAATCTTGCCAAAGTTTGTGTGGGAGTGTAACGTGTAATGCCGCATGCTGACTTACTTACAAACACACACACACACACGCAAATGTACAATGGAATGAATATTAAAATGTGTCTGTTTTCGCCCTTCTGCCCTGCGGCTTCTTTACCGTAGTATCGTACCAGCACCAGGCAGAGGTACACAACCCGGCCGTCGATGAGATGGAATGCCAGGACCAGCCCGCCCAGCAACATCCCGCCGTGACGCTGCAACCCACCACTAATGGGTTCCATGCGGTGGACGTACATCATCCCGCCGGACAGCAGCCGACAAGCAAGAGTAAATATTTCGACACCAGTCGCTGCATGATGTCGCACATGATTTAGAGTTGGGGCGGCAGGACCGGCCGACGGTCCCGGGGATGAGCTCATACCGATGAAGACCCGGACACATGCTAATCAGTTGACGCTTGCCAGACCAATCTTCTCCCTCCTTTGTTTGTCGTAATCCACCTTTCTTCATCTTGCACGATTCAACCCCGAGCTCGTTACAATCTTTACATTAATTCAAACAAACACCTCTTAACTGACCTCGTTTCCTCGACCTGAAAATTCTTCTTTCACTTAGTTCTCTTCTTCGTTTTCTTCTTTCTCTTTCCTTTTTCTTTTTTGGTTACCTTAAACCGCCCCCAAACACACCCACATACACAAACACACACACACACATGCGCGCGTGTTAAGTTCAGAGGAGGGATGAACGGTTGCCCAGCGCCATCGATGGTAGGGATGAGCGCGATGCTGCGCTGCCGAAGCTGATGCCCATTCATCCGTGTGTTCATCGGCTTCCGGTCGGTCGGTTCGGGGGCGATCTGGACCTGTTCCACAGTTTGCACGGTACCGGTGGCTGGTTGCCGGTAGGAAAGTGACCTTACTGATCGGAGGAAGCGTTGCAACAGATTTCAAGTATCGTTACGTTTTGGTCGGCTCACCGATCCGTATCCGTCATCCATCGGCCGTCGTCTCCACTAAGCGGCTGACCGCACTCGCACGTTCTACGATGTACCTACAGACGGATGTGTTCGCCTTTTTATATGACTCTACGCTAAGGAATAGGACTACAAAAGGATGTTAGGAGTGTAAGTGAGCACCCGCACCCCGCACGGAAACGCTACTAGAAGTGTACTTAACTATAGAGACTTAGAGCACACCGGTTGAAACTAATATCGGACGGGCAAAGCAGTCGGCTAAGAATTCTTTCTTTTTAACTTCTAGCTCTTTCTTTACAAACTCTTTCAACAAAACAATCAAAACTACAATTAGACTTAGTAGAAGCGGGAACCAGAGGTTCTTTATTAGTATAGCAGATAGCTCACGTGTTCCCCGTGTGTTGCCGTAGATGAGATCTTTGTTGTGTGATATGTCCGGAAAAGTGATGTCTCAATTGACCATTTTTACGTGCTCCGGGAAGAAAATAAAAACACAAAAACGATGCACGGGTGTTGCTACTTTTCAGTTAGTTTTAAAAGAATTGCTCTGAGAACCCGAGGTGAACCGATCATTTTAATGATGAGGCTCAACGACGCGTCTTGTGCGAAGCTTCCCGTATAAACACACGGCTCTTATCAAGCTGGCGGTCAGTTCTCAAGAGGATAAAGAAAAAAGAAACATTAAGAGCTTAGTTGCGCACCTAATCGATGTGCTTATGTATTATAATTTGAGTTGCTTGAGGGCTGCACTTCTGAAGTAATACGGGATAATATTATGCGCGTTGGGGGTATATTATGGGTTTGCTTGTTCTTTATGAGTCGACGATTATTTGAATAACCATATCCTAATCATCACTTGGCATCCGGGTCGTAGTCGTCTTCCATTGCCAGAAGCTTTAATAGTAAGATGAATGATGTTGCTCCTGCGCGAAAAGAAGGAGAAATCGAATTAGAAATCTTTCTCAGCACAAATATCGAAGTGATCTTTATACCTCCGTCTGCTCCATATGCTCGTCAGCGACCTCTTCCGACTGCCAGTTGTTGTTTATATTGTTTCCATTGTTTCCTCCGCCCGGTCCGCCCGGTGTTGGCACGTTTCCATTGGTGCCACTCGGTCCACCACCGTTCATTTGCTGCATCCGTGGCTGGGTTGCCGTTTGCTCTTCCGAGGCCGGTTTCTTCTGCACAACCACGGTCCAGCGATCGTCAAAGTTGGTCCCACCACCACCACCACCACTACCACCGGCCGCCGAATGGTCGATCGTAGGGTTTGCTCCACCAACAACGACGGCAGCAGCAGCAGCAGCCAAGCTTCCGGTCGAATTTTCCATATCGCACACCTGATCAGCTTCGGCGAGATCGTACGTCGTCGAGGAGTAAACCACGTTGGACGAGCTGGAACTGACGACTACTGCCGATTCGAGCGGTCGATGCTCTCCCGCGACAAACGCGGCTACTCCGTTTCCATTTCCCACGTTTTCGGCCGCGTTACTACCTTCATAGCCCGCCTCTACCGGCTGCACGTCATCAGCGTAGGCTTGGTTTTGCTGGCTCCCAACAATCACCGGGCCACCCGTAATCGCGTCCTCCTCCTCCTCTCCTTCCTCCCCCTCGACCGCAGACGAGCGTAGCAGGATGTTGTTTAGAAAGTTCTCCAAATTCGAAATAAACTCATCCTTATCGGTGCGGTTCCAGCTTTCCAGATGGCGCAGGAAATCCTCCCGACTAAACACATCGCTTCCGGCAGTTCCGCCGTTCACAGGCAGCTCACCACCAGCACCTCCCTGCCGCTCATCACCTTGCGCCGAAAGGAAGGAGGCAGCGGCCAGCAACGACGCCGCCGGAGACTGTCCCGAACGCGAATGGTGATGATGGTAATGATGCTGGTGGTGATGGTGATGGTGGTGTTGCTGCTGCTGCTGCTGCTGCTGTCCGGCATCACCGACCGGTTGTCCGTAATCCGTAACCGGTGCCCCACCACCAGCCGCATGATTACAGATGACCCCGGCTATTTTAAACAGCACCGAATCGTTAATGTAGTCGACCGAATTTATCACCGACACAATGTCGCCCATTATGATGTTAATGATTTCCGAATTGGCCACCGCTATCGGTACGAGTGGCTCTTGGTTGAGGGGGCGTGCTGCCGAAAGAGGTCGACGTCCAGCGCCCGATGGAGTGCTGCCGGATGTGGAAGCGTTCGGCAAGGACGACGGTAAACCATCCCCAGTTGTAGAGCCTTGTCCACCGGTCGGATCCGATCCATTAGGAGGAATGTAGTGATATTGTTGCTGCTGCTGCTGCTGCTGACGAAGATTGGTATAGTTTTGCACCACCTCCAGCTCAACGGCCGCATCCTCGTTCCTTGTGTCGCGTGGTGGCGTATTGCGTGCCTCACTACTGTTCACTATTCCTTCCCCAACAGCACCCACTCCCTCCGGCATGTTGGCCAATCCGCTAGACGCCAGCAAATTGTTGCTTCCCACATTGTTTACATGGTTTTCCTCCTGCAGCGTCGATTCGATGTAGCGATTGTACAGCTCCTGTATCGATTGCAACGTGCGCTGCCGCAGCGGATCGGACGAGATCAGCTGCAGCTCACGGAACAGCTGTATGAGAAAGTGAGGCCGAGATTCGTTCGCTGTGATGAGATTCTTCACCTCCTGGTAAACGTTTTCTTTCAGCGCTTCAAACAGTTTCGAGGTCGACCTGAAAGGGTTAAAAACGTGGATTAGCGCAAATGGAAACGGGATCGTGTACGGTTCAAGCCGAACGCACTTGGAATCGTGTTGGTACGTGCAGGTGGACGCGAGATTCATGTCTCCCCCACCGGACACGTAACATCCGCCGCTTCCTTCCCCACCGGCCCCAGCATCCCGGCAGGATCGCAACGATAGTGGATACTTTTTGTGGCCACTAGCTTTCGGGTGCGTTTTGTTCGCGAGACCCAGATTGATGGGGTTCGTGTGGAACTGCAGTTCGCCGAGATCGAGAGAGTTTGACTGGTTTAAGGGCGTGTGATGGGAGGGTGGTTGCAGTTGCGGCGTTGGAATCGGTTGCTGCTGCTGCTGCTGAGTTCCCATCCCACCAGACGCTGGATGCTGGGGAGTGGACTGGTGTAAAGCCTGTTGCGGGACCGGTGCGTACGGATGTGCTTGAGTGGACTGACCCGATCCGACTAGCTGAGATTGTGAGCGATGCGGTTGTTGGCGAGTGGTCGGAACCGGTGGCTGAGATTGATACGCTTCCTGCGAGTGTCTTCCGCCATGCAGCGAGTGTACTCCAGGCGATTGGGTTTGCTGCTGTACCTGGGCCTGGGCATGCTGGTGACGCTGATGATCAACAACCTGCGCACTGCAGTCGTCGATCGGTTGCTCTTGATTGGGATGATAGCCCAACAGCTGCTGTTGCGATCCGGACGATTCCAGCTCCTGACACAACCCACCACTGTTCGCCTGATTCGAATTGCTCAGCGAGTTGTTGCGTGTAATGTTGATCGATTGCGCGTACTTGTTGCTCTGGTTGTTCATGTACTGATTCGAAGCATTGCTATTATTACGCTGCAGCTGATTGTTAATCGTATTGCAACCGCTGCCACCAGCATTTCCAGACCCGCCGCTTCCTGTGCTCCCGCCGCTTCCACCAACTCCCGCGCCACCACCACCACCACCACCACCGCAAGCTGTTCCTCCTGCTGCTCCTGAGCCACCTGCAATACCACCAGCAGCACCACCACCACCACTGCCACCTCCGGCACTGCCACTTTGCGAGCATGACTCCTCGTTGCTTTTACAACTGTTGCTCGATAGGAGATTTTGTCTTGAGTAGCTGCAGAGAGTGAGAAAAGGAAGCGCATTAGCATTATGTTTGGCAATCTGTAACAAGGGCACACCAAAACTACAAGCAATAAGAACGGAGCTGACAAACGTGACAAACTCGATAAGAGCCTCTATAGATAGGTTTTAGGAGCTTAATAACGAGAGCAAGGCCTGAGGGAGAAATAATTGATTTCTACAAACGGGCAACAGGTTAATAGCACAACATTTCCACACACAACTCAGCTGTTATATTAAAAAAAGGGAATACAAACAAAAACTTCACTCACACAAACAAAAGGACGACGCTCAAACTTACCCTGGTTCGTATCAAAACAGTGCGCGTTAGCAGAACTAGCTTCCGCTGCCTCTAAATCTCTACTCTATCTCAAAAGCCTTCAAACCAAAGGACATTTCCGATCGGGGCTCTCTCTCTCTCTCTCTCTTTGTCGCCACGGTGAGCACCATCACAAAATTAGGAAGGGGAAATAATCAACAGCAAAAGAGAGGATCGGATAGGAAAAAGGGTTGGCGGGCAGAACAAGACGCCAAGCGATCAATGAAATACGCGCGTGTGTGTGTTTGAGTGGGAAGGAGACGGGGGCATGAAAGCTGTAGCAACTCATATCGTGATCTTATTCTACAACTACTAGCTAACCAACAGGGTATGATAACAACATGAAGTACGGGAAGAAAATGGCCACCAAACCGGTCGGTAGTTACCTTCGGAAGTTGTCCCAATAATTATTGGCCCTCACTCCCGGCAGCACCTGGTTGTTGAGAGCTTGCGTTTGCTGCTGCTGCTGCTGCTGCTGGGAGGAGGAATCTTGCTGCTGGCTGTACAGATTGTGATTGTTCTGCATGTTTGCGTTCGAGAGGTTGTTGTTTACCGTGTTGTTGAGATTGTTGTAGTTCTGGCCAAAGCGCAGCGAGGACTGATGGTGTTGCTGCTGCTGCTGCTGATGATGATGCTGCTGTTGCTGGGCAAGCAAAGATGGCGTCGGTGTGGCCGGTTGCGATCCGCTGCTGCACAGATTGTTTATCATGTTTGGTGCGACCGAACCGGCGCCGTACTCGTTCGCCATGCCGGAGGTGGCTTCGGTGGCCGTAACACCACCACCACCGGACTGATCATCGTAAAGTGCATTGTTAAGCGTGTTAATGTTAAGCGGGCGCACACTCGAGCGCAACCGACCGGCGGCATTGGCACCGCTCGGCGGTAACCCTGCCTGGGCGGGGTTAGTATTGTTACGCTGCACGGTTTGATTCGCGAGGCATTGTGAAGCTGGCGGCAGTTGCTGTGGGGACACCAGCGGGTGGGTTGGTGGAACCCCAGCAGCAAGCGGACTGTAGGGCGGTTGGGAGAAAGGTTGCATTGGCTGCTGCTGCTGCTGCTGCGGATGAGAGGCCAGATGGAGATGGGAGTGAGGATGGTGGTAGGGGGAGGATTGCTGGTGCTGCTGATGCGACATCATCGGCTGTTCGGAGCGAGCCCGCGCGTACATGCTGCTGGCCGCGGGGGCTGCATTCGAGGCGCTCATCGAACCATTGTTGGGAGGTGTTGATTCTGCCCTGATCAACGTGGTGGCCGCCATCGATGGGCCATGGTTTTCGTGCAGCAGCAAGCTGCTGTTAGTGCCGAGTATCCGTTCCTGGAGCTGCAAAAAAAGGAAGTTAAACCATCGGAATTCAGCAGGGGTCTAACGTGGGAACATAAACGCGTCGCTTACCAACAGGACAGCACTGTTGAGATTGTTGATTTCGCGCTGCTGAATCCACAGCAGCTGGTTGCACTGCGTGATGGAGTTCATCAGCATCTGCTGCGTTTGCATGATGTGTTGAAACACGATCGGATCGGGCGGTGTGTTCGGAGTGGCCGCGTGCGGTGGCAACAAATTAGCCGCCACGCCATACGGGCCGCCTCCGGTGCTCCAGCTGCTTCCATACGCTCCTACGCCGCCTCCGCCGCCACCGACGTAACCAGCAGCGGCCGCATGATGAGACAGATCGTGCATCACGGGCCCGTACGGCAATCCGTAATGTGGGCTGTGTGGGCCCGTATTCGAGCTGGACAACCCACCGGCTCCGCCACTCGTGCCAAACACGGGCCACGGCGAAGAACCACGATGATCACGCCCGATTGGGCCAGCTCCGGCCGAACCAACCGGTGCACCGTCTGCATCAATCTCGCTCCGCTTCAACCGATACCGATCAGCGGCCGCGTTACGATTGCATATATCGGGCATCGGTGGTGGAAAGCTGCGCGTACTGCTCGACTGATAGCTGGCCGATTCGAGCTGTGCATGGGCGAAGATATCCGACGTGACACCGGAGTCGGCAGAGTTGGTTTTCGAATCGTTCGTCGCATTGCTGCCGGCCGTATTGTTCTGCAGCGAACCGCTAATTGCCGACGGGGCCGGTGCCGGTGGAATGATCGCATGGGTCGAAGGGGTGCCGCGATGATGCGACCCAGCACCACCACCACTACACGATTCAACCGAGGACGAAACTACCGAAGACGGGCCGGGCGCTTTCGGAAGGGAAGCTACCGCCGGCTCATGAGCACTCACCCCTTCCACCACCGACGAGCGAGACAGTTCCGTGTTTTTCTTTATGCTCTGCGTCATCTTCTCGATGCGTTCCAGTTCACGCTTTTTCTGCTCCAGCTCCGCCTTCAGCTCCATCTGCTGGCGTTCTTTTGGCCCCGCAGGAGCGCGCCCGCTCGGACCGGCCATCGATACGAACGAGGCGACATGGTTGGTGAGCTTTTCGCTTGCCTGACTGCTCGCCTGTTGCTGCAGCTCCATCACATTGTTCCGACGCTTGTGCAGATCGTTCCGGGCGTGCTTCAACCGGTCCCGTTCGGCGGCAATAGATTTGGCTTGCTCGCGCAGGTCCTGCGTCATCGCTTGCAGTGCTTCTACACGCTTGTTCAGATGGTCACGCTCCTGCTGGGACAGGTCCGACGACCCATCCACCACCGCGTCGTTCGGGATCGTCGTACCATTGGGAAGCAGCGTTATCGGTGCAGAACTCATCGAACGGGAACGGGAACGGCTTCTGCTGGAACGGAGCTGTTGCTGTATGGCAATCGCTGCCGCCGCTGCAGCTCCTTCCTCATCCTCGTCGTCGCCTTCCTCTTCCTCCTCCGGTGCGTCCTCCTCCTCGTACTCGTCCTCCTCGTCGATAGATTCCTGGCCCGTTTTCATCTCGATCAGCTTAACCGTGTCCATCATCTCCTTTAGGCGGCGCAACTGTGACTTCATAGCGTTTATCTCGTTAATCTTCTCGCTCAACATGTCGGCTGTGCCGTTCAGAACGGATGCTTCCTCTTCGTTCAGCGGCCCTTCATCGTCTTCCTCGTCTGCCGTGGTCGCAGCAGCTTGTCCATTGCGCTGTTCATCGCTCAGCTGGCGGTGCGATGGTACGGACATTCCTTCCACCGTGGCTACCGGGTTTACCCCACAACTCGTACCTTCCATGGTGCTGCCACCACCGTTGAGGAATATTTTCGTCGCATTCCTTGCATCGGATGCGGTTGCTGGTGCGTGCGTTAGCTCGATGGGTACGTTGCGCTGTTCCGTTGCTGCCTCGCCATCGAACTGTCGATTCGCGTCCATATTCAAATTCTGCAGCTCCGAAACGAGATTATGCATTTGGCTTTTCTTGTCGCGTAGTTCCTGAAACTTTTGCTGCAACATCGCCTGATCCGCTAGGACGTCGGCGTCATTGTCGGGTCCTAGCATGGTGCTTAGCTCTTGCTGGTTTTGGATGAAGGTAGACAGCAGACGCATTCGCTCCATGATGCTACCGATGCCGTCCTGCACCTGTTCCACCGTTTGAAACGATTCGATCGGGGGAGCTACACTGGCCGTGTGCATCTGCCGGATCGATTCCATCTCCTGCAGTTGCTGACGAGCTGCTTGCTGCAAGCGAAGCAGATGAGCTTGCTGTTCTTTGAGTGCTTGCATATTTTTGGACTGAGACTCCATGCGGTAGCGCAATTCGTCGCAGGATGCCGACGGTGGGACGGGTGTTGTCGATTGGTTTGTGCTGATGCTTTGCACCGATTGCGGTCGCGGACCACCGTTCAGCTGTGGGCAGTAAGCGAAGGGTAGGTTATTATTTATACGAAGCACATTACTTTAGCGGCAACAACATTGACAGAGTTAAGTAAGGAGGAGAATTGTTACATTAGCGAATTGACTGGTTTAAGCAAAATACAGCGAGAGGCAATTTAAACCAAAACGATACCTCTCATCGAAACGCTCTTTTGCTCAAACGGGCTAAAACATCATGCAGTTAAGTAAAACATTGTCTTTTAGCATTTAGAGGTAGCTGCACACACACAACACACCAACAACAGCACAAGCCACAATCACTCGGATAAACCGGATAAACGCACCTCCGTTTCGGAGTGCCGCACGTCCTCCAGCGTGGCGGAGTTAATCGGCACAAAGTAACAACTCTCGTCTCCCATACTTGCACTCTCTGCTCTGCCCTTTCCGCCTCACAACACCACCACTCACGTTATCTATCTGCACCGACGAGATGAGATTTGTGGTCAGCTTGATGTACTCCTGAATCTGATTCAGCGTATCCTCAACCGTACCGGTGGCGGAGCTGAACGGAAGTGTAGCGGGACCGTATCGCGATCCGGAAGAGGTCGATGGCACGGCAGCACCAGCGAGTAGGTGATGATGTTGTTGCTGCTGCTGCTGCTGCTGCTGCTGCTGCTGCTGCTGCTGTTGTTGCTGATGATTAGAGTTTTTGTTCAAGTTCAACTGATTCTGCGAGGCACCATCCGGTACGCGATAGCTCAACGGTGAGGACGTCGATCGTGCTTGTGCCGCTTGGCTTTGTTGTTGCTGAAGAAGCAAGAGTGGATTTAGGATGTGCTGCTGCTTCGGTACAACTCCCGTAACGGATGAACCACCGGCCTGTCCACTGTGAAGCAAATTGTTAATGCTGTGTGTCGATCCAACGGCAACTCCACTGCCACTTGCTGAAGCTCCCTCGTTGAGGCGGAAAGTTTGCTGTAGAGCAGAATTCGGCGTGGTAGGAATCACCACACCGACTGCAGTGTTGTGCGGCTCGCTCTGTTCACCACCGGCTCCTTCGTTCAACAGGTTACGTCGCACGATTGGCCGTACCGGGATGTAGCGGCTGTTATCTTGCAGCGACAGATTATCTGCAACGAGAGCACGATTGGGTGTATAAATAGTCATTCAAAACTCGTGCAACATTTATCTCTCGCCTCACCGAAACCAAAGAAATAATTCTGATAATAATACCCGTTCGTGATAAGTGTGGAAACCTAGCTGAAGGATAGGTTGATTCACATACTGAAAAGATACTAAATCTTTCCTTAACCACCCGTGTAAGATCGCTCCAACACAACCGCACACAGTGCCGGCGTGAAGGCCACCGGGCGTCGTGTGTTTTTGTGGGGTGCGTTACACACCTTGACGCAAGCAAATGCCGCTAAATTTAGATCATAAGCGCGGGGTTTGCATCGGACATTTGAACGAAATTTGGAAACGCCAGTGCGAAGAAACTGTAACGCTTGTAATTGCGGCAATTTATCGCTCGCGCCCAAAACGGTATCTCGCGTTTCGCGTGTCGCGAAAAACAGCTTCCAAATCGATAAAATCAGGTAGTCTCACCGTGGCCGTGATGATTGGCCTCGTGTTTGTCATTCAATTTAGATGAGATGTATTTTTGTCCCGCAATGACGTCTGTCGGCGTAGAATCGAAATGAAACACCAAACATGGAAAATTGGATGAAGAAATGATTCACACCTAGCTAGAATGAAGCAGAAAAACAACCAGCCGGATAATTTCACTGCGGTCGGCGCATTATTCACTCACCGATTTCGTAACAGGTGCCTTCACCAGGTGTCCGATTGTTGCGTGGTTTCAGAAGAATGTTCTGCCCTTGCTGCTGCTGCTGCTGCTGTTGCTGGCCACTTGTCGATGGTTGTTGTGCGCCACTGAAATGTGGCTGCTGCTGTTGTTGTTGGGAATTGTTGTTCGGGACCACCGACGTTGCGCCGGAAACGTTCGCCCAATCGACGAGTACCTTTAGAAGTAAAAACACTGTCACTAAAGCGATCCAAAAGAGCAGCACGCTTCCGTCGATCATTGGCCGAAGCAAGTCACGTTTTCGGTTGCCGAGTTGCTACAGACTGGCGTATGCACGATCGCAGTCCGGCCCGTAACCGCTCTCGAGCTGCTCATGTCGTGGAGAGATGCGCGAAAAGATGGCCCTTCCGTTCTATAATTAACCTGCCCGATTTGCCCCGAATCACAACGACGCTACCGGTGCCGTGTGCGCACTCGTGCCCACGCGTACAGACATTAGAACTCACATTGAGCTGCTGCTGGAGCTGGTCCCTCCGGGTCGGGGCGACGATTTCCTGCGGAACCGCATTTTTCTTAGACGATTTCGATTTCGGCTTTGTGCCCGTCTGCCGGTTGTTGTTCTGATTATTGCTCGAACCCGGCGCCATTTTATTGGTGCAGCAAGAAGGAAACACAAATGTATACGCTTGTTCCAGAATTTTTCACTCCCAACATGCACTGCTGGAAGACATCTTAGGAGCGGCCAGACAGGTGATCTTAACGACACTTAAAAGTTGGATTTTGAACGGTTAGACACACACTACTTAAGTACGAATTGCTCCGGAAGGGATCAACATAAAAGATTACAATATTTTCGGGCGTTTGAAATGTGAAAAAAAGGATAATTTATCACGGTAAACGACAGACACGGGCGTTTTGTTTTCTCCAGACGAAAGAAGTTTTTATGTGTGTTTTTTTTTTCTTTGGCTATTGTTGACGTTTCGTTGACAGCGGGATGAAGTTGACGTTCAAGGTGTATAGAGGCGCAAGGTTGCTAGAAGTAAGGTTTTTTTGAATTTTGAATCAGCTGATTGTTCAATCAATTTTGAACTTTCCGACCTTCCTTTACCTTATTTGAACTACTAGAGCATACAATAATCGATGTTATGTTGTGATTCTGCAATTAGCTAAGTATTCAGTCGAAAAGCGGTTGAATTTTCAAGTTTAGCCTTCTCACTATAGTGAGCAGAATTTGATGAATTCACCACTGTGGTAAAGTGAGAGAGAGATATCTCTTTTGATGCTAGACCGCGGTTTGCGTCGGCCGAATATGGGAACAAGAGTGAGGCAGAGCATCATCGAGCCTTCTCTCGCAAAGATGGTGGTGAGATCAACTTGAGAGAGAATGTTAGCTGGTGGTCTATACAACTGTGAACGGAACTTTGAACATGCAAATCAAAAACTGTGGAAAAAATAATTTCAAGACAACTTGAAACTAGTTTTTTACACGTCAAATGGAACATTATTTCAAATTACACAAACTTCTCTTAAAACTTTTTTGTCCAATCAACATCAGTTTACAAAAGGAAAGAGATGGAAACAATCGCTCGCTGTCTCGAAGCGCCGTAATCTCGCGAGATTCCCGCTCCCGACACGCGTTCAGGTTTGCGTTGCCGAAGAAGCACATCAGGTTTTTTCTCTCGCAACACTCGAAGCGAACGGACGTGCTGGGTTGGTGCGTCCGCGAGTGTGTTTCAAAAAAGGTGGTTCTTGTATTAAACTCTACGTAATGCAAGCGCGCAGACAATAAAAGAAAAAAAATCAATTCACTGTTCAATCACAAAGTAATAAAATAATAATTTGCTGCAAAACGCAAATTTTCGGCAAACGTTTTCCGGGTCGCATTTGTCAATTTTGCCAAGTATGTGTGTGTAGCCGTGTTTTGGAGTGAAACTATCTAGAACGTCCGGAAGGGTTGCAAAAGATCGGGTAAGCGAAAGAGTGGGGCGGTTCGTTGTTGTTTTATAGGAAGGGGGTGGCGATGGGAGTGGGACATTAAGCATTAGAGAGAAAAAAAACAAGATCTGACTCTTCCCACCCGCACCGAGGAACGGCGTGTAACGTCATTTAACCGTAGCTGAGAGAGAGCCAAACAAGTGAGAATAGGGAAAGTGAGAGTGAGCGAGAAAGAGAGTGAGCATGACAGATGCGTAAATGGTCGTCGGTGCGAGCGGGATGCGAAGATGTGTAGTAAAAGCATTATGTTGAGCGCGCATAAATGCATATGTGTGTGCAGTTGTGTTGTGAGGTTTTTTTTATTCAGTGCATTTTATCTCTCTTGTCGTTTTTTTCTGTTGTTATTGCTGCTACATGCAAGAAATAAAAAGAGGATGGCAGCGTGCTGATTAATGAAGTGAAGTGTGATTATATTGCCGGTGTTGCTGTTGCTCACTGCGAAGGGAAAACGCTTAACCTCGTTGCTGTTTTTCTTCTTATCAATTAACGGGATTTCAATTTTTGTTGCAATTTTTCATAACGCTAATTGTTCAGCACGGCATGGAAGTAATTTCAATGTTTTTCTGCTGTTTTGCATGCGTGATAACGATGAGAGGGATTAAGTGACGTGTGATCAACAAACTGTCTTTCTTGTTCACCACCTTCTACGCGGTGAGCTCGCAATAGAGCGATAATCTCAGTGGCGTGAATTTGAGTGTGAATTTATTTCCGACAACACAAGGGTTCTTTATGCGTGCGCTCATGTGTGTGTGTGTGTGTGTGTGTGTGTGTGTGTGTGTGTGTGTGTGTGAATGTGTTGGTGCATGGTTTGCATGTTTTGTCACGAAAACTCGATTTCTTTTGTTCCTATTGCACCCAATCGATGTTCGATCGCACTTTTCGAGAGGACACTTCCGTACATGTGTATGTTTGTGTGTGCGTAAATGCATGTGTGTGAATAAGTAATAAATGATTGCATATACATTGTCGATCCGGCTCCATCCAATCGGTCCGTTTTTGTCCCGCTGTTTAAATATTCATTTAGATTCATGCACACACCAACACACACACATGGCGCGTATGTCGCCTTTGGAACTATTTCGAAGGCGTGCGGTGAGTGAGTGTGTGGTTGAATGCTTTGTTTTTTTTTCTTCGTTACTGTTGCCTCGGTAACGTTCAAATAGCAAAACAACGCACCAAATTACGGTTAAAAATGTGGGACTGTGTGTTCAGGTTTTTCCAACGTGTTTTTATGTTGGTATTAATGTATTGTTTGTAAAATGATTGCCAAAATGTAACGGAAAAGGAGAAAAGCTTAAAATAGTACATTAAAAAGTGCGTAAAATACATTACATACATGCGAACGAGTGTGGCTGTGTGTGTATTAGATTAATTTTATTCCTCTCACGCTATTTCAACAATTAATTCTCGAAATATTCAGACATGAAATGATTTTTTTATAAAATTTTTTTTTTCATTTCTCCCAGCAGTGAACCTTCTGCCGAAGTAATCGTGTGCGTGTGTGTGCCCGCAAGGTGGTGTTGTGCGTGGCAAGCAGTCTTGCAGTAGAAAAATTACGTTTTTGTGGGTTTGGTGAGAAATTAAATAAGTCAAGTGCACAAAAAAAGTATATAAATAAAGCCAAAAGCAGCTATTAATCTCCCTGGAATGGAATACGGCTAGTGTAGTTGGCTCAGTGCGTGTTTCCGTAAGAAGTGTGGTGGAAAAGTTAATGAGATAAATTGAAGAAAAAGCAAAAAAAAGTTCAATTAAGTTATCATTAAATGTCTCATTTGTGAGTTGTCTCGTCTCGCGTGGTTAATGAATTCACACCGTCGTCGATCCGATCGTCTCGTCGGTGTCGCCGGATAGTGAAGGAATAGGGTTGTGCCGGGGGTTGGTGGTAGTGGCGGTGCGTAATCCGCAGTTCTGCAAATCCTGGTATTGCTTTTCCCATTAGTTTGGAAAGTCTGCCGTGCGGCGTTGAGTATCATTCCTTCTCATCTCGCTCTCACTCACCGTCGTGAAAGCCGGCTGTCAAAACCGTGAATTGGTCAGCATACAAAAAATTGATCGCGTTTTAAGTAAAGTGAAAAAAAAAACACGAATCTGCCCCTCGTCGTTGCTCGACCCCGTATGCTCGCGCGCGTATTAAAGGCCGGTTTTTTGTTTTTGCTGTAAAAATGTAAATGGAGAAACTCGCTCACGGTTCACGCTTCTCATCACGCAGCAAAAAAATCGCGCTCACTACCGCGAGATTCTCTCACCGAAAGCGACGACGAATTACAGTTGGTTTATTTTTTCCCCGTTTTTGTTGGCAATAAATTTGTGCGTTTTCTGTGGCAGAAAAAAACTCACTAGCGGAAGAAGGCCTAAAGAAGCAAGAAAGAGAAGAAAAAAGCAACATCATCATCATCGGCAACAAACAAAACGCGTCCAGCTAGCGCTCGCTGTCCCTCTCACTCTCTGACAGTAGCAGCAGCAACAACAACAGCGTTCGTTCGGTCAGGTGGAAATAACATCATCAATATTGAAACCGTGGTGCAATCGTCAATACGACGAATAACAACAGCAGCAGCAACAACATCGGGAAGCAAACGCAATCCCAGCATCATCAGACGGCCCGATTATGGATATCAGGGTGAGTTGTTTAAATGACAGCTTTGACATTTTTAACGGGTTCTGTGGGAGATACGGGGGAAATGCCATAGGGCGGAAATGGCAGGGACGCAGAGTGAAATTTTCCACGAAATACGAAAAACAAACACTCTGGGAAAAGCGGATCCTGGCGCGTATGTACATCACAGGTCGCGTGGAGTATGAAACACAGGTTCCAATTATTAAATTAACTGTGTTGTTGTTTTTCTTTGTGTTCATACGCCGTTTTCCATGCCCCACTTCGACATCAGTCTTCCAGTCTCCAGAGGCCACAGTTTTTATCGGTATTGTTTCTGGGGTAAATATGATTAGCCGGAAGTGTTGCACTCACTCAATGGCAGGTGTCGTTTCGGTGTGACTGCGTTAGATTAAGCTATTGGGCTAACAATAGGCTTGAAATTAACGATAACACTTCGCCAAAGTTGAATGTAGGATGCAATTGCTGAATTCAGAGTATTGCATAAATTTCACAGCAATCGTTGTACGTCAAGTGCATCGCTCGAATTCGTCGGAAACAAATATGTCCGCATGACATATTTTGTACGAACACACAGCCACACACGCTGCTCTTCTTCTCGGTATGTAAACAACTGTCGCTCGTTTAACACAATATTGCTTCGAAGAAAAGAATAGCACGTGATATGTGACGCAGCAACAGCAGTGGTGGTTTGGAGCGCATTTGCACCGAGATCGATAAGCTGTTCTTTCAGCTAGTGTTGCCATATTGTAGTAATAACTTTGTACCAGATATTAAAATAATGTAATAAACATTACTGGACGAGCAAGGGATATTTAAATACAATATCCCAACTTGTGTAGCATTTCGCCTGGATTTCTGAACTCTTTGAAATACGTTTCAAAGTAGAGAAGTAAGCCTTCAAGAAATGAATTGAGGACATTGACATCAGGAAAACCCTTATGAATATGTCCGAAGAATAATATTTTCTACACATTGAAAAGGAAGCCAGAGTCATCTACCTAGAACTCTTGTTGAACTCTTGAAGATTTCTTTTAGAGTTCTGTCTATCAAACTAATATCGCACGACTAGTATACCATAGAATCTTCAGAATTCGAAAAATCCATCAGAATCAAGTCAAGTTATCTATTTCTCTGATGAATCTTATTTCCCATATTTTGAAGCTAATTACATGTGAGCTTCCTTTTCTGGCGTTAACCTGCGGCGCAACCCCTTGTTTTTCCATCAACATCAACACACATTGTTGGCGATAACGCAAATGTTTGCCCATGCACTCACTCAGTCACAGTCTCAGCCAGTCAGTCAGTCACATCGCTTTCTTATCAAATCTGTGTGTATGAACCAGACGAGGCGCTATTTCTGTTGCATTTCTTGCGCCGCGTTTTTGAAACATCAGCAGCAGCGCTCTGGTGTTGATGCTATCACACTTGTGCTTTTGTTGGGCAGGGTGGTAGATTTTTTTTTGCTCCCATCCCATCCCTAACTCTATTCTCTTATCAACTTGCCGGGGTTACGGGTCAGTTAACGAAAGTTGAAGAGCGCGGGTTTGCAGCTGATAATATGTCGAAAAACATAGGCAGCATTTTAGACGCTGTTTTGTTTCAGCGCTGCATACAATTTTCTTGGAAATATTATCGATTACGCGATAGGAGATGGTGGGGAAGCGCAAAGCCAAAGCTTTGATTTCGGGTGTGTTGTGCAATAGCGCTAGTCCTCACCCATTATTTCGCTTAATTAGTTTCCTGGGGTCGCTTCGAAGCGTCATAAACACAAACTTCATACAGTGGAACCTGTATGATTCTGCCTTACCTTACACGTGTCTGCTCGTGGTTTATGATGCGAATATAAAAATAGCAAATTGGTTAATTTCGGAATAATGTTAAGGTCTCCGACACACGCCCATAAAACGAGAATAACTTTAGAGTTCGAAACACATCAAACCTTTGATGGTGTACCCTCATCAATAGTTGGATGCTGGGATGGGGATTTACAATTCTTTTCCGCCTTGAGTTCGGCTAGGAGCGGTCCGATTGTAAAAGCGAACTTATTCTTCCTGTTTTTTGCTTCACTATACACTCGCTCCCTCTTGTCATAAATGCGGGTTTTAGCTAAAACCGAAATGCAAAACTTCGTTGTGGGAAGAGACTTCGTTGAACGGTGGTTTGGAGCCCAAAAACTGGTTCCTTGTGTTCGGAGCATAGGGTTTTATGTATTTTAGGAACTACAAATAAGCTCCATAAGCGATTTCAAAATTTTATGTTTCGGATATTATGAAGTTTTGAAGTTAGGATACCCTAGAACCATCATAAATCACAAAACGACATACTCGCCAGGAGTTTTTCTCCCTTTTCCGCTTTGTCCAATAGTTGCAGACCACGACTCTTGCTGTCTTCAAAAGTAAGGATTCGCATTTCAACCACACACGATGATCATTTTATGACCTGGCAGAACTTCACGCGAAAACATGCCGCAAGTGACGCTTTCAACTGCCTTTTTTTGCACGGTTGTTGAACCATGTTCTCTTCTCGGCCTGATTCTGTCGCCAATGTTATACGAATTGAGGAACGATCGAGTGGAGCAAGTAACGAAGTCTTGGATGTGGGTCACGGGTCTCTCTCTCTAAGGAAGGTTACCTCCCGCAAGTTCGGTCAGGTGGGTTTCAGCTTCGTCTTTTGTCACGGCTTAACCATGCTTTTACGGGTGTGTCGTTTTGCGGCAAGAACGAACATCGTGTGTCGTTTTATTGCATAACCCTCTGGGGGGGTCCTGTTCTTAACGTGTTGAGTTTGGCAGGACGGATACGGATGCATTTGCGTTCGATGTGGTAGATTTGCTCCCGGGGAAGCATTGAAATAGCTGATGTAAAATCACTTTAATTCGATTGGTCATGCATGTCCCATTTTTGTCGTGATTT
Source organism: Anopheles stephensi (assembly GCF_013141755.1). Taxonomy (NCBI): domain Eukaryota; kingdom Metazoa; phylum Arthropoda; class Insecta; order Diptera; family Culicidae; genus Anopheles; species Anopheles stephensi. The sequence goes on along the minus strand of NC_050202.1, from coordinate 1,797,862 downwards.
GGAAAAGAAATTTTAATATTGGTCATGTTAATTGAACAGTTCTCTTGTTTAAGGTCAGGCTGTAAAGATTTGTAACTGTATTGCATCTTGATACCTTTCTAAAGCTGAACTTCGTTAAATACATTCAAAAATGTCTGACCTCGAACACTGTTAAGCCTTTCGAACTTTATTGTAGTAATAAGGAAATTTTGCACAGCATTGGTAAAGCTTTCTATCTATCACACCCGTGACGACTATTTTTATAGCAGATACGGTAACAATGTGCTTGAGTTTGAAAAAAAGTAGAAAGGATACTATTTTTAGCGCCACTATGCTTGCATGTGTCTGTGAGGAGCTGTTGGCAGTAAAATCGATACACACGCCTCTCTCCTGTGGCTCATCAATCAACACTAATGTCTTTTTGCCAAGTGGACAAATGTAAGATTTCCCTGGACAAAATGGTGTATACTCTATAGCACCAAACATCAACACACACACACACTTCATCATGCTTTCATGCTTTATGATTTACAGTGCATTTTCCCTGCGCAAGAAATGAATATTATTTATGTATGGGGATAGAGAGATGGAAGAGAAGCTGATTTACATTTTATAGCACTTTTTGAATATTTGAGAAAGTTTGAGGATGTTTTTTGAGCGGTTCTCAATTGAATGCTTTCTTTCACCGGTTGACACAAAGTAACGTGACAACATAACAACATTATAGATAATACTCTCACAGGCTCGAGTCCGATCGAGATTATAAAACTGACCGGGCGGGCATGATGTAGACACAGGGCGTTACCGATAACGCTATCCGATCGCTCGATTATGGAGGCGTTGAGCTCGGAATATAAGCAACCGCTTGATTTAATCTCTGCTACAAACGTCGATAGATTTCGAATAATAAATTGAATTAATGTTAAACTCACTTTCCGCAAAATTTGATTGCTGTGAAGCTGTGGCATGAAGTTGAATTCGGATTAATTTAGCCTTTGTAAAATTCAAAATCCAAATTACCGTGAATAAAATCAATTTTCCTAGTAGAGAGACGCCACATTTATCATAGCCGAAGCTCTCTAGTTGTCATACTCCAGTTGCAGCATTCGCTTTGGTACAATGTTGGGGCCACTAATTGTGCAAATGATTACACGTGTCAGAATCAGATGTGTGGTCATTCATATTCCCAAATCCTTGCTCGAAGCATTGCCGAACCGAACCGAGTGGTATGTAGTGCAAAGGCTTTTGCGCTTCAAAATCGATCCGTTCGACGGTTGGTTTGGTTTATTTTATGAAAATTATCATTCCCAACATGGAACGGTTTGAGGTGCTCGGGATGGCTTTTAATTAGTAGTGGAAAAGCTTTTGATGTGCCTAGGAGGTTTTCATGCGTTTTATGATAGTTTCACATTTCAACGACGTTATGTTTTTTTTGTGTGCATGTATGTGTGTGGATACATTTACAATTTAATTGAATTAAGAACAGAACAGTTTGTTGAAAATTCATTTCCATAATGTTTGCCCTAGCACTATCGAAACGGATACTTGTTTTTATAAACATATAGCATGTTTTCACGATGATTTTATTGTATTCAATAATTAAAGCTCAGCAAGAATATTTATAATTTCTGTCACTAGTTTCTATGCTTCTATTGTTCAACGATAGTCTTCAAAAAGAGCCAAACAATCCCTTGTTCGCACAAGCAAACATTAAGCTGTCTGTTTTTCGCAAATCGCCATTGCTAATCCCGGCATGACAAACATTCCAATGCGACTAAAGGGATGAAAAGAAGTTTTTTTTTTCCGTTCCATCCGCTTTTTGCTTCCGTTTTGTCAGCGATCGGCGCATTTGTGTGTGTGTGGTGGATGCTTTCTTCCAATCGATGAACGACGTTTTTTGATTGTTGAATTGAATCTCGTGTATGCGAGCACAGCATCCGACTGAGAGCTGTATAGACACACTCACACCATTCGAATTGGGAGGGAAATAAACATCCTCATAACCGCTTCTAATCGGCCAACAACACTCTACTCAGAGCGCACGACGGGTGTGTGTGTGTGTTGGTCACGGTGGCACCGAAATTGGTGTGAAAATTGTGAATAACAAGAGAGAAGGTCCGTAAGGGATGCCTTGCGGAGAAGGTGTGGAGGAAGGAGGAAGATGGTCGGATGTGTGAGAAGAAGTAGAAGGAGAAAAAAATAAACATGTCCAACAATGGAAAAAGGGAGAACCTTTGCTCGTTTATGAAAAGGAGAACCCGTATGTTATGTGTGTGTGCCTTTAATTGGTAATTGAATTTTTCCCCATTTTTGCTTGACACAGCAGGAGGAATATAGAACGTCGTTTCTGGATCACTCTCTCTATATTGTGGTTTGAATGGTTTGTTGAAATTCTTGGAAATTTGAAATATAAATTTTTCTTCGTCTGGTTTAAATTCGGATTTGATACCAATACCTGCCGCATGAAAGAACGTCGCCTTATCCAGTATCCTACCGGGATTCTCTCATCTCACCAAATTGTATTTGGGGCTAATGCGGACACCACATCCTCCTAATCCGGTAAAACAAGTCTCCTCACATTTGCTGTTTTGTTTAAGTACAACTTAGATTTAATACCTTGAAACAAGCGCACGCTCACTTGTTGTTGTTTATCATCACTTTCTCTGCGTCGTAAATAATCATCTTTACCGCGTTGTTGCGTGAGCGTAAGGAAGCGAAACAACCTTTGTGCGATGCGATCCGTTGTTCTTGTTTCGCCTTTGGGCGCGATTTTAATCTCGGTCCATCTCTTGCGAGTGTGTGCTGCTGCTCCACTGGCGTTTATACCGCCCACTTGTTTGCTTCAGACGACAGTGTGGCGTTAGGAGAGTTCTCTTGACTTGCTTGTTTGTTTTGATTACTAAATCAAGAATGCTAATGCCAAAAACGTTTTGTAGTTTTTTTTTTCCAAGAAAAGTGTCAATGTATTGCGAGACATTGTCCCTGGTGTGTGGAGGAATTCTGATCAAAATAAAAGCAAATAATCGAACCGTGAAAATGATATCAAAGGCAACAAAGTTGGTTAGGTCCATCCATCACTGCCCTGCGAACGACCGTATGTTTGAATGTTGTCCGCCGTCGCGTTTCCTTTAGCGTGTCGTGAAGTTGGTGGAATGCCCTGTGGGAATGGGTTGGTGGGTAATTGTGACCGAGTGGTGTGTTTCACAATCTGGCGAGGTCATACGGAGAAGTAAATTCATAAATTGATGCTGGTAGAGGAGACAGTCCAATTTGATGATTGGCTGGCGGTGGTGCTGATGGTGATGATGATGATGATGATGGTGGTGCTTTACGGTAAGGTTGCTAGAGCTCTAGTGTGTTGATGGAAACGACTGCTCTCTCACAGTTTCCGAACCAAGCACTACGACGGGGCCTCCGTTATCTCTCGAGACTCAAAATGGCTCTCCAATCGAAGGGTTTTTATGCTGATGATGTTCGGCATGCTGTAGCCCTGTGTGTTGCGTGAAAGAGAGAAAGAAGGTCACACGAAAACATGGGTAAATTGGAAACCCCGGGGTCCCGGCATCTCCCCGGGATGTTTGTGGCTTTATGACGTGTGCGATTTGCCATTTTTTGCGTCCTTTTGCTCCCTTTTTTTGTTCCGTTGGGTGAACGCGATTCTCAAGGTTTTTCGGCAAGATGATGAGGCCACGGTATTTAAGCTGTGGAAGCGGGTACGAGCGATGGCACAGAGACCCGATTTATTTTCTTTGGCAAATTGTTTCAAAGCTGCGATCGGAGGAGGAAACAGGAAACGACGCCATACATACAAACGCACACTTTGTGGCAATGAATGCGCATTTTTGATTTGCAAAGTCATGAACCGACGATTGCGTGATGCATGCATATGCTTTATTTCCCACTGCATGCATTACCGAGCGAGCGTATTAATATTTCATTCATACCTTGGGTTGATGTATTAGAATTTGAGCGCCGTTTTTTGTCTCATAATTTTATAATTCTTGTTATGCAATTTATTTATTTACTTCACTAAAATGGAGAGGCCTTGTGCCGTCTGCCAGTCTATCATCCGATAGTTTGCTGTTCGCCTTAAAGCTGATTTCCGAAACAAAGGGATCAGTAGCAGAGTGGCGAGTCCCCAATGAACGGTGGGTCATTTAACGTGTGTTTCCCTCAAGAGGATATTTGTGACGCTCCCAGAGTGGCCCCAGAGTGCGCCAAACAAGGAGGGACGCGCTCGGTTTGGCTGGCCCGCGCGTTTGAAAAGGACGGTGGGGAAAACTTTTGCTTCTGCGCTCGTTTTTCTTTTGTGCAGTGTGTTTCCCGGTGTTCCGGTGTATTTTGAAATTTTCTCCGTTTTCCGTCGGTATGTGGCCTTTGCGCGCGCCCTCCTGGCAACTTCCGGCTGCTGTTCTCCACAAATATTTTGTCTCTCGCTTTTGCTCACTTGCACGTTAGCACAGCACTCTAGAGCGAGAGAAAACATTGAAGAGAAGTATTTTCGTTGTACCAATACAAGCAGCTTGATTTTGATACATTTTTCCTTCTTTTCCCGAACCGCCGGGTAGGTGGGTGGGAAATTCGAGCTGGATGCACGCTTTTCCTCCCAAGTGGGAGCTAGATAGAGAGAGCGAGAGAGCAAACGCGCGCGCGGTTTTCCATGTTCCGTCGACAATCGCCTCACCCCGTGGTTTTTGCTCGAAAACGAAACTAATTCCTGGTTCTCCGAATAATGAACGGGAGGACGAATGGGGGAAAACGAAGGAAAGCTTCGATTCTCCCACATTCATGTTTTAGTCAAATCGTGGCCGGTAGGTCGAAGGTACCAAAGGAATCCGGGTGGGCCCGTATGACAAACGAAAGAAAAAGCCCTACAACAACGACCGAGGGACGACGAGGCCAATTCATCTATATCCTCGCTCTCTTGCGCCCCAAAAGCGGGAAGTGAATCCCCTAAAGCGGGAAAAGGTTTGAAAAGAAATCAATAATGCAAACATTAAAGCGTTATAAAGCGACAGGGGGAACAGAAAATGTTTTAGGGGATGATTTTTGTAGTTTTTTTTTTGGCTTGCTCGCTTATGCTACAAGGAAAAAAGAGACGTTTTTAATACGTAAATGCGTATGTGTTTGCGATAGTTATTTAAATGTCTGTCGGCTCCGGTGCTCCGTGGCTCAAGAAGTAGGTTGTTTAATGGATTGCCACATACCGGTGGTGCTGAGCGTAATGAATGCCCCAATGGAGGCCAGCGCTCATCTTACACATCCGAGTTGCTATGCACAACGAGCCGTAATCGAAAGAGTATATTTTAGTTTTATTATTTAATGCTAACAGAGTCGTGGCGTAGAGAGCTCGAATTGGGAAACACCACACCATTTGCCGCCAACCAGTTAGGCGTATCGTGTTGACTAATTGGTGTGACGATGTACTTAATTTTGAGACAAATTATAAATTTCATGCTTAAGTGAGCAATGGAATAAAGCGAGAGAGAACGTGAGAGAATGAAGCAGTTAATTGATATTTTTGATTATCGGAGTTTTTTTTTCTTCGTTTGCTTAGCAATATTATTAAGAAGGTTTTTAGTTTTATAAAGTTGCTCGAAAAAATGTATTGTTTGTAACTCAAATAATTATAACTCTTATCTGGTGCCTGTGCAAGACATTATTAAACGGATTTTGACAGCTTGATATTTGGTTCGATTAAATATACTGCCACTTGAAATATATACTGTCACTTGAAGTATATTTATAGCCATGCAAACGCTATGCTCATTAGTACCAGGCGGACTGTGTGTTAAGAGTTTATTGACGTTTGATAATTAACAATTTTTGACAGCTGTCAAATGGTTTTCATAGTAATTGTAAAATATACTTAAAATGAAAACTCTCCATGTTTAAAACAATTGTTGATTTGCTATATAACAATATTAAGCCGAATATTGCTTAAATTGTGAGTTATGTCGAAATCGCTGATTGTTTTAAACATCCGGATACTTACTGTATGGACTGAAAAGCACTGTCTATTCATTACCTGTTATGTTGCTCACTAGCATCAGCATTCCAATTAGCGTGCGCACACTTGAATTAATAGCAAATCCCATTACAACAAGCCACCTAACTCCATCTGGTGCTCGGAAAGCTGTTGATGCGCCCAAACTCTAATGCCTGAACTAAACAACAACAAATAAAAGGAAAAAAATAATAATGTATGCAAAGGCACAAAATAGCGTACCGATAAAATGGTACAAGCGGCATTCTCGTACATAAATCCATATCTCTCTCGGTGTCATGAAGGAGGTGGTGGTCGGTTGCGTTGCTACTGCCTGCTGCTGGTGGCTCTTTTCGGGTGGATTTTACCACGAGGAGCTGGGGTGGTAAGATGTGCTCGAACGGCGGATGCTCTAGTTTTTCCTCCCTTCAAATGCCGCTCACTCTCTCTCTCTCTGTCTCTCTGTCTCTTTCGCTCTAATTCACGGCACTCTTCCGTTGGCCAGTTTTCCGTTGCTTTTTGTTGGTCTGTTTGTTTCGGATTTTCCTTCATCTAGCGCTATTCGTTAGTTGCAATACCTCCGAGTTTATTTTTTTTCTGGTGCTCTTTCCGGTGTGTGGTAAATGATAAACGGGCAAAGTTTTGCAAAAGCATCGTTTTTCGAGAAAATGGCAGCAAAAGATGCAAAGAAAGTGGATTCGGTGGGCCTCGCGCATATCCTTTTCTCGAAGTTCATTCAGCCGGTTTCAAGCGCTGCTATCTCCCTATCTCTCTCGCACTCTTTCTGTGTGTCGTCTCCTTCTAACTCTCCATTTTATGCTGGTTAAAGCATAAAACCCCAAACGACATAAAAGGCGCGGCGGTTTTCCACATGCCACGATGGGTGTAAGGACGGGTTTTGGGTGATAAAAGTTTTTTCGAAAATTGCTTTAATATTTTAATACAATCGATTTGTATGGGACTCGAGCTATTTATTTCCTCGCTTTGGCTTCTTTTCTTCGAGTGAAAGAGTTGCGGAAAGGCGTTTTTATTATGGTGATAGTACAGTCCCAGTCGGCAATTGCTTTAGGTAAGATGCATTGCAACATAAAGCGCAACATAGATTTCAGATTTCTTTGGATAATTTTGTTTTATGTAAATTTTATTATGCTAATTTTGCACAGAATTATTGATAAAATATAAATAATTTGAAAGGATTTCTCTGAACACTTAAAAAATGTCGAAGAACTCTAAGGTATTTCTTCGAAAAATAATACTCAAACTGGTTTCCTCCCTTGGATGGATGACGATACAACCGAAGGAAATTGCTCACTCACACAAAGGAAAAATAGATCTTCCTGTCCTAGTTTTCGAACAAAAAAGTGAATCCCTCGCTACACGAATCGCACGTTGGGTGGGGTTGAAACACGAAATTGTTCAAGTATTTGACATTGTATTGAGGTTCGGAAAATGGATGAATCGTAAAATTCTAGCTCTTTTAACGATTGGGGGTTTGGAACATTTTTATAAAAATTTGGGAAAAAACATCCCTTTAGCTTCAATGCACTATTTGAGTTTTCCTATTTTTTCCGAAGTCTTTTAGTAAACTATGTATCAACATATTTTTAATGTAACAAAAGGTTTTAAGCTTTGCGAAGTTATTTCAAAATTTCAATCTAAAATTGGAGCAATTAAACGAAACTTTTACAATTTTTGTTATACTTGATGCTCGTTACTTATTTTTCATCTATTAAAGGTGTCTTCTGTTCGGCTGGAAGCAACAGTAGTCCTTACACATTTTCGGCCTCCGGAACACACATACACACGTGCACACGCGCACAAACCTTCCCACACTGCACACACAGACACACATACACGCACACACACTACCAAACAAATACATCATTGTGCCGCTCCAGTGGGCTCTGGATTTGACGTAAAATGATATCGATTTTTCCGCTTTTTCCATTGCTGAAACTTTTACCCAGCGTCGTCGTTGTCGCCGTCGTTCGTTCGTTTGTGATTCTGTGGACCGGGGCTTTCTGCCCGGACGGCCTGTCTTGCCGGAACCGAATCGAACCCGAGTGTTCGAGTTATAGTAGAGTGGACGACTTGTGTGCGTTGATGTTGCTGCTGCTGCTGTTGTTGGTCTGTTATTCCGACAAGTCACTTGCTTCCTTGAGCAGGCTGGCGATGGCTTCTCCGACCGAGCGACCGGGTGATGGTGGCTCTGGTTTCCACATCCTGATTTTGCACATTTTCCAGCACACAATTTTCCATCCGATTTCCCATTGCTCATGTTTGTCTTAGTGTGCAGCGAGATGAAGGCAGACTCGCGCAACGGGAGGTGGCCAAGGTTCTTAATGCTGAAGGTTTTTTGGGAAAGTTGGCAAAGGTGATTACAACTTTAAAAGTCTTCATGTTGTAGTTAAAACAAATAAAGGAAGTAGAGCGAGTAGATTAATGGAACTGGTTTTAAAAATTAAAATTTCGTCAAACAGTGGGATTAGGTGGTGAAAATATTTGCTAACTATCCTATAATTAGTTATATTTAGTCTTAATATTGGTCCTAAATATTGTTTGAAAGTGCTCTTGTTTTATTACAATTGTTACGACAGTCGTCCTCGACCATGTATTGTGTTCAACAAACACATTTTAAGAATGTAATATGCAATTAAAGTAACAACCTGTCTTAAATTGCGTTTCCTGATTTTCCCAAGGATTAATGAGCGGGATTAATGAAATGCAGAAACAAACATCGTATTTATAAGTTTAACTTATTAGACAGTAGAAAGAAATTATGAAAGTTCATCCAATAACTGGAAATGTTTATCATGAGCTTAAAACAGTGAGGCGCGAAAGAAAGAGATGCCACAAAAAAGGATTTCATTCCACCGGACAAAAGGTTGCCCAGGCCTTGGTCGCTCGTTCAAGGGGCAGCTGTCGAGAGAGGGTCAAAGGGCGGAAGTTTTCCATTACCCCTCGGTGGAATATAAATTCCGATTATGGTCCCGCTTTTCGGACGAGAACGAGAAGCACATTTCGGTTTACCGGCGCGATACCTCTCCTGCTCCCTTTATCTTCAGGCTCATGCGGCTTCTCGCTCACTCTGACTCTCTGGAGTTGGCTGCCTGTGCCCTGTGCACCACGTCACTCTTGTATTGGATTTGTTCTCACTCTATCCTTTTACACCAGGAGCGAGCCATAGAGCGACCCAGCGGACGGACGGACCGGTGTATTGCGAATTCATTTTCTCTGTGCTGTTGTTTGCACAGTTTTTCCACATCTCGTTAAACCTTGATTTTCCTCCTTGCGATGAGCGACAGAGCGAGTGCAAGAAGCAGAGAGTGTCTGGAGGGTGGTTTCGAGCCCAGTTTTCCTCGCTTCCCCAAATTGTGTCCGCGCTCTGTCTCTCCAAGGTTGCTTGGGCTGTGTTCGGGTTAGTTGCGTTGAGATGGGTTTTTTTGGTTATCGTTTTGCTTCATCACTTAGCGGTGGGAGAGTAAAAATTTTAGCATGAAGCATATTTCCATGATGTGATCGTTTTGAGGGACGTCGTTGACGTTGTTTAATGCTCGGTCGGCAGGATTTTCGCAAGGAACGGCGGTGCAGTAGCAAGCTAGTCGTTTTTTTCCCTTTTCGCTGACACTGAATTCACTGTTTACGGAATTAATTACAATGATTTACGTTTCTACTGTGTCTAGAAATAATGTTGATAGATTAATGCGTGTGTGAGATAACGCAATGGCTTGAATTGGAGAAATTTTCCCAGAAACCCATACAAACCGATTGATTTGTTACAATTCGTTTCAAATGCAATATTTTATAACTTATTCCACTTAAAAGCATTTCCGGTAACTGTTGCCGGCAAGTTCATTCCACCTTTACGCGGTACGATTGGAACCTACGGCAGGAGCATGATTAAAATATTTAGCATGAAGAAATGATGCCTGTGAAGCACTTTTCCGGAAATTGTAACACACGTATTCAATAAAGAAACCATTTCCAACGGTTTCCACTTCGAATGCATAAGGTCGGCGGGAGGCTTTTTCCGGGAAATAAAATCCCATCTTCTAATAGCCGTTATAGTGTGTGCGGCTATGCTTGCAAGGGACAGATGTTCCCCAGCAAGGCCCTCATCCAGAACAGTATCGCCCGCGCCACTCTTAGATGTGCAATGAAAGTCTACTCGAAGTAAAATAATGATATAAATACGGTGCACACACTCCGCACAAGGAGGGAGGGAGGGAAGTGTTTGTCTTTAGTTAGAGGTGGCCACAGTACCGTGACCAAGAGTGCATGTGGTGTGTTGTGTACCGTTGAGAAACATTCTAAATATATGCAACGAACGAGAACACCCGCTCTCTCAAGTGCACCGAAAACCGGTCAGCGGATAGTCGAGTGGGCAAGAATGGAAGTAAAGAGGTGGGAGCGAGAGTAAGGGTGAGACCTTCCCCGTGATCCCCGATTGCCGCAAATGCGGCTCCGTTTCCCTATCGGTTCCATCATAAACCGATTGCTCATTTACTTTCATCTGTTCTCGGCCATCGTGTCCCACAGCAAGCAAGCCAGCCCCAGCAGCAGGGCCATCGTCATCGTCTCGTATCGATCGAGAGGGTTTTGGGTGGGAAACAAAGGGGGACGATTCTGGGGGACGAGAGGGTGCTGCTGCAATATGCACTGCTTTTGTCACTCGAAGTGCATAGTCGTTTACCGTGAGGCCTGTTTGTGCCGTTAATGTTGGGTGCAATAAAGGTGAACGATAGTTTCTTCGATTTAAATTGAAAAGTTTAGCGGCCATCTGTTAGAATAGATAAAATGAGCGATTGATATTGATTTCCAGCGAGAGCTTTTGTACCGAAATTAATGAGCCGAGCGAAAGGTGGCTCGTTGGTAGGCTGGCGAGATTATTTTTATATTAGCGAAAGTACATATTTGAACACACATGGGGAATTTTACGTGCCCAATTGGATATTTTGTTTTTGCTTTATTTAAACTAGTTGAAAAACTGTGTTGATGTTGTGTTTGAACACCCCTTTCTCAGTTCTCGACCGGACGTGCCGTATTCTCAAATATATTATGTACAAAGCTGGCTTAGCCGCCATCCTTTGTACGGTTTCCCGACAACCTTTGCCCTCTCGGTAAAAGCCAACGATATTGTCGTGGAATAGCAAGCTGTACCGGCGAGTTGCATATTAAAACTAATTGCAAAAAATATATTGCTTCCAATAATTCCTTCCTTACTGTTAGTTTCGAGAAAAATAGCACATCAAAGTTTTCCTCTATTTATCACCTTTTCAAACTTACCTAGCTTAGTCACACGAACCGCTCGTGAAAGGGCAACATTGATTTTCAATGCAAATAAAACCATGCAAAAAGCCGCTTCCGCCGACGAGGTTCCGAACAGTACACGTAGGAAGAGATATAGTTTATTTTATTTCTTCTTTCCCTCGGAATGGGTTACAACAACCGTTTTGCTATTTTTACCTTCTTTTTTGTTTGTTTGCGGGCGCTCGTGAATTTTGCAGATTTATGCAAATAGCATTATATTGCTACGGAGAGCAGCAAGCTTGGTGTTTTGTTGGGTGCTCTGTTGCGGTTCATTGAAGGAAAGCTATATGGTCGTTTTTGCCTTTCGGAAACTGATTGATAACACCAAAAACGAAACGCTTATCGAAATTCGCAATCATAAAAGGGGTGAGTGGTGCTAAAAGCGAGATAAATGAAAATAATATCCCTCTCCGGTGTTACATGAGTCGGGGAAAGTCTATTCTAATTTTTATTGTTGTGAGAAGTAATTATTTAATTTTATTTAAATGTTTGTTTGCTCTTTTAACATAATCAATCAGCATGCTTGATGTAGTAACGCAGATAAGCACATCGTTGGCAGATGGACATGGTGTACTTAGGTAAGGCATAAAATGTAGTCCATCTAGGTGTAAGCAGTACGAACGAAGGGAATGTCACGCACAGCGTAGACGTTAAGCCCGCCGACAGCAAGGGCTTTCAGTCAAAATCAATAATACCACATACAGCTCGTAAATGCGCTGTGAAAAGAGTGGGCAGAAAATGGGTTCAGAAATGGGTAAGAATGCTCTCTAGAAAGGACCGAAGACGAACAAAACGATAAGACGCGAGGAAACGGTGAAGAGAAGGACACCTCCTAAAGAGATGTTATCCTCCGGTGCGCCGTTGCGTTCTCTTCCCTGTTTGTTTGCGGTGCATTGCCATTGCCAAACCGGAAAACATTGGATGCTGAGCTGAACTCCGAAGATGCACCACACGCCGCTCCGGCTGCTGCTGGCAAACGATCGCTTTTTAACTTATTCTTCTATATTGCACTTCCCTATCCGGAGGTCGGTTTCCTTAACATCGTCGGTGCTGGTTTTAGCTTGTTTGCTTTTTGAATCCCGTTTCCTTCTTTCGGTTTGCTTGTTCAGTTCTCTTTGGACGGGGTTCGTTTTTTTTTGCGCTGCTGTTTGTAGACCATTGTTGTGCGTCTGCTCCTGCGTCGAATGAATTACGGTAAATCTTGTATTATGATTGCTACGCTCTTTGAATGCAACCTTTATTCATTCAATTTTGTGGAACCTAAATTCCTGTTATCTGGTTCTCTGGCGGATGTGGGAAAGGGAGAGGACGGGGCAAGCAAGGGCATAAGTCGGTAGTAATGCTATAATTCTGCAACAATGAGTCATAAATAAGAGAAAGTATATAAAGATGGGTGGAGTAGAGATAGTTGGAGAAAACAAACAGATAAATTATTGAAATGACATGTGTGCATTAAACTAGTTTATTATTTTAATAGATTTTGTATATTTTTTTTTGCATTTTCAATCAATTTTACTTGAAAATAACACATACACAAACGTGATAAATATTACAAAAATTGTTATATAGTAAATGCTTTCTTGTAGAAACACAGTCGCAAGGCTAAACTGTTCTCAAAATGTTATAGAGACAATTCAGAAAACAAACAATCGAATAGACTTACACGTTGAGAAACAAAATAATAGTAAATTTTGTATTGCTTCGTTTAATTTTATATCAATTTTGCACTGCTTTAAGGAAACAAAGCTAAAATATAAAAACACAGAAACAATCATCCGATAAAATGATAATAAGTACTAAAAAAAAACTTGCTTAAGAGTAGAGCTTTTAGAGAAGCAACCGCCAAGCCACCATAATCTAAAAGTAATAATGAAACAAAGTCTGTAAATCAAAATAAAAGAAGAACGAAGTCCGTTTAGCACGAGCTATGGAACAACGAGAAGGAAAAACTAAATAAAACAAAAATTGTAAGAAAAACACATTTTAACCGTGGGTGGCGCTTGCTGAAGGCACAAAACAAAGCAACGAAAAAAAAGGAAAAACAGTACCTTGGAAATATGTTGCCCTGTCTCAACCTTCACCTTCTCCTCCTCATGGGTGGTGAATGTTTTCTACCACCGTCGTCGTCGTCGTCATTATAGCTCGGGTGGGTGGGTTGGGAGCGAGCGAGTAACGACGCAGCAAGCGAAAATGGATTGGATGGAAAGCTGTTAGGTACAGAAACCGCGCACGGACGGAAAATGGGTGATGCTTTATCAAGTACCTTACAGTTTGCACACACACACAGGCACGCAGTGAAAGGTGTCTAGAATGTGAAGGGTTTAATTATTTTCTATTAAGAGAGCAAGACTTGTATAAGAAAGCTTCAAAAAAGCTTGATCGGATGATGGTGCTTATGGAAGGCTATGTTTAAATTAAATTTGTATGCCAACTCTTATTCCGGGCGCTTATCAATCCATATTCTGCCATTCGGCAAACAGGCAGGCACAGGAGTAGTAAATCGGAACCAGAAAGTGTCCATGTTTTGTATGCGGTTCGTCCGTCCCCCAACACTCTCCCCAACGCATTTTCCATCACATTTTCCACGTATTTTCCTGTTCTCCATGTGTGTGTGTGTGTGTGTGTTTGGCCTCCCCATTGTATGTGTGCTCGATTTCATAAGGCACTCGGGTTGCTTTTCCGATGACGCTGGGCAAAGCAAGTGTCGGCGGCGTTGTCGAGGATGGAAAGGGATGAAAGTTTAACTTGCGAGAAAATTGGAACTCACCAATGAAGGAAGGGGTTGTGCTTTTCTACCCCCAGCTAAGGCCAAGTCTACTGAAGCACGAGGGTGGCTCGAGGTTGTAGATAATATTCGTTTCATATCTCGTCCACTCGTCAGAGCGCCCGGACTCGGCTGATGGTGCAAACTTTACCTTCCTCTTCATCATCCCCCACCAGTGATGAGGGAGGGTGGGGGGAGGAGAGGGAATGGTGGGTTGGACGGTAACGTTTAGAAAACGAGGGAAGAATTTTGAGTCTAAGTTCAGCAGAGCTTTCCCGGTGTTTTCTTCACCAGTTTTCCTAATCCCGGCGAAACGTCATCTAGGCTCCCCGGTTTTTGACCAAGGTAACGCGATATTGAAAATCGTCGTCACTCACGGTTTTCCCTGGCCTTTCAATGCTTCTCTCTCTCTGCTTAAAATCGAAAAGGTTTCGCACAATCAAAAGCTTCTGTCGTCGTCGGTAGACATCATTGGGGCGTTTCCTTGCTTGTTTGAAGCTTTTCTGTTCTGCTTCGGGGTTTTCTACTAATTTAAGGGTGGTTTTGGTGCAAGTGCTTAGTACTGTTTTCATGGTAACGTTTATTTTATTAGCTTTTCTACTAAAATTAGGGTTTGAAGGTTAAAATCGTTTTCCAATGAATTGACATTCAATAAAATATTTTTATTTTTATGATGATATATCATAATTAAATAAATTTAAAATTTTTATCAGAGATTTTATTTATAAATTAGGTCCGTTTCTTTTCGCATTCGGAGACAGCGCTTTTCGATCAAAAGTTTCATCCGAATGGAATGTGGTATTGTCTTTGGGAAGAGTAGGAAAGGGGAAAAAAACGCTCCTCCGATGGTAGAAAAATGGTACGAAACGGCTCAACAAAAAGGAGAGCAGGTGGATCCTGTTCGGCGGACGTTCGGGTTTGACTTTACAACCAGGGCGTAAGATGCGGAGCAGAGAACATAGCGTTCAAAACGGTGGGGTAAGTTAGGGAAGGATAGAAGGGTTGAAGGCGAACCGCAGGTGGAGGGGGTTGCTTTTAAACTTGTTTCCTCGGTTTGATTCGGTTGGGTGCGATGACGGCCGAATGCCAAGGGTTTCGACTCGCTCTTTGACTCCTTTTTTTTTGGTTTTTGGTGAGAAGTTTTTAATTTAACGTTTTGTGTAAATGTTTGTACAAAAGCGGTGGCCTCGCTGAAGGTTGCCGGGGTAAATAAATTGTGAAATATGAAATGAGTTGTAAAATTAGCGCAATTCGTAAGCGTTTTAGGTGATTAATTGTGCTTTAACGTGTGTGGTCTGTTCAGACACACATTGTATCGGTTTTATTTGTTTGGTATAAAATTTTTGCCGTCTGTACGATTGACCCAGAATCACGGTAAACCACACCACAACTGTGACTCGTTTGGGTGAAAAATATTTACACTCCCTATCACAAATTTCGTTACCACGCGTTTCGGCGTATTAATAACCTACTAACGAAACAAGACAACCGGCGACCCTCCTGCGTGTACTCTCCTCCAGGGCGTGAGATAAGATAAGACAGCTTCCCTTCATCACTCTCCTTCCATATTTCCACCTCCTCCCGGGATCTCTCTCGGGTACACGTACTGCTTGTTTGTCAAATACATGTGTCAATTGGTTTGCTTTCGATGCAAAAGAAACGTTCTTTAAGACCAAATACGAGAAAAGAAAAACAAAAATCAACACCTAGGCCAACCACCCAACCACGTGCTTTTCAAACCTGTGCCCTATCGGGCATGGGCGAAGAGTAGCACACAACCACAACCACACAACTACAACGCGTTCCGCGTGTGCGTTTGAGCAAAACGGTTGCTGCTGTCTTTTTCTGCGCTTCCAAAAATAAAACTCGGCCAGCAAGTACGGCAATTGTTGGATCGGGGAAGGAGGGCGAGGAGGATAAGGGTGTTGTACGGCGCAGGAAAAAAGAAAGAAGCATCATCACACAACATCAACATCAACCAAGTCCGATGGAGCCAGCAACATAACCACGGCTCTCGGTGTGTGTTTAAAGCGTTGCATTTTATCGTGCTGCTGATCGTTTTGTAGTTTTTGAACCCTGGCTGGCTGGCTGGCTGGCTGGCTGGTAGGCGGTAGCGAAGTCAAACCGGATCGAAACCGATAAGTCTTTATGGAGGTTATTTTTACTAACCTGTCGATAAAGATGTATTTACTGACAAGTAAATGACTGGTAGGTGATTTTATGCGGTCAGTTTTGGTTTTTTAATGGGCCAAGAATTAGTTCAGGGAGAAATAGTTTCGTGACGACGTTACTCAGAAACAGACCGGGAGCAAATGATATTTGTATTGCTGTTTTAATGATTTTTATTTAACTGTAAAGTCAAACATTGCAATTTTGATGTTTTATTCATTGTGTAAATTGTTATATTAAGTTTAGAGTGTTTTTAAGGGTTATAAGGCCTTTGGTATATTTTTTGTCAGTCTAGTTTTTGATTTTCTTTGAGGTTTTTGTTTTAGTAATGACGCAATTTATGGTAATTAAAATGTAATATTAACCTTTGCTTCATTATTTTGTAGCATTTTTTATTAATTTTAATTCTTTCCGTCGTTTTATTGTGTATTATATTATTCATGCTGCGATTTATTTTTCTGTAATATTTTATGAACATTTATTGTATTGTTATAGAACCTTCATATTTCGTAAGGTTTCTTTTATTTAAAATTTACCAACCACAAATGGAAACCTTTTCTCGCGATTTTTTTCTCGAATTCTTCAACTATGCTCTGCTCCACTTCCTCTCACAAAGCAAACCAAAAAAAGTAAACTCCATCCACTATCTTAACGGCCAACGGGAGCCTTTTCGTGCGTGCAATTTTAATTTTGTGCCACATTTTCATGCTGTCACTTCTGTATGTGTGTGTGTGTGTGTGGATAGGTCTTTTTTGCCATCTCGTTTCTTTCTCGTTCCGGGTTTGCTCGGAAAACTGGGTGCGGTGGTGAAAATCTTATTGATGTCGTATTTCCGCTGTACTTCAATTATTCATATCTCTTCGCACCGGGTCTCAAACACACGGTAAGTGTATGTCTGTGTGGGGTGGGGGGGCTGAGTTGGGTTTACTATTTGCTGGACACAATGTGCTGCTCCGAAACCTGCTTCGAAACCTACTGCTACTGCTCCGTGGTGTATAGAGCGGGCTCCGGAAATCGATTTAACGAACTGAACGAAAACCA
Organism: Anopheles stephensi; assembly: GCF_013141755.1. Taxonomy (NCBI): domain Eukaryota; kingdom Metazoa; phylum Arthropoda; class Insecta; order Diptera; family Culicidae; genus Anopheles; species Anopheles stephensi. The sequence goes on along the minus strand of NC_050202.1, from coordinate 1,780,613 downwards.
CCCTAGAGACCGATAGAGAAGCGCGCTGAGGAGGAGAAAGGGGAGAAGGTGGAGGGTTGCTTTTCTGTTGCGGAGCTGGTTCATGGGGGGATGGTTTCGTTAGGGGAGGAGTGTAAGGCATACCATTGCCACAGTTAACACAGTTCGATGGAGAGAAAGGGAAAGATAAGAAAGAGAGAGAGGGAGAGAGTGATAGAGAAGTATGAAGGGACGTGAAAGAAATACTTTTTCTATGTTTAACAGTTAAGTTGAAAAGTTAACCTTGAAAGTAATACAAACATAAATTTTCCCTACACATTTTTGTTGAAAAATTCATTATAAAATATTTTGAATATCAAAGTTGATTAATTTTACTAAAAGAAGGGTATAATTTGAATATTTGAATACGTCTTTTTATACAAAAATATCCTAATCGATATAGCTTTAGATGCAAAATAATACTTGTTATTGATTCGGTGTTAAATTGGGGACAATTTAATTTGTTTTCATTTCCCAACCAACATATCAACTAACTTCCTTTTCATGCGTCAGGCGGGGGGTATGGGTGGAGGGAGGTGATTTGGTGGAGAAGCAAAAGAGTATAGATCGTTACATAAAGCCCCATAGCATAAACTGTTGAAACACGATAGATACGACGGGGTGCGAAACGATACGCGCCGTGCGATTTACAGCGAGCGAGAAACGCAACCCGTACCGACCTAGAGAGAAAGAGAGACAGAGAGAGCGTCAGAGAGTGAGCGGAAAAGAGAAGGAACGGTTAAATAAGATTGAAGCAGAAAAGAAATGTTGAAAAGGGGTTTTGGGTTGGGTGGGCGAGGGGTGGTTTTTTGGGCGGATGGGTGGTGTAAGTGGGGGTGGAAATTGGTAAGCTACTCTTTCCCAGCCGCCTGCTACACGATGGGACACCGAAGCGAGATGGAAGATACACAGCAACCGAGCGAGAGGATTTAGAAGCAGCAGCGAGAGGAATTTTGTATGTATTTAGCTGCGCTGCTATGTAGTTGGTGGTTTTATGTATAGAGATGGGTGGCTTGGGCCCCCCCCCACCCCGGTATGTATGCAGGCACACGTACACTTGCCCCACGTTGGGGCGACGGCAGCAGCAGTGAAGAAGAACCTTTTTGGCGAGAGTCATTAGTGCGAGGGAAATAATCATCTGAATGATGGATAAGGAAATGAGACGGAGTCGATCGACCCCCTCTCGACACAAGACCAGAGCCCAGAGGATTGTCGGGTTGCTTTGCCAGAAGTCTTGGAAGGGCTGCTGCTTAATTTTTTGACATTCTCATTCAATTCGCTTCGATAATCTGGAAGATCTGGGGAATCTGGGATACCTTTTGGTGAGGGCTTAACCCAGTCACCTCAAGACTTTACCGATAGTTTGATAATATTAGAATAATTGCCTTTAACGGGTTCTTATTTTCTAATAAAATTAAATTTTAACTACCAAACATCTAATCAGGCAATTTGACTGTCTGTTCAATGATTTTAATGATACGCTGTGGTTCGCTGTCATGTTGGTTTCTGCTACAGGTCAGCTGAATTCTTGCCACCTCAACGTGCCGTTGTTACCTTGAACTTTTTTTAAGTATATTTTTTTTCGCTCGTTTCGGCTTTAAATCCCTTGAGAATGAGCGCGGTGCAGCTAAGCTCTGTGCTCCACAGCACAGCTCTAGGTTGCTTGCTGCAATTTGTTTTTGTTTGATTTGTGTGTGTTTTTTTGCGACAACTACTTCTGCATGGAAGAGCAGCAAGTGTCATTTAGGCGGGGATAATGTACGCGAGCGGTGGAGATGACATTACGGTCCAACCGGGCAGACCTTGAGCTTATTGAGAGCATCTGTAAATAAGATGGAAAAGAAAATGGATTCCAACGAATTCTTCTCTCCGAACCAAAATCTCCCATCAAGCAGTTGCAGGGGTTTTCTGCAGTTACATATTCAATGTGGATTTGTTCTATAATAAAAACATTATGATAAAAGACTTCGAGGCCTTAGATGAATTAGAATAAAATCGAAGTAGAATTGTTGGTTACAACATGTTGGCATACTTTAACTCTGACATGAATTCTAATCGTGCAAACCCAGTTTAATATATACTGTAGGATTTGACATCTTCATCACAGTCGTCAAATGTTAAAATGATCTGTTATTCCGAACAGAACATTACCCCTGTAATGTACTGAAACTGCCATAATGTTATCAAAAAGTTTTTAAAAGAATCTTATCGAGGGTTTAACCAAAAAATTATGTAAGTCATTACAACATATGATTACACCAGTTCTGATACTCTAATCTTTTTAATTGTCAATGTTTCAATGCATCAGTGATTGGCCGGAAAGCCTCGGTCTCAAAATCCTGAGCTCCATTAGGTTCAGAGATTGATGTAAACTCCCCTGCATAGAGGGCAACACCAAGAAGAGATATTTCATCCTCTACTCCAAAGCCCGAATCCGAAACTGGACTGAACCGAAACGGGCGGGCGGGCATCATCGGTGTGGCTCGTGAATCATATTTTATGTATGCAATGTGCATAGATGAAATTTATTCACTATATAGGATTTAGTGCTTTGACACCGTCCAAAAACGCAACCGCACCATCTCGTCCAAACGCCCGATTACCTTGAAGAGGGGGTATTAATAGCGAGGGCAGGCGTGGATGCGTTTCCCTCCCCAATTCGTTGTTTCGTTGTTGTTCCTTCCCCGTTCTTCTTGAGCTCCGGTCGAAAACAACCTTCGCGTATTCGTGTTGTTGCTGCTGCTGCCGCTTGCCCGTTTGCTTCTGTGTATGCTGGCGGAATGTTCGACCTCGCATCGATTTTTGTTGTTGTGTTGTGTGTTTCAACTTCTTTTCCTGACCAGATTTTTGTCCGTACGGTTTGTTCTGTTCGGTTGGCTCTTTTTCACGACTTTTGGCACCGGATTCTTACGGGATTTCCTTGGCTGTGAGGGTTGAGCTTGTTTGCTTTATCCGGCGGTATCTGCTTTCCGTTGTCGCACTGTGAAAATGGGATATAATTTTTGTCATATATTATAATCCGTGCATTACATATTTTATCTCCTCTGTGCGATGTTTTTTTTTAGTTTTCTGTTCTGTTTATTGTCGTGATTATTAAAACTATTGTTAGGAGCGCCTTCTTAAAGCAAAAGTACCTCACAGTGTGTGTGTGTGTGTGTTCCTGCCCGTTTTTTATTGCGTTGTGTTCATTGCTTTGTTGTTTTGCTAATGAATATTCATTACGCAAGCAGACGGAGAGCAGCGCACATGCACACATGGCAGTAGTAGTGGCAGTAGAGTAGGTGATATTTGTGCCCCGAAAGTGAACAGTGCACATGGCAAAAAACAAACAGCTAAAACAATTTAAATTAATCTCTACTGGGCAATGTGGGCATGGGTGTGTGCGCTACTGTTTGATTTAATGGCAAATTATGCAAAATAACGCCTTTCAGACAAATTCTTATTACAATTTTACAAGCAGTCTTGTAACGGTTTCATAATGAGTTGATAATGAGAGGTTTGTTTTCCATTAAAAGATTTTTTTTGTGTAAAGAAGTGTTCTTGTACACACCGCTCTTTTTTGTCTCTTCTTTTAAACATTTAAAAAATTGAAGCACACTTTAAAACTTAAACAAACCAACTCTCAAGCATCACATATGAGCCAATAAATGTACAAAAAACCAACATTAACCTTCAAACCCACTACCAAACGTGGCGATGTCCACTTCCATCCCGGCGAACTTCCGAAAGAGGGTGGCGATGGGGTGACTTTTTGGCGAGGAGGTGAGTGTTGTGTTTCTCTTCACTCACCCATTCCCATCCCATCGTGGGGTCCTCCGACGAAATCAACGCGAAAAAATAAACTACAGCAAAAAAAAAGGGAACGGAATCGTGCACAAAGATGAAGATTCTTTTATTCGGTTTTCTGCTGCCAGAGTGTATAACACTGCCACGAAGCGAAGCGTGTTTGGATTGAATGCATGAATAAAGCAGCGAGAGCAAAATGAGATTACGTACGCACTTGCCACTTGTGAAATGATTCGCACTGCTCTCTGCTGCCCACAATGTCGCTCTTTGTGTTTAGAGCTAGTAAGAATTTAGACATACAATTTCTAATAAATAATAGGGAGCAAAATAAAATATCAAAAGTTGTAACTCATGTGACAATAAATTAAAATATGTTTGTTAAATTAGTTAAAGTAGAAATACGGTGCTATTTTAATAATAAATTGTACTTTGATTACTAATTTTGCTTCGATCCGTCACAACCTCACTCTTGATTACACATAGTTGGAAGCAGTTAAAGTTGTTATAAATATTTAAATGACGTAAGCTTGTTTTAATCCTAATTTTTAGACAATTTTTAATTTGCTTGTATTATATTTTAGTGTGAAAATTTACATAAAAATTAAATTTTGGTGATTAATTTAGCTTAACGTTGGGTTATCAAAACACAAACAAATGAAGATTTTTTTATCATATTTTCATCTGAGTTCTCATTTTATTTTATTCTTAAATTTATTCAATATAAACACAATATATGAAAGCGCTGTAATTTTATGCACCCGTGGTTTCGTCACAAACCGAGGGTTAAAATAACAGACATCTTGTTTTGCCCCCGTCAAGCGTTTTTCATGTGCCTCATTTCGTGCTCGGCCGGTCGGTAGGTCCGCTCGACATGTACCACGGACGAACGGACGGACGCGGGCAATGGTGTGTAAGCGCAGTTCGTCAGTTCTCGCCAGTTGCATGATAACAGACGCTTTGGCAACTTTACCACAACGCACACGTCCGTCCGTCCGCCCTCTATTTGCTCCCCATCTAATTCGCCGCCTAAAGCCACATCGTATGGCATTGAAAAAATGGTTGAAAAAACCGCCCCAAGTAGTGTGCAAATCAAGTGCACAACACCACTTTTGTATTGGGACGTAGAGTTAGTGGGTGGGTGGGTGAGCGTGGAAGGGCATCCTTTCAGATCCATTTGACTTGCCCCCCAGACTTGACAGCCCGTCGGTTTGTTTGTGTGTTTGAGCATGAGAGGGATGAAACGTCATGACGACTGCTACCCGGTCCAAACCATCCAACCGGTCACCAGATGGCGCTGCTGCTACTGCTGGAGACGAGAATTAGTGTTAGGATCCAAGATCGAAGTTCGTTCGAGCTCTGGGTGGATCGGATGTGTGTTGCGTTGATTGCGTTATGCTCCACGCTATTATGCTACCGCTCGCCGATGGTACACGCTTTCAACACAAGTCTGCCTCGATTATCACTTCATCGGTGTACCGCACGTTCTCGCGTCGCGTCCGCGTGTAAAAGGTGACTCCTGTGGCGAGGCGGAGCGAAGGAAACGAGAAGTGCTCTTTGCGTGCACGGAATATATTTATCGGCCACGGTGAATTGCGATTAGTTTTATTTTTATAGATGAGAAAATCGCGCGCGCGGAGCAAGGAAACCTCGTCATCGGTCATTCAAAAGTTTCAAATTGGTTTGGTGTTTTTTTTGAAAAAGGTTGAATTGTAGGAAGCTTCCGAGTGGCCATTTTTTGTGACAGATACGTTTCATCAGTCCAACACCAGTCGGGTTAGGGTTTGTGATGTGTGTCTGCTTACGTAACACGCGGGCAAACGCGTGACAACTTAGACATCGCCTAGGGTTTTCCTTCTTCCGTAACCTGATGAAGAACATGTGTGTAATAAAGGTACGCTCAGCAGGTTTCCTAGACACCTTTCTTTGGACACCAACTTGGTGATTGAACTTTAAATCGTGACAAAGCTAGTCATTAATTATCTTTGTATTACCCATTTCCAAATCTTCCTCCAGGGCATGGGGAAAGTGAAGCGAATAAGAATTGAGGGGGTTATTTAAATGCGTGTTTGATTTGCAACATTCACTTTTGAAGCTGAGAGTTTTTTTTCTCGATTTCTCGATTTGTCTTTCTCATTCATCCTGAATTGTTTGTGACGCGTTTCTTTTGCGTCGGAATATTTCCTTGCGATGGTAGACTTTTTCTAATACGCAGTTCCTTATAGGTTGTGTATTTTTCGCAGTTTCTGATAGGATTTTTTAAATATTTTACATGAATTTAGTGTAGTGAAAAATTCCGCATATCCAATCCTCTCGTGATTAAAGAGCCAAAGAAGATTTATTTATCTCAAACATAAAACTGCAATCGGATCAATTGTTAGATAAGAAGAGCTAAAGTTTGATAAGATTGACAAAATAATGAACTCCAAATGAACTTCTGTGATGAATCACTCTTTGTCATTTTAAATAAAACTTCGGAATAATTAACTCACCGATGTTTTTAAATACTATAAGCCTAAACAAGTTATAAAATATGTTGCTTGTTTAAAAAATTCTTCTTTGTAGTAAATTTCATAAAATATTTAACACGAGGTCGTTATTTATGCAACAGAATGAGCGAAACGCGTCGCTGTTACTTGTTACGCCGTGAAATGTCATTAAAAGCACATTATTGGCACACACACACACCGAAAAAATGAGAAGAAAAAAAAGCAAAAAGAAATCATTAACCAACCGTTGCAATTGTTCCAATAAGAATGTGCATCATTTTTCATTTGACAACTCGTGGATGCACACAAACATGCACACACACACAGTCGCATATGGCATTAAGTGACCAGGAAAGGCCAAATGCGTAGCGGCAGCTCATATCTGTGAGGGGGTTTCTCCACCCCACACCCTCCCACCACCTACCCCATAGGGGTGGCTTATTTTCATTCGTAAATGAATATTCACATGCAGCCGCAGTGTCGATGTGCAGCTCTCGCGCTCTCTCTCTCTCTCTCTTTCTCTTTATCGCTCTCTTTCTCGTTCTATCTCTCTCATTTCTACTCATTCACGCGTTATTCACGTTCGCGTAAAATGATGGGTTAAGTCTGTGTCCGGTGTTCAGGGGGTGATGAATGGCGACGTGGAGCAGTGGAGAGGGGAAGGGGGTGGAATTTGTTGTTTTGTTGTTTCTCTCCCGTTCCGTGCCACCCTTACGCGAAAGGGGCGAGCGAGCGAGGGTGAGAACAGGTGGGGTTGATTGAGCATCGAAGGGAGAATCGAGGGGGAGTGGGGAGGGGGGTGAAGCTTCAGCGTCAGGGTCGCGCTTTACGTCCCCACGGCGAGCTTCTCGCGTTCTTCGCTTCTGGTTCCGTTTCGTTCCGTTCCGTTTCCTTTCCCTTGAAGTGAAGTCCGTCCGATGTTGCTGCCCCAGTCCCAGTCAGCCAGCCAGCCAGCCAGTCAACCAGAGTCGGCGAGAGAGTGTTACTTGAACGACGAAGAGCCGTCTCCGGTTACACACCTTGAGGGGGTCACTTTCGGTGCCGCAAGAAAAAGAGAGCGAGCAACCGAGCGAGTGGTTGAATTTATCGATGACGATGTTGTTGTGCACCGGCGCGCGCGGCATTGTGTGTTTCGCTGCGTTTTTCTGTGGCGACTGCTGTTGTTTTTTATCTAACAAATAATTTAACACAACGGATGAAGATTGCACATTAAATAGATCGCACCGGTTCGTCACTGTCTTTATGTGGAGCGTCCGATGATGAAGATGAGGATGATTTGATGTGGAAGTTATAGGAAGAGAGATCTTAGCCATATGGGGGTTGATTGAGCCTTATATTCATTACGTGTTTTTGTTTAAAAATCTAAGCTTGATTTGAGTTTATTACGTTAAAAATATTCAAGATTGATTGTTGTACTGTAATGGTAAACATGGAATGAGAATTGGTTTTTCGACCGACCAAATCATATGCTCATTTTCTCAAGTTCTTCAACTAGGCCTCACAAAAAAACTAAACCGAATCTTCGAGTCTCAGCAGAAGACTAATAACCTCACTTTTACATTAAAAAGGTGATCTTATTCTACTGTCTCACAGTATATATCTGGATCTTAAGTACGCAATATTAGTTCAACTAAAACCAAGTCAAGGAAGGCATAAATCGGAGGCCAAGACTTTAGTAGAGTTTTCATGTTCAAACTATTATTTAAACTATTATTAAGCCAGGTTTGCTAATTTTTATGGCCGTACTAAATCTCTCCGAACTAAATTCCTGCATCAGCAATAATAAATAAAAACCTTTGAACTTCTGCACAAAGTGGGTACGGTATAGCATAATGATTTTTTTTACCAGCATATTACCACACGCACACAAACAATGAACATGAGCTGGCTGTGTCGTGAGCAGATTTATTTTTTTCCCTCTAGATGGTTTTTTGTGTGTGTCGTGTTGTATGATGTGTGGCTCGAGTGTGCTTCTTTGTTTATATATTTTTGCACTGGTTGCCACCACTGCCACACGTCCGGCAAACGCCGCTGCTAGCGACGCAACCCCATCTGCCCCATCAACGGCTAATAGGAAGAGCTAATTGGCGTTAAGAGGAGAATCAAGCCAGTTGTGCTGTGTATTATTGGGGTTGCATTTTGCTTGCTACAGCCGACGACCAAGTGACGAATGAGAGGATTGAGTAAGAAGTGCAAAGCACACTGATTGCAATACCATGGCTTCAATGTATTTTCCTCTTGTAGGAAGGCAGAATTTGCGTGTGATAAATACAAATATCTCGTATCGATGGTGAAGAGTTTGGCCGTTGTGCTATAAAAATGAATCATCCTATTTAAATATTGTTTATTGTTGGTTTAGTTTTATGTTCTAATTTTATACATAGAGAAACATATTTTTACCCTCAAACTTTGTGTCAAGGTAGAACGAGCAACTTCTGATGTTATTTGTCACGATCTTCGTAATTGTGTCTGTTCCTCACGACAGCGTACCTCATTAGCCCATTGGAGACTATTTATACAAATTTAATGTATGCGACATCCAAACCCATCAATTATCCCGTGATCGATGGATTGAGATTTGTCCAATAAGCTATTAGAGGTCTTCCTTTGTTCTGCTTTTTGATCATCTACGGGACGATCGTTTCGTCTGTCCCCGCTGGCGACATAATAGATGACGGGTAATCACTTTTCCGTAAGATGCTCTACGGTTGGACGAAGTCGTACGATCCAGGTACGATCATTGGTCAGCCAGTCTCATTAGCCTTGCTAAGATCTGGTTGGTGTTCTATTGCCTCTTCGTGACAAATGAAGCTTCGTTTTTCCCCAACAGCGATATTGGATGTCCAGATGCTCTCGTACTCCGAAAGGATACAGCCGGACCGTGGCCCTGGGCTTCTTCGTACTTTGCTACCCATTTTTGAGCTGAGTAATGGATTTTTACGGGGCGTGTATCGTGGTATTGGTCAGTTCGCCACTTACCCGCAACTGCTTTTTCGGAGCATTTTCGGATGATGAGGCGAATTTTTAATGCTGCAACACGAAAAACATTGGAAGATGAAGCCTTTACGGCGAAGTGAAGCACACGGCGTAATGGAGTTCTGAGAGATTCGGGCGGCTATTTAGGAGGTAATGATGTGCTTGCGTGCTGTGGTGGTACCTGTTGGTGTGTTAGGTGTTTAATTTGGAGTGGGATGAAGGATGCAAAAGAGCGTTTCAAAGTGGAATTTCCAATGGTGTACACAGAGTGGATCGTTGATAGATCTTATTATCCTTGCTCGATCGGATATTGTAATCACTTTCCGGTATTTATTTGGGATCGGTGGCGCTCGTCTAGGAAAACACAACAACAAAATAGTGTTGATGTTTACAGAGACAGTAAATAATTACGAGGATGTCCGAGTCCAACATATTGTTTTAAGGTTATGCTCTTCTTGTAGTACCTGATTGACAGGGTAGCAGGATCTTCATGGGATTTCGAGGTATAAATTCAACACTCAAGACGGTGCTTCTGATCAGTCTTTCTCAGAATAGCTTGGCGAAAACTGTAACCAAAGATGAGGACATCTTCGTCCATCCTGTGTGTTATTCTTTGGTGCACTTTGCTATACATTTGCTCGCCGGTAGGAAGCACAACTCCATCGACCCGACACAATCGGGACCTGGAAGCAGCACTGCTTGATTTGTTCGAGCCAAATGATCTTCAAATCGACGATGCCGACAGTGGCCGTATTTTCGCCCAAAAGCGTGAAGAAAAGCGAGTCCTGAAGGAATTGTACTATCTAGCGAAAGTGCTTAAAGCCTTTCGACTTCCGCATGCCTACGGAAGTACCGTGTTCAAGAGTGTCATCGATCGAGTTACCAACAAGGAGCTGCTCGATCAGCTCGAACGTAAACTGCGCCATGAGAACGGAATCGAGGTGATCGCCCGCATCGGAACGAACGGAACTGAGCCGGATCCATTACAGTTTCAGCTCGCGAATGACTTCCGTTTGCTAGCCCCCGTGCTCGTCCGCACCCTTCGACGGGTGTTGAGTTTGAAGAAGGTTCCCGAAATTCTACAAGTGGACGAGAAGGGCAACTTCCTGCACGAACTGCAGTGGGATGTGCAAAACGAGTGGCAGATGCTTCGCGAGGCAGTGAGGAGTTTGCAAGGCGATGGAGTGGTACCGGTCAAACCACTTGAGCTCTATCCCAATAAGGCGCCGGAGGTGTATGCAGAGCCGATCGAAGCTGTTCCCGAGCATTTAAATGTGGAAAATACGGATGCTGATGTGGATGCAAATGATTGGGTAACTAACCCGATCGCAGGTGGTTATCATTGGGGTGATGCTAGAGGTTCTGCCGCAAGCCCTCAGGATGCTGAGAACCTTTCGTGGGAGATTGAGGAGCGCAGAACATCGCTGCTGCAACCAGAACCGCAGACACCGGTGGTAATCATTCAGCAATCTACAACGAAGATCTCCGAAGCACCTGCTCCTGTGCCAGTGAAACCGTTGCCCACTAAAGTACGTCCATTTCCAGTGCTTGTGAGTAGTCCACCTGCATCGTCGTTGGCGAATCAACTTTCGGTCGAGGTAGATCGAGTCACTCGGGAGCTTATCGCTGTGGAGCTGGATAAGTTCTTGCTGCGAGTGGAGGACCTGTCCGGTGTGGATGGATTTTCGAAAGAGTTTGATCGGTCGGACCGTGCCCGGATGGTTGGTTGGGTGAAGCAGTACTATTCTCCATCGCTGGGACTGGATCAGCGGGAGCTGCTTCGAGCGTTAAGACGATTACTAAAGACCAAACAGCTCCGTCGGGGTCGTCCGGACGTGTTGGAGGCGCTAGATTATCTACAGTCACAATTGGACATTGATCGAAGAGATGGGTTGGGTAACGAGTTCGTTCTAGACGAGGTGGATGCGAAGTAGGGTTCTGTAGGGATCTGTGAACGTGTGGATAAAAAGAGTTGTTTGAATAATACTTTGTACTCTAAGACACGATAGATAGTAATAGCCGTGTGTGAGGTTGTAGAAGTAAAATAAATACAATTTGTACCTACGAGTGAACATTTATTGATTGAAATGAGAAATAGATTTGGGATTTGCTATGATATGTTTCTCTTGATTGACCTAAGATCGATATGATTTCTAAGATATTCTTTCTTCTTGAACTCTTTACAGGTCGTTGGTGGACCCTGCGGCTACCATGGCTCGTACACCTTTTTCAAGGGCCTCAAAATTACGTTCGGCACCAAAGGAACGCTCGAATCGGGCAGCAATTCCTCGTCGTCCGCCTCATCCGTAGCCAGCCTACCAGTGTCCTCCGCTGCACCGGGCAACGGAAGTGTTGGTGGCCCATCACCGCCCAGCACTGCCAACACTACCTCCACCGACAACGGCAGTAACAGTAATGGCCACGATCGGCGACGCCCTTCCGTCGACATTCCCAGCGAAGTCGGTGGCACGACCACCACCACCACCACCACCGATTCTCCTGATTCCTCCTCCACACCAGCAACTACCATCAAACGGCCATCGACGGGTGGTGAGGATGGCGATACAGCGGCGGAGGAACAGGATGAACGGATGAAGGACCGCAATGGCGGTCACACTGCCCAGTGCAATCAAACCAATGCCAACAGTAGTAGTGCGTCGTCGACGACCGGCGGCAGTAGTAGTGGAAATAATAATGGTAGTAGCAACAGCAGTAATAGTAATAGCAATAGCAATAGTGATAGTAACGGTAACAACGGTAGCTCTAGTGCCAACGGTGGCAGCAGTGCAAAGAGTCAAAATGGCAACCATGCGAAGCCAAAACAAACGCAACGAAAATGTGTCAGCGAAAATGGCGTCGGTGGTGCAGGTGGTGGTGTTGGCGGTAGTGTTGGTGGCAGTGTTGCCAGCAGCAACGGTACCAGCACCAGAGCCGGCAACAACAACAACCTCTGCCGATTAACGTCGGTCGATCGAGAGTAAGTATTTTGGACCCGGAAGCCGGTGTTTTAGGTGTTTATGTTTTATTATTTTAGTGCCGAGCCGTTTACCATGTCGAGTTAATTTATCTACTTTATTATCTGTTGACTGTCTCTTGGTGTGGTTTGGCCCACAGTTTCAGGCTTTGAATTGTTTGAATTAAAACCCAAATTTGTTGTTAATTTTTATTGGTTTCCTTTGTAGTTGGAATGGAACTATCTTTATGAAGTATTAACGTTCCCAATTTCAAAGTGTTTTCTTCTCCCATCCACATTTGACTAGTTGCCTGAACCTTTTCACACACAATAGACGGCTTATAACGATACTGTTTATCGCCCTGGTGGAAAGTTATGCTAATTCTATCCCCATAAACACTGTGATATATTCGATTACCTACGAGATTGCGCAAAATTCGTGTTTAATTAATCTCTCATCCATTTTGCATGTTCTTAATGGTTGACGGAACATGCGAAGTGTAGGAATAACACAAGTTTCATTTTCTATTCGTTCGTTTCGCTTGCGCTGTTTTGACCCGAAAACCGAGTCACATTTTGAATTTAGATTTTTCTCCTTTTCCACGTTCTCTCCCATCCATTCGGGTTATGTTAATATGTTTCAACGCTCTTCTGTTCTTGTTTGTTTGCCTGCTTGCTTTTCTGTACCCCGACCCGAAGGCGTGTATTGGTCGCCGACTCCAAGCCTGCAGGGCCAGCAAGCACGCTCGTTAGTGGCGGTTCCGTTTATTGATTTGTGCGCTCATTGCACACGCTGCCCATTCACATGACGTGTTCGGCTGTGTGTGATTGTCTCTGTGTATAAACTTTAAAACCGAACTTGCCGCGCCGCAAAGCAGGGAGAGGAATCCGGGTGCCCTATAAACGACTTTTGCGCCAACAATGTAGCAAAGTTATGAGCCTAGAGTTGTTTAATTATTTGTGTATTGAATTCTTAAACAGAGCTCTTTATTCTCTTTTTAATTATTTTGTCATATAAAGTTGTTTATTTTCGCCGATTCATGTCTATCATAAAATAAGTTAAATTTCAATTAAACCATCTTGCGTGAGCGTAAAATCGGAAGAAAAATGTGTATGTGAACAAGAGCTGCAATATCACGAAACCGGATCCACCGTTAGGAGTTTGCATTTGATTAAGCAAAACTAAACAAAATCTCACGTAAATCCCAACTGCCAATCTCGAATGCGAACAGCGTATAATACTGTGTGGAAGAACTCCCCAAAACTCGTTTGCTCTGTGCGTCCTCGGCTTCCACATCATCACCGCGCTAATCGTTGCCCGTTTTTTTTTCCTGCTCTGTTCGCCTTTCTTTTGCAGACAACACTACCGACCGCTGGTGCTGGCGCTGGGCGACTGCATTCCGGTCCGACCGTGGTCCGATTCGCCGATCGCCTGCCTCGCCGAGCTGCGGATGGTCTGGCGGGATCGGAACGAGCAGTGCCTGCTGATAGCCCTCCGGCTGTACTTTCTGCCGGAAAACACACCGATGGGCCGTAACTGTCACGGCGAGGTAAGTTTTAGAAGAAGCATTTCGTTACTCTCGGGTTGGGAAGGGGAAAAGAAGAGCTGAAGAGAGGCGTGTGGTCATGAAATATTGCTTAATCGTGAAAGTGAAACATGTCGCCTTGTTCTTTGGGTGGGTTCATCGGGAAACATACAGTAAGAGAGAGAAGCTTATAGAGAAGAGTCTCTTTTAGGGAAATAGTTCAAATATTGTTGTGCCACTTTATTAAGGAGTTAGAAGTCGCTTCAAGGGTTCAAATCCCATCCAGACCGCCTCCCCGTAAGTAGGGCTGACTACTTTACTACGAGGAAAAATCAAGTCACAGAAAGACAGAAATTACAAGTCGATACCTCTCGAGGTTGTAGCGCCAAGGAATCACTGAAATACTTGAATCTTCGTGATCGGTCAATGATTCACACACTCTTCATGAAATATATACCTAACAGATATGAGTCAGTATGTGACAGACCGAACACAGATTTCAAACACACCAGCTGACAAAAATGAAAACCAGATCCCTTAGAAGAACAAGGGAGAGAGCTGTAGTTATGATGTGTTGGACGTCGTTTCAAATTTCACTCTGATTCTCGTTCATATCTCTATTGCTGGGACCGGATCAATGCTCAAAAGCGGGACTGTTTTCTTTCTTCTTTCTACGTGTCTTATTTTGCGGTGTGCCTTTTTTGTTCCATGATTCATTCTTTGAGTTGTTTTATATTCAATGTTCTCCATATGCTCCATATTGAGAGCGATTAGGTATGAAAAGTACAGCTCAACATGCTCATATTCAGTGATATAAATTTGCACTGCAATTGATCATAACGTATGCTTAATTTGGGAAGAATTATTAGCCTCAAATGAAATTACTCTGTCATGAGGGTGGGATTTTTGGCTCTCTCGTGTGCTTCTTCTTGCATGCCATTCGTTCTTACAAGGCCCACTTTTTACCCATTAGCGTACCGAAAATGAACTGTGCCACGTTAATGTGCTTCACCCGGGCCAAAGCCGACCGGAGAAGCATGAAAATTTATGTTTTCATTCCATTCGCGCGGCACTCCGTTGCATATGCTCTACAACTCCGACCCGACCATGTAAAGCGTGTGTATGTGTGTGTGTGTCTCTGTGTGCACGGGAATGGTACTTTTGACTTTGTTGGATTTTTTATTTTATTACCGCACATTACATTGCACCAACATCGCCTTCCCGTCGTCCGTTACTATGCGTTATCAATGAGTAACGCTGCTCGTAGAGGTTCTGGGGACATGCCTTTTTCTCTCGGTTTGGCCGTGTCAATTGCAGTTAACCTTAAGCGCGGTGCAGTTCAGGAGCAGCATGAGCATTCCGCTTGCCTTCCTATTACCCACCCACCTACCTAACACACCCTCCGAACCTTCTCGGAACCGTGTGTGACCGAGTGAGTTTTGTTTGTTTCGATGGCTGATGTAATAGGAAGCCCTCTGTTACAGGGCAGAATTGATAACGAATGCGTTGCGTTGACAATATCCTCACGCTCTTGCCGCCTTTGGAGTGGTTGGATTAGTACTGCTGCTGGACAGATAAGGATTTGAAGTATTGCTCTCGACCAGAAAACAACACCGCTCCAACGGCCAAGTAGAGTGAGCGAGATATGATTAGTAAAACACCAATTACACGGTTATTATAACTGGGGAGACTCATTAGCGCAACGGTTATCTGACAACTACATCTAGGAAATATTATGTCTAAAAAAGTTGCATTTTATATTTCTGCCTGTGACACCGATTTTACGAATTGGGTTTGACGGAGCAGCGCATATTTAGATAATATTGAATTGAGGTTGGGTTGGTTTGGGCTTGTGAAAGAAGGGAGATACGATAACATACCGGAGAAGTAATTATATTTGTTCCTTCCGTTTGGTTTGTGCTGGGTGGTGTATGGCACTGGTAGTACACGAGATAAGCGTGTTAAGTATGCGAAAGTGGTGTGTTGCTTCAGCTCATTATCAACCAGAAGAAGAAGTTGAAGGAGTCGGCGTGAGGTGATGGTGGTATGTTTTGATTTGTTGCCAGCATTACATCAGCCCGAGAAGCGAGAGATGATCGGTTGTTATGTGCGGGATGCGATTTTTCACGCAAAGGAAAAAGTGGCTTCGGAAGATTGAAACCAAACTTTTCGAAAACTTTTTTACAAATATTTATAGCTCTTCTATGAGTGAAAGTGTGCCAAATCGTTGTTGGAGCGTCAGCTAACGTCGTGCAATAAAGAGGAAGTGTTTTAGAGGAAAAGATGTTGAAAGTTCCAGCTATCAAAGAAATAATCTTTTAGGGAATAACTTTCAAGATATTTTAGTGGATAACAACTAAATGTGAATCAAAATTGAAACAAATTGTATTCAATTTCTTTACTTGTTTCATATAAAACAATAATTTTTATATTGTTCAACTCTGTAAACCAAATATGGTCTAAATTAGCTCATATTTTCAAGGGAGCCATTCCGAACGAATGATTTCTTTGTTTGCCTCGTTCAATAGCATATTCAGTGTCAGTTTTTTTGTCTACAAAAGCTGTGCACATTTTTTCCCATTTACCGTCGCTGTTGTCCTATTGTCAAAAGGCACTGTTCGCACCATTCGCACAATTCCAGACCTATTCACGTTGGCTAGCTACTAGTAGCTCTAGTTCCTCCATAGGCCGTACGTGCCCGATTGGTGAGTACGTGAGCGAAAGGCAAAGTTAACGCCAGAGAAACACCCCAATCCACTCCACCAGCCTTTTGCACATCCTCCCCTATAGCATCTGGCAAAAAAAATGAAGAGGAAAAAGCTCGTTGAAGAAACGAAACGCAAGCAAAGAACAACCCCCTCGGAGCACCGCGGAGATATACACACAGGGTGGCAGTTTGTGTTGTCGTTAGTGGGAATCGGTGACGGTGGCGTTTGGCAAGCAAGCGGGTGACGCAAATGATGTCATTCTGTTCTAATCTCCCTCGTGTTCCGTCTTTCCGTTTCGCGACTGTGACGACTTACACGTTCTTCGTTTTTGGAAACTGCCGCTTGACGCCTTCTTCGGCCGTATCGGAACAGAAACGGGCTCCACGGGAATTGATAGCGGGTTGCAACCGAGCCAACCGAGAGCCACGTGAAATGATTCCGATGTGCGTGTGTGTGTGCACGCCTGTTACACCCCTGGAAGTGTATGTAAATCCCCTGTAAGTGGTCTACATGTGTGGAGGAACATAATGGGCAGGTGGGAATTAAATTGAAGGGTATTAATTTTACATGTCTTGCTTCGCAATTAAAAGCACTTTATTCCTAAACCGTTAAATAGCTCATAACAAACGGCTTTGAATTAATTACTGTAAAAAAGAAATTGAATAGTTTATTTAAAACGAGTTGACAGAAAATTTAAATAATAATTATTTAAAAAAAATCGTATTCTTTTTGCTGGATTACGAATTTAAATAATGTTTCCGATTTATACAAAAGATTTTGTAGCCAGTATGTTGCATGTGCTGCAAATGTTTGTGAAACTCAACCAGCTGAAAATTGATTGTTGTTTTCTCATTTTGGTTTTTTTCGAATATGCCTCCTTTACTAGCCACATACGTTCTTTCGGTGTTGTTGTTATTGCTTAACTGTGGGCATTAGACGGTACAAAAAAAAAGCATACAACACACATACTTCACGTTACCACACGCCACCTTCAATGCCACCAGCCAGCCAACCCGCCTATCGCACATTATGCTATGTCCCCGTCGTTGAGCCACATCATCCGGTTGAATTGGTCGATGTTGGATGAGAGGAGCAGCGTAGATCGTTTCGATAAACGCCCTAGGAAGGGGTTTGCTCAGGGGGTTGGAAACGGGAAGCGCCGTGCGGCGAAGGGTTGTTCGTTTACAGGAAAAAAAAAAGCGTAAAACCTGCTGCTGGTGGTTCACGGGGTGTATGATTACTGCATCGAGCAAGAGCGAGAGAGCACGCGAAGAGAGTAACAAGAATGGAGAGTGAGAATTGCTTTAACCTAGTGCGGGAATAAGCATAAACCGTCCCAGGGGTTGTAAAGCGAAGCGTTCGAAGAGCAACAAGGAAGGGAGCAAAAACGATGGCCCTGTCTCGCTCACTCCTGCACATTTCACTGGGCACACTGGGCAATGCGCCTGCTCACTCTTGCACACGCAGTCGCTGGCACAGTGCAATGTTGTGCTGTTGAATTGTGTTTTATTTGTACAGGGGCATATCGTCGTGGGCAGATGAATGGCAAACCGTTTTTGTTACAAGTGCCAACGGTGGAGCATG
Source organism: Anopheles stephensi (assembly GCF_013141755.1). Lineage (NCBI taxonomy): Eukaryota > Metazoa > Arthropoda > Insecta > Diptera > Culicidae > Anopheles > Anopheles stephensi. The sequence continues at coordinate 1,762,576 of NC_050202.1, read as the reverse complement.
CAGCGGCGGGTGAGGTGTGAGATGGAGACGGGAATTGGGGTGCAGCTGGGATGGGGAGGTTCGAAAGGAATGTGATATCTCTTGGTGAGGCGAATGGGCCAATGTGGAGTGGCATACTTCCAATCAGTTATCGGATCATTGGTTTAGCATGCTTTAATAAAATTGTTCACTGCTTAAAGCGATGCTAAATAGTTTCGTGTTGAAATATTTAGAAATTCTGTTACATATTGTTTGAGGTAAATAACACGATATGTAAAACTGTTGTGATGTGTTTACTTATTTAATGTCTCACTACTACGATAAGGCCTCTACTAAATATTTTTCAAAAATCCATTTGACTTACTTGAATAACTGAAATTATTCAATAGCAAGATAATTCAATTTGTGTTTGTAAAACAATCTTAAAACCACAACTGCCACATAAAAGTCCAGTCTACATATTGATACAATTTGGATCACGTTGAACAAAAAACAAAAAAGTATCTTTCTCACCACTCGCCCTGAGAAAAATAATGAAAATGGATGAGTTTGCCCTCTGCTGCGTCTCTCAAACTCACCCTTCGCTTCGCATACGGTATGGCTTATTGCGTTTTTATTTATGTTTTACCTTGCTTTTAATGTATGTCTCCTTTAAACACATACTGTTTTCACTGAACTGGGGGCTAGTGGTGGCTGCTTTCCAATAGCATCCATATCGCAATTCACCGTACGCCAGATGCAATTAACCTGCGGTATGAAACAATCTGCTCACGTGATAAGTTACGAGTGCCAGTGGAGATCAACCCCAACGGCAACGTTTATACAGATTTAAGACTCTAAATGTTTGCTAACAATTCGAATTAATTTCGTTTTTATTAATATAGTCAATTTTCGCTATGTTTGTTTGAGATAAAATCATTGAACGATCATCAATTTCCGCCACCGGTTGCTAGGCACTGGCTTTAATTTATTCTCATCTGTGGTGCGGCCACAAGTGAGAGCGATTGCGCCAGCGCGAGTGAAAGTGAGAGCAAAGCAGGATGCAGATCATCATCTCGATCTCAACACGCGCGCGCTCATTGATGCGATGTCGATAAGATCGGCAATACGTCCGAGAGGTGTGTTGGGTTGGAGGGTTGAGAGGGCTTAAATGCAACCCACTTTCTCGAAAGCATAATACGCATACTTCTTCCATTCGAGCCATGTAGAATAACCAAACACAGGGGGTAGAGACATAACCACACAATCCTGTTTCCGTGTCCATCCAGAAGTGGAGGGCCTGCCTGAAGCCGCAGCAATTTCTCACCTGCTGGTGGCGATTAATGAGGTTGCGATTTCGTTCAGCCTGAAGCTCCCGCTTCTTCGTTGAAGTCGTTTATGGGGGCCAAAATAAAGCTGACGAACACTGAGCCTTATTTGGGATGTGGAATAGTTGCGACCGAGCGTGGTGTCGCTGCCTGTAGTGGCTCGCATCTGAGGTCAGCCGAAAGGGAAGTTGATAAATTTTTCATAATTGAAATGCCCCGTGAAGGTCCTGCCCTTGTCAGATGCTGCTCAAGAGCGTTGAAGTGCTTGTTGATGACATACAGGCGATGGCGTGGTATGATATCATGATTTTCTTGTATTCCATGGTGAAGATGTCAATTGTCTCAAGATTCAAACTTTCACTACAGTAGACTCAAACTCCAACCAGAAATCATAAAATTGCGTAAAAAAGATCGAAAATGCTTCAATACTTTTAAATAAAAGCAACAACTCAAAAATTCTCCACACTTTTCTTCAGGATTCTTGATAACTGACATAAACAAGTCTCGCCGTTGTACGGGAACCATGGCTGTGTATACGTGTTGCTTTGGTGGGTGTTCCAGTTTCGCCATTCCAAGCGACGGGTTTTTAACGGTTGTCTTAGCAATAATACGCGGGCGCGTCAGGAAATGGAAGCCGATAAGCGTTACCAAAGTTTTCGCTGACTTGCGGACTGGCGCGAGACTAGAAAATAAAGTACTGTCGTGTCTCTCCATCTCTCCGGCCCCGGGGGGCCGTCGGGTGGTTTTTGGGTTTGCTTTTCCCTGTGAATCGCCAAAAACCGAAGAAATGGCGGTTTGGTGTGGTGTGCCCATCGCTTTCCTAATCATTCAGGGCAACGTTGGCTTCCTTTTTATTTCGGGCTCGATATGTATGTATAAGAGGGCTGATGTAGGAAGGAGAAGCATCGATGAATAATAAAAAACTTAAGCTTGTACTGCTGTTTTTTTTTGTGAAGTCGGAAATGGTATTTCGCCTATGCTCTGGCACACGGTGGGCTGGAGAGCGAAGAGACGCGATGTGTTCAGGGTTGTTGTAACGCCGAGAGAGAAGAGGCATGGAGCTAAACATGCGATCATAGATTCGTAGACGGCAATCGAATCAGGGAAGGGAGACCGGGTGGGGGAAGGTGAGACGAGGAACCACAAAACAGAGATAGGCAAGTAGTCGAAGCACAAATGCAATGCTCACCACTTGCACGTGTGCCTCTTTCTCGCCCTCCCGGCGGTACTCGGCCTAGGGTCTATGTTTGATTTCCTATGCCACAGAGGCCAGGTCCCGCCAGGTCTCTTTTCTTTACCGTGGTGAAGGCCACGTTGAGCCGTCGTCATCGTCGGAGCCACAGCGTGCAAGAGAAGGAGCGCACTAGCCGTACAACGCGCGGAATATAGCATGAATGCACACTGCGCACGGAGTTTTGTTCGGCGGTTTGTTCCGAAATATTCGTTCTTCGTTCTTTGGGTCTTCGGGGTGGGTTTTTTTTGTGAGTGAGTGGATGCGGCGCGGAAACGGGGTCAGGGACAGCAAGGGTGGCGACGAACAGGGCGAGAGGGGGGGAGGTCAAGAAAACTAATTTATTGCGTTCTTTCCCTCTTCGCGCGCGCTCTTGGCCCTCGCCCAACGTCTTGACTCTCGGCCGAGCTGGAGTGGAATAATTTTTCTATCTGTTTCTCTGGTTTTCAACCACAACGGTTCCTCAAATCGTGCGTTGCATTCCAGCAGTGAGACAGTGAGCCCTTCTTATGGGACGCGACATTAAACCTGTGACAAGTAAAGATGATGGTTTTTTGTTGTTTTGTGATACAATTTTCCATTTCTATGGAGCGTGATATGTTTCTGTTTTCGGAGTCAAAATTGGAACACGCCGAAACAGACACGCGAGAGAGAGAGAGAGGAGTCTGGTTTTTATCAACATTTATCACCATATTGTTTGGGATGTGAGAAATGTAGGGAGAAAGGTTTGAAACTGAATGGAAAATATGTTTGGTTTGTTTAACAATATGCATGTTTTGTTAAATTATATAAATTAGCTTTGATAACTAACTTTTCTTCTGTCCGATATAGAAATTTAAATTATAACGTTCGTCTATGTAAGACATGCGCAAGAACATTAAAAGAAGGGGGAAATATTGAAAACAGGAAATGCTACGCAAAAAGACCTCACAGAAAACAACGAGTAAGGCGGTACAAAACACTACACTCATTCCCCAACTGTCATTTAGCTGCGAGTTATTTCTTCCTCGTGCTTGATTGTTGTGTTACCCTTCACGGTAGAAAAAATAGCTGCTGTGTAACTGTTTACAAAGGGATTGCATGTGTGTGAGTTGGTTTTTTGCATAATTATAGTTGTTTGTACTTTGAGAGGTTTGTTCATTGATTTGAAATCAATAATAAAAGAAAAAATATGTTTTTTGTATGTAAAAAAATCTACTATACAAGCTCTCGAATGTGCCATAAACAATGTAGATAATATAATATACATAAAAAATAGTTTTAACGGTTGTTGACGGATATATCTTGATTTGAGCGATCCGATCTAGAAGAGATTTGATTTTGTATGCTTGAGGACATAATTCGAATGCTCATTCCAGACCCCGTCGAACGAACGGTGGTTGTCGGTAAAGCGCAAAAAAGCTGGTTCATTTTTCCTTCCCTGCTCAATTTGCTAAACGACGTAAAAACAACGCGCTGTGACCATCTCGTTGTCGTTCGTGCTGTGTTTGCCTTTTCCCTTTTATTTCCCCTGCCTTATTGGTCCAGCGAGAGAAAAGTCTACGACACGCGGTACGAGGCGAGTGTGTTTATTAAAATGGGTCAAGGCGCATAAATTTCCCCGCCGGTTTGGCGCTAGATCCGTACCAGGCAACAGTTTTCATCAATTTATTTGCATTATTAATTATGCTTTAAGAGGTAGAGTGCGGAAGAGGCAAGTAACTCGGCAACACTTCTTGGTGTGATGAAAGAGAAAACAGTTCGCAAAGTTGTTGCGAATGTTTTGGAGACTATTTATAGAGTAGGGTTTATGAAAGAATTTACTTAGAATACCACTTTTTAACAACATCCAGCAAACCTTCAAGCTCGGTTACATACGTAGCTGATGTTGATCGTTGATGCAGAAGGTTGCGTTACCAACCGTTACGCGTGTTACGCAGCAGCATTCTGCTCTTCCCAACGCTTTTTATTGCCGTTATACGGTTTCACTTGTTACGGAGGTTTGCGTTGCGTTGTATGTCGCTTGAAACTCAAGACGCAAGCAGCTTCGGTACCCTTTTCCACCATCCCTTCCTGTTCGCGTCCATTTCGTGAAGCCAACCAATGAAAAGAAAAACTTTTTCTCACTCTGCTAACTGCAACGATGCGCACCGCCGTCCACAGACGTCTCGGATGCGTCTGCGAGGCATCTCTCGGTGTTCGCTCTTTTCGCTTTCCATCGGAACTGGTTTTTTAATTGTATGTATGGTTGGTGTGCAATCAGAGCAGCAGAAGCGGCCAGAAGCAGCAGCAGCAGCCGAAGTAGCAGCAACAGCAGCGCGCTGGTCGATATTTTGATTGCCGTTTGGACGCCGATGATGGCGTTCGTACAGGATCGGGTCGGGTTGGATGATGCCCTCTGGTCCGTTTGCGAATTTTATTTAGCACAACCATCACGTCTATTCGCTGCTTCGATGTCCGCTCCCGTCCCTTTCCACGGTGCAATAGGTCATCGAAAAGCGTAGTTTTGTCGATCGCGATCAGCGAAAGAGATATCTCTTTAATTTGTTTGATTGATTTGTAATTGGAGAAATGGCATTTTCCAGTTCTAGCTTTCGCACCGCTTTTTTTTTGTTACATAATTGTGGCCAACACAAAACTCACGAGAACTTTGTTTTTATTGTGATGTTTCAAAAATAGCTCACTACTCACTCACGTCCATCAAATAATTGGTTGCGCATCTACCCTTAGGCGGCTGGTTTTCGTATCCCCCCAGTCAGGGGATAAATAGTTTGTGTAAATATAGTGCTTTAACTTTCATTTTGTGCAACCTTTACCCTCTCGGGTTGTTGCGGACAGTACCGGTAGCACAAACGCAAAGCAAACGGCAATGACATTTTGATTGATGTTTGACATTTCCGATGACAAGCAAGTGGAATGTTATTGTTTAGTGGTCATCGACTAAAGAGAAATCGAAAATTAAGCAAAATGTGGTCAAATTGTTTTGTGTAGTTTTTTTAAATTGTTATAAATATTGGTTTTTATTTGAGTAAAATGAATATAATTTTCTTATCTTATTCAAATTATTGTTTTATTTTTAAGCACCTCATTATGTGCTTGACTTTTATACAGTTCATACACTAATTGATGGTATTTAAAAATACGACCCTAAAAAAGACAGCCAACGATGGTGAAACACCCAGATAAGCACAAGGTATTCAATAAAACGAAGAAGAAGAGAGAGAAAAAAAAAGGAAACAACCCTCCTCCGACATGTAAAAATAGCAAACGGATGTTTGATGAATGATTTGATCATTATCGCGCTCTATGCATTCTGGCCCATTATCCCTTACCCGTGACGATTGGAGCACCCTCCGGGGAGGGGTTGGCTTACGATGGGGTGGGTGATTGCAAATATGATTACTCCTCGCTTCTCTCCCTCCCTCCTTTCCCCACTCCGCTAAATAGCTCACCTTTAGTTGGTGGTGTGTCTCTCTAGACGGCTTAAGTGAACAGTGCACGATTTTCACGATTGACTTATGCGCGTGAGACTTTTATGCATATCTTTCTGCTTTTGTTTTTGTTTTTGCTTGTTGTTGTGGCACACTATCCGTTCCACCTTGTTTCTGTTTCAAAATGTATTACTGCAACGTCACTTTCTTCCTTTAGTGGTGGGTGCGGTTGGGAGGAAGTGACTGGGTGGGGGACAGGACGCGGGAATACCATCAACGAGCCGAATCGGTGTAAAAATAAAACACGCCCGGTTGCAATCGATACGCGGATGCAGGCAAACGCGTCGCGAAACACTATATGAGCTTGTGCTTTTCTTTGTCCCTTGTGTGTAATTTGTGTGTCTTTCTTACACGTCCGTTCGATTTGCGGCGACCATTTTGACTGATTTGAAGCGTAGACTAAACCTCAAAGTCATGTAGAATATTGTTTGCTCAGCATTTGATACTATTTTCGAAAAATAGGGTGTTAATTCCATGCTCATGATTCGTAAGAAGGGTTTTTATGCCTAAATATTAATGAAACATTTGCCTAAACTACTGTCATTTTTATAATATCAAATGACACACCGTCTATAAAAACTATCATTAAAAACAGCAAGCAATGTCCAAAACATTTAGTCAGAGCTTTTACATATTTTGTAAAAAATTGTCAATTTTTTGTGATTTTAAATGCAACACCATTAATGTTTTATTCACACATAATAAGTGTAACAGTGTATTAGTTTGGCTAAATTAGTGTCTTGTTTGCTACATCAAACAAAACACCATCATCATACTATTTGTATAATAATTGAAAATATATAAGCCTAACATAATGCTTCGTTTGTCATATCAAATGAATAACGAGCTATGATTAGAAATTTGTATATGAACAAATTGCAAACAATAAGCAGGACAGTGTTAAGAGTCATACAGCTGCATGGAAATGAGAATGTTGTTTATCATTTTAAATGCAACACTGCTTATTTACGTTAAAACCCTGATTTTATTTATTTTTCGTACAGAAAGGGAGATGTTCTAGAGCAAAATAGAGAATAACATGCTCTTTAAAAATGAAAAACAACATCTCACATCCCCAACATTTACGGGAAAGGATACTTTGCATGTCTTGTTTCCCCTTTTTTCCCTCTTATCCCTGCTTTTCATGTCTGTCTCTCGTCTCTCCCAGACACATGCACACACATACACACACACACACCCAGATGTTGCACATTTTGTTGCATTCGATGGATAAAAAATACTCTCTTTTTGTCTTTTGTCGTCCGTGGTTTTTTTTTTTGTACTTGCCGCCACCCCATCGTAACAGATGTCGCCCCACGTCGATGCTCTGCATATCTGGTTGGTGTATATCCGTTGGTGCCTGGTCCCGGAGGTCGATAACCGGTTCCTTGCAGCAGACAGCGTGCGTCGCAACCACCAACCACGCCGTCGTCTGTGACGTGGTGACCGAAATGCGTTGCTTCTGCTTCGACTGTGCGCCGTGCCGTGATGTGATGATGATTTGCAATTTCTCTTTTATCTCCTATCGTGTGCTTTTGATACTGCGATTACGATGTTTGTTTTGCGGTTGGTGTTGTATGGGGTTTTTTTTTCCTTCTTTTTCCGCTTTTACTGCCAACATAATTAGATGCAGTAATCGCTTATCAGCGTTATGATTTATTTTTGTCTAATTATCCTCTCTTTAGCTGGGCGTGTTTTAGGCAGGAGCCTATCAGAGAGTCGTCAAAACTCGATGCTACCGTAATCTTGAATCACGTGCTCACTGATAACGGAGCGTTCGTGTGTGGGTTGATTAGTCAACATCACGCAATAAATTACTGCAAATGCAACTGCGAGGCATCGGGACGCGCTTTCCGAGTTTATTATTTGCCTTTTTTATGAAGTTGATAAGACGGTCGGTCGGTTGGGCCTGGAATATTCGTAAACTGCTCTTTTCCAAACCAAACCCACACACACACACACACACACACACATCCCTTTCGTGATAAAGCGCAATCACTTACAACACTTATGGTTTTTGTGATACATTGTGTCGCCATCAGCCGGATTCAAATATCGATCGGAATTCTGGCCCAACGCATTGCTCTTGGCATGCTCTATTCGCCGATTTTCCAGAGTCCACCCCCAGAGAAGCCTCTTGCCTACTACTTGCAAAATTGAATCGTTGTTGGAACGACGAATATCTTGATTTTCCCTTTGAGGAAACGCATTTTTGTCCACACATTTGAGCGCGACCACGATGCTAGCCGATCATCCCTTTCAAAACTAAATCACCTCTCCCAGTTACTCTCTCTTGGGGGCCATTTTTCCCACCAGGTTTGGCCAGTTTGTTCTATTTTCAGTCTATTTCACTTTCGCCGCCCATAGTCTCGCATATTTGCCGTGCCAGCGTCAATCTTCCTAGGGCTCATAGGTTTCCTTCTGAGGGATGGGAACTTTTCGCCGTTTCAGTCGGTGGGTCGTTTTTTGCCTCTCTCATTTCTTTGTGCCTTTCTTGCTTCACCTTCTCCAAACTGGGCAGTGTCTATTTTTCCTGTGAAATGAAAATGCAGTGCAAAACATTTGAAGCCCAAGTCTGAACTCTCTGAACTTTTGTCTGTGTAACGTACCGGGAAAACTGGGGAGAATACTAGAGTGGAGTTTGTTTGATGCAGTTGGAGAAGCAGTAGGTGAATAGTTCGTGAAATCGAGACGTTTGTTTGTAGCTACTGTAACGCTTCCCTCTCCCGGCAGACACACCCGCAGTAGGTCACCCATGCCTCTTCGTGGACCAGTAGATTAAGGACCGACGAGGAGTTTTTTATGGCTTTTCGGGGGTCTGGTTTATGGTGTTTCGTTTTCGGAATGGTACAATGGGTGTGAGAGTTCTAGTGATTGTGCTGGAGTTATTGAATTTCGGAAAGCAAAAACTAAGCAAATAAAAGATTTAATGAGATCAAAGTGGCGACGGCTGAGATGGCATAGCGGGTGTGCGAAATAATGAATTGAGAAGATGAGTATTGCAGAAAATAAAATGAATAATAGAGAAAGTAATACAATTAATCAAAGAAAGTAGTAACAAACAGTAAAGAACGAAATTGCTAACAAAGTAGTCAAAATGTGAATACTATGAAGTTTCTTTATTTATTATTTAGAGGTTTTTATGATTTAATTCTGCTCTTTACTTTACTAGACATTAAAACTTACTACTCTTTTCATAAATTCCAACAGCTTTTTACTTCTAAACGATTTTTTTCTTCTCGATTTATTTCAATCTCGCTTCGTTTTCCATCCCACACGCGTCTTCCAAACATTCTGCCCAAGAGGTCTCGATTGAAAGTTTTCCTCGCGCAAAATTGTTGCTCACAGTGTGCAAATGCGCTCTTCGTTTTGCGTTTCTGCTTCACATTTTTGGCATTATTGCGTTGGCCAACCGCCATCGCCATCGCCCACACCACTGTGTTCTCAACTTTTATTATATATCCGCACCCTTTTTCGTGCGCCACTTTCCTCTGAAACCTCTGGCCGTTGGTTGTTTGGTAGTTCCTCACTTTTGAAGTGTATTTTGTTTTTTGGGGGGTAAAAAAGTGTGTCAAAATCAACTGTATAGGGCGGTCCACTCCTCTCCTCGATTGTTGTGTGTTTTGTTTGCCTAACTTTTTAACACCCCACACACACACACACACGCCGGAAAGACGCTACAGAACCATTGACAGTTTTGAGGGAAAATATTGCGTGCGCACGTCGAACACGCCGTCGATACTTGTCGGCCCAGTGAAGGAGTCAGTGAACTCGGCACGCAGGGAGGAGGAAACCATGCTCGGCTGTGTGTGTGTGTGTCTGTGCCTGTGTATGCTAATTGATGCGGATTTTCGCAGTTTGTGTCATCTTTTATTTATTCGCTGGGCTTTGGAGAGTGGAGCACTTATGAAGGACACGGACGAGATGATAATCAAATTAAAAAAATAATTCAATTCATCAAAGTGTTATTTTTATCTGTCAATTGGATCTGGGTTGGTAGATAAAATGGATAAAAAATGGGGATAAAAAAGGGCACACAATGTATGTCCTACGAGATCTCGATAAAAATTGATAAGAGGAATGCTTGATATCTTCAACCAAGTCTCACCGCCCATACGCGGTGCGTGTGTACTGTTCTAATCTTTTACTCGCCGTCATCATTGGCCTCCCCATGTGCGTGTTTACACACAGAACTACAGCAATATGTTGCCATCTTCTTGAAGTGATATTAGTGATTTGCATTGATTGCGTCCGTTTGTTTTGGGATGGAAAAACAGGGGCGTTCGTAGTGTGCACTAATGTCTATAATTAGATGAATTTATTTTTATTTCACTCACTGTACGGTTAGTGAGCGGAACGACTGGTTCGCCGTGGCTGAAGTGAGCTGGTTGGTCGTATGGGTGCGCTTTCGATCAATTGCTGCTCCGGGCGTTCTTTCACTTGAGTATCCCAATTTATTTTATTGTTGGCTAATGGCTTCATTTTTGGAGCGTGGTGTGTTTCGATTTTGCACGATTGTTTATCTTTCCTCACGAAGCTTTGAATTCAAATGCAGAATCTGATGTGCAAATGCTCAATATTGTTCTCCTATGGCGACCATAAATGAATTAGTCTTTTTCCACCCACTAACGCATTCATCACATGGCTCATTAAGAGGCATCAGATGACCACGTTTGAATTAAAACATCTAGCTTTATTAGTAGAAAAACGAAGAACTTATATTAAGCATGGGAAGAATGTAATAAGTAATAATTACTTATGGAATGAGGATTAGTTGGGTTAATTGAAAAATTACCTTCGTCCACTGTGCAGTAGTGAGCTCACTGCGCTCAGTATGCGGCTGTGTCGCAGGAAGCAATTGGAGAGTTTCAGCTACTCACCACCAGATGGCGCGCATAGATGTTGGGTGAATTTTGAGATTCGAATAATTTGAGCTACATTTACTTCGACGGTTTGTTGTTGCAATTTAGATTTGTAAATTTTAGGTAAAAATACATTTTTAATTTTTGTAGGATTTATTTATTATTTTTAAAAAATATCGTTTTGCTGCGTATAAAATCTCATTTCTAAATAGTTGTTAAAATCGTTAAAGGGAAATATAAGTCACGTGTTATAAATGCAATTTTTGCCGTCATCCTACATTATTTAAATCTAGTGTTATAATGACATACTTTAATGTTACTAATAAGTTGATGTTCTCCTTCTCTCGATTTCCCAGGACGAGGTGCTTGCGATCTCGGACAAGGTGATACTGCGGGCCGAGGATCTCCTGAACTGGATCGATACCGAGCAGGAATGGAGTTGGGGACTGCTAACGCTCTTCGACGAACACAGTGCCAAGGATTGCCTGGGGATGACGCGACATCTCAGCAAGAACTCGTCGCTCGACTTTGGCGATGTCGATAAGGAGAAGCATTCAGGTTAGTTGAAGCAGCCTGCCCACGGCACCGTGCGTTTAGATCTCATTATCGCTCACGAAACCACCCTGCTGCTCGATCGCTGCGGTATCGTTGGTCGACTCGTACGCATTCTCCAGCAGCTCGCAGCACACTTTTTCGCGGTGATGGCAATCGCGGCTACAACAAACGCAGAGAAAACAAAAAAACGATGAGAATACGCATCAACAAAGTAGAAGAAGAGGGAGTAAATGTAGCGCGAATCAATTAGACGATGCTCGGAGGCCGGAATAAGATAGGAGAACCAAAATGTATGTGTATCGCACATTCGGAATTTCTTCACAGCCGGCGGTACGCGCACGAGTTTTGGTTGTTGTTGTTTGCGCTGACAGGTCCCGCGGCTATAAATACGGACCGCGGAGCGCGTTCGGTCATGGATGATTTCATGTGTCGGTTTTGCCGAAGAAGTGCCAGAAATGCCAAGTAATTCTATACACTCACTTTGATAGGTAGAAGATGTTGCGCGGTACGCGACACCGATATCGCTGCATGCATTCGCACTGTTTACGGAGCAAAATATCCTCCTGGATGATCGTGCTGACCTCGTAGAGGTTGGGGCCAATCTTCCGCTCACCAACTGATTTGTAGAACATGCGATGTCGCGGAAAGGGTAGCTTAATACCGGTGTAGATCATACTGGCCTCAACTCCAGCTCCTTTGTCCTGTTGCTGCTCACTGATTAGGGCGAGGATCGAGAGACCAACTAGGACGAGAAGTCCTTGCCAGGAAGTCATCTTCTATTGAGCTGCCAGATGACAACAGAAAACACGGAACAGATGGGTGCTCTTTGTAGGACGCTCGCGCTCTTACTGACGACGATTTTGCGTATCCAGAGCTGACGCTACGCTACGATCTTACATGCGACGTGCTGTGGGATGTGTGTGCGTTTGCCGAAAACGCCAACGCCAACGTGCTCGAATTCCGGCCACGCTCTGTAGCTGTGGTCGTTGTATTCTGCAAACGTTTCGGTAGAGCTACGTAATGTTTTGCACCGCTTTTTTGGACGTGTGTATAGTGCTCGGTAGAGAACTCGGAAGACCTCGAGGTGGGAAGCGTGGAAAAGAAACTCCGAGCTAAAATTTACACACTACACTCTATCTCACACCGTTAGCTGTTTTCTCTTGTGTCTACGTTGGTGAAGAATCCGACACCGTCTTTCAAGCGATTCTAGCAGTGAGGAATATATCTTGCCGACGGAATGTTTATCCTGAAGTACTTCCTCATTTCACAAACAATCAAACATGATTTCATTACTCCGTCATCTTCGCGCCTGCCTGGAACGAAACACGACCGACCGCAAAAGAAGTCTTGCAATAACTGGCTACGAAACGACCCGTGGAATGTGCTCCGAACGTTAGGTGCTGCTGATTCGCACTTGAAGCCGCGAGCGTAGTGTGCGTGTGTTGCTGCGGCTGACCTAATGCTTGATCAGCGAAAAACATGCCGGCAAGTGTTTGGGGCAGCAATACGTGAGGGTGGGGAAATCATGGCGGGCAGGGTGTAGACACGGGTGTTTATTTTACTTTACTGCTGGTGTGAAGTGGTGTGTTAATGATCATGGGGTGATAGCGCTGCTGTTGGCGAATGAAGGTAACTGCTTGATGGTTGGGGACGTCTGGAAATAGGATCCAGATGCCGGTGATAGGAATTCTGACAAATTTTTCCAAGTACCGCCCAATAGTTGAAGGATGGAAAAGATCAACATTAATTTTGTAATAACCTTGATCTCTCCGGTTCTTCTCGCCCAACAGGTGAAAACATTGTATCCAAGGTGGCAGTCTTGAGCTTTTCACGATACTGTCGCTATCGGGCGCTACTGAAGCGTCTGGAAGGAGTTCAGGATGCTTGGCTACGGAATGCGCTGGTGGAAACGCTCGGAGGCTTTGTCGCACCCGTCCCCAACATGCGGATAATGTTCTGCAAAGAAACGTTCGACTATCCTGAGCTGGAGACGCACGAACTACTGTGCAATCATTTGGCGCCAAAGCTAAAGGGACGACCACGCGGCAAACGGAAGAAAACTCTCTCCGACTCATCGCAGTACACGAAGAAGGAAGGCTGTTCGGACGAGAGCGAATCGAACGAATCGGACGTTTCGGACTATTCCTACAGCAAGGTAAGGCGTATGGACAGAGTATGCACAGCTCGAAACAGATTGTTGAGAATTTCCGTCATCTTGTAGGTATCTCCCGGCAAGAAGGTTATCGATCTCCATCCTACCCCACGCTACAATCCCCGACCTTCGCGAGGATCGTCCCAAACGAAGCAGGAACCGATCAGCGTGGTTATATCCGCCTCGGCAGGCACAGTCAAGCCAAGCACCGGGAACAACAACAACCACCTGTCCCAGCGCAATCGATCCAAATCCACGTCCAAAACGAAAACACCCAAGAAGTCGAAATCCTCGGCCACGAAAGCAGGTCGCAAGGCGGGCCGTGGAGGAGCCGGTGGCAAGAAATCATCCTCGTCGTCCTCCAACTCGTCGCTGGCAGCTGCTGGTGGTGGTGGAGAATCGGAGGACGATGAAGAGGAAGTGGATGAGGATGGAGAAGATGGTGGGTCTTCTTCGGCGCGCGGTGCATCGAAGGATCGCGATCGGGAGGATGATGCGGATGAGGACGAGGAAGAGATGGACTATGAGGAGGATGAGGAAGAGGAGGACGATAATCTGTTCCGGGTGAACGAGAGGATGAGCTCGGCCGAGCGCGAGTTCTTGCAGCGGTTGCAGGAATTCCTCGATCCAAGGGCGCTTCAGTATGCGGATAGTCAGGCTTCTTCGTTGAAGAATGGTATGTATGCATGGAATGACGTGTAAAAGCTTGTACTAAGCCGGATCTCTTTCTTCCCCTGCAGTGAGTTTGTACGCGGTGTATGCCAAGGTGCAGAAGATCGGAGGCTACAGTGCGGTGACGGATAAGGAGGTGTGGAACCAGTTGCTCCAAGGAACGGGTGCCGAAAATGGAGTTCTCAGTCGACGGAAGTACGAGAAAATTATACTTCCGTTTGAGAAGCACTTACGCGAGCTGGCTGCCGATCAGGATACGGATCTGAAGCGAGAATCGACCCTGCTGTTGGTGGGAGACGATGAGCTGGAAAATAAGCTTCGGTTGCTGCGCGACGTGAAGTTGGAGAAGCGAGATCCGGACAGCAAATCACTTGCGCTGATGGAAAACAATGGAAACGCTGGGTTGGACTTTTCGGTTAAACGAGAGCTGGTGGAAAGGGATGAACTGTATGGGAAGAGCGGTCTTAAGGAGGACAGCAATGGATCCGGGGGAGGCAGTCCGAATGGTGGCGTGCATCTGGGAATGTCCCCGGTATCGGTTCCACTAACAGTTATCGTTCGCCCCAATCTGGATGAAAAGGATCAAAAGTCATCTCAGATACAGATCAAGCAGCCGCACACGACGATCACGGTACATCAAACAACGATCCATCCGCACAATGCCAATCACCATCACGCAAGCCAGCCAAATAGCAATCATCATCAGCATGGGTCGTTGAGTGGACAGAGTCCGCAGCACATCACGAACCAGATACAGATCACGAATCAGATCCAGATCCAGCAGATAACAGTGCAATCGAATGATAAAAACGGATCTGGCGGTGTGCCAGGATCCGGTGCCGGAAGTCCGAATGAATCTGGGGGACAGTTCAAGTATAGCTTCAAGCAGGACAAATCGGGCCAGGAGCTTAACATTGAGCCGGCTGCAACGACACCTAAATCCGCTTCGACGACGATCGCGTCAGGAGCAGGATCACCGTCGGAAGGTGCATCTTCACTGAGTCTGTTCCCGCTGAATCGACAGGGCACGGATCCGGATCTAACGATAAAGGAAGTTTCGGTGTGTCCAACCAGCGGAACGCTATCGATTACGTCCAGTGCTTGTGTGCCGACAACACCCTCGAAGACCAGTTCCCTGAGGCACGTCCGAATGAAGAACGATCGGAAGGGAAGTGGGTCTGGTGGAGGGATGCTCATGGACGCGGGCGGGTTTATGGGTGCTAGTCAGAAGGAGAATATTCCACTGCTTGGCGGTGGAGTTGGATCGGCGAGTCTGTTCGGTGGTCAAAGTCTAACCACAATCACTCCGATCCCGGCTAACATGATGATGGCGGGAGCGTTCCTTGGAGGCGGAGCTGGTGCTCTCGCAGGTGGCGGACGAACATCAATGGATATGGAACACTCGGGTAAGCAGCAATCAGCAACGCCAGCCGCAACGGAAGTAATCGACCTTGTTGATAGTGACAATGAATGCGAAAGTTCTCCATCGGGTCCTGCAGGATCGTCATCCGCGAACCGTAAACAAGCAGGTCAAGCCATGCGTCCGATTCCCTCGCTATTGCCACCGATGAAGAAGCGCAAGTTGGATATTCTACGCGAAGGTGGCCTCGAAGTGACACCGATTTCAAACGGAGCAAGTATCTTCTCGAGTCTCGGTAAAAGCACGGGACCGCCCAATCCGATGCGTATTAATATAACGGCTGAACTGAACACGACACCGCCACGGCCCGAGGCCTCAACGAAGCGTAACGATCAGCAGCCGCGCAAATGCATTCCGACTCCACTCGAGTTCCAGACGCACTGTATGTACACACGCACGGGGAAGATTTTCGGCGATCCGAAAGAGCTGGTTCGTCCGAGAGCACCCGTCCCGGCACCGGATCTTCTCGATCTAACAGGCCGCATGGGCATGATGGCGGGCGTAGACAGTGTGGCGAATCTTTCCAACAAAAGTCAACTACCCGGAATGGATTTCTCTTCTTCCGGTGGTAACATGCGGCAGAATAATCGTACAGGACCTGCCTCTCGGACGGCTCCAAGCTTGCAGATAACGCTCGTTCCCGGTCCGTCCACCAATCACAGCTCTGGTGGTGCTCCAGGTCTTCCGCCAATGATGACGCCGCTCAATATTCCCGTTCCGGTGCCAAGTCAGCAGACGGCGGCAGCGTCGGCATCGTCCGCGTCGTCCAATTCGATGATGGGACACAAGAAATCGAAAGCGTATGAAATTGTGCCATTACGAGACGGTCCTGCAGCACCAATGAAGGAGCCCAGTCCCAAGGTCACTATTGGCCCGTCCTCAGCGTCCTCCTCCTCGTCCAGTTCCACCAACGGTACAACCATTCCGCCGCCTCCACCTCCCTCGTCCTCCGCCGCTCAGCTGGGCCTGCTGGGTACGGGAGCATCTCCAAACAGTCTGCTCGAAACGCTGGCCAACCTGCAGAAAGTGAACCCGGTCCTGATGGCCAGCATACTTTCCTCGTCCGGCATCTCAAAGTCGTCCATTCCGGGGCTGACGCAGCTGCTCGGCACGCTCGCCGATCAATCCCCACTCGCACCACCAACGACGAAGAAGACGCAGCGAAGACGATCCAACTCACAGGCCGCGGCGGCAGCGGCAGCAGCAGCAGCAGCAGCAGCGGCCAGTTCTGTCCCAAATGCGCCATCACCAAGCATTCCCGGCAGTTTACCCCCTTCGGGAGCACCTTCCGGTCCGCCGCCAAACATTGTCTCCTCTATGCCTCCATTCCCGATGCCACCGGGCAGCTTAGGAATGGTTCCGCCCTCGGTGTTACAATCAAACTCGCCCTCTCCGCAACATCATCCTCCGCAAGCCGATTCACCCACCTCCGCCAACCATCCCCTAAGCCAGCAGATCAAGCTACTCCAACAAGTTCAGCTCCAGCAGCAGCAAAAGTTCTTCCAACAGAAAGCCTCCGAAGAACAGCAGAAGCTGCAAATGTATCAACAATTTTCCCAGAAGCAGCAGCAGCAGCAGCAGCAGCAATCCTCCCCAAGCCAAGGCTCACCCGTGTCCCCCGTGTCTACCGTCGGAGCAGGCTCCCCGTTGCCCGGGACTCCTCCGCTCGCAATGCCACCCTCACCGGTCACCGTGCCCCGCATTCCAGTCGTGCCACCGACACTCTCGGGACTTCCGCCTGGAGCCGGTGCCGCCTTTCCACCTCCGTTCGATCCGATCTATCTGCAGCTGTACGCAAACCCGGGCCTCTACCTGCAGAGCCTGCCGCCGGAACAGTTGCTGCAGCTGTACAAAAACCTTCCGCAGGGCATTCCAATCACCAAGAGCTAGTCGTCGTTCTCCTCCACGTCGCCCAGGAGCAGCAGAAGTGGAAGCGGTAGCGATCGTGCCGCCAGCCCCACGATCCACGCCGCTGAACTGTTGTAAACGCTGTTGTGTTGCCCATTTTGTGTTCCTTAGACAACTGTGTGCGTGTGTGTGTGTGTTTGTGCGTGCGTGTATGTATCTGTGGGTGTGTTGTGCGAGTCCTCTATTATTTGCTAGCTATCCCCATGGCAGGGGATACATCGTTCACATTGATTGTATTATATTTTTCTTCCGTTTTTAAGTTTGCCACCCGAAATGCTAGGGTCACGAGGGTACGTTTATTTGTTATTTAGATAAAATGTAGTAAGGAAATGGTTATTTTTTTGTTTTTGGATATCGGATGACCCGGGATGAGCTGTGTACATTGCTTAAGAGCGTAACAGAGGTGTGAGGATGTCACGTTTTGTATGCACAGTGTAACGAATCAAACTGGTAGCGAAGAATAGTTGCATAAAAACAGGCGCGTACAGTAGTGAAATGTAACAGCTTGCGACACGAGACAGAAGCTCTGCTAGGGATCGCCAATTAGCAATAGACCTTAATGCAAAATGTAACTACACTGAGATGTGGTAAGCTTAAGTAGCTGATGGACGTAAGAAAATACAAACACGTGCGCGTGTGTGTGTGTGTGTGCGCCCACTCAATACTATTGATACGAAATTGAAACCGAAACCCCGTGTAAAAAACAACTGGTGAAGGCAGCTGGAAAAGAGAGATTCAGATAGGAAAGGATACGAGTTCTTGGGCAGTTGCTGCAGTCCCGTTTGTCATATTGTACGAGCGGACGATATTATACGAATGCAAAACAGCCATACTAATCTATGCATACGATACGATACATACATACTACATAGCGTGTAATGTCTCTCTTTCTCTTCCCATTACAAAATGTACGTCACGTCAAGGTTAGGGACGAAGCAAGCGAACAGAAGCGAAGCGAAGGGCAATGCTAAAGGTGTGTGGCGTACAATAACACAAATATGCAACATTAGATATTGTTAACGGATTCGGTAGAGAGACAAGGGCAAGGGCCAACCGTTTGATGTCTGGAAACACTGGAATCAACCGTAGAGCGATGGCGGAAGGGACAAACAATAAAACAAAACCAGTAATAAGCAAGATTAGGAAGAGTTAATTACTGCCGCAAGTTGTGTTTGGAAAATGTTGAGAAAATTTTAATTAGACTTCTTTGTGTAAAACAACAATCCATTTGGCTTATAAAGTGGAAACGATCTGCGCCGTTTGGCATCGGTTGGACGTCAGTATGCTGACGATTGCTATCGCGTTAGCGTTAGTGAGTGATCTCACGCTGGTCAAGTGTATATGTAACTTTATAAGCTTCTAGGCACATTTCAAGACGTTTTGGTTAATTTTTTTTTCCATTTTGATTGCAGACCTGGAACCGGATCTGTCCACCGGGGGAGATGTGTCGGAACAGCAGTACACGTACATGGTGCAGTTACAACATTTTCTGGTGGTTAGCTACGTCCACCACTGTGGTGGGACACTTCTCACAGCGAGCTTGGTTCTGACTGCGGCTCACTGTGCCCAAGACACCATGAAGCTACGAGCGCAGGCAGGTACTGTGTGGCGCAATTCAAAGACCGAGGGACAACGACGAGACATCGTCCGCCTGTTACGACACGAACAGTACGTCCAGGACGGTACAGCCGGACCTTACGATATCGCTCTGGCGCTGGTGGAACAACCGTTCCTGGTGGACGGCATTAATCTAACCGTCATTCCTTTACTGCCGCCCTACTACGAACATCCGGCGGCGACGGACGTGTTGGGCTTTGGAAAGATCGATCACGACGATACGTTGCCCGATCGGTTGCGAGTGGTGAAGTGTGATTTACACGCACAAAACGAGTGCCCGAATCAGGATGCCTTCGGAACGTTCTGCGTCGGGAGTCCGGGCGCAACGGCCTGTGAGGGTGATTCCGGTGGGCCCGTTGTAGGCACGATCGATGGTGTTGATTGGTTGGTTGGGTTAATATCGCACGGCAAGAAGGTGTGCGGAGCGGGACCATTCATTTGTACCGATGTCATTTGGTACCGTCCCTGGATAGAGGAAGCTACGCGCAATCTGACGTTCGACAATGACTCGGCACTAGAAAAACAAACGGTTGAAGTATTTATTTAAAGAAAAACGGCTCTAAATATATTTGTTGTAAGCTTTATCTTAAATTATGCACAACAGCAAGGGGCGATTTTCGCTCTTCAAATCGAACAAACATCCGCCATTGAATGTGTAATTAATAATTGTGTAAAACAAGCGATTCGACGGTAAACAACAACAATGCCGGTCGATTGACAATACGCCGCGTACTCCAGGAATTCTCCACCGACCAAAAAAAACCCTGTCCACGTGGAAACCTCACACCGCACTAACGTAATTAACCGCATGGAAATCGGCTCGGCCGAGCATGATATATAAATTAAATAAAGCAAGGCACAGCGAGGACTCGCGCCATTGCGGGTGGTAACGGTCAGACTTCAAACAGATATTCCTGATCAGTCGGGGCGATATTTTTTTGCTGTGTCCTGCTAACACGCCTAACTAGGTCTAAAATAGTTTCAATATTACTTTTGGGTCGATATAAAAACGCGCTTGTTGCAGATTTATGTTTGAGGTTGATTACCGGCTGCGGTAATAAAATATTGACAGACAAACAGCCAACATGCCGGACCGGTACGCGTCATTCGAGCGAAAGTACAATTAATGTTTGAATCGTGTTTCATTTAAAACAAAATGGTTAAATGTACTAGCAAAAAGAGAGAGAGAGAGAGAGAGAGAGAGAGAGAGAGAGAGAGAGAGAGAGCAGGCTGGTAACCACAGTTTTGTGTGCACATTTATCAACATTATAGCACAGTTTTCCTTTTTGTTGCTTCAGATGAACGAATACCGGGGCGGACTTTTCGTGGTGGGTCGCTGCAACGTTCCTTCCGCAACGAATGCTGGATCGGGCTTGATGGCCGTTTGCAGTGTTCCCGTCCGGATTGGTTCGCTTAATTTGGATGCTGTAGTCTGTTGAGAGAGAGAGAGAGTAAGTGGGGGACACCCGGTCGGAGGGTGTCCACGTTAATTAGGTTAATTATTTGGAATACAATTTATCACCCACACCCGAGCGTGGCGCCGTGCAGGGAAAACCACCAAGCAGAGGAACCACGCAAACGTACCTGCCCGTACGGTAGTGCGGCTTGGGTGATATTTTTCGATCCCACACCATTCGCCTTGGACGAGTCGGTGCCGACGGTGTTGCTGTTGGTGGCGATGGTGCCTGTTGGGCCGGAAGAATGATGGACGCGTGTCAGCGCAAACTTTTGCTGCTCGTACGTGCGTCGCATCGCGAGTGCTCGATTGCGCTGCCAGCGGAAGTACAGGAAGGTGGCGAGACCGATGAACAGAAGCGTCACGAGCAGGATCAGCAGGATCAGGTTGTTGTTGGTGGTGAGCAGGAAGACGGGCAGACAACCGACCAGCAGCAGCAGGATGATGGCGAGGGCGAAAAAGATGCCCGTCTTGTAGCAACCGTAGTGTTTCTCTGAAGCAAAGGGAGATAAAATTAGGTCACAATGAGGGGGAATTAGCACAACACGATGGCTTTATTACTTTGTGCAAGTTTGAACTGACAGTTGTCACGAGCGGCTTGATAGGGGAATCGCGGTGGAAGAACGTGAGCAAATGTACATTCGCCATGGTGGACGAGCTTCGTAATCGTATCAATAAGACTCTTAAGACATTAGCTAGGTTTGTTGGCCACGATTTATTGCTTCTTTATAGCTGCTCCAAGTCACATTCATTCCGCATCCACAAGATACCGCTCAATGTCCGGATAATCATAATCCTGCTTCTCAGCCTGCTCCAAGATGTCTAGCTGCGTCTGGATGTAGTCGAGTGTCTCAAGAAGCTCGAACTGTCCTTCGTAGAGCTGTTTGACCGCGAGCAATGTCCGTACTGCCTCGATGAAGTAACGCTGATCAAGTCCAACCGTTGGGCTGTAGCGCTGTTTTACGTCCTCGGCCATGCGGGATCTATCGGAGAGATCAAACTCATCCGCAATACCGGCCACTCCGGACAATTCTTCAAGGACTAGAAGGAATTTGTCCAGTTCGTTTTCAATAAGGTTGGAGATTGTATCTGGAATGGGAGGTGAGTCGGTTCCAGTGCTGTTGAAGGCGGCGTGATCTTCTGAGGACGATAAAGTAAAACTTCTACCAGAGTCTTTGTCATTTTCTTCGAGGTTTATAGCTGCAGCTTCTCTTCTATCTTGAATTTCATTTAACTGCTTATATGTCTCATCAGAGTCTTCTTTGGTCCCGTTATGGTTGGTGCCTTCCTGGTCGCCTGTAGATTCCAGTAAAATCACTGGCAGTACTTCTGGAGCAGCGTGTTTGTCTCCCGCTACTTCGCTAGCTTCTCTACTCAGCCATTCCTTCTTGATGTCTCGTTCAAGATCTTCAATCAGACCGTTGTTGCCAATACCAGGACGAGTGCTTTTCAAACTCCAAAGTCGACGCAATGTCCGAAGTAGAACGGGGGCGAGCAGCCTATAGTCATTCGCAAGCTGCAACTGATTCTTATCCGGAATGTTTCCACCTCTTCCGATGCGGGAGATCTCCTCGAAGCCCTTCTCTTTTCGTAGCTTACGTTCCAACTGATCGAGAAGCTCCCTGTTGGTGATTCGCTCGAGCGCACTCTTGAACACGGGACTACCGTAAGCCCACGGACGGCGATAAGCTCGGACAACCTTCCCAAGGTAGTACAGCTCCAGGAGGACCTTCCGTTCTTCTCGTTTTCTTGTTAGAAAAGTTCTGCCTTCATCACTTTCACTTGGGTCAAACTCGCTACGAGAAACAACGTATCCTTCTATAGAGGCGTGTACAGAAGCGAACCACAGCAAAAGGTAGGATGTTCTCATTTTGACGATCTGCTGGAAACTAATTCTTCTGGAAGCGCTAAACTTAACCACAGGCTCATTATAGGCCAGGTAGAGGAGCTATGATACCCATCAACCCAAAAGCTACCTCGTTGAAATTTACGCCTCCAAACTTCCCTTCTCTCTCTGATACCTGAAACAATTCTCTACCTAGGAAAAGTCGTTACAAGGAAGCTTTCGTTAATAACCCACCAGAGTTGCTCTCTTTATTAAAATACTGCTTATATACATGACTCGATCTCAACACAATATTAGGACACAAAAATTTTCTCAGCCAGTGTGCCGATCCACTTCCAAAAATTACGCTTTACAGTCGGAAACCCGTCTATTCGTGGTACGCGGCTAATGCTATCATCCTCAGCGTTCGACGTCGGCTTTACTTTCGCTTTTTAAATCCTCTTCCACGACGGATTCGGTTGGCGTGACTTCCTCCTTCTCTCTCCCAAGTACAACCTCATCCGGAGTTTCGATTCTAGCAGTGTCTTCAGCAGCTTCACCATTCACTCCGTAATACCGCGCGAAGTAATCATCCTCCTTCGGTTCTGCTTCCTTTGGGGCAATCTTTTCCTCTCGTGCTTGATTCTCCAGCTGCGACTCTAGCTGGGATTGCAGGAACTCCAGGGCCGCCAGAAGATCGACCCGACCGCGACTTAGTTCCTTGGTGTTGAGCAGCTTAAACAACGCCTTCACCAGATCCCGCTGATCGAGTCCGATGGCAGGTGAGAAGTCCTGATTGACCCATCCGATCATACGCGTCCGATCGGTGCGATCAAACTCCTGCGACACGCCATCCACGCCCGACAGTTCCTCGACGAGCAGCAAGAATTTGTCCAGCTCGATCGCGATCAGCTCCCGGGCAGCCCTTTCGATCTGTTCGTTGAGCACCGTTGGCGATTGAGTTACCTCGGCCACGGTCGTCGATTGCTGGATGATAACAACCGGAACTTGCTGCGGCTGCTGCTGTTGCTTTAGTTGCTGTCTTCTTCGGTTGTTGTTTCGACGACCCTCAATCTCATCGGTAGGAGCATTGGCGTATTTATCGTCGGAAAAGTCGTACGGAGCTGTGTCGGTTGTATCGACTAGCGCTCCCAGTACCATGTCCTCTGGTATGTCCTCGGTACCGTTCGAATGCGTACCGGTTTCAGCACCAAGCCATGGTACTTCCGTAACTGTGTCAACACTTTCCTCGTTCGTGTCTATGAGCGCTCCGAATACCATATCTTCCGGAATATCTTCAACGACTGCTGGATTCGGTTCGACCGGTTGTTCCTCGTCGACGGGTACCGGTTCTGGAGAACTATCTACCAAAGCTTCTTCCTCGCCGTCCTCTTCAATATCACCACTCACAAATTGATCCACAACCATATCTTCCGGGATGTCTCCATCACTGTCTGCGCTGAGTTCCACTGGCTCCTCGAATTTCACTTCTTCAGACACGTGAACTTCCGCTTCTTGGACGGAGAGAGGCTTCGCATCTTCATCGTGTCCACTCAACGATTCGAAAACCATATCTTCGGGGATCTGTTCGTGCTCCGCTACAACTTCCGGCTCCAAATCCACCAACAGCACGTCATTCTTATCGTCGATCAAGTTCACCGGTTCATCTTCATCGAACGCTTGAATGCTGCTCTCCGTGCCATCTGTCTCATTAACATCTTCCTCATCCGTTGGACCGTAGACACTGGCCCACAATGACGACGAAGGCTTGTAGCCTGGAAATAGGTTGTAGTACGCTTCGGAGTCGAACGAATGCGGGCGAGGTCCCCACTGGATGTTCTTTTGCTCCCATTCCGGTTCTTTCACATCGGCCCACTGATACTCTTGATGAAGATCGTTCTCACTTTCCGTTACTAGCTCTTCAACGGGGTGGTGCTCATAGACTTCCGCTTCTTCCGCCGCTGGATGGATCACATCGAGCTCGTTGGTTTCGAAATATACCGGATCTTTGTGCGCGGTAATGTGCTTCTCCGGTACGACGATAGCCACAACGCCGTCTCTTTTTAGGTCTCTGACGGCTTGCTGCAAACCGAGCCACTCTCGCTGCTGATCCCGCAGAAGCTCTCCAATAACGTCGTCCTTATCGTTGATGTCAAGTCCACCGGTACCGTGTTTGAGGCCCAGAATCTTACGCAGGGTCCGCACCATGATCGGAGCAAGCAGTCGATAATCGTTCGCCAGCTGGACGTGCATCTGATCCGGAACGGTTCCATCGGCCCCGATGCGGGAGATCTCTTCAAACCCGTTCACCTTGCGTAGCTTTCGTTCCAACTGATCGAGCAGCTCCTTGTTGGTAATTCGCTCGAGCGCACTCTTGAACACGGGACTTCCGAAAGCCCACGGACGGCGATAAGCTCGAAGAATCTTGCCCAGGTAGTACAGCTCCAGGAGGACCTTCCGTTCTTCCCGTTTGCGTGTGAGAAGCGTTCTTCCCTCGTCTTCGTCTTCCGATGTCACTTCGTACCAGGAGTTTTCCACATCACTTTCACTGGGATCAATCGATTGGATGAGCACCTCGCGCTTGCGACGCGATATAACGTATCCTTTCGAAGTGGCTGCAACGAGCAAACACCAAAGCACAACCGTAAACAGCCTCATCGTGAAGACGCACCGCAGATGAGGCTAGACAACGAACTAAACCTTGAGAGTGTTGGGAGCCTTAATTTATACATAATTTAAAAGTAATACCTGGAAGCTCTGGTAAAGAGTTTCTTATACCTAAAGATGGTGTTTTGGCAGGTAAATCAAGTCTAGACATACTATTCCCAAACATTGGTGGTCCAGGTAACGCCTCTCTTTTTGTAAGGAATGTTTTACGTCCAGTTGGACCCAGAAAATCTTACCTGTTAGCTCGTTTTTTCCCAGTTCTCTATTGTTAGGGCTAGTTTCTAGAACCCATTACAGCAAAGACATTGTTACCAAGGGTCGGGTTCATCCTCCAGAGCTTGATTAAATTTTGGCTAGGCTCTAAGCGCCTGTTCTAATGCAACATTATTCGATCAGGAACCAACAAAGCCACCCACCATATTCAAAAGATGCACGTTACATTAATTAAAACCGATGCACTCATACACGCTGCACTGAATGTCCGGCACGCTTTTTATCCCGACAAACTCTCGAGCATTTCCATCGAATGGTCCAATTTCCCAATCCCTCGTCCAGTTTGGGCTTTGAATGGAGAAGAAAGAATCGGTTCCCTGAGCAGCAACAGTCGGCAATCCCGTCCGTCGACACACCCGTCGTCGGACTAATTAAAACCTATATTTTCTGCTGACCGAATTCGAGGACGTCCGAGCCAGCCGGTGTGGCGTTCATCCTGTAATCAGTAAAATAAAAAGGCCCCCCTCTCACCACCCCTGTACGGAGATGCTGGGGGGTTTTCGGTTGGGGCGCTAAATTACAGGACCACTCTTTTACCCCAAATGGTGGTGCCTTTTCGCCATTGAGTTTCCGGAGCACATGACAGAGCATTGGGGGTCGAAGCTATCTTTTGCCCCCGGTGACATCCGGACCAGGATCGCCGGTCGGGGTGACTGGACTGGAGCCTGGTATCCGGTACACGAAATTTATTCTTTTCAATATCACCCCAAAAACCCCCCCTCTGGACGTGGAGAACGGACGAGCTGGGGACATTCATTTGGTACGATTTTGTAACATGTTTCGACAAATGTTCCGCGCCACCTATGGAGAAGGATGATTCGCTCTCGCAACTTGGGGCAACGAAAAGCAGAAAAAAGCAGCTCCATTGGTCATGGACCGGGAAGTTAAAGTTCACCGGCGCGGCCGGCCGTTGGACATTCGGTTCGCTCCCTTAAAGGGTCGAGTTTTTATAGCGCACCGTTCTGCCGGACGAATACCGACCGACAGACCGACCGAACGTCACGTGGAATAGCGGGACGAACTTTTAATTACAATCCGGACCAAAGTACAAAGGCCTGAAGGAAGACAGATGGGAAGGGAGGGAGGCCGAGGTCCAAAACGGAAAGGAACGGGCAACGGGGAACCATTGTCGCCAGTTGTGTCACGCTTTCGGCGTTCATCGCTTCGTGAGGATGTGTGTGACGCTGTGAAGACGAGCGGTCTGTCGTTGGCGTGTCTCGGGCGAAGAAGTCAAAGGATAAGCGGGAGGTTAATTTGCGAACGGAGAAGCGTAGGATGGCAGGGCAGAGAGGCTTCCTATTCCCGAATCTGTCTGTAGCTCCACCACCACCACTTGGTCATTGGTACGGTTTTTTCGTCGCTTTTCCCGTCCATTTTCTTCTCGTCAAATTTTCTTTGCCCGCGTCTGGCCGGCCGGCGTGTGTTTGCTTGCGAATGAAATTGGCTCGTCAAGCGTGAGCCACAACCTATCACACAAGGGCACACGGCAGCCTGACGGTGGTGGAGACACATTTCGGGCACAGATCGCTTTGTCCTGTCGGCACAAAGGAAAAGCAATGTTGTACAACTGTTGATATGTCATGGGTTCGTTTGGGTTCCGTTTTTTGGTCAGACTGGAAGGCAAGGGCGAGACACGCATCATTCTCCGATTGGATGGATTAATTAGTGTCGACGAGTGAGAACATTGCTTTGATGGCTGTTGAAGAGTGTGACAATCGAGCAAGGAGGAAAAGTATTGTTGATGTGTTTAAAATCTGCCTGGACGGAAAAATCGGGTCCGAGGATTTGTTCAAAAATGTGTGAGACCATCTGTATTTGCTGGAAGAGCTCATAATAAACAACACAGCTGTGGTCGCAGCAATTATTAAATCCCATCTGTCCTCAAGGAATCCGAAGATCATATTCTAGCCAAAGACTCGAACTAGCTTTTTCCTAACTCACTGAAAAGATTTCTAGTTCTAAGATAAGCCCTCGGTGTTGTAACTCAAATGCTGATCCGGTGTGTGCCGTAAAAATGAACGTTCAACTAGATCGCTGAGCGTTTTAACACGACCCAAAAAAAATGGAAGAACTAAAGTCGATTCGGCTAATTAAGAAACATAACCAACCTGTCCTTAAACGTCCCCAAACATCGCCCAGAGCGCGAATGTTCGACCGGCCGGGCTCGACATTGGTCCACGGTAGCGAAATTTCGATTTAACGCTCGCTTGCCCTCGTAACCGGTAACGATGGTGCAATGTCGCGAATTTGCATCTTCCCAGCTTCCCATCGCTCTGGGACCACCGGCGACCGGGACATTGAAGCGACAGCAGAGAATCGTCATCATAAAAGCAACAGTCGCCCCGTGGTCGTTGTCGTTGTCTACTGCTGCTGCTGCTGCTGCTGCTAGGTGACCGACTTACTGGACATCGGTATTAATTTCGTGCCCGGAGCGCGGGCAACACATGTTCGTAATGTGTAACCCGGGCGACGAGTGTCGTCTTGTAGTAGGGAGTAGTTTTCGCCACGACCTTACACATTCGCCCGCGTCCCCATTTTCCGGAAGCCACCCACCGAGTGTGGGAAGCCGCGGAAACACGAGCTCTCCGGACACACGGTCCGTTTGGCCGTGTTGGGGCCGCTCGGGTGGAGTTTCGAGCGGTCCTCCCAATTCTTGTTCTCGGGTGTACGGTGGACGGTGCGAAATGGAATTTATTGGATAACGAGTATCGGTTTAGTGCGAGTGGAGCGCCGGCGGAGTGTGATGTTTGGTGAGGTTAGGTTTAACAAGTTTCTAATCAGTCCGCTTGGTGGATTGAAGGTCCAGCGGCACTGAGCTGAGTTCTCGCTGTGTACGATCCACGATCCACCGTAAGGCACGCGGGCTGTTTTATTTCGTGGAATAATTTAAGGTACAAGTGAGGTTAAAAGTCGAAGTACATTTCATTGGGAAACGGCAAACGGTAGTACCGAGCAAAATGTTGTGCAATAAAATTGCAGTAAAATGAGCAGGTCAAATTAATGTCCAGCGGTCCAGTCCGGGCCAGTGTGTTCCTCACAATGAAGTTGAAGTTGTGTAACACATTTTGCACCGATCAAGCAGGTACGGCAGTGTCCGTGTAATATTTTTACTCTCGTCACGTTTTACTAACCTAAAAAAACCTGCCGCTCAACTTTGTATCAAGTCTATGTGACAAAGGCTCAAACAAAAAAAAAGATGGCGACAAGCTGTGCCGCATTTCGATTGCACCGAGCAAAGCGACACGGGGTGCAACAATTTGCTTCGCCAGCGAAAGATAATCTTCATCCCGTGTGCGCGAGTTGCGAGAGAGATACGGTCTGGGCCTCAGGATAGTGAAATCGTCCATTCATCGAAGTCATCGATGAGGATGTGAAGTTCGCCCCGGTAAGTCATGTCGAAGCCCGTTGCCTGGACGACTGTGTTTTCCTCCACACGGCCCCGAGACTACAAGTGACACGTTCGAGAAGGGTTATTACTGTACCTGTTACGTGAGAATTGCTGTCCGGTCCGGTGGAACTTCCGCTTCCGTGGCCAGATCGACCGGCAAAGGGACAACAGGACGCTGCACAGGGCATTTTGTGATGCGTACGCTGTAATTGGTTTCGCAGTGACCGATACCAGGAAGATACAGGAAGGCAGGGAACAAACGAGAGAGAGAGAGAGAGAGACTTCAGCGCCTAACAGCTTGCCAGACGTAACCGTTCCCTCGGTAGTTGGTTGGTTGTGCTGTTGTTGATGTTCGCAATTAGATGCGCCATGCGCATTATGTCGCCGGAACAATTCTAGGTGACGTTTCGCCCTGTTGTCTCGATCGGTTCTCTTTCTCAAACTCAGCACTCGGGCAAGACCAATTAGTCGTGTACACGTTTACACCGAACGGACAAGATCACCCAGGAAGCATGGGGAGCAAATAGCACAGGGTGGTCCACACACTAATTATCACTCATCTGTCACTTTTCGGTAGTAGTAGCGAGCTGTACTGTCACATTTTTGTTTTGCCTTCTGACTTCAGTAGGACTCACTTTTACAATTTCGCACTGAACGCAGAACCTTTCGAGAGAGGCAAAACGAACGGGCCGTGTGTAGACATTGCCAAAATACCACCCCGAGAAGTAGCTGACGGAAGGCGGTCTCCGATGACGATTACAGTAACGGTTGTTTCGCGGCCTTTCGAGTTTTGGCGTTGTTGTGCTGCTTTTTCGAAATGAGTCGTCCAAGACGTCCCAAAATTAAAAGCCAACCTTTCTCGTGAGGAGTTTACTTGTCGGTCTAGTTAGGGAGGGCCTCTGGTAGTTTGTGGGCAATTACTGGGCTAGAAATGTGGGCCACTCGGTGCCTAGCTACGGTAGCAGTTACACACCGGACGGGGAACTGGGAGAAACACTACGAGTGTGCGTACGTAAACACAATAACACGACCCCCGTGCACGATCTTGTTTGGCCCGGTACGGCGAGCGACACGCGGACTACGATCGTACGATTCGAGTAACCGAGCAGAACTGGCGGGCGAAATCGGCGGTTCTCCACCAACCGAGCGGCATTAGATAATTCCCGCTTTGGGGTGTTTGTGCGATCGTTGCGAAGAGCATCGAAGATCATGGCTGGTTGTCACGGTGGCAAGGCGGTCTCTCTGTCTTTCATACTCCCCGTTTTGAGGGTGATGGTTGCTGTTGTTGTTGTGGTTGTTGAGGCCGGCATCCCACACTTGGCGCACCCATCTTGGCGAGGGTTGTTGTTGCTCTCGCAAGAGATCCAGAGAACCGGAGAAAGAGCGTAACTGCATCTGGAAGATATCGGGCGATCTCCACGATCTTTAACAGCTGACAAGCAAATGAGCTCTCGTGCTCGCCGTTGCGTTGCTTTGAAAGCTTGAAAGCTGAGGTTGAGTTTTTACTGTTGACGTGGGCAAATTCCAAACAAGAATAAAACGGGGAGAGTTCGCAAAAGTGGGCCAACGAAGGGAAAGGGCCCGGGACAGGTGCGTCACTCTGCCTAACCATTCAAGAAGCTCTCGCCTGGTAGAATGTAGGTGAAAAAGATGTTGATAGACGAAATTTAAACCTTCGCCTAGCAAACCCCGCCATCAAAAACCAGCCAACGACGAGGGTCAAGGCGAGATGGGAGGGCAACACCCGAAACCACCACCGGCTGGAATGTTGATGGGCCTGACGGATGGGAAGCGTCAGGTGCAGGTGCCACGCGATAAAGCTGCTCAACTGCTTCGGGTTGCCTAGCGGCACAGTGGGATAGAAAGGTTTGCTGGAGGTTATAATTTCTCAGCCGGTAGTAGAGAAGGGCGTTGGAGTTGTTTATGTTTGTGATTGCACGTACTTTCTTTCTTGCTTACAACCAAATAATCGGCACTCGGCTGCTATGTTCCCACCCTTTATCTCTCTCAGCTTCAGAGTTAACTTCAACTGGTCAACGTAACGGGGTTTAAAGATCCATGTGAATAGTTTGGTGGTTTTTCTTAGATTTGATGTTTTATTTCCCTTTCTCTCGAGTTTTATTAGTCGATGTGCAGGTAGCTCGCTGTCACATTGATTGAATGAGACTATTGCCAAACGCACTGTGCTCCAACGAAGTGGCTAATGATAAGCAAAACCGAGATTTTAAAAGCGAATGCGAATCAACAATTCCAACAATTGGTAGTAGTCATAACCCAGCAATCGATCAGGTAATTCTTTTAGGATTCAATCAAGTAAACGATCATACAAACAGGGGATGAATTCCTTTCAATAAAGATAGACTCGTTATACATATTTGTGGCTTAAGAGCATGTCACTGGAAGGCAACCATTCAGAAGGAAGACTCCTAATTTTGGATAGTAGCTAAAGACCTCCAAAAAAGTCGTGATACCCTAGTAAAAGCGAGGAAAAATAGTGGTTTAATATAAAACTTTTCCATTTTATTGAATTTCGTATCTTACGTCTAGCTCACTCGAGAAAGAGAAGTCTACATGTACATTTACAGTCTATTCTTACAAAACATTTAATCTTACACCAGACTTTTAACTCCTATGTCATTTCTATGTACAGATCACTGGGAAGGTTCCAAGGAAAGGGTGCTTCTCGTCGATGCGCCACTCTCTACAACACCTCTGCCCTGTTCGGTTCGATCGTAACGCGTGCATACGGACTCGTCGCACCGACCATCCTCATCTGCACGTGCGGTTTGGGCCGGATAGCTCTCACAATCAGGAAGATACCGATCGACACAAGCACAATCAGTAGGATCGCTAGCAGCACATTGAACATGGTGTAGATCCAAAACTGTTCCGCACGGCACTGGAACTGATGCGGCTCAACCGTGCCGAATCTCTTCTCGCGCAGTGCGTTCGGTTTGACGCAGACGCCGAGTGTCATCAGGTTCGGCAGTTCGCGCAACCAACGCAACTGACAGTCACAACGCAGCGGAGCGCCACGGATGTCCAGTAGACGCAAATTCTCGAACGCAAACTGTAGCGTAGAGTTGAGCGTTCGGATGTTGGTTCCCTTCAGGATGAGACGCTTCAGCTCGGTGTCGGTTTCGTTGCGGACAACATTCTGGCCGAAGACATGCGGATGGATGGAGGAGAGGTTACGAGAGCCTTGTAGATTGAGCATGGCCAGTCGGGGTAGCCCGTAGAGTGCGTACTCCTCCAGTGTGTAGAGGATGGGCATGTCTTGCAGGATGAGCGATTCGAGATGGAGCAGATGGGGCAGGAACTTTGCCGGAAGGCTACGGATCGGCGTTCCGCTGAGGTCGAGGTAGGCGAGCTGCTTCGGAAGTTTGGTCAGTTGCTGTATCCGGTTGTAGCCGAGCAGGGCACGCTCGAGACCGACACCGCTGGCCAGGTTTATGTTGGTGAGGTTACACCGTTGCATCTCCAGAACTTCCAGCCTGTTGGTGACTCCGAGCCGTAGGTAGAGGTCAGCCTCAGTACGGTTGAAGAACGTACCGAGCGAGTTGTTCGAGAGGATGAGATGTCTCAGCTGCAGTGCGTTCGAGAATGCATTCACCTCAATCGAGCTGATACGATTCCCGCTCAAATCGAGGTGCTTGATGTTGGAAAGCCCACCCAAAGCGTCTGTGGTGAGCGTTTCGATACGATTACTGCTTAGATCCAGCTGCTCCAGCAGCGACACATTGGCAAACACCTTATCGGGCACGGTCGTTATCTGGTTGTGTCCGAGGTTCAGATAACGTAGCTTCTCCCCGCTAAGGCGCGGCACGAGCGTTAGACCGTTATGCGATAGGTCCAGCCGAATCGTACCCTGCGGCAACTGTTCATAGTCCTGCCAGAAGTCATCCCCTAGCTGATGCCGCTTACAATCGATCTGAATCTCCGGTAGCCCGGTAGCCGAATTATGTACATCACAATCGCAATACTGATCGCCATCAACGTCGGTTGGATCTTGCAGCGGCTTTTTGAAGTGACAAAGGTGCGACACGACAACACGAACGTCCGGAGGTACCGGATCCGTTGCGACCGGATCTTCCTCCTGCGCACGTAACACCTGCACGTACAAAAAGACGGCGAAAAGCAACACAATGATGCGAACGTTCATTTTCACAACACTCTCGCGGCGGTTCACCAAATCTAATCTCTAGCTTGTGCGGGGAACTGGGAACGGAGGTGACTTTTCATTAAAAATTATCACAGCACAAATCAAATATTTGACCACGAGGTAGTGCGCTACCTTTCACCCTGGTACGTACTAGGCTACGTGACCACGACACTTGCGACTTGACGAAAATAATTAGTTTCCACAATGCGGCGAAAAAGGAGCCTTCTTATCACAGATTCTATAAAGGAATCGATTTTTCGCTCAACGCTTTCTTTTTGTTCACTGCAGCACGTCCAGCTGGCAAATTTGTAAGCTCGCGATATCCTCCTGATGGGGACGTCGATTAAAATCAACCCAAAGTTCACCAACGTCAACCGCACACTGACCCGACACGTTCCGAAGGTTTGCGCTGTCGTTCTTCCATCAACGGGTAGATCTTATAAAAGGGTCTTGCCTGCCCGCTTTGGCAAGGGTCCGTTCCGTGTATCGTGTTATCTTTCGGTTAATAATACATAACGAAGAGAAGGAACGAAAAAAAGCCTGGACTTCGGGACCAAACTGGCTCGACAGTGTTGCAACGACCTCGGTGCGATATCGGCAACTGATTATTCTGGGCTGGCTGGCGGGCTTCCCTGCAGCTTATTAACTGGGGCCGTTTCTTATCAGCATACGTCAGTAGTTGGTGGTGGTGGAGTTTACTTTGCTTGAGCAAGCGTCACTGGTACGCAACGGAAAGCTGTGTGACGGGCTTTAAAAAATGCAACTGATTCATGCGGACATCCGGCGGTACGTTTCCACGAAGATGGCAATTGAGGTAGGTGACAGATGATGTCGGTACGATTATTCGCACCATGCCTCATGCCGTTTTTAGTGTGATGTTATCCGGCAGGTTTAATCCGTCTATAAATTTCGGCTACACTTGGACAAGGGCCTTTTGGATGCGCAGGGTTATCGTTTGCCTGGAGCGAGTTACCTTTCCTTCGATACCAGCTCGCTTATCAGCAGCTGTAACGATGTTTTTTTGAAGTTTGTTCTACCAAATTTAGAAGCCAGCTGCATGCTTGTAGCTAAATAGTGTGAGTGATACTTTTGGGTAGGATATTAGTGGTTAGAATTTATAATATTTACAAATGTTGGCGATAGAAGGGACTTGAAGTTCGTTTGCACAGCTAAAACTACATCGTAGCAATTGCGTGTTGATCTGGGTACTATCAGTCATTTCTATGAGGAGTAGTGCGCCTAAATGTATGCAAAATAATGTTTGAAAGTGTTTTTTAACTAGTAAAGGATAGATCTGGCAACTGTGCTCTAATACGTCTTCAACTATCGCCAATAAACCGTGCAGTAGTAATTGCATACTTTTAGGCGCAAACTATGTACAAAGTCATATTTATTGGAGCTTCTAATTTTCTTCTGCTTAAGGGAAAGGCATAACAAAAAGCCCCAACGAATTACAATCGTGCAATCGGGATAATTAATTCCTGTCTAACAATTGCAACAGCTTCTCGGTGCCGCGCTGACACAGTTGGAACAATCGGAAGGCCACAGAGGACACGTGAACAATGTTTGTGTGACCTTTATCCTTGCTTCAGCCGTTCCAACGGGAAGGGCAAGAATTGAGGCTGCAAGACAAAAGCTGTCAATCTGTGGCACAAAAACGTGACGCATGCTATCTCAGTGTGTGTGTGTGTGTGTGTGTGTCGCCGTATCGGGGACCGGTGATCTGATGCGATTGATGTGAATATTGCCGGCACCGAGCAGAAATGGATTTATCCACTCGGCTTTTGTCTCTTCTTGCAGACCGATGGAGACCGGATAATGCCAGGGTTTTAATAGGTTACATAAATAAGGCTGGAGTGAGCAAGGTTGCCGCTGTCTTATCTGCTTGCGCTTGTGTGTGTGTGCGTGTGAATGGAAGGAAAACATGTCATTTGTTACGGTTACATTGTAGCGTAACACTAGGCCGTGTAAGATGAAGCTCCTTTTCCGTCTGTGATTTTCCTGAAACTGCACGGTGGAAGATGGATGGCTGAGGTTCATTTTTACTCGCAGCACCTCAACGAAGGACGGATGGATTGATGGAAATTCCATCAGCGTCGGACTCGACAGGTTGGGACAGCGTGGAAAAAGGAGTCATCATTGTGTTACCCGTGCAGGCATGTTCGTGCAGGTGCTACACAATTGCGTTTCCACTCCGACAGGACAAGTACAGTGACATGAAATTGTATCTTTCCTGGTGATTGGCTTTTCGGGCGGGACGGGAAAGGCTGGCGGAGGATCAAGCGATGGGAACTCGGTTGGCCGAGATCTTAGGGTTAAAATCCAATTATTAATTATATACATGCGTAATGGGAATACATCCGACTCGGTTGGGGAGAATTTGCACAAGCTGGTGGGAAACCTTGTGGCTCGATAAACTTTAATTGATGTGATATGAGGCCCGTTTAGCGGAATGGGTGAACCAAATCCTGAGCGAACTCTCATGACGCTTTAAATGCTCTTTAATTGATTGGTGTTCGATTTCGTCTTCTTCCAACACGATGATTAGATGTGCGAGCTTGCAAATTCAATGTTTCGAGCAATAATTGCTTGTTATGGTCCAAATATTCTAAAGACCTCCCCCAAGCAATCGAACGCCTTCCAGAACAATCTGTTAGCAGATCGTTACTCAAGTTACTCTCATTTGTAATGCTCAATGCAGTACAGCTCAAAACAGGACAATTCATCATTGGCGAAAACTTTCCCTTTTCCCGTGTTTGGGAAAGCAGACTGCCTTTCAAACAATTTTTGCAATGCAGGCATTGCACGCTCCATCATCATCCCTGTCGTCGAAAACAACAATATCATCCGGAAACGGGAGTGTCTTCACGATGTTCTCGCTCGCTCATCCACGAGCCCGCAATCCAGCAGCCGGGGTCGGCCGGCTGGGTGTTGGACGGTTTTCCTTTGCCAATCCGGTCCAGGCACGATGCCCTTTCCTTCACGGGGTAATTTTGACAGCCTTTTGAAGATGTGCAGCCATGCGAAACACAATGCAAATAGTGCAGCTGAGCAGCAGCACCGAACGAGGGAAAGGATCTTCGGCATTCATCTACCCAAGCGTTCCGCAAAATTGGCCGAGGGAAAAGTGGCAAACTGGAGAGGGAGACATCGAGGAAAAGTGGAAAAGTGTCTTTCTTTGACGGGATAGGAAAACCCGGCCGTCACCGTACACGGAACAATGGACATCCGTTTGTCGAAAGGTTCGTTACCGAATTTTGTGCAGAGAAAGTTGCGAGGCTTTAAAACTCGCAACGGATGCATAGGATGCAGCGTCTCGAGGGCATCATTCGAGGGCAATATTGCTCCGTTTGTTGTTGTTTTGTCTCCTCTTGATGATGGAAGGAAAGTGAACAGTAGCCAAACAGCGAGAAGAAGCGAGAAGTTGTGTTTTGGAAATGATACGGATGTGCTTGAAAATTTAATTAGCACACTTGTGAGGACAACCGACGACAAGACACGACCGAGATGGATGAATTATATCTCGAGCAAGTGAAAAGGAAGGTTAAAGTGAAATTAAAGAAGGCCTTAAAGGCAGCATCAAACGAAATTTTTAAAATCCAATGAAGAAGCTGAAACATCAAATTGCATAACTTTAGGCGTCGAACTCGATGATGAATGAAATTGTCTCACTTGAACATAACCGGAATTTTCAAAGTAAAAATCCACTTTCTTCGCTACATCTGCATTCCGCAAAGCATACTGTACACATACACAGTTGGGGAGGACCTTGTTCGCGTATGCAGGTGATAAATGGTTCACTGCAATGGTTGCACATTTCTCTACAGCGCCTTTGCACCACGAACCACGAGTGCATTATGCTCGACAGTCGGCAGTCTGCAGTCGGCAAAACGAGCACAGAAGTCACAGGCACAGCTGCCGCTCATAATCCTACTGCATAATCAGCATTGTAAAATGGCGGAAGGGCAGGTCCGCGGGGTGACTTCTTGCGGAGTGGCCAACAAAATCCACTCGCTGCAGCTCGCGGAAGATGATGATAAACGAAGGAAGGCAGCTTAATGCGCTGACTGTTGACTACCTTTTGCGAGATGGGTTTTGACATGACGACTTCACAATAACGTCCGTCTAATGATGTTATTCGTTTATGATCTTGCGTTTGGAATGGAGTCTCGAGTGTAAGGAGTTTTAAATGAAGTTTGCTATGAAGTTGAGCGATAGCGATTTTTCCCATTTTTAACTGATATAGAATTGATGGAAATACTATGCAACAAATGTCAGTTTTATTTCTCTTCTTCAACGGTTTGACTATTCGCCCACATTAGCTCACTTTGAGGAGTTCAATAGATGACTCGTAGGTCAAAAATTGATTGACTTTTACCAGCTCTACAGATTCTGATAGTGATCGTGATAGCACTCGTACGCATTGAACGCCGTTTCACACGCATCCTCCTTCTGTACACCACACTTCTCCAACATCTCATCAATCTTGGCCCGCTCGTAATCCTTCTCCAGTGCCGTCGCAATCGCCTCCAACTGCAGCACACCCGCCGCATCCATAAAGTTCTCCTTCTCGAAGAAACATTTCATGAAACATTTCGCCGTACGATCGTTCGCGGTAAGATCGCCGTCACGCAGCTTCGTTAGCGAGTCGGCGCCGATGCCCGTTTCGGCCATACATTCCAGGGCGAAGATGCTTACCATCTTCTGTTGGCGTAGAGTGAATGCCTAAAATGATGTGAAGAAATCAGCATACGAGAGGTTAGGATACTATGGCGTTGAAATATTTCAAACAGTTGGTTTACTTACATTCACTGATGCGACTAGCACGATGAAAAGGGAAACGTTGGACAAGGATACTGAAAGCTTCATATTGGGACGAAGAGTTAGGTGCTCGGGAGATACCAATGAGAGACTCAGCAATGTTCTTATAGCCTACTGACCTAATCCAATGCCTTATATACTGAGCCATATCCCACCCAGGTTAGAAGATCTCCCCCAGACTCAGGTCTGATGTTCGCAAAAGGCGTGATACTGATATGTTTATCCATCCCACCGATCCACGTACTTGTGTTTTGCAAGCTTTCGAACAGTTCAAGTTCATGTTACCTCTGGTTCGTGCGCATGTTCCACTCCATTCTTTGCCTATCTTGGAATCATTAATTACATGCACACATTCCCATTGCATTGGGGCAGATGTAAGCCCACGAAGCCTCACAAAGCAATTCGTTCGTACTGGAGGTTCGTATGCAACCGGTTAAAAGGTACGAACACTAATTTCCTATGCACCTGCAAACATTCGTTCGTGCTGGAGAGAAAGCCCTTTTAAAGTGTCCGGTGGCCCTGGCCGTGAAGGTGGAGTAGCGATACATAATTGAACGGCGCTGGCATGGATTGGTGTAACGACTTTGGCGAAGCCCTGGTTGATGATGGTGCTGCACTTTTGCCCGCAGTTCAATAATTTGTCCCGTAGAAGTGGTGCAAATTGCATTCAAAATTTAAGCACCACTCTGATGCATGCCTGTTTCCTGCCTTTAATTTATGGCTTTAATCATTGCAAATGGTGCCTGGGCGTGCATGATGCAGACGAGCGAACAAATCACAATATTTTTGTTTCTTTCAGTTACAAGCTGTAAGAGCATTTTACCGAACTGCAAGACTGCTTATTTGCATTTTACTACATCTTATGTGCAACTTTCCATCACGTTTCACTGCAAGACACACCAGGTGGAAGGAAAGTTTTTCTCTCCAGCCCGGGAAATGTGAAAGGATGCTTGACACGTGACACAAGCGAAACATACGATATTTTGGAGTCTCACGCTGATACGATCGAGATCGAATGGTGGTTTGTGTGCGTACAGCTGGTGTTTGTTGGTGCAATGTTGTTAAATGCTTTCGCTTGCCACGGTTCCTTCCCCATTTTCTTCGAGAATCCATGTTTGTGGCATAATGTTATTGTTGTGGTTCTTTGTGTCCAAGGGTATGGTTACGTTGTGTATGCTTATTATAGGAACTTTTCCCTGCCAGGGGTTTACCGGGTTCGAGTAGCAGGAATGGAGAAAAAGCAAAAACTTTACCATATACCCTTGTGCAATGAAGTTATCCCTGAGGAGAAGAAAATTAGACAAGGTTTCATTTAACCCTTGGGTGACTTTTTACAGCACCACCTCAACAGTTAGCACTCGAAATGTGAATTAAAATGAATTTAAGGTCTTCTGCCTAGCGTTTTAAATTAGAAGCGCCTGAATGTATGCAATTCGAGGTACACAATTAAATTTTCCACCAATTGATCTTTTTTCTGGTTGAATCCTTTTAAACAGTAATTTGTCAAACTGTGTTAAAATAAATAAGTCAGATTAATTTCTTGGTAAATTTTGATCTACTTGGAAGGGTTGAAATCGAAGAAAACTGGAAGGAAAAAGCAACCCCTCGGGTTTGCCAACCTTCACCAGGCATGCAAAATTATAACGAGAGAAGAAGTGAGCAAAACATTTCACTTACCTTGCTGCTGCACGCGTTCCTTCAAACGACCGCCAAGGGCATGCCTCCGAGGGTCGGCGGAAGAACTCAATGAATCAGCATGAAAATTGAATTGTTTACTGTAAACCCCCTTCTTTCACACCCGCTGCCCGCTTTTCCCTTCACAGCGGTGGGTTACCCGCATCGCAGACGCTGCCGGAGTGTGTGACCCCACGACGGAGCTATAAGTACCGTTGACCGCGCCGTGAATGGAGGTGAACCGCGCTAAGTGAGTGCTGCTTGCTAGAAGGCAATTAAATCAGTTGGAAGTTGAAGTTGAGCATAAACCACATTCGTCGGTGGGAAATTTAAACGGCCACGATCACACAATGAAGTGCAACGAAACGATCGTAACCTTTGCGGTGCTGGCGGTGATGATGTTCGGTGCGTGTGGCGTGTCTGCCGCTAAGGTGAGATTCTGAGTGAGAGTGGGCACCAGTGATCGAAGAATTTTAATTTCAACCCCCTAACTTTTTGCTTCCTCGTATGGGTAGGGTGCTCGGATGGAGGCTGACCAAGTCCGACGCATCCATCAGAACGCTCGTGAGTGTGTGAAGGAGACGGGCATTCTGCCCAAGAACGCATTCCGCGTGCTCAGTGGAGACTTCACCGTCGATACTATGAAGGCAAAGGTTTGTGAAGAAAAGCTGTGAGCTTGTTGACCGATTCGGTGTGATTTACACATATTTTTCATTTCAATAATTAGTGCTTCGTGAAGTGTTTCCTGGATAAGGCTGGCTTCATCGATGATGACGGTGTGATCCAGCAGGATGTCATCCGGGAGAAGCTTACCGTGGGCATCGAGGCGGGCAAGGTGAACGAACTGATCAAGAAGTGCGCTGTGGAGGGAACGGATGCGTGCGACACTGCCTATCAGATGTACAAGTGTTTCTTCAGCAATCACAAGGTGCCAAAGGAACTGTTCCAGATGCGTAAGGGCATTGGTCGGCGAAACTTGCAGCAGTGATAAGCATGGAATGAAGAGGGATAAAGAGAATAGCTTAAGACTGATTGTAGATTCCTAAGTAGCTAGTGAAGAGTTCTAAGTTTTAAGGAAATAAAAGTGAAATTATTATAAAAAATATCAAAATTGTGAAAAATTGTATGGGCACAAACTATTAGAAGCTGTCTTTGTGTTGAAGGCGTCCTCGTGATCAGTTCATTAAATTTTGGAGCCCTCAGGTCTCTTTGGTCCATGTGGAAGGCATAACTAGGACTTTACGAACTAATTTGTCGTCCATCGCTCTCATGAACAGTTTTGAACCTGGTGACAGCAATTAGTTGTCAGATCAAGGCTTCAAAAAACTCTTGATGACTTCTTGGATACCACAGTCCATGTGACAGGGAGAAGAGAGGATCTGATAGGAGTGTCTAATTGCAATATTTCATAAAATTGCGATTGCATACTTTAAGGCACTTTGAACCCTATGCATCATGCTGGTAGATGTCGGAGTATTGCTTAAAAATTGGCAATTCTGATTGGAAGTGTCCCTCGTTGACAGACTCGAACGTAATCAAAAGCTTCATTGCTTTATCTGGAATGAGGTTTCCGGCTCCATACAGGAACTACCAAATGTTCAGGTGGAATAGCACGATAAAATGTAACGAAAATTCATTTCCAATGCATTTTCACTTTTTTCGGTGTTATTCCTTCAGTAGCTAGTGCAAGGCACGAATGGCTGGCTATATCACTCGGAAGTGTTACCCGACCTGGTCGTGTTCGAAGCAACAAAATTGGCATCGACTGTGGAGACGATCGTTTGATACGAGCTTTTCGCGCTATTGAACCGGAATGACAACTATTGCATTCTAAATCCGCTTTTCGTGTGCCATCTTTTCAACGGGGGAGTTTATTTTTCCCATCCACCATGCAAAAGGGGGGGCTTTAACTATCATGATACGAATCGGAGAAGGCAAAAAGAAGTCTCCTGTTCGGCAATTTCATTCTTTCGTTTCACATTTGCAATCCAGTTTCCGGTGGTTTTTGGTGGGCGAATTGATCAAGTGTTCACACCTCTACCTCTTCAAGCGGGAAATGATAAGCGAACGAGTTGCATGAACTGAGTGTGTCGATGGGAGCTTTTTTTTCGGGACAAACACAAAACCCGACAGCGATGAAAAAGTGAGAAAATAGAGTGGTAATAGTGGCAAAAAACGGGGTGACATTACCCCATGCCGAAGCTGCTTGCAGTGGTTGCGGTGGGCACGATGCAGATGTTTTGGTTTGTTATGTTGCTTGAAAATGCGATGCATGACCCATGTGTGTGATGCGAGTTGCAGTTACGGAGGTTTGCTCATTTCTGGTATGAGCCTTTGTGGAGCAGAGAAGGGCTCACATATTGGTTGAAAAGACACTCGCTGGGAGTAGGTTAAAAAACTATTTTACCAGAGAAAAAGCTGCATTGTTTGCAGTGGCAGCCAGGGCTTTTTTGTGCGTTGTTCTCTACTCCCCCGTCCGTGACACCGTACAAGGAACGGAAAGCATCCATGGAACGGAAAGCATATGCAAATGCAGTCACAATACGACACTAACTGTCTATTTTCTGCATACGAGTTGCGATCGGGATGTGAAAATTGGCTACCGAAGGCGCAAGGACGCCGGCTAAAGAAGGCAAGGCGTCTCCATCAACAAAAAGCGCCATGTTTCTTCAATGTGTG
Organism: Anopheles stephensi; assembly: GCF_013141755.1. Lineage (NCBI taxonomy): Eukaryota > Metazoa > Arthropoda > Insecta > Diptera > Culicidae > Anopheles > Anopheles stephensi. The sequence goes on along the minus strand of NC_050202.1, from coordinate 1,720,458 downwards.
TGTGTGTGTGTGTGTTTGGAGGCTAAAAACTTCTTCAACGTTTTCCAAGACAAACATCGTGCAAGATGACAGTCATCAGGCTAAGAGGGAGAGTAGCAAAAAAATAAACGAAGGGAAACCGTATTGTGAATGAATAGTTTCGGTAAAACGTGACTTCCGGTCGACTTTCGTGGATCGTAAAGGAGAGAAGGGAAGGGGAAGGGACAACAAGCGGGCAACTGCATTTAAACTTCATTCGTGCCTGAACACGACCACCGGGACCAGGCACCCGGTGAGTGATTTCGTGATGCAATTGCAGCGAATGCTGGTGCACTAAAAGTTTTGTCAGCGCTGTGCTAGATGTCAAAGTGACAGCTGTCAAAATAATGTACCCTACGGCATAATGTAATTGATTTTTTTGTATGAAACTTTTACTTTATCATGTTTATTTGAGCATATTATGAGGATGATACATCATCATTTGACCACCAAGTAGATAAATATTGAATATACCAGTTATTTTGGAAAATCTTGAAATGAAGCAGAAACATCTAAATATGTGAAATTTAGATTTAAAAAGTTTAAAATCTTGAAACAGGATGGATGGACAGCCACGGGTGAAACCAAATTCAGCAAGCCAAGGCCGAGATGTCTTGAGAGCCAAAGAAATAGTTGAGACGAATAGAATACGAATAGCTAGTTGCTCAAAATGTTCCACATTAAATATGCGATTGTGTCATCGCATTGTGTCAAAAGGAATGCGAATGGTTTATAGTGCAAGGTTCAATTCTTCCAAACTAAATTTTTGAACAGATGCTCTTCATACACATAAAAAGAACTATTCTGGCATAATTCCAGCAGGACAAATATCGATAGGGAAACCCTCTGTCAAGCCCTTTAAACAGTTCCATTCATCGATAAGACACCTGATGGTCGAAAACGGGCGGTCTCCATTTGATCGAGTAAACTGAACTAGACGCCATTTGTATCTTGTAGTGTGCGTCTGGAAGTATGAAGGAATCCGTCTACTTCTGCCAAATTGGAGGCCTGTTGTTAGCCGTAGGGGTGAAAAGCAAACCTGCACCGGTTTCCGGCAACATGGAACAGCTTTTCCGGAAATTGAACCAAGGGAAGGTGAACCGAAGCAGGTATCCCGTTTCCCCGGAAAAGGAGGCCTTTCCCAAGTAGCAAGAAACGCTAAGAAGGAAAAACAAAATCGAAACGCAAGCAAAAAAAAAACAAATCGTTTGTATGTGTGTGTGTGTGTGTGTGTGTGTGTGTGGGAGTACGTGAGACAGGGATAGCTGACGAGCACGAAACGAGGATGAGGGAAGCATCCGTCCAGACAGGAAATGAAAGTTGAAATGAAAAGCGGAAAGCTCGATGACAGGAAGCGCCATGAACATCTGCAATTTATTCAAATTTTATTGCCAACCCCCGTTTCCTGTGTGTACCGCCCCTCCCACTCACCCTGCCCTAAGTTGGGGCCAGAAAAATGAAAACCCTCCGCCGAACCACGGCCGGTCGCGTATTAGCTTTCCCAGAGGTTTTTTCCCCGGTGCGGTCGGGACGTGTTTCCTCGGGGCTTGGCTTGTTTTACTGTTCCGTCGGCTTTCCCGCTGAGAGGAAGGAGGTTGGGGGGGGGGGGGGGGAGTGGTGGCGGGAACTCGTTTTGGCCTTTTGTGTATATCATTCTACACGACCGGTTTGTGAGTTTTTCCCAAACCCTCTGTGTGCGTGTGTGTGTGTGTGTGTGCATGTTTTTATTATTATTTTTCTTTACCCATCTCGCGCACCGTTACTCTTTCGTTTGATTTTGATGTTTTGAGGTTTTTTTTCCGAACATGTTTTTCTTTCTCTCCTTTTTCTGGCTTTTCCTCCGACAATGTACCAGCCCGCCAGAAAAAGAGCAAAAAAAACGGAAAAGAAGAAGAGCTAAGGGAGCTTTTTTTGGGGCTAGCCGTGACCGCTCACAATCCTCTCCAAAATCAACGCTATTTGGTACGTTTTTCTATTTATTTATTTGGCCCCATGGGTGTGTATGAGTGTGTGTGTGTGTTGTTATAAATATTTTTCCAAAAAACAAGTAGGGATCAGTGGGTGGAAGTTTGCTGGGGGACAAAACAGATGCACACACAGCCACACGAGCCAGAGTCAAACGTCACGTGCTGGAGTTTGTTCAAATTGCGCATTGAAAGTTTTATGGGCTTTAGTGTGTGTTGTCTGTTTTCTTTTCAGCTTCAGTCCACTTTCCGCCTGAGGTTATTTACTGCTTGTTACAACCCACAGGGAGAAACGATTAAATACTCATCGCTGACAGAATCGCGACAGGCCATGTCATACCTTACCGGGGTGCCCTGTTTAGAGGATTTTAATGGGCGATAGTATTTCGTTTCAAAATTCAATTGCAACGATCGCGTGTGTCTTGCTGTGGAAATGAACATGAACATGAGCTCATATTTACTGTTATTGAGCACATAAACAATGGTTCTATTGCAGTTGGTGAACTACTTCTGTAACATATGCCCGTTGAATGTTGATTATCTTCTGCATGCACATCAGTCGAATCAGCCCGCCCCAGTCAGGGTCGGTCAGTCGTAAACGCATTCTTTTGCAGTCGATTAAAATGGAAATTGTCCATCATCTTCACGGGCGCTGCTCACGTATTCCGGGCACACCACCGGTATCCGCCCAAGATGCTTGGTATTCGTAATCGAAATCACAAAACCATCGTCGCCGTCGTCACCCTTTTTGGCGCCACTTCGAAGCAAATGCTCCGGTCGTCATGATCACGGTCGTTATTATGTTTCTGCCCTGCTGCTAAGAAAGAAATCGCTCCGTGCTGCGATAAGCAGGACACATACACACACACACACACAAAGAATGGACAAAAAGTCCCTGCTTCTCCAGGACCATGCACAGAAGTAGTGCATTTGCTGGGCGCGATATGATTGTCATGTCCGGTGCACGTTCATGCGATTGGTTTTCGTGTGTGTTTTCGACCATAAACTTTGCCATAAATATGTTGCTCGGGATTTGTGATGAAGTTTTTTTTTCTCGCCGAGGAAACTCTAACCCCTAAATGTAGGCAATGTGGTGCGACGGCGTGGTGGACGATACAAACTGTTGTACTGAGTGGGGTTGGAAGGGTTTGTTGGAAGGGAGCACAAGTTGCACGGTTGCAGTGGACAAGCAATTGATATGGATGAAGTGACGTTGTTCTGTAATGGTCAGCAGTAAGGTGTGGTAGTACATCGGTGCGGAGAAATGTCATCATTTTCAATTGAAACGTCTTGTACAGATATTGGAGCATTAGGACTAGCAATGAGCAGCAATAATTCAAACAGAGCACACAAATTGAATATTTAATTTTAGCTGAAACATTCTTTTAAAATCAATACAACTCTTCGCAGTCTTATCTGTGCCTAAATCTCTACTATCTCTTGCCTCTGATGTGTGTCTTGCTGTGGTAAACATCAGGACGGGTTGATAGAATTTTCGCCAACACTTTTCCCACCTTCGAATCGAAGACGAAGTAGAATAAAACTGTTCCAAATGTGCTTAAGAAAGGAGACGCATCGAAAGTATCCTCAAAGCCTCATGCGTTACCCCTCGGGATCCGATATAAACCGACAGACTCGTACGTTACTGGCAGCACACGGCGGCCATAAACTCACCCGGCAGCGCCAACATTCTGGATCGGTAATGGAAAAATCTTACGTGACCGGAATGGAAGTGGTCGCACGCTGCCGTTCGTCAGTGGACTGTTTTAATATTTACTCACAGCAACCTCCACTCCGTTTCTTGGGAGTCACATAGAATCGTGGAAGCATAGCAGTTCCTGTGAAGTAGAAAAAGTAGAAAGAACGAAAGCAAACACGCTGAAAGCTCCCTGTCGAGACTCAAATTTATGAACTGGCGAGTAAGACGCGAGTGTGTCGTCTTGGTGGCGCGTCCTCCGGTACTTTAAAAGGTGTGGAAAACAGAAAAGAATCGCTTGGAAAGTTATTATAAAACTTATGATGACACACACCATACACCGAGTTGGAACTGGTAAATTGTTTGTGTTTAGAGGAATCCTCTCACCAGCACGGAACGTGAGCCTGGTCCGGTGCGAATCGGTGAACCTGGTGAAATTTCTACAATCATACTCCATTTTGCGATTTTGATAAACGGAGTTGCAGCGATTTTTTCAATTATCTGATCGCTCCTGACTCACTTTCGATTCTTGAGGTGTCTTTATCGGTGTTGAAAATTGGAGAAATTCCCACTAAAAAGAGGATTGATATTTTAACGCTTTTCGTGTCAGCAACTTTTCACGTTCGACACGCTTTCGGCAGCACGTGTACTGGTATCGAGAATGGGAAAGTCTTCTCACACACCCGAACGAAAAGCAAATACACTTTCAATAACAATAATTTAATTTAACCGTGCTATTTGCTGAATTTTAATCTCCGTTTCCGTTCCGGGGAAGTTGTTGCACGTTGGGACGATGTGTTTTTTTATCCCGAACGTGTACGAGTGTGTGTGAGTGACTGTAACCTAGAGAAATTGAAAAGGACGAAGGCGCAACCATATCACTGACAGCACTTGTCGGGGACGCGCTGCTCGTTCAGCATTCATCAGCAGTACGAGAGAAAGCTAATCAAGTGAATGTGAATAAATTTCATGCTTTTCGGTTCGCTGACGGTTGCTGGCAGCGCGTAACCGGAGCATACGAGTCATCGAACTATTTCGGCTTGGGTAGGGTTCTTGAGAAGAATGAAGAGTTTTGTAAATTTCGCTTGATTTTTTCACACAAAATTATCATTGTGTACCGCGGGTTGCATAGCTTTAGGCTACATTCGTTAAATAAAGAAAAATAAAATACTGCGCCTAAAAGTATGCAATTTACATATCATTTTCAAGTAGATGTAGCAGTTTCTGACAGCTTGAAGGTCAAAACAATCATTTTATAATGAATTAATCATTCTTTAACCGGCATGCTAAAACAGGAAGAAACAGCAGGAAGACGCTTATTAGCATTCTCTCGGGAAAACGGTTCAATAAAGCTAAAGTAAAGCCGCATAAATTGAACCTGGCGAGTGGTTAATTGTAGTTGATTAAGTGGTACAGGCTCTAACGAATGCAGCAGCGAAACCATAAAACAAACAATGAAAAGCTGACATTTTCCGCACACGACAAACGACTTAACAAACGAGCAAAATGGGCAGCAAAAGGTAGGCCCCGAGCGGCTAGATTGGTGACACGAGAATTGTACATTAAATTGTAATTTGCAACGTGAGGGAAAACAGAGTGCGAAAGAGAGCGAGGGAGGAGGGAGAGAAAAGTATAAAAATAAAATCGTTTCATTTAGCACAATTTGCTGTGCCAAACTCCGATCCACACTCCATTTTCCAAAAATTAAGAGTATCAAAATTGAGCCAGAACAAAAAGAAAAATCAAACACACACCGTGCATTGCGGTCAAGCGAAACGTTTAGCGCGCGGAAGCCAAATGGTTTAAAGATTTGTTTTGTGAGTTTATTTTCTGTTGATATCGCGATTTTTGCGGCCACACACCACGAGCCACACCGGGTTTTCGGTTTATCTTGTTGCAGACGGCGGCTGCATTCGTATCTATTTATTTGTGTGCAGCTTTTTTCCCTTCCTCGAGGCTAGATTATGATACATTAGCAAAGATAGGAGGGTAAATGGCGAGCGTACGGGAAAAAAAAGTGGCATCGATGATTTATTCGCACCGCGCTCTGGCAGGGTGTTGGCGTTGGACGCACATTAGTTGCCATTAAAGTTACATTTGCAGCAGTTGAGCGCAGTTAATGGAGGCTGTCGATGCGAATGCTAATGGGATTTGTGTGCAGGACGCTAATTGGTAGTAAGGGTAGATGAGTGTGGTAGATTGAAGTAAATAAATTGCTTAATCTTGCTGAAAATACTGTCGAAATAAAGCTACCGGCCGCGTACTAGTCGCTAGAATAAAGGAGAGAAACCCTGCACCATGACGGTACACTGTCATCCATTTTCATAATGGATAACGAATGGCTAATATCGTTGCACTAAGCGCGTTGGTAAGAATGCATTCAACCTTTAGCTTTCCCACCGTTTCCTTTCGCGATTCTGACAGCAATTTCGGAGCAAAACATGACGCCATGACGGTGCTGCATGTACCAGACGGCTGGTTGTATGCGATGAAAGATCGATTTGGCACAGTTGTGCAGTCGCTGGAGAAGATTGTCCGTTGGTACTCGTGAGTTTTGCTTTATGGAGGAGCAGCAGCATTTAATCATATTTCCTACAAGCTGGAGAGTGCATCGTCTTGTTGCATGTGTTTTATTGCCGTGGGAAATAAAAAGGAAGCACCCAGCCGACAGCCATGCTAACGGTGATGGAAGATATGAAGCGAATTGCATACTTTCAGGCAAATTCAGGCAAACTGTTTGATTGGGATGCTCACAAATATTTAGAAAAGGGTGGTATATTTTACAAAAAAATAAATAGTATGACCAAGACAGAGATGGTTCTTTATAGCCTTTGCCACAGAACAATAAATTTATTTGAAATTAAAAAATAAAATTGTGGGCACTGAAAGCACAGCAAATTGAGCATAACTTCGGAAACGTTAACCAAGTGTTGTCGACATCGCGATCCAAACTTCAAAATGGATGGCTTTATCATCGTGTGTTCTCTGTGAGTTTCATAGCGATACGTGTAGAATCTAGCACTTTGCGTGCAGATTCTGGCCAAAAAAAGGATATTAACGACCGAACAAAATCACAATATCGTAATGCATCGTAAACGTCTCGCCCATCGGGAGTAAAAAATCCTCAAACGTACGTGTTCGAGGAAAAAGGTTATGTGAAGTGTCACAACAATTCATCGTGCCAGGGCGCCACTGGCAGCAATACATTTCAAATTGTGTTCCTGGAAAAGCTACCCCCGGACTACGCCGTCGGTTGTTTTTGAAAGTCATCCGAGACACAACAAGAGCCGAGCGCTAGACGAGTGTGGGTTCAAATGCAAAGAAAAGCCCACCCGTCTCACTCGTACCTCGACACGAACCGATCCAATATTGCTTGACAAAATATTTATGACTTCAGGCTGGTAGCCTAGCTTATGGGTTGGCGAACTTTGGGAGTGAAAAAGATCACTGCGCTCGACCGTTTAGTGGCACGTGTGAGCTAATGGGTGTAGTATTTCTTCGTGCGGGAGGAAAACTTACAACCCCCTGTCGAGCTTTTTCTCGAAAAGCGTCGGTTTTCTTACGCCTTTGTGTCTGGGACATGTGTTGGGGGTTGTTTGGGAAAATATTGTTTCTCGATTTACCTGTAGTTTAATATCTTGTTGCCCGTTTCTCGTAACAGGTGGGGATGTATTAATCTGTAGGTTGATGTTACATTTTTTTTTTATTCAAATATAAACAAAACGCACCTGAGAGCCCACGTCCAGAAAGCTGGTTTGCACAGTGTTTTCATATTTTCCGGCGTGAGTTTTCATCCTTCAAACAGTCGAATGTAAACAGCTCCATGATATCGCTTCCATCAGAAAGATTAGCCTCCTCCGTCGAGAGACAGACCGGAGCGAGATGTAGTGGGATCTTGAGTAGTACGAGCAAGTTGGACGATGTTTGCGCTCGTGCAATGATTACAATATTTGATTTCCGCTGGAAAAACTAACCTGAAACCCTTGTGTTGTTGTGTGGGTTTGAAATTACGGTACGGGAGCTTCGAGAAACCTGTTTGCAAACGATAGAGTAAGGAAGGTTTTCTGTTTGCATATGACGAGGTTAGACCCAGGCCAAGAACATCAGCCATCCTCCCGATGAGCAGGGAGGTTGTTGTTTTTAAAATCGAACATAATTTCCAAGATAGAGAAAGGTAAATAAGGTATCGTTTACATGCGCAGGCAACGCACAAGGATTAAATAACTCTGGTTCAGTTTACTGGCGGAGTTTATTAGATTTGCATCTCTCAGAACCGGCTGTAAACATTCTTAGTGCGTGAGACACGCTTCTGTGTATTTTTTAATGAAAAAATCTGAAAAACAACCCGGTAAAGTGGTTGTGTCATGCAGATTGCATACTTTGAGGCAATTTTACAGATATCAATTTGAGGCCTTTAGTTAAAAATTACCAAAAAAGCAATTTTTTTAGTTTGAAAAATATTTAGGTCATACTCTATCGATACTTTTTTCCTTAAAGTTATGCAAAATGCAATACAAAATTTTTCTCTTAAGTTTATTGGTATTGAGAGTAAAAACGTATAAATATACATACAACAAGTGTCCTTCGGCATTTACCGAACATCAAAGTAAGATCTTCTTGAAGTATAACCAAGAAACCGTAAAGCTAGCACCAATCGGCCTCGGTTCGCTCTGTTAAAATCGAGCGAGCAATTCTGTCCCGAGGGATCAGAGGGCCTACTTTTGCCGCAGAACGCTCAGGGTCCAGTGCAGTTTGATCCCGGTCCGGGGGTTTGCTCCTAATGCGATCAGACAGAGTGCAATGTCCAAAACCGCAGGTAGGCAATCTCGTCCCGTCTTCCGTCGGGGCATGTGGCACCGGCACCCGGCACACTGCGGCAAGCAGTGTGCGCCATGAATCATGCTGCCCGGTAAGACCCAAAGGTTTACCAACAGTTGTCCTAGTCGAGGTGTCTCGATGCAGCAGTTTTGCTGCTTCTTGCTAAAGGACCAGTTTGTGCGAGTGTGTGGTGCATGTATCGTATGTATATATTGAAATTTTTACTCGTTCACCTGCAACATAACCTATTTTACGTGTTGCAGGTGCCAGGAACAGGAACCCGCTTTTTATTTCCTTCTTCCCGAAGGACACTCGCTGTGTCTCTCTTGCTCTCGCTAGAGTTTGTGCCGAGTTCCACAGGAATTATGGTGCCGACACGAAAGCCGGGCGAGCTTGCTAGTGGAGTTCAGGCTGCACACATGGGGACAAGAAAATATAGTTTCATAAATAAGTTTTATAATTTTATCGTTTAAGTTGATCGTATAAATTCCGGCGTTTCCGATACTGGTTGGAAACCAGTTGATGAAAGCACTCGAGGGAGACCTTCCTGTAGGTATGACTATACTTTGACGCGCTATACACAGTTGGAACTCTATGTGACACTATTTCTGAGGCCAGTTTAATGGCATGGGCATTTTTCTTAGGGGTGAATCATCTCAAAATAAACCTTCTGATAGTGTCATGTTCGTATTCTCTACAACTTTCCATAAAGTCTTTAGGGAAATATCAATACGAGGTAGATAAATTCGCGACGTTCACCTTCACTGCCACCATTCACTGTACGTTGGTAGAAGAAACTCTTCACCAAGAGATGACCCGCATAACAGTACGTCAATAAAAAGGAGAGCACATCAACGACCGGCATCGTCTCAGCAGCTCGAACCGAATACGCTAACTCCCCATTTGTGATCCATTACCGAAGGCAGCCAGGCGTGAAGATGACTCATTTCCGATTCCATCCATTCAACCTTCATCGCCACCCAACGAAATGCGTTACTTCCGCCGCATTTAATTGGCAACGGCCGGCTTTCAGGACGCCGGCAACACAATCACGAAAACTCCCGAGTGCCGATTTGTGGCTGAATCCGGCAGCATCGGGATCGCTAGTCAAGATTAGAGAAAACCCGCAGGAATTCCACCAAATGCCGGGGTTGATAAATTTGCCGCCCCATGTTTACAGTGACGTTTATGCGTCGGTTTGCTTCTTTCTTGAGCGGTCGGCGAAAAAGCGTCCCCTCGGCAACCACCCCCCCACTGCCGAGGCAAAAACACTCGCTCATTGTTTACTTCTTCCGGAAAGTTTGCGATTCATTAAATTTTCACTTCTGATGAATTGCAAATACTCATTAAAATCGGAGTCTTTTGTTTTGCTGTCAGTGTCACTTTGGCGCAGTTTGCCGGCACGCCGTTTTTGCTTTCCATTTTGGGACGTGGCCAAGGACGTGCCGGACGGGACGGACTAGAGGGCCCCGAGGGATTGCATGCCATTCGTCACGGACTTACGCCGATGATGGATCGCGCGAGTCTGTGTGCTAGTCACTTGTGGAGGAAGGACTTTTTTCTTAATGGTGCTTTGATCCTTGGATGTTGTTAGTCGTGTACAAATGTTTAGTTTAGCGGGATGGAAGGTGTTGGTATTTTGTGTTCAGTTTCACACATTGTAATTTGTGTTCGGTTGTTGGAAATTAATAAAAGGAAGAGATCGAATCAAGAATGGTGTAGTGCAAATTGCATACATTTGTCGCGTGAATTGCTTCATTTGAAGACTTACCCCCAAAAGTATGCAAAATAGCGCATATGAGCTCTTTCATATTTTTATTGTAATTTTTAAGAAGTGGAGTTTTAACTTGTAACACCCTTAAACTGTAATTCCCGGGTTATTCTAGCGTTAAGCTAATGCATTCTAAAAATCATCCCTGTCATCAACCTTGCATCAGCATGTCCTGTTTAAAATTCTTTCTTCGCTCGCTTCTAGCAGCATTATACATTGTATGTTGTTATGTTTTCGATTGTCATCCAAAGGTGTACTGCTTCCCGTAGCTTCACGCCACGAAACGTGCCGCGCATCGGTAATGGACCATTTTCCATTACACGCACAGGAGGTCTCGAGCAATTGAAGACATCGGCATTACTATCACTTCCGCTTCCGGGGCTACCTGCGCGGAAACGCGGATGTTTGCGCGACACGCAATAAACCTCAATTCGATGGCGAATTTATGCTTATCATGTTGTTACGACCTTCCCCCGGTCCTCCCTGTTTCTCCTCTCGTGCGAAGCGAGGTGACGCGCCGTAGACATTGAGTTAGATTAATGAAGTGAGGATGGCGCTCTTCGCCGTGGTGTCGTATTTTTACACGTTATCTTCGGTTTCTTGAGAGAAGTGTGACAAACACAACAAAGACAAAGACCAGAAAAAACACACACACACAGAGTGAAATATGCGATCCACTTTGGCTTTTCCGCACAGTTTTACTCGCCCGCTTATCGTGTGCCAGGAAGCTCTGATAGGTTTTTTCTTGTTCTCCATCACCAGCACGGCAGGTTACACCGTACAAGATCATAACCATGATATGTCTTCCTCATTACCGAAACCAGGAACCGCGCTCACGTCAGCACAATGCGTCCTTCGTCCTTTGTCCTTCGCTGTCGAGCCGCTGCGTGGAGTCGATGCCGGTTGGCCATGGCCGTTATTTACGCCGTATTATTTCATCAGGATTTTGTTTATCTTTCCGGTTGGTGCGTAATGTGGCACCGAACGGCACAGTGGCTAGAGGTTGGTGGTGCAATATTTTTTTTCTGTTCTTCCCTCTTCCAGGATTCCAGGATGTCCTTGCACGGGAACAATGTGTTGTTTAGCGCCACTTCTTCGATTGCAAGGGGAAACGGTTGGGGTTGCGATTGTTATTTTCCGTTGTATAGGCAATTTGTATCAGGGTAGGCTTAGATTTTATTTCGCTTCGCCTACTTAAAAAGCGTCCAAGCGCGAGCCGCGCGAAGGTGTGGCGTTTGCGGTGTGATGGGAGTTTCGGTTGGAGCTTTGCCGCAAAAACCTTCCCGAGACGAAACGCGAAGCCAATTAACGGACGGAAGTTGCTGATTATGTTATGCGCTTGTTATGTTATGCGTAAGGTGCACAGGGACAAGACACAGCACGGGGCAAGTGGGCACAAGTTTAATGGCTTAGCTGACGCACGCTACAAATTGAGCAAAAGTTTCCGCTTCTTGTATAGAGTTTGCCTGGAGGATGGGAAATAGAGTGGGGTTGGATAATGAGTGATAAAGTTTCGAAGATTGATTTCTTTGTTCTGTTCGATTATGATGGAAAATCGGTGCAGGGACAATGCCGCGAGTCGGAACAATGAGGACTGCATGCAAAACCATTTCTTTTGAATAAGAGGAGTTCGTGAAGGAGCATTTGAGGAGCTTGAATGAATGTATTCTTTCTAAATTGGAGTTGTTGTTTTTTGTTGATTTGTTTCCCTTTTCGGTGCATAAGCAATATTCTCACGCATTGCCCTTTCAAACTTGTGTTTACGGCTCCTAAAAGTATGCAATGCTTTTCAGCTTTATTTCATAGTTTATTGGGTTTTGTTGATTTTGCACAATTATTATTCTCTTTAAAGATTAGTCCTTGAATCAGCCAAAATGTATGCAATGCGGAACACAAATAGCGAAGCTCTCCTGTTATAATGTGTTTTGGAGCGTTTTACTTAAAGTACGCCAGAAAGTATGCAATGCTCATTTCGCCCCCATATATTTAGAATCCAACATCTTTATTTTCGTTCTTTTGCTTTTCTATTGAATAATGAACTTTGATTTAAAAACCGAAGCAATAAAAAATTTCATTCAACCCAGGTATATTCAATTCTCTTCCAACGTTGTTTTTAAATTTTTGCATCAACGTCAACATGACAGACATTCGATTATTTTCTACAAAATTTTAAACATAATCTCTTTCCCGCATTACCTGAACCTGTTTAACGGGCGAATGAAGTGGCACCTGTTCCCCCTTAGCTGGACGGGTGTTTTAATTTGATAATCAATGATAAACCGATGTCAGCAGGTGGGCCAGTACCGGAACTAGCCCAACGAACTGGTGTTGTGATATTGTAATTTTCTAAGGGAAGCAATTTTTCTCCACTCACTGTACACTGTACTGTGGAAAACGAAACGAGGGGACAATAGCAAACAAACGAAAAAAAAATGAAACGTCCTCGCAAGCTACCCAACTGTGATAATGATCACATTATCCCTAAATCAATCACTCCCGGCTGGCAGGTTACAGGAAGGCTGCTGCTTAAAGTTAAATTGGAAACTCGACGATTTTACGCCGTTGATTTGATGTGTGTGCGCTGCTTGCGGGTCCCAGGAAGGACCTAATTTCCATGGCCCTAGCAGTGCATCGCACCAAAACTATTCCATTCATCCCATCCAATTAATTTCCCCCATTAATTGTCGATACAAATTGTGGCGCATTAATCTTGGGTGTGGCGTGGCCGAACATCACCGTCGAGGTTGTTGGGTGGAACAGGTTTGGAGATTAGCGAGCTGAAGTGGAAAGGATTTTAAAGTCAAGGAACTCGTGCGTCACCCCTTTTTCCGCCGGGGATTTTCCAAAATAAGTAGGGGAAATCGTACAGCGCAGCAGGAAGGAGGAAAGGAGAGATGCAATGCACACACACACACATGAGGTGACGTGAGATGTAATCAGAACAAACACATGCTACAACTTCCTTGTTTACCGACAGGAGATCTACCCGGTCATGAGACGGTTGATTTTCGATGCCATTACTCGAAAGGGCACTTTAAACGGATGGATCAGGAAATGAAAAACAGTGCTTAAGTTGTTCCTCAAATAGAAGCGTCGCTTTTGACGATCTAATGGAAGCAAAGAAGGGTACGCATTGTTGAATACTGTATGAGCTCTTGGAGTTCCCGAAGGATTGCCCGAGGACGTATTGCGCAGCACCGCATTTGCCCTTTAATCGAGGTGGTTTTCCTTCTGCAGCAGCGTTGTGCTAAAACGTATCCCAAGAAGCCAATAGCGCGGCGAACCATGAGCATAAAGAAAGGAAGATTTTTGTTGTGTTGTAAAATAAATACACGCTTCGTGTGTACATGCTCACAACTTCCCGCCACAGGAAAAGCGAAAGGAAAACCCATGGGTGTGGGGAAAACGCTCAATAGAGTGAATCAACAATGGAATTAATGAGAGTGCACGCACCATAAAAGTAAACGAAACGTACAGTTTGGGATGGGTCAGGATGGCCAATGGTGCTGAAATCCATGGGTGAGCTCCTCGGAAGCGATAAAAACTTTTTCCCGAGAATTGAATTCTGAAGTGGAGTGAAGGATTTTCGTTTTTTTTTCGAATTATTCCGATTGCTCAGGCACATTTGCTCTTGTTTCCTTCCTCGGCTACCGGTTTGTTGATTACCGTTGACCGACCATTTTATAGGGTGGACTAAGCGCTATGAACAATCTGGGGGAGAAATGGGTGGTTTTCTTTGTGGGGAGGACGAGGGGTAGAAGAGCGTGGAGTGGTGGTTTGGTTAATCCCCATTTGTTGTATTGTTTTTACGGACGGGAAATTCTTTTCACTTAACACATCACCAGGGAAATGAGCATGCGGGAAAAGCAGGACATTAAAGAAAAGTTCGCTGCAGGGTTCGCTCGTTGCTCGTATTTTCTTTTTCAGGACATTTTACTTAATTTTCCCAGTAAGAGACAAAACGTTTATCATTACTTTAAGAAGAAAAATAATTACTTGAACTAAGAAACCTTTTTTTAAAGAGATTTTAGAAATATACCAAGAAACTCTGCACTTCCAGGGAAATTCGCTCATCTTATAGCTGTGCGTAAAGCAAATGGAGAGTAAAATTAAATTTGCTTTTTTGAAGATAATTTTCCCACCATCCCATCGCAGCCGTATCCCTTCAGCGGTGGACGTTTTACCGAGCCCATTGTGTGCGGCCATGCCTGCCAAATGTTTGCGATAACGTTTAAAGCAATTACATTATGTGCGACCTCTCCACCCACTCGGATCGATGAAGCATCCACACACACACACACACACAGAGCGGAAATGAGCGTTTGTATGATTAAAGGTACACATCGAGGTTTTTCCCTATCACTATCACCGTCGTAGCATCAAAAGGACCGTATCAGGGCCAGCGACAGTGAGCCGGTGAGAAGCGGAACACAAACAGCATTTTCGCTATCCGCCACTCGCCTTTCGGTTTGTTTGTTTCACTTTAGTAAAATCAATATTTACCTTGCTCTCTTGTTCTAGGAGTGAAAAATTTACATTATTCATTAGAGAAAACCGAAAAGCCTGACGACTGCCGCCGCCGACGACGACGACGACGACGACTACTATTGCTGCTGTTCTACTGGTGTTAGATATCACCAGTCACCTGTGTGTGGGGCAGAGGACGGGCAGAAGCGACCGAGGAACCAGGAAGAAGGGCTTGGATTTCCAATTTCCTTACAAACGGAGAATGCCGCTGAAGGACATGTGTACGACTGATTTGTTTCTTGGCAATTTAATTGGAAATTTTAATCGCCTGTGCCTCTTGAAGTGACGGCGGTGGGAATGGTTGGTAGAGTGAGATTTACTTGATACCATTCTTTCGGTTCACGTGTGAGGGTTTCGTGATCTAGGAAAGTGGAACCGGATTTGTGTTCTAATTAAATGGGCTGTTGAACAATAGCTACAGCAAGTGTTTGCCAAGCGTAATTGTAGAAGTGTTGTATGATTTATTTCTGAATTCTGATATTTGGACGGTTTGCGATAATGTTTTCAAGCAAGAGGTTAGATTTAAGTAAAAAGGGCTCTAACGCTATGAGAGAGGAAACAAGGATAAAAGTTCAAGTAATCAATAGAGCTAACTCTATACTATAACTCTCTCTTAATAGAAGGGCGATATGATATAGTAATGAAAATAACTCGTTTGTTGACCTAAATTAATGTAAAATCCCAACTGAATACATCTCACAAATCCAGCTCAAACATCTTCAAAAACAAACTCCATTTGCTTGCTGATTTACATTCGAATCCATTTTTAGCTCCAGATCCCTAACAAGAGTTATGATTAGGTTCGCCATCCTACGCTATCCGCATTTTCCCGGAGCGCTTGAACGGTGGTTGAAAATCCTCCCAAATTTGCCCACTCTTGATGGGAACAAAGAGCCAAAAAAAAGAAACCAAAATGCCTCCCAAAAGTGGATCTTTTGTTCCCCATTTAGCCTGCTCGAGGTCGCGGTAGCTTGGGAAAGCTGTGCGAAAGAAACTCGCACAAGTCTGAAGTGGAAATCCAATTTGATTTATTGGCAAAACATCGGTTCGGTCGCAGCTCGCCTTACAATTTTTCAATAAATTCTACAGGACGGTTCGGCTACACGCACCCAGACTTTGGCCATTCAATCATTTCGGTTGGTTAAATTCGTTGCAGTGGCAGAACTTTGATGGACCTGGTCGAACGCTGGTGGACTTTTTAGGCAAGGTTTTTTTTCTCTCCTGTACTCCCCCGTGTGGAAATCGAAAACTCACCGAGCGTGGTCAGCCACGGTGAAAGGCATCTTTCATCAATCTTCAAGTTTTGTGGGTTCCGTTCGATCGACAAACGTTTTTCCAACGCGATATCGCGTGCGTTTTCTTTTTTTGTCATTTTTTTCTCGTTCCCTTTTTCGTCCTTCGGGTCTTCGTTCCACAAATTTCTGGGAATTGTTCGTTCGTCCAGCCCACGTCCAGCGGTGACGGTGAAAGCGATTCCATCTGGAGCATTAAATAATGTATGCTTATTTACTTACACATCCACCAGTCGGCTGGCCAGAGTGGTCGTTCAAAGTACCGTTCTTGGAAATGTAGTGTAATAGGATGAGAAAAAAGTCCTGTCCTGCTCTCGGTGAGCAACGGGGAAAAAATCCACCAACACACACAAATAATCATGAGCCCGATGAGGGAAAAACTTTCGAACGCACACATCTCAAATCGAACCGGCCATTTTCTACTCGAACCATTTTTACGATCGACCGAGATAACTTGTTCGAAGGCACAACGGTTTAATCCGCCATATGGTAAAGAACCGGAACGGTTTGCAAACTGCACATGGAAAAGCTAAGAAGCGAAACTGGAAGGAAAACGGCAAGGCAGCGTTGAATATTCATCATCCAGTGTGCTTGAGTGCCTGAGTAGGAGCCAAACCACAGTGCAATGCCGGCTCCAAATCTCATGCACCTCAATCAGATTGATTTGTTTTGATAGATCTCGTGGGTTTGGTGGGATTTTAGTGTTCGAGCTGTTCGAACTGGTGTGAGTGCTGTTCCGGAAGAAGCAAAAATTTTCTTTGCATGATGTGTTCGTGTTTGGTCTTTTTTCTTGTGTTGAATAAAATGTACTGAAAAAGGAGTTGATGGGAATGGTGCAGCAAATAGAATAATTCATGTGTGAACGTACTTAGCAAAGTAATCGCATTTATCCTTATTTTTGAAAAAAATGTAAAACTCATAAAGTGAATAAAAAATGAGTAGTGGAAGTTAAAAATGATAGTAAGTGATTCTCTGAATCAACTAAAATTAAAAAGGAAAAACATAGACACAAAAAAAGAAATGAAGGATAGTAAAGCATAGAGACAGAATAAAAAGAAGACTGAAAACAAAAAGAAGAGGAGTGAAATGAAATAGAGTAACACTAATAATAAAAAAATAAAGGAACGAATATGAAAATAAAGTAGAAAAGGGAAACATAGAAAATAAAAAGGAAAACCAACAAAAGAATTTTCCTAGTCGAACATAATGATACAATACGGCGACTGACCGTAACAACAAATAAATAAATAAAATAATGATAAACTACTCAAAAGTGCACGAGATAAACATTAACGAGGAAAAGAGCTACTTTATACTTACAAAAGAATTTATTAATGTAAGTTATCTACCACTTACGCTAAAACAGCTGATCCAGCTGTTGGAAAATGCTTCGCTTGCCCATTTTTATCGCACCACCCAGATCGAACCCACTTGCCATTGAATATCTCCCGCTCGGGAGAGAGACCCAAAAAAAACCCTCGGCAAGTGCGACGAAACATGTATCTGCATAACGCGAACGACGTAGAAGAAAAACACGGAAAAAACGAGGACAAAATGGGAGGAAAACTTAAGCACACAAAACTAACGGTGGGCAACA
The DNA here is from genome assembly GCF_013141755.1 of Anopheles stephensi. NCBI lineage: Eukaryota > Metazoa > Arthropoda > Insecta > Diptera > Culicidae > Anopheles > Anopheles stephensi. The sequence goes on along the minus strand of NC_050202.1, from coordinate 1,702,775 downwards.
ATTTCTTACACACTCGAAGCAGTGCATCGCTGCCGGTGAATGCTGTGCAATATTGAAAAGTTTGTTCCACTTCCGGGCGCGAGCCCTTTCCCCCGGATTCTCCCCCAATCCCCAGTCCTGGACAGTGCTTTCCTTTGAAGACTGCTGCTCGGTTGGTACCGCTGAAGCCCGCAGATTGGCTGTAAAAGTGGCTCCAGTTGGCTAAGGAATAAAAAGTGAATCCCGCTTCTGACACTGGCACACGATTCCGGAAGCCAACGAGGCGCTTTTTTTTGCCCCGCAGCGCAGCGGAGTGGTAGAAACCTACACCAAAGGAAACGAAAAGCTTCTGGGCCGACGGGACGGATGCGATGTTAAGTGAACCAGATGGTCCACAGTGCCAGCGGGATGCAAATAAACGGGATGCAGCGAAGAAAAGCGAGGTGTTAAGAATGGGATCCGAGGCTAGCGAAAGCCGAAGGACTTGTAGAGCTAGGCTACCGGTTACAACTAGCAGCAGCAAAAGAAGAGAAGAGGTCTTCCGTCTTCCGCCGATTGCAAACCATAAGAAAACTAAAGCGAAATGCATAATTCAAAAGTTTTTCCTACATTTCCTACCGCTGCCGGTGCTTTGTTGCAGCGACGCTCTCGCCCGTCGCCCGTCTGTTGAACGATGCAATCGAGTTTTTCCTTTGGCCGTTGGTGCTTCGCAGGCGTGTGGGCTGCTTTTGTTGCGAGCATGAAAAGGAGACACGGTTAAAAGCTTCAACGTTTGCTGCATCGTTCGTTCGGGAGCTTTTCACAACGCCTTGGAAGCGTAAACTTTGATGGAATTTGTACACAGCTGCGTTTTTGTTGATGTTTGGCGCGCATCGTCCGCACCCGGTTCCGGTTTCACTTATCTGTGTGCCATTGAGTAAGGCAATTTTCATCATTTGCAGCAGTAAATGCGATGCTTTCGGGTGGATGTGAGGTGTAAGTTTATCGATACAAAACACACTAATGAAGTTTCTGTCAAATGCACGAAATGAAGCGCTTACATCGTTGCTGCTAGCTGGAAGGTTCGATGAAGTGTAGCTGGTGCAGTCTAGGAATTATTGTTCGAAAGGCGTTCAGTAAATTTATCATGTTTGGATAAATCGATTACGATTGATTATTGCACACTTTTGTGCGTTCTTCGCAACTACTTAAAGCTTTGTGGATTTTTAAGCCGGGTTGATTTGTTTTAAAATGATTTTTTTTTTATTCATAAAGAACGGCCTGGCCGTATTGCTATTTTAAATTTTATTATTTTATTTTAATTTTTTAATTTTAATTTTTTAATTTTTAAAAATGATATTTGCAAAGAAAATGATTGTTGCAGACTTGATGGCGGTTTTCAATGCATCCCGAGCATAGCATTTCATTAAATTACTGGTAAAAATCGATTACAAGGCAAATGAGCAGCAGCGAAAGTCTTTATACGATCAAGAAGAAGATGTTTCAGACGATAGAAGATGCGAAATAAACCTTTCAATACTTGAAGACAGCTTATTGCATACTTTTCGGCGTATTTAGATGCTAAAGTTGATGTGGCGAATTTCTAAATACCTTTCGAAACCTTTGTAACCACTTAACTCTTTGCCATATGCTTTTGATTATTGCTAACAAAATTTGGACGACACTTGCTGAGTAGCTTTTAGAAGATATTTATCTTAAATAGAGTCGTTGAGCGAACAATAAATATATGATAGTTGCTCATTGCACACTTTGCGTCGTTTTTCACGATAGCTATGAGCGCCATCTATGAGAATTTTCCCATAAGCTCGTCAACAAAATATTTCCACCCGAAGCCCATAAGTGTGATCGTAATAAAAATGATAATTAATCGAGAATACTGCAGTAATTTAGCGAAATCACGAGCAAATTGATGGATTGGGTGTTGAAGTATGTATTTATTCCAGCCTCGGCACACGCTTAGCATATCAGCCAACCGCACTGACCAACACCAATCACAAACCTGATTGAGCAGGTTCACGCAGTTTGCGTTAGAGACCTTCCGATGAAAGCAAGGAAGTCAAGCGCGTCCTGCGGATCGATATCCTTGTGGCCTTACTTCCACACAAAAACGAACAAACAATCCAGAGACTTACTCTATGCATTAATTGCTCATTTCAAGTCCTCGTCCAGAGTTGGTTTGGTTTTGCATTCGTGGGCCCCCTCAGTGGACGCTAATTTATTGCCAAGCCATTTCGACCGGATTGACTTATCGCGGCGGCATACGGGACGGCATGCGTGGGTCGTTAATTTTACCATTTATTGTTTCATATTTCGAACAAATGACTCCATTACAGGACACATGGGTTTGGTGACTCGCTCCAGTTCCTTGGCGGAATATCTGACCATTAATTCCAGAACGCGATCGTGACGCGTTGTTTGCACTGGGAAGGCACCCGAAGGCACAACATTGACACGCCATTCACCGTTCGTTTCCCAAAGTGCGAAAGAAATCACGCATAATAAACCCATTCAGGGAGGCGTCTTTGAAGGATTAAAATTCCCTCTTCCTTTGCTTGCTGCGTGGTCAAGCGATTAGGAACAGTGGAAAAGCGGGCAGCTAAAAAAGGGGGCAATTATTTATGCATTCCATGACCATTCGTCCGTTTTTTGCCATAATTAACATGCTTGAAATGTTCTCGAGTTTTCGAGCTCAAGTGGTTGGGCTCGTTGCTTATTTCTGTGGTGGACTTTTCTTCCCGTAAGGCTTGGGCAGTAAAACTCCACAAAGTACACGCTTCATTGCGTTGGGTGCATTGCTATCTTCAGCTGGATAATGTAGACGTCCAGGTCTGTTGTGGAGTTGAGGAAGGAATTTCTTCGGGCCTATCCCTTTTGCCCAGCTCCAGTGGTAGTACGCTTGCACGCTTGCACGCCACTTAAATACCTGCCAGAAATGAAAACGAGGACGACGCACGAACCCCTGCCGGAGCATTAGTTTTTGTCTACCGGTCCGCAAGATTGGTATATTTATGACGTGCAGGGAGGTCAGGTTCAATTTTTCAACTTCCTTTGCATATCGGACCGTCCAGCTCCTAGACGAAAAACCCGCGCCGGTATCGGACAGGAAATAGCATAAGGTGTTTATATGCACGTTATTCCGGGAAACATTTCATTTCAACCCTTCGGCAAAAAAAAAAAACGAACCCCTGGCCGTCATTGTGCGCGTGAAGAGCAACGCATCAGACTAAGTGGACAGGCTGAAGGGAAAAATGGTTCAAGAATTTATTTTTAGCCGTGGTGGATGTTCTGGGACTGGAAGAGTTGAGGTGTGTGGAACGATTCTGCACGGTGAATTGTTTTCCTTTGGAAGAAAAGTGCCACCGGAATCGTTCGGAATGGGACGGAACCCGAAACCCGACATTAAAATAAGAGTAATTTATGTATTTGTTTTCTCACCACCGGACCGGTCTGGGTTGCCGGAGACCCGGGACGTCTAAATTGGATGCGATCGGAAAAGGAAAGCACCGGTGCACAGTGTGTTTTCTAAGGACAAAAGGAGGATTTTAAAGTAATTATTAAGTAAAATATTTTTTAATAAATAGCCTGGACTGATAATGGAGGATCATAAAATATGATTTGGTTCTAGGAGCCTCAACTATCAAGATCATTTTCTCATCTATCATGAGGTCTAGTACTCGATAGAGCCTCAACTACCAAGAGTCCTCACTGTCCGAGATTCTTCATCTTCCATCGTTTCCCAAGGATTGCATCTACCAGGAGACCTTTCAATTCTTATATTTTTATTGGTGATAAAATTCTTGTAAACAAGTTCACATCAGCTATCTCGTGTTTGTAATGCTTTCTAAGTCTTTTTACATCATCATCCAATGTCCACTCTCGGACCATAGTGCAGTCTTGACCAAGCCTAAACCCAAGTGTCTCTCCCGAAAGGTAGGAAGTAGCTCATTTTTAGTCGTCCAAATCGACACTGACGGCCTCTGTTCTGGGTTCGTTCCTTCCTGAAGGTATTCCAGCACGGGCCGGATCGTACCGATGCCGATTTCCCGAGCCGAACCGAGTTTGCCATAAATAATCGCCCCTTTTGGAGTAATGGGCACAAAAGCTCTACGCTTGTTGTTTGTTTCCTGCCCGACGGAAATCGGAATTCATGGGTGACGGAAAGTATGAGCGTGCCACTTCCGGCTGTGGTGGAGTGTGGCGGTGGTGTGAATGGATTTTCTTTGCCCAACAGTTTTCCCCCATCGACTTGGGGGGGGAGTTTTGAGGTTTTCTTTTTTCTTTATTTATTGTCCCCGACACACCAGGCTAATTCTGTCGAAAATATACCGCATTGCCCATAATCAGTCCAGACGGCGTCTAGCGTGTGTCGGGCAAGCGGAATGGAAAGATGATTGGTGTGGTTCGGTTTTCGAATAAAACTATCAGCCACTTAGACAAACAATGCGAAAACACACCGTAGAAAGAATTGGACATGGAGAAAAACCGCAGCCCGGTTAGAGAGCCAAGGGAGAAACGCAGGAGAAAGCAAGGAGAGCTGTCTCTTGCTGTGAAGCTTATTAATTTTGGTGTCGGTGTGCAAAAAAAGGATTTTATCGAAAACAGGAAAAAACAAACCGATAGATGGCAACCGAAATTAACTGGACCGGTGGTGCTGGTTGTTTTTGTCTAGCAGAATAAAAGTTTGTTTGCCTTTGGCACGAGTTTACGAGCCAGCTTATTTGCCTGCACCCTGCTCGGTGGATATAAAATTAGAGTTTTTATTCGAGCAGAGAAAATCAGCCCTAAAAAACTGCCCCTTTTTTTGAATACTAAAGAGCTACAACAACAAAAAAAAAAAAACAGGAAGCACAAAACTTCCATTAAACTCCTCGATAACATCGAGCCTTTTTCTCGAGATCCTCGAGTGTTTGGTATTTTGTAAGTGTGTAAAGATTAGAACAGTCCCTTTGTTCGAGTGTGTCCCTCAGTACGGGAGGACTGCTTCCTTATTCAAATGCAAAATCGTTTTGTAAAAACCGATTGTCAACGGAAGCTTCGAAGCACGTCCATTATTGACTGCAAAACTCTTGCCAGAGCTGGTGGGCTGGTGCTCCCATGCTCCGATTGTCCATGAGCAAGAACTGGACGTATGTATTGTATGTGAGCGTTTGAATTCTTGCTTCGGGATGGCAAGCAGCAAAGCACCTCTTTAAGCTGTGTACAGCATCCCTTAACGTAGGGCGTTGGGATGAGTCGAGCCAGACCAGGGCTGCCTAACTAAATATTTACCAGCCGATTCCGGTCTCCGAAAGAGATGGGGCAAGTGGGCCATCCTTGTTCGAATGAAGGTTAAATGGAAGTAAAACGATTCTGGCAAAGGTGTTTTGTGAGTTGGACACCGGTTTCGGTGAGGGTGATGTAATATAAAAGAAAGAAAACGGACGCCGGAATGGTCCTTTAGTGCTGTTGGAATTCTGGAAAAGAAAAGCAAAAAGAAAATGGAAAAATAACCAACACATACAAACCTCCCACTCGCTCGCTCGCACAGTTACAAATTGCTTGCAGCGTTTATCCTTTCTCATTTGCCTAGCCTTTATCGGACTGGGCGGCACATCCGCCTTTCTTGGAGTGTGCCGAGCCGAGTCCCCAAAATACACCCATGGGAGATGGTTTTTCTTCTTTCTTTGTCTGTGCCAAGGATGCACGGGAGTAGGAAGAAGGGAAAGCTGGGGTTGTAAAGAAAAAAAGGGTTTCACTTCCGACACCACTCACTGTACTGTGCAAACAAACACTCACACTGGATAGAGCATGTTTTTTTTTTCTCTTGCTTTTCTTTCTCTTTCACCTTGTGTTTAGAAATGGAAAAGCGTAACGAAGCACACACCCATTCGATTTGTTAAATAATTTCTCATGTTTGTTGTTTGGGGTGTGTGGGTGAAGGGAGTTTAAAAATTCAGCTCTGCACTACATTACATGCAGGCGAAATATATCCACATCCACAGTGAGTCAAAGTCAATGTAGGACAGATTAGATTTACATCAAAAAATGGTTTTGTGTTACAAAATTCACAAAGTGTAAGTATTGGTGGATTGGTATCCCATCCAGATCGCCTCCAGGGATGACAACGGACTGCAACGGGTAAAAGCAAGTCACAGCAAGCTAGAAATGGCAGGCGGAGACCTTTCGAGGTTGTGGTGCCAAGGAAGAGCGAGAAATTGATATTAAGAGATTCATGAAGAATTGTCACAATATTGTAAAGTATTATAAATTATAAAGTAATTATTGATCGATTTTGCTTGCTCAATTTGGCAGTGGATTATTTTAGATTGAACATGATCGAGGATTTACTCTAACGATATGAAAATAACTTCATAAAATAATGACAAGACTGTTTTGCCCTGAAATTAATTATTGAACATAATTTTCCATACCTGGAGTTAAGAACTCATGCCACCAGGAACAAGTGAATCTTCAACTCTGTCGAAGAGAATATTCACTCAATTTTAAAGTGTCCCACGTTAACTTTGCAGTACTGTAATAGCCTGCTATCCAATAGTAAAGTCCTTGAAATTGAGATTTGCCTTTATTTTCCCTTTCAGAATGGTTTGCATAGCTTAAATAGGTGACGGTCGCCATTTTGAGTCACTTTTGACGTCTGTCAGCGAGTGTTTACTTTTCATCTTAGTGGCCTTTCACTGGTGTATGCTTCTTGCTACAAATTTGTTTTTCTTTTTGGCGTCCAGGGAATAAGATAAGGAGACTGGTTTAGAAGCCTACGAATGCTGCCGTTGGTAACCCGTTTTCTGTATGGCCTTGCAGGAAACTAGGGCACACACATTCGACAACAAAAAACGAAGCAGAAGTCTTCTAGGTCGCCTAAGCAGGATAAGTTTCTGCACGCGCGTGTCATCAAGTTTGTTGTTTGCTCAAACTTTTAATGTCACCAACGCACCCGTGGAAAACACACGAATGGGAAAGCGAAAAACCGGCTTCAGTTATTTTTTCGGGTTCGGCTCGTCAGCGCCTAAACAAATAGATAATGCTGTTAATAATTTGTTGACACACTTGAACATTATACGCCTTCCGACGCTGGGCCGCACGAGGATTCTATTAAGGCGAGGAGTGAGTGAGACTGAGACGTGTGCTCGAGTAGACAACCAGCCAACACGAACTGCATCAAGCTTAAACCGAGCGTTTGTAGCTCTGAGTCGGTCGCAAATGACAGGTTGAATCGTCTCTCAATTATGCGTCGTTAGAGTTCTTGAGACGGGTTTAATGATTGCAGCCGTACGAGACTGATGCGGTAAGGTGCGGTCTTTTGGATCAGAAACTTTTTGTTTCCACTCGGGGGATGATTCGGGTGTATAATTTACATCACATCTATAGTACTGAAGGGGCTTTAAGTGCGTATTCAGCTGGAGCTCCAGAAGCAGAGTTCTGTTGAGGTGCGATGAGAAGGTTCTGGTGTACACTTTCTGCGCCGGAGATTGGTAAGGCTGGGTAGGAAAATTCAATAAACGCTAATATGAGCACTGGAAAGCGTTCTCGTAATACAGTTTTCTGGAAACGACTCGCTTACTCGTGCGGTGGTGTCAATGGGTTAGCAAACGAACGTCACTAGAATCTGTCAACGCGTAAGTCCCGCGAGGACTCGACTCGCAAGGTGGCGTCGTCTGGAAGCTGTTGCCGAAACAAATAAATAACTCGCTCAGCCATGTACACCGGGGGCTTTTATTTCTGTTACATTTCCATTCGACTGGCTTTGAAACGATGCCAGACAGATTTCAAATTACGCGTATGACTTAAAGGTAAGATGTCAGCGGAACGTGTGTACGCCGTTCCTACACCGAGTGGAACGACTTCTTGCCCACGTGTAACCGATGTCTTGGGGAAGGTCACCCGGTCGACAGCACGACAACCACGGCGATGACGGCGACGACGGCTAGATGCTCTATCCGGTGTCGTAAGCCGGTGTGCCCCCCGACATCCATTGGAGCATCCGCTGACATAGTGTTATTATTTACGGGTAATTTATGGCATCGGTGGGATTTCCAGCCGCGGCATGCATTATCACAAAAGCCTCTGCTGTCTTCGCCGGTACGGTGAACGATTGTTGTTATTTCAACCCGGGACAGAAGATTCATGCGAGTTTTGTGCGCCTCAAAAGTGGAATTGAATTGAACCGGCAAGTCGTCTCGGTTGTCTTCGGTGAAAGACTCACCTCGAGAGGTCTGAGTCTGCGGGGGCTTCCTGAGAAGCCTGAAAGTTTAATGAAGCACAAAAGCGTAAGCGCCTACCCGGCGGAGGTTCTGGAGACGAAGCTGGCGCCACGGTGTGGCGCAGAACGAAACAATTGTATTTGGCTTAAAATATGATGTCACTTGAGTACTACTTTCACGAGACACATGTGTCAGCGCGGTGTGATGTGTTTTGGGCAATGTAAGAAATTAATTTACGCAGAGGAAGATAAAGATCATGATGAGTTGAAGTGAAGAAAGTTCAAATAACTTCAAAGTAGTAGATATTTTTTCGAGACTAGTCCTCTAGCTGAAGACTGAAGGCATGCGGATTGCATACATTTCGGCTTTCGATATAAGAACGCCTGAAGCTATGCAATTTCTTTTCATCGATGGAATTGTAAAGATTTCACCGGTAAAACATTGTTGTTTGATTCCTGAATTCATTGACCACAAATCCAGAGGTCATTGACATCGTATCACCCGTGTGACCTCACCGTGCTCACCTAAACGATGTCAACAAAAACAGTCGATGCAGTTTTATGTTTCGAGTGAGGGTTATTTATGTTGTTTACGCTACATTCTTGACAATATGATGAAGCACCCGTATCGGGCACAACTGTCACACAAGGCAAGGTCCCCAAAGCGTTAAAGTTGATGGGATATGATGATGGGTAGCAATTTGTCATGACGCGTTGTTTCACGTCATGGAACGTCGCAGTGAAAATGAACAATCAATAAGGAGGAAAATGACGGACTGAAGTTCCCAGCGAATGGCGCGCCAGTCTCCACTTCATTGCAAAAGCCGATTTACCGAGCCCCGCGAGACATCAGCGAAGAAAAAGGAACTTGGCAGCCCTCAGTGCATCGATTGGCTTGGCAAAAGTTTTCTCTGCGCCACCGGTCCTCTCGCATTCCATTTCCTTCTCTGCAGGAAAAGTGAGAAAAAGGCTTAAATCACTTTACCGTCATCATCATCATCATCATCATCGATATCGGTTTGGTTTGGATGAAGAGCAGAAAAGGAGCCTGCAAAGCGGCAGAAGCATTTCAGTCTGGCCGTTGTTTGTGTTTTGTTTTGCTTTTTCCTTTTCCTTCGCCGTCAGAGCTTCCGGTTTCCGTTAAGCCACCCGCTTGGGGAGCGAAACCGATTGAAGACGATCCGGAAGAGTGATTCTCGAAACCATCCCTTTCATCTGCCGTCGACGGGCGGGACCGGCGCTGCTGCATTGGGAGTTTCTTGCCAAAACCTCTACTTCAGCCAAGAAGAAAGCGAAAAAAGTGCTCGTTTCGCTTCAATCCTTCCTATTTTTCCTTCGGTGGACGCACCGTTTCGGGGGGTTTTTCCTTGCTGCGGCGAAAACGCGACGAAAATAGTCAGGATTTGCTTTGTGCTCTTGCCTTCTTCTTCAGCTGCTCTTCGGCGTGGGGTGTATTAAAAAGTTTGGAGACCTGTCAAAATTGTTCGCTGTAATGAAACGTATTAGAATTTATTGGTTTTTATTGTTATTGTTATTATTTGAGTGGTTCGTTCGGCTTCCGGTTGGGCGAGTTGGGCATCTTTCGTTTGGTTGTTTTTTGTTTGCTCCACACTCCCTGGGGTTATTTCTTGCTGCAGTGTTGTTTTATTTTCATCCAGCGGGAACGAAGATGTGAATGGAATGTTGTTTTTCAAAGATTTTCTTTCCATTCCGTTCAGGGTCTCCTTTTTGTTTTCAAAATACAAGGATGTTATTTGTAGAATGGAAAAAAGATTATTAAATTTTATTAAAGACCGTAGTTTTTTCGGTTCCATAATGTTGAGATACTTTTAAAGTCCTAAAGATGCGATATTTGCTCCTTAAACTTCAAAATTGAATCTAGTTTTCAAGGGACCTTTGAGATGAAGAAAGTTTTTTGGGGAAAATACTCTCGGGAGACAAACACCAAACAAGTCACTATAAAAATGTTGGCTCGAAAAGAAAATGATTGTACTGCAAAGGCAGCAAGCCGAAGAAAAAAATCACCAAAACTCCCCCGGAACGGTTCACTTCCGGGTGCAGAGATGAAAAATTGCTCCAAAACAAAATTCACCACCCGCCCTGCACGCGCACTCCTGTGGAAGCTGGAAGTGCTGGGAAAGAAAAACCGGCCCTGGTCATGTATTGGAAGTTGGTTATCCCGACGAATTACACCGGAAGTCTCCCTATCGGGACGGCATTGAGCAGCTGCCAGCCCTACAAAACCCACCCCTTAGTAGAAGGAAACAAGAAGCGATGTGCTGATGAGTTTTGTAATTTTCGTCTTGGAAAAACGGCCCGATTACACTGTCCCTTGTGCCAACTGTGTGTTTGTGTTGCGCTTCCTGAGAGACAAAGATTGGCTGATGGGTTCGGAATCATAATTTGATTGGAAGAAGAAAGTTCCCAAACCGGGCTGGTGAAGTTTCTTTGGGTTTGATGAGTTATTACCGAAGGGGAAAAGGGATGTGAGACGGACCGGGAGGGATTGGGGGGGGGGGGATTCATTTGAAGGATCAAATTGTAATGAGTAGTAAGTCACAGCATGATTCGACCAAGTGTTTGTGTTGTGCAGTCAAGAGAGGCGTGCAGTGTTTGGCCTAGCATAGGATCACAACAAAAATGAAACTCATTCGAAGGCAAACGCCCTCTTGATGGTTTGGGGCTGAAGGGATTTGTGAAGAAGAAAATAGTAAGGCGAAGAAAAACTTTATCATAATTCCTTCTCCCTACAGGGCCCTTTGAAACTTCTGGTTTCGTTAATGATCGCATTCATTATTTATTAGAGATGATTGTCTTCTGTCTACTTATCCATTTGTGTGGGAAGATTTAAACAGTCGTTGGGATACAATAGTTTAAGAAGTATTTTCCTTAAAATATTGAGAAAAAGTCTGTTTTGTTATGAAAATTGCATTCTCGAAAGCATTTTAAAATCATAAAAATTGAGATCCTAGAAAAAGTTCTCCAATACTCCTAAATGTATGCAATATGTATGACACCATAATGTAAACCATCGATTAAAGATTCTCAAAACGTTTTCCATGCATTCGTTGAGTGTAAAACAGCCGTCTGATGAAATAATTTCTCTCATTTTGGAATTATCCTTTTAAATTCCACACTTTCTATCAGAAGCGGAACCCATTCGGAATGTGATTTTGCGTGTGGAATGTTATTTGAAGAAGTTTTCACGAACCCCATTATGGAAAGGGGCTGTCATCCTCGTTGTCGAGCCCGATGTACCTTTTCGTGACACGTACATCGTTGTACGCATGAATGAGTAATAATAATGCGCCACTACGCCCCGAAGGCTATTGGCTTTCTGAAGGGAGGAATGCCACTATCTCGACCCATTCATGAAGACGTTCGCCACGCCATGTTTAATGCATTGGATCGAAGCGCCAGACACACGAGCGAAGGGGTCGATTTTGCCTGCTGTAAGGAAATCCATCCCAAAGGAAGGATCGATCAAAACTGTACTGACGTGCCGTTAAAATTTTTGGCGAGTAGTAGTAGGGAGTAGAAAAATCCATTCATAAAAGGGGAAGCAAAAATGGCTTCTTCGCATCTTAAAGGATTGACTGCCTTAATGTGTGTGTGTGGGTATACGGGAGGCACCTGATACAATGATAGTGAAGGGTGAAAAGTTTTTTCTCGCTCTTTTCCCCCATTGCACGCGGACCCGTACACGCATACACACATCAGGTGTTTTGTGGCTCTAATGCGATTATGATGAGATTTAATGATGATGATCGAATTTGAGAGGTTTTTCTTTTCTGGGCGAGTACGCTCTTCTCTTGTGTGTGAGGTTGTGGAAAGTGGAAATCTTGATCACCCTCTTACTCGGGGTGAAATGGGACACCGAAGCGATGGGGAGAGAAATTGCAATCGAACGCAGTTTTCGGTTGCCTGGAATTGGCTTCTTGTGGCGCAGTTTCACAGGTACCGGGTTCCGCCCGGAGGGTTCAAATTGATTTTGCTTCGTTAAACGAGACGAGACACAAGCTTCCGGTGAAAGGGAGCCTGCTGGAATTTAGGGAAGCTGCTTTTGGGGGAAGATACAGTTATGCTGAAATGTGTTGAAAGAAGACTAAATCGGTATGCTTTGAGGATGATAATTTTGAGTTCCCCTTTTTTGGCTAGAGCCAGCAGCTTCGGTGAGTATGATAAGGCTAGAATTTGTGATAAAATTTTGAAAAATGAATTCTTGTGTGAGTGTGGGGAGGGCTTTGGATAGCAGGGATATCGGTTTCAACAATCTTCACAAAAGAGTAAGGCGGAGAACACGAAATTGATGAAGGCAAACGGTCAGGTCGTTCGCCAGTATTGATGTTATTCTATTTGTTCTAGTCTGGTTCTGGAGAAGATGAATCACTTTCCTGAAAACCTCAATCCTACCTGAGATAATATGAAGCAGATCGGTTTTTCTCTTTATGGCTGCAGATTCCGGTGGTTGTGAAATGTGAGATGGCGAAAGGCAAAGAAAAATGAAGCATAAAATAAATTCAATACAAATGAGAAAGAGGCATTGGCAAAATGTGAAGCTGATTTCTTGGAAATAGAATTTACGTTTACATCTGAGAAACTTCTAAAGAATATAACAAATTTTCCCAAAATATAAATATCCTATATAAATATTCCTTGCATACAAATTTGTTCCCAACAATATTTCGACGCCTAAAGGTAGGCAATTGTGACTACAGCAATGTGTGGAGCAAGTAGACTAACAAGCTTTGCTTAACTTGTTTATTTATTCCGAGAAGAAGTTTTGGTAAAGTTATTCTTACTCGTCAGCCTTCGACCACCCCACCAGTCTTCAGAGTTTTCCCTCCCCCGTCAATTCCAATCGAAAGTAAAAGCAACATGTCTTGCGTCCCATTAACATCACCAAAATGGATGACAGTACCATCAATCCCATCCCGGTCGGCGCAACAGTATGCGTCACATTTGTCGTACGCGTACGCATATTTGTTTTGCGTCACAGGTCCCATCATCTTGGTGGTGATTCATATTCACCTCATCCATCCTGCTGGAAGTTGTTTCACGTGTATGGTGGCTTTTCCTCTGGAAAACACGAAGACCTGCACGATTTTTCCTGCTGCTAATCAACAAAACCCGGAACTTGCCCCTCCTGGAGCACGTTCGTCGCATCGAATCATGGCGGCAATAACGAACTTTCATTATCCGTAACATGAATTAGCTTTTATAAGGCGCAGTACAACGACGGTTTTAGGTTTCGGGCGGGAGTTTTAGAATTTTATGACTTCCATTAGATAAATGGTTCCGTAATAAAGTTTCAATTAAAATTATTCTCTCCCCTTGTGCTTGGTGGTTCCTTGGCGAGGATGAGCGCTGCATGAGTTGAACATTGTGCTGTAGTTACAGTTGAGATCTCACCTTCCGGACGACTACGTACAACTTCTTCCATTGGTTCCTTTTGTTCGGTGCGAAACTAAGGTAAAAGATTTGGGATGAGCACTATGCCGCTGTGCAATCCTTCCGCCTCGCTGAAGTAGTTGGGAGACAGTTGGTAACATCTTCTTAGAAAAGCTGACGGAGCGGACTGAAGAATGCGTATTTCTACGGACCACTCCCGCATTGTCTTACCGAACCAGTAAAGAACTCCCCAAGGAGGGGTTAGAAATGCTTTATAGACTTTCGCTTGCGTTGTCTCTGTCCCTCGCAAGCCTCAGTCATCTCAGGAAAGATGACATCAAGTGTCTACCTTTGTAGCGAACCGTTCTGGGAAGAAGGCCAAAAACGAAAACACCCGTCCACAAGATTCCGATTGTTGTGGCTTTTTTGGTGGCGAAATCTGACCTTTAGAAAGTAATCCAGCTATAAATTATGACTGCTCGCAGCTCCACTTTCACTCTCCCTCCCTCCCTCCGCTTCCTTAGATCCAAAGTTCCGACGCGGGAAGTAATTTGTGTGCTCAAAGTGCGGACATTGGCCCAGGGACAAGGACCCCGAACCCGGGAAGGACATCTTCGTTGCGGCTATAAATAGTATCGGATTACGGGGTTGTGTTTTGGGGAAGATTTTTGGAGGGGTTCGGTGCAGCTCAGTAAATCTTTTTAATGGTGCTCGATGAAATATGAACCAGATTGTCAGGCTGATGATTTGATTCCTCCAGATTTGGCGTAACAAGCACTAAGACTTTTCATTGTAAACATAATATTCAATCTTGTAGTCGGTACGCATTTTCCCGGGGACTCGCTCAACCCGGCAGGAACGTTCAGGACTTCGGAAGCAGCAAAAAAAAAAACGGAGGCCAGCTGTATGTAATTTTATTTGTTTTATTTGTTGGTCCCAACGGAGTAATGTCCCTGGAGTGAGAAGGACCCCATTAAGCCGGTGATCCAACCATTAACGGGGACTTCCCGTTATCGGATCGTCCTAAAACCCCCGATGTCACTCCTTAAGTCCGGACGGGACTTACAGCGAAAACATGTTGGGGGCTGGAAGTTTTATTGCCCATGTGTTCGTCATAACAATCAGTTTGAACGGACAAGACACCCGGACCCTGGGCGCGGGGAGTCTTTTACGATGGACTGGCCATTACGATAGGACATCTCTTCCCACCTTTAATACACTATTGAACGTGATGACAAATACGGTGCGGTTTTTATCGACTTCCGGGCTTCGGGAGTAAAAGGAACCCGAGATTGTCGTGTCTGCCGGGGGTATGGCACGCTGTTTTTCCGGTCAAAAACTTCGCTTCCCTGTAGGCGGAGCCCGACGTTTGTTCAACAGGATGTGCCAAATTATGGGGACACAAAATATTGTGAACACAAAATTGACTAATTCGCCCAATAGTGCTTCCGTGGTTGTTTGGGGTTGTTGATGGTGCAACGAAGTGAACTCCACAAACTCCCGAAAAATAGGTCCCTTCAGGGCGACACACCAACGCGATGCGCCGACGAGTACAATAAATCTGTAATTGAACTACTTTGGGCCACTTGTCGGGCCGCTGTCTCGCTTTGGCAACCGGCAACCCAGAGTTGGTCTAACATGTTTGGGTCGAGAGATCCTCCGAGACGCAGGAGTCGCTACGAAAAGTGCAAACATAAACATATTAAATTTGAATAAATTTTTGGGTTTTTCGCCGCCGGCCATAAAAAGCCTGGTGATTCTCCTGGGCCGGGCCGGGACCACTACACTTCATTGGAGAAGATGGCAGCATTCGATATTTTCCCCCCTTTTGGCGGGTTGGGTTCAGGCGGCGCTCTAGGGGTCTTTGGGCGGAAGTGAGTTGTTTGGTTGAGTTGGAGAGGGAAGCAAAACTTTTAATTCGATTTCACTCCCAAACTCATTTGGCGGATGGCGTCGGTGGGTTCCGCTGCGCTTCATGCTCCCCGATGTCAGGCGTTCCATATCCTTTGAGAAAGAGATAAGCTTAACAAACACAAAAGCGAATTGATGCCGGTGGCGAAAATGAGAATTTATGCTGCTTCTTTGTATGAAGAAGTCCTTCCACCCGTTACACATCGTCGACTGCCTCCCGACCCCTCCGCCCATCTCCCTCGGCAACCTCAGGGAACGCGGCTACAAGGTGCAAATTGTGTGCGCTCGTCGAATGCGAGCAGCTTCGGCGTGTTGCAACTTTCGCGTAACTCTGTTTACGGGTGCCAAACTTGCTCGTAGGAATGTTTTTGGCCCTGGAGTTTTCCCGCCGCTTTGCAGCACAGCACCTCGAAGACTCTGGAGGAAGCGCTCTGGAGCTGCTGGCTGGCGGTGGCGATTAATTTGACATCATTTGTTTGCGGTACGGTGATATATTGTTTATTACATTCGGCTGGTAGCAATGAGCAGACTCGCTGCCTTAGGTTTCTGCCCCCATTCGTGCCGTTTTTGCACCGAACTCATTAGAAAGTTTCGCGGGCAAAGGAAAAGCGCGAAATGGTGTGCGAAGTGGTAAATGAGTGTACATGGTACTTGGTACTTCCTTTTTTCTGTTCTGCGTTCTCACTGCCCGCGTTCATTACGTTCCTGGCTCGGGGTTTGGTCGAAACGTTTTCCCAATTGTTTCACGGGAAAAGCTCACTGGCAGCTAGCAGCTTTTTCAGTGATGGGTTACAGTGAAGTTTGTAAATTATTATCGCCGTTCAATGGAAAGGGTAGCCGGCATGTTGATTTAACTGATTAAGCTGTTTGTTACTTGCGCGTACGTGTGTTCGCGATCGTCTGTTTCTTGCTTTATTATCTGTATTGTTTTCCTTGGCAGAAGGATTTTCTGGTCTGTTTGCAGTTTTAATTTATTAAAGATACTTTTTCAGAGAATTTGTTGAACTCTAACGAATTTAATTGGTTTATTTCTCAAAGGAGAATCTCATCAAAGTCGTTTGCTAAAATAATCAGAACATAATTTGCCAACTCCTCTAATCTAATGTACGACAAACCTCCCAAACCATTCTACCGTTGCTCATTAAGAACAACGTGCCCGAGGAAAACGAGTGTCCCGAGATTTGGCCTCGGCAAAAGGTAACGAATTATTTAATACGATTAACAAATAAAACCACTCCCCAGCTCCAGTGCTACGTTAGTCTCAAATTGTATACCGAAATTAATGCACATCTAAAAGGAGGCAAGGTTTTGAAGGTCGTCCTCTGTTTTGCAAACTTACGCACGCGACTTCAAACGCGTCCGGCGCAACCTTTTGCGAACGATGTCCCCGAGAGTAATTTCGTATGCTACGTACGCTCGACATTGGACAGCCGCATCGCATTTCCCCTTGGGTCCTGTCTTAATTATGATCTAATCCAGGAGTAGAAAACTTTTCGGTGGAGCTATCTATGTACGTAGGGTTTTTTTTTCGTGTGAAATCTCGTTCAAGGTTAGATTTGGGAGTTTGGGCTTTTGTGGATGGGTCGTGGGGTGACTCGGTACCACATTGTCAGGTTCACACTTGCGCTGTTTTTTTTTTGTTCACAGTGTTTTTTTTTGTTCACATCAAAACACTTGCATGAGTTTTGGAGTAAAGCTTTCCACAGTGGGAATATTCCCGCTTGATGGCAAGAACACCCTGACGGTGGTCTTGTTAAAAAATTCAGCAGCTGTTAAAGAGACTAAAATAGGTTCAAATTATCATGTTAAAAATATAACTTTAAAAACAACATCATGCTTTTGACTTTAGCTCGAATCTGAAGCGCCTAAAAGTATGCAATTTACAAGTAAACATTTAGTTCCTCTAAAACCTTCACAATACTTTTGCATCCTCTCTTTGTCAAGAGGTAGCAAACTCGTCAACGGGGTCTCCAGTAGAAAAGTCATTCACAGATTGTGAACAAATCCCGCACCGTCATAATTCGACAGCGAAAAGACATGTGACAGTGTGGTATCCTCCTAAAGGTAGTCCCTGCGAAGGCACAGAACTGTTCATGCTCATATCTCTCGTATGGGATTTGCACGGGCATGACGAGTTTTAATTAAACGAAAAGAACTGTGCCTTTTCGCGCGTTGCGCGTCCCCGTGTATGAGCAGCGTTTTCTCGTCAGGTTGTAGGGAAATTAAGAATTTAATTTTTAATAAACTACACTCTAAGTGATGATGTCCACATGATGGCTAGCAGCATAAAAGTCACTGAAGTGAAGGAAGTAAAGTTTTTTGTTTAGTTTGTAGTTCCAAAAAGAGATTATGAAACCTATTCTATAGGGAGTGTGACGCCTTCCTAGATGAACTCATAAAAGTTTTATGCTCCGTAGCACGCATCCCTTTGCCGGAAACGCGTCGTCTATGATGAGCGTCAAGGTTGTTTAAAATTCGATTTGCTCTCGTTCCGAAGTGCCGTTGACGTTTATGAAGCGCTTAAAGAAAGGATAAAATAGATGCAACCCGTTTTTTTGTGCAAACTTCCTTTCGACAGAGATTTCGGTTACAAGTATATCTTCTTTTACGACCTTTCCCCATTCGATGAATGTGTTCGGTAAGATTCCCGCTTTTCGTTAGCACCTCTTTCGGGATTTATTCCAACAGCGAGCGAGCGATTGGATTTATGAGCGATAACTATAAAATGTGTGACAAATTTTGCTCGCTGACATTGTGTTTTTAAAGCTTTTTTGGGGAAATTGAGAAGAAAATCAGTGCCGTTGCTGGGAGTCCGCCCAGCAACACATACACTGAACGTTTGTTTGGTTATGATGCGTACTCAAAATTTGGAGCTGCTGCTGTCTGGATTGTTCCTGGAACGGTTCCCGAAAGGTTTGATATTGACTTAACGGAGTAGGTGTTAAAATTTATCACCATGTTTCCATCGGGCTTTGGATGAAATGCTCAGGAAGCTTTTTCTGCTTAGGCCACACCGAAATGATCGAGTGCGTTTGAGCCAAGGATTTGGGATAAAATCATTGACCGAACTTTACGATCTGTAATGGAAGAGATCCTAGACAAACTGACTATCCCGGGTGTTTGTACAATGTTGTTAGGACATTTCCGAAACGTGCTTTGTGATGGATTTTTCCGCACTAAAGCCAGTGGGGTTAATTGAAAAATGTAACCTCTCGCCCGGGAAATGCGAAAGAAAGTCATTCGGGAAAGGAAGGATAAGTTGATCTAACTTTATGAGATGTTGAAAAAAAGTTGAAGTCGTTTGTTGACAATTGAAGGGAGAATTTTGACACCCGTTTAACTCGTTCAATCAGCAATATTTAAACTTATAATCGAATCAACAGTTTACTGTCAAAAGTAAACGGTTTTCATTGGAAATAATTGGATTAAATCTGGTCAAACACCTTATGCAGAAAGGAGCTTTTAAATCTGACTTTCATGCGAAACGATTCTTTTAGTCATTAGAAGCACGCAATGGAAACTGTTTTTATTTGACAGGTTGACTCATTGCACAATGCTAATCATCGCACCATAAACGTAATTTACTCGATTGGCTGAAAACGGTTCACAGCCATCAATAATGACTATTTTAACTCCAAACAGAACTAAACTGCTTTAATTGCTTGTTGGAAAAACCAGCAAGTTGTGATTGCGAAGAAAACAAAACAAATTGCCTTCATTTCAATAACAGTCTGAATCATTGATGAGAACCAACCACACGCAAAGGCTATCTACAGACGAGCATTTTATCTAGCTCATTAGCGTTTTCTCGTCGGACCAGTCCAGTGAGCTTTTTTCCTGTCGAAGTACATGTTGCTAAACGCGACTTAAAATCAACCACCCTCACACCCCTTCAATAACGCACTGGCACTCGTTCACTGTGAGATGGAATTTATTCAACAGATCACACATAACAAAACGATCGCGACTCACACGCGCACCTTATCACATGACTTTGTTTGTAACGCGGGAGGTCTTCAGAATAGTCCCGCTTTGTTCTGGAAGTAACACTCGGTCACTTTGTACGCAGTTTCGCACGCATCTGCTTCTTGGAAGTTACAGTTCTGGACCAACGCCTCGATACGGTCGCGCGGCATAAACTTGGACAGCTGCTCGACGATGGTTTTCTCCTGCAGCTGACCATCTTTGTCCATGAAGCCCGTTTTCTCGAAGAAGCATTTCACCAAGCACTGCGCATGAAGAGGGTTTCAGTTAGTGTGACGTTCAGCAACCTACTGTTGGGAGTGATTGGCTCACCTTAATCTTGTTTCCGTTCGCATCCAGATCACTAGCCGAGAGCGAGGCAAGCGAGTCCAACTTGAGTCCACTCTCGATCAGGCATTCTAGGGCGAAAGCTTCTCCGTTAGCAATTTTACTGACATCTTCCAGATTTGGTGGGCTCTTTGAAAAAAAATCGAAGATTCACTTATAATTAACACATGTTTCTAGTAACTCCCTTCAATTCGAAGCTTACTACTGGCTCCTCTGCTCCATCGGCGAGCGCATCCAAGCACACAACACCTAACACAATAGCACACACTAAGAACTTCATTCTAACGCACCTGTTGCTGGAGTATCGACCTACGATGCATCTCTGGTGCATTTTTATACTACACCCCACCCCAAGGCTTGGCGGACCTTGGACGAGAGACATTCTATTTTCTTTCTCACCGCACCACAATAGCACAACAATGGGAATCGAGTATTTGCTCCAGAGCTGCATTATCTTACAGCTTCACGGCAGACGGAGAGCAGTAGCAGTAGCCTTCCGAGATCGAGAATGTGAGGCCTCATCATTTGCATTGGAATTATGTGAGGTTTCGAGTGCGGGGCTGGGGGAACTGAAGAGAAATCGTAACCGGATTGATGATTCATGGAGGAGAAATAAATATTTTAATGTTATCTATCGAGCGGTGAGGGCTGTGTCCGGAACTGGGCTATTTGTTCGTGATGTATTTGCAATTGTAGGGAATGGGTTTATCATTCAAATGTGATTGAGATAAGGCTCGCATTGCGCTCAGATAACTTGCTTAGACGATGCCCTCTGAGAAGATTAAAACAAATATGCTGGACGGTTTAAACGATTCTCACACATTCAATCAAAATCGTATCATCTAGCACAAACACCGCTCCATCGCATGGACTGTCCAATGGGACAGGCACGTATCTATTCCATCTGGCACAACTTTGTACAAATTCATTCCCAAATGCAAGCTTACACAAACAGCCGGCAGAGATGCATCCTCGTAAGTTGCAACGATTTACCTTGCGAAACGATAGGTCAAAGGTGACGATTAGAGTGACGCCCGACTGACGTCCATTTCGGAAATTAGCTGCTCACTGCCAAACACACGAGGCCCCGAAGGTTGGCGAGTGGTTTCATCAGTGGTTGTTAAAATATTTACCCAGAACTTCGGGATCCAGCTTGGAAATTGGTGCCGAACAGCTGTTCGCTGTCATTTAATACATCATCCGAGCAAGAACGTGGCCTCTTGACATTCACGGTGGCCGTCTTGGGTAGTAAAGTTTCCGTATCTGGCGAGAGGATTTAAAGGAAAAACATGACGACGACAGCGACCGACCACCGAGTGTGTTGACTTTCTCTAGTTTGCAGTCTCTCGAGTCAGGGAAAGCGCAGAACCCATTCCCAGGGCTGAAACTTTGACATGTTATTTCCTTCCCGTTATCAGCGTTATCCTTGGGCTGGAGTGCGACCTTTCCAACCCATGACACGGCAGTAAGCGTTTTACAGGGTTCACCGATAGATAGGATACGGCGAGCATACCTTAGCGGTTCGCGCAAACGTTTAAGATATCTGCGGCCATCGATAGCGATTCGCATGTACAATTAGCGACTGGCCCAAAATGGATAGCGATTCGCGTGCACACTTTAGTGAATGTCAGAATTCGGCGCGGTTTGAAAATATAGGTTTATACGACCCAGGTTGAGGAGTCGAGATTGGAAAAAAATCGTTTAAATTTCGTTTTTTATGTAATTGGAAAGTTGTTGCGCACAAAAGTGATGTGAAAATTAATGTTCATGATTATAAAGCATAAATTAATTGATTTTCAGCGTTGGTTAAAAAAATAATAACAAAACTATGTGAAACATGAGAAGAACAGCCATGTGGAGAATTCAAACATGGACGTATATACACTAATTCAAAACTGATGCGATCTCGAAAAAAAAATCCGTTCAGGTAATGAAAATATTTAGCATATTGGTCCAGCAACCGAAGCGTTCACAGTTTTACCAAGCGATTAACAATTAGAGCATCATTTGCGGTTTCATTATACATTCCTTCGTTGTTTTTGGTTTTGGCAATCATCCTTTTAAAGGTACGAATTTCAGCACAATTAAAAAGTGCTGCAACATTTTTATTGTCGGTAAATTTGTTTTATTAACGCACCGTGAAAGAATACAGTGAGTTTCAATAGCGGTATGTGCTGAAGCGAAACAACTGAGACACACATCGTTCTTTTTACTTTTTGCTTGCAGATATGAATTCCAGCCAAAGCTCTATACAAGAGGAAAATGCAAGCAGCGCTATGCAAGCACCTCGCCGCCGAAAAACTACCAGCAACGAAGATAGAGAGCGCGTGGTAACGGCGTATGAAAACGGAGCCACTGCAGCTACGATTAGCGAAATGTTTAATTTGAAAAAACCGACTGTCCATGGTATCATCAAAAAATACCAAACCCAATGGCAAATCGAGGCAAAGAAGCGTGGTGGCAACAGATCTAAACTATTGTCGCAGCAAGCCGTAATTGATGTTCGGAACTGGATCGACGAGGACTGCACGGTGACGCTTAAAGCACTCGCAGAGAAAGTGTTCGAACAACACGGTGTTCGAGTTTCGTCCACAACCATAGCGAGGGAAATAAAAGGATTCAACTACTCTCTGAAGATGGTCAAACTGTTACCGGAGCGACGCAACACACCAACGACTGTCGAAGAAAGGAAACATTACGCTACACAATTTTATGAAATTGCGCGCGGAATTCCGGATAATGGATTAATCTATTTAGACGAAGTAGGATTTAACGTCAGTATGCGTACGCTAAAAGGACGATCGCAGAGAGGAACACCGGCCACCATCACCGTTCCACAGTTAAGGACTAGGAACATCTCCATCATTTGTGCTATGCATCGGTACGGCGTGCTGCTTTACACCACACACACTCGATCCGTAAACCGTGAACGGTTTATACAGTTTATTGAAGAACTAAAGCAAACCCTGCGATCGAAGAATATTAACAGCAGCTACTTCATAATGGATAATGTAGCTTTCCACAAAACACCCGCAGTAAGAGTTGCAATCGGAAATGATAGCGACAAACCTTTATATCTACCACCCTACTCACCATTCCTTAATCCTATTGAAAATCTTTTCAGCCAGTGGAAGAATTTTGTGAGGCGAAGCAATCCTTCATATGAGGATCAATTGATGGAAGCGATTCGGAATGGATCCAGGCTAATAACCGCACAGGATTGCGATGGCTACATTTCGAATATGTGGCAATACATGTCCCGTTGTTTGAGGGGCGAAGAAATTTTAGATTAAGTTATGTATAAATACATATAAGATTAGAAAGTAAGATTTTAGTTTTAATGTGTAACATATTGTATTGACGATTCTTAAAAAGATGAAATGTAAATAATGCTGCTGGACGAATTAAAATAACATTTCCGTTGCTTTCAATCACTATCTCATCCGAACATGCTATTCGAATACCGTTCCGAATGTGTAAGAAAAAAATTATTGGCATTTTAATTATAATCTCTCTGACCTGGCCGTACTAATCACCTCAAAATCGCATGTTCGGATGAGATAGTGATTGAAAGCAACGGAAATGTTATTTTAATTCGTCCAGCAGCATTATTTACATTTCATCTTTTTAAGAATCGTCAATACAATATGTTACACATTAAAACTAAAATCTTACTTTCTAATCTTATATGTATTTATACATAACTTAATCTAAAATTTCTTCGCCCCTCAAACAACGGGACATGTATTGCCACATATTCGAAATGTAGCCATCGCAATCCTGTGCGGTTATTAGCCTGGATCCATTCCGAATCGCTTCCATCAATTGATCCTCATATGAAGGATTGCTTCGCCTCACAAAATTCTTCCACTGGCTGAAAAGATTTTCAATAGGATTAAGGAATGGTGAGTAGGGTGGTAGATATAAAGGTTTGTCGCTATCATTTCCGATTGCAACTCTTACTGCGGGTGTTTTGTGGAAAGCTACATTATCCATTATGAAGTAGCTGCTGTTAATATTCTTCGATCGCAGGGTTTGCTTTAGTTCTTCAATAAACTGTATAAACCGTTCACGGTTTACGGATCGAGTGTGTGTGGTGTAAAGCAGCACGCCGTACCGATGCATAGCACAAATGATGGAGATGTTCCTAGTCCTTAACTGTGGAACGGTGATGGTGGCCGGTGTTCCTCTCTGCGATCGTCCTTTTAGCGTACGCATACTGACGTTAAATCCTACTTCGTCTAAATAGATTAATCCATTATCCGGAATTCCGCGCGCAATTTCATAAAATTGTGTAGCGTAATGTTTCCTTTCTTCGACAGTCGTTGGTGTGTTGCGTCGCTCCGGTAACAGTTTGACCATCTTCAGAGAGTAGTTGAATCCTTTTATTTCCCTCGCTATGGTTGTGGACGAAACTCGAACACCGTGTTGTTCGAACACTTTCTCTGCGAGTGCTTTAAGCGTCACCGTGCAGTCCTCGTCGATCCAGTTCCGAACATCAATTACGGCTTGCTGCGACAATAGTTTAGATCTGTTGCCACCACGCTTCTTTGCCTCGATTTGCCATTGGGTTTGGTATTTTTTGATGATACCATGGACAGTCGGTTTTTTCAAATTAAACATTTCGCTAATCGTAGCTGCAGTGGCTCCGTTTTCATACGCCGTTACCACGCGCTCTCTATCTTCGTTGCTGGTAGTTTTTCGGCGGCGAGGTGCTTGCATAGCGCTGCTTGCATTTTCCTCTTGTATAGAGCTTTGGCTGGAATTCATATCTGCAAGCAAAAAGTAAAAAGAACGATGTGTGTCTCAGTTGTTTCGCTTCAGCACATACCGCTATTGAAACTCACTGTATTCTTTCACGGTGCGTTAATAAAACAAATTTACCGACAATAAAAATGTTGCAGCACTTTTTAATTGTGCTGAAATTCGTACCTTTAAAAGGATGATTGCCAAAACCAAAAACAACGAAGGAATGTATAATGAAACCGCAAATGATGCTCTAATTGTTAATCGCTTGGTAAAACTGTGAACGCTTCGGTTGCTGGACCAATATGCTAAATATTTTCATTACCTGAACGGATTTTTTTTTCGAGATCGCATCAGTTTTGAATTAGTGTATATACGTCCATGTTTGAATTCTCCACATGGCTGTTCTTCTCATGTTTCACATAGTTTTGTTATTATTTTTTTAACCAACGCTGAAAATCAATTAATTTATGCTTTATAATCATGAACATTAATTTTCACATCACTTTTGTGCGCAACAACTTTCCAATTACATAAAAAACGAAATTTAAACGATTTTTTTCCAATCTCGACTCCTCAACCTGGGTCGTATAAACCTATATTTTCAAACCGCGCCGAATTCTGACATTCACTAAAGTGTGCACGCGAATCGCTATCCATTTTGGGCCAGTCGCTAATTGTACATGCGAATCGCTATCGATGGCCGCAGATATCTTAAACGTTTGCGCGAACCGCTAAGGTATGCTCGCCGTATCCTATCTATCGGTGAACCCTGTATCTTGATGAAATATATATACACACACATACACCCATATTGTGACAAGCCGTTTGAGCCTTAATGGAAATCGTTCCCGCGTCCCCCTTGTCCTGGTGACCGTGGGAGGTGTAACATGTTGCTTGCGATTGGCAGATTGGATCCGAGTCGGATGGATCTCCCCGGCTCGGTAAAAGGGACGATGGAAAATGGCATAATTAATCAATTCAGCCAAAGGTAAATTAAACGAAACACGACAAGTCTAATTCAATCTGGTCTTTCCGGGTTTCGGCCGACCCGACCAAGGACTCATCAAACGGTTACTTGTATCTTCATCACGCAGCCCGGTGCAGGTGAGCGACGGTTGGGATCGATGGGCACGCCGGCATCGGTTGGCCACAGCTGGAGCTACCACCGAGCCAGCATCGGTCGGTTGAGGTTATGTTTGCCGGTATGCGTCCAAATCGGTGGGCAAGGTAGACTCGTCGTCTGTCGCGACAAGAATCATTGGGTCGTTTGAGGTTTCCGTGGCCCCGTCGGCTGATCGTTTTCCGCTCTGGCGACGGTGGCGACATCTGATGACAAATGATGTGCCATTTACAAATTGAATCGAATGGAATTAATTTTGCAATTTTGCAACCGGCCGGTCGACCGGTGATCGATCAGAGGGCACACACTGTGGACGGAAAAAGGTCCGCTAGAGGAGGACCTGATAATGGAGCCAAGCTGGCCGATAGCCACCGTGATGGGTTCCGTTTGATTAAGGTTCGGGCTGGTGTGTCTTTCCTCATCAGGAAATAAGGACCGGATGTAAACGGTAGCGGTTGTTGCTTTCCGGAAGCAGAGATTAGCTCGGAAGAATCTGGTCGATAAACGGATGGAGATAATCGGGATCGAATAGTGTATCAGAGTTACTTCGAAATGGATAAAATTGCTCTCATGAATAACAGTTTCTATGCCACATTCAAATCAAGAGTTCAAATTTACTGTTGTGAACATTTACTTAAAACATCTACAATTTCTTAGAATAAAAATAAAAAAACCTGAAATATTTGTGAGGTGTCCATTCGCAACCCATTTTCAATTCCAGATACAAAATCACATTCACGGATAAATATGCGGCACAGATGGCTCCGTTGCTTGTTCAATATGGACAGCCTGTCAGAGATCGCATTTGAAATGGACATCCGACTAGTTCTGCTGTCAGGTAGACGAGCTGCACCCAACAAAAAACTAGCGCCCAATGGCCCATTCCTGGTGAGAGCACAACACAGCGGCCAACCATCGGGCTCCACCTCGAGCTCCACTCCACTCGCCGGTAGGCTGGTTGGTGGTTGATTAGTTTCTTATCGGTGCTGATGTCACGACAACAATGTTGAAATGTTTCGGCATCCCGCATTGATTGATGGGGACGGCTTGTATCGGTATCCTTTTTTCGTATCACTTTACCCGCAAATGGGATTTCGGGTTTGAGGGTTTTGCTTACAGTGTGTTGCCATTTGTTGAGATGATTCCTGAAGTTGAAAGAGAGAAAAAAGAGATCGCTTCGAAATGTAAAACATGAAACAGAGGTAACTTCCGGCCTTCCGGTCCTTGTGGATGTTGTGCCTTTTTGATTGCACGAATTGACAGCTTTCTTTTCTGGGAATGCTAATTAAGGCAATCGATGACTAGACGGAAAGACCCTGAAACGGGGCCGAAAGGTTTGTCAATTTGTGGTTGGGAGAGGAGTTTTTAGATTTTCGTCGTAAAACCGATACGAAACATGTGTCACTCAAATACTTTTCTTGCTCTGGTGTTTGTTTTCTTTGGGAGATCCCGTAAACCATTTCTAATGTTTGATTTAGTAGTTTGAATTCTTCCAGGAACTTGTTGTCATTTCGGATTCCAATGAGAAAAAAGAGACATGTGTTAAGTTATCACAAAAAAGGAGGAGCTTTTAATAAATAATTTATTAACAAAATTTTAGCAACCAAAACAAATTGTGTCCCAAAGGAGAGATCCATCGCTCGGCGGACGATCTTAGACGACAGCACCCTTGGCGGCGTAGATGCACTGGTACGCCTTGAAGGCCGTCTCGCACGGGTTGGCCTCCTTGTGGTTGCACTTCTTCACCAGTCCCTCCACCTTCGCCCGGTCGTGGTCGACCGACAGCTTCTCGATGACCGTCTTCTCATCGATCTCGCCCTTGTCCGTCATGAAGCCGGCCTTCTCCAGGAAGCACTTGGCGAAGCACTTGGTCTTGTCGTCGGCACCGGCGAAATCGCCACCCTTCAGCTTGGCCGCCGTCTCCGGCGGGACACCGGACGACTTGACGCATTCGGCCGCGTATCCTTCCGCCTTCTTTTTCTGGTCAATCGTGAGGGCCTACCAAGAAACAAGAAATCCGATTTGAAGCTATTCTCTGAAGTTCTCCGCGGTCAGTGAGCTACTTACGAAAGTGCCAGCGATCAGGGCAACGACAGCAATAGCGACGAAGGTCTTCATGGTGGAGAGTGGAGGTAGGACTTCAATTCCTCGGGACTTAGGAAGCTCGAGCTTATCAGACGATTGCTTGTAGATGACTGATGCTGGAACGAAGATTTATCGTCGCTTTATATAGAACCAGCTCCAGCGTTGAGCGAGCCGGGTTTCGAGCTCAGAATGATTTAATGTGCAGGCAAACGGAAGGTTCTAAACCTGACGTGCTCAAGGAGTCCAACCACCGGCCACCCTCAAGGTGGCCCACCCAAGCGCGGAGAGGTCCGTCAACCTCGGTGGCTGTGGCTGAGCTGTCATCGGACGGGAAGTTGATGCACTTCCCTGCATCACGAGCCCACCACTGCACACGTTGCAGTACACCAAACGGAAGTACTTCCACCGCAAACTCCGGATAAAAAGCAATTATAATAAGTCAACACGAAACGTTTAGAGAATGGGTGGAAGCTTTACATTGTAAGGCAGAACAAAAAACTAGATAATTAACCTAACCAAAGTACAGAACCATGTACACACAGACACAGCAATAGACAACGGACGCGAAACCTTGAACTTGAACTAGTAAAAACTGTACAGCCTTTGCGTTGAGCCGGTGCTGGTCACGCGGGTCGCGTGATTGACGCGGTTAGCCGCGAAATTCGCTTTTATCGTAGGCTGTTGCAGTTGGAAACGGCGCCAACTAGGATAGGGTTTTTTTTCTGTGTATGTGTGTGTATGTGTGTGTGTCTATTGCTTTTCTACTAGTTTCCACCGCAACCGCAGATCACCTCGTTTGGCTGTAAGAGCAATTACCGTTGGCGCTGCATAGGAAAGCCGGTGCACTGACTCACTTTAACCTATATCCGGATGCAAGGTAATTGGTTCGGTCAGAAATAGATGAGGCGTGAAAAAGATTAACGAGTGTTGATAGACTGACAGGTTGAGGTGCAATTGATCGGTGAGTGAGAATGATTTCTATTTCAATATTCCAGCTTTTGACTCCGATTTTAGTCTTATACCAATAAACGTTTGTACTGGTACAGCCGACTCAATGTCATAAAAAATATTGAAAGAATTTTATTTGAACAGCTAAAAAGACAAACAATAATTGATCTGCTATGCTAGCTAATCCAATGTTTTAATACATTTCGGGAACAAAAGGAACGAAGGTAAACATTGAACTTGTTGCTCATCCCCTAAATTGTTTATTGTGCAAGCTTCAAATTTGGTTACGGTTTCAATTGCCTGTCCATTTCACGCCAACACGCGTTGTAAGAGCAGCAACAAATTTACCCCAAAAACCGATAAATATTTCCCAACCCAGCGTGGAAAACAAACCCCCTCATTGCACTGTCCACCCATGCAAACAGCACCGGTGGTTGAGCTGATTGGCGCCGAGAGAAAACCGAACCGGTTTTAATTAGGGTAAGCACACAATTGAAAAACGCCCTTTTTTACCGGAAAAAACGCTCAATGTTGTGCATCGGTTCTAAACTCGGCGCTATATTAGCCCGTAGGGTAAATAGAGTCGAAAACCGTCCACCATCACCACCGACCACGGGAATCGAGGGAACAGCGGGAACATCAATTATTGTCGCGCTGGATAATCACACAAATTATGCACAGCAATAAATTGCGCCAGAAGGCAGCGAAAGTTAGATATGGGTGTGGGAGGATGGGTTTGGCCGAACTCCCCGGCGAAACGCTGATCGATTGCTTCGTGGGAAGTGGTCGCGAAATTATTTAAAATCCCGGTCACGGCACCACGCACAGTACCATGACCAGCGCACGAATTAAGCCGAAATTGAATGTCAAACGCCTCAGTGTACACGCACGCACACGGTCCACAGATGCTCCACTTCCACGGGAAGTGTTAAGGGACCGTTTCGTCAAGTTCGTCTGGAGGTTTCCAAATTCAAATCGATTGCAAACATTTAGGTCAACTGCTACGATTTCCCATGCTGCACATGTGACGGACACATCACATCACAGCAACAGGGGAAATGCAAATTTTCCATCAACATTTTCTCAATTAGCTTCCGGGCAAATGAATAGAGCATTTGTGACCATCAGCAGGCAGCGCACTCTGTCTGTGGCACAGTTCCATTGCCAACCGCATCACTTATAAATGTTTCAGCACTGATGGAAAGTGCATGACGATTGGAATTATATTTTCATTAGACTTTTCCGGCCGTTTTTTTAACTTTATCACTCTTTTACTAGCGACCCACAGTGAGGTCAGGTGGGCTATCTTGTGAAAAGTGTATTTTAATTCTATTTTAATCTTCAACCCACACCAACCCCGGTTCGCAAACCGGTTCGATGGTTGCGACAGGGGATTGTGGCGTACAGGGAGCGTAATTACACACGGCGTAGTTGAAGCGTTTATCGGTTGCTAATCGTTCATCAACGATTTGACTTTCAGCGGAGAACGCCGGAGGGAAATCGCTTTCACTAATGGAAGAATGGGAGGAAATGCGCGGGAGGTGTGTGGGTGTGTCTGTACGTGTGCGTGTAGGTGAGGTGTGCGAAAATTGATCGTTTCTAGGGCGGCTTGGAAGAAAACTCTTTCGCCGGTTCGATATCCCGTCGGGACTATTAGAGTTAATTGTAGCAGCTGTATTTAACGGTAGCAGGCAATCGTGAAAAGGGCAATTGGTTTCAACAATGCATCGTCAATTGGAATATGGTTAGCTGGATATGTCGTAAGAGCTGTGTCCGGGAGCGTAGAGCAATACATACATTCTGAGACAATCCTCAACGACCTTTGAAGTTCAGTCCAAATGATCGTTTAGCTGCCACGTATGGAGTCATCGGGTAAAGTTCATTGCACTAACCGCTTTATCACTGAAGCCAGTGTAATTACCACCCAACAAGCATTCGATAGCAATAAATTTTCATTAAACTTTCTTTAATAACTTCGTCACCGCCGAAGAGCGAAGTGAGTTCTTATCAGGTTTTTATGGCAGTATAAAAGTCTGGTGGCCTGTGTCAGAACTCATCATACTTCAGTTTGACTTGTGAACGTCCAAAAGTCTCAAATCCTTCACCACAATGAAAGCCATCGCTTGTCTAGTGTTTGCCAGTGCTATCGTTGCCTGTGCCATGGTAAGTTGAACTTCCAGCAATCCTCCTGATGTTGGTCCGTTCGTCCACTGATGTAGGGAGCTCACCATTGCAGGCCGCCATCACCGAGGAGCAGCGTGATGCCGCTCGTCAGCTGGCGGGCAAGTGTATGCAGCAGACCGGTGCCTCGGAAGATGACGTGAACCGGCTACGGTCGGGCGACACTGAGAACGCCGATCGTAACACGCGCTGCTTCGTGCAGTGCTTCTTCCAGGGTGCCGGATTCGTTGATCAGGACGGTAACGTGCAGACGGAGGAGCTGACCCAGAAGCTGGCCAGCGAGTACGGTCAGGAGAAGGCCGACGAGTTGGTCGCTCGCTGTCGCAACAATGCTGGACCGGATGCTTGCGAGCGTTCGTTCCGTCTGCTGCAGTGCTACATGGAGAACCGCGCTACGCTGATGTTCTAAAGGTGAAGTCTTCCGGAATTGCGACCCCAAACTGACCATCAAATCCCACGAATGTGTCCAAAACCTATAACTTGCTCTGGATAACTATAGATCTCTCTTCTGATCTCCCGAAAAAAAAGACAATCCAATAAAACGAAATCTTGCACCATGAACGATGGAGAAAGTTTATGATATCGGTACTCTCTGGGCTGTCTAGATCCGGGCAGGTTTTTTGGGCTTGGCTTGTTTTTCTTCACACCCAAAAAATGGTCCTCCCCAAGCAGGCCCAGCATCTCACCGCTTGGCTCAGTTTTAATTTGACTATCGAAAGGTGAATATGGAACGGTTGGGTCTCGTGCGTGTAGTATCACTGCTCTCGATCGCGTTGCTGGTGCAATCCTGCGTGAGTATTGGACCTCAGACAAGTAAGCTAAATGTCACTTTTTGTTGTTGATCTCCGATCTCTTTCGCACGTAGAGTGGCCAAGATATTCTGGGATCGTACTTCAGGTGTCGCAATGAGTTTGAAATCGAGCCGAGTATCTTCGAAGCACTGCGTACGGGAGACTTCTCCGTGAGGAACCCCTTTGTTGAGGTAAGAAACTCTATGACTCCCATGCTCCCCAACAACTGCTGATGGCTTCAAACCTTTGCTTCCGTACAGTGCTTCGGTGAGTGTTTTGTGAAGCGAGCAGGCTTTATGAATGATAACTTCACTTTCAACCGGGACACGATCATGCGCTTCATGAGCCGCTTCGTGTCGAAGGAGATAGCGGAGGTCGTGTACAAAACCTGCACCGAGAACCTGATACCGACGTACTGCGTTACCGCGTTCGAGGTGTACCAGTGCATCTACGAGAACACGTCCAAAAAGTGGGACAGCCGAAAATAGGCGCCAGTGTGCAAAGAGGGTGCGAAAGTCTCCGATGCAAAATGCCTCAATAAACCTGTTTTCTGTACAGGAAGTGGGTGTCGCTGTGTGTGTGTGATTGATCGTGTTGTGTCAGTATATCCTCTTCATTAAGGTGGTCCGAAAATCAAAAGCAGAACAGAAGGTGAGAAGCTCTTCACCGAGAGATTATGTATTCCGATTTCGAAGTCATCGCCGTCCGATCGCGCTATCGGGAGCATCGGGGTTGAACCGTTATGTTTCCTACATTTCGCGGTCCGACCATTGGGTCTCCCCAGCCGACTAACGCAATCCGATCGCAACGGATGCAAAAAACCGAACGGAGCAACAAGGGGCGAGAGTGAGACAAAGCGAGCGAAAGAAAAACAAACCGGTAGTCCGAAGACGCCGAAACAGATCGGTCTCACGCGCAATGTTTAGCTCACGTTGATACATCTGTAACGATCACCTGGGGCAGGTGAAAGAATGGAGGTCGAAAGAAAGAAAGCACACCGTGCCACACATCACGTCGTGGGACGTGCGTTCGGTGAAGAAGATTCCGCGTCTGGGGCCCAGTCTGCTTCGGACCATCGGCCACTGGACAACGCTGAAAGACTTCATACTGACTTCAGCGGCAGACATCAACAAGGTTAACGGGTCAAGTGCGGTTTACTCGGTACAGTGTGACAAATTGCGCAGAGAACTGTCCGACTGACTGACTGTGCTTTATTTACCCCTGGAGAAAGTGCTAAGTGCGATGGGTGTTTTCGAGAGTTGGTGCCTGTTGATGGTTGGATTCGGGGTGGTACTGCTGCTAGCTGGACAGAGTTGTGTAAGTGCCGGCAATGCATAGGTTGCTGTGCGCTCTGGTAATATTCTGATGAACTTTCTTTCTATAGCAAGCCCAAGACTTCAAGGGAGCTATCGATCACTGCACGAAAGACTTCGAAATGGACATGGACATTGTGGTATCGCTGAAGTATGGTGACTTTACTGAGCGCGATCCGCTTATTGAGGTAATGCCGGTAGACTTAACACACTTAGCTCCCAGAATATCTGCTAACTCTCATGCTATTGTACTGACAATTTTCCCAGTGCTTCACCGAATGTTTAATGAAGAAGTCAGGCTTCATGTACGATGACTATACGTACAACAAAACGCTGATCATCGGTTTCGCCGGTCGATATTTGGAACCGGAGGGGGTACGTCACTACCGAAAAGCTTCTTCAAGCTCACCTCCCGTCTCTGACTGTCTTACTCTCCCTCTTCCTCATTTTCGGCTACACAGGCCCAAGCGGTATACGATAACTGCATCGATCGGTTCGGTCAGACGGTGTGCGTTACGGGGTTCGAGATGTACCAATGCATCCACGAGACGGCCGTCTCCGAGTGGGTCTCAACCAACTTCTAAAGCTGAACCCCTTCAGAAAGCAACCGGAAGATCATGGCCATGGTCACCTTCCATTAGCGTCAGGCTCGAATGGAGCTGCATCGCGCTGGACGCATCTGATTACCGTGTATAGTAAGACATTATTGTGTTGTTAGTTTTTTTTTTGCGCTCTGTTTATATGCTATAAGATCCTCCTAGCTTTAAGTGCAACGTGAAACCAAAAAAGAATGACTTTTGACTATTTCACTCGTTAAATAAAGTCGGATCATCGTCCAACCGTCCAACAAACACACACACAAGCACGCACGCATGTAATTGTTGGCTCTTTTGGACATCATGGAGCTTTTTGCTGGCCTGCGATCAGTTTCAGCTTTTGCAGCGACGGACTATCTACGTCATGTTGCTATGGGCACGAGACGAGGTGGCAAAGAAGTGCGGATCGGTATCTAAAAACCTAATAACAACAACGAACCGCGACGCTCATCGCATGCAAGATCTTCCAACCGAATGTAGTTGAAGGTCGTTCTGGTGGCGGCCGATCCGATGCGCAGATAGTAATTATTTGCCCATCATTCGTCTGCGTATGATTTTGTGATTTTGTAACGCTTCGAGAACGAACTGTTAGCGTTGTTGGTTTTAGTGCCGCCGGTTGCCGGTCAGCTCTGCCTATAAAAGGGGTCTTGAGGTGGTTCGGAAGGCATCAGTTCTGTTTTAGACTTTTCGTGAAGATGAAGCTACTGTTGGTTCCCGTGCTGCTTGCTGTCTGTGTTGGAGCTCAGGTACGTTGTTGAAATGTTCGGACGAATTGAGGCCGATTTGCTGACAATTCTTGATCCATTCAAAACAGCCTCTAACCAGCGATCAGATGAAGAAGGCAGAAGGATTCGCCCTCGGATGTTTGGAGCAACACAAGGGTCTCAACAAGGAACATCTGGTGCTGCTACGGGACGGTGACTTCTCGAAGGTGGATGCCGACACAAAGTGCTTCCTGCGCTGTTTCCTGCAGCAGGCCAACTTCATGGATGCATCCGGCAAGCTCCAGAACGATTACGCCATCGAACGGCTCTCGTTGAACCAGGAAAAGTCGAAGGTGGAAGCGTTGGTGAAGAAGTGCAGCATGGGGGTTGAGGTCGAGGACAGCTGCGAAACGGCATTCCGTGCTGTGGAGTGTTACCATCGCGAGAAGGCCTCGCTGCTGTGATATCGTTGGCGCAAGAACGATCGTCAGCTTGTGATGGTAGAACCGGGATAGCAAGTCCCGTGTCCCGCCGCAGATTTGTGCATGTGATTAAACGTGATTTTTTAAACAAAATTTCTGATTATCATTGGCTGTTCTTGGTGAAGGAATGTCCTCGAGTGCACAATGTGTCGCTCATTATCGCTCAAAACATCCTGCCCCTGGACGAGAGCCATTTCCGTCGGACAACTCAATCTCGGTACGCTGCTATGGCGAAAGCTCCAGGAAACGCCTCCAGGGCCAACTGTGGTAGTTATGTCGTTCAAGATGGTCTTTCCTGTGTGGAGGAAACAATCAGACACAAATACCACTGCACGAATGTCCGGTGGGCAAGTGCCGACATCAAAGAGGCATTCCGTAGCGCATTAGGTTACGCAGCGGAAAATAATGAACCGTGCCGCGCGTGGACTTCCTTCCTTTCATTCCATGGCGAGCTAGCTAGCTGATAGCCAAAGTAAACAGAGGTAAACACAAGATAAAAGAAAAAGAATGACAAAAACTTAAGTAAGTTATCAATTACCGGAAAAAGATTTCCTGTTTTGTCATGCTGGAGCTGCCCCACGGAAAAAGAAGCTTTGTCCATTCGGCCAGACGGTGTCGTCTGTATTGAGGGCGTAGAGAGCGATTTTCCATCGCTAGCACACAATTGCACAGCTTTGAGAGGCGGGGCTGCTGTGTTTTTGTTCAGGTTTTCCTTGCTTTTCCGGCAGCATATAAGAGGGAAAAAGCCACTTTAGTGCGAAATATGGTTGTCATTTTTCTTTCACCTTCTTTCCAGAATTGCTAGAGAGTTACCGGCACAGACGGGAAGATTATCTTGGGGCCATGTGGGTACTGTTGGAAAGGTTCTTCTCCTTCTTCTTGGGTGTATAACAATGGGCATTCAATTATTCGCTCACAGTGCACATCAAGTGTCAATGTTTTTCCTGAGCTTCTGGGATCTGGTTTTTCCTTTTCTGTGTGGATTTGTAAATAATGCTTCCATTACTGAGCGTGTCCTGTGGTGTGGTGCCTAGCTAGAGTGATGAAGATAATGATGATGATGTGTTTTTCTTTCAAAGACGATCTATTACGGCCACAATCGATTGATGAACTGTGATATCTTCCGGGGAAAGTGTGTAGTGACATTTTACCTTCCATTTTATGCTTTGCCTTTGTCCATCTCAACTTATGCTTCACACTCGCTAGGCCCAAGGACACAGGGAACTCTCTAAAGAAAACGTGCTATAAATCAGCAACGAAACGAACCGTTGCAGGCGGAATGCGAGAAAATATTCGCATGGCTGACAAGCGTTAGCATAGTAATTGGATAGTTTCTGCCGGCATGTCCAATTTCCACGATGTGCACAGAGATAAACGCCGAAAAATAATCCCCAGAAACAAATTAAAACGCTGCGAGCCTGGTGGAGACGGTTTGCGTGTATCCTTTGCCGGCGATTTCCCGTACTAATGGACGCCCGGCACAGTTTGCGGAGAGTTGCATCAAAGGTGAAGCGGAGGCCGACCGTCTTGAGGGAGTTGTCATCGGGAGAAAGTAATTTCACGGTCAGCAGCTTTCTAATCTATTTACTTCGCCCCCGACCGGCCGATGCAAAGTTGGTGGAAATGAGTGTGAAGGTTGTTGTTTTTCCAGCTAATGGACATCATGTGACTGCTATTCATCACGAACGATGTACAAGTTGCGTCCACCTGCGAGGGTTAAGAGTTAAAGAAAATGAGGAACTCCTGCCCCGGGTGTATGTCAAAAAGATTAGAAGAATACAATGCACGAGAGTTGCTCAACATTTATAGGATTTGCTAACGACTCGCAAGTAATAAAGATAATACTGATTGGCTTAGGATGGCGCTGTAGAATTATGCGAATAATCAAGCAGCCGACGGGTGTCTTCAAGAAGCTTAACCTTGAATCAGCTGATGCTCTGATAGCGCAAGGACATTGCGAATCGTTATGCAAGTCTTGCTTCTTTGTGCAAGTGCACTTAAGCTCTTCCCGAGTTCTGTTTCCCCATCAAGAAGATTCCCAAGAAGAACCGTACCGCTTGGTTGGGAAATCAAGCAATCTCATTCGTGCTGCTCACTATCCGGATCTCATCCGGATTATGAAGGTGAACCGGAGGGGAGACTACCGTACGATGGTTCAGTTCTCGACATGTCATCAGGACCAATTCGGAGTCATACTGTTCACAATTCTTCGGGATGCATCGTCAGTGCAAATAAATCACAACTCGTTTCTCTCGGTTCGCCTTCGTTCCGTCCCTGTCTGTCTCGGGTTCGCTTAAGCCGGACTTGAAAAGACGCTGCTTCGATAAAGGAAGGATGCGGACTTTTGGATCTTCGGAGCTCAGTACTTTATTAAATTTTGATAAATCGATTGTGGAACACTGCTCGTCGGGGCCGTGCCGTGTGTGAGCAGCCGGCACAACCGGGTGTATCGGTGTTGTAAATCTGATTTACAAGAGCGCTTGCAGTAGCCCGGGAATGCCGCAATCAAGGCAACATTTGAGCATTACAGCTCAATTCGGCTGTTCCTGTTGGCGAGGACGTACCGAAAGACCGTACGATCGAGCGGGGGAACTTAAACCTTAACCGATATGTTGCCGATACGGACGAGGGTTTTTGTGTGTTGCGCGTTAGCAGTAACATCGTACTCATCGGGAGTTGGATTGAAATTGCAGAAATTGTGGGTTATGTGTGTGTGTGTGTGTGAGAGAGAGTGAGAAGGTGGTTGGAATTGGAACAAATCACCAATATCGACAGCTGATGCGGTTGTACCAGAGAGCAATCCGGTAGCCGATATTGCAGATATCAGGTTATTAGGGTGAAAGTCAACTGGCGCTGGACTAGTTTTATTGGGCTGTGTGCTTCACCTCCAACAAATTTTATGCCTTATTGCTGCAGATGAATGTGAACTATTGCTACCGAGAGTGGGAGAGGGTTGGATCGCTTTTCGTATCGTTTGGTTTCGATCGCATTGGGCAATTTAATATGAGTTTGATTGGAATTTTTTTCCTTGTCGATAAATATCTCGAGTGTTTTAAAATATTATGGGCTTTTACCGCACAATTAATTAATTTTTATTTAGAATTTAAATGTGATCAAATCGTTGAAATGTTTCATTAAGAATGAAATATTTCATTACAAGGGTTGATCGTTGAAATGAATGACGAATTTGCGATTAAACATTGCATACCTTTAGGCGTAAATTCATTTTTAAATGAAGAATACTGAAAACTGTCAAACCTTTGGACTCCGTGAAACTCGCACGTAAAACTTTATATTGTAATTGTAGTCGGTCTAATTTACAATAGGAATTTTATAAAAAGACACCAAAACCACGTTCTGAACAACAACTTTTCAAGCATCAAATAAGCTTGATTGATCGCTGTACGCTTCATACACTGATCATATCACTCATTGTTTCATGTTAATCAAAACTTGAAATTGCAAACCAAAAGACCAGCCGACCAGGTATTTTATTTCAAAAGTTTAACCTTCGCACCTGGTCCAGCAGTAAACTCGCTCGCATCGTAACCTCTCGCATCGTTGCAAAACAAGAGCTCGTCGTTGCAACAGTATCATCCGCTTTACTGGCGTAGGCTGTCCAGGGAAGTTTTTAATTGATTTCCTGTTTTTACCTACCCCCATGATATGTTGTAGGCCATTTATATTTTACCAGGCTACCCCACCGAGGAAGTTGCTTCATCCGAAAGCAAGTGTATCTCTCGGTTGGATGAAAATTGAGCTCCGGCTTTTTGGAGCGTCCACCGGCGTCCAGAGCTTTTTCTCGAGACGATTGCCGATAAACTTTTCGGAGCTTATGTGTTTTCGGGGTTATATGTTCGGGGATGCAAAACAAGCTCAAAGCTGTTGTGTCCTCGAGTTTCGTTTCATTTTGTTACTCAGAATTGCGATGCTGTTTCTGGTCATGACGCTCTCGGCAGCGAATGGGTCCTGTATCTTGCCCGAGTCAATGGAAGGCGAAACAAGACGCGCAAAAGGCAAACTGCATTTTTGAGGGTTTAGGATTCTAATTCTACGTCTGCCCGAAAGTGAAATGTTTCACTAATTTCCGCACAACAAAACCCCGCAACGGTATGGCAACTTTTGCTACTTTTACTGCTGTTACGGGTGCAAGGATATGAATGTAAAATTGGCCCAAAATTCCTGCCATTCTCTGGTGGTTGCATTCTGGAGGTTTCCCAAATGGAAGGTTTCGGAATCGGTGGCACAACTTTCTGCCGGACAGTGGAGAATACAGTTTGTGCTCGACATCTCCCAATACGGCGTGCGGATAATGAGACCGGATAGCGTTTCCTTTGATAAGCTAGAATTTGGTTACGTAGACAATGTGTGTGTTTGGCAATAGAGTTATGGAGTCGAGTTTTTTGTTGTGTGGAGCGTTTAGTTTGTGTCTGGAAAGTTGTTCTTGAATCCGTACAGATTCTTCGGTCATTATTGGCTATGCGATAAGGGATATTAAGAAGAGATCATTTAGGAACGTCCTGAGTCGTACGAGTCTTTAAATATGAGTCACTTTAATGTAGCGGATATCACATTTCACGCCTCTTTTCGCAACTTTTTACAGTAGCCTCCATGTAGCTCACATTAATAATTGTTGCGTTTTGATGGTAAGCCTTAGTCTTCCGCCTTCAGACGGTCCCCATATTGCAAGACCGCGCGCTCGATGCTATGCGAGCAGTTACGCACATTCCCCACGCCACCGGGATGATCATAAATCATTCGAACGTGAGGAATAGCGGCACGAAGGATCTACGATTCTTTTCATTCCAGATCCGGCAAAACCAGATCCTTAAGACGACGCGGGCAAGGAGGCACGGTGTCCGGAGGTATGAAATTGAATCCCATTGTCTGACGTGTCCAGGTCCAGGCAGTGTTCTCTGCTGAAGGGAAGAAATCAGAAATAATCGTACCACAATCGGGACACCACAACCTTGGAGCGCCGGTGTATGCTGGTCCGCTGGAAATCTTCGCCGAATGTAGGTTTCTTGGTCGTTTGGAGCTGAAGAAAAACAAACCGCAAGCTACGACACGTTCGGAGACGTCTCCGATTTTTCTCCCCGGTATGCCGGCGGAAGTGTTTCTTCCATTAGGCGATAAAGGCAACCTCTGACGATGGGGCGGCGTTAGTGGTGGTGACAGTCACATGTGACGCGCGCTCAGTTCACCCTGAAAGAAGCTGTCATTTATCTTAAATTGTGCACAAAATTAGTTGCTCTTTCACTTTCGCCCTCGGTGGGGAAAAGTTTTCCTTCAAAGAAAGAAAAAATCGAATCCCATTCCTTCATTGCGACCGGGAAGGAAACAGAACTCTGACGCAGTTCGTGAAGGGTGAAGAGAAATCAATTTACTTTATGAAAACGCGGTGCAGTGGTGATGGGGAAGGTGGGACGCTTGCCGGGAACGATGCTAAAGCTACTTCTTTAAGGGAGGTTTTCCTCAGCTTGTGTATTTGTGTGGTTACTTCTTCGCTTGGTCCTTTGTTACGGTTTGCCTTTCTTCACCCAACATCGCTCACCAGTAGCAACCTCATCCGAGCAAGCGAGAGAGAGAGAGAGCGAGAGAGAGCGAGAGAGATAGAAGTGTCGACTGTGATCAACGAATTCATTTGTCGCATTTTTCAATCACTTAACAACGTGCCACCAACTCCGGAATGAATGTACCCGAACGTTCTCCATTCATCAATCGACCGGCACAACACACGGTAAATGGCCACTTGATTGAACTTTTCGGGAAAACTCGACTAGGCCCTGCGCTTCCCTTTCGATTTCGGCGATTGATTACTTTGGAAGTCATCGGACGCTCTGGACTTCCTCGGTAGCTGTGGTCAACTTTCCCGAACTCTTCCGTGAACGCCAGCAGTTGGGGGATCGTTTTTGTGGTTGCCAACGGTCTCCTCTTGGGAAAACAACGCGAACCGCTCGAAACAACTGCTACTGAAGGAGAGAGAAATTGAAAACCCACCCAGACATCCTTGTTGCCCATTTTTAGTATTTTGAAGGATGTACTCAGCGCAGTTGAAAACAGCAAAAAACAATCCTCTCGCTCGTCAAAATCTATTGATCCGTGCTGCACGTCACCGGACACGCATTGTGTTGTTTGGCAAGAAAACAAGACCCGTTTTGATCGGAAAACAGCGGGCGATGGCAATTGAGCCCCATTTTGTGGGCTGCATGTGATGCAGTCAGGATCAAATTACTCAGTACGATCTCGCTCAATCGTAGACAGGCAGACAGACCGGACGACCAACCGATCCACGGACTTCATGCGGAGCAGTTATTTACGCTTTTCTTCGTCACTGCAAAAAGTCAAAAAATCGTATAATCGTTCCACGAAATTGAGGTCAACGAGAGAGAGCGCTCAGTTCAGTTGGAACCTTTAGCAGATTGGAACAATGATCCGATCACTGGATTGGTAAGCTAATGAACTGATTCACCTGATTCCTTCAATTCGCGTTCATTTATTATCGGCATGTAATGGATTATTTCGTCAAGCCAATGAAAAGCATCATGCAACTAGGATGGTTGTGGTGAAGCTTACCCGATGGGTGGTAATAGGCTTATTTTAATCCTAAGCTTGTCTAACTCAGCATGGTGGCTTAAAATACATGAAAAAACATTTCCAAGAATCAAAATTTAGTCAATATTAGTTACAAGTTTTGCTAAGGCCTTTAACAATAGATTAGAATACTTTAATAAGCGTATGTACAAAGAATGTTTCAATTTAAATTTGAAAAAGAGCAGCAAGGGGTTTATGCCCAAGATTGTAGACACGGTTTTGCATATCTTCGGTTGTAGACACGGTTTGCATATTTGAAAGATTTTAATAGAATAAACGCATTATTGTTTGCCCTTCTAAATAAACGTTTCCAGCAGCTTGTTTGTCTGTTTAAGAAGTCTGTCCATCTCCAAATGCTTTTAGGTTGCCTTTATTTGCAATAACCACCGCATTCACTGTTGTGCTTCCCGAGAATTTGGAAAGTCAAAGTTCATTTTTCACTCCACCCCTTTGGTGCTCAACACTGCTAACAAAACGGAAAACTCAACACCCAATTTTCCATCCATCACAAATAATGTTATGATTTGGCGAGCGTTTCACGGGCTCGACGCCTTCATTTGTAACAATCTTCCAAACTACATCGCCAAACTCCAAACAGCGGGAGTAAAAATCCATTGACCGACGCCCGGAGGAAGAATGTTTTGTAAAGTTTTTCCGTCTCCAGCAAGCCTCCCCCGGAAGGAAAAACGATGGCGTAGAGGTAGGTAAGAAATGCGGAAAATATTTGTATCATTCCTGGAAAATGGCTGAATTCAGAGGAAGGTACAGGATACTTTCTATTTTACGCCTCCGAGACAGCTTACCGGGCGTTTGGCGATGTGCGTCGTCGTTGTCGTCTCCACCTCAAAGCGCGTCAGCTGTCAGACAGACAGATGAATACCGAACCCGGGAATGGAAGGAAGTTAAGTTAATTATCAGATGATAAATTAATGAAAATATAGCACCGTCGTGGCCACCACTTCCAAGGGAAACCTCCAACCCACCAACCCCGGACCCGTTCGAGGGCTATTTTCCGCCAAAGAAATGTCAGGATAATGTCCTCCGTTTCGGGTGGAAAGTTTGGATTTTTTTCCTTCCCGGTAGGCAGACCCAATGTTTCGCCGAAGCAAAACGATTTGCTCAAAGTGGCGGCTTTATGTTGGTTGGTCGTCGCGGGCTCAACGGCACACTTTCACTGTGCGATAATTATGTAAAGAACGGTGGCCCGGGAAGTGGTCTGGTGGTGCTAATGGCAGGGAATTCCATGATTCTGAAAAGTTCTCCGAACTACGGGCGGTTGCGGTGGCGGAGGCGGTGGTAGAAACCAACAATTCAAATTGCCAGGCAAGGCTCACTGGTCGTCGGCTGTTCCGCCTTCACACCAGCCGGCACGAGCGAGAAGCAAAGCATTGGTGTGTTGTGTAGCTGGTTTTTCCTTTTTTCGTCGTCTCGCGCCTTTTTATCAACACACACCAGACACGCGAAAAATGGCCCCCTGCACGAGAGAGGGCGCGCTCGTGGCTCGTGGCTGTAATAGTGGAATTTATTTCGTTGCAGTTCATTAAAATTCTGCACCGTAGAATATGTTGCTCTGTTGTGCTTTCTTTTCGCTTTCGATGGGTGTTTATTTCGTTACTTTGCATGTTAGGTTGCCCGGTCCCTGAAGGAAAGTGCATTCTTTCGTCTCGTCAAGTGAGCTGCGGTGGGTATGAGTAGAAGATGGTAGGAATATGCTGTTAATAAGCAGTCGGAAATAGCTTGCAGGGTCGTGGTGTGATGGATCCATATTTTAAAAGGAATTTAAGCTTAACGGATATTTTTGTTCGTTTTTAACAGTTATGAATAGGAGTAAACAAAATATTTAATTGAATTGCATACTACTGGGCGTTCATTAAATGGAAATTTCCAAATACCCCTAAAAGTATGCAACCTGCGCTACCATTTATTAAAGCGGCACCATTTCTTAACTAATTTTGATCCGCTTCTACGATAAAAAAAAACAAAATCGCATGATACAGATAATATGTTCAAGCATGTCTATTTGTAATTATTTACCCTGTCTCTTTAAATAAGGTAACCAATTTGAAGTGTCGAACAGCGTCAATAACAGATCGGCAATCAACAACACACACCATTCCTTTTTTTTCGGTTCGATTCAATTCCATTTATTGGCTGGTTTAGAATAAACATTGCTTACCTCACAATAGCGCAGCACGCTCTAGCATTCGTAGCCGTTCCTTACCGAATGTCAGAATCATAGGTTTCGATTACCATTCTCGAGTCTGCCAAACACCCCAAATATCTTGTTCCAAAGAAGGAGCTCGCTTCTCGTACATCGAAGGAACGCAATTCATCTCACCGTGCGGCAGAGGCATGAAACGGAACCTGCAACTATTCGAACACTGCATCACTTTCACCCGGTGCTCCTGTACGGCAATCGAATCGATCGGATTCGTTGGTACATTTTTCGCACCGGATGCAACCCCGTAATGTGTCGTTTGCAGGCTTGGAATTGTTACTGCTGGAAGCCGATTCCGCAAGGGAAAATGACGCAAGGGAGACGGGACGGGACGGCTGTCGGTACCATGCCATTCCGACTTTGGCTACGGTATGCTGAGAATGGAAATCAATTCCTCAATCGTGCTTATGCAACGAGTTTTCGGGATGGCTTTAAACTGCGTACAGCGGCTGGGTGATGAGAAGGGATCATTTGTCGTACGCAGCAGGATTTCGACGCTTCCGTTGTGTTGCTGCTGCTACCGCTGACTTTCTGGGTGCATTTCTTGGCACAAGCGGGATTTCCCCCTCGAGAGTGACTCAGACGAATCTTTTCTTCTAGCGAGTAAGGCGAGTGAAGTTTCCGAAACCCCTTTTTTTCTCGGAAAAAGGGGAAAATCCAAGCATTAGAGGAAGGTAAATACGGTTTGGTAACACGTCCTAAACAACACTCGTGTCCTTTAACGAGTGTGTACCGATGTGCACCACGCACGCTCACAGAAAACTCAAGAATGGGCTCCTCGCACACAAGCGGGTCACTTCCTTACGGCTTTCGGAATGCCGTGGCGTTGACGATATTCTTTCTTCCTGCTTTTCTGTCTTTCCGTTGCAGCGCAGTTGAATGTTTTCTTCGCTTTAAATTTTTACCCC
Organism: Anopheles stephensi; assembly: GCF_013141755.1. Classification (NCBI taxonomy): domain Eukaryota; kingdom Metazoa; phylum Arthropoda; class Insecta; order Diptera; family Culicidae; genus Anopheles; species Anopheles stephensi. The sequence goes on along the minus strand of NC_050202.1, from coordinate 1,658,297 downwards.
CCTCTTACATTCCTTCCCACGATCCCCTTTCCCCACGGGGAAGTTGATTAAAATATGCATCTTTCATGATATTTACATTGGGCCCAGGTACTCGAGCGGGCAGCGGCACGAATCATTTTTCAACGACGACAACCAACGCCACGCCAGGCCTTTGCCCGACTGCTTCAGCAATTACTCCTTGCACTTTTGAAGGGACGAAGGAGGGAACGGGGAAGGAATAGGAGCAGGCAAGGTAGACGTAAACGAGCGGCTTCTATTGCGTTGCGTTCTGGGTTCAGCTCGTCTGTGTTTGAGTGTCCCATTGGCCCTTGGCAGCCGACACTCAACACTTCGGCGCTGGCAAATGCGGACTCATTTGTATTGCTAATGGGTTTGAGAGGTTTCGGTCCGTACGTGCGGTTGATGTGCGGCAACGCTAGTTGAAGGGATTTTATTATACGTTAACCCTCGAGTGATTGGATGGGTTTACAGTCAGCTAGGAGCAAACGAGAAGACGTGCGACAATGATTCTTTGTGATTTTGGTAAGTTAAAACACAGTTATAATTTTCCCGAAAACTATTTTCTCCAAAGCCTACAAGCAGATCGAAATATCAAATTTATTGCATTGCTGTAAAAATGCATAACTTCTGGCGCACTGTTAAAAACAAGAATTAAATCAAATTCGATACTTCTAAGATTTGTCACGAGTTTGTGGAAAAATGATAGTAAATTTTATTCTGCATGCAGCCAAATGTGGACAGATTTGGGACAGAAAATGAAATTATAGATTTAAATTGTATCAACATTGCATACCTTTAGGCGCAAGTGATTTAAAAATAAGTTACTTTGCATTTTCTTCCATTTTGTTGTCGAAAAGGCACGTAAGGGTCCACTGTCAGATGAATAATGCACCACGATGGATGCAAAAAAGGGGTTCCCTGTTTTTCTGCCCCAAAAATTCCAAAACCAAACACCAGCGTGTGAGAGATGGTAAAATATCACCATGATTATTTGCTGAAAATTATAGAACTCGTCACATTCGTTCTCGTTCCAAATGCTTTAACGAATGTGCTGCCAGGTTCAGGTTCCCTCCACTTGCACTTGCGCCCAGAACGGAGCGAAACCAATAGGCAATAGGCCTCGGTGCCCGGTGCGTGCCCGGAATACGTCATCCTTATTTCGCACGGAGAAGATCCGGTTGACGGTTTACATTGCGAATCGTCGTTTGCACGTGGCTTTTTCTTTGTTTCCCCGTCGAGCTAGCCAGGGAGGATGTGAACTTTTCGTACTAAAGGCTTCTGAGGTTTTGGTCACCCCGCCGAAAGGGTTGCAACGATGCAGCGTGAAAATGAATATTGGAGTATCACGTGAGTAGATTGTTATCGAAATCCTTGGTGGTGGTTCGCTACCAAAGACCACCTGCTGTTACGAAGTGAATGAGGCCCTTCGCTTTGTTGGAAGGGAAAATTGTCGCCTATCATTCCCGATTCCCAAATTGGACCACGTGACTGCGATCGTACTGGTGGTGGTACTGGTTGCAAGATTTATGAGAGCCCTGAGGTGATGGACCTCGACTGCATCACTTGCCACGTAGCCATTGTTGTTCCATTGCCGGGGATGCCGGTTTGAGGGCGGAAAGCACGCAAATTTCCTCATCACCACGATATGTTTGCACAACCGATGAGCTCTTGAGAAGCGGGGGAAAAAGAATTCTGCCCAGCTACACCTCCATCAAGGCCATTGCATTGCGGAGAGCACCGTTTGAGTGGCACTCTTTACAGGATGCCTTTTGAAAGCACCATCCGTGACGATTCAAAGCGGCAAAGCGGTTGACAAAGAGCGGTTGCACGCGAGGAACCGTGCGTTATTACGCATGAAAAGGATTTCGATGCGTGATGCGTATTGCGATTAGCGACAAGCGAGAATAAAAATGGCGCTCGCGGTTCGCTTTGATGTCGTGCGGCTCCCGTACAAAAGGGAGCAAAAAGGAGGAGGAGGAATCGAAGAAAGGATCGGAGAGTGAAAAATCACACAAACACATTCGCGTTGAGGAAGAGCCGAAAAGGGTTACGCACTTCACCGGCTTCATGGAAAAAACTCTTAGCCACGTATTATGCGGCCCAAGGATTGAAAATGGTGGATTTTCCAATTAGGCAACGAGGCGAAGCGGATTAAAAGCAGAGAAAAAAGTACTTTAAATCGGTTCGGTTGATTTTTTCGTCGTCACCCAGGAAGCGCGTGAAGTGGAATAGAGATCTTTTTGTCCTGCCATCGTTCATTAAAGCAGCATTGTCACTTGTGTGGCAGAAGGGTTGACTGGGTCTGCTTTTTTTTCGGTCCCTAATAATGTTCATCCCTTTCGTTTGATTTTGGCGATGCATTCCGCGTAATTAAACTGCAACCTTCGCTTGCTGGCTGCTTTACAATTAGGTTTGATTGTTATTTCGACATCATTAGCATTATGTCAATGATATGGATATGATGAGATGGGACAAAAGAATGCTCGGTTGGATAGGAATTGTACTTGAGCTATTAGAATTTAGTGAAAGCTACACTTAGTTGACATCGAAATAAAACCTTGGGCAGACAAGTGTTGTGGATTGCCTACTTTTAGGCGCAAAACAATAAAACTGCTTTACAAGTAAACAATCGAAAACAGCATTTTTCTGTCATTATTTTCCTGTTTCTATTTCTTCAAACTTGTCAAAACTTTCATTTCCCCACTCATCACAACACCATCCAATCACATTGTCGCCCCAAAACAAGTATAGAAGTTTTGATCTAACTAGCGCTATTGGGACAGCCAAACGCGATCCGATTTATTTGCGGTCGGTTTTATTGTTGCACTGGGATGAATTGCGAGACTCTTTTGATTTGTTACGTTTATTGCTCAAAAAGAGAAAAACTAAAAATCAAAATTTGTTTTGCTTAGAACGTCACTCTGGTTCGTTCGAGGAGCGACGAGCAAAGAAAACGCTTCGTTCTCTCTGTGTAATGCTATTGTAAATGTGTTATCAGAGAGAAGGAGGAAAAACAAAAAATGGGAAAAAGGCAACCCATAACGAAACCGGTACTGCTCGTTATTTTTAACATTGCCTTTTACTCACAAAAACAACACACCAGAAGAAAGCAGCTTGCAGAAACCATATCGGGAATCTGGTAAAAAGGGCTTGCGTTTTGGGGTTTTCCTTCTTTTTTTTCGCTGTCTCTTCTCTCGCTGAATGGCCCAAAGCAAAACAAAAACCTGATGCCAATGTGATGCTTATCCCGGTGGAACTTTGGCGGGCTGGTGGCTTCCCAAAAATGGCTAGAGTTTAGAGGGCCGTGATGGCGGTTATTTTGTTCGACTTTTTACGGGGCGGCCCTGTTTGCTCCATTTTTCTTGTTTTTGCTTTGACGAACCTCGGGTCACCCTCACACCAAACGAATCGTTCGAAGGGATGGAGATCAACTCGTTGCAATTCACCCGTTAACAGCCCGTCACTTTAACAGCCGAGGAAGAAGAAAATAGGGGGTCGGATGTGGGAGGTAAATAAAAAGAGAGCACGGAACACACACAGAAAAAAACTCAAAATGGGTGAATCGTCAGTCATCAGCAGCCACGTTGGCAAGCATCAAATTTATCCAATTTATTTTTATCTCCTACAAGGCCCACGCGTATTACCGCCCACAAGCGGGAAAATTGGATGGAGTGGGTCTGTTTTCCCGTTGTCTGTTTCGCTAAAGGAGTGCGGCACCGTAAAGGATCATCTCGCTTGTGGCTTGCAGCAGCAGCAATGGGGGAAAATCAAACAAACCTTTTTCCTGATAAAGAGACAGAGAGAGAGTGTGTATGTAGGAAAAAAAACACCGAACGTCGTATGTAACAAGTCGCAGTTTTTGATTTTTCTTACTACCAAACCTCAGAGAACTGAAGCGCAAGAAGAACATAACGTGAAGAACGTTTGCGAAAAGGGGAAAACCCCACGGTATGAAATTGAGGCAGAAAGTTGCAGAAAATGAAACGGACACCGGTTGACGCGTCGACCTACAACACTATTCGATTGGTATGATTTATGAAACTGATATGTGTTTTCTGCTGGCTTCATCAACAAAACGGCCGCCTTACGCGTTTGCACATAGCAAGGGAAAGCCATGATAAATTCGGCCTTAGAAAAAAGAGCCACCGTTTGCTGACGCTGTTATTGTAACACCGGATCGGATGCGCAATGCTGATCCACAGGCTCCCTTACAAGCTGCCCTTTCTGCTAGCATAAAGGGGTTGTGAGGCCCTTTTCCCCGAGAAGAAACGAGCAGTGTTGAGCCTGCTGGGGAGAAGTTGGATGAGAATGAAAATCATATTATGTCTTCATTAAAGCGAATCAAAATAGCGTTCCCCGTCGCGTCGTAAATAATAATAGATGCACTAATATAAAAAGGGGAGGATAGATAGTTGGGGTCGTAGGTGGTGGTGAGTAATGGGGACTTGTTACACCCACGGATCCTGGATGATGGAAAAAACAAGCCTCCCCTACGTGGTGAATGCGCAAGTCGGGCAGAGCAGATACAAACGAACGCTTCTTTCGATACAATTGCGCGAAATGAGCGATTCAATTCGTTGAACGATGATTGGATGATGTTTGAAGTATGGTTTCGAAAGCAGTAAACAGGAGCTTGGTTGGTTGATTCGCATGGGTTTTATTTTACTTTGTTCAAACGGTGTGATGCACATTGAAGATATGATGAGAATAGGCAATGTATAGACATTGCTATGCAAATTGCATACTTTTAGGCGTCTATTTTAAAAGGCTTTCTTTTCTGGGTAAGATAAAACGCGAGATTTTTTAGTTGGAATTCGTAATTTGTTTGCAAAGCGCTTCAGTTAAGATTTTTCAGTTATATATTTAAAATGACAAATAATTTTAATTTTGAAATGTTACAAATATCCAACAGAACCGTATTTGCGGAAGCAAAAATCATCCGAATCTAGGTAAGAGATTTTTATTATTTTACAAGCCAACAATTGTGATTCTCATCAGCTTAAAATAAAAAGCCAAATTTGTTGTGATAAACATACCCATCAAACCTTCGCCTTTGGAATGTTTCTGGTGGCTTTTGGCCTCTAATCGCCTTTTTTCCCTTGACGATGGTCTGAAAAAACCCATTCGTTTGGGAACGTTTGTGGCTTGGTTGGGAGCTGTTTTACGCACAGCACAACCAAACTCAATCAAATTAATACATGGCACAATCATATACACGCGCACATATGGGAACGTATGATGCGTGGAGTCGGTTTGGTTGGTGCGGTTTAACCTGAAAACCTCAGCCCACTTCCTTTCTTTCGCTCTCACAAACAACCCCCTTCACTCACACATTGCATTGGCAAATAATCATATCAGGGTAAAAATTACGTCAATGGGAAAAAGTACCATAATCCTGATCAAAAAGCGAATGCTGAAAAAATGAAAACAAGAAAAATAAGAAGAGGTAGCAACAAAAAACACGAGATTGACGAGGAAATTCATAATTTTCTCTTCCGCCAGTCTAACGGTTTTTAATTTGCTAATGAATCGGTTTGGAGTCACACAACAGCGAATGATAGAAGCTCACAAACCGAAATAGGCATGGGTTCGGTGCTGGAGTGAAGATGTTTTTCCTCGTTGGTGTTTTCCCTCCGCCTGCCCTTTCCACCTCCCTTGTCGGTCTTCACCTTTCCGGGAGTGTTTTGTTGCTGTACTTCAATTTTTGCTGTGCGTAGGAGAGATTGGAGAGAAAATGAAAGGAAAAATATTTTTATCACCACCGTGGGTTGCATTAATGTCTAGTCTCTGGTACAAATGAAAACCGGTTGGCAGCGATCCTTACAAAGCAATGCAGAAAAAACATTCAATTGCTTCGATGGCTGTTTTCCAACCTATTTTCTTTCGATCTCGCTCTTGCATCAGCATCGTCCCAATGAACGCAGAAAAAAAGTTCATTCATTCGCTTGATTTAAAATAAATTCAAAAGATCTGTTCTTCAGCCATGTCCCTTTGAAGCGGCTACAAAACTAAAAACGCAGCTAAAGGCGAGATGTCTGGGTGGTGCAAGAAGAAGAAGACGAAGCATAAAAAACAGTTGCTTTAACCTTCTTCCCTACCTAACCCCACCCCAAGCAGACAGGTGCAACAACGCAGTTAAGCACCGAACACCAGTGGGAAAAAAAGGATGAAAAATTAATTGGATGGATTTGCACGACGCAATGAGGGATTATGAGTTTTATGGTTGTATTTCGTTATCTCTTTGTGGGTTAGTTCTTCCTTTTGTTGATTTGTTCAAGCTCTGTAAACTCTGCTTGTTCAATTATTGCAATGCACAAGCAGCCTCCCAGCAGCCTACGAGCGATTGTACTGAGAATGAATTGGCAAAACGGTTAGAGAGAACATGCTTTCCAGTGTCATTTGGCTTGGTTGGAAATTATTAAAAGGATATTTAATGGACAGTTAAATGCTATAATAAAACTCGGAGGTGGAAATTTCGGGAACCAACTTTTACAAGTCAATCAAGATCCTGGCATACGCTGACAATGACGCTGACGCTGGTGCACATTCGTTTGGGCCTCTTATATGTATCACAAGCTTACCAAAGGATCGAGCAAGCGCTGCATAGTCCTGCGGGTATGTCAGGATGTCATAAGAATAACGTCGGACGATCCAATTCGAAAGTTCTTTTAAATCATCTACTATTATTTTGTATGAAAATTATTATTCAATATCTGATTCAAACGTACATCAAACGAGGCTCGGCTTTTCCTTCCCCGGGATCACTATCTGAATAATGATTTCCCGTAACACTACTGCCCCAGTAAACGTTACACAAGTTGTTGAGATGTTTCCCCTGTAATGGGAAAGAAAACCCAGCCCTTGCTTCAACCCGGGGTGAGACGTTTCCTAAAGTTAATTAGCCACAGCACCGACAAGCGTCGACCATAAATGAGCGTCAAACATCAGGCGTCTCCATCGTTCGGTGCTTTCCGCGAAGAAAAAAGCGGCAAACACGTGCAAGCAAAACTACGCCACGTCTGCACTCGTCAGTAGTGTTCGTGCTGTACGCGGTTAAGCGTTAGTGTTGGGAAGTTGTACGAAAGTCAAATTAAAGCCTAAAGTGCCGAAACCTAAAGTCTTCGTACACCGTAAAAGTGGGTAGATTCGGGTAGAATCTCGCTAGACGCGCTGTAACGCTTTCCTCGTGCTGTAATTGTTAGCGAGAAGCATTGTAGTGGTGCAAGCGTTTCGGTGTAGATGTAGGGCGGTACATTATCAGTAAATTAATCACGAAGCAACAGCACCCGGCCGGTTCGCAAAACCGGGAGCCCAGTAAGGAAAGCGGCTCCGGGAAAAAGGAATACAGAAATCGGCTCAAGCTAAGCAAAGATCCAGCGAGGAAAGAGCGAGAGCGAAAGCGAAACATTAAGGGAAACATAGTCGAAACAGCGACAATTTTGCAGGAACCAGCCTTGGCCGCTGGCTGTCATAAATATTTCAAAACGCAACCCGGTGTGCCTCCCGGTGTAAGGAAGATAATTAAAATCACTTAATTAAAGATAAAGATGCCCGCCCGGTAGCTCCTGCGGGAATGTCCTTCGCTTTAAGCGGACACGAAGCGAATGGAACGGGAAAAGCGTCGCACTGCAGCAAAGGCAACGCGAAGCGAAGCTCTAGATAAGCCGCACTTGCGGATGGGGCTCGTGGAAAACGTGACGCAAATTGCAGCCCACCCCAGAAAGGACTTTGGGTTTCGGGTGTTGGCTTTCCCACCATAAATCATCGCACCAGCTACCATAAAGGAACCGGTGGACCCGCTCCATGAAAGGAAGTGACAATTCGTGTAAATTTAGGATGGATTGCCATTTTCGTGAGCAAAAGGGGTTTTCGTGACGAGTTTTTTCTTACCGTTTTGCTAGGTGTTTGTGTCTGTGTGTGAAAAGGTTCTATTCTTCTCGAAAGGAAACCATTTTCAACTCGAAAGCGTGGTGTGTGTTGCCTAAGAATGTGGTTGCTTAGCGACGTAGAATGGTTTGCTTCGATGAATCCATCATCATCTGCTGTGAGCCGCATCATCCTGTCTCTAGGAGCGAAACGTGGAAAAGCTCCCACACAACACATTTCCCATTGTTCGGATGAAGGAAGGAAAATTTGTCACATATTTCGTACCGCTCAGAATCGGGAAGGTATTTTTCCGGTGCGCATTCTTCCCGAAGCTCGCCTGCTCGCTCGCTCGCTCTCTCTTATGCGATGAATGACAATCGTGGAAAATTTCTTTTGTTGTTACAGCAAGTGTGTGGTACCTTCGGTCGTGGTTCCCTTACAGCAGAATCTTGTAGCATATTTTATGCTAATATTCACCAGTTCGCTCGCTCGGCGTCTCGGAAGCCGGGGTAATGTGAGATGCAAATTTCCCACATCGAACGCACATTGAACAAGGATGAGCAGCGCGCTCACCAGACTGCGATGAAGATGAAGTGCATGGCGAACCAAAAAAAAAAAAACAGACATTCTATCGAAAAGCAAAAGGAATTTTCCGGAAAGATGCAAAAAACTGGTGAACTGTCTTCCTGTTCCACGCAACGTTCTCGGTAGAAGGAAGGCAACCGATTCACGCTCTTCTCCCGATGATCAATCGCGTGCTTGGCTGCATAGTTGCATATCGGTGCAGCTTAGCCTCGATTCAGCGAAGATGCATGGTGAGAAAATGTGTAAAATGTTGTTCGTTTCTTTTCCCGGAATGGTGCATGGTCGAAACAACGCGAAATGTTATAGATCATCGATGAGGGTAAACGATAATGTTACTTGCTGTTTTTACCGGAGCGTTTACTTAAACAAAAGGGATGAGCATGAGATGGAAAATGAGCACTGCTTTCGAAACATCAGGAAAACATGGTCGGAATTCTGTGAAATTCTGGGTCAAACGATAACAATGAGCTTGTTTGAGCGATAAAAAAATAAATATTAGCGTCTTTGTGCATAAAAGGACAATTTAAAATATAAGCCTTAAAGTATGCAAACTGCATGATCATCATTATTTTTTAATTCTTTTTTTCATTTAAACACAACAAAAACCATTTACCAAAAACACACTTCAACACAAGAATCGAAAGATCGTGTTCGTCCGTTCCCTTTATTTCGCTCCCGAGAATCAATATGATCAAAACAAAGTCATTTTGAGGTGGTTTATGTGAGGTAAAATAAAGCGCATTACCATGCGGCATCTTCCATCTTCTCGCTCAGCACTTCAGAGAGTTCTACTTGAGGTCTTCGCCTTTAGCGTTAGTAGCAGACGGCAACCGGATTTCAAGAGTGGAAGCAAAACAATCCAAATTTAATTTCCCATCTCGTTTCTACCTCTTGTGCCGGCTCTGGTGAGCTTCTCTACCGAAAAAAGGAGAACAGAGGACAAAACACACACTCGCACACATCCCATAAAGTGAGCACGTAGCACGGTAAAACATTTTCGTGTCACATTTGCATGCAGTAATATGTATTATATTTGTTGTCCTGTGTGTGTTGTGTTTTTCTCCCGTTTCGCTGCATTCGCCGGGTATCGACCAAATAAAGTGCCCTCGTCCGGTGGTGGCTGCTTGTCGCTGGGTCGCTGCCGGTCCCCATTCACTGCACGATCATACCGGAAAGCGAAATTTACTGCCCTCCAGTCCTGTAGGCAGCAGTAGGTAGTAGGCACAAATGCCATTATTTGGCGGTGGAATTTATTAGTCAAATCAATCGTCTCTCGGGCGTTTTTATATGCACATTAAAGTGCGATGTGTTTTTCCGCCGTTCACATGCGATTGTGTTTTGATCGTTTCGGTATCGGGTTTTCGCAAAGGTGGAGGTTTCATAAAGTGGCTTCTAAACAAGCACCATTCACGGGAGCCCGAATGGAACATAAAAAATCAATTTAAGAAATTCAGAATTTAGTCACCTTCTTCTGTAATATAATACATGTTATCGCTTCCCCTTTTGATACAGGTCGGGCTGTTTTCCAATACGTTTTGATTCTACGGCAGTTGGTACAATTATTTTGGGTAAGAGATGATGGAGTAGACAAGTGTCGTACAGGGAAAAATCGACCATATTCAATATGTGTGTAAAATAACCCTTAAGGGATAAGAGGATATCCACTAGCAGTAGATTGCATACTTTTGGGCTGATTCAATTATTCCTCTCCGAATCGCTCAAAATTTTGCAATTTAAATATCTCTCTTTCGAGATTGTAAACCACATTTTATTCATCCTTATTTTTAAATCCTTTGCAATTCGTAGCAAATTTGTTTTTGTCGCACAAAAATAAGCTTCCAGCCAAGGGTTTAAGCTACGGATTATGTCATACGAGGATTTGGAACGTAACAAACGAAACGTTGCTCGGTACAAAAGGGCGACGCATTTAATGTGTACTTATTTCGTCATTTTGCCAACCACTCCTTCCTCACTCCCTTCAGGCCACCATCACCTTCGTACGCCACCGAGGGCCTGGTGTGCAAACTCACTTCCGATATTATTTCACGTTTTATTGCACCTTCCACGCATGTTGATGATGACTATAAAATCGTGCAGTTTAATAGCGCCAACTTGATGTAGTATTTATCCAACTCCGAGGGACGATTCCGGTGTCCTGCAATATTTAGTTTGCTTCTTTTCTTTCGCTGCTTGGAGTTTTTCTCCCTCCGCGTAAGATCTCGTTGAAGACCAGCAAATCGTTTGCTTCTTGTTATCCAGAGCTCTTGGAATGGAATACGGAAGCGTTCGGTGGTGTTGCATAGGATTCACCTACTTTTCGTGATGCCTACATTGGCGTACACTAATTTTTCGCCTTTCTAGTTTCTTGCTCGGACTCGGATGATGATACTTTGGCTTCATAAATATTCTAGCTTGATGCTCAGCCCGCTCGTCCTTCTACCGTTGGGCACCACCGACAATCACACACACACACACTAAACTACCGAAGCACAGCAACGGGAAGCCAAATGCGGCATACCGTGCGGTTGGTGCCTTTTGCCACTGTGCCACATTACTGTTACAACTCGGGTCATCATCCGGATTTCCGGTAAGGTTTGCAGGCAGAAATCGAGTCTTTTTTTCTCGTCCAACCTCCAGGCCGGATTCAACTTTGTGTCCCCCCGTTCGTCCACCACGCGATAAAAAGGGCAGCAAAGAGCAAGGGTGTTTCATCCGGAAGCCGCAATACTAAAACCGTGCAAAAGACACACCGCAGCGGCCGAAACGAGTTAGTTCCGGGTACGAGGTTGCCATGTGGGGAACGTTCAGGGTGTTCATGCGCATCTTGCCATGTTGCCATGGAACTGGGACGCAACCCGAGAAAAGCACGAGGGGCCATAGTTTCCACCAAGGGGCGATGGTAGTGGTGCTATTTGCACTACAGATGGTGTTCCTCCCGATTGCTGAATGCTTTCCACGCAGATTCTCCGATTGGCGAATGGGAAAGTCCCGATTTTCGGGGCACAGAGCATGAAACTGTGCCACATGGTAAGCATCATACATTCATCACGATTTTGAGGTTAGGAGACAAAACAGCAGCGTGCAACAGTTTTGCACGCGCCCACAAAAGCTTACGCGGAAGCCCTTTGGCCCTTTCCCACACCTCGCCTGCGGGTTGGTTTGCTGCGCTAGGGTTATTGCTAGAAAACTCTCATAATCCTCAAAAACTTGCCGTTTCGGTGGTTTTCCATCCACAGACACACAGATGCTAGCATTCCCGGAGCGGTTCCCAGTCCGGTGTCACATGTAAAAACGGGGAAAGTTTCCGTTTATGTCGGGGATGAAAGTGCATCATGTCGCTGTAATGTTTTGTGCTCGAAGCAGCATAAAGAAATCAGAAGTGGATGGTGGTTGCAAAGCTTGAGCTAAAGCAACCGACAAATGCTCGATTGCGACGGTTACGGTTGTGATATTTCGGATTCATTTTAAGAAAGTTGTTGTAAATACACAGAATGGATCCCAAAACATTATTTATGAAAATGACTAGAGATTGCATACTTTCAGGCTCATTCAAAAAATTACTTCAGTAACGCCTAAAGTTATGACAATACGGCATCGGACCGTAATACTCAATAAATAAATAAATAATAAAAACGCCTAAAGTTATGCAATTTCTCATACTATTTTTTTTTTGGTTTCTTCGTGTAATTACTTAACCATTAGGTACATCATTTTAACCTACATTTCCTTGTGTGATATCCGTTTTCATTATTCCCTCCTAACTTTACAGCTCACCTGCATTGACTCCAATCCGTCCGAACTTTCATTTGCGGTTGTCGTCGGTTGGTGTTTCATGCTTTTGCCGATAAACTTCGGTCCAGGTATGGGAAACATCCCAAGTCACTAATTTTCCCGTTTCCACCGGCATGAAAAGTCGATGAAAAGAAGCTTCCCGCTGGAAAAACTTTCGTTTTTCTTTGAACTTTGTCCATCGACCCGCAGCACTACACCCGGGCGGTGCGATACGTGCAATGCTTTCCAACTCCATCCACCCGGGAAGGAAATCGAAATTAGGTTGATTAAATGGAGAGGAAAAAGCACCCCGGAAAGTAGCTTCGCCGGTTTGACTCACCGGGAACGGGAATTCTTTAACCAACATATCAAAGCACCACAGATTTTCCTCTCTCCCGATCGGCGTATGTGTAGGTTTGAGAGATGAAAAAACTCCACACGCGGTAAACGGTACGCAAACTTACCTAACCAAAGGACCAAAGGGACCAAGTTGGAGGAAACTAATTTGATCATGGAATTAAATTCAATAATAAAAATAAAATGGATACAACTTCCGTACCTTGGTGGTCGGACTTTTGCCGGTGGAATGTGTGCTCTTCTTGTACTACCTGCTCGAAATTAAGTTTCTTGGTCGGAGATTTTCTTCAGGATTTTTTTTTTTGAGGTCGCATCCAAAGAAAAGTTTTACGAGAAAGAATGTTCCTGCAACTCCGGAAAAGTGATCTTCGATGTGATTGACGTCTCGTTAGTAGCTGGCTGCAATGAATGGTCGCTCGTTTGACGTTCCGTTTCCGTCAATCGTAACGACTAATTTCCCTCTTGATTGAAAGTGTACATACATCAATGAATTTTCCCATTTTTGGGAGCGTGACTCGTACCCTCTTAACCCATTCGAACCAACCAGCCGCGTTCGGATGCTTTGTATTTGTTTCATCTTTGTTTTTAGTTTGTTGCGATTACTTTCCGCACGGTAAAAGCTTGCCAAAAGGGATGCTTTATGAGCGAAAAGTTCTACCCGGGTTTCGAGGTCGTCGTATCCCGGTCTTTGGGTGATGGTCTTTTGATAAATTAAGCTTTTGGCGGCGAAGGAAACGATCCGTGCCCCGTTTCGCAAAAACACTTTGATCTTGCTGGATTCGCAAGACGGGATGGTATGGGACGGTGGAACGATTTTTCCACGAAACCTTTTCCATCGATGAATCGATTGGAAACTCGCACAAAGCACAAAGAGGAAACATAGAACAAAATGAAAAGGGGAAACGAAACATCCGCACTCATACATACACACATACAATCGATCCCCAGTCAGTGAGCGTGAAGTAATTTTAATGAGTTTTCACGCTCGCGATTTTTACGGAAACCTTTTCCGGCCAGGGTTTTTGGCAAGCTCGCCGAGCCACCGAACGAGACCGTTGTTCTGGAGATGTTCTTTGATACTGGAGCTCTGTAGGTGCTGCCCAGCTACGACGCCGTTTGTATCGTCCCGAGGAAGAAGGTAACAAACCCCGTCATAGGTCATTTGCAGCGGAGCTAAATGCTTGTTGAATTTCTACCGTGATGGTCTAATTTTACCTGCCGGATTGATGTTGATTGGTTGAAGGGCAATTTTAAACATCATTCGGAACGAGTTTGAAAAGTTGACTGCGATAACAGCGAATGGTTCTTTGTGTTTGGATAAGGAGAGCGTCGTTATCCTTGTGCATGGATTCAGAGAATCATTTAAAAGTGAGTAACACGGTGCTTTCGAGCAATTTCAAATACAAATTGCATACTCTTAGGCGTACTATACGATGAAACTTTAGAGGTAAACTATCCGAGCGTCTGACCATATAGAGCAATGTAAATATTTATCAAGTTTTGGTTATTTGTATGAACCTAATGTCTTGAAGCTTCATAAGGTAAGATATTCTCAAAGATAATACCGGCTATCGAAAATTATCCTTACTATAGAAAGCTAGTCCTTTATCGTAATTCATCCAAAGCTTGGGCCTGAAATCCGACTACAAGAATTGCATTTCAGCAACTACCCTACTTTAGGCAAAGTTCACATCCAAAGGATTACCGCTTCTTGCATACAAATACTTCCGGCAAGGTGTGGCTTATAAATATTTATTAAATCAGATAATCTTCCACGAAGCATCTCGCCCCAATAGGCTGGGCTAGATAGGCTAGATTAGACGGATAATTCCCCTCCCACAGTCTGAACACAGTAGTCTCAACTCGAGCAGTCCTGAGGGCGACGTTGAACGCAGGAAGCCGCGAATGTTGCGTTGATTATGAAGCCGATGCCGATGAGCTTCCCCGGCCGGGGGTTTGAAAAGATCGAAAGTCAAAGATTAAATGACGGGTTTTGGTTTTTCACCTCTGAACAGTGTGGTTAGGTGTGCTCCACCAAGGAAGTGTTCTGTTTCGCTGGGTTCTAAAGTTGTATCTGGCCTACCCACAGGTTGAACGTACTCTTAATGCAGACATCAATAGCAGCTGCCTAGGTACACCGAGCAGTGGAAGTAGTACGCCGCACGCCACTGGAGAAAGATTCCCCAACGGACTAACTAGAATCTGTCACTGATATCGGGTCGGAGCGTTCCATGGGCCTCCTAGCCCCGCTCAAGAGATATCTCGTCCTACTTGCGTAGTATTTTGCGGTTTTCTTGCGAGACATCCTGCCCTGGATTCGTGTCGGTTTTGTACCGTGGTTACAACTCCACCCGGCGTTGTCATGTAACCGGCACGTACGTAAGACACGACTCACGGCTTCCAACCACAAAACCGGACGCGAGCCGGGATACTGTGCTCCGTAACACACACACACGGTCGACCTACGAAATGTCTGTGGCTGGGTTTGGCTCCCCTTCAAGAAAGACTGTGACTGCGCTTTGCGATTTTGCGTGCGATTTAGACAAAGTATTATGTTCATTATACTTTTATGCGCCACAACAACCTGGGCCGGCGAGCAGGGAACGCACGTTGCTCGATTTCCATTAAGGAATATCTTTTCTTCCCTCGCCCGATTCTAGCGAGGGTGAAGACGTTTGGCCAGCAGGTGGAAAGGGCGTGTGTCATGTTGTTGGTTTTATACCGCTTTGGGGCACATTACAACCATCCTCCGGTAGCTGCCACCCCCTGTCCTGTTCTGTGCGCGTGTGTGTGTGTGCGTTTACCCTAGGAGCAGTTATTTTTACATTCTGCCGCTTCTACTTCCGCGTTTTGCAGGAGGCTTTTCACCTAATGGCGCGTAAGGCCAGCACGGGAGGAAATGGGAAAACTGTGTGTGAGTGTGCTTCTGTCTCGGCTCGGGCTCATGGGCACTTTGCTACATGCATAAATGTAACGGTTTGTTGTATCTTTCCTTCTCTTCCACACACACACACCCTTGCCACAGCTCCTTCTGTGAGGCTCCATCATGAGATGTTTTATTTTGCTTGTTTTTCCACCAACAAGACACGACACACAACGGGGGCGAGATTTTTCCCCATTTTCGTCTAGGGCACGAGCTGGATGATTTCATTCAACCCTCGGATACGATTTGTTACTTCTCTCATTCTCTGCTTGCTTGAGGACAACTTTAAGTGCTTCCACCCTGGCTACTAACGCTGCTGCATGTGCTAGGAATTGGAAGGAACGCACTGGGCGTAATGCACGAATGTCATCCCCTTTAAATGCACTGCTCAGGATTTCTGGACCAAACTGGAAGAACGTCAAAAGTGGAGCTAGACCAAAACAAGCACCAACACACACACACACACACCAACTCAAATGAAGGTAAAGCGAAAGCATTAGTAACGCTTTCAACGCCGGCCGGTTCCGGGCTCAGTAGAGGATGTGCGCTTGGAGCGGTGGGATTTTTTGTTGTTACTCTTCATCCTGCTCACGAGAATCACGTACCATTTGGAGTAATCTGCTTCCGGTTACATAATTAAGTGCAAGTAGTTCCGCTTTTGAGTTTCCCTTTCCGCGTCACGAGGGCGCGTACATGAAACGAAGAGCTGAAAGTGCAGCTTGAGAACGATATGCATCTGACAAACTGAGGAGGAAAATGTGAGCTTGAGAGTAAGCTGATGAAAAATAAAATGAAATTTATATTTCATAACTAAATTTGACGGGTAGGAAATAAAAACATTGACGAAGTTTCATTTGCGAAACTTGAAACGACCGATTTGTGGTAGTATTTCAGTATGGCGCCTAGTAAATAGTATACATTTAGGCGCTTTCTCGTGAGATATTTGATTTGTGCAGTATGCAATCTGCTTCACACCGAAGGTAACATGGTAAAAAGCATTGAAATAACAATATTCGGGTCCACCATCGAATCATCTACGATGGCAACTCTCTTTATTGGTTTATTACGATTCAAATTAAAATTAAAGATCATTATTATCTGAAGAAGCACTCCACCAAGGAAAATAAAATCTATTTATCTTGTATTGATCTTTACTTCGTTTCCGTAATGTGTGCCGTTACGCTGGACAGTAAGAGATCAATCGGTCAGCATAAATACTCCTGCCCCTAAAGGCATTGATCGAAGTGTCCGTCAAGATACTCGAAGGAATCAGCTCCCACTTTCTCCCTTCAATCACTTCCGTGCCACTAGTAGAGAGTGGCTCTTCCAAGGAACTTCCTATCCAATAAGTAACCAGGACTGGTAAAGGATTAAAAAATAACCCCCAAAGCCATCAGCGAAGAGATGGTGTTCGAGAAATCTCCCAAGGCAAGCCACCATTCGCAGTCGAGTCGATCCGGAAACGATGATGGATTTATGCACACTCTGCCACAGCGGGAAAAAACAGGAAAATCTGCCTCGGGTGGAGCAATTTTTATAATTCCTCGTGCTGGAGCCATGCTGAATGTTGGGGTTTTCTCTCCAACGAAGAAGCTCCTCGAGGTGATGCAACTACTGTATCCCGTGCACCATAATCGCTCGGTTCGAGTGAAGATAGTGCAAGAAACTCCGGTCCTTTTGGTGCCGCTCTTTTTACAGCAGAATTCTTCCAGTTCGGTTTTGGCGTACCGTTTCACGTCGTTCCTTTCGTTTTGCTACTTTCCGAGTGCTGGAAAAGACTCCTACTCACCGCAAGTCCCGGGGAAGATGGAAGAATTTATTGAGCTGTAACCGTAATCAATAACACACTTTCCGTTATTAGAAACCGGGCAATCCGTACCGGGCTAAAGATGATGCAGGCAAGAGATGGCACGGGCGTGAACCAGAGTTTGGCTTTTTTTCTTCTTTTTCGAAGTCCAGAGAAAAAGTTTCGTCCTACCTCTATGTACGAAGGAGCTAACGCGGTTTTTTGTGTAAAGTTTAAAATTCAATTTGCGATATTGTCGTCGTCGCGCCGTTATCGAGTTGCACTCTACGAACATGTGAAGCCAGGTGGATGGCGACGGCTGAAGCGATTTTGTGGTACGAAATGCAAATATTTTTATGGAAGTTATGCCAAAAAAATCCAAAATGGTGCTCTCCAACTATGGTGAGTGTGATGTGCATGGAGAGCTTGAAGATGGCAATAACTTTGAATAAAGTAGCCTATTAACTTGAAGAGCAGTAATATAATAAAAATTTATGTCAGACTTGTAAAATATTACAACTTCATTAATTGCTACTCGAAACAAGGACCACTTCTGTTCGCCCTCAAACTTTAAAAAGCAGTAAAGAATTTAAAAATTGAAGTCCTTTAGATATTTTCTTAATATCTCTCTAATCGTAATGAGGATAGAATTACTTTCGGCGGTATGACGCCTCAAACTATGCAATCTACATGTAAAATACTTTAATATGACTAGTGTATTGTGATGTTGCGAATGGTTGTCACACATTGATTTTAAGATCTGCTTCGATTTGTTCCTTGCACCGAAAATACATCATCAGACTAGCTTTCCTCCACCGATTCCAAGCTCAATCTTTCCTCCCGAACACCATCGTGTACACCCAATTACGCCAACATGTTGCCTATTCAGCAATCTTTTTCCTACCCCCTCCCAGCAGGCTCACTACAGATTGGCTACATTTGTTTCACTCGCAGGCAGGTCCATTGATGGCGAGCACGACAACGAACGACGACGGACTCATTCTTCATTGCACGCCCTGTCACTCGGTTTTTCCAGCTCATTTTCTTGGAGCCTCTGGTGCGTGCTGCGACAGATAAAATGACTGCTACTGCCCGAGGTGAGTAAGCCAAAGCTTGTCCGGGAAAGCTAATCAGACCGGTCCAATACGGTCCAGTGCGAGGCATTGGAAAGCCTCCAGGGAAAATGGATGATGGGTCCCATGATACGAATCTCCGTATGTCACTTGGTTGGATGAGTTTTGGACGCTTGATGGGTTGTACTGGGTGACGAACATGGAGCTTGGGTTATAAGATTTTGCTTATCGCAAATAATAACAACCCAGTGAACTGGCGGACACTGCTGACTAACAGATAGTCGACAAGGATAAACGATGTAGTGCTGATTGTTTGGAAGAATGCATGTGTAGCAGCAGGCTAGAGCTTTCCACACTGTGATGCATGTAAGGTCCAATACGTCTATGTGGGGAAGCCTTTGCCTTTGCACTTTTCAATAGACGAGTAGTATAAACAACAGAAAAAGGACTCTCACAACGATAGATGAGCTACAGTTTTTTGTAATCACAATAACAACGCCCACTAATGCAAAGCAAAAACGAGTCAACCGAGCGAACCGGAAGAGACTTTCCGCTTTGTGGGAGCAAGTCATCTACATATGGGAAGCATCATCTCGCACCCCAAGCCAGAACCCTTCGAAGCACATCAGCCGATGGTTCCGAGGTTAATGTCATTTAGTCTACCATCTTGCCGCACCGACCGTTTGTTGCCGGAAGATGGCAAACCGTCATATTCTCTCGGCAAAAATCTGTTCTCCTTCGCTCCGAAACCATTGTCAGTCATTTGGTATGCGTGGATGAAGTTGCTACATTTTTGAGCTGGCGTGAATTGGATTAGCACCGACACCGACTTGCACGGTGCTCGATGAAGTCTTCCAGTCCAAAGAAAAAAAACCTCAAGCCAATTCCAACGACCCAGGATATTGTTTCTCGAGGGTTGGAGGTTTCTGCGAGTCGTTGGAAGCTCTTATCACCTCGGATAAGCATTCTCCCCGATCCAGTCCACCTCTAAATTCTGCCAGTTCGAAACAAACACAAAAAAAGACGGCTAAGGTGGCATAAAAAATGATTACATCATTAGCACCCGGGGTCGGGTGTGTGTGTGTGTGTGAGTATGGCGGAAATGATGCCACTTTTCAAGAAGATGTGCGACGCACTGCAAATGGCAAGATTTTACCACACGAACGTCTACACCACGGTACAGGAACTCCAGCTTCGGCTGATCCGGCAGGTTTCAGCTTTCGGGTAAGTCGCTGTTGGAAGCTTGTAATCTATCAAAGCTTCTTTAGGGATGCGTCCTCATCCCCAGCTCCGGTTGTGTAGCAACATCGTATCAGCTGCGATTACGCGTTGATGGTGATGATGATGATGGAGCTGATTATGATCGGGTGTGGATTACGTGACGGCGATAACAAGCGTACGTATCCAGAACACACACAAACACACACACACGCCGGAGAAGATGGGCAGAACAGTATTCGTTTATGATCGATGGATGCATTTTGTGTAAAGAACAGTTTTTGAGGAACCAGTTCACATCCTTCCTGGTGCTGAATAATGTATTTTTTATGTTGAGAAAGCATACCAAAATCAATATTGGATTTATTTGTAAGAGGATCCAACCGAATGCGATTAGAAGATGGGGTCAAACCACGACTGCGGGCTTTGAAATTGCATACTTTTGGGCGTATTAACAGAACAGTTGGTAAACACATCAGCTACGCTTTTCTAAAACTAAATTCAAACTATTTCAGTAAGCTAACTGTGTTTTGGAAAGTAATTATCCTTTTCCGTTGTCTCTAAGCTTGATATTCCTTCTTTCCCAGGATTTCCTCTCGTTATCCCAGCGCATAGCAAATGCAGTTTCCAAATTGAAAATTGTTTCCCCATCGCTGACTCGCTGTGTGTGAGCATTAAACTTTCATTTGCTTTCTTTTTTTATGGTCTCTCTGCTTCCCTCTCTGCAAACGAAAAACAACAAAAAAGCCATCCCACCGGAATCGAAAAGTGTTGCTCCAGTCACTCGGAAACTATTGCACATAAATGAAAACCTTGTTATCCGTCATTGAATGCGATGCAAAGCTTCGGCGAGGTTTAAGGAGACTTGCGAGGAAAGGACGGAGGAATTGTTTTAGAATTTCAGCCAGCAGTTGCAGAACTGGACCTCAAACTACACGCTGTTTGTGGCTGTTGTTTTTCACGTCCACGCGATGCACGATGCACAACGCCAAGCCGCAGTCGGTGCAGGGAAACAGCAATCATGTTTCGATTGGACATGTCGATGAGCTTAAATGGCCTTCTGGCTGATCGTGATGGCAGAGAAAATTGCGGGAAAATGAAGGGAAATGGATGCCTCCTTCAGCCGATGTATTGCGCTTTTCCACACACACACACACGCACGGAGAAGGATCAATAACATTTCAATTTCAAACTAAATCAACCTTCCCGGCTAGCAGAAAGCAACGAGGTATCGAGGAAAAAAACGGGACAGGAAATGCATTAGAAATTTGCGTTATTTGCGCTTCGCCAGCCCAACCGGGAGCCAGTCACATGGAAAATATTCGACACTCGAACACGAGTTGAACATTATCTATTTATTATTGCCCGTGGCCAAACGGGCATGAATTATTGCGAGCGTTGTGCGAGTCGACGGTTTTGCTCGCAGGGCTCGCCGTCCTTCGTCCGATTAGTGGTCAAAATGATAGAGTTTAGGGAGGTTGGATTTGGACATCGAAAAGATGGGGGGAAACATTGAACGGATGAATGTTACGAGATATGGGCAAATAATTGTCCATCAGGAGTTTTAGGGAGACGAGCGGGAATCGTTCGTTAGCTAAAGCACTTAGTTCATTATACACCGCTGACACCTGCATTACCATGGTTATGCTGGCGGGCAAGGTTGCTCTTTTTTTCCTCTTGATCGGGTTGCTGGAGATCGATGAACACGTGTCAATAACATGGATGTCATTTAGAAGTTTACACTAAATTGTACACCACTTTTTTCGACCATCATAATGCAGTTAATTAATACTGGGTACGAATTAATTGTGGCAGAATGATATCAATCGAACAGTACGGATACTAATTAGCAGTATGAGCAGAGATTTTTTCTTTGTTTTGTTTTACAGTTGTATTTAATTGGTCAATTTATGTAAACATTGGGAGCACAGCAGTTTTGCCTGCTAAATGCTTTGTAAACACCCAAAAAAGCTGTAATTAAATAGCGACGTTAGCCGTGCGAAATTACCAACTTTTACCCGGAAGTATGCAATGTGTGTTACATCATTATACTCATTTTCTACTCATCAATAGTTTTGACAGATTCATAAATTACAAAGTTATTTAATGATTACAGTATCGCTCATAGCTATTGAAGTAAAATAAAACAAATGAAACATAACCTACAATTCTCTTCATTGCACAACGCTGGAAGGTTCGAAAATTGCTAAAAAAAATCTAGTAATTAACATATAAATAGTGCCCGATAGTATGCAATGCGCGCTGCATCAAATTACTTATTTAAAGCGAGTAAATGGTTTATTGATTTAAATTGATGCTAATGGATTTTAATAGCGTTCAATCTAATAATTGAAAAAAAAATCTCTGCCAATAGCAGTAAAGGTGTTAAAAATGCAGGCTTAGAGAGGTTAAGCCAGTTTAATTTACACTGTAAAATACAACGATCGTTTAACTAGTTTTAATGGGAAGCCCGTTGAAAAGTTTGTCATATGTTTTTGCTGGAATGGGTAGCGCAACACTGTAAACGGCCCTTAAAACAATAGGACGTTAGCTGTTTGTATTTAAACATGAAGTTTTTCATGTTTCCTTTTTAATTCCTCATGCTATCAATGTATCACATTAAAACCTGCCAGCATTAGCCCATTTCACACCAGGAAGTCCTAAAGTCGTCCGGAAAATGGCTATACAAATGTAAATTGTGTCTCGCTCTATGGCTCAACATCAACGATACACATAAACTTTAATAAGCTGCTAATAATCTGTGCATATGAAGTATGCAAACCAAAGTGCGCACGTCCCAACTCTTGGCAATGGAATTATGTCACCATATCTCGCTACTATAACCGTAAGTAACGGCTCTCCAAACAGCGCCCGACTGACCAGTTGGCAAGCGGGGAAAATGTAGTTTTCGTTTGGGCTAAGCTTTCCCGAGTCATTAGTAGAAGAAAACTTTTCCCGTACAGCCCTAAGCATTCAGCCGAGTGTCCTTCCTAGGCTCGTTCGGGTGAGCGTTCACGATTACAAGATGATTAAAATTCCGCCCTTAATTGTTTTCCCGTGTAAACCGGGTTCACTCGAAAGCATAACAATCCCTATCCCTATCGACCTAGTTTTCTTTCGGCTCTACAATTGTCCTTCAACCCAAAGGAGATGGGATGGGCCGACCGAAAGGAAATTAAGCGCAGAAAAGCCTTCCCGAGAATCGTTGAGGGCTTGGAGGATTCTTTTTCTCCAGCAGTGGGATGTCCATGTTGGGGACAGGAAATTGAAATCTTTTATTTCATTTTTAATTAGCGGTGAGTATACGTGGGAGGTGTAAATTTGGATCCGTCTTTGTGCATCCTCAAGTGCAGCTTCAGAGAATGGAGGACGGATTTCGTTTACGGCTGTCAGCTCAAAGTCGACCGGTTAACCACGTGGCGTACATTTCGAGGAGGGTCGCCGAACATCTAAAAACCCGCTCAAAGCAAGCTTTACATAAACCCGTTGCCATTGTTTGTCTGAGATGGAAAACATATTTTGATGTGGGTTTTTGGAGCGTTGAAACGTCCAATTTCTAGATAGCAAAGGCTGATTAACAAAGGTGCTACGCTTCCGAGCGTGCAGCAAGATCCATGTTTATTTTTAAGAAATGACGAAGATTTGGCATTTTTGGCTTGGAATTAAAAATTCATCGTCACCTTTTTTCCGTCCGTTTTCTTGTCGGCCCCGCAGCTGTGGGTGGGATTCGTTTTGTGGGTCGAAGCGGAAATGAAACTCTTAGTGGAAATACGGCAGCCGCCCGAAAAATCATTCATCGTTAAGCCCGCGCAGCTCTTAAGACACCGGCAACGCGTTTGACGAGCGTTTCGAGCGTTGATGGTGATTTTGATGGTACATTTCTTCCAAGCGGAAACTCGTCAAATGCCAGGATGCTTCACGCGCCCGATCCCGCTGATGGACGCAACGGACGGGCGACCGGATAAGTCGCGAAAGTAAGTGCGCTCGAAAATTGGCGTGCACCGGAAATGGACACGGAAGATGAATAATGATAATGAAGAAGAACACTTAACGGCTAACGACAAGTGGGTGTCCCAGTGCGAACGAAATTGCCACGGATCGCAGGATCGCCCTCCCGACTGCACCGTATCGCCCCACTGAGTCTCGTCCAATACTCAACGCGCGAAAAGAGCGGAAACGTTTTCGATTAACGCCACTGGCTCTCGGGGCTTCGATGTAGGTTACGCGTGTCGTCCTTCACGAGGCTCGGCGCTGAGCAACACCCCATGAAGTCACACAGATCGAACGCGATGGATTCGATACCGTGTTGCACACATCGTGGTGCGCCAAAGGCAACGGAAGCCTCTCCGTTCAAGTGTCGGGCTTCCGTCATTAAAATTCAACCAACTTAAGAACGCCCGATCCGAGCCCTGTTGCATCTCGCGCTTAAACGATCGAAAGCACCTCATGTGTGTGTGTGTATATCGCGATAATTATATGCAGCTTTTCCCTGTACGCGCTCGAGCAGCAAAATGTGTCAAATGCAGCAGATTTGGGGCAAAGGCATAAAAACATATATTCCAAGCAACACTTTGTGGACACAATGTTGCAAATGTTTGCAATGGCACGGTGAACGATATGAAAATGATATTTCGAAACATTCCATTCGAAGCTGCCGGGATGTTGAATGGTGACGGATTGAGATGCATTTAAATGTGAAGCATTGTCGCACTTGATTTCGTTTCATTTGCATTGCGTTGAAGCTGAAAGCAATCGGCTACCTGTGCACTTCTGTTTGATGATGAAAGTATGATACATTTGTGATTGATACACAGGTTTGTATGTAACTTTTCAGAGAGAAAAAAGGAAACAAGAATTAATCATCAGAGTGGAATGAATAAGAGATAAGAATGAAATTTGTATCGAAACAGCCAAGTTTTTATAGTAAAACAATCCACACAGCCGTTTAAATTTCCTTCGAATTAATAACTAGGTCAGCAATTCCTACGTTTACAGCGAGTTTCAATTGCATTCCTTGTTAAAATGGACAAACAAAACTCCAAACAACCCATATGTTGTCGCGCAACGCAACAACGGTACACTGTGTCATGCGGATTGCATAAATGTAGGCTGATCCCAAGTAGGACGACAAACTTATTTTACTGCAGTGCTGCCACGCTCGCTCTCTCGGCTCAACTATCGACATGCCGGAAGTAGCGCCAAGCGGTTGTTCTCGCTACATCCTCACTACCACCAGTGCATCGTGCAATGTTTTGTGGCCGAAGTACCAGCGAAAAAAGAGCATCATCCACCGCCAAATAAGCAACAAAAAACCGCCCCAACACTCAAGTACACCCACCGTATTCAACAATTTATTTTAATTGAAAAAGTTAGCTTTTATCGTCAGTTTTTAGGTGGTGGTCGTGGCCAGACATTCAAACACACCAGTGTTGCCAACCATTGTAGGGCTTTGATGTTCGCGGGGCAGGGTTCGGCAATCGGTAACAGACCCCGCCGACTCAGTCGTCCTCTCGGACTCGTCAGTCATTGACACACTCGGGGAGGGATATTCACTGTGTCCGCACCGTTTCGTAACCATGATCCACTCAATTTTCTCTCACTCGGGAAGAACCTTAGACGGGTCGGCGAATGAGGCACACACGAGGAGACCCACGTTAAACTTTTCTCCCCTCCGGAGGAGGATTCCTTTTAATGGACTGTTTCGCTTGTCCTCCACCCATCCAGCCCAGTCCCGGTGCAACAATCTTCGGGGAACCGAATGCAATTTAGCTCATATTTTCTTTATTCCTACAGGGAATGTCCACTTTTGCGCTTGGACCGGCGAGGATGAGCCACCCGCTGTAGATACGCAGAGTCGGTGCGTGTGTGTGTGAAAGGAAAAGTGCTAAGCTAAAGGCACTCGTTGCTCATTTTCCTCCAATCGCAACGGTCCCGAAACGGTGTTCTTCATTCGTCGCAAAAACGTTTCACCATTGGTGCTTGCGCTCATTGGTTTTACGATTTTACAGAAAGCTCGTAAAAATTCATTCCAGCCATTTGATTTTCCTTGCGGCACGGAAAACCTGCAACAACTGGTATTGCAAAATGTTTTAATGTGTCTGATTACGCCGGTTCGGTTCGCTGCTCCGAACCGTCGGCCGGCAGGACCGGCGCTATCGACAGTGTAATGAAAGCCGATCCATGCTGTGTTGTCTGCGTTTTGCACCACCGTTCAATGGTGTAGTGGATGGTGTGTCAATGCCATTTTCCGGTAACTAAAGCTGAGATTAAAGACGACTTCCTGTGCCGCAGACGTCAGGGCGTTGAGTGTTAAGCGGAGCCATTTAAAATAATATTTGCTGCCCAGGGTTTTATCGTGCCATTTGCCAGGAAATTGTGGCCATTTTTGTTTTGCATTACATTCCTAGTGTATGACATTAATGACAGCTCAAGAACTGTGGAGCAGATAACCTCACAGTTTGACAGGATGGCAAGAATTATTTAACGCTTAGAAGCAATCGCGTTATTTAGAGTAAATTCGAAAGAATGTTCGTCTAGACCAGGCTGTGCTCTACCAGGTATCAAACCAATAAATACTCGCCTATCTGCAGTCATCATCATCAGCACCAGCGAGTACATTCTGTCTGTTCCAAGAACAGCTCTAGCCGCATTTCAAAGCCAGCGCCAGCGAGTACATTCTGTCTGTTCCAAGAACAGCTCTAGCCGCATTTCAAAGCCAGAAAGGTAGGCCTGTCATTTGACCGACATTGGGAAATGTTCCACAATCATTCCAATAATCTTGCCCACAAGCCACGACGGCACGCATCTATCCTAGAACAAGATGGTTTAATTTGCAATTAGCACTAACTAATTAGAGCTGTCGATCGTCCGGACCATTCGTTCTGGCCAGGTGTGTTGCGTTGGAAGTGCCTTTGCATTTCTCCTGCCCCAACCAGCCATAGCATCCGGAGCCTGGCCAACTGGCGATTATCATTGTTTCGATTGCTTACAGTTATTTATTTTATTTGCAGAATTCTCCGCAGCTCGTTTCGCAAACGGATCGACATCA
Source organism: Anopheles stephensi (assembly GCF_013141755.1). Lineage (NCBI taxonomy): Eukaryota > Metazoa > Arthropoda > Insecta > Diptera > Culicidae > Anopheles > Anopheles stephensi. Next base: position 1,631,670 of record NC_050202.1, on the reverse strand, counting down.
TGGTAGGGGATCGTTGCCATTGCTCAAGAGACTCGTTCAATTGTGCACAGGCCTATCCGATCCGGGCTGCGTTAAGCTTCACCGGGAATAAGTTAGAATCGAGCTGGGGTCTAGGCTTCCAAGAAATTACCTTTTCTTGTAGCAGATAAAGTCTCCCGCCTGACTCCTTAAGGCGTTAGTCAGGAACACAATCTCTCTAAAGTTAATAATCGTCCGGAATTAACAGCTGGTTAGAGAGATTCCCCCTTCCGAGTGCTGATAGCAAATTGTCTTTGCAGTCACTTCACTTATCGACGAAGCACTTGTGATATTGAACATCTCGAGTACTGGTCACTTCATTGGTGGAAGGCGAATCCAAACCGAATAGCAAGCTCTATTATCAGTAATCGAAATCTTTGCGTCCTTTAAAAGTTCATGCTAGGAAAATATACAGGGATTCGCTTGCTTAGACGTCTTCAAGAAGGCCTACAGGAGTTAGGGAACAGATAAGAATTCCATCTCTGTGTTGAGCTGAAAATGGTAAAAGTCACAACGGTGTATTTAGCCTTGGTTTCTGCTTTGTTTGTCGGTTGTGTATGGGGACGGATTAATTTTCGATAAATTTCCCCGACAACTTCCTCCTCAGCAAAAACCCCTCACCAGTCGAAATGAGGCCAAAACTTATGGCCAGGCTGCCGCTTGGTTCAGAATTCCAGGATATGGAAGAATCTGTCCCCTACTGGGTCTGGCTCCTATGCCTACTATCTAACATATGGACAACTTTTTCCTTCCCCAGGCTGTAGGCATCCCAGATGTCCCGGCGCCTCCCTAGCCAGTGCGAAAAAAGGGACACAGATTGTTGGAAGGTGATTGCAATTAACAGCAATTACACATGTGCGTTTATTTATTGCTTTCGCCGCTTCGGTAAACAAACGGATAAATCGAGATCATCGTCCATTCGGTGGCCGGGAATGTCTGACCCGGGTTTGCCGAAAAGCCTGTGGGACGCCTTGCGGACAAATTTTCATCACTCCCACATCCCACAGCAATAAAACTATCGATCGGTGCAGGATATTCTTCCTGAAATTGTCCGTCCACGGTAGAGTGAAATTAATCGAATCGTATTAAAGCGAACAGACGGCCAGACCGACCGGGACTGTCGCATCGGGACATGTGTGCGGGCCGATAAAAGCGTTGGCCGCTTTGATACGCATCAATTAAGGGGTCGTAATGGTTTATCTCCTTTCGCCTCGAGGCCGACGGTCTAAAGACGAGTCGGCAAAACACGCTCTGGGTAGAGAGTTCGTGAATTAAGAAGCCGATTTAATGGTATGGAAATGAATTCTCTCACGTACGGTGGGGTCGACTATCGACTCTCGACCTGCACACAATTGAAATAAATGCTTAAAGTTGCTCCTGATTACAGTGAGTTATGATTTTTTGGACAAACATACGTAATACGCAGGATTAATTTATTGCGTAAGGTCATTTGGCCCAGCCAATTCGCAAGGCGATCGGAATCGATTTGCGTTGCAATAATCGAAATGGATCAGATTTCATTGCAGCGTTCATTATGCTTGAGTGGAGGTTATCACGGTTTGTGTTGGGGTTGTAATGGTTTTGTCAATATTATAGCGTCTGTAATTGATCGTGTAATAGATTACGCTACAGATGGGTGGTAGCTTATATTGAGCAGGAAGAAAAATCGATTTATTAAGTTTATCCAATTGGCTTATGCATAGGGAAATTAATATTGCAATCTGAAATTTGATTAATCTGGACGATTGCTTATGATTTGTTTGATTTATTTGAACTGCAGCATGTCATCCTTTTTCGAAGCATTTCCCACTCTAACGTTATTGACGGTTTGAAGAACTGCTATCCTTAAACGCTAAATTCTTGTAGTGTGTTTTGCCCAAGAATAGGCGCAAACAGTCGACTGTTCACTTTAAGCATTCTTCTGCATGTTCGATCTAAAATCACAGGCGAAAAATGTTCATGAAAAGCAGTTTAAAATATTGCAAGCCATGGAGCAATGTAACTAGTGTTGTATATATTTTTGCTTATTCCGTTCCGTCTCGGCGCATCTCGGAACTTCCGCTCAATACATAACGACTTCCGTGCAGACGACTATGGCTGCCCAGACCCTCGAGTCCTGATCTGAAGGATAAAAATGGTAAAACAACAGACACAGCTTACCAGAGAGCAGCACGGAAGATGCTTTGGCAAGGGATTTTCTTAATTTTATATCTACCCATACCATTGGCGAAACATTGGCCCCATCTTTGCGTTACCAAACAATCGCTCGCGTTTGGGGTGTTTTACGTTTGTTTCTAGGATCAGCAGTCACGTGCGACAGGAAGAAAACGGTCTTTCAGGCAAGTCTCCGACAAATGGCGCCTTATCGAGCAACTGCCTCCAAACAACTGGCCAACCACCCGTTTCTCAAAAGGTTTCGCCGGTTCAAAGAGGAATCGAAGCATATTTTATTTATAGATCTCATATGCTACCAAATTCATTTCCAAGCAGTTTTTTTTTTTCGTCGGACGATGGGCGCTACGTACCGCGTTAGAGTAACAGATCGGTTTCACGTGCCAACTGTGGGCTCAAGTGCGATGGACGAGCATGCGTTTTGCTGGCTTTTATTCTGGGGCTTTTTTATGATTCATGTCGCTGTATTTATGTTGCGCTTGGGTAGACTCAAGACGTTGCTGTTCACGCTGCTCCGAATCCCCATTTGTCCATCGATGAGTCGGTTTGTATATCCATTAATATTGGCTTCTTCGTTGTCTGATAATATTTGCCAAGTAGACTCATTCATCGTAGCAAGATGTTTGTTAGCAGAAGATAAAACATTGGACGCAGAATTCATATTTCTCTCTTAAAATGCTTAAATAACACTCAGACGCATTCTGTAAGAAATACGCCTAAAAGTATGCAATACGCAATACACCTTTCAAAAGAAGTTTACAATTGCAGGGCTGCTCAACTTGTAAACAATTCTATTATATTTTACGTTTACCTTTCTTTTTGATGTAAAATTCAAAACTCATTCTAAAACAAACGAAAAAACACACTTTTACCTGTGGGAAATAGGTGAAAAAGTTTTCAAACCACAGCTGATTATAATTCCTGCTGCAAAATTTAGCCCTCCCGAAAACCTCAAACGCTTCACACGCGAACCAAGGGATTTCCCCCTTTAGTAAAAGAAATAGAAAATATCCACACTGATTGTTTTTCACCATTTCCATCGGGCATCCTCATAGCGTGGCAACCCATGAGTCGGCTGCACCGCACACTCGGTCCCCTCCCCGCTAAAGCCGATGCCTCCGTTAAATCCAAACATCACTGTAGCTATTTCCCCCATTTTAATATTTATTAGTTCATTTGTTGTGCATATTTTATTGCACCACTGTGCAGTTTTTATTTATTTATCGTACCCAACCTCACGGTTCTTACGAACGAAATAAAAATAAAACCCAACGCAAGCTTCTCAAACATATTCATGCTGATCGGGTGCATGTTCGATTATGTTCCTTTTGCTTTTCATTCCCCTTTTTCCTGTTTGGTTAGTGTTTTTTTTCTTTTTTTTTCCCGATCAGGACACTGTAACCTGCTCGTACAGGAAAATGAATATCTTTCCTGGAAAGCCGAGCTTGGTGCAGTTTTTTTTCCACACACCACTTGGAGCGGAATTTCCACATATGGCACCGTTGGAAAGTGAAGGGTGCAGGGAAGATTGAATACAGTTTACAGGTGAAAAATCAGGTTGGTATGTAACCTCGTAGATGAAACTCCGTGTGCAGAGAAGGGAAAAACAAGTACAGATTCATACCGGGTGGATTTATCCACGGTACAACAAAATAGTACAGCGCGTTCGGCTTTTTATTTGTTTTCTTTCCGTTGAAGCTCACTGACAAATAGGGAGAGAAAAAACGGAACCGTTTTCAAAAGAAAACACGCAACCTCAATCGATAATTCACAACGAGTTCCTGATCGAGCGAACCAATGCGAGGGTGCCGTTTTCGCTGTATGTGTGCACGCGCGTGCATCCGGTAGTCATTTGCTTGTTCACTGCAATCCCTTTTTGCGATGCACCAATCCGCCGAATGCGTGTTAAGCGACGTGCTACACGTGTTGCACAAGCCGATGGGGCTGGACCCTGGCTTGTCCACGGCTAGGATCGAACGGATTCTGTTCGGATTTGGACGCTGCTACTACTGCTACTACTAAAGGATGAATGTTTTATGAGGCACTAGCACCAGCACCGGGCAAAGCTGCCACTTCCGGTGCCGCAAAGATCGAGGAACAGCAGCGGAGGACGGGCGGAGACTTGCGAAGACCCCCTATGGCCGCGTTGCAACTAAATCCCCGGAAGAGGATTTGCGAAGTTTCATGATCAACAGTTCGATACAGCCAACCCGCTGCCCGATAACACGATAGCCGGTAACCCCTTACGTGACACCGCACCGACCGATATGCCGTCCCGGTGCAGCAAATTTACAGCCATGCAGTTTATCGAACAGGACGCAACAGCACGGCTGCAGCACCGTTTTGTGGATTTGATTCTGTAACTCTTGCAACCCACGAAGGATCGATTTATGAGAGCAAAAGCCCATTTTGCCCGGAGCCCTTTTGGGTGAGATTAACTAGCACGCACACAAACACATACACATTTCCCCCGAACGCTTCGTGTGAGAAAGATTTGTTATCCCCTGGCCCCCGGGCCTCCCTCGAGGTTGTGGGGTGGCTTTAAAAGTTTTGCGTTCCAGTAAAAGTGGTTTTAGAATCGTATTCATATTTGATAAACCATACCCGGGATCTCCGCTCGCATGCAGTGAACCGCTGCTGCATCGATTGGGGATTTAAAAGATGGATTTTAGATAAACAGGGAATTATCAGGCTCGATGGATTTGTCCAAAAGGCAGGGTAAAGCTTTCCCACGGGTCGAGTATTACGATTGTTGAACAACTTTTTGAGGTTAAAAGTGAAGCTGAGCTGGATGAGCAGGATGGAGAAAACGGATAAGCGGCAGGTGCGCTGCTTGAAACGATAATTAACTAGTATGCTGATTACGAGCTAAACTTCGATACGATCGACCTGTTGTTTAATCGGGATATTAGAGCGAGTGCGATAATGGATGTGCTTTATGAATAATGTTCGAGTTCAGTGCGATAGTACACAGCTTGCTTTCTATCCAAACTATGTGTTGGTAAGGTACAAACTAAAACTTGAACTCTGGTTTAGAGGAAAAACTGCGTACGCCTCAAAGTATACTATTTGCACAACATTTTTGAAATTCCTTTTATTTCGGGGCTCAATCGGAAAAGAGCGAAATCTCCCAAAAAATAAAAAATAAATATAACAGTCGAAAGTCGGCACTAAAGAGCAACAAGTTGTGTCATCACAATTATTTTCATAATTTGCTAATCAAACAATCTTAAACCATTTAGTAAGCATATTTCTTCGAATCTCAAACGAAAGGGCCATTTCTTGTCGACATAGAAAAGCGCTTTTCCAAAACTAAACCAATCACACCACGCACTACGCGACAACAATCGACGCTTCCAATCCAATTCTTCGCCTTAATTAGAACTGATTCCAATCGGTAATTTATCGTCACCAAATCCGCTCCTTGCGATCCGTTCCTTGAGCCTTTTTTCCCGATATTAACCTTCGTTATCGACCGCAAATCGTTGTTACGGAATTCGAGCTTCCCACGGAAATTGTTTTTCCCTGGAGAGTACAGAGATAGAGGGACAAAAAAAAAGGATACATAATCGGAAGTGAACCGCTTACGGACGCTGATCCGAACGGAAGTGCTCTCGATAGAATAAATAAATGAAATTTATTAAAGTCATTCCGTGCTGGCAATAAAATAAGGATAACAAGCTGATAAGGTAGCTACAGTGGCGACGGGATCCGGGACTTATAAGGAAGGGAAGGAGTGAAAGAATGCCAACCTACCTAGAAATCAGGCTACCGGTACGATGTGTCCTGTGGCCCAATTTTTTCTCCCCCGGTAGCTTCTTAACGGATGACGCAAAAGGACGATGCCGCTTCCTTTTCTCTTCTGCTTCTTCTCATCCCGATGTGCTCTTTCAAAGGACACATATTCTCATAATTATTTTTTATGTAATTCTTTCAATGCTAACCGACGTATCCTTTTTTCCCTTGGTACGACCGCTTCACTACTCTCCCACCACAAATCGTGTCCTGCTGTGTGTTGCGTTCGGGATACGTTCACTGTGTGTGTGTGTGTGCTTCTATTAGTCAATTTTGTCGACGATAATGATGATCCTCGTATCGTAGTGGGCCGTTGTCCTTATCCAGCTCTCCCTGGATGCAGCTAGAATGCCTCAATGCCTCGATACCTCAAAGACGAAGTGGCACTATTGGGCGGTTCCATTTCATCTTTTGCTCTAAATCACTTCACCAAAGGATAGCCGACCCGAGACTCGGTTCTTGCCTGCACTTTGTCAAACGACCATACAACGGCCCAGAGCACGGCACCAAAAAGGGACACCAGAGCCAAACCAGACCAGACAATTGAAGGACTCCTTTATCGAGGTTTCCTTTCACCCCGTGGGCCTTTAGAAGAATCGGTGCATTCTTTCGCTGCATCGGCGTCGGCGGTTCTGTTTTTCTTTATTCGAAACCGATGCCTCCGACAACCGGGAGAGAGAGAGAGTGTCTAGAGATGTTCAAGAACTCTATCAATCGACTGTCACACGGGCCTTGGAAACGGATATGTCCTTAGAGTCAAATTCGAATATCTCGAGCTCGAGCTGTACTCACACTCGGCTCGGCGAGTTCTAACAGACACCGACGGTTCAATGGCGAAACAATTAGTCCGAAACCGAAACCGATTTGTCGCTGCTGAAGAATGTGTTTCGGTACAGCGCAGATTGACTTTTTTCCCTTTCAAGAAGGCGGACCCTTTCCGAAACGCTACCGAGCACAGGACAGGAAGGATACTTCTAATGGTCTGCTCGCTCGCGAAACGTACCGACAAAGCATCTCGGCGGTGAGGCCGCCGTAAAGAAAAAGAAATGCCGCTCTGAAAGTACGATCGAACAATAGCGCACCGGGTTGGATCAAAGCTGTCGGGTTTTGGTCGGGATCAATTGGTTGGCGTTTCGTTCCGGAGTGTGTCAATATTTGTGTCGGCAGTCCAGAGACAGAGATGACAGTCCTCTTGTTGCACATACTGACATAGCGTGACGAATTAATTCTGTGGGTGAAAACATACGAGCGAAATGGGAAGGCTTATGGGAAATCATTTTTAAGAATCGCAAGGTGTTGGATGTGGTGTTAAGAATGGGCGCGGCGGTATCTTTTCGTGAAGATAAAAGAACATGCTCGTCAATAGTTGGTAAACAAAAAATAATATTTATGTCTTGCTATATGAAATCTTGCGTCTCTTTCATAATTATACTAAATAGAACGTTTGAAAATCAGACAATGTTAAAATAATAAACACTCCTCAAAGTAGGCAATCTGTAAAGAACTACTCGATTTATAAAGAAAAACCTTGAAATATTTATTCCGTTTATTCGTGTACAATCGAAAGAACCAATCATTAGATACGTTCCAATATCTGATTAAAAGATCCTATTAAGTTGACATCCCAGCTCAGAATCACCCCGCTGAGAAGAGAAGCCGAAAGCAGTAACCGAGTGACACCTTCGCCGAGTAAAGTCGATCAACATGCGAGATCCACCGCCCGAAATTCGATCAAGATCTATCACCGTAGGATGTAACACATACTAACTAGACAGCCCCGAAGCTTCCGGGACCATGCGAACATGCTTGTCCCCGAAACAGGTCTCTCCGTGTGTGTGTGTCATAATAAGCTTCCGCAAACGCTCGCGTAACTACATGAGTCTGGGCATCGTATCGGTGATCACCAAACTTCCAAACGGCACAGCAGTCACCTGACCGTAATTACACCGTTTCTGCTCACATGGTAGCTTAATCAACCGCTTGTTCGAATGTTCGGCGCTGGAGGAATTAGAATCGAGATGCCTTCCCGATCAGGAATACTCCGCGAATCTCTGTACCACGCTCTCCCGGCGGCAGGTGAAGTGGATCTTCAAGAGCCCACTGGGCCGGCATCGCCACAGGTCCGGACCGAGAGACTTCAGCTCCGGGTGCGTATAAATCATACGCAACCAACATATTTCATCCGCTACGCATGCGCGCACAGCGGGACCATTTCCCTACGATTATTCCGAATAAATAATCAACCCGATGACAGGCGAGATGAAGGCAAGATGCTCGATCAGCGACCGAGAGTGAAGCAGTCCTGAGAGTCCCATTCATGGAAACCCAGCGAGGTGGCAAGGCACAAGGGAAGCTCTGCACAAAAGTGGCCAGAGCACGGCGGGACGTCAAACCGGCAGCACCAACAACAGCAGTACCAGCAGACAAACCAGATTGCAACGAAGGAGAACTCCGTTTGAACTCTCCTTTGTTTCGTTCTTCTCGCTCTTGCGGACATCAGGTCCGCTGGACCGATTCGCTGGGACCTGGCGTGGGCACCCCTTTCGGTGGTAATATCTAAATTTGAAATTCTTTCAAAACATCCATAAAACGGCAGGATACAAATTGATTAATTTAAATTCCACCATTTCCACGCCATTCGCGGCCAGATCGACGAGGCCCGAAACACAGCGCGAAACGTTAGGTTAGGGGTAACATTCTGGAATCGAAGTTCTGGGTTCTGGGGAAGGATTTAGATCGTTCGGATGCAGGTGACCGGACCGGTGGACCTCCTGGTGGGGCGTGGGGAAGGCATGTCGTCGGTTAAAGGTTTTTGGAGGACGCGCACGGGATGACAATGCAGCGATGCAGACCTACTCATTACGCGGCCAGCTGAAAGGGCGTGGACAAGGAGACTCGGGCTCCTGCAATCGAGAGGAGATCCGGCGACCCGGGGTGTGGGAGCAGTCGTCGTAGCAGTAGCAGTCGGTAGTCGGTAACCCTTTTTCGTTTCGACAAATGGAGAGTGATTGGTCCTGGGCCCGATGGTCGGTAGGACATCATCTGCATTCACCGTTCATCCCCGAGGTATCGGAACCGCCGGCAGACATCTCCGTGCACCATTAACACGGGAGTAGACAAATCGAAAAAGGGTTCTAATGGAGCGGAATTCTATTGAATGGAAGTTGGATGTAATTGGATTATAGCAGCGGGCACAGCAGGCGAGTCGGCAAACCTCACCCGGAGTCAGTGCTAGTGCGCAAGCAGATGAGGCGGTTTTGAGAAGTCGTTGCAGTAATTAATCAAAGTACGGTCATTGTAGCACATTGCGAGGCTTCCTGCTTACTGAGTACCGAGAAACAGAGGGTTTTGCAGCAGCCATTTAACATCAGACGGACTATCGGACGAGTTCTAGTTCCGGCAAGCCTGGGGAGGGCTCGGCACCGTGGAGATTGTGATGATTGTGATTACAGTTTACAGTTAATTTTAACTGTTATAGTGTGGACATGGGACGCGTTGCAGAGTCTCCCGACTTATCTCCGATCCGGCAGGCCGATGTAGTAAACCGTCAATATCTGGTAATCCTGGCAAGTCAGCAGCTTGTTAGCATTTCCTGAGCATCAAAAAGTCCAGAAAACTCATCCAGCGGGACGGGCCAAAAGCGTTACGTCAGCACCTCATTTACTTCGTGCTTGTGAGCTGGTGGTGTTTGTGTACTACGCCAGTTAATTATCCTTTCCGGGTGAAAGCTCGGGTAGAATGCAGCAAGCACAGGGGGGCGGAAGCGACGTCATAACCGTAAATTTGGACCAAGCCCAAAAGGTTGGTCCCCCAATTTCTTCTCGACGCATAAAAAGGACCTCAAAGAAAAGGACATTCGATTTGCTTCTCCTGCTACCTACAGCAAAGGGGTTATTATGAGCCATTGTAATCGTCATTGTTGACGGCATATTTTCCTGTGTTTTCCCTTGTTTTTCGGCGCCCTTTCTGGCTGGATGTCTTTTGGCGCTTTGGTTCGGTAAGATTTTCTTCCACCGGTAGGCCAGTTAATTAATAAGATATTTTTAATTAATACCTCAGTTCATTATGGCACCCCAGCGGACCAGGCTTTTTCCAAAACACAAACCCTCCTGGGCTGGGCTGGACGAAGCAAACCGACCGGGACCGGGAAGGACAGAATGGGTGACGGTAAATTATTTTATTATTTTTCGGTGGCCTTTTTTCGCCTTTGCCCGGTTCGGAGGCTAATAAAAATGTTACCACCATGGTTTACATGTTAACAATCTTCCACGAGTTACTGCAGCGGGTGTTTCCAGCTTGTTTGTTGTCGTCCGGCCTCATCTACCCTAAGTTCCGGAAGCCAATTGTTGCTACCGAAATGAATGTTACGACCCATATGGAGCATGTGTTTAAAAATAGTTATGAAATAGCTGGACGAGTGCACGTGTGTATGTGTGTGTTCCGCTATCGAACGGATTCCATCAGGACTCTTTTCTATGGCATGGCCATGTCGTCCTGGTTAATTGTCCTCATCGTGTGGGCTCGAATGAGTCCTTTCGATTTAATTTCACCCCTTTTTTCCACCCTACGAATGCTGCGCTTCTGTTCGGTGCTGGAGCTGGCTATGAAAAATAATGAAAAGCCTGTCACTCGGTTCGGTGCATTTTATTATGCACGCTCGCACTCATTACAGGAAATAAAACTTGCACTGTGGGGTCCGGTGTGTGTATGCGAGCGCGGTTGCGCTCGATGGTTGTGCAGCTGGTGGTCGAATGCACGATGGTCGAACAACCGCATTCTTCGCGTGGCGTAGCGTGGCTTGGAATCCCGTGCGCACAGTGGGAGATCGGCCCAGCCGGTGGTCACAAACGGTGCAGGTCACGTCACGGCATGGATTAGGGAGATAAATAAAGTGACCATCTGAAACGCAGTACGATTATTTAGAGATTGTGTTTTTGCACAAATTTATGTGTGCTAGGGGACGAACAAGGCACCAGACAATCAGAGTTGTATCGAGGTCTTTTTGGCATAAAATAGTGAGAAGGCATTAGAGTGTTAGCTTTTTGTTTTGGGCTTAATTATTAATTACCTGGTGAATTATATATGATACTGAATAACCTCGCAGTAAAACAATAAGACGGTCTTGGTAGAGACTTCGGTTGTCAACTAGAGAGGACCGATATCAAATCCTGATCATTCCTCAGGGCGCAAGAATGACTATCCCAGACTAAGCCAGCCACAAGACATAACCAGGACCAGATGAGGTTTAAATGTCAAAAACATACTTTTTGTCTAAATTCTTAGTCTAAAAGCTAATGAAGATTTGTAGTTTATACGGATGACTCAGAAGGCAGTTACATATGAAACATCACAAACTCTTAAAACATTCAAATAAGTGATACAAATATCTTCGCTTCTTACACTGAAATTAAAATAATAATAGTATGCGCTAATAACTTTTACCTCATAATACTACTGAAAATCAATGCAATACTAACACAAAATTTTAATTTTTTGGCCTTTATGCTCTCCAAATGCCCAGTTTGCAATAGTAAAATGATCCCAAAAGGGGGTTGGCAAGTTTTCCTTCCACCCTGTCACAATAACCAACGGGACGATTTTATTCAACGCAAATTACGCATACACCGATGTGATGCAGCAAAAGAATGGAAAAGCGAAAATTATTCCAATCACAACGACCACTGCCAACGAAAGTCCGCCCGAAAGCCGGACGCTTTATGAGGGCTGGCCTTCTTCAGCTTTCCTTCTGTTGTAAACGCTGTTCAACGTCACCGGATCCGGAATCGTGTTCGAAATCGCGAACCGGAATTGCTCTTCAAACCAAGGCCCTTCATAAAATACAAGTACCACACTCGCACACACCGAAACACTACTTTTACCCCTTTTTATATAAACGAACAACGAACGCGAAATAAAAATAGCCTGCACCCTTGCATTCAGCACAAGCAGGATGCATTTCCACTGCACAGGATGCACTTTCGGTCCAATGCCAGCCAGCCAGCCAGCCAGCACACAGCATCGATTTCCGAGTGGACATTTGCGGTGGAAAGGAAACACGCACCTACATACTACTATTCGTTGTCCTTTTTCGCGGGTCGGTTTTGCCGGAAGAACCGAAAATAGCTAACTGCTAGCCGGGGTTGCCCATTTGCCAAAAGCAAAACCCCTAGCCTCAAAACACTCTCTGTCGCAAGGGGTTCTGATGGACTGTGCGGTCGAATGTGACGGTGGCGGCAGGGTAAAATCAATTTCATTTAATTTAATTACACCAAGGACATTAATTTTCATATTAAATTAGTTACATTATTTAAACAATTCATTTTACGGGCAACCGCAGCCATTCTTTCACTCTCGTTCCTCGATTTGTTGTGCGAGAACGGAGTGCATTTTTTTCTGGCTTTGCAGTACTTTTCGGAAGTTTCTGTTCCCTCTATTTGACAGTGAAAAATCTTAGAAAAGCTTTGGTTGTATTAATTTTTTCTAAGAATGGAAAACTAATCTCATCGCTTCGAATGACACCATTTAAAGCATGAATCGAAGTCTTTCGCTGTTTGTTTCACCGAAGGTCAAAATAGTGTTTAAGTTCCGCTCCGGTGGTCAACGAGCCAGAAGTATTCATGAATAATTTCTGCCCGATTTTCACAGGACGCCGGAAAAGTGCCTCGGAAGCATCCACCCAACGCCGGACATCTCCTGAGCGAGCCAAGGGTCAAACCGCTATGAATGGTGTGGGAATTAGAATAATTATATAATCTTGCCTGCATTTGAACTACAGGATTTAATATTACAATTTTCGAGCATGCATTTAAATTTCACGAATTAAACAGTAGACAATTAAGGATTAAGATTAGGACTACTCGACTGTTATACACTTACACGAACTACTCGAATTACATGTAAATCATTATGGACAAACGAATACACAGTTGCAAACCGACCAGCGATACGAGTGCACACAGTCTCACTTCAATCCTCAAAATATATCACAACCACCCCCTTTCGTGAACATTTTCACATTTGTTGGTCCTTCGAACCGGATCGTGATATACGGAGAGGAAGTTTCATTCTGCAACCAAGAGTGGAACTCGGTATACGGAAATTGTGCAAGTCATTACGTGACAAATTCGCCATCGCATTCGGCCCCGCGTCAAGGGCAACGGTCGGTTACACTCCACCATTTCGAATTTCGCGCCAACGAGTTGTTCGTTACCGTCGTGTGATATTTCGTGTGATATTTTCGAGAAGCAATGGATAAGAAAATCAAGGCAGTGCAGTTGAAGAAAAGGATTGCTGTGGAAAGCATTAAATCCATGGAGCGGTTCCAGACGGATTTCCAACCCAACGACGCCCAACAGATTCCGGAGGTGTTAGAGAATTTGGAATCGCATCAGGCAGGGTTCTTCGCCGCTATTTCTAAACTGGAGGAACTCGACGAAAGTGATGCAACAATCGAAGCGTGCATTATGGAGAGAATCCACTTCGAGGAACGTTGCAGGAAGCTGAAATCATTTTTACGTGCAAATCAACCCAAGGAAGAAGGAGCGGTCAACGATACGACAGGTTTGGCTTCGTCGACACTCGCTTTTGGTCGACCGCACGCACCAAACCTACGCTTACCCAAAATCGAGCTTCCAACGTTCGATGGAGATCATACGAAATGGCTGTCGTTCCGCGATCGCTTCCTTGCTATGATCGACGCTTCGCCTGAGCTTCCGTCCATCGCAAAACTGCAGTACTTACTTTCATCGCTAAAAGGAGAGGCTGCACTACCCTTCGAGCACACACCTCTAACGGAAGACAATTACGCAATCACATGGGCTGCTCTGCTTAAACGGTACGACAACTCGCGTCTACTAATCCGTGAGTATTATCGGAAAATGCACTATCTCCCCGGAGTGCATTCGGTGTGCGTGGATAAGCTTTCCCACTTGGTGGATGAATTCACGCGCTTCGTGAACGGATTAGTGAAGTTAAAGGAACCGGTAGATTCGTGGGATACACCGCTGTCGAATATGCTGCTTATGAAGTTAGATCGGGAAACGCTGTTGGCTTGGGAAAAGCATTCGGTACACTTCACGCGGGACAAATACAAGGATGTGATCGAGTTTGTTCAAGATCGGATCCAAATCTTGAAATCGACCAACACTTTCGTGATGGATCAAAGCGTTGGTGGTACCAAGGTGGCCGGCAACAGTCGGCAGCCAGTGCAACGACGGTTCATCGCGTATGCAGCTACTTCTCGCCCGGCTCCTGTTCCTTCGTCTGCCCTCATCCAACCGCCAAAGTGTCCACTGGAGTGTTCCGAAGGTCACACTTTGCGCAACTGCCCAGTGTTCACAGGTAAAGAAGTTCAGCAACGACGAGACATTGTTGCAACGAATCGACTGTGCTGGAATTGTTTGAGCAGCAATCATCAGGTGAGGGAGTGTAAATCGGAATTTTCGTGTCGCATATGTCGGGAGCGTCATCACAGCTTATTGCATCACACTCCACGCTACACTCCTCCCACAACGGTTACAATGTCTGCTCAAACGGATGACGACAATGTGTTCCTTGCAACGGCAAACATCCAAATCAAGGATGACTACGGCAACATCCACGAAGCAAGGGCTTTATTGGATTCGGGTTCCACATCGAATTTCATCGCGGAAGACCTAGCTCGAAGGCTGTTGACCAGTCGCAAAAGGGTCAACGTCGCTGTTTCGGGCATCGGCAATTCGGTACAGCTGGTCAAGGGTTCGATCGTCGCCACCGTTCACTCCAAGACACAACCCTTCTCAACGGAAATGGCGTTCCTGGTTCTGGACACGCCATGTACAAACATTCCTACTTCACCAACGGACATCTCTTCATGGGAAATGCCGGATGTGGCATTTGCGGACAGCACCTTTAATCATCCGGGGCAAGTCGATATCGTCATCGGAGGCGATACGTTCTGGGAGCTGCACACCGGTCGCAAGCGCTCTATTGGCAGAGGCAAGCCGTGGCTGATTGAAACCCGTTTCGGTTGGGTTGTCAGCGGCATCTCTCATCATATATCAGCCGGTCCGCGGCTGTGTCATCTTTCTGCACACGATGCCACATTGGAGGAGATCCTGCATCGATTCTGGGAGAGCGAAACCATAGCCGAGGATCCTGTGCTATCGGTCGAGGAGAATGCTTGCGAAAAGCATTTCGCTGCAACAACTGTTCGCACTACAAGTGGAAGGTATGTCGTTCGTTTGCCTTTTAACCCCAATCCTAATGTCGTTTTAGGAGAGTCGAAACAAATAGCTGATCGTAGATTGCGTAGTATGGAACGGCGGTTGAACAGTAATCCTACAATGAAAAAGGAGTATGCCAAATTCATGAGAGAATACGAACAGTTGGGGCATATGAAACGACTTACCAGTCCTGCAGATGATTCGATAGATCACTATTACCTTCCACACCATGCCGTTGTTAAAGAGTCGAGCACAACCACGAAGGTTCGCGTCGTGTTCGATGCATCGTGCAAAACGTCGAGTGGTTACTCGTTGAACGACAAACTCATGGTGGGACCAGTCGTTCAAGAAGATCTCCTATCGATCATCCTTCGGTTCCGTTCTCGTGCCATCGCATTGTCTGCCGACGTAGAGAAGATGTATCGGCAAATTTTACACAGTCCCGATGATTGTAGATATCTGCGCATCCGGTACAGAGAAGATCCTGCTGAACCCATCTCAACCTTTGAACTACAGACGGTTACGTACGGCACAGCATCAGCTCCTTTTCTAGCTACAAGGACCTTGAAACAAGCTGCTATTGACAACAAGGAAGAGTACCCGCTGGCAGTGAACGCTGTCCTAAACGACTTCTACGTTGATGATTTGTTAACGGGTACCGATGATATCTATGAAGCGATTGAAATGCAGAAGCAGATATCAGGCATGTTAAATTCAGCTGGTTTCACACTGAAGAAATGGGCTTCAAACCGCACCGAAGCATTGCAAACCGTGCCGTCTGAAGATGTAGCAGTTCAACTAACGCATGAATGGAAGGATTCGAAGCAGGTTTCCACGTTAGGTATCATGTGGGAACCAGCTGCTGACACTCTACGTTTTCGGATCGATATACCACCTACACCATCCCGCATGACAAAAAGGCTAGTTTTGTCATACATAGCTAAAATATTCGATCCCCTCGGGTTGCTGGGTCCAACGATCATCATCGCCAAAATGTTCATGCAGCAACTGTGGGCTCTAAAGCAGAACGGAAGATCGTGGGATTGGGACAGCGAGCTACCATCGCACCTACAGCAAGAATGGTTGAACTTCCACTCTACCTTATCCTCACTGCGCAACCTGAGAATACCACGGTACATAGCTCAACGCACGGCCACAAGTCTGCAAATACACATCTTTGCTGACGCATCACAACTAGCATACGGCGCTTGTTGTTACATCCGCGCTGAAGGCTTGGAAGGAGTCACCGTACAGCTGCTAACAGCCAAGTCGAAAGTCGTCGCATTATCTAACTCACACTCTATAGCTAGGTTGGAATTATGTGCAGCGCGATTGGCCACACTCCTACACGAGAAGGTGATTAATTCACTGAAGGTTTCTGCTACTACAATCTGTTGGACCGACTCAATGACTGTACTTCACTGGTTGAACTCCGTACCAAATCGCTGGAAGCCGTTCGTAGCCAACAGGGTGGCTAAAATCCAGCAAACTTCCGGCATACAGTGCTGGAAGCATGTTCCAGGCACCGACAATCCAGCAGACGACATCTCGCGTGGCTTAACACCAGAGAAACTATTGGCATGTGAACGCTGGTGGCACGGGCCACATTGGTTAGCACGCAACGCTGAAGATTGACCACAAAACACTTCACCACCAAACGAGGCTGAGAGCGCAGAGGAGGAGAGGTTAACTTCACCACGGGTTGCAACAACATCTACAATCTGCGAATTTCGGAACAGGTTGTTTTCCCGAATTTCGGCTTACCACACACTGCAAAGGGTTGTTGCATACGGCTTGCGCTTTATTCA
The DNA here is from genome assembly GCF_013141755.1 of Anopheles stephensi. Lineage (NCBI taxonomy): Eukaryota > Metazoa > Arthropoda > Insecta > Diptera > Culicidae > Anopheles > Anopheles stephensi. Next base: position 1,614,674 of record NC_050202.1, on the reverse strand, counting down.
TAACGCGAAGCTTCACAAGGGAGCCGCGCACGAGCTGAATCGCATCTACAAGATGCTTAAATGCGACGAACACGATCGAGCTGCAATATTTGATTGGTGCGCGACGAATCAGATGAAGTGGAAATTCATCCCACCGAGAGCGCCGCATTTTGGAGGTTTATGGGAGGCAGCGGTGAAAGCAGCTAAAAAACACATCATTAGAACCATCGGCACTACAAGCATCACGCAGGAGAACATGCTTACCTTGCTTGCCCAGGTAGAGCAATGTTTAAATTCACGGCCAATAACACCTTTATCCGATGAGCCGTGTGATTTAGAACCACTGACACCGGGCCACTTCCTTGTCGGTGGCAATATGCAAGCGGTACCAGACATCGATTACACCAATACGCCGAGCAATCACCTGAAGGAATACCAATTGGTACAAAAACATCTCCAATCGATTTGGGCCCGATGGTATCCGGAGTATCTGCAACAGTTACAAGCCCGGGCCAAATATTGTTCCGGTAAAGCAGCCGTCCTACAACAAAATCAATTGGTGATTATTAAGGAAGACAATGTTCATCCTACCTCTTGGCCCATGGGGCGCATCGTTGCAGTACATCCAGGAAAGGACGGGGTAGTTCGCGTTGTTACACTGCGCACTGCTTCAGGGAAGCATATCGTCCGCGCAGCTAATCGTCTAGCTGTTCTACCAAATCCAGACCCGCTAAGTCATCTTGAAACCACGGAAACCACATGCACTGATTAATGCGCACTTGTAAACCACGCTACATTGTTTACATTCACAAGTGTCAATCACGGATCAAGATAAACAAACACACGCCCACACGCACCCACATATACACACACACACATGATAACAGGCAGATAGGAGATAAGCATTGCGTCAGGAGTACACGATTAGTTTTGAATTCACATTTGCATGAAATTTAAAGAAGTTCCTTCTTTGGTGGCCGGGAATGTGGGAATTAGAATAATTATATAATCTTGCCTGCATTTGAACTACAGGATTTAATATTACAATTTTCGAGCATGCATTTAAATTTCACGAATTAAACAGTAGACAATTAAGGATTAAGATTAGGACTACTCGACTGTTATACACTTACACGAACTACTCGAATTACATGTAAATCATTATGGACAAACGAATACACAGTTGCAAACCGACCAGCGATACGAGTGCACACAGTCTCACTTCAATCCTCAAAATATATCACAACCACCCCCTTTCGTGAACATTTTCACAAATGGTTTAAAGCCGATGGCGAAAGGTCCCACCGCACCGAACCGCTGGGTTTCAGGCTGCTGTTTACTTATTCATTCGAAGGCTAACTGGGCAACTGTTTTTGGGGATGAACGGAATTAAAAATTGGTAGCAATTCCAATGAACCACTCGATTAAACGTAAACGAGAAAGGTGTTTCGGCCGAGGCGGCGCGTCCTTGTTCGCTTTGGCCAGTAAGTCCTTCAAGAGAAATATTTTATGAATATGATGGTAATATAGGACCTACCTCACACACTCTCTTCCTCTCGTTCCCTCTCTCTCTCTCTCTCTCTCTCTCTCTCTCTCTCTCTTTCGCTCCCTTGCTCCCCGAAACTCTCACAATGTCCTTTGCAGATACTGTTGCTGCAGATGATGATTCTGGATTTGTTACTGACTCCAGGAACACCGCTCATTGCTACCCGGGGGTTGCCCTGCCAAAGTAAATGCCAAAATAAAAGCATTTTCCGTTTTTCTGGTACAAACCCTGCTGCCATATTAATGGACAAAGCCAGAAGCGCTTGTCGTGGTAGTGGCTCTGGTGGTGTTCACGGAGCCCACGAATTTGTAAATGTCACCGAGGCGAGCGGTTGAATTATTAATGCAGGTTAAGCACGGGCCATAAACAGCTTTACGGGGTGGAAAAATTAATTTTCCACCCCGCTTCCCGCCTTTTGGGCTAAAAATGGGGAGGAACAATGTCCCCGACCAGCCCGTCTGTCTGCCTGCATGTGCAACTGTCAACTGCACTGCAACTGCACTGCGATGAAAATTGCGATGCAAACAATGCAACAGCTTCCCGGCGCTGGCAATAAGCAAGGGTGTAACGGTAGGGAAAACGGGCGTTCGTTTTGGGGTTTCACTATGACCTTCGAAATATTTTATTAGCAAAAGTCGTTAAACAAGGGCTGCGTTTATTGTGTTTTGTTGAGACGCTTGGCCAATGATGTTGCTAAATGGTGGTTTGTGGACATCACAGAAGGACTGATGAATGAAGGGGACGTGGGTATTTTGGTAATTTTGGTTTGAATTAGAATTGAATATAGCATTTACAACGTTGTAAAAATTTATGATGCTGTAAATGGGAATTTCAAAAGAGCCCAGATCCTAGGAATAATCTGAGGATAAAATATTTTATTTGGCAAACTTATAATTGAAATCATGAATACAAAATTAGTGCTTTTTATTCTCTATTTCCGTATTATTCAATAAAACAATAAAAGTACCTATAAAGAACAAGTTGTGAAAATGTAATTCTTCCTAACATTGTATGGCGAATTGCATACTTTGAGGCGTGATTTAAAAGTTCTTTCGCTAGCCTACAGTAAGGGTGACAAATGGAGGATTATTTGTCAACACTGCTTCCAGTTACACAATCTAAGCTCAACCCGACATCTTAAACTCGGCTTCTAAGCAATAAACGTGCATTTCGGATGCAGCGATACATATATCCCGCAATACATTGGCCACAGCATTGTGCAAGCCAGAAAAAGTAGCAAACATTACCAACCACAAAACAGATGTCCCTGCATGGTGTGGATGTTGTTAAAATTTTATAATACTGCAGCTAAGGCCCCGGAATCACTTTCAGGACGGTTCCAATAATTCACCGTGTTTCTCCCGCAGAAGCCATGAGATGAAGTTTTCGGAATCAGATAACTACACCACACGAGCGTCCTTGCGAGATTTCCGAAACTGTCTCATCCTCAGTCTTCTGCCACAAATGGCTCAGGATCTCCGTGCTTAAATTTGGATCGTAAAGGCGATGGCCAGCAGGACCGGGTAGGATTTGTGCACACCCCACAACCAAATGACCGAACGACCGCTCGTAAGTTAGCACTTACAAGTGCAGGGACATGTGTTTATGATTTGTAAATGACTCCCACTGATCCGACGGTCGACCTAATCGTTGGGCAGGGAAGCCATTCTCTAACATGCAGACGCCCGAAAGCTCCAGGAACCCCTCAAACCCCGAAAAGGGATATAAAAACTACAAACCCGAAACCTCCGGTACAGCACACTGACGGTGCAGTTTTTCACATTCGAGGTTTTTCGCCCCTATCAAATCGGATCGGCCGTAACTGGTTGCCTACCGAACCGATGGGCAAATTCTCCACGGACATCGGAAGCGAAATGAATCAAACGATATATGATTGTGCAATCACGAAAAAGACGCCTACTTGCAGACGGCCCTCGACGGGTCGACTTGTTCTTGGCCAAGGATATGGTTATGCAACGCGTTATGTAAACAATGGACGGGCGGAACCGAAGGCGATCACATTTTTCATTCATGTCCCTACCGAGCGCACGAACCACCGAGCAGCAAGCTCACTGTGGTCGTGACATTGGGCGAGCGTTTGTGTGCGTATGTTGCGGACGACCAATGGGCCTCGTTGGAACAAGGGAATCATGGGGAAGCGGTGTGAAGGGTGGAAGGACCAAAGATTATGGTTACGGGTTTAGAAAATCACAAACGAGCCGATGTTACGCCACATGGTCCGGTCGTTACGGTGGAATGGTCAGTTCGGTGTCCTCTGTCTTGGGGAAACACAAAACCTAAGTCCAAGAATGTAATTTAAAGGGTTTCTCTGTATGCTCTAGGTTGCTGTAGAATGAATTTTGAATCATTATTAAATTATTAAATGAGAAGCGTTCAAAAATGTCTTGGTAATAAAAATGTGAAAAGCAAATTGCATAACTTAGGGTGCTTGTTTAATTTGTCGTTCGAAATGTCGGTGACCCTGAGCAAAACCCTGTAAATTTAAGAACTGCACTTCACCAAACAAAGGGCCGATTCGCCTGAATGGCTGTGTTATGTTTTATTATACTGTTTAAAAAGCAATAGTTATTGCACTAGCAAGAATGGACAACCATTTTCACATAATTAAGATACTGAAAACTTCCTGCATTTGTTTCTGCGAATCAAAAATATCGTTGTGAAATGCCACAAATGGGGACGATAGGGGGTTGAACACATCCAGGACACACAACCCCAAATCCGGAAGTAGTAAAATCGTATCTTTCGCTATTGTTTTTTTTTCTTCATTTCCAATGGGCGTGTGTGTGTGTTTGTGTTATCTGTTAAAACAGCCAGGATTAGTTCCGGTGGTAGATAACGTCACAGCCATTGACTGTTGATGAATCGCGGTTTCCCGTGGGCGCGTGGCTGATGGGAGATTGAGATGGACATCCTTCACGTTCCACTCGAGCTAATCCTGAAGGTTGCGGCTAATGGACGCTGGAAGGGTGACAAGCAAAACAAAAGCCAAGCGGACTAAAAACAACAGCAACAGTGAGAGCAAAAAAACAACCCAGGATGCTTGAGAGAAGAAGAGTTTGTCCGAGTCGGTTGAGGATGCTGCCATTTGTCACGCTCGTGCTGGCGGACGACTAGCTGACTTCAATTTTGTCGTGGGGTGGACGGGAGATAAGCAAGCAATATGACCAGCAAACCATGACGGAACATTGGATCGAATGAAATTAGCCACCGAAACCGTCACCGTCACCGGCCATTTCGAATAAGATAGACTCGGCGTGTGTGTGTTTGTGAGCGATGTGAGAGATTGTGTCTCTAATGACGGAACAATGTGGTTGGGGGGGTGTACTTTTAAATAATCCTCCTCCTTCCCGAGCACACAGCACTGAGCAGCACTTGACTTCGGGCTAAGAAGGACTATCCTCTAATTTATACCACCACACCGAGAACGGGGCCGAGGTGCTAAATTGTGTGGTCTTGCTGGCGCATGCAAGATAACGTGCGGATATGCGGATAATTGGCCGAAATCGCCGAAAGGATCCCCCGATAAGCCGTAAAGCAGTAAACTAAAACGCATGCCGAAGCGCCCGAAGGTGACGCACCGTTAGGGCTGAACACTGATTTTTCGCCCAAAAGTCACGTCCGGGCCATTTGTCTAATTTTTCAGCTCCGTCAAACAGACCAACCACCCGGGACGTTCAATTTCGGGCGAAATATTCTGAGTTAGGTTGCAGCGAGTATACATCCAGAAGGACCTGAACCTGTCTCCGCGCAGATTGGGGACAGTGAAAAATCTTTCGGACACAATCTTTGGATAGTTTAGGACCTTGCATCAACTTCGGGGCGAGATTTGGAGGTGAAAAACCAACGTTGCATTTTCCGGCATGGTCAGCAGACACCGTTCCACCTGATGTGCTCTGGAGCGGTCCTGGTTGGCGTGCGGATGATGAAACACAGAGGTCTCCGTTAATGAGATTTACGTACAAGAGCGCTTTGTATGATGATCCCTTTGTTGTATCATCTCACACCTCTCGTACAATCGAACAGGATCTGGCCGTGTTTGGAGTTTTTCCCCCTATCAGGATTCCTCTTCCTTCTCGCTCACTCTTCCCCAGGACTGCTGGTGGATAAAATTACGAAACACTTAACCCACTTGTGGCCGGCAATAAATTACACACACAACACGCCTGGCGCCTGTTGGGCCTCGGGAACGTATCCTCCTCAGGTCCAGGTCCGTCGACCGTCAGGCTTTTCAACAACATCCTCCAGCGATCTTTGACGTGCGGTGGCTCTCCCGAAGCCGGACCCCCGGATTCGAGCCGTAAATAATGCTGTCATCGAAGTTAACAGCATCGGGACGGTCTCGGGCGTACGCGGTTTGGCGCGGTGGAGGCGTTAGGTGACAATTTATGGTCAGCCATTAATTTTACCCGCACAGTGAACCCTTTCGATTTCAATCAAGAAGGAAATTGTTTTACCTTTTTCCCCGGGAACGTGGCGCTTCGGAGGGGTAAAGGATCATCCCGGCAATGACCGCGAGGTCTGGGCCAGGTGGTTAAGTCCAATATCTTTCTTAGCAAATGTTGTTTGGATTGTTTTAGACACAAAAACACATCTTGAAATCGGCAATTTCGGCTTTTCCAGACACTTTTTTTGTGGCGATTCTGAATTGAGATGGAAAATGGCGGCCAAAAATCTGACCTTCTGCCGGATCGTTCAGAGGTTCGACGTTTTATGACCATCCGTCCATCCCCATTCGCTTCATAAATAACGTCCCACGGTTTAAAATTACCTTTCCTTTCGTAGGCCTTTTCGAAGATTCGGCGGGCTTTCGCTTAAAGCAATTCCTCCCCAGGGATGGATTATCCAGGTCAGGAGTTTTACGATTTAAATACCAACTTTCGGCTCTGCCAAGATGCATACAGCAAGGAACTCAACGTCAGCAGCGAGTCCTTTTCGTCCTCTTTTTATTGCCCGTCTCTAGAAAGCAACGAACGGAGCTGTGTTGTGACTCTGTGTCCTATGGAAATTGAAGACTTCTGTTGGCTTCTTCGGTGGAGTTTATGGTCGTGCCCATCCAATGACCCAATGTCACCAAATTATGGGTGATAAAATGTAGTAAAAATTGTTCACCAAACGTACCTGAATGTGTGTCCCCGTTTTATCACTCCGATTCCCCGACAGCTACTGTGGATGTTTATGAGCAAGAAGTGTCCCCGGGTACGAACGGCTGCACAAAACCGATCGAAAGGTGTCATGGAAACCGTTGTCTTATTTATTTCACTTATATGACGCGCACATAAAATAATTCATCAACATATATTCTTCACATAAAAGTCACGAACCCAGGCAAAAAAGCAAGGGAAATCCGTCGGAAATTGAAAGAGACCCATACATTACGCAGTCACACATGCAAATGCGTTACGTTCCGGGAATTTCTGGATCTGACTGTTTTGACGTTTTTCCGATTTTTTTATTCTCCCAAAAATGGTTAAATTTTCTACGAGCTCATAAGAAGAACTCCAATCGATAGGAAAGTATGTTGAGATAAATAGAAAAAAGCGAGAGAAAAACGCATACCACATCGTCTCGGCAAGAATGTCTCGTCGGTCGTAGCAGGACGATGCTGTACGGGAGGTTAATCGAATTCTAATTTGTAAAATATGTGTCTCACAATCGGCGGCGACACATGGAACACTTCCAAGACTTCTTGCTTTCTGTGCTGGAAATAAAAGCAAAAAAGCCACCCCGAGAGAGAAAAATGGCTGAACGGAATTTGAAATTCCGTTTCCCACCCAAACCCATTTCACCCGACTTTTCTCTCTCTCTCTCTCTGTCCACCTTAACCCTGGGTGGGAAATCTGATGTTCTTCGAAAATCGATAAAACCGTTTCGCTTCGGTAGCTCGTATTCCGAATCTAATTAGACGCATCTTCCGATTGTTCTTGTTCCTTTTCTTTTAAACACAACGCTAGCAGCCAGCTTTTCTATCTTGCCTATCTGACAGAGTCTTTGGAATATCGAATCTTAATGCCCGGGGAATCCAGCTCGGTGACGGTTTTTCGGAGGTGTCGAATTTCAAACGGATTTGCTTCCGAAATGCCGAACAACCGATCGCAATCGCGTTCGAGGTGAATGTCCCCGTGCAAGACAAGAGCTACCACCGATGGGGCTTCAACTCATCCACGCGCGAACGGGATTAATTTTCACCGATGGAAAGCCGTTCGGTGCGCACGCGAGCATGATGGGCCCTTTACAACGTATGGAAAATTTCTCTCTGAAAATTAGGTAAGAATTTCCCTCATCGGGACCTCCGCAAGCATGTGACCTTTTACACCTCCCGCGTCTTCACGCTGCACCGCGGACATGTTTGTTTTCCCCCGGACTGTTTGCGGTTCTCGAATTTAAAAATCGTTAATTAAAGACACGTGGCTGGGGATGTGAGCGAGCGTTTGCTGGAATTTGCTCTCGGCCGCAGCTCAGATCGGTTTCATACCATGGGTTCGATTTCGCTTCAGCTCCACCGTTTGGCCACAGTATGTGAAACTGTTTGTTTTGAAATTGTGGCCACGTCAACGCCGCGTAGGGTCATGTTTCCTGCGCCAAGGTTCCAACGCGTTCGGTGTGGTGGTTTTCCAAAAAAACAAAAACTCCTCGCCCCGAGTCGATCTCGCGGAACGATCTGCTGACGCTGAGATGGGCGTTGGGATCTTATTTCTGGCAGTGAATTAAATATTAATCCTTCACATCGCTGTGGCAGGGAGTTTATTACACAAAGACATTAGTCGCCAGTTGAGGCTTCTGGGTTCGTGGTTCGGCCTAATGCAACCGAATGCATTCTGATGAAGGTAAATCGAAACATGTTGTGCTGAATGTGATACCCTTTAATTGGAGCAGCCTGTTTAAATTAAGAAGAAACAAATAGATGGTTAGACGGTGAACCTTACAGCATTATTAAAGGAATTGCAATTGTTTTGTTCCACGGGGAAGATTTGTCTTTGCGGCTCTTTCAACTTTAAGATAACAGTTTACCCTTCGGTTGGATTAATTTCCCAAGACAAGAATAATGATCGATCTTCAGAAACAAGACTCCGAAAACCTTTAAACAGCCCACCAAACTGAACTTCAGGCTTCAAGTTTTTGCTTAACCCAATTTCCATGTTCGCAGAAGTCATTTATTTTCGGGATCACAAACAAAGCGAGCTCCGGTTTGCCCTAGTGACATTGACTCTCGCAGGGCAGGACCGAAAACCGACCGAGGGTTTACCGTCAAAATAGGCCATCAACGCATATTAATGTAAGGAGCAGCTTATTTGCTGATCGAATTTGCGAAATTCCATCGAGAACCGGACCGGAACTGGAAACCCATCGGCAATCGATTTATCTGCCCGAGTTGACGAGAACCTCCGTTTGCGGCCCGCGCAGACCAGATCCCAACCGGGCACCCTCGTTCGATAATGCGTGGCAGCTTGGTACGGGACAGGATCAAAGGGAATTTCAAATCAGTTCCACAACAACTTCCACAGACACTCCCAAATGCCCCTCCTTGGGGTCGAAAAGTTGTGAATTTGTCCAAAAACCCGATCCGAAATTAAAGTCCATGCTCTTCGGCGCCTTTGCGGACGAAATCCATCAGCTTTCCGGATACGAAGCATTGGATGGCAATTCCGGGTGGCCATTAAATTTCAATTGACAATGTAAATTGATTTACGTTTCGGACAACGCGGACCTTCGGTTGCCATAAGCACCTGTCCGGCGAAGCTTTTACGAGATACTTTGTGGCATTCGGCACATATGCTAATGAGCTGTGGCAGAGCGGGAGTATGGATGAGCGTTCCATTCCTTTAAGGACCGAACCGGTCCTTAACCGAGCCGCGTTACAAAACGCACACATTTTGGATCTACCGACCAGGTACGGCCCAAAAACCGGTAGCCGACGAACGCTTGAAGGTGGGAACACAAGAAGGTGGGTGATTAATTTGGTTGCATCTCCTCGGGGCTTCGGCCTCGGTCCGACCGTCGCTTCTTCTTCGTCCCATTAAATGAAGGTGATTATGCCCTCATTAATTGCATGTCCGACATGTTTCTTGCCGTTTGCGTTGCATCAGGTACGGCCGATCGCACTTATGCAGATGCAGACCCTGGTATGTGCAGCCGGTTTTGGGATGATGGCAGTAATTTACCAGTAGTCAAATTTAATCGCCATATCGTCACGGCATCTTGCGCCCGGAATTTTGTCCTCTTTCCGCTGGCGTTAGGCCGCAGAGATCTAGAAGATGTATTGTGGTTGTTGCAAGGGATGATGTTCCCGGGGTGCGCTTCCTGTTGCGCTTCTCCGTCCCGGTGGAGTTAGTTGCAATTCTCCCGTGGGAGTTGTATCTTGGGAGGCAGGTTGTGATTAGTTATTTAACTGTGCTTGCGGACAAGTAACAAATGTATTTCCGGTCCTAAAGTAATGGCGGTTCCACATGTCATTTGACTCTGGATTATCGAAGTCTTGTACAATGAGAAAGTAAGCCGTATAATATGGGCATTAAGGGCTACAAATATTTCTGAACTTAAATTAATCTGGAAGTAGTTTTGATATGTCTTTCACCAAGTCAAAGCTATGTAGAAATTATGTTAACATAACAAGCTACAAAGTAACAAAACTTCTCCTTTAATTGTATTTGTTTTGGATCAATATCGAACCGGAATGTGATCAAATGTCCAGTAGCAATATGAAACCCAGTCACAAAAAGCAACCGAAGCAAAGGTCGATGAAGTGTAACAAATCAAGAAGGGAGAAAACGATAATATTACTCTTCTGTTTTCCCTGCACACTTCCGGCATGATTTTTCTTCGCCAGTCAGTATTGCCGGCAAACGAAAGAAGAAGTGCTGTTAAATTGATCCTTAAGCTTTCTTTTTCGGGCAAACACGGGGAAGGAAAACGCTCAGGAAGCTCCGATAAAATAAGCACACAATCGAACGACCCCATCGAGAACCGTTCCGGACAACGAACCTGTTGAAATATTGATTGAATTGTCGTTTCCACTTTGGGGTCCAGTTTTTACAATTACATGCTCACCAATCTTGACAGGTATATTCCATCCCTTTACTTCGTCCAACAAGAGGGGATTTTTTTGAGGGGATATACCGAAGGATGCCCATTTTCTTGAGGGAGTGGGATCTATGTTTATCAAGGTTTGTGTGTGTGTGTGTGTATTTTTCAATTTTTCACAATACCAAGGCGTGAATATGTATGATGGAACAGGAAGGTTGTTGTTTGCCTTTACCAACTCCCTCACAATGCACGGGCCCTCGCTTTTCCTTCCTCGTTGCGAGTAATCGTAAATAAAGATTTCCTTTGGGAAACTAGCAGGCCCAGCATCAACCGGAAGGAATCGCCCTCTTGCAGACGCTCAGGATGTAAAACAATTTCAAGTTACCGTTGGTTGGAAACAGGCGCAGGCTAAAGATTTCGGCAGCAGCAACACTCACGCAGATAGGAGATGAAAAATGTATTCCAAGTCTAGATTCCCACGGGAAGGATAAACCGTGCGCGGAACAAGCTACTCCAGTCGGTTAATGTCCTGAAGGAGAACAGGAGCGCACTTTAATAGCTGGCAGCGATTAACAAATTAAACAGTTGGTGATAGGTTTTCCCGGGAAAATAGGGAAGTAAGATAAAGTTATCACTATTAAATGACTGAAGTTAGAGAAACTTGGAATGCATTTTTATGCCCAATAATCAACTTGACTAGAGCGAAGCCATGTGCGAACATTTAAATCATCGGATCTGCATGTCACCCACAGCAATTCGTTCACGATGAATTCTAGCTCAATACATAAAATATGATTGCGAACAATGTTACTCGTTACCTGGCCCGGTCATTAGTGGCGTTTGTCATAAACTGGTGACAGGAAAAAACGTGGAAAAAACAGGAAAATCAACCTCATAACGCTTGCCACCCTACCAGGCAAGGCCAGTAATTGCACTAATCGATATTCCCACAGCCAATTAAGCGCCCAGTTGCATCGGTATTCGGCAGGTGGCATTCGAATGTTCTATTTTTGTGATGCGACTGGTAGAGTTGGTACCCACGACTCGTCAACTATTTGCCATTTGGCAACCGACCGAAGGGGGAAATAAAATATTTGCATGATAATAAAGGACGAAGAATTGTTTGCATGAATTTCCCATTGTACTGTGGGATGGAAAATTGATAAAAAAATATATAATAAAAATGGCCCTACTCTAGTTCTGCTGAACAAGCAAATCAACTGCGCTGAACGATGAAAGCACGTGTTTGCGCGATGAGTTGATTATTGTGATGACAATTAGAGGTCAACTGAACTGTGCGGTGCAGACGGACGGACAAATTATTTTCTAATTATCAACTCCTACTAGTAGTGCGTTCTTTGTTTTTTTTTTGCGCTTAAATCATACAAACACTAGACGAGGGTAAAGTTATCCAACCGAAACGAACGTAAACAGTATGCTGCACCATAAATTCAACAAATTCACTGCATTCAATCACCGTGACAGTGCGGTCGGTGACCATGTGGCCGGTAGACCACCGGCAGTAACAAGCTTCACTCCTTCATACCCCGGGTAATATCCACCTCGGTAGGTGAATTAATTACTGGCACTGGGAATGAGGTTCGCGCGATAGGTGAAAATTCCTTCCCGTTTGTGAGGTGTAACAGCGTTGGTCTGTGTCTGTTTTGGAAAAAAGGGGTGAGGTCGACCGGGATGACCATTGTGTTATGTTTATGTTTTTGAAATAACGTAATGATATTTTTACTTGCTGTTGGAAAAGCGAATAGAGGAAGTATACATTTAACAGAAATAACTAAATACAAAACAACATGAAACAATAATAAAACTAAGCTTAAAAGAGCCAAATGAAAAATATAACTAAGTAAAAACCAACCAAATTATAAAAGTAGGAAAATAATTAAGAAAAATAGACAACATTAAAAAGAAAGAACAAATGAGGAAATTATTATTAAAGAGGAAAGCAATACGAAATATGGTAAGTATTTTTTAGAGACAAGAAAAATTAAAACTCCAGCTTTACATCAAAACTAGACAAAGTTAGGAAAATGTGTAAAGAAATAAGAAAAAGGAAAAATGAAATAGAGAAGAAAAAGCAAGAGAGGCATTATTTAAGAAGAGCGCTCATTGACGAAATAGTGCGAGCTAACCCTGCAACCTTACTAACCTATTGCCCACGGGAGCGGTTGACCTTTTAGTTTCAACATAACTTTTGATGTTTATTCTACCCATGAATGTTTTCCTCTCGGTAAAAATGCACACATCAGGCGATCGAATGGAAATATTTGTTAAATTATGTACCCCCCGATGGTTTTCCGTTCTGCACGGGTACGGTTGACCCCATGTAATGCATCACTGCATCTCCGCCCTCTCCTATGCCTAGCAAAGCCACGCGAGGTACAATAAAGTGCTTTCGGCTGGAGAGCGAAAAAAGGTCCCAAACAACGGTCGATGCAGGAGGTGATGACCTGTGGTGGAGTGCGCGTGTAAAGCCGTGTCATTTCGTACGCGTGCAGACTGGAAGGTTCAACCCTAGTAATCCTAGCCTAGGTGGTGAGGTGAATTTATTTTATTTCCATTTCCAGTTTACCTCGCACTGACCTCACACCACCAGTCAGTCCTTGGGGAACCCCACCGCTTAAGGATGCTTCTTCATTCAAAAAACGAGAACCAACGACCAGTGTCCTCGAAGACCTCCAGTCTACCATCCTTGAACAGTGCCAGGCAACCAGTAATTTGAGTCAATGTCGATGGATGTGTGCGTAAGTGCGTTCTGTGGTCATAAAATTGAATGAGCCCGCGATCGTAAAATTGGGACGCGTGGGCACGATCGTCAAACATCCGAACGACATGGCCGGTAATCCATCTCCCAGGGCCTCGTGACGAAGGGCAAGACAGGCTCCAATCAGCGACAAGTGTGACTTCCTTCTCGAACTGCAATTCGAGAACAGAATAACAATCACTTCCTACAAATGGCGCGCTACGCCAAAAACCCGAACAAACGCGACCGGAAATGGACAAGTTTTTGGTGTATTTCTTTCTGGTTTGTAACGAATTCTGATGCGACATGCTGCATACGAACATGTCCCAAAGTCTGTCAATACGCCATCACTGCAATGAGGAAGGAATGCGGCACTTACAACAACACTTCAAAACGTAAGTCTCGTTTCATTTGAAGTGGTTGGGACGAACCGAGGATATGATGATGTGACGATTAAGCTGTGTAAATCGAGGTCTGCTGTTGCGAGGATCCCGTTCAGCTGCAATCCTCTGGGACAAACTGGTCTGTTGAGGGAACCGATGGGACCGGCTGTACTGCATCTCACACGGGGAATAGATACTTTGATCTCTTGAGCAAACGATGGTTGACAGCCAGGGGTTTGATCTTAAGAGCGGGTAATTATGGCAGCTGACGTGCGTTAGCTTTAAAACATTTTAAAACATTGTACTGATTCCTAAGGACGGAAACTTTGAAGCTTAGTCGATAATTAATGATCTTATCTAGCGTAAAGTACTTACAAATCCTTCTACTTAGCTATAGGCTAAATGAAATTCTTTATTTATTTTATTTGAAATTATTTCAATCGTTATATTAACATTGAAATGCACGTTGAACTCCTGGCAATAACATTAATCACAATCGACCATTTATCAAAACAAAATCAATAAAAATGGCACGCAGATGGCACATTTCTCTTAAAATGATGGTCGAATGTTTAATTCCCAACACACACTCCCACGGCACGAACGCTCCAGGGACCAAATGAAGCCAGTGTCAAAATATTTTCCTTCATCATAAAATCACCCCAAATAGAGCTTCGCAAACCCTTTACCAATAGTCCCAGCCAGCAAAAAAGGCCACCGATGATCGTTTATAATCAGTTGCACTTTATGCAAAATCACCCACAGCCAGCGTTTGGCAAAAGCAGCCAGCTGCTTAGGGAGACAGGCGAAGAAAAAAATCATTTATAAATTTCTTTTTGCTTTGCTCTGTCTAGCCTACCCCATCCACAGTACGAAATTGTTTAGTTGCCTTAAAAAGGGTAACAATTACAACCACCGGAAGCCAATTTTGTGGGCTTTTTGTGGTGTGCAAAAGGATGCTTACACCGGTGCTTTAGAATAATGAAAACGGAATCCTGCCAAACAGCACCCACATGCTCTTCTATTTATTTGGCAACAGTTAAAACTTCCCGCTTCCCGGCAGCAGATGTGACGAGGGGAAATTTAATTCTCAAAAAAATAGAACTTGAAACTCATCCCTCTAGCCGGGTATCGCTGGCAAGAATCCTTTACTTTACTATCCTCCTAGTTGTTCGCAGGCCGCGCCGGGTAGGATCTCAAAAAGCCATCACCGAAAACCGCAAACCCTGTGGACAAAGGCAACGAATGGGCTCGTCTACGTCTCTCGACACGCATAAATGGTTGGCACATTGGGCCTGCGACATCCAGCGCATCATCATCATTTGCCAGGATCTGTGGGCTGCGTGAGTTGACAGTTTTTTACCTGACAAATTTGGGATCCCTAATCGAACCGAAGCGAACCGAAGCGCACGGAAAAGAGCATTCCGAGGAGGGTGGAATCGATCGATCAGCCAAGCCGTAGGACCGCTCAGCACGGCCGTACCTAGTAGTAATAATAATGGCAGGACAATACCGTCCAACGTACCGCCATTCGCCTAATCCCGTCGATCAAAACCGTTTTCGCCATCATTATGAGGCTTGCTGCCTGTTTTTTTCCTCCTCTTCCATTTGCTTCTCCTATTCCTACATTCGTTACCTTCTGTTTTGTATTGTTCCAACAGTTTTCTGTTCTTTTTTAGCCTTGCTTTTCGCTCTTCGGGGGCTTTGCCGTGTTTTTCGTGAATCCTATCTATGCTTTCACATCCACTTCGTCGCATTGTTGGTATTTACTAGGCTTAAGGATAAAATTTGCCGTTCTTTCCTTAACTGCGCTACATGTCGCTCGTCGCATCCTGTGCATTGGTTGGCCGCAGGCCTCAGGCCTAGTCCATTATCCCGGCACAGCATCCCGGGATGATCCGCGTGCTGGGAAAGGCAGCACACAAATCACATAAATAAATGAAAACAAGGACCTTTGCCATTGGACTTGGAATGTGCACCACTTGCAAGAGGGAATGAGAGAGCACGAGCGAGATAGAGTATGAATCTGTCACATTATCCAAGGACGCTTCCAGGACGTGTGTCCCGGTCGACGCTTGCAAACTGCGACAAATCGGCAAGCGGAAAGAAACACCGCTCGACGAAGAGGTCCTCAGGAGAAGTAGATCGGATTCATACCCGAAATCCTTGTTTTGGTTCGGTCAACGTGGGAAGCTGAGGATCGACGGCACAAGAACAAGACACGAAAAGCGTCCTAACCGATGGGACGCTGTCAACAGGGACTGCCTGACACCGATCCGTTTGGCCGTTACGCCTTGCGAGCAGATAATTTCTGTGCCTTTCTTCCCTTTCGAGAACGATTGTAAAAATTAGATACGATGTCAATTGAAAGACGAGATGGATCCTTGCGTTTGGCAATGTCCCGCTTCTCGGGACATGGTGGTGGTTTTGTTGCAGAATGCCCTTTCAAATCTTTCGCTCTCCACTTGAGCCAAGAATTTCCAGGGTTCGGCGAAAGACGGGAAAAAACATGATTGCTACGAAATGATAAAAAACGGTTTCCACGCACAGTCCTTCGGTGTGATTTGTCATCCTTGCGACTGTTCCTGTAGAATTTTACAGGACCTCCTACACGTTGGCCGGCGAAGATCGTACCGAATAGCATTGCACACAGGAACATAAAGCACCAGAAGAAAAAAAAAGCATGGCTTCATTTTACCCTTGCCTGCTGACTGGTTGGCTGGCTGGCCGGGGCTAGCTGGACACCATCGAGCAGGAATTTGAGCTGATGTTTACAGTTTTTCAAACGCCTCATTCCATCGCGTCCGGCACTACGGATCGATGAAAGCTTGGGGCAAAGTTGTTGTCTCCTCTACGCAGCCTCGTACCGGAATAGCACAGATGGCATCGGCGGACGACAAGAGAGAGAGAGAGGGGGAGACAGTTTTCCACCTACTCCCGGGTTCCATCCTTATCAGCAACGGAACAGAAGGAAAACAGCTTGAACCGGTGCGGTGCAAAAGGGCTTTGGCTAAGGTAGAATAAAATGAAATAAAATAAAATGAAAGGATATCTTGTTGCCGGTTTATCTACAAAAGCGTCTCTCGGCTGTAAACACACACATTCACATCGAGCGGTTAGGAGTGTGTGTGTGAGTGCTTGTGTTTGTATTTTATGTTTCTTGAGCACATTACTTCCTCCTATGCGGACAGGAAGAAAAAAAAGGATTTTCTGCTTCTTTTCCAAGGTTTTTTTGCGTCTACTGTTTCTTTTGCATTTTTTCTACCCTGTTGTTGTTATTGAGGTTCACTCAAAAGAAAGATAAGCGAATTCAAAGCGATTGAAGTTATTCAAGCTCGCAAGGGTATGAAATAAGCTAAGACACTCAAGCAAACTGCGGCTGATTGCACTAAAAATAGACCCAGGACCAGTAGGTATGTCCTGTTTTTGCTGCTTCCCGTATCCTTTCACACCGGTAGCTCCAGTAGCGATCCTGGCCGTATGTGTATGTGCGTGGGCATGCATCAAAGTGAAAGCGAAAATTGTCACCTTTTTTCCCTCCAGCATACGGCCAATCGATTTCGGGCTCGATCTAGTCTAGGGGCTACAGACAGCACACGCCGGCAAGGACCGCGCTGTTCGACCATATGCTGCACGCGGGAGCATTAGTGGCGTCATATTTTACCTTGTCGCGTCGGTGTACTGTGTCTGCGTGTTTCCTCTGTGGTTTGTGGTTGGGTTCGGTGGTTGCTTCCTCGTGCACGGATGGATTTGTGCTAGATTTGGATCAAAAATCCTTTTTTTTCTTTTCTACTCGCCCACTTTCGCAGTGGCCGAGATGTCGCACGCATTTGGGGCCTACTTTGTGTCATCTCACAGGCCGCAGACTTTCAAGATTGATGATGGGTTAATCGAAAGCTGGAAAGCGTGATTAATGATGTGTGGCACAAGTACGCACTGCAATCTTGATTCCTTTTCGAAATTTTGAGGAAATATTTAAGGTGTCATTTTTAGGTGGCAAAATCCAGATAAGGAGGCTATTGGAAGATTCCGAATTCTACGCATTCACCAATAACGATATTATTTAAGTATAATCAATTAATTCAACCCTTCCAATAGATACATTCTCACACGCGCGAAATGAGAAATAAAGAAAAAGCCATTTTTCATCGCCAAGCGAAGTACATTAAACACTGAATGACTTCCAGATAAAAAGCACGTGTTAAGCATTATTCCACCGCACATTTCTCATCGCGCGGGAAATTAATTTTCACACACGGAGATGAAAGCGTGCAACTTCCAGAAAATTAATCCTTTCGGCTAGTTCGCACTGTTTTGGCAATAGATAAACGCATCGCTTAGAATCCTATAAAATCTGACCGCCGCCAGTGGTGATTCCGGAGGCGTTACGCTAATAACAGCTGCCATCCAGAACTATCTCACCTTATGCGTTGTCGATTAGAGCTATTGCCCACTAATCCTCGCCACGTGATCGAGTGGAAAAGAGAGCCCATCATGTCACGTGCCTAATGTTGTTAACCCCTTTTTTCTCTGTTTGGGATGAGTTTTGATATCAGCATCAGGACGGTGGCTTTCCTGGTGGTTACCGTAGTTTGCCTATTCGCTAAGAAAACCCTAATTTTTCAGCTAAGGTTTCATATGCAAGCAATCGGAAGGGTACAGTGTCGCGTCCCTGCCAGTCTGTCTGGCCACCGGCGATGAGATGATTCGTAGCACAAACAGTGCCGGGTGGAATGCTTTACCGAAAATGGTCTGCGGAAATCTTCTGTAACCCGGTGTAGGTCACGTTCGTGATTTTGATATTCGAGCAGCCTGATGGCGGTACCGTCAACATCGGTTGGCATCATGGTTAATCCTATCCGGCCCATAAATCAACTCCTTCCGTGTGTTCACCCTGGCTGGTGGTTGTTTGCTGGAGAACACTATGCGGGAGTCATGGTTTTATTTTCACTGGCCAAAAAACATCCAAAAAATATGCCAAAGATATGCTTCTACTTCATTACGACGAGAAGGTTTAATTGGTATTTAGAAGGATGTTTATCGAATAGCACACGAGGTGGAATTCTGTACGCGTTTTATTCCATATGTTCAATCGCTGTTCCCTTAGTTTGCGGTTCGTTCGTTAAAGCGGAACATTCACAACCGAAATAAACAAGAGATGCGATTCTCTCCCACACAACATACGCGGTTTATGATTCGAGTTGTTATGCTGGCTTTCTATCCCGTTTCATGTCTGCAGTCTCTTTATCACTCCTGTGCATGTTCTCTCTATGCGTTCTTCGTTATGCTCTCTCGCGTGTAAAACTACTCGAGTGCTCGATTGACTCATGACGAATGAAGTGAGAAGGTTGGTTGCGTTGCTTAAGCGAAAGTGAGAAGGAGAACGAATGAACCTTTTTCCCCTTCGTTAAAAAATTGCATAGTGAGAAGGTGGCGAAAGAACAGCATCTCACCGGGTGAGAAAGATCCTGTTCGAAATGCATTCGTGTTGAATGGAACAAGTGGAATGAATTTGAGAGGCCTAATCGACTTGAAGCGAGAATTTCGTCAAGATTCATTCCGGTTGTTGTCCCTTCAAAATTGTTTACCAAATTTAACGAGCCATGAGCCGTTCACCTAATAGTTCAACAGCTTGCGACTATTTGAACAATTCATGCTAAAATGCAAAGAGGAACAGTTAAAAATTTCACGACGCTCTGTCTGTTCAGAAGTCCTCTACACCCTGGTTGAATTTTTGTACTTCTCATTCCTATCTGCATGAAATACTTCAAGCCATCATCCCGTCAGGTAGACCGCTAAAATGGCAAAACATTCCGGTTGTGCGTGATCTGAATCTCCCATGCCACTACTCGAACTGGCCACTCACATTCACTCGAACGCCTGAAGCCAACACGAATGCATTCCGAAGCGTCAAGTGAGATGCTGTTCTTTCACCACCTTCTCACTATGCAATTCCTTCATCGAAGGGGAAAATGTTCATTCCTTATCTCTCTCTCGCTTTCTCGCACGATAACACGGAACACATCAGTGTTCTCTCTCGCTTACGCCACCATGAATGAAAGCATAAAATGCGTACAACATCGAAGCCGTAGCATTCGAGCTGTTCGAGCAGTTTGGAAGCACGAGAGAAAGAGCGAATGTAAGCGAAGTGCGAGGAGAATACGCAACAAACATAAACACGTGCGAGTGAGCGAAAGAGCATAAGACGGCGACAGAGAAGCAGCATAACAACTCGAAACACCGACCGTTTGGCGATCGGTAGAGTCAGAGAAAAGCGCATCTCGAGTTTATTTCGAGTTTGAACGCGAAGCCTAACGGACGTGCATGCAGCATTAGTTAGGAACAAAAACCGGAGACACCGGGAAACACAGATTGGAAACATAGCCGGGACAAAGTGTAGAGGAGTGTATGGAACTTTCCTGTTTCATCACAGAAGTGCATGGCTTATATCGTGTTCAAATACGAGAAAATTACCCAAATACGACGCTCGCGAAGATCGTAGTGCGACGTAGTAGTGCGGATTATTACACAGTTGAAAAGTCGGGTTCTCGAGTGCACCGTCGAGACAGCATAAGCAGTGTGTGTGGAAGAGCAGTGTGTGAAAGCGAGCATAACGAAGCAAAATCATAAAGTGAGGCTGGCTGGCTGGCTTGCTCTCGGGTGAAGTGAAGTGAAGCGGATTGGAAAACGAGTTTTTCCACCCTTCTAAGCAGTGTGAAAAAAGCGAGCAATATAAAATAAAAAAAACCTGCGCCGCAGTGTGGTGTGAATCGGTCTGTGTCCAGTAGAGAAGCCTCGAATGGACTTTAGGGCAGGACGTGATCTCTGAAGGTAGAAAAATCCTCAAACCAAACCCATTTCCATCATCAAACCCAGTTGCGTTCGCGTTTGGGCGAAGTGTTGTTGCTGATGAGCAAAAGGCAACGCAACGACGCAAGAAAATAAAGAAAAGCGCCTTGAGTGAGCTCTTGTTGCCTCGGTGAGTTTTCGTGAGGCCCGTAACAAGTGAGGAAGCAAGAGTGCGGTGCGGTGTTGCTGGAAAGGAAATCAATACCGCGGAAAATCTAATCCGTGTCTTCCTGTTTGTGTTGTTGGGTGTGTCTGTGTGTACGTGCGCTCGTTGCTGTGTGTGAGTGGCGTGGGATACGCTGGCGCTAGGAAAATGTTCCGATCCTGATGTTGGTGCTGTGCGAAAGTTAGAATATTCTTCCGAGCGTGTTGAGTGTGCGAAAATTGGCAGCACACCGGAGGCGCGCGCCGTGATGTGCTGGTGAGTGGGCAGAAAAGCTCCGGCATTCCCTTCCCTTCCGGCCTGCGGCAGGTGGAATGTGCGCGCGGTCTGCTGCGGTGGTGATGATTGTAGTAGCCCGCAGTTGTGTTCCGTATTGGTTCGGTTTGAGTTATCGGTTGAAACCTGCGGCCGTGTCTGGCCCGTGAGGTGCGTTTTAGGATAGGGCAGGCCCGTGCCGAATCCCTAGTGGCGCGAGGGATAGAGAAGAAGCATCGTGTGAAACGAAAAAGAGTAGAAGTGAGTTTGAAGGAGAATTCCGTTCGATAGGAGAAGAGAAGAGATACAACACACAGATCAACATGATGTATCAGCGAAGAAGTAGAACGTGTGCGGGAGGCGAATCCACCACGATGGTTCTAGTGCTCCGGTTAGCGGTGTTCGTGTGCACACTCACCCTGGCTACCTGCTCCCAATGCACGTGGGAGTACGAAAAGTCCAGCGTCGTGTGCCGGCTTCGGACACTCGAGCGAACCGGGCTTGATCTGCAAGGGGCAGAAGGTACCTCCCGGCTGGACATCGAGTGCAGTGAGCTGATTCTGTTCGAGAGTCAGCTTCCGCGGAACAGTTTCAGCCGGTTGGCGGCTCTCGGCGAGCTACGGATCGAGTCGTGCAAACTGCTCCAACTGCCCGAGGGTGCCTTTGAGGGTCTGCTGGCCCTGAAGAAGCTTAGCGTCAACACGCACAATTACGAATGGGGACCGGGCAAGGTGCTGGAACTGCAGGCCGGTTCGATGCGCGGTCTGAAGGAGCTGCAGTCGCTCGACCTGAGCGATAACAATATTCGTGCCCTGCCCGATGGTTTCCTGTGTCCCCTGACCGGGTTGAAGGTGTTGAACCTTACCAACAACCGCTTCCGATCGGCGGAAGCGCTCGGTCTGGCCGAGAAGACGTGTGCCGGTGGCTCGGAACTGCAAGCGCTTAATCTCGCCTACAACGAGCTGCGAGCCGTGCCGACCGGTTGGGGCGTTTCGAAGCTACGCCGTCTGCAGCATCTCAACCTCGAGTTCAACAACATCTCCGAGGTGCACGGAGATGCGCTGGCCGGTCTGGGTTCGCTCCGTACGCTCAACCTTAGCTACAACCATTTGGAAACGTTGCCGGCCGGTCTGTTCGCTGGATCGCGTGACCTCCGCGAGATCCATCTGCAGGGTAACCAAATCTACGAGCTACCCCGTGGGCTGTTCCACCGACTCGAGCAACTGCTCGTGTTGGACCTCTCGCGCAATCAGCTGTCCTCGCACCACGTCGACAATGGGACGTTCTCGGGACTGATCCGCCTGGTGGTGCTTAATCTGGCCCACAATGCCCTAACCCGCATCGATGCACGCACCTTCGCCGAGCTGTACTTCCTGCAGATTCTCGATCTGCGCAACAACTCGATCGGTTACATCGAGGACAATGCGTTCCTGCCGGTGTACAATCTGCATACGCTCAATCTGGCAGAGAACCGGCTTCATACGCTGGACGACAGGCTATTCAACGGGCTGTTCGTACTGTCCAAACTAACCCTCAACAACAACCTCATCAGCATCGTAGAGCCGAACGTGTTCCGCAACTGCTCCGATCTGAAAGAGCTCGACCTAAGCTCGAATCAGCTGACCGAGGTGCCGTACGCAATCCGCGACCTGTCGATGCTGCGGGCACTCGATCTCGGCGAGAACCAGATCGCACGCATCGAGAATGGCACGTTCTCCAACCTGAACCAGCTGACCGGACTGCGGCTAATCGATAACCAGATCGAAAACGTCACCGTTGGCATGTTTGCCGATCTGCCCCGTCTGTCCGTGCTCAACCTGGCAAAGAACCGTGTGCAGAACATCGAGCGCGGTTCGTTCGATCGCAACCTGGACATTGAGGCGATCCGGCTGGACGGTAACTTCCTGACGGACATTAACGGTATCTTTGCGACGCTCGCTTCACTGCTGTGGCTGAACCTGGCCGAGAACCACCTGGTGTGGTTTGACTACGCGTTCATCCCGAGCAACCTGAAGTGGTTGGACATACACGGCAATTACATCGAGTCGCTCGGCAACTACTACAAGCTGCAGGAGGAGATCAAGGTGAAGACGCTCGATGCGAGCCACAACCGGCTGACGGACCTTGGGCCGATGAACGTACCGAACAGTGTCGAGCTGCTGTTCGTCAATGATAATCACATTGGCACGATCCATGCAAACACCTTCATCGACAAGGTTAACCTGGCCCGGGTGGACCTGTACGCGAACGCGCTCAAGAAGCTCCAGCTGCACCAGTTGCGCGTGGCGCCGGCACCAACGACGGACCGGCCGCTGCCAGAGTTTTACCTCGGTGGCAACCCGTTCGAGTGTGACTGTTCCATGGAGTGGATGCAACGAGTGAACAATCTAACGACCCGGCAACATCCCAAGATTATGGATCTGCCGAACGTCGAGTGCATTATGCCGCACGCACGTGGCTCTCCGATTCGTCCGATTGTGTCGCTACAGCCGAAAGACTTCCTGTGCCGGTACGAGACGCACTGTTTCGCGCTGTGTCACTGTTGTGATTTTGATGCGTGTGACTGTGAGATGACGTGTCCGTCGAACTGCACCTGCTACCACGATCAAACCTGGGGCACGAACGTGGTGGACTGTGGCAATCAGGGGGCCGCATCCACGGCTGCTGCCGGTGGACTTCGGCCGGTGCCGATGGACGCGACGGAAGTGTATCTGGACGGGAACGACATCCCGGAGCTGCAGCACCATGTGTTTATTGGGCGCAAGAATCTGAAAGTTCTGTATGCGAATGCGAGTCATATCACCACTATTCAGAACCGAACGTTTGCCGGGCTGACGGCACTGCAAGCACTCCATCTGGAGGATAATGCACTGCAAAGGATCCACGGGTACGAGTTCGAGAATCTGGCACTGTTGCGTGAGCTGTACCTTCAGAATAACGCACTGCAAAGCATTGCCAATGGGTCGTTTGCTCCGCTGTACTCGCTGCGAGTGCTACGGCTCGACGGCAACAAGCTGGTAACTATGCCACTGTTCCAGCTGCAAGCTGCCCAAGGTAATCTGCAGGCACTGCAGTCGCTCTCGCTCGGTCGCAATCCTTGGAGCTGCCGGTGTCGGTTCCTACCCGAGTTGACCGCGTTCGTAGCGGACAATGCGGTGATCGTGCAAGACCCGCAAGATGTGTACTGTGCCGATGATGGTGTGCATCGTGAGCTAGACTTTAATGTGAGTGCCGCGTGTAGTGACTTTTACGCCGGACGTTCCGTGCTACCCGGTGATGGCCTATCCGAAACGTACATCCTGCTGATGGCCAGTGCGTTCGTGCTTACCTGCCTGCTGCTCCTGGCCGTGCTAGTGTTTGTGTTCCGTGAGCCACTCCGCTTCTGGCTGTTCTCGCGTTACGGTGTGCGTGTGTTTGGACCGCGGTGTGAAGATTCGGAAAAGTTGTACGACGCGATCCTGCTGTACTCGGCCAAGGACGCTGAGCTGGTGGCACGCAGTATAGCGAGTGAGCTAGAGAACGGGCGACCTCCGTTACGTTTGTGCTTACAGCATCGGGATCTTCCCGAGGATGCATCCCATCTGCAGTTGCTGGAGGCTTCACGTGCCTCGCGGCGCATTGTAGTGCTCTTGTCGCGTAACTTCCTGCAAACGGAGTGGAGTCGGTGTGAGCTGCGTCGCGCAGTGCACGATGCACTTCGTGGCCGTCCGCACAAGTTGGTGGTGGTGGAGGAGGGTGGTGGTGTACTACTAGAGGCGGAGAACGATGTAGAGTTGGTGCCCTATCTGAAGACGACAACCGTGACGCGAGTACGGCGTGGCGATCGTCACTTCTGGGAGAAGCTACGCTACGCCTTACCGGTCGAGGCTCCCTATCGTGGCAACAACTACACCATCGACCACCACGAACGGGTGAAGCAGACCGGTGCTGGAGGTGGTGCGGGCGGTGCAGGTGGTGCTGCTGGTGTTATGTTCCGGCAACCTCCTCCACCCGCCTACTGCCCAGAGATCGACGAGGCGAACTACTCTTCGGCGACGACGGCGACTCCTTCGCCGCGGCCCTCACGGCGCGGTATGGTGGAGGTGCCGACCCAGCGTCCACCGAGTGAACACATCTACTCGAGCATCGATTCCGACTACAGTACGCTCGAGTGCGAGAACATGGTGATGGCACCGGCCGGCGTACATCGACCGTCGTGGCGATCGGCTGGCGGACATCCCGTGCAGAACGGTGGCACGATGCATCATCCGCACGGTCCGGGTGCCGGTGGCCATCACGTGCAGGCGTATCTGGTATGAGACGGCACGCGAGGCCGCCGTCTGTTAAGTCGTTAGTCAGTAGGGGTAATAGTGCGTAGTGCGTCAACGAACGGATGCGGAACTGAACGGAAGTGCTAAATTTAAATTGTACGCGTGTGTATGTATAGCAGATGTAGAGAAATGCGTATCGAGTGCGTAATTGTAAAAAGAAGAACGAACCCGCTCTTAATCGATTCTTTAGTTAGTTTCATTTCATAAGACGCAGCTGTACATTGTAGACTCGTTTGTGTTACTATTATCTTTGCTTTTGTTCATCGCTTTAGTCCTCACGTTTAAGCCGTGTAAATGTATATGTGTATGCTCGTTTTTAAATTGTATTTAATTTTATTATTGCTCGAGACTCGGAACCGGATTCGGGTGGTGCGGGTGCGTCGGTTTCGTGGACAAAAATCCCCGGCTCCGTTCGCAATCCCCCGCTCGCCTCTGTCTCCTCTCACTCACACAAAACAGTCATCTCTTAAAGTATTACTAGTAGGGCAAACGAATACAAAATGGTTGACAAAAGCGTATGCGGCATATGACATGTTGATAGTTGATGGTGATGAACTGAAATTCGAAACACCCATCACTGGATCAGCCCTAGAGGCGCTCCAGAGCAGCGTGACAGCAGCTGGAACAAGAGAGGGTCTGTAACTACGCGTTGACGTGTTTGTGAATGCAGAAAGGCAAAGGAAAAGGAGAAAAAACTATTTGTGATATCGTATTTAATAAGTTTTAAATGTAATAATCGGTAGCGCGAGCGCAACACTGGGCAAAGATGAGGATTAGTCTAGCAAAAAATGAAGAGTAAACAAAAGGGATATGAAAATGCGAAGAAGGGAAGGTACTACCAATACAACTCGTACACACCAAACACAAAACACTCTAGAAAAGCGCATCAACTTTATTGGTGGGACTGCAGAGGGACTAGCAGCAGCGCACACGTTAGTTTGCAGGATAGGTAAAATAATGTTGTGGAACGGCGTGTTTCACACAACTTTACGTCAAAGCTCAAACAAAACACAACACAAGTGGAAACCTGCGACTGGAAGACCTGGAATAAAGGAATGAAGGATACAAAACTTTTGAAAAACAAATATGGCTTATTGTTTCGATTTCATTGGCATATTAGACAGAAAGAAGGAAAGAGCGGTTTTTGATGCGGAACTTTGGCGGTCGACGAATTGCATTTTAATTATAGCTCGGTTTTCCACTTTTCGTTTTGTTGTCCACCTCCTGCTCGTTCCGAGTCTCCGGTGAAACCCGGAAGCAGCAATACCTTTACGCAGGGACAGGTTTTTGCTGTCCGATTCGTCATCGTAGTCTTCGTAGTCCCGTCTCAAAAAAAGCACACAGGAAAAACTCAACTAAAAGGATAAAATGCCATTTGCTAGAAGGCCATAATTAACACTAAATGGCACACATACACACACGCACACGGACTGGGACCGGCCTCCGGAGATGCTCCGGTCCGGCGTGGAATCAGTGTCATGTGTTGTGCTGTCGCTCTCTGTGAACCGTCCCTTGTTTTTCCCTTCCATTTCCCAGCATGGATGGGCGTCAGCAGGCAGACCTTCCTTAATTAGTTTGCCATCCCTGTCTGGTCCGGTTCGGTTTCGATGTGTGCATTGCTTAGGTGCGTGAGTGACAGTATGGAAGGAACCGGAACACTTCCAACGGTAAGGAGCCAAGCCTCCTAACCCACCTCCCGGGGGTAGCCAGCGTGTAATTATTATTTAAATTATTTATTCACAACCTATTTAACGAAGGACGAAGATTTTCTCGGCACCAAGGAGCGTTTAGAACTTCAACCCACATGCCAACGCACACACGCACACGTGTAGAAAGCGGAGGAAAAAAGGCAGGACACTTGTAAACATACACATTTCAACGGTGGTATAGAATTAGTGAAGCAGATAATTGCTGTTTGAAACTGAAGCAACAAAAAAAAACACAACAGGACTGAAGGAACGAAGGCATGCAACCAATTGTAAAATAAAAAGTGGTAAATGAAAGGTAAAGGCTTGTAAATAGACGGTAGCTTATAGAACTGTTAAAAGCGAACAACCCCTGTAACATCCTGGAGCGAATGATTCCTTTCCTATCAGACTGACTTAGTGGTAATAGCGAAAGTGGTGGAGACAGGTGTCAGCAAGTGTGATGAAATCGTATCAGCAGAAGAAGTAAAACGGAAATCAGCAAGTGTGGTAAGACGAACAATTGGCAATAATTTAGAACAGAAAATCGCAAACAATACTGACTGCACATAGAACAGAATTAAATGTGGAAAATTGTAAAAAAAAAAACAGATAAATGTAAATAAAACGTTCAAGTAAGGCAAGAAGTTGCGCAAATAGAAAACTAAACAAAGAGAAATCGATTTACCAGAACCAGAACTAGTTACAAAAAGGAAGCAAAAGAAGAATTACAAAAACACTCGCAGAAAAAGAAGTAAAAAACAGATACAAAACCGGATGTTACTAAAGAGAAATAGAACAGTCGCGCTTTCATCACACGAGCGTGCAGCAGAGCAGCACGCCCAGGTTACCAGGTTCTGACTGTGGGCGTTTGTGCGGGACAAAAGTGGCCAAAAAAAACGTGGAGAACGAAAAACATAAGCGAAAAACCCCCCAGAACCGTTACATTCATTCTGTTCCGTTTGCCATAGGGCGTTGCTGTAGGATGCCAGGGGGGAGTACCCGATGTTGCACTAGATTGTTTTGGGTTCCTTTTTTCCCCCTCGCGCCACAACCCCAGTTTTGCAGTTCCGTCTATGTTTTCGCAAGGTTTGCAATTAGTGTCAAATCGATGCAGCGCAAATGCCAGACTGGACAGGAGGAAGTTGGCACAAAAAACTACACACAACAAAGAATTACAAAAAAGAACAGACAAAATGTTTTGCCTACAGCAAAGCTAACGAGTTGCAATATACGAACAGCTAGCTAAACAAACATAAAAAATGGGAGAAAAAGCAACAACAACAACAACAAAAAAAACCACTAACTCACTACTAGAGTAAGCGAACGAACAAAAAAGTCAAGTGTGTATGTAAAAATGCCACCATCACTAGCCGCTAGACAAAAGAAAAATCGCGCCCATTGCCTGCTCGAGAAAGGAATGTAACAAACAAACAAAAAAGCGTATATATATATATATATATATTAATATATTTTAGGGCTATGGACAAAACACATTGCGAATCGGTGGTATATATATATGAATGACAGAACAAAAAAAAACAGATATACATATATATACACGCAAACCACTCTATTATATACATATAAGAAATCAACGGCTACAGCGAGTACGCGAGAGATATTGATGGTTCACAATAAACCGCAACAAAACAAAGAAGATGAAGAAGAAAACAAAACACGTGAATAAAACAAGAAAACTAATTAATCAAACATAACAACGACTCTCGATTGCACTGGCTTTTATAGTTTGTTTTATGTTTCGGTTTTGTACGAGGTTTTGGACACAGTGCGTTTTGTGGAACCGTTCGAATGTGTTTCCGGTCCAGGTTAGCAGGTCAGAGGCGTTTCGTCACAAGTTCGCGGTCGCCCCTCCCCCGTTCTGTGGCATCCAAGTTCCGGCTGTCCAGCGCGTCGTCTCACCTCATTTTGTGCGTTTGTTTCAACTGTTTTGTTTGTTTTGTCCACTGCGTTCGATTTCCGCTTTGTGTTGTGTCGCTGTTGTGTCTGAGTTGACGTCGGTTCGTCGGGTTTGTGGTTTTTTTTTCACCCCTTTTTTCTATGCAGTGGAGACCTGGGTGAAAGTTTTACCTCCGCCGTGGCGCACGTTTGGGACCGGCCGTCAGCACCCACGGGTAAGTGTGAATATTTTAAAATTGTATCACTTTTTATGATCCGTCAATAGAGACCGATTGCAGTGGCGTGGCATTTTCGCGGAACCGGCAGGTCGGACTAGAATTGACCGGTAATTTGGGTCACTGTGTATGTTGGAGGGTGACCAGGAGGCCGTCGCCGGGAAGCATGGGAAATTTGGAGCCTAATTTTGGCTTCGGATCCGGTTGACGGAACTAATATTTTGGCTTTGGCGGCAAGTTCATCGCAATTGACACAGCGATTGGTGGTGGGTCACTTTCGCAAATAGGGCTTCCAGGAAAGAAATCGATACCCCCCTCATAAACAGCTTGGCAAAGTGCGAGCGAACGAGTGTGTGTGTGTGAGAGAGAGATAGATAGCGCGTACGGTAAAGATAGCTAAGTAGAACGGCAAACAAAAGCACGCCATGTTTGCGCAAGTATTAGCAACGAGCAAGTGATTATGCGTGCGTGCGCTGAGTGAATGTGTGTGAGTTAAGAATGGGAATCAGAGAAGATGAGTTTGCAGTTTGACAGTTCCCAATGTGCGTTCCGCGTCATTGCGTTGTCGCGTTTTTTTATCGGAGAAAAAAGGTGAAATCAGTTGAAATTATGCAACATACAATAGGTAGAACAGTTAACAAGCGTGTAGTGTTGACTTGGCACAAAAGTTCCCCGTCAAGCTTCGAGACTTCCCTCCGCCAGACACAGGACGCCAGTTACACGCATCATCCCGTGGTGAGTTTTGCGCCGTACAAAAATGATGTTTCCGAATTCTAAATTCTCCATTTTCGTTAAAGCCGCTTAAGCCTTTCGAATTGTACAACGGAGGAGGAACGGGGGAAGAGACCATCCCAGCCAGGGCGGCAAACGAACGACCGGAAAACACCCTGAAGCGGAATTGCAACTCTCTGGGCTGGAGTCACCCACCCGCCATCGCCGACGGTGTAAGTAAATATTGACTTTTAATTAAAACCTAATCTGAGACCTCTGTTTGTGTGTGTGTGTATGACTAGCCCGCGTGTCGTAGCCGTTTATGGGAGGTTGCGAATCGGATGTAGACAGGACCGGTGTTGTTTGTGTGCCGTTTTTTTGTGCCTGCTCGTAGGCTCCGTTGTTCATTGTGTTTATAGTGTGGAGTAGCTTCTTCACGGAGTCGCGGCTGCTGATGGATGGAATGTTTGTGCCGTGCTTTACCCATTGCCGAGTCCCGAAGAGTGGGCACATTGTTGCCGCCGGAAGTGGCGATCTCGGAATCATCAACACCATCCAGTACCGGGCGCGCTGCTAACTACGGCGGACCGGGGAACGAATTCGGTTATGGTCCGTAGTTTTCCAGCGTTTGACGGGGCTTTGGATGGTAGTTAGATGGTTGGATTTTTTTCTGTCGTTGTCTGGTGCGGGTACCGTACCGTGTAGCGCTGCACGGTGTTGCTTCCACGGTTGGGCAGGTTTATCTACTACAAAGTTTCGTGGGATGATGGAGACAGCCAAGGTTAGCGTGAAAGGTACACGCTGTAGAATGGGACAAACAAAAAGCAAAAAAAAACTACGAGCGAGAGAAAAAATATCCTAGAACCTATATGAGTTGGGTTTTAATCCATGCATCGTTCCGAACCGTTGGTCAAACGACCAAACGGTCAACACACGATCTCTCGTTGGTACAGGTCCACCTTCGAACCAGTCTACCGGGGCCTGTGTCCCAAGTAATAGGCTTTTTATTTGATTTGCACTGCCAACGCTTCGGCGAGTTCCTGCCCGAGAGACTCGCACTGCGTTGAAGCCGTTGCGTCCATTGCACACACTCCCCACGGACAAATGCAGTTGTGGCAGCTTGTGCTGAGGTATTTGAGATTGAGAGCAGATTGAGTTGCGATATGTGGAGCGGCACGGCTCCGATCAAGGGCAGACATTAAGCTTGGGCTTGGTCGGTACGCTGAAGCTGTGCACGAACTGTCGATCGTCACCGCCTCAGGGGCCTCTGGTCTCGCCGCGCAGTCGTTGGTCCTGAAGTTTCGGTTTGAATTTATCGACCGAAGCCTTCGGGAACGGCAACTTCGTAATGAACTGTGGTGCTTCCAACCCAGTGCCCAGCGGTTTTGCATAGAAATCCCTACCAACAATCAGAAGCCCAAACCGGTCCCAAAAAACCACAAAACAAGTGCACCGAGAAAATGCACCTTGGGTATTTGAAAAGGGGAGGGAAGTCGTAATCAAAGTTGGACAAAAAGTGGCAAAAAGTGTAACTACTCTCGCCGGGACGCCTCACGTCATTCGGCAAGTTATGGCATTCCAACGTAACACCACTGACCTACTCCGGTCGGGTGATGTCTGGAGGAAGATGGACGAGAACGGCGCACACCCAGAGCTTTTGATTGTGAAAGTTTGTCACAATCACTCTGCAACTGCAACTCACCGAGCTGGTTGGTTGTAACCTCCAAGGACCGTAGCAGCAAATCAGAGGCCACAATGGGGCAGAGTCAACGGCAGTTTGCACACTGCAATTATCCGCTACGGCTGTTCGTGTGCAGCAATCCCGGGCAAGTCCGTTGAAAGGTAAACTTTTCCTTCTGTAAAACGTGAGATTATCTTCTACCTCTTTAAAGTTGGGCCTTGCCGTTGCTTCAGTTCACTGTCAATCAGTGGCTAATTACAGACGCAACGCATTGGCGAGAGAAATCTGACAAATTATAATACTACGGCAGGAGCATGCTTTGGAATGCTTCTTCGGATGATAAGGAGATTAGACATTAAAGAATCATGGTGATTAGAACTGCTCGTGTATCCAAACGAGACATGGCTCACCGCGCACTCGGAACCGTTGTTTCCCCTCGCTCGAGTTCATTGACTGAATGACTGAACGCGGTATGCGACACATTGAAATCTGGACCGGGATCGTCCAACAACCGCTGAATGATAAGAGGTTAGTCTGATTGCTCTTGACATCCGTCACATGTCATATGGCGGCGCGAGGGTCAGTATGGTACGTCCCGAAAGACGGGGCGAGCTGGGCTTATCTTGTGCCGGGTCAAACACTGGTTGCTCGGTCTCGGGTCAATTAAACTCGTACGGTTCGGTAAATCTACGGGACACGGTTGCATTTTTAGCCGCCAGTCTGGCATTGGACCGCATGGATCACAGATGTTTCGTGACGATCGGTTAGCAAACAGCGCTCGATGTGAAGTTGCCACCGAATGTGCGCTGATAACGAGCGCATTGCTGCCACCGAATTCCCAGTATTCAAATATGTCAAATATGTCATCCCCCTGTTCGTCAGCGCGCCTTTGTGTGTGTGGGTCTGTTGAGCCGTCAAGATACGGGATGGGTCATTACGATTTTAAAAACCTTTCATATTGCTCTGACCCGAAGTTTCCAACTGATAACCGTATGCCCTTGTCCCAACACGTGTAGTGAAAACATGGCCTCCACACGACCACCATTCCGCCCGGCCGAATCGGGCCCGCATTTTATTGCCATCGATTTTATTTTACGGAAGCTACAAACACTTTTGCGCAAAATCGATATTTTTCGGTGCTTAGCCGACACACGTCGGGCACGGCATCAACCGTCAGCGTAAATTGATGAGCTTCAACCTCGGCTCAGACGTCAACACACAAAGCCGGGGAAAGGAAACCTTGGGATATCTCCGGTTGTTTGTTGCTTTTTCGCCGTCAGCATTTCACTTTTCGCATCCACCATTATTTCGGCGAGAGAAAGAAGGTGCGGCCCGTTCGGATCGATCAAGTAAAGGGATTGAGGGCTGTTGATGGCTAGCGAAATAGTCCGATGAGGTAAGCAATATTAACGGCAACGGCGATCCCCAGCTAGAGCGCACGGGGAAAATGCGGTCAACCTGAACCTGCCGAGGCGCTCTCGTCTGACATTGACGTTATCGTCGCGTTGGAGGGATAGTATGAAAAATGACAGCAAGAAATGGTCGCATTAGTGATCTCTCGGACATCGAGTCTCCGCACACGGGACTCGGCCCCGGCCATAGTTTTCCCCAGCGGTTGCGGTTGCGTGTGCGTGTGTTTGTGCGGTGGTCTGTCAAGATAAGTGCACGGTCCAAGACGGTGGCTATTAGGGCTAGCCGGTGAGGCATAGACGAAGAAGACGAAAGACGGCATGCCCATAGGTACGCACCATCAGAGATACCTTCCGACTCCGGGTGATGATGGGGTACGAGATAGAACGGGAGTCGAACGGGAAGGGAAAATTATAGGTGTAAAGGAGACAAACGAATGCGTAATGGAGCACGAAGTGCGGGACGCGCGACGAACGGCGGTCACTTCACTCTATCTTTCGGTTTTGTCGTTGGAAGGAATTGAGTTTTTATTTTAATTTCTTCCCTTTTCCTGCTGGTGGTGCGTTCACTCGCTACGTACGTTTCCCGCCCGTTCGCTTCTGTTCCGATTTCAGGTTTTCTGTACCTCGCAGCCAGGTTTCACGGACAGCAAAAGGTATCAGGTTTTGCCTGGGTCTTTCTTATTTTAATTTTTATTACATAAAGGTAATGGTGGTAATAAAATATAAACTAGTTTCTCCGTTTTTTTCGCTCTTTTTCTCATCAGGTCTCTCCGCATGCGTGTGTGTGTGACATGCAGTTGTCGTTCGAGTTGGGCAGACACGGAACGTCCCGCGCCGATGCGCCCGGTAGCATGTGGAGGACACCTTCGCAACATGCGCCGTGCTGCTGCTTGTAAAGACGCTTCCACCTGGGACACGAGTATGAGCAATGAGCGGTCGTTCGCATGTTACGCATGCAGACACACGCATAGCGCGCCCGCTGAACGATGCTGGCGATTATCATATCGGAGGTGATTGCATGGGGGTCATCTGTTACAAGCGTAGTGGCGAGACGCCACGGAAGTTAATTCGCCTTTCACCATCCACACATACACTCGTTTCGATCTCGATTGTGTTGTGACCGCGAAAGAATTCTGTGCGTGTTCGTGTGTGTTTTGTACTTCTTACCGGTGGAGCAGTGATGGATGGTCTGGCTTTTGGCCAGAAGCCGACGAGACGACAACAACACGCACCAGCGAACGAATGACCCGTTTCAACGGAAAGTGTTGCGGTCGATTAGTCTGTGGTTTTTGAAGTTGTTTGTATGAGCGATGGGCTTTGTTTGTTGAATCACCTCAAGGGATGACCCTTGAAGATGTAAAGGATCAGTTCTCGGGTTATATTGAATGTAGATGAAGTGCATTTTTACGTAGTTCCAATTGCTAATTAGAATGCGGCATTTAATGAGCGTGGCTTATCAGGACGCATCAGGAAGACGTACGTCCGCATCTCGACGAAGCGTTTCGTAAACATCCATATCTTCTCCAAGAAACCAATGGCATGGTGCTGATAATGGAGTTTCCTATCGTGCGGATGTATCGATTGTGTTGGTTTGTAAAGTTCAAAGGGTCTAGAGCCGCATTGCGGGAAAACATGTGTAGAAATTCCGACGAAATGTGTCGTCTATTAGTGACGTCTCATGTTTTGTGTAAGAGTGAAGTGTAATGGAACAGTGTAACCAGGCGTATGATTAAGTGATGCCGCCTTGCCGCCAACAGGTGAGTGGAATCTGAAGAACTTTCTTTTTTACATGGTCTTAAAGTCATACAGAGTTAGATTTCGGTCAGAAAATTACATGTAGACCACACTCTTCTATTTATAGAGCTTATAGAGTTGGCGCTGGTCAAAAGAGGAAGAATCTGAGATTCATTTATCGTATTCGTAGACATCATCATTTCACACACTCTCCGGCCAGCTTCAATTTACGGTAGGTCCGGATTGGAGATCGGACTGCCAAATACGTGGGACGTCGTCAAGTTTTGTCGTCGTCGTCCAGCATTTTAGTAGTCAGGCTACCAAAACCAGCAGAGAAAAAATACTAACAAAACCTCCCCAAAAACAGAGACCATCAAGCCAAAGAAGAAGGGACCAAAATCAGAAACGTTCGCGAGGTTTCCTTTCCCATCTCTCCCGGGACTCGTTCCTCGCGACGAACCATTAAGTTTGGAAACGTGTTAATTAAAAGAAAAAGTAATTATTATTTTCCCCCTTTGTTCTCTCTTGCTCTCTCCCTCTCTATGTCTGTCGCGCTTTGGATCAATCGGGTTTAGTTTGTTCCCCGGTTTCTCATGCCTCTGGGATGCTGCACAGTAATATGCCTTTTAATACATCGGGAGTCGTGTTGTGTGTGTTTTTTTTATCGCCGCGTGTATTATTGCTCCTTCATCTTCTACCGAACCTGTCTAATGGAAGCGGAGGGCAAATGAGTAGGAGGAGAACCTCGCAAGCGCGGGATGCCGATAACCGAAAGGATAGGAAGAGCTCTTGGAGAAGAGATAAATGAGCGGGTTTCCATTTTTTTTTTCGGGCTTTAAAAAGGAAATAATGTACAGACGCGCCACGAATGTGACGATTGTCTGTCGTGGGCTTTTTTGGGTGCCGAGTTCAGTTCCAGGAGGAGCGTAGGGTGCTCTCCGTTTCCAAAGGGAAACTCTTTGATAAAATGAGAGGTTAGGAAGTGTACTTCTTCTAGTGGAGGGTTGCCTTAGGTCGTTTTCGATGATGAAAATGAAACACTGTGTCCTATTAAAAACCTTGGAAAGGGAGGCGGATAAACGAGGATTATCTTAGGTTCGATGATGAAAATGTCGGTTTTTCTTTCACTTTCTTCCGAGCTCGGTACGTTTGAAAGGGGGAAATATGTCAACCAGAAGAGCTATTTTGGTTGTTTGATGATGCTTTCTTTCGAGCGGTTCGAGAGATTGAAAGTAAGTTGTTGTGATGAATATTTTATCAATCTTTTAAAGATAGCCACGAGACAGAACGTTTTTGTTCTTTATTGGAATCTTTATCTAATAAGTGCTAAGAGCATTTTTGTCGTAAAGAAAATCTTCCTAAACCCCCCGAACGCTCACCCTGGCTCCGATAAATGTTAATGCTACCGGTACTTGGTCCGGGTCCGGGGAAAGGATAATCGGTCGGCGGCGTTGTACAGCAACGAAAAATGAGACAATTTTCTTCGTCCGCACACACACACACAGGCCCGCGTTGTTGGAGGAAAAGTCAACAAAACGGAAAACATTTGTAGCAGCAAAACCGAAAGCCGACCACCACCACCTACGTAATGGGTCTAATGGGCCAAAAGTCTAACACCACCACGGCTACGGGTGTTTTTGGGCAATAGCGGCAGTAGCAGTGCAGTCATAGGTCGTAGATTCTAATTGTTATTACCTTCCGCTCTCCGATGGTGTGTTTGTGTTGTTCGGTGTGTGTGTGTATGTCTACAGGCTATACAGCATGTTCTTATGTTTGCAGTTGATTTTGTTGGTGCGTTTTTTACCTTTATTTTTGTCACCCACCAAGAAGGAGTGTAGAGCCTTCCTTTCCGGTTGTTTTTTCGTTGCTGCTGCTCCAGTACTCCCACGAGAATCCGGCTGGTTCGCCTATTTTTCTCGTGTTTATTCTGTTGACTTGCGTTCGAGAACAACTTTCGGTAATTGAATGTATCAAAGTTTTGTGCCGTGTCGGGCAAATGAAACAACAAGAAAATGGGATCGGATTACTACCGAATTAAAAGAGAGCGACCCGGAAAAAAACTTTGGTGGCAAGATTGTTAAAATGGCCCATAAAAAGGGTATATTTAGAAGTTTCGGTACTTCCTTTATCGCTTAAAATTCATTACCGCTAACCACGAGTACACGGCCAGACTGGGTTGGGCGTCAGGCAGAAGAAGGGCATCCAGACACATGCTTACCGATTTCAATTATTACCCTTGTTTCACACGGTACCGATTAAAAGTAATAATGTCTCGGAGGAGAAGCGTCGGTTGCATAAAACCCACCAA
This sequence comes from Anopheles stephensi, assembly GCF_013141755.1. Lineage (NCBI taxonomy): Eukaryota > Metazoa > Arthropoda > Insecta > Diptera > Culicidae > Anopheles > Anopheles stephensi. The sequence goes on along the minus strand of NC_050202.1, from coordinate 1,577,723 downwards.
CCAAGGAACCAAAAGTCAACGTTTTTGAATTACTTAAATCCGCTTCCTTTGCTGGGCCTGGTTGTGTGTGTGTTTTTTTTATCACAACAAAATGGCTCAGAACATTAAATCAAACGCGAAATGAAGATGTCTCCTGATATGGAGATTCATTTTTGATAAGAAAAGAGGTTTGAAAATGCTGTTAAAAATGCGCTTCAGATCAGATAGGTCTAATTTAGTGCTGCGTTAATAAAATAATTAGCTCGATCACCATCACCAGGAGAGTATCATCAGCTCATAGCATTAGTTTTTTTTTTGCTGCGTTCAAGTAATAAAAACAAATAACAATCATCCGACGAGAACCTCTTCCAGGCGCGACTCGTCTCGAACCGAGATTATCTGAGGCCGAGAACTGTGCCCTGGCGGTAGGGTTTTACGCCATTCGGAAATGTCAAATTTCAAGCCAATTTTTCTTTTCCCCTGAGCAGATGTCATCGGGATCGGGTGGTAATAAAGCGGAGTGGAGTCGGTGGCGGTGGCGAGGAGCGCTGGAAGACATTTTTCCATAAGTTTGTTGTATCGTATTTTTGTTGGGTTTCTTCGCCGTTCTTTACCCTACTACGAGTTAGATCGGCGGTAGGATAATCGGTCAACGTTAACGGGGTAGATAAGCAGTGAGCAACCCTCCAGAAAGAACGAGTTTTGTTGCTGGAGGATTCATCCGAAAACCAAAATTAGTGGATGAATTCCAGAGACCTTTCCTGCGTCGTCTTCTGCTGTACAGACACAGGCATGTTTTTGTCCGGTTGCACTGTAGCGGAGAGAGAGAGAGAGAAAAAAAAAGAGGGAAACATCTTATCGCATAGCACGTCATATTTATCATCGGTACCACTTCACTATCGTCCGGGCGGCGGCAGCGGCGCATACGCACGTCTTCTGCGCCAAGGTGAAGCTCCCAGGCTGCGCTGGTTGGTGCGATGCCCAAGATCATACAGCAGAAGAATGACACTCTATGCGAGTCCACGCGCACAGCGAACGAAGGAAGTCCGTGTGGCTCGGGAATCATAACATTTGCATTTTATGGCATGGCGTGTGTTTTCTTCGTGAGGCTCTACGCCTCTGGCCTGGCACTTACGTGTAACGTAACGCTATCGATGCTGCGGTTTTTTTTGGTCTTCGTCCGGGGTTTCTCGGTGCGGTGAAGCCTACGCTGATAGGGCAGTGCGTTGCAGATGAAGATATCAGTTGGGTTTTTATTTTCGGGACTGTAAAACACGAACGAGTCAGTAAAAGAAGACAAACACTCCTCCGAGACGTGGTGTCGTTTTCGGTGGCAGATGGAACGATGAGTCGGTGGACGAGCTCTTGTAACGCCCGGTGAAGGAAGTGGTGTTCTGGTGTTGGTGAAGTTGCTAGAACTCCGCTAGGTGAGCTGAAGAAGTTAAAGGTGATGTTGGACTCTAGTAGAGGTATGATGAAAAAACAAAAGTAATATTCCATTTAGTTGGCTTGGAGTGGAGTCCTTCCTTAAATGTCGGAACCGTCCGGTGAAGGACAAACCACCGTTACCCGAACGCTCATATTTCGCGTATCCTATGTCCAATGTTCATGAAATGCCAAAAAAGCTGAGGAGGGTCCAAGACCGTACCGTTTCGGATTTGCCTTGGGAATGGGCGAACCTCGCAGGGGAACGAATAACGTTGGCAGTCACAAGAGAAATTGCCATCGTGAAGGGCTGCTTTTTTGTAGAATTAACTAAGAATTCGTTTATTTTAATTAATCTGTCTGAGAATAGCATTTTTTATAGCTTGTAAAGCAAAATACTGAAATTCTATTCACTTCGTTAGACGGGCAGGTTTTATGGTAGGTTCTATTGAAGAAAGTTTTTGATATAATTGTTTAAAAACTGTCCGTGGCACCTGTACGTGCTCGCTGCTGTGAACTAATAATCTAAGTAGAAAATTCTTACCATTCGGAGGGTTTTTATTTTCGCTTCAATCGACATGTTTGTGTTGAATTTTGGAGCACGAATTTCATTTCCCTCAAGGACGCATGTTCATCGCAAATTTAGCTTCGTGTTTTTTTTCGTGCCTTACTATGGCATTATTTTTTGTGACTGAGTTTTAGAAGGTTTTGGGACCGGGGGAAAAAAAATGCGCCAGCACCAAAGTCAACCCATTGGGGTGTGCAAAACAGCGAAAAGCACTTCGATGAGCGACCGCTGGGAACTGGTGACCGGTGTAGCCAGTCAGTGCCGTCATTAAAGGGAAAACCTTTGCCTGCCTGAGCGAGGACAAGGGTCAAGCCTGTCGTCGATCGATTTTCATTTGTTTTCAATTTCTTGTCCACTTTTCTCTTGTTGGTGTCCTTTCTGCTGAGTGTCCCGGTCAGACGATGTGCTGAGTAGGCGAGTTAGGCATTAAGACTTTGCTCTATTCCCCTTTGAGAAAACTAGTCCAAACGCTTTTTGCTCGTCCGTAAATGTATTCTTTGCAGCAGAGTGCTCAAGAAACGGTAGCACAATGTGGGACCACTTCGCTTGATTTCCTCTTGCTAGTACCCACCGGAAGGCGAGGGCGAAATTTGGCGGACCTCTCCTCGGTTGGCCGGACGACGCCAACTGACGGATGGAAGAACGGACGTTGTCGCCTTTAAAGTCATCCCGGGCAATATATCAAAAACTTGAAAAGGACCCGGATCGGAGCCCTTTTTTGCCCTCCCACTCTCTCTCTCTCTCTCTCTCCCTCTGGCTCTGCGCCGTTGAACAGGGCAAGTGGTCATCTTCGGGACTGGGTGAGGACAGGCTGCTTGATGGATTTCGGTCCCCGAAAACCGGGACTTGTCCGCACTCTCTAGTTCGATGTTCAGGGTCACCGTTAAAGTGTGCGTGTGTGTGTGTGGATTTTCTACCTCAACCGCGTCTCGCCGATTCTTGGCCGTATACGAGTCGCTTTGTCCCAAAAAAGGGAATATACAAAGAGCGAAATGAATAATTGTTTCCTCGGAACTTCGGCCCTTGCACTCCAGCTCGCGGCGCGTTCCAATGTCATCTCGATGGTAGACGGCGCAATAACAATGTGTCTCGCTTCCGCTCGCTTCTCTTCCGCGCGTCCGCTTGGGGTCACTCGGCCGAGTTGTGGACGAGACACATCACATATTTATGTTGGGAATGGGACAGGTTTTCTTTTATGCTTTCGCTCGCTGTGTTGCGACGGTCATTGAGAAGTGGCCACGGCAAGCAGAAGAGGAGGCTCGTCCGAGATGTAAGAAGAACGTGATCAAAATAAGAGCACACCACACAACCGATGACAGGAACTGCTGGCCATGGGAGCGTTGTCCAGCGTTCGGTGGGACCAACGAACCTCCGGCGTACATGCCGGTCCACATGTTGGCCGGACCTCGGACCACAACGGTCCACCAACTCGCTAGACCAAGAGGGAATTTTATTAAAGGATAATATTTGTCCACCATTACACTCTCCGAGTGAGTACGAGAGTGGAGGGCTGTGGCCACAAGTGGGACAAACTGCTTTCGGTCAAGACTTACTATAGTTCGGAAGAAGAGAATATTGAGCTGGACAAGAAAAAAAAGAAGCTAGAAGCGACCCAGTCTATTTCAACCTTCATCGCACAATTTCCTAAGGCACGTGTGCATTCTTACTCCTACGATACGGGCCAGGAAATGTGATTTGCCGGAAAATGGCTTTCCCGCAACGTTCTTCACCAGTTCCGTATGGCCTGGTTTCTTCGGTTCGATTGTGTCGCACTGGTTTTCCGCCGCGCGGTGCTGCTGGTGGCTTGGCTTTTATGGTTTTAATCACGTTATATGCCGTCTAGACGGACACGTATTAGATTACGAAGCTGCATTGTTTTAGAATCATATTTATGACACAATGGCCACGGTGTGTCGGTTTTTATGGACGTCAGCTTATACTGCCTTGGAACAATGTTTCTTCATGGCACAACATTGTCACTGGCGGTAGAAGCTGATGATCGAAGATTAGTCATTGTAGAATTAGGACAAAGAAATGCCACCTTCCTGGTGGGAGGTGGGCATTATTATTAATCCACTCACCGCCCATCGCTTGACAGATAACCAAAAATAACCGCCGAAACCGATCCTTCCATCCGTTGCGGTGATGGTCGATAATGTTTTTGGGCCATGCAACGTTACGCCTGTTCCGCTTTTTTAACGTTAGTACATTATTAAATTCGGTTAACTTTAATCTTATCTCGTCCGATGAAAAGTGGTTTCTCGCTGGGTATGGGCGCGCACGGGAGGAAAAGTCAAAAAGTTAGCCGTTATCACGTTTCAGGCAATGTTTTCCCCAGCGCGAAGAAAATCCAACGCTAAGTGGAGAGCTTCCGTAGTGTCCCTGTGCTTAAAGCCCACCTATTCCCGGTGCTGGTGGCGCTGTGGTGGAAATGATTTCATTATAAATTCTCCCCTGCCCAGTCTACTTCAGTTTTTGGAGGTTTTTCCTCGCCGTTTGCCAGTGTCAGATGTCTTGAACGCTCGTTTTGCGTTTTATTGATTTATGACATTTTAAATACCGCGGAAGAGAGATTAAACTGCTGCTGCTGCTACTGTTGCTTTGCTCGCACAAACTTCCGGCCGTTTGTACATTGTCCTTAACCATCGCTACCGGGAAAGAAGCAGAACACGAAAGCTTCTTCCTTCGAATTTCCGGAACATGGTACACCTTTAGGTTTGCTAGGAAAAAGTTCGTTCAACTTCCACCCGGCCATAGAAATGGAAGACCATTGAATCGGGTTGCTTGGACTTGGAAATTTGAAGAAAAGCAGCATCACAGGGGCAGTATTTTTCTGTTTTCTACCTGTGCCACCAATCGGTTTGGTGCGAAAGGTAAAGAAATCAGAAACCGTCTCGCAGAACCAAGAAAAACCTCGGACATGCTTTTTTTGCCAGAGTTGTGCCACTGGGTGTACTTTGCCGTGGAAACCTTCCACTGGAGCTCCGGCAAGGATTCGGAAGAAAATGTTGTTCAGCAGCCGCATCAAAGCCATGGGCGGAAATATCGCAACACAATGGGAACAATCAAATAACAATCAGAAATCTCCGCCACCTTCCAAGTTCTGGTCCTGCTGCTCTCTGGTCCTTTCTGTTCATTATGGACGCATAGGGAATCCCTCGTCGAAGGTCCTCGGAAGTAAGTAGGACACTGGAGCGTGTATACGGTCGAGCTCGTGGAAAACATCGGGCCTCACACATGCAGTTGCGACCGAACCGAGGACGAACCACATACATGGTAGAACTTTAAACAAGTGCCATCGGAAAATCGCCCCCAAACGACCCATAAACTCTGGTGTGCTGGAATTTTGTATTAAGTTGGTGGTGTCAAGAAGAGTGCTGGAAAAAATGCTGTGCAAAGGAAGCAAAGCGGGTGGTGGTTGGGAAAGTTTTCCCATCATCGTCATTATCATCCTGCTTCGCCCGGTGGCAGACTACTGGCCTCCGTCCCCGCCGATGGGCAATTGTTTGCAAGAGTTGGCAGAAATTGCTCGAAAGAAATATTACTACGTATGAGCTTGTGACAACAGGGACTTGGACAGCGAGGAGAAAGAACACGAGAATGTTACTGGCAACACTTGCCTTTGCACAATGGTGCCGTATAAGTGTTGCTTGACTTTTACTTCCTCGAGAGTGCGCCGTTAGCCGGGAGCTCCTTAAAGAGCGCTCAGGAGACTCTTAAAGACTGGAGGCCAACTGGAAGCTCCACCTCCGGCAAGAATTGTTTGTCCCAAAACCTCTCTTCACGGTTGTGCTTCCTGCCTCAGTAACGTCTCGCTCATTTGAATTTTAAACCTCCGCACTGAACCACATCTGAACACACACACACACACACACCTGAAAACCGTTTTACGACGATGATGGTCGTATACACGCGAACCGTTTTTGTCGCTCGATTCCACCATTACTCGAAGGACGGTGACCGATAAAATGGTGCTCAGGTTTAGAAAAACTGTTTGGGGGAAAAAGCCTGCCCTGACCTTGGTCATTTGATGGTCGGTTTTTCCTTGCCCGGGTGCGTGCCTTAATTATTTTTGTGCCTTACCGTTGTACACCCACCGGGAAAGTCGTAATTGGTAGGCTGGACCAACGCCCGGCGGGGCAGGGGAAATGAGATGAAAATTCAAATGTGATGTATTTAAGGGAAAATGGTGTGCTGGCTGGAGGATTCGGTGGTGGGTGGGGTCCCGAAAGAAAGGCAGCAAAACCCCACCATTCTGAAGGGCATCCTTATCTTGCGATTAAAGACTGATTGCAATCTTTAACTTGGCTTGGGTTCATGGGCGTTTCTTCTGTTCAGGTTTTGGTTATAGGTTTTAGATTGCTGTTTGACTGTTTGGATTTGTGAAACGACGTGCGATTCATGTATTGTAAGACTGGTTCACTAGGATCTACGTTCTAGTAACAATATCCTCTAGAAAGAATCCATGATCATGATCATCACAACTGCAAACTGGATGTCCTGTAAAGTCTCGTCCGGCTTTGAGTCTGGACTCTAGACATCAAAGTCTTTGCGTCTTCAACTGTCGATGATTAAGATCTAAGGCTCCTCAATGAAATGAGTTCCTCCTTACAAATACTTGGAACTTAGAACTTATATTACGATCAATCACAGCAAAAAGCCTTTGATTACTCTCAAGAGTGAGGCCGCCTTTTAAAACTTTTGCAATAACGTCGTCAGTCTGTAGGACACGATAGGAAGGTTATGAGGTGTAAGTTTTTATTCTGAGGTTTAGCTTTTTTTCGGCGGAACACAATTTTTATTCGCTTCACCTACTTTAGCAGCCTTTCTGGACAAAAGTATCACATGACACGTGTCAAAGTTGTAAGGTTATTAGTAAAGTTTGTTATACTTTTTTTTGCGATCCTACTTTCGTCTCGCCTTTCCGATGGGGATCAAAGATTTCCGCGAAAAAGTGCAAAAAACTTTTAAGAAAAGGTTAAAAACCCAAACCAACTTATGGAAAGGAACGCAAAACACAAACGTAAGTAAGTAAGGTTCAATTCACCTCTTGGTTAAATTGTGCACCGAGCTGGAAACAAATTCGGGATCGGAATGAATCGGTGGCGTTTCTTTCTTTTACTTCTCTTGCTCTCGGTAAAGAAAAAAGCCCTTTTCATATCTACTACACGGTTGTGTAGAGCAGGCGAGCGAGAGTGTGTGTACTTTTTAATAAAAGTACACCGTGCCCGAATTTTGAAGTTTTCTACCTACTTTTTTGTCGTCGGCCGAATTTTCTTCCCACTGTTCAAATCAGCACAGAACGAGCATTCTAAAGGCGTAACTGCGATGGACCTTTTCCTTTGCCTTGGCTGGTTGGGAAAAATGCAAGGAAAAGCCGACTTCCTGCAGCTGACAGAAACAACACTGTGCAGAATTTCCTGTTGTATATTGTATGTGTGTGTGTGTGGAAAGGAAGGTATGCCCGTGACGTCACGCGTTCACTGACCCAAAGAAAAATGGTATTCCCTTCGTTCCTTTTATTGCCCTTGCTACTGGGACGGAAATGAAAATCCGGGGAAAATGAAAATTATGAAAAAGGACCGACCAAGGACATGGGCAACGCAGGGGATTGATGAGGGAGAGGGATTGAAGCTTACTCACTTTCCATTTTCCACCTTCTGTTTTTTGCTCTCTCTCTCTCTCTCTCTCTCTCTCTCTCTTCCTGCTCCAGTTTTCATCTGTCATGAAATATGCAAAAGTGAACGCAAAAAAAACGAATAAAAGCTCAAACTCTGAGTACGACACGGAAAACATATTTTCCTCCGGTCGGGCCCACCCCTCTATATGCAACCGTTTCCCAGAAGCAAAAGTTTTTCCTCCCATTTTTCGTTACGCTCTGTTTTGTTTTTGAACCGAAAAGTGTCAAACGAACCAGTTTTTACTTTGCCCGCTGCAAAATGTTGAGAGCAATGTGTTTGTTGTTGTTTTTGTGATGATTTAAATTAAAATTTTGTTGCGCCCTTCACACGGACAGGGTCGCCGCCGCAACATTGGGATGCAACAGCGGCTAAAAACTGCAACAAAGTGTGTGTGTGTAAAGAAAAAAGTTTGATTCGCGTTCGCTTTTATGTGTGTGTGTTTGTTGGAAGGCCTGGTTTTTTTATGTTTGTGCTGTTTTTCCCCGTTGAGGCTTTTGTGCATGGAGGCTTTATTTCGGGGGATAGTGCTTTTTAATATTTGGAATTAATTTTCGAGGTCATGCACCAAAGCTCGCTTCAAGGATTCAAATAAAGATGCAGCTACAACAACAGCAACAAAAAAAAAAAAAAATCGCATCGAAAAACCGATCAACATTCCGAACCCTTTTTTCAATGATCAACGCACGCATGTGTGTGAGCTTGTGTGTGTATGTTGTGTTGTGTTTTTGTACTCCTCCCAACCGTTGCATCTGCCTCCCTTCTTCATCCACCTCAAACAACAACAATCGCACCTGACATTAATTATTCATTTGTCAGCGTCGCCCCAAACTCCAACGCGATCCCTTTTCCAACGGCTCTCGGCCCCTTGCAGATCAGTTGCGAGCCCTTTCAACGCGCGATTTTGCGCGGGATGTGCGAATCGAATGCGATGAGTGCGCGATAATCGCGCGCTCGCGCAACAAACCCCCAGATGAAAGAAAGATGTTGCCAGGCGGAAACGCGCCAAACGCGCTTGGAATAAAGTCCCATCAGGTGGGCGAGATTCGGTTGTTTTCTTCGGTGTTGGAGCATCACCATCATGTGGCGGGTCGTCGTTACCGTACGCAGAGATAAATGTGTCCGATTGTGTGTATGCGTCGCCATAGAATCTGCACCACGCTGTGTCGTTGCATTTGGCCGAACTCCTTCGGCCGTTGCAAGAGATGGAGGGCAGGATTTTGCATGCATGGCCCAAACGCTGCTGGAGCCGAAGGGGGGGAAGGAAAATTAATAACACCCTGATGGGCTGGAGAAAGAAATCTCCGGGCTGAGTGGGACGTAAATGTAGGATATCGGGCCTCGAAAAAGGGGTGCGAGATACAGCTGACAGACGCATAAACGAGAGTTGAGCATTAAATGAGATTTGAACGCCGCCGCGTGCATTGCGAATCGTGAATGCGATGGTCTTGGTGCGTGTACTCCTCCGTGCTCTTAAAGGGCACATGCATGTACGTTTAGCGTTGTGTTGCGTTCGTTCCGTGCCTGTTGGGAGTCAGACTGTGAATTGCGAGTCCTTGGATTCTTTGGGGCATATGCCAAAAGATCAGCGAGAAGAAATGCAGACAAATTGAAACATTTTATTATAAATCGTGTTCGCTTCTGCTCTGGTTTTCTGCTCTTTATAAAGCGTACAACAAGAAAACACACACACACGCGCGTTGGAGGCTGCTGAGGATGATTTTTTGGCAAACGCGATACACATCGATCTAAGAATAGGCACAATAAATCATTGCAAATGCCGATTCCCCGTGCATTATGCAGCGCGACGAAACGATGCCATCAATCAGGCGAGCTAAATTGGCACGTCCGATAGGAATGGGTGGGGGTGGTGGTGGGCGGTCGATTGGGTGGGTGGGTGGTGTGTCACCGAAAATAGAACACGCGGTGTAGTGTGCGATGCAAATGCATTGAAGTGTGAAAAATTGATTAAAAACTGAATGCCACGGGTTTTAATGGAACAAAAACTCCGATATGGAGTATCATATGTAGATCAATTTGTGTTTAAGCTTTTTTGCGTTGCAGTTTCTTTTTTTATTTTATTGCCTTTTTTCATTTGTCTTTTCATTGATGGATTGTTTACTTTATTCTTTGTTCACATTTTTATTTTCCGAACATTTTATTTTATTTGCTTTTACTTAGTTTTTGATGGTTTAATTTTATTTTATGTTATGTTTTTTAATGTTTTTATTCATTTATTTATATTTTTTTCGTTCCTTTTTTTGTCCGTTTCATTGATCTTCTTTATTAAAAAAAATATAAATCCCAAATCTATTTTTTTAAATTTTTCATATTTTTCATTAATTTTTTTGGAATGTTTATTTTGAAAGGATTAACAACTGGGAAATGTTTTATTGTATTTAAATGAAAGTACTAAAATAGAATAGAAAATGGAATAAAACAGAAAATAACAAATTTATTTATTTATTAATTATTACGGACTGATGCCGTATTGTAGAAAATAACAAATGCTGTTAAATATAATGCAATTCATCATTGGAACCTTTACAGTAGGAAAGAAGACGTGCATAAAGAATAACAAAAACACACACACAATTGCCTAATTACTGCAACCGTCGCTACGATGTGAAAACAAGCGCACAACACTACTAGCGCCACCCGATGCATAAAACATGGGAAAACAACATTAAAGGAGCTCTCCCATTTTTAATAGTAGAAAAACGGATGAAATTTGCTTAATTTCGTTTCAAGAACAACGATGCGCCCTCTCGTTCTATTACCAATGCGAGATAATATGTGCAATGTGGATTGAAAGTGAGGTTTTTATGCCGTTGCTTCCCGCTTCATAATTTCAAATCGAGTTGTTTCACACAAGGGCTTGGAATGGATGGGGCTGGGATTTAATTTGTGCCACCCATCGGTGGCTGTTTTAATGCCCGGAAAGGTCATTTATTTGATTTGTGGATTTTCTCCGGCCGTGTAGTTTCCTTATGTTAATAAAGATAAGCTGAGCATCTATATTTTTCTCCCTGCGTTCAGCTTGCCGTAGAACGATTTGGGGAAGGTTCATCCTTTCATAATGGTTGTTCCATTATGCTTTCGGTTAGACGCCGGTGCCCAGTTAAATGGCTTCTCGCCGGAGCCAAAACGAGTCATTTCCGATTGCTGAATTGGCTTGTTCGGTGTGTTGCTTGTGTGTTTTGTTTGTGTCTGCTTCTTAGTGGGTATGTAGAAGATATGTTTAATGTGCTAATCGCTCTTGTCTATGATGGTTTGTTGTGTTTTCGAATTGCATTGGAAAAGCGCCCAGTAGTTGGCAGGGAAGAATAGATTCATTAAAATACGGGTAAGGCTTTCTTTCCTCTCTCTCTCTCTCTCTCTCGCCGGATTGCTGTTGCTTGGCGAAGGTGAGAACAATCCGTCTTAAATTCAAGCAGGATTGATGAAAACATTGCATTCGAACATGTTCATTTGTTGTTTTCGGATTTCCCAACGAGCGGGACCGGGATTTGTGCTCCGAGGGCTTGTAAGCGGTGTTAAATGGTTGTTTTTGCTAGCCTTTAGACCACATCTGATCGAAATAATGACGATCGAGGAGAAGAAAAGCTAGACTACGAGAAAAAAAGGGTGAAAACCTGGAACCATTTCAGAACCTTAAGGTGAAACAAATATGACTCCATTTGAGGGCATCGTTTATACCGTTTTGGAGCGTATCTGTTGAGGAAAAAAGAACAACGGTTGGAGTTGGGGAGTCTCGTTTTTTTTTCGCTAGAACTCTATGTTTGGAAAATGAAACCATCCAACGCACCCAAAACCCTAAACCGATCACCTCCAGCCCTGGAGATGTGGGTGAAAGTGTATATTTGTGCAGTCACCTCTCTATTTCAGAACGCCTTGCCCCGGCACACACAGAGAGCGACCGTTGACGACCCTCGAGCGTTTTTACAGCTCAGGATCAAAGGCGTGTACACACCAGCCTCGATGTACGTGCATATCTACCGCTATTGGAACGATTCTCTCGGTACCGGGTCAGGTTAGTGTTCTTTGGAAAAGAACACATCCCCACACCGGTTCCTTCCTCAAGACATACATACTCCACGCATCTTTAACGCGGAAGAAAAGAACTCTGGGTGGAAAAAAAGTTGGAGAAGAGAAGAAAAATACTTCCCGAGAATTGAACGAAAGATAAAAATAAAGGAATAATACACATTGAAGCTGTGGATGATGCGCCGGTTGACTACGGGGTTTTTTTTCGGGTGTATTGCTTCTTTCCAACTTTCGGTGGGGTAATGTTTCGAATTAAAGTACCTCCAGGGATCTCTCGCTCTCTTTCATCCACCCTTGGTGTTGATGTTGGAGTTCTTGGAGTCGGTTTTTTGCTGGTAACATTGGAGCCCTTTTTCGGCCAACTTCCATCATAAATAATGCAAGTAATAATAATATCCATGGTATTGGGTGAATCGTTTGAAGGCAAAAATGCTCTGCAAAGACGCGAGACCGTCGAGGAGGAGATCGACACCACCACAGGAACACATCGAACATCGAATATCGTTTCGTCTATTGGAAGCATTTCAAAGTTTCGGTCGGGTTGTTCCTTCCTCTCGCTCGATTCTCGTTCGATTGCGGCAGTGGAGCTTGGGATGACGCGACCGTCGAGAAGGCCTCGCGGTCTTGCGATGATGAGCCAGTTTCTTCGGTTTGGAGCGGGTCCTGAACTCCTCGCGAGGTGGAGAGCTGGAGGTGGAAATCAGAAAACGCCTACCTATCACTTTTATCATATTTTAAGTACAAGGTGGTGCCCACGCGAACTTCTTACGACCTTTCGCTTAGGGAAAGAGCACGATCGTCGCCAAGAGTTGAGGATCCGGGAGGGGAGAGGTTGGTGGTGAGCCGCATTCGCACCTCCTTTAATGTTGGGCGTGCGCTGCCGGCTCATCATTTTTGTTGCCGCCAAGGTGGTGCATCCCTTCTGGTCAGTGTTTTCTCCGGTGTCGTTTAGATTGCAAAGAAACTTGTTCTGAAGCTGACATACGATGGAGCAGCAATCGCCCTCGGGGCCTGGGGTGTACCGTGTGCGATTACTGGGACGGGTGTTTTTTTTGCACCACTAAAAGCAGTTCGTTGTATGGCGGCGAGTTTGAGTGTCAACGAATATAACAAGTTCCCGGTTGGGATGGGAGCTTCCCATCATGTGGTACGAAAGATATCTTGGGAGAAATGGCGAAATGGATCGACACATTATGCAGACCCACCGGTTCGGGGATGAGGTTCGTCTGGAAAGTTTGTCCAAGTGATCCTAGGCATGTTGCCTGCCTGCCTGGACACATATGTCAATTTGAAGGTGAGCTGTTGTTCGGCTGTTTTTACTGCAGAAGAAGTATCGGGAGAAATTTTGAGAGGTCTGAAAAGAACTTTATTTAGACATCTCCTTAAGTTACGCCATGTGTTGCGAAAAAACCCTTTTTTGGGTGCGAAGATACGGTTTGTAAGTCCTCTCCGATCTGTTCCCCGGTGGATGCAGGACTCTTTGAAACGATTTTGAAAAATTACCTTCCAGCTTAAACATGACGCGAATCACCAAGACCGACCAAGAGTTGCCACGAATCTGCTCACGAAAATCACTTGGAACGAATCCGTTAGTTATTGCTTCCTTTTCTTCGGCCCGAGTTTTTGTTCTGCATTGCTGCTTAACTGTTGCCAGCATTCTGATGGGATTCGTGAAGGCTGGAAGGTGAAGGCACTTTTAAAAACGGAAGAATTTGTTGAAGCTTATTTCACGTAGTTATCGCATGGATTTTTTGGCGAATCTTTTGCCCGGTGGCGATTCATTTAAGCGGTCAATGACATTAAGTATGGGATATTGGGGTATTTAACGGGTTTGTCCTTCACTCTTGTATGGTAAAAGTGTTTGCGTGTTGGTATTTCATTCTAAGAATTATTATAATTTTTTTATTTTGTATATTTATATCACTTTACACAATATTCTTTTATTTTAGATGTTTTTTTGGTTTTTTCCGGCAATTTTCAAAAAAATAATAGAGCTCCGATAATTGTTTGCTTTTGTCCTACATTTTTCCAAAATTGGAGTTTTTGGTGTCATACAATTAAGCTCCAATTTCAGCCCTTTTTCCCACCTCGACTAAACCTTCTCCAATTTCTCAAACACCCCAGTTTTAGGCATCTTATTTCCCATACATTTGGACGGCACAAACTAACGAGCGTCTCCTCTGGTCGGTGTACACCGCGTGTTTGTGCCGTTTCTACCCTATTCCAATAGGAACACAATTGAATTTGATTGATACGCCACTGAGATGGTATCGCTGCTCTATAGTCGTGGTCTATCGGCCCTCTGCGGATGATGTTGATGATGATGGTGTTGGAGAAAGTGGATCAAAAATCGTCTGGGCGATGCTGGTGATAAGCGATCGGTTTCGTCACGCGCTGTTTCGAGTGTAATGGAAGGTGTATCTTAATTTTCCCCATAGACCGAAGATTAATTCATTGTTAAAAGGGCTTATAGGGGGAGGCTGGAAATGTTCCGCATGTTTCGTCGAGATTGAATTTGTGGATTTTGTTAAATATTATTCGTAGGAATCTTTATTGAAAAATACAAAATATTATTCATAAATAGGCTTAAAACAAAATAAATTGCATTAAAAAACTACAAATAAAACATTGTCCACTTTTCATTGTTAAAAAAACTCAAGCAAAAACGACAGTCATCCCTTGGCTACCAAGGCTCTCTGCTGTGCATCGCCGTAAGAAAGGAAGTCATTCGTTGGAACTTATTAATGTTTCCCATCCCTTTTATTTATCTCGCTGTTTCTTTGGACTTGCCGGCGGCTCCAAAATGCAGCTTCTTCAAGCTCGATCAACCGCCGGAGCTCCAAGACACTGCCGTGCAAGAATCACAGCGTAAAATCTCACCCCCAGTCCTGCACAACGGCTCGCCTTCGTTCTTCAGGCTCTCGTTCAGATGAATCGAAGGAAAAATCCTTTCCTCACGCAAACCTACTCAGCGATCGACAGAGCGCGGGTCAGTCTCGTTCGGCAGCATCCGAAACAGAAGTGAAGATGAATCACAGTTTATATGTAGATCCGCTGCCGGTTGTGCGTGTTCTTCACCACTTCATTCTTCTCTTTGCGCTCTACTGCGTTATTAAGGCCGAATAAGAATGTTTGAAGAAAAAGCAACTACACGAAGAATCGAAGATTATGTTACAATCTCGCTTCAGGTTCTTTTCCTACGCCTTCTTCTACACATCCCAACTGTGTGTCCCATTACAGCGTTCTTCGGGACTGAATGAACCAGCAGCAACAACAGAGTCCTGGGTTTTTATTCCCAACTTAATAATACTTTTCATTCGCTCCTTTGGAGCCGAGTCGCGATTCCGAAAAAAAGTTTGGTGCGATCCAACGCGATCATCATCGATCGAGATTCAAAGCTAGGAACGAAGGGAAAAGCTTGTGTGTCTTCCCGTGTGTTGTTTTCCATCCAATTCTTGTCGCCGGAACGATGAAGCAACAGCTTCGATAGAATGAAACAATTCCCTTGCCGAAAATTGTTCATCCGAGCACACCCGGACCTGTGGAGATGTGGAGAATAAAACGGGACGTCGCTATGTGTGTAGCTGCAGCCAACACCTTCATTAACAAAAAAAGAATAGAAAAAACAGTCTTCCGATCAAAACCCACACCCCTTCTAAACAACGCGCTGTAAATTATGCTACGGTAGGTCGGTGCGGTGTCGCGTCGGGTTGGTCCTAAGCATAGGGAGCGCGCACGGTTGCTGCTGATCGAGCGTTCTAAAATATAAACAGAAATCATTATCATTTTGTAGGAATCTCTTTAATAACTTCGCTGCTTCACCTTGCCACTTCGCGTTCGGGTTCTGCCTTTCTGAGGCTGCTTTCTCGCGCTTGTACGATCCGTGTTCTGAGGCTGAGTGTGCGGTGTATGATGCCTGGATCATGATGGTATTCATCGAGCGAGATGCGATCGAGCTTAACATCTCATGAGCTATGAACTGCTTGTAGTCATCCTCGTTGTAGCTGTGGCTGGCAGCGAACAGAAGCGACATTCTTTGCATTTGAGCGTCCCATAAGTGCATGGGAATGAACCAGAATTTAAATCAACCGGTACATTGATGCTTCCGTATTGCTGAAGAAGATTTTAGGAGAGAAGAATGAAGTCGCTTATTCGTTTTAAGTGCGTTTTTTTATTTACAATAATTTTGTGGTAATTTTTCTTATAATTTTACATTTTCCGATTTTTTTAGCTTTATTAGAATTACTCTAATGACTTTTACATTTTCTTAATCTCAATCAATTAATATATTCCTCATTTATGTATTTTTACCATTTTAATGCTTTATTTTTATTTGTTCTTTCCTTATTCAGTTGCTTCTAATGTTTCGTTATGTTTGTTGTCGTTATTTAGCCTGTCTTGTTTCCTTCACTTGTTCTCTGCTCTTTGTAGCTCTTTTTTCTTTCTTTTGCCTTTTCAGGTGTTTTGATCGTTGATTTGTTTGCTGTTGTTTTATTACACCGTTCGTAATGATCGTTTAGATTCTTCTCTCTCCCTCTTACACAGCTTGCTCTCAAGTTGGAAGTTTGGTCCGTGTGTGGAAGCTGCTAATGGAACGGCACAGTTTGAGCTGGGTCGGCCAACAATCGCTCTACCGATTACTGACACGAAAACCCACCGCTGCTCGATGCGCCGTATTTTATTTATTACTCCCAAACGCTACCTTGCGTGCTCCCTTAAATGTGGCTTTATTGGTTCACTTGGCGATCTCTGAGCGCCACTGGGCAGGAGGAGGATTCACCACGTTTTCCCGCCGTTGACTTCGATTGTCGTCTGTTGTGTTGTGTGTGTGTGTGCGTGTGTTTTTAGGCAGTTATTCCGCTTTTCCCTCCAGTGTACACGCAACGTTCTTCCTGGCTGCTTGGTGGAATTGAACGCGCGCACACTTCTGGTGGTTTTATTTCTCAATCTTGATGTGTCCCTAGTAGTGGTGGTGGTGGTGGTGGTGAAGAAACGCGACCGATCGACAACATCAAACGAGCGAGGGTAATCTCGATTGAAAATCTTCGAGGTTCGTGGTTTGTTTCGTTTGGCGTTCTTGGCGTTCTAATTAAATCTAGTTGCCACGATCAAGTGCATCCACGAGCGTTCCTCTTCAATTCCTGGGGCTTTTCTCCCTTCTGCTTCGCGTCGCATCTCATTTGTTTATTTGAATTGGGAAAACTAGTCCCGGTCCCGGGAGCAGTGTTTTGACTGGTGGCGAACTGCGACAGATCCGAGGGGTTCCCGTTCGCTTGCCCACTCTGGAGAAGCATTTATCATTTCGATCGTATCGAGCGATATGAGTACTTAAATGCTGTCTCCCGAAAAAATACACAAAAACACGATCAAACGGAACGGAAGGATTTGGAGAGTTGAAGGGCAGGAATCGGGGGGATGGCTTTTTCCTTTGAAAGTCAGATCATTTATCTGTGATCTACTTGTGCGCCAGTAGCAGCGAATGATGATGGCGACCAAGTGAAGGCGCCTCGAATGTTTTTCATGTATCTTGTCGCGCGTGTTGGGGTTTGTTTCGGGGTGGAGATCGTTTCAATGGTGACATGTCTCCGCGACTAGCCGCAAGCGATCGATTTGTTTTTGGAGAGGTAGGTTTTTGGGTGTATCTAGATCAAAGAGATTGTCCACTGAAGAAATGAGGAATTTCTTGCTGTAGTTACGAGCATCGTGGAAGCGAAATAAATGGCCCATAACGATGACTTTGATGTAATTCCCTCTAAAGAGGTACACGAGCGATGTGTTTGTTTTAAATTATGCAAATAATCTAATTGATGTGGAGCAAGAGAGTAAGGTCTGGCTCGTCGCCGAGAGATGGTTGTTATGATAAACTATTTTTACATGTCCTGAAAGTTGAGTTCTTTGAAATATTTTACTGACTGGTAGAATGATGTGTAGCTTCTGTAAGAAGTTTCCTTCATTCCGGCCATTATTGTGCGTAAGAAGTCTAGACCAATAACTCAGGCCCACTTATGGGCCACGTGCGACTAATCTCGCACATTATCGAACGATGATTAACCTGTTTTGTTGGTTGCTTGCTGGGTGTACTCAGCGCACAATCGGCCACCCGAACAATTGAGCAATTTTCCAATTTCATCCGGTTCAAAGGGTCCCCAAAATCTCGATCAACGCTCCAACACCGCACCAGCGCAAAGTTGACTTTGATTGAGCGTTTGCGTTTTGCCAGTCGGTGTGTTGGTGTTTCGATGATGGAAAGCGGATTGAGTCACGAAGAGTTGGTCCACGGGGCTTAGGTCTTGGATTGCTTGGAACCATTTTCTTGCTTATTAACGAAGGTGTATATGTGCCCTTTTTCTCAGTCGCTCCAATCCAATCGAATGCATGACGCAATTTGATACCGTACCGAAATTGGTTAGTTTTGGGAAAAAAAAGAAAGCCTAGCCGTTCGAGCAATTGGCTTATCAATCTCGATTAAGTTTATCACCTGCCACACGAAGGTGCAGCGCACGCTTTTTTTCCTTCTTCTCGCTCGCTCGGCTGATGGTAAAAATGCGTCGGACATAAAAGGGGAATAGCAAAATACCAATCCCGCAATCGATTTGCTGCCGGGTGTAGTATCGTTTCCTTTCTCGCCGCCTGCAGGAGTACGAACGCTGAAGAACGGCGAGCATCGGGGAGACGTATAGCGATCCTGAACACAAAAAAAGTGGGAAAGCGCGGACGAGATTCCACAAGATTCCGTTCGCACGCAGTCACGCGTATTTACGATGACGACCCTGTGCGCGCGCGACAAGAAGGGGCCCTCGGTCGCTCTGGATGGGGCCTTTTTCTTCGTTATTCAAAATAGATTAATTGGTAATGCGATACTTATCGCATACGATCAATCAATGTACTCGTTTGAGGAAAGGGAAGGCAACGGGTGATAGGCCCAGGGTCTCTCCAAATGTCCCCATGCTCTGTCACCCCGATGCGAGCCGAGCGCGAGGGTCGTGATTTGGAAGTTTTTTTTCTCTTTGGTCCCTGGTTTTTTGTTGTTGTTGTTGTGGTTCCTTACGAAGACATAACGCGGAACAAATCATGCTTGCTAGGAGGAGTAGGAAGAAAAAGATCTCAATGGATAACCTCAATGTTCGGTGTACTCAAGTGTCGCGTGTCGCTAAAGACGAATCCGGACACCAGCTGTAGAAATTGTTGGACCGAAGAAATTGGAGCAATTCTACGATGGCTCCGGTAGAATTGGCGCAATTTCATGACTGATCAATCAAGGTTGCTGTTGTGGAGTGTGCAGTTTGTTTGGGGACTTTTTCTGGGGGGACGCTTTTTTCCTGGTGGCAAGTTTTCAAGCGTCACGCATAATCACGTCACGATTACGCAAAGTTCACCTTTAATGTGTACCACCCCGAGATGGACGTTTCCTTGCAATAGTTAAGCTCACCCACGATCGCTATCGATTTTGTACAAGCTTCGCTTCCTCTCGACGGAATTTTCGTCCTCGTCCTAGGTCTTTATAATATCTGGGCCGAAAAGTTTTCCCCAATTTGTTATTCCACAAAGACTTTTCGTTTGCTCTGCCCAGTGTCTCCACAATATCCCCTCCCATACCCGCTGGGAGTTGCGGATGGCGCGAAAAAGGCGTGAAAGTAGTACAATTTCATCCGGTCTAGCAGTATCCTTTCAACACCATACCATCGACATCGTCATCATCATCATCATCACCGCTGCCGCCGCCGTCATCATCGTAATCGTTTTTTGGGTGCGACTGCTTGTTTGTCGCGTCACTGGCTGTGCCTACACCACACCACCACACCAGACGCGTTGAATCCGTCTCCGGCTCCATTATCCGTGGGGCGTCGTATGACGTGTATCCGATTGCGCGCGGACACCCGGACACTCGGGTAAAAGCGTTTGGTTGATGGATTTTCCCGCGGGTGTGGCTGACAGGAATCACAGCCAGAGGAAGAAAACGCTAAGCGGGTGAGGTTTTTGGCAGGCATCTTATTCGCTTTTCCTGTTGTTGCCGTGGTGTTAGTTGCTGCCAAACGCGTCCCTTGCCGATCGATAATATCTTTTGGCCTCTCCGGGAATCCGGGCTCGACAAGGAGGCTGGTGGCCGCGAAAGACGAATCGAATGAACTGCGGGGGCGAGCAAAAGTTTCAGTCCGCATTTTCCGTTGGGAAGCCCGTGCCGAAACCCGGAAACTCGAGAAGATGTTGGTCAAGTTGGTCGTTTGATGTCACCGAGACGGAGAGGGTCTGTGCGCCATCGCCGAGGTCTTTTATTTCCGTGTAGAACCCTAGAAAAAGGAAAATCTGAAGCATATTTCATCATCGATTTTGCTGTGTTATACGCGCGCGATTTATACGCAAAAGAAAGCAAACTTTTCCGGCATCTTGGGCTTCCGGTTCGTTCTCTTCGGAACGGTGGTTTTTCCAGAAAAGTGGAAAGTTTGTCCACGCTGTTGGCGTAAGTTTATTGGCGAGCGTCAAGTGAATATTGTGCCCGTTTCATGAGTTTCGTGGAAGAACTTTGTGCCGGGTTGCGAGGTATTAGCAAAATGGACGGAAGCTGCCGATGATGAAGATGATGACGATGCTCTCGAGCTATGATCGGGAATGTTGATCCATCGGAGGGTGAATTGCACAAAAGCTTTAGTAGCTCTAGAGCGGAACGAAACGCTTTCGGTGCAAGTTCTCGGAAGCGTTTATTAGTTTGATGGAAATTTAATCATGAGTAGATCGATATTACAATTAATTTATGCGAATGATGTAATTTTTCTCTTTTCAGTCAGCAAAAGCGGAAAATTATGTAATGGTTGCGCTTGTGTTCAGCTTTAAGGCTGCATCACTGTAACTGCTAACCCACAATAACGACCTCTCGAGGACGACACCGTCGAGCGAGCAAAATTCTTCGAATCCTCCAACTCCCGGACACCAGCGTTCAGGACGATGGGAACGAAATGAAAATAGCACACGATCGTCGCGCAACCGACAACGATGACGAGAGTGAAAACTTTCTCCGCAGCTTCCCACCCTTCAATTCAAACCCCTACCAATGGGAGAAAGGCTTAACGCGGGGCAAAGAAGGGCTAGAGAAAATGAAAGCATCAGAATAAACAGGATCAAGGACCCGCTTCCCGTGCATGCGACTCGTCTTCAGTTACCTTCCGGAGGGGTTGCCCACATTCGGTCGCTCGCTCTTCGTCGGTTGACCCAAGAGCTGCACTTGACTGCACATCTGCTGATTGACACTGCAATTTATTTGTGCACAACACTGCATCATCGTCTCCTTACCATCATCGGTTTTGTCGTCGGATCCTTCGGCGAAAAAGGAAAAAGAGCTGGCATTAAATGCAATAAATTGTACACGAACGCTGAACCTTGGGAGTGGAAAATGGACACCAGCGTGGTGGTACGGTTAGAAATAAACACATCTAACCGTGAGATTGTATGTTTTCCAGTGTCTGTGGTGATAAGTTGCAATTTTGTCGATGGGTTTCCAACGTATAAAATTGATGCCCGTACATCGGGACACTACTGTCTATTTAAATCAGAACAAGGGATTGTCCGCACCGGAAGCGAAACTGATCGAAAGACGAATTGTGTTGGGCATGAAACTTTTCAGGAGGGAGGAAGCAATTTATCATAATCGAAAAATAAATCAATGCGCTGTAAGTGGCCGAGCTTGATTAGAGTTTGGGGGAAAAAAGCGAATGCGTTCGGTCGCACCTATTTCCGGCGATGTAAATGGAGTCATTAGTGTGGTTGGGTTATCGTGTGCAGGAGCTAGAATTAGATGACGAAGTCGTATTCGAAGAAAGTAGGGCTTGAATCATGTTTTTGCCGATGTAGTCTAGAGTTGGCAGGGCCTTGTTTCAATGATTGCCCAAACCTGCTAACTGCTCAGAATTGCACACTTAGGCACCATACATTGGAAACGTTTTAAACGGCACGCATTAATGCGTATATCTCCCGCACTCTATTGCTGTGATGAAACGACAATTTCTCTTCAATGTCTTTACCGTTTCCCAGAAAACCCCCTACCAACCATTCGTAATGTCGTTCAACGCATTTTATATCCCATTTAAATTAGACCACTAAATGGTTTAATCGCGGGCAGAATAAAGGAGAAAAAAAAGCGTAAAACACATCAGAACTCGTAGAGAGAAGATCTTTTCAAGGCCCGAGAATGAGGTGGAGGACGAGATAAAATTGGTTGTTTGTAAATGCCGGTCGCACGACATCGCACGCACTGTTCCTTCGACGTCGTTACTGGTCTCTCCACTGGTTGCTGGTGACACTTTCGGTTAGGATGTTGTTCGGCCGAGAAAGCGTTCTGTCCTCGAGTGGTTTTTTTTCTGTCGTGGAGAGAAATATTAAAAGACAGTAGAATGAAATGAAAAACGAACACAAGCGTACCAGCCGGCCCAGAAGAGAAGATTGCCATCATCATTTTTATGACCAACTAGTAGTGGGCCTCCCTTTGCCCCTGGTGCCCCCGGTCATGTGGCTGATGATGGTGGTGGCGGTGGTTGGTTCCGTTTGATCTGTGCCGCCGCGCAGTTCCATTTCCATGCGCGTTCTCTCGGAGGCGTACGCGCGCGCGCACGCTCGCGATCGTGTTACAAATTTTTGTTCCCCACATACGAAAGACGGGCGGGCTTAAAAAATACGCTACAAAACGCTACACATACGACACTCACGCATAAACGGGCCCGGTGATGTTCGGGAATCAAAGCAATGCAATGCTCTGTGGATGGGCGATTTGGTGAGGAGCACCGATTTTGTGGAGAATTAGTTCCCTGATTTACTGTGGTTGCCATCGAAACCGGAAGCTATCAGTGGCTGTTCTACAGCACTTGACGGGATCTCCCGGGTGTTGGGTTTCTACCACTCCTTCCCCCAATATCGCGCCTCTTTACTCCCAAAAAAAACTCACGTAATAATCGTAACAAATACGTTCAGGAGAATCGTAGCCACCGGAGAGCTCCGATAACGAGATAACGCATAACTCATCGCTGTCGCTGTCGGCGAAGTTCCTTGGCAGGGGCTGCAGTCCGGAAGCCAGAGGTGGAGTGGTGGAGACTCAGAAAAAAAGCATAATGCATAATAAGTGCCGACAATTCCAAGTAATCCGACCGCGTCGTGGTTCATGTGAATTATGCTACCAACCACTAAGCGAGGGGACCTCTGGTTCTCGCTCTCATTCTCCTAGAACCTGCTGGTTGGCAGGTCCACTGCAACACCGGACAGGGGAGGGTCGGTCGCGTAACTTGATACAGATATTACACATTTTATGCGCGCCGGGCTAGCGCTCTGGTCGCGCCCGGGAAAGAGTTCGCTTTTTTTTTTGTTGTAGCGTTCTTTGCGGCGGTGCGACATGAGAGATCGCCGGTCCGGTAATTCCATTAGAATGGTCGAGATCTCCACGGGTAGTACCCCACGCAGTTTTTTCGACAATCTACGGTGGCGAGAGTCGAACCACGAGAACAAAGTACAGCCTCTGTTAAACTCCATCCGGTGTGTATATGCGTGTCTGTGTCCGTGCAGTAGTGAGGCAGATTGGTAGTAATTCAGTTAAAGTGATCATTAATTCCGGCCGATGGCAGATGATAATGAAATGCCGTCTCGAAGGCTTCCACCGTACCACAGTTGATCATGTTTTACTACACATTCACACCACTGCTTTCAGGATCGATCGCTAGGCGGAAGGCTACGCTTTATGCAGCCGTTTCCCGGAGCAACATTGTCGGTTTGGTGCGCTGGGGTTGATTTCTTAAGATTGAAAATTGCAAACGAGTTTCCTGGCGCGCTGCTCCGGTTTCTCGCCAACGATCGGTGTGAAGCGAATGATAGAGCGCTTGTTTTGCCGTGGCACACGAAACCCAACCCCGCATTCGAAGGCATTCGAATGTCATGGACGGGAGTGTGATTTGATATTTTACAAATACGATTACAACGTTTGAACTTTGCTGAACAACAACGACGGCTTCGGCACCTTTTTCGTTTGTCTTGTTTCGTTTTCTCCGTGGCACACTGGAAGGCGTTGTGCCGATTATTCTAGGTACAGTGTGGTAGAAGTGTTTTTCTCAACCCAGTTACACGAGACAGTCTGAAAAGACTAACAATTTGAAGAAATTGAGGACTCGTAAATACAGCTCTTTACTGAATTTGACCCTCCAATTTCTGCACAATAGTGTGTCTAGTACTACTACGGTAAGAACCTTAAATTAAAGATCTATAAATTAAATGTCTCTTTAGAAGATATATACAGGTGCACAATCTTCATTTATTTTTTCTATAAATGTTCTATCCATGTGCAACCTTCCTGTGCCACACTGTACCGCTAATGAAGGTGAAACGGTTTGCATCGCTTAGAAGAAGGTAAAAAAGCTATTACGTTATACGATTAGAGTGCTTCCAAGCAGCACTTTTCACGCTCAAGAACCAGAAATACACACACCGCCAACGCAGACGCGCGAACCCTTTCCATCGTGGCATCGAACTACAAATTAACACTTCACTCGCTATTGGCACTCCGCGCCGGTGCTCTCTCGGGGTCACCCCAGGCTTCAGTGTGTCGCAGGTCGTTGAGGTATGTGTGTTCTCCCCTCACCGGTTTAGCATACACAAGTCGCGTTGCGGCACAGTTTTTTCGAGCTTTGCGAATCCGCAGCCAAGAGTTGTTGTGGTGGTGTCTTTAGGAGTGGCATACCCGCACCGTGACGAAAGTCATCCCTCCTGAGCGGGATGTTGGGTGGAAGGAGGTCTTTACAGCACGATTGTTGTGTGCTGTAACACTAGATCGCTTCCAGGGACACCTTCAGCGGAATGGGAAATGGGGTGAGAAGGCGATGTTCCCACCTTCTTTTACTTAGAACCTTCAGCAGAATCGGTTGTGATTCTGGCGCAGTGAGCACCGCCCCCCCCTGCCCGAGAGTGGCAAGCCCTTCATCCTTTGATGTTTTGTTGTGGCTTTATGCCGCTCGTCCGCACCTCCTCCGCATCGGTAAATCTTCGACAGGCCAACCTGGTGCTGTACGTATACCCCCCATGGTGGTAACGGTGAGGGAGTTCGTGATGCCAAGATGTGGAGTCGCCCATCACAACGGAATCGGCGTAAATCGAGCGCAGTGGGAACGACTCGGGTTGCGCGATTTGTACTCTTGCCGCGTTTTGTTTGTATTCCCAAAGTGTTCCAACCTTTTCATCCCGAATGGCGCATCTCCGGGAAGCGGGATCGCGTCTCCGGTCCAGTTCAGGACAGGGCCAGTTACAGTGTGACGCAAAGTACATCTTTCGCTTTTGTTTTACTTTTTTGTTTCTCTGCTGTCCCGTTGTTTTGGATCACAGTTTACTGCTTTGCAGATAAACTTTTCCCGCCGAGTGAATCGGAGCACTATTGGTGGTTGGGTTAAGGTTGTCCAAGAAAGCTGAGATCCCGGGCGGCCGCGGAGTTGCATCGCTGTGAGCAGCGCAGTTGCAAAAGGGACGCCCTTTTGCCGCAGCACAAGGAGGGTCTCTAAGGTTTGCCAAGGAACTGCAGACGGAGAAGGTTAGGAAGGCGCGCATGCCGAGCCAATAAAATGAAGTTAAATGTCAAAGCGTTTCGATTTCTGAACAGCACGTGGTATTTGCTTGCTCTAATGGTTCTCCAGACCCGGTATAATGTCACCAGTTCTATGGCCCACAGAACACAGTGTCTTTTGGTTATTTATTCTTTGCTCAGTTGTGCACTGACGACCCCGTTTGCTTGTGGGATACTTGTGGGGTTTTATTGGCGAAGAAGCATCTTCCCCGGGATGGATGCATCTGTAGTCCCCTAGACTTCACTAGCGATGCGCCCGAAACTCCCAAAAAGGGCAAACGCGGTAAAGTGAAAGTTTTGCTCCAACGAAGCGTAACCAAAAACCACGACGCCGTACAATACATCCTCGCTGGGAGCTCGGTTTGGGGTTTGAAAGATTGATATGTAAAATCCCTTTCCGCCGCGCTCAGTAGCGGTTCTGCGTATGGTAATGAGCACTGGCTGGTGTGTCGAATTCACTTTATTGGTACTAAATTCATGCGAGTGGCCTCGGACAACCTCGTACGAAGCTGGGTGCGGAAGCGTTCGACGAATGCAAATCTGTGCCACTTTTTGAATTCGTTTTCGTTGCGGTTCGTTTGAGGAAAAACGTGGACTAGTGAATGGTGGGGATGACGAAGGGATTGGTCATAGACGCTAGCGCCACAGAAATTGGGGCATTCGAGGGTGCAAAACAAAAAGTGACCCAG
Organism: Anopheles stephensi; assembly: GCF_013141755.1. Lineage (NCBI taxonomy): Eukaryota > Metazoa > Arthropoda > Insecta > Diptera > Culicidae > Anopheles > Anopheles stephensi. The sequence goes on along the minus strand of NC_050202.1, from coordinate 1,551,758 downwards.
GAAATTCCTGGGTTTTTAAAAGCCCACAAAGCGAGTGAGTCACGTTGTAAAATGTGCTAAATTTATTGGTGTCAAGAGAGAACCTTATTCAAGCAGTGGTAGAGTGAGCGCTCGAACCTTCACCAATATTTCCAATCGATATCAACACACTAAGCACATCATACATTGCAATCCAGTAACGTAACCACTTCCTCGAAAGCAAAACCACACCAATGTGATTACGGAAATGGATAACTTTCCCGCTGTATGTGTGTCTGTGTGTATGTGTGTGGAAAATCCCATCATCGCGCGAGAATGCGATCAGTCTGGGCTTGCCGAATCGACCGTTCCAAAAAACATCGAATTCCGTACCCCGGAATCCATCAATCAGACCCTTGTGTGTGTGTGTGTGTGTGTGTGTGTGTGTGTGTGTGTGTGTATTCACGCGGAAAAAGCGAGAGTTTTCGCAGTGGAGTGGACGAGAGGCGAGTACTTACGAGTGGTTACGCGGTTACGAGTTGTTACAGCGTTGTTTAGCATAAGTTTCGCTGCTTTCACTGATTGTGTGTCTAGTGTCCGGGAGACAGAGAGATGGGACGGTGGTGCTCATGAGGGAGAAAAACAGTAGCTAGAGAGCTAAGTTGGACACGGGTGAAAATGATCAATGCCCAAAATGGCTACCCAATGGGTGCTTGCCTGGGCCTGGAACGAGCTTCAACATCCGGCGCCCTATGAAGGCGGGAGGTTCGCACACGATGTAACCGTGGGTTTAGCAGTTAGCAGGCGAGCCTTACTCGGAATGGATGGGAAGTAGTTATAATTCGGTGCTGGTTCCCGGTCCGCGTCCAGTCAGGCATGTCCAAAATGCCACATGATTACGCCACGGGAACGTTCGGCCTGGACATCGGCGTACGATGTAGCGAGCCTTCCTCACGGGAAGGCAGCAGTTAAGCAGGTGCAGATTACGGAAGGAAATCTTTTTAATGCGGATTTGTTCGCTATGTGTACGACTTGCCCAAAATGGAATTGGAAGCTCTCGCGTTGGTGGCGGTGGCGCGAAGTTTGCCGGAAAAGACTGAATACGCTTTTGCCCACACTAGGCGACTGGATCTGAGGCCAACGGTGGAAAGGAATCATTAGAATTGGGAGACTTGGTACGAATGTAAGCGGCGAGGTACATGGAGCCTTGAGTTTTTCCGTTGGTCCGCACAGTTGAAACGTGTAGCGATGAAATCCGATCCTGATTCGTTGTGCCCAGTTGGTGCAGAAAATTAGGAAATGCTTACAGGAGCAATGGCCTTACGAGTTCTAGTGAAATTTAGAACTTTTCGTACGAAAATGTTACTATTAGGTGTGTGTGTATATCTTGTAAATTGTTTGATATCGATTATTTTGTGGAAACAGAAATTGAATGAGCTTTCGGGAGAATTTATTGGAGAAGGAAGATTGCATTTAATCTTCTTGTTATAAGTACCTTGAGGGTATGTTATGCTTTGGATTCTGAGCTTTGGGGGTAATTACTTCAGTGGGAACTCGCTGTCTAAGCCGCTGGATATTCGGTACTAATAGCTAGAAGAGTCCTCAAGGTGCAGGAAATGTTTGTGATGTCAACCCAATTTAATTTTGGCTAAACAATAGTGTCAGGTCTAAGGTTCTCCGTACAGTTCTGTAATTCTGGTTCGAACAACTGCTCCAAAACAGGGTTCTCTACAGTTTGCCAGGAAAAAGACTAATTCTCGTACTTGATTCGAAAGTGTCTCAAGAATATAAAACCCGCAAATGCATTTCGTTGCCAGCTGTCCAGAAACTCACTCTCCGTTATCTGTTCCCGTGTGCCGTGTCTCAAAAGCGCACCGACCTCCCCGACAGTACCGGCAAAAAGTACGAAAACATTAATTTGTCGATAATAATTTGGCACAGAACGGCCGCCACCTCGCTGGTCGCGGGATGTTTCCTTCTGTTCTGTCCTGCAATCTCCACGTTGCTGTGTAACCAAATTTTGGTTTTTATTGCCAGATCCAGATCCAGCTGGAATTGAAATTTCGGCAACGTGGCCGGCTATCACTACCCAGCACACGGTCCACCGTTTTGTAAGACGCATGTCGCTTACTCGGGAGCAAAGCAAAAACACAAAACGCAGAGCACGACATCAACGGTGGTGCAGCACTGCTCCGGTGGCAGCCAGCTACCGGTTACGGTTGGATCTCTCTGGGCGGGAAAGAGCCGATGGGTGGGTTGATGTTGATGTCCCGCGAATCGCGCGGTCGGTTCTTCGATTAGTGTCCGACTGAAAGGCGACAGAGCCACGGCCAAGGAAGTCATCTCAAATTATGCAAATGAGCCACTTTTCTCGAAATTAAATTAAGCAATACGCTCAATCGACAAACCGACGGGCGAAGGGTGGTGGTCGTGTGTGGTGTGAAGGGCACGTTCGATCTGAGGCTCGAACTCCGTGTCCCAATGTTCGCTCCGTGGGGGCAACCGCTGTGGATAATACGGGATGCGAGATTCTGTTTCCCTTATCGAAATTTGTTGTTTCTTTCGGGTTTGTGTCTGTGTTGTTCGTGCTGTTTCGTCGTCACTACACCGACCGAGAGTGCTACCGGAGCAGTCTGGTTGCGAAGTGACAGAGAAATGTAGCCATCCAAAAGCTCTAACGGAAACACACTCACCAAATCCCTGAAACCTGCTCCCATCGACCATCCATCCGGTAGAGGTAGGTGTTTGCGTTGAAGGTTGTCCCCGAGGTTTCGAGTGACCGCAAAACACCGCAAACGAACGATTCGACACATTTGTGGGGAATGCTTGGGGAAAGGGTGTTTCGGCTAGGGAAGACACCAGGGTTCTCTCGGGTGCTTCATCAGCTTGCCCAACACAGCACCCGTGGAATGCTGTGGACGTGATGAGTTTTGTTTTTTTCTATCTTTTCAGTGGTGTGTTCTGGGGCAACTACTGTGGGATAGAATTGCAAATGGGTTCCGAAGCATTCCTAGTGAAGTGAACGACATCAGGGAGAGAGAAAAAAACCCACACAACGCGGGTTGGGTTTGCTATCGGTTTTCCAAAGTCCGCCCAAGGGGAGCAAAAGGTGCGCGAAGAAAGCTCACCAGCATTAGTTCGAAGGTGTTTTATCCAGCTGTCGTTATCGTCCATTTGAGAGGCTTTTTTTGTTGGATTTTGTTTTTGGTGAGCCTTGACTACGTGACTACATCCGGTTCTAGTTGAACCTTGACTACTGTTGCGTGGAATCGGATATCGGTAGGGAGTTGGAGGTAGTAGAATGTAGTTTGATATTATTCTATCTTGGTTTGTTGGGTGTCCCATAGCCATATGCCATTTTAAGGTTCTCAGTTCAATAAAATATCATCGTTTCTATATAAAAATAGTGAGAAACATTGAAAAGCTACGATCACAAAACAATCCCCAAATAAAGCGAGTTTGATGTGATTCATAAGCACAAACAAATGGCAGCATTAAATTGTCCTCATTGTCTATGGGCGCAATGTACCAAAAATCCTTCTCCAACCAGATGGAGCATTTGGAATGCTCATTGCCCATTATGCTTATTTTAAGCATCGTTTGCATCGCATCTCAGCCATCTTTATACTCGGTCGTCATCGTCTGTTCGGGTTCGCCAGTGCTTCGATTCTTCGACCGACAAATGCAGTCCATAAAAATTCATTCCGGCCTCAGAAGCTTCCCAGCTTGCAGCAGCTTCCCAACATCGAGACTTGGCGTTGCATCGCGCCATCCATTCTGAGGGTGACATTCAAATGAGCATCGGCCCTTTTTCAATGAGCATCATTAAACCATTGCGCGTCATTTATTTTGTCAAACTTTAATTAGTTATGCAAAAGCAGCTGTGGCAGAGGCGAAAACCCCGATACATTGGATGGTGGATGGAAAATCGATTCGGGCTCTTTTGGGAGAAAACTAAAAGTCCATTGAATGGGAGGGTAAAATCTTCGCATTTGGAAGCTTGAAGTTGGTTTGCAGTTGGCTTGCAGTTGTCATTGCTGTTGCTTGTCAACTGGAGCCCCGACGCAACCGTGACCATGAATGGCAACTCCATTACCATCTGCACAGTTTAACGACCCATTCACACACACACACGCGCGAGCACGGGGGAGTTTAAGTCGTTGGATGGAGATTTCCCATGGGAAGTTTGAGTTGTCGGAACTGATTTGAATATGAGGGGATTAAACTGGAGGTAGACTGCAGATGTCAAGGATCCTTGGGTAGTGAAGAAAACACTGATTCTAAACTTGAATACTCTCTTAGCTCAGAGTCAGACAGGGTTATTGTTGCAGCGATATCCTGAATGTTCTTGAAATAACGCATCAAACGAAAGCAACCTTGCCAAATTTTCATCACCTCTATTCGTCAACACTGGATTTAATCCGTTTCACACAATGTCCCATTGTGGCGGAATGTGCTTTTAATAATGTTTCTGATGTTGTCCTGCTATTTCTGGCCGTGGCGCGTATCTCGTTTTACTCTAAATGCATTTTCAACGCGAACAACATTCATCCCACGGACCAACCAAATCCGATCTTCCGCACCGCAGACCACGGCAGAAACGGAATAATCAATTAAATAATCTTAATTGGATTGCAAACTTTCCACAATAATTTCAAATTACATAAATTTGAATTCTATTCACAATTCTTCTGTCGTGCGCGCGCGGGCGCGTCTGTCGCGTGTGTTCTTTTTTTTTATTTGTGTCCATGTTGGTTCTCTCTCTTTCGTCTCCTTGTTTTTTCATCCCATGGTCGGCATCCGGTTGATTCATTGAATTTTCTGCACACTGCATCGTCGCGGTTTTGTTGTTGCTGCCCCACGCTAACCGATCTCCCATTTGACCGATCGTTTGATCATCGTCCATAAGTGCATTTAATCGACAAGAACGAGGCCACTGCAACTGTTCGCTTTTGTCCCGTTCGTCGTGTCCAAGGGAGGGAGGGATTCTGTTGGTGATGTCCGGGTAGGGGGTAGGACTTTCTGGGTCGATTTATTTCTCTCTTCCCATTCGAGATAATACCGCAGCGGGGTTGTGTTTGCATCTTTCAACGCGACATCTTGCCTTTGGATCATCGGCAGCTCGCCGAAAGATCGCCGATTCCCACCGACAACGCGCTTGAAAGGTCGAATTATTATTATCTGTCCATTTCCTGTCGCACAGTCCGCTGCCCATATGCGAAACAAACCGCACAAGCCTTCTTCCGTACAGCGCAGGAGCGTTTTGGAAATTTAGGAGCAATAAAGGCGCACACCGTCGTTCTGTGCAGCGGCAAGCGGTCACCATTTACGCACGACGGGCCTCCGAAGCGCCTAATAATTCGCATAAATTTCTTAATTTGGGATAGTATCGGGCTTTAATGGCATTATGCAAAAATTGTGATCGAGTAGCGAGCTGCGTGTGCCGACCAGCAGTTGCAGGGAAGGTTTTCCTGCGTACGGCGAACTATGGGAACCACCGTGATGCCGCGTCATAAGACATAATAACGCACCAGCGGACCCCGGATCTTCTCGGACGGTTGTTTGATTCGATGCAGCTCTGCGGTAGTGGTGCATTGGTAGTAGCGGACAGCGTGCTTGGATCGAATAAATGTTTAATGATTGCTAATAGTCCGCAAATGGTAAGGGCACCGGAAGCCGGCTCTAGGGCATTAGAGTTGATTGGACGGCGAGTCGTTTGGCAGTGTAGTAGCAGTAATGGGTGCCGACGGTGTGCTTTTGCAGGAAATTGGCAAGCTTTGGGGTACCATGCGTACCATGTGGTTGTCATGTAGTTTGCCAGTCGAGCTCCTGCTAAACGCTTCTCATGGCCGATAGGTAGTGGATGATGTTTTGAAATGAGAATGTACTGAGTAGAGAACACATAATTTAATTGTTTCGAGTGTTCATAAGCTCGACTGGTTTCTCAAAATTTAAAATAATTTAACTACTTTATTTCTTGAAAAGGAATGCTGAATTTTAAGCTAACTTGATCTCGGCGATCAAACCTCTATATCTGTCTACGACATTTGAGTTATTGCTAGAACAGGACAGTTGAGTATTTTTTAAAATTTATATCAGCAATATTACCCCTAAAAATATGCAATTAAAAATCTACAAAGCAAATACCACTCATCATTAGGTAGAATGGTCTTCTGATCAGGTTTTGTCCTTCTCAGCTACGATGCATACATTGTCGAATCCCGTTGGAGTTTATTTGCTTCTAATTAGCCTTTTCAATAATTCTCGCAGGACCGACACGGACAAACTCGCCTGGACAAACAGGAACACAGTGCAATCGATCCCTTGTGAGAAGACTCGGGCTGTTTATGCAAGCAAGAAGCCACCAACAGATCTACCACTACGGTCCAACCAGTCCAGGGACTCGATGATGATGAACCGTTTGCTGACTTACCATTTCCAACTGGGCGACTAGAGTTCCCCGCAACTGTTGTTCGCTTGCATCAGTGAAACATGCGTTCTATGCAACAGCTCGGACGGCCCTCTACAAGCTACATTCCGCCTAGGTGGAAGCGATTGGGTTCGGTTCTTTTTTCGCCCATCCTATTCCACTATTCATCCCGTCCGCAAGTGCATTAAAATAAACAAACTGTTTGGGAACGTGCAACTGCCTCCGGAACCACCGTGTACACCGGGACGTTTGATTCCTTTGTGCATCCCACCGATGCATAATGACATTCCTGCATGGTGGCCATCTGCGGTGTTGTTACTGGAAATGGAAGCGCATCGGAATCATCGGTATCGAGCGGCGAACGCAAAACGGGACGAGGGCGCGCTGAACAATTCCGATTCTGTCATCCGGCAGTCAGAGAGTCCCTTCGGGAGTGCGCCGCCATCCGCCGAACGGGTCGATTGGCGTTTGTTTTTATTCGTTCGGCTCGTTTTATTTGTCGGCAGCAACCGGGAGGGAAAAGTGTGACTCTTTATGGCGCTCCGGTGGTGTGCGTACACGCAGTGGCGCATAAAATAATAAACATAAAATAATAATCATTATGAGCACGAACTACCTCATTGCTGCTGCTGAACAAGGAATCGGGAACGCAATGGGAATTTCAAATTCCCAATTCCTATTCCGGTGCGCGTTCCTGGCTCTGTTGGTCATTAGGAGCGTTTTGCTCGTTTCTTCCGTCATTCCGTCCCCGGATCGGTTTCCAATCCAAACAATTTAACAACAATCGATGCATTATTATTACTTCCAACTGTCGCTGTTACAGGACGAAGCACGCAGCTCGGAACCGGTAGCGGCATGGTGGATATTATGCGGGTTAACCTGGTGAATTGCAGCAATGGGGAGCTTTGGATCGTGCCATTTGGCAGATGAACCGTGACCAAGTTTTTGATGGTAGAAAATTTCTCATTAGCGATACACGATGGCTGAGCTGTCGAGTGCAGGGTTTCGTGAATGGTCCAAATAATCATTGAATAGGTCGCAAATTTTATGAAGCGTAGGATTATAGTATTATCCTGTGGCCGGCAAAGTGAGTCACTAAGTGATAGAATGTGTATTTTTCTTAGGTTATGTATTCAAGCTCAAGAATGTTTGGTAAGGTATGCTCCAATCTTTGATTAAAAATGCTGCTCCAGAACTGTTCTGATGTTTGGCACTATGTTCCAAGAAGGTTGCCGACCCCAGCAGATTCCTATGAGCCTACATCATATCCCGCGAGAAGCTCTTACTGAGGCTGATTTGCACTAGAATTTTTGATATTGCAATTTTAATGTGAATACCACAAATATACATGTACGAGCTTCGGCACATTGCAAACCATTCCATAAGGCTCGTAATTAGCGTTGTATTTTTGGAAATGGGAATAGAGCTTATAACAGCATTGCTTCCATACCCTATATGGCCACAATATCTGTAGGCTAAACATAAATTGTATGCTCAATTTTAAAATCCTTGCGCAAAGCTACTTTTCCGCGAGCTGTGCTTATTATCATGCCCTGCCAGCACTAATAAGGATCAACGTCCTCTCGAGCCCGAAACGGGAAGCAATTCGTTAGCTCATCCACTCGACCCGTCTCGGCAGTTTCTGTTGCCAGCCTGAAAAGGTCGCTTCAGTGTGATGCAATTTTCGAGTGCAGTCGCATGCACTTTGCCCACTCCTTCTCTCTCTCTCACTCGTCCTGCTGCTCATTTATCCGCGGAATGAGCAATGTTTTCCGGAATTATTGTGTGCAAGAGGGCTCAAGAGTCTGATGAATCTCTATCAGAGAGCCGGTTGAGATGTGCTCTGTTTCGGTTTGGAGTTGTTTTACATGAAGCAGAATTGATGTTTTATTATTGAAGAGCTTTAAAATTGCAATTTCAGGATGGTTCAGATAGGTTTCTGTTGATTGTTCTGTAGGATCTACTGCGGGTAATGCTGGCCGGAAAGTATCGTCCACTTACCTTGTTATGAACAAGGTGCAACTTAATTGAGCGCAAAAATTTTTGCTAATCTTAACCAGAATCTACCATGCCGCGTTTCATGACCTTTCCGTCTGTACTTAAATTCCGATAATGAAGACACACACGTCTGTCGAGTGTGAATTTGATAATTTGCTGTGTCTTCGTAGAGGTTACAAAGCAGATGCAGCAGATGCATTTCACCGATCCTTTACTGAATAGTGACAAATAGAGGTGTCCACAGGTAGTGTAGCTGAACAGCTGATCCTCCCTTGACGGAAGATTTGCTCGACCAGTCAGCTGATTTAGCCGGCATCTTTGGGTTGAAAATTTGCAAACACACACACACCAGGCAGGCAGGCAGGCCGGCAGGTGTTGGGCCCGTCACGTCCATCAAGGCTTGTGGCACGTGCCATGTCGCGTAGCAGTCGTGTCAGCATCCTTTTTCGTTCGGCAAACAACAAGAACACAAAAACCTCGAGCAAACCATTAGCTAGTCGGGCGCTAATTGGATTAACGACCAGAAGTGCAGCAGCCTTGTCTTCCGAAATACGAATCGCCTCGGGCCGGCCGATCAGCCATACTGTGTGGTGTTTCTGGAAGCTAATTTCAAAACGTGAACTCCACGTGCTTGCGCCACTTGCTGCAGGTTGGGGCGCGTGGTAAATTTCAAACATTTGCTCCCGAAAAAGACCACATTCACCGGCCAAAACCTTTAATAGAGCAGATAACAAGCATGAAGCAGGAGAGGAAAAAAAAGAGTTGAAAAACATAATACCACGGCCGTTTGTTTGCCCTGTGTTTAAACAGTTTCTCGTCGCCAAGATCATACCTGGTGGTGAGATAAAATAAACAGAAAATCGACGCGTCCATGCCAACACGTGACATTCGATGATTTTTATCTTTCATCCCCCACGCCACCGTACGCTGACCGGTTTCACTGGATAGGGGTGGATTGCTGTCATGCAGTACACCCGCGCTCCTGACTCTCCCCGCTGTCCACTGCCCACCGGTCCCCTGAGTTGAGTGATGTCGATGATGAAAAGCATCCGCCATCAAATATGCATACCGGGGCGTAGAGATCTACGATACGGCTCCGAAAACGCACAGTCTCTCGTCCCCCGTGCAAGAGTTCGGGCAGATTTTGGTCCAAGTTGGGTTTGGTCTGTTTGGAGCAGCAGTGGTCGGACATTGGGAGAATGGAAAATGACATCGGGAACGATCTCGGACAGTTCCAATCAATCTAACGAAATCGAAACGATAGCTTCCATCAGCGAACGTCTGAGCGGACGAAGTTTTTCGGACGGCGTGTAGAAATAGACCAAGCGAACTGGAGAAGGAAAGACAAGGAACGGGTGACTCCTAAAATGGAGCCACAGATAGTGTTGCCTATCGGAGATAATTAATTTATTAAAAACAAATTAATGATTTACATTTTAAATTTACTTTTTATTGGATCTGGGCGCGTTCCTTTGCCTTTACCATGCCTTACAGGCTTAAAACACAGGAGTTCGCTTTGATTGTGGGAAAAGGATGCCGGCCCAACAGCTTCTTCTGCCAGCTCGTTGTCTCTCCCAAAGCCCCGCGTTTTCGATTGATGATCGCTTAGAGTAAGTTGAGTGATTTTTATATGCGCTTTTATTGCCCCCCCCCGGACGCCTACTCGATCTTGCGAGCTTCTCTCGGCCTAAGGCACACGCGCACAAAGACATCCCATTCGATTCGTTATTTGTGTCGCGGAAGGTCGCGCAGGTATTTATGGGCGATAGACCGGCCAGGCAGGTCCAGCTATTGCTGATGCGAATGGGGTGCAAATGAGTTGCGCCAAGGGGTGTTTTTGTTGGAGCGTTGTGGTGGAATATATTTCAAATTAGGAAACAATCAAATCACTGATTTTGTCAACGTTCGAAATTGGCTGAGTTACGACGGTTGACAGTTGAGCGTTTTGAAGCGTGTTTTATTGTGTCTCATTTAAGTCTCAAGGTGGTGTTTGATGGTCTGGAGTTGGATTTCGGAACTGTGGATTAGCTTGGAGAAAGTTTCTTTGAGACATGCCCCAGTGCAGGAAGATGCTGTTGTAATAGTTGTTAGTAAAATTGAATTTTGTTCCTATGGCGTAGGATAAACATTAAATTTTAAAATAATATTTCAATCCCAAAGGAATACACGACTCTTTCAATCTGTCGGTATGTCCCTAAAAGCCGACAACTTTGCACGACTTCATCAGATTTCTTATATTTTTTAGGATCTCTTTATTCGACACTTTACCCTAGGCTATATCGTTGAGCGAATAAAATAAAAATCAACACATTTTGTCCCGTGTTGTCCGAGGATCGGGAGAGAGCAGAAGGTTTAGAGGACAGCACCCCCAAAAACGATCCCCAACTGAACCTCATTTTCCCACCACTTCGTTAATTTTTAAGCACCAATATTTCTTGGCCCTCGCACCCGGTGTTCCGACGAGCTTTCGGTAAGCGTTCTAAGTCACTGGAATCTCTCGCTGGTTGTGGGTGCAGCATAAAAATTCATAACTCAAAACAACAACTCAACTTACGTGCGCTAACCTCCGAAACGGAAAACCGTGGCCAAGCAGGGTTGGGATACAAAAATCTAAAACAAAAATACTCGCAAGCAACTCGAGTTAGACGATGAACGCGCGCTGGAGTCTCTGTGTGTGTGTGTGAGGTTCCAACGAAACGGATGACAGGAGATTATTATGATAACTCTTTTTGCGCTTTCATCACCGAGTCTGGCAGACTCAAGGCGGGTTAAGGGTCGGATAATTGTGAGTTGTGTGCCGGGGTGGTTGGCAAAAAAAAAATCCACCCAAACACCCTAGAACGTGCCGTGGCCCCGTGGTGAAAAGCTTGCTTGTAGGATGGTAGATAGTCGCGAAATGGGCAACCGGTAGTAGGGGCGCGAAAGAAGGGGAATTTAGAATTGAGCAATGGAATGGAAGCGCGAAGAGAAAGAACGCGGCTCGCTAAATGAAAGAATGAAGCGCAGCGAAAAAGGTGAATGGTTTGTCTGGGCGCGTCCCGAAAGAAACTTGATAACAAATGGCTCGAACGTGTTGAACGTAGGTTCGCGCTGCGTGGAATTTATTATGCCATTCGCTCGATTCTCGCCCCATTCGCGCTTCAAACTTTCCCATCAGCGTTTGCGGGCACACATCTTATCAACGCTTTTATTTCGATTTGGAGAAGAATCTGTTTGCTTTGGTTGTTGTGTTTTGTTGGTGCGTATAGAAGTCGCACAAGTCGGTAAAGTTTTCATTTAAGGAAGGAAAAGTAAAACTACAATTTGGATCCTGGGCAGGAAACTGCGCCCCCGCAGCAGCATCAGCAACAGCGTTTAAGAAATTTATCTAATGGGGGTCCTGGTTTTGGCCGTCCGCCAGCAGCGGGCGTACTGCTTTTTGGGGGCTTGCGTTTGTGCGTGGGCTGGAATGTATGGCAAAATGGGACAAACCGCACGATCGAAACTTGAGTTCAAAGTCACACTTTTGGGGGAGTTGTTGTAGATGAGAGAGACAGAAAGAGGAAGGAATAATTCTTGTATTTTAGTTCCTTTTGTGGGCTCGTAGTTTTGGGTGCGACGAGATCATAAAGCTGAAGGTTTTGTCTTCTCTTAAATTAAATCTTTAAAGTTGATATTTATCTTGGTTTTTGTTCTGAAGTCTTACTAGGTTATGTGAACATGGTTTTATCGAGAAGTCCAACATTGAGTCCTTGCCACGCAAGTCGGTTCGGATGGGATTTGGAACCGGTCCTGTCGTGTGCGAAAATATTTTCGCCTTAGACTATCTTCTCCATCTTTCTTGATACTACAACCTTCAACGGTCTCGGCCTGCCATTTCTACCTTCCTTTGACTTGATTTAAACCGTAGCTAGATATTCATTCCACGGTATGGATGAGATTTGAACCGCGGTCGTGTCGTGAAAAGATGTTGCTTCGGCCACCGTACCGTCTCAAAGGTATGTCACCTTTCTTTAAGTATATCGACTAAAAGCACAACGAATATTCAATCATTCGTCATTCTCCCACTTAAACACATCCGCCCTACTGCCCACAGTGCTGTAATCGGAAGCATTTTCGGTGTTACGTCTTTTCCCCTTAGCTGCTGCTTTTCCAGCCACACTTTTCCAATATCCACCAATGCGCGAAGCGACGTTCGTGCACGAGGAACGGTTTTCCTTTCTCGCCGATCCGCATGTGGCAGAACGGCCGATCACTTACGTAAATTGAAAAACAATCAACGAAATGACCTTAAACATTCCGTACCGTGTACGAGGTACGGGGTTCGTATTTAGTAGCAGACCCTGGACATAAACTTCGCATGCCGGAGGGTTCGTCACCGGGTGTGTAACCGGGTGCACACAAACGGTACAACCTACAGGAGGAACAGAAAAAGAAAGCTGAAAATAGAAGCGCTAAAGGAAGGCCCGACGAACGGAACTGTGGAGGACGCGTAGCATTCCAGCCAGGCGTTGGTCGAACGATTCCAAGGTGTGCGCTGCGTTTTTCCGACGGCATAATATGATATGCGGTATGCATAAAATGTCAATAAAGTCAAAGTAGCGATTGCGTTGCGTGCGTTGGCTTTCCCTGCCCGTACCGCGCGACACAAGGCGGACAGTCCGAAGAGTGGATTATCACGCTAAACGACACCACGGGATGCTTCCGTGGACCGCTCGATTGGTGGCGAGAGCTGGCAGCGAAGCGAAGTAATGTCCGGGAAATTCTACCTTCCTTCCTTTTGCAGACGGCCCGGCCAGTAGCCACCCATTCGCGCTAAATATGGTTCAACTCTACGTTCACGGGCGTAAAAAACACGACGGTGAGCGACTGGTTTCTGCTGGCGAATAGTGCAGCGTTCCATTTGAAGACGTCGGACCGGCCGGAATCGGTCGTCTGTCCTCCGTATATGTAAATGTGCGCGCGGATCATCAATCTTCGGCCAGGTTCGCCGGAACTTAAAGGCCAGTCTGCACGCCCGTTATCGCTCGTTGTATCTCTCGCACACCGCGAAGGATGCATCATAGAAAGCAATTAAATGTGAATCAACGACACAGCCGGGAACGGGCCCGTTGTTGATGCAGCAATCCTAATGTCTCTCCAAACGCACCACTCAGCGCCATCGTTTGTCGTATGTCTGCAGTGTCTTCTGGGTGTTTTTTTTGCGTCTTCTTGAGGGATGTGGGTTTTGCATTAAAAATATTAAATTCTGCCTTCGAAGAGATGGACAATGGGATAGAAATCTCGTAACATTAGCGGTTTATTCTGAGCACGTGGTTGCGATTTTTATAAGGCTGCAAAGTTCTCGAAAAAGGTCGAGCACTTCGTAGAATAGGTGCTTTTCGAATTGGGTTTGAAAGGTTAAATTCCCACCAGTAACTCTTCAAGGCTCGTTCCTACCGTAGCTTTATTGCGCATTCAGTTGCAGTGTTCGATGATGGATTGCGATGGAATTAGATGGCGAAGTGAGGCTCCGGAGAAACATTGGAGCTCAAGAGTGGGGAGGAAACATTTTCATACAAATTATTTTTAAAGCGTATAACCCAGCTACCAACATTGAACAGTATTGATGCATCGTCGATTCTGAATTATCTTTTTGCAGAGCATTAAAATCATAAAACCCGCACGGATATTCCAATCGATTGCTCACTTGCTCGCTCTCGCTGTAGTTGAGTTGAGCCGCATCAGTGGCATTTAAAGCAATTTATGCGTACGGTTTTGTGCATTTTATTTATTGCATTTCTGCATCCGAGCATATCGCCCTCGCGCCACGCCACGGTCACAATTCATCCGACTAGAGAACCTGCTGCTGCTGTCGCGCGCGATATTTCGTGTTGTCTTTCGGTTCGTTTTTTGTTCCCTTCGTGCTGTTGTTGTCGTCCAGCCGTCCGTCCGTTTGTGTCCTATCCTGTACATGTCTCTCGGTGACTCCATCCCACCGGCTGCTCCGGTGACGAACAACGGCGAACATGACGAGACGCCTGTTTGGACATTCAAATGCAACAGCCAGTCCCGTTGGATGCACTTTTTGCTCACCTTCCCTTTGCTCCGCAGCCCATTCGGTGCTGCCAATGTGAAAATCTGACAGAATCGTGTGCATGACCTGAACCCCACAGACCACAGACTCGAAGCCGGGGCGTTGCGTTGGTGAGCGAAAGGGTCTATGAGGAAACGAGAAATGCAGGATCACTGAATCAACATTCTGTGAGTTGTTGGTCAAATTGTTCCGGAGCTTTAGCGTTGGCGTTCGACTGGTTGGTGTGTGTGTGTGTGAATGCCGCTGTTGGATAAGTTCTTATCATGCATGCATGCCTCGTCACTTCATCATCATCGTCGTCATCATCTGCGTAAATTCCCACCCATGTGCCGGAGCTGCTGCTGGCGAATGGGGCAGGATTTCGAATTCCAGCTGCCCTTTAGAAGCTCTCTCCATCTCTCTCTTCCTCCTCAAAGAGAGTGGCCACAATCGTAGGCAAAATGGTATTTCACTGGCGCTCAACAGACGCTAACGGTGGTCAGCCGGGGATTTAGGTCCTCTCCAAAGACTTACATTCCGGCGAGCTGGTGGCAAGCGGTTCTTGTCACCGTTTCTTGCAAGAAGGCGAACGTCGCACACTTGACTTGTCCTTGCTGTCCAACCGATAGTGTACTCTGTCGTGCTGATACTATGTTGTGATTGTTGTATGCTCAACTCCTCCCGACCGGTTTTTGGTCGTTATGCGCGCTGGTCGGGCACAACCCTGCACTTGTCAGTTGTAGCGATAAAATCAATAACGACAATAATGACAGACGGCAAGAGAGATGCTGAGACGTAACCGAACCGAACCGACTCAGCACTGACTTGGAACTGTTTGCCTTATTGTAATACGGGTTTTGGGGATGTTCGATGGGTCTTGGTGGACGTCCGACATCAGAAATAATAATAATATCGAGTGCTTAAAGAGACAGCAAGCAATAATAGCGACCAAACGTAGACACACACACAGGGTATCTGGGTGACAGCTGGGCAACAGCTCAGCTTTATGTTGCATTCGCCGTTGTTGGACAAAGCCCTGCAGTTGGTGGGCGTTGTTGGGTCCACTGTAGCTGAGTTTTGCATTGTTGTCTTCTTTGATGTTGTTTTGTTGCGTTGCCCACGTGGAGCTATTATTGCACGGTAATTGAGTTATTTAAAATTCTTTGCACGCAATGCAACGCTAAAGACCCATATAGATGGTCGAGAAAAGGCTACGAACTTGATATTGTTTCATGCAACAAAGTCTCGGCCAAGCAGATGGCTCATTCGTCATCTGATGACAAGAAGGGAATTTAAAGAGCGCTCAAGACATAGCCACAAATTCTGAATCGGCAACGAGATAGAGGCATCGATTATCATTCCATTGCCAGCAATGATATCTTCGTCCCTGCCCAAACAAACCACACTGATTGAGAATACTTTTAAGAAAATCAAACTCGACGTGTGTGTACTGGTGTGTTCAATTTTCGTTCAATTTCCCAAAGGACACGCTCGTGGTCACCACACCGTCCCACACACCCACACCCACACAAATCGAAATTAAAATTTGCATAAAATATGCTACACGATTTATTCCCACCGGAGGGAAACGTGACGTGGTGTGAGCGCTGATATTGGCTTCAGCTCATCCGGCAACTAGACCTCCGAAAAGTGGTTTTCTTTTTGCGCACGCCACATGATCGATTAAGGCTGTGCCAGGCCGGGTGATGGCTAATGCTTCTTTTCCGATCGAACGATGTACGCAAAAGTTCTTCTGATTCGATTTCTGTACGAGGTACGAGGTGTGTCACGTGGCTGCCGTGGAGGTTCTTTCGAGTTCCGAGTTGGTTTGGAACGCACGTGATCGTCGGTGCTGCATATGAGATTAGAAATTAATTATGAAACTGGAGCAAATCGACCGCTGGGGCCAGCAACACGTCCCGGCACTGACCGACGTGTGGAGCTTTTCCGAAAGCACATCCTGTCTGACATATGTGTGTAGGCTGTTCCGTGCAGTATCGAGCCAGCCGGCGCGTAGATAAGAAAACAATCAAAACTAATTCTCACATCCTGTGACTGTGGCTGTGTGTGTGTGTCTCTGTGTCGTTAGTGATTGGAAATATGGCCACCTCCGTACGAGCCGCCTCAGTCGGAGTTGGAAGGAACACGTAAGCCAAGAGTGGTTTGGGTGATGGATGAGAATCTCTTCTTGCTGATGACCTCAACAATGATTTCGCAAAACCCGGGCTCTTTGCGTATTAGGAATTGGTTGATGAGCACGTTTAGAGAGCTCACGCATCGGGAAACGTGCACCAGTGATGATGATCAAATTTGCATCCTCGTACGCTTCTTCACTAAACTCTGACGCGTTCGTCGTCCTGAGCCCAGTTCTTCACATGCCTCCTGTGTGCATCAGATGGCGCATCTCAACAACAAGTGGGATTTGTCTTTTTAGAGCCCTGATACATCATTTCGATCCGGAAAAGCGTACAAAAACACTATGATCCGTGATTATCTACTCACCATTAGCTCGGCTTTTCCCAACACGCTCACTCACTGGTGGAGATTCACTAATTGGTTTACCATTTTCCATCCGTCAATGGACACATGGACGGCGGTGGTCTATTTTCTGGGCTCGCTGCTCCATATTTTCTTTTCGCGTATGCCATATTCAGATATCTCGTGCGCACATATGTTACGGTGGCTGTGGTGTCAGGTTTTGCGGACACAAACGCTGGAATGGATGGAGCGGAAAATTCGCTTTCCGCAAAGAATGGTGAATGGTCGCTGGCAGCACCAGGCAGCACCAGCGGCCGGGGTGGATTGGATCACAATTTGACATATGATGTGTGGCGTTGGGCTGTCACACGTCACGTCGGTCGGTGGGTCTTTGGGTTGATGGGTTGGATTCGTTTTGCTTCCTTTTCTCTCGGTGTACATCGGTTAACCTTCACTCCATTTCTGTGAGGTTGATTTTCTTCATCCAGCTGTCGTTTGTCCGGTCGCTTCCGGGAAATATATTTTCCAATTTCGCTATGGCTCGATTGACGTTCCTACCTTCTCTGAAAGAAATTGATTATGTGAAGATGATGTCAAGTTCAGCCGGTGGGACACTTATTCCAATGTTAAAGCGAATCTACCAAGAACCTGAAGCCGGATTTTGACTCACAGACGATGGACTCTTTATATTAAATTTTGTTTTCACTTCTACTCGAACTCTATCTCTTTAAAGTTCACCCTTGAAAGCTCCTACTTATCGGGGTGTTCTTTTTTTGCTTTGTCGAGAATAAAAAAAGGATACAGCTTAGCTCCATCGGAAGCAAACATCCCAGACGGGTTCGTCTTGTTATCGACAACCAAAGCCTTGTTCTTCCCATAAGCCAACAAATCGCATCAAAAGCATCCGATCCTACGCATCCTGCGGGCGAAAACCTTTCGGATCCTTCCAAGCACTCTTAGTTGAAAGATCAACTGCATGATCCTTTGGGCGGTAATGCGAGTGAAGGCTTTCGTAAAATCCGACGTTTCCGCCATTCGCACAAGGCCTCGTCGGTTCGGGTGAGCTTTTCCTGTGAGAGCAGGATATATTGATTATTTATTCACTTTTTGTGCACTGCCGAGGACTGCTGGGGAGGACCCAAGGTGCGTCGATTCTTTTTCCGATCCTCCATCGGTAACTGATACCTATTGGATCCTGCTCTGCCCTATCTACCGTCTCATCACTCATGCCTCCTTGGTACTGCATCATTGGAAGCGTTCGTTTACGGCTAGATAATGCCCAAGGGCTTAGCGAAGGTTTCGCGAATGTTTGGCTTTTTTTGTTGTTGATTCAAAAACCCACCACAGGCTCTCTCTTTGGTTTGTCGAAGAAGGGAACAAGGAAAAGTTCCTACTTTTGTTTCCCGCCTAGAGGGTAACTTAAGAGAGAGAAAGAGAGAGAGAGAGAGAGAGAGAGAGTTGATGAAGAAGAAAAAAACTTTGTTTGCCATTAGTTTGATCCAATGGATTTATAGAAGCCTACACACCTTTTTCCCGCTTCTCTGTAGGCATTTCGTGTGGTTCTTCAGTTGCTGTATGCGTCTTCTACATCCTGAATTTTCCCAAACAAAATTTTTCTTTGTCCCTGTGCCGATGGTTTCCACCACGCGTGGTGTTGTCGTTCGCTGTTTCTACTTTCGCTTCACACCCAGTCAATCACTTTCGCTCGGCTGTCGCTGTCTGGAGGATCTGTTCTTGGGGTTTGCAGATTTTCCCCCCAATCCCGCGTGAAAACTACGCCTGCTGTTGTATCCCACAGCTCGTATGTGTGTGTGTGTGTTTTTTTTTTTCGTCCAAAAACTTCACCATCGTTTCGACGCTGTTTTGTATTTGTTATGCTGCAACAATCTTGCCGGCCACCCCCGAGCAGACGATTCTTTGTGCGGGATGGAAAAGACGCCCCAAGGCATCGAGTTTTCCTTCTCACCTACCCGTCTGCGCCAGGACAAAAATACACAAATAGTGAAAGTGACGCGAAGAGTGATAGGCATTGTTGGAATTAGAGTATTTATTTGCGCTCGAAGAAAGCGCCGAAGAGAGGAATAGGAAGGAAAAGCGTTCACTGGCTATACCGTCTCCTGCCAAGGGCGAGGAAGAAAAAAAGTTGGATCAATAGGTGGAAAAAGGTGAAAGTTTTTCCCAACACCCCGATTCCCCACCCGCATCATCTCCCCTTTCTCCCCCGTAAGAGTTTGTTCCCTTCGATTTGGTCTGACCGGGTTCTTAACATGCAGCTGATATTTCTGTCCAATTTCCATTGGAACTTCTGCGTCTTTTTTTTCCTTTTTTTCCTTGAAGCGAAAAGCATTTTCTCCACATGCTTGGTATGGCTTGTTTGCGTGGGTTTAGGCAATCGGGATATCGCGCGCGCACAGCCTTGTGGATAGTGTAGTTTCGCGTGTAGAACGAAACAAACCTTAGAACGGCTTGTGTGGTGGTGCTGTTCTGGGGCAATTTCAGCGAGCGAATTGAGCAACGATTAAGCTGACTATTGCTAAGGTAATAGAGCAAAAGGAATTTTTCCTTATTTGATGTGTTTTTCTACCTTAGTCTCGTGATTGTTTTGTTGTTAGCTGCAGGCGAACGCAAAGTTCAAGTTGGGTTGGATTAGAGTTGCAGGAAGAGCTTATAGTTGGGAAATAGTTTTGCCGAAAAGTTGGTGGTTCACGAGAGATTCGTGTTTGTGTGAAAAGTTTTAAGAGTCTTTTATTTATGCGTGCAATCCTTATTCTTCTCCTGACGACGCCATAATTCCCCGATAAAGCTTAAAATCCGTTGATGATCGAATCATTTCAGCTTACAATAGTTGCGAGAACGAGCAGCAATCAATCTGATAACGCGTTTATCGGTGATCGATTAGACTTTAAGGCTGTCTCGATGTGGCTTTTTCAATGGTGGTTTTGGGAGTACCAGCTAGAAATAGCCTCATTCCTTCCAATCCATAGGTGATTAGGGTTCGGAGTTTATGAGTATGTTTTCTTGCTTGGAAGTTAACAGACACACACCGACGTTCCTCAGAATATCCTCTTCCCTACATGTTTACACTTGCTGCATCCCAATCGGGTATCAATATCCAATAACCTGCACAAGAATGCGTCTAATCTTGGGCCGTGCTTATCGTTTCCCTTGGGCAAAAACCAACCTTATCGGACGTACATCTATCATGAAAACCCCTTATTGAAACGCACGCAACACCACCACCTTAACCCGCGCTTGATTTCGGGAGAAGGCAAACGAGCATGAAATGTGGGTAATTCAATTTCATCGATCAAATCGAAACGGTTAAACAAAGTGTGTACTGGCTAAATGTCAATCCGCTTCCGGTGCTCGCCCGTGACATTTCGACTGATTCATATCAAATTACGAAACGTCCAAATCCCATCGCTTATTATGTGTTTGGATTGACGACGATGACGATAAGTTACGATTCGCGCGCTACTCGTTTTGCCCGTGCGGCTCGGGTGCATTTAATATTTGATTTCTTGAGCGCTCCAACCCACCAACAAACAAAACACGTGTACGGCGTGGGGAGACATATGAGAGCAGCAGCAGCAGCAGCAGGTAGATGGAATTTCTGGAGGCCTCCCTGGAGTTGGGGGACTTAATGAGATATTGTTCGGTTACGGACAAGAAGCGCAAGATAAAAACAAAATACAAACAAATATGTAACTGTGGAACGGATACGGTACGAGCCAGGGGTTCGATAAGACATTGCGTCGGACAGCTTTTTGTGGGGCGGCGGCTCATGTCAAGTCGAATGTTTGATTAGCGTAAATAGTGTGCGTTTCCATGCGTGATGCGTTTCGAGGTAAGAGCCGGTAGAATGGTTGCTTTTTGGTTGGGGGAGAACATCAAGCGCTGTGAACCATTTAATGAGTGCTGGCGACATTGATTGGTCTGTAAATGGTGGGTTTCACGATGCGGTGTGATAAGGGTTGTGAAGATTTGTTTGTGGATATGAAGATATTGAGGATTCTGTCCAATTTGGTTTCAGAGTGCTGTCACATCTGGCACAATACTGCAATCAAATGTTTGTGGAAATGATGTTGGAATTGAGTAATTGTTACCCGAAGACTCTATTCCTGTATACCCAGAGACTCCTATGTCCTAATAGATTCCGAAGTCTTTGATCACTAAAGACCTAAGCTAGTCAAATAGTGATCTTATTGTTACACAATTTGTAACTTTAATTGTAACAATTATCTCTTCCTACAGACAGCTCTTTGCATAGAAAGCAAACACCGATTGATGTCTGCTAATGACGCAATTGAATACAGGTTCGGGGTGATTTATGTAACAACCTTTTCCTGGGGGCCGGACAAAACGGAAAAATAAAATGCCATGCCACTCTGTGGAATGTGGAATGTTGACCAAAGAGTATTGTTCGGCATGTGCCAAGATCTTCACCTCGTGCTCCAAACAATTTAAACACCAGCCTTCCGCATTGTCTTGCTTACTTTACGGAAGCTAGTCGTTCCAAAGTTTGGCTCAAGCTATGCCGCCTTAGACATCTTCATCATTCCGACGATAAAAAAAAGAAACCGATTGCTGTTCTTTTCACCTCATCCGGGAGTGTCTTCAAAGAGCTCCAATTCGGAAAGAAAAGAAAAACTACCGAAAGGATTACGTTTGAGTCCACTGTCTCGGGCTTTCTCTGCCCGCATCTTCAGCACCGAAAATGCAATCACGAAGGTGAATAAATTATTTATTATTAATTGCTAGCAACGACTACCACGTAACGCGCGCCCGGCCGCTTGTTGTGGGATAAGTGAGTTGCCGGGAATTCCTCCTTAAACGGCGCGGCTTCGGGAGAAACATCTCTTCAAAAGGCGGCACAAGAAAAATCTCCTTCCTTAAAATGTTATTCGTCCAGAGGTGTTTGTTGCTTTTTTTTTCCTTCAATTTTATATTCCTCGCCTCGCTTGGCCTTTTGCGTCCCTATCGCTGCTTGTAAACTGTTGCAGTGCATTTCGAGCACCGAGTTTGAGGAGTTCGTCGCGTCTACGACAGGTTTTCAACGTCTTAATCATCGAGCTCGGAGCGTTTGCGGTGTCTCCTCCTCCTATCTGCGGTGTTAAAAAGTGAACTCCAAAAAACGTCGACCCAAGCCGACCTGGTGCTATGATGTTTTGGGCAAAGGATTGTCGTTAGGCAAGTGAGAGTGAGAAAGAGAGACTCTAGGCGGCTTATTCTTCTGCCGACAAAAAACCAGGCCGCCATCTAAATCGTGAGGCTTTTGTCATAATCGTTCCGTTCGCCAGCGAACTTAGCTCAGAAGGATGGACAGAGTCCCGTTTCTGTGGAAGTGGATTCTTCGCCGGGATTTTTAGAAAATGACTTCAAAAGTGGACCCATCTATCAGGGTCCCGGGGGCATGATGATCTAGTCTTGAAGAATTCATGATCCAATCGTGTACTCGAGAGCGAGCGAGATTTATGTTGCTGATATGATCTCACACCAGCAATAACAACACATGTCGTGAAAAGTAAAGGTGCGCAAAACGTGAAGAGTTCCCGAAAGCCGCCTCCTCTTGAGAAGATTGCTGGCCAGAGAATGCCCATTGAATGTCGGAAGTGACAAACGAAGCTTTTCATCTAAATTTAAATGGAAATGTTTCAAACCCTCCGGTCGGAGAAGGTTCATAATACAAACAATGACCTCATATCGGGGTCTTTCATTTTATCTATCCTTCCCCCTTTACTTCCACGTTTGTGCTGCGGACATTAAAGTTTTTTTGAAAAAAAAAAAACCATACAGAAGGATCCCTGCGCATTTAAAGACTGTCCCCCATCTAAAATTGTCGTACAATAAAGATAAGCCCATCATTTATCTTCCACAGCAAGACTGGTCAGCGAAGCAAAAGAAAGGTGCTGGTATGCTCGTGTGCCGGTGGACAATTAAATTATTAACTTCGATAATGGAGTCGCTGTCGTTGCCTGTTCCCGCCTTACACTCCATCAGCAATACGCTTGTTTTGATTTTATTTTCGGCAACCCCCACAACCGATCGTCGTCGTCGTCCGGTCTGATCACCGGTCATAATCTTTTCGTCGCGTCGTCGCTAGATGATGTCCTCCCGGTTGTGGATGGTGTTAACGAGGATCAAAGCCGGGGCTGGGATTGTTTAAAAGCCTCCTCCGAAAGAAGAAAAATTGGACCAAGAATTTAAATAATTAGCGCTGCGATTAGATAGCAGAGCCTCCGTCCTTATGGTGGATAGATAGAGAGAGTGAGAGATAGAAAGAGAGAGTTATGCAATTTTTCTTTCCACCGTTGATCCTATGCAGGATTTGTTTCTCCTTTGCTTGGCTTCAAAAGAGAGATTTTTTTTTCTTTAAGTTAGGTTCAATTTTCAGGTTCCACGTTCCGGGTTCGGTTTCGGGTCCCACAAATTAACACCGTAATTTTTTCCGGGATTATCGTGTGGTTAGAGTTGGGGGTAGGAAAACGGTTCTCCTGATGTTGGGTAATATAGGTAATGTCTGGAACGCGGGTCCGGTGTCGTCCCCGCCTAAGCTATTCGGCTGGGTGATCCTTCGCGGACCACGAACACGTTGGATTTATTAGTTTATTAGCATTAGTCGGCGGGTTCTTTCACTCGTTGTTTTGTTGTGTCCCTTTTGCCATTCGGGTTGGTAGTCGTCGTCAGAAGAAACGCATAAAAGAGCGCAGAAAAGAACAGGTACGCTGCTCCGTTTCGTCGGAATGGGGCTCGGTGGTGTTTCGCGCCCTGGTATGCCTGTTAGGTCGACTCCCGAACTCATCGCTCGGGGTGAGGGCTTCGCTCGTCAAAACTTTCGTAATATACTTCAAGAAGAAGCCACTGGCCTTTGCTACGCCGGTCTCGCTATTTGGGCTTGGTACCTTGGTATCGTTGGCCCGAAAACCTGTCCCGGGTATGTTGGAATCAAAGCCTGCGGAATGACATTGGCACAACCCATCGTATATATCCCACGGACCGTCAGCGAAACAGGTGGTGTGGCGCGATGACCAGGCTTCAACATAATTAAGTTATTTATACAAATTATTTCTTCCTGCCGCTGCAAGGCTCTCTGTGGAGCGAGGAGGGCGCTTTTGCGGGATCTTCTCAACTAAAACAAAACCCTCCCAGACAACAAATGTGTTGCGTATGTGTTGGCCGATGTTGGGCTTTGTTTAACATATCTCTAATTCTTATGACACTGTCCCGGCCCCGAAAACTCCAGCCGTGCGAACGCGGACTCTCGTGTGGAGTTTAGCTTCTGATTTGGTTTAGTATTTCCTCTGTGCTAGTATTGGGAAGCCGGTGGCGTGGTTGATGGTGTCGGTGATGGCAGCAGAAGCAGCAGCATTGGGCGCAATTTATGCGCAAAGTGTTAGCAAAACCATCGAGATCTTGTGGACGCCAGGGGATAGAATTAATAGCTGGAAATGGGATTTTGAATGAAACCGTCGCACGTTTTCGCCTATTTTTTGAGAGCTTCCTTCTAATTAGGTGCGTAGAAGGAAATTTACGAGCTCGTAGTAGCAGTTCGTGTTGGAAAAGTGTCTCTGAGATGTGTATGGAAAGGTTGTATATAGCTAGTTTATGTTGGAATTATTCTCTCGGGAGAAGCTTAATGAATAGTTAGAACAGAAGAAGCAAGCAAAGGTTTAATCATCAGTTTTTTAAATGTTTATATGCCAACCAAGTTCCTCAATCCTTCTTACTCCAAATATCTCTTAGAAACTTCCTCTGTTATTTGTACTTCAATCGTTACTCCAATCTACTTTCTCAAAATTTTTACCTAAATGCATCACCAGAAAGCTGCTGTTAATTGATCGCCTTTTCAACCGCTCGATAAGAATGCGGTAAATTCACACTCAAACTTTTACGACCATCACACGCCCATACCCACACGAGTTATGATCGCAAAATTTTCACAAATGTGGATGGCTTTCGTTTTACGACTGTGTGCGGGGTGGTGTGCGTCATCTGCGCGCGCGCTGATTCGTGATCTGTCAACAGTGTTCCACGATCATCCGCCGGATGCCGCTGCTGCACGAACCTGTCGATCTTATCTATCGCAATCGTGCGTGAGGGTAAAATTTCGTTTTGCGTGTGAATAAAGCATCAATGGCCATTCCGAGAGGCAGTTGTGTACGGGGCGAAACGCAACAAAACGACGGATCATAAAGGAGAAAATTGAAAGAGCCAAGAATTGTGGTGCGTGAGCGGGGCCGCAACTGAAAGCGATGTAAGAAAAAGCATTGCCCTCGAGGCGGTAGGTTTGTTTCAACGGACAAAGACGACAGCACACGAATACACTTAAAAATGACCAACATAAAATACGAAAACCACATCTAAGGATTTTTGACGGCATTTTGAGGGTTGCTGGAACGCAGAGTTGGAAAAAGCGCACCGAAATACACCGGTGATAATCATTAAATTAGCTTAATCCGTGTGCTGTCGTTGGAATATTACGAACGATCGATTCCCGCGTGTGTCGTAATCGAAAACGCTCTCCGCTGGGTCTCAGATTGGTGGGGTTCCTTTTTGGCTATCACGCAATATTATTCCCGACGATGATTTCTTCCCGGAGAGTTACAGGCCGAGGAAAAATCCGTTTTTGTTTTAAGAACGTAATTTCTTCTCTTTTGCTTCTTCCGACCCACAAGAAATCTCCTCTGACGCGGGGGAAGTTCTTATCGAAGCTGTGCTCCGGTTTATAGCCAGAAGCCATCAACATCAACAACCCGCTTGGAAGGTTAGGACACGCCGAACTCCGGAACAGGTCCGACGAAACAGGTTCCAGTAACAGTGACTTTCGGTCAATTTCGTTTAAGCTACCGTCGTATTAATTGCAGTTAATTAGCTCACCGAAAATGGGAATGGACGCTAGAACTGGAGGAAGAACGAACACAACAAAAAAACTAGCAAAGAACCTACCCGTGTCTCCCTCGGATAACCATAATTCTATGAAATATTTCCATTCGCCGTCGATTCGATTGTCATCCATTTTTCCAATCAGAGCCCACAAGTGCGCTAGGAACGCTCGCGATCGCGACAGAATCCGGATTCTATTCCACGACAATAAATACATCGTGTGCTACGTTTGCCTAGCGTCCGCCTCTTCCAGCGCGAGATCTCTCCTGGTCGAACCTAGCGCGTTGGGAGTGCTGAACAAATTTTATCGATTCGATGACGATTATAATGGTTATGTCTGGTCGTTTGTTAGCGTATTAGCCGCGGTTGAGCGAGGGCATTTCTTTCGCTCTCCACACGCATCGCATCCACGCAAGTATTCCCTTCTTCATCAGGGAGATTCATACGTTTTGCGGACGGGCGCACGACGTCCTCTGTTGGTACGGAAGGGAAGCACCGAGGGCGAAGCAGATGCAGAGGCAGAGCCGAAAGGCAGCGTTTGTTCAATTGATGATGGGCTTATTTCATTTCTGTGGCTAAAGGTTTTGGCTATGGACGTGAAGATTAAGAGGTGTTCTTGCGCTCTACATCTCACATCGGACATCAGTAAGAACTTTGCGGGACGAAAGACGATTCCCTTTTACGGAGCGGCGGGGCCGGTTCAGTCGATGACTTCATAAGCCAAACAATGAGCATTTTCGGGCCGGGGAATTATCTTCGGTATTAGCGCTGGGGCGGACTGGCGGAGGCACAGCACCGTTGGCAACGTGGACTCCCCACCCGGGAGTAGTACGATCAGGCCAATCGAGCTTAATGGGCAACTAAGCGTACAATTGCGGGGATTGGAATTGGTTTGTGGGTTCGCTAGGGGACAAACGGTTCCTCATCGGAATGGTCCTCGCCCTGGCATCTCCCGCACCCGAAAACCGGTGGTAATCTGATTAAGACGCCCGGTTCGCTTTGGTTCCGCTGGCAGATTCGTTCCGAGGTCTTTCGGGAGGCAGATAATTTGTGTCACGAAGCACCGAACGAGCAAGAGACAGTGGATGCGTCTTCACGTGGCGCTGCGAGGATTTTTGGAGGGATTTGTTCTTTCCGCTAGACTAAACGTGGGGAATGCGGGAAAATGCATTGAATGTGGTTCATCATTGAGGGCTTAGTGTTACAGATTGTTCTTTTCTGTTCTTCTTTGCAGCGTGGCAGCAGCGACGTGGAGACAGCAGAGTGACGAGGTGTGAAGGTGTCAATCATCTACGGGTGAGCATTAAGTAGCCAAAACAGAAAACACAGAAAATTAAGCTGCATGAAAACGGCTTTGGAGTGATCGGCTGAAACCTTTCTTTGCTCAGACAAAGCTGACAGGGATAGAGTTAGTGGTGAAGAGAATATGTAAACTATTCGTTTGAGTTTTCTGAGTTGGGTAGATTGTTAGTTTATTGTTCTTAGAATGGGTGTAAAATGTAATGTCTATGTTTTTTCCATCGTATGCAAGATTTTCTGGCTTTTGTAAGCTTTAAATTTTCAAACGTTGTCTATATATCCAAACCTCAGACTTTGTGAACTTATGAAGCCTGGTCTGATTTGTATGAAGTATTCTACTCGAATGCTCTGTTGTTTTCCGTTAATTTACATTCGCCAAAGAGAAATATTATGAACGCACAGACAACATACGCACATTCGCTGTTGACTTGCCAACCCGTACAAACACTTCAACCCCATTTCGTACAACAAACAACCCTGGAGGTCAGCGTCGTGTGATCACTTTCCCTTCTTCTAGATTTGACGCGTAGGTTGTATTTAAAATGTTAGAGAACGTCCCTAGCGATAAAAGCACTGGTGTGGCCGTGCGCATAGGCGTTGTGAGCCGAAAATTTCACGCTTCCAAAAATGCGTGCCACCGGACGGGTTGCTCTGGAAATCCAGGTTTGCCAAACTTTCGAAAGTGACGACAATCGTTGGTCGTCGATCTGTGTTTTTTTCCCCGCTCGGGCATGGAACAGAGTGGCGGTTACATCACGCGGGAGAAATAAAATCGAAAACCGCTGCGTACCCGCCCCCGAAAAAGAAGGCCACCTTGGGTACTCTGGCTGGTTGAGTTCTGCAGACTCCTCCGGGATGATGGTTCGCGATCGTGAAAGGTTCCCTTCTTTGGCGGTCGTTTTACTATTACACAGAGCTGATCAGTTGGCTTTGTTATTTGGTTGGGGATGATGGTGATGGCGAAAGAGAGGGATTCGTGGGGGGAGGGAAGGGAGTAACAGAAAGTCATCTGCCCTTCGAAGGGGTTGGTGGATGTAAGGGCGACTAGAGATATCGATCATCAGCCCGTTTGGCGGTGGAAGGTAAATGTCAATGGTTTAATTTTCATCGTGTTTTTATTATCAAACAGATGAAAACGAAATCAATACACGTTTTAAGAAAGGTCTTTTTGGAAACTCTCACTCTCTCCGTCTCTGTCGTTCATTAAGAGTTGGGAAACATTTAGAAAAAAGTCAGTAAATGGCAATAAGTACCGCGGGAAGACGGGCTTTAAGCCGCAAACATCCCGGATTCTTCCTCAAAGTTGTTTTAAGTTAGAACAGTTGTAGGTCAGTGACTTTTTGGTAAGTCCTAAAAGCCTCATTTAGATTGAAAAAGTCCTTAATTCTTTGAAGTTCTAAATACAATAAACATTTTAAGTGCAGGTGTTTGTGGAGCTAGGGTAACGTTACCTGCATCTGTAAAAAAATTGCTTGGCTGAAAATTCCACTGTTTCCAACAACTATTCCTCCTCGGAAGACATTAACTGCTCCAGCCTAAGGGAGTTGCGCCCGGTCCCGAAAAGCCCCGCGGACCAATTACGGCTTATTGGTTTATTGGCTGTACAATTAATTATAAAAATGTCAGCGATCGATTTTTAATGATTTTATGGAGCTGAAGAAGCTCGCGACCCTTCGACTACCAGCCAGCGCCATTCAACATTCCTTCAATTCTTGGTTCGCCAGCGTGGTTTCATGATGGTGGTGATGTTGTAATGCAAGAGTTGTAACTTTTTTATTTGACCTTTTACGAGAGTCCTCGCGCAGCAGACGCAGACGGTGCAGAGGGTCATAAAAAGTGATGCAAGCTGCAGTCAGTCAGTCTATTTTGTCTGCAAATTTGTACCGGCGCGCAATTGGTGGGGAGCAAGTAAGCTTCTTGATGACTGCACACTGAGGCATCGGCTGCCTGGAGGCACTAAGAAATGCACCCTGCTGGGGCTTTCCTCGATAAAGGTTGGGTTTCTGTGTGGCAAGAAGTGTTCAGGAGCTTAAAGTTGATGTGACTAATGAGGGCGTAAATTGCAGTTGTTTTAGTGATCGAGTAAAACAGCTCAACAACTCGTTTTTTTGTCCTACTTGTAAGATAACATTGTGGAGGAATGTAAGCGTCAATGTATATTAAGACGGTCACATTAGCCAGACTTCAATCCAGAGCCAGAGTCAATGCCCTGTCGCAGTGAGCTGCGATCCAATCATGACTACAACAGAAGCTGATAGTTTGCTTAATTCTTCTCTCTCTCCCTCTCTTTTTTTGTGGAGGAGTTTAGGATCTTGTTTCCGTTCTTGGTGAGTAGAATGTCGCCATATAAAGGGGACGCGCATAAAAATTTGCAAATGATTCCCGATCCCCAATATGCGTTGGGAGTTATCAGCACTGTCTCATCATGTTAACACTGCTGGAGAGACTCCAAAAGCAGGTTCCCAAAAATCTGCCCAACTTCCAAAAGTCGCGAAGCCGAGTCCGACCGGGCAGCAGCAGCAGCAAAAGCTCCGTTAGCTTTCGGCATTAAATTTATTAAATGCGATGATTTATGAATCCCGGAAAACATGCTCCTCCGAGCACGGGGGCATTGGTTTTGATAGTGGCGGCAGCAGCAGCAGCAGCAGTTAGAGGCACGATCAGGAAGCCGTTCGGTAGGGAAAGATCAAAGGAGTGTTTTCATGTTTCGCCTCTTCTTCTTGTTTCGCTATTTTTGGGAGGATGGGAAGATTGTTGTACGCTTTTTGTGTCTATTTTCTCCCAATTTCGAAATTAAACGTGCATTCACTTCTTCTGCTTCAAGGGGACACTGAGCTGCTGTGGAGGACTGGCTGTGTCGCCATGTTTTATCGATTGGATGCGATCACCCCACCCGGTCGGTGCTTCTTCGTCGCACTGTATGTGTGTGTTTCGGAGGGAGGAAAACATCCGTTTTGCCACCGTTGTGTTCGACCAGCAAAATATGAGAATTTTAATGAGCGATCGACGCTGAATAAAGAACCGCTCGCTCCGCACACATCCCAGGTCGGCGGTAGCGCCTTCGATAGGATTGTTGTTTTCTTTCCAAATTGGTTAGCTCCAGCCGGGAGTGAGTAGGTAGAGGAAAAGGAGGAGGAGGCTACACAGATTAATGATTAAGTGTTGGACCATAAATCCACACGCTCGCTCATACATAGGCCGCAGAGTCTACGGGTTTTTTGGGAGAGAAATTGATTCCGCAAAATGGTTCACCACAACGACGATCTTGGTCGGTAGAAAATGTCACTGGGTTGTAAATCGTTTGCTCCTCTTCTCTATTTTTCCAACCCAAGCCCAGGGCACTATGCATCATCAGGCGCGAGAAGAATCTAAGTCACCGGGGAATGTTGATTTATCACCATCATAAGCGATTAGGATTGGGCGGTGAGTGGGAATTTTGGGGCTCCTTGAGAAAAAAAAAACTTAGAAATAAAATCCAAAAAGATTTATAAATATGAAAGAGCGTACATTTTTGCACGCGATCACCCGATCGTAAACGGTTAGCTTTGATGGGAGGGAACCGTTCTTTTTTGCTCTGTCTCTCTCTCTCTCTCTCTCTTTCGGTGGTTTTGGGTGAAAATAAAAGACGAACGACGAAACCAAAACAAAACCTCGCTGGTACGTACCTCCCTCGGTGGCAGAAGGAAAACCCATTAATGAACTAGAGCACGCATAAAATATTCGCTTAGTAATGCAAATCCCTCCCGGTGGTTTGGCTGCGGATTAAAGTGTTTTTTTTGTCGGGCTTTGGAAGGAACTGTTAGTGCTTCGTTTTGCCTCTTCTTCTTCACGAACGATCGCGATCGATCGATTGCGCCAGAGCGCGCCCCCAAGGCTTAGGCTAATGAGTGATCAGCGTCCGTTTTGGGGAGAAAGTCCGAAACGCACTGTTCTGCCATAAGCCGCCCTAATGTCCCCGTTTTGTGTTCACCGGGAAAGATGGGAGATCCCGTTCCGTTTAGCACGTTGGGTACGTTGCGTGCGAATTCTTCGTCAGGCAACCAAGGCATTTGGATATCGAAAGAATTTGATTCTATTTTATTTCTGTTTGTCTGCCATTTTCGCCCCAAAATCTCGCAATCTTTTTCCATCATCTTTGAAATAGGAAAAACACAGGTGGATTAGCGGAGTGCCTCTGGTGTAACGGTGTTTTCGGCTGGGATTTTTAAAATGAATGGATTTTGCTAAATTTTGTCTGCACCTTCCATCATCACCATCATCATCATCATCATCATGTTCACCATCAATAGCAACAGGCTTGTGCTAATAATCTGTGTTTTGTTCCTCCCGTGTTTGTCCCATTCTTCGATGAACTTCCGTACGCGCCTGTTTCCCAGCTAATGATCAGGGCTTGGTGTTTTCCCTCACGTTGCCAAAAATTTAACCCCACGAAACATGCTCGGCGCACAGTGTAATCCATCTTGTTGTGCCTAAGAGAACAATTTGGAAATCTGCTTCCTGGAGCGATCCTCGATGGAGATTGGGACTGCAGAGCTTTCGAGCGAAAAGGGGAAGATAAATTAATTACCTTTTCCGTCGGTAGGTCGGCCGATCGGTTCGCGAATCGCTCCAGACTCGGGGCGAAGCTCATTTGCGGTAAACTCATCGCTCATGGGAAGCGTAAAATATGCACAATTAATCCGTTACCACCGCGAAAGCATCCAACGATCGGGGCCCGATTCTCCCAACGCCCGCCAAATGTGCACCTTGGGATGGGATCATCGGTTGACCTAAAAACAGTTACAAAAAAACAACAACACGAAAACCGCTTAGACCCCACCCGAGGAACGATTCAAGATCAAATTTATAGTTTATTTCGAAACCATTACGTAATTTATGAGCGTCGCGGGGGTGGTCTTTGGGATATTGGCGTAGCAGCGCTAGTAGTAGTAGGTTCGGAAGAAATCTCACCCGCCGCATCGCGGATTGGTCTCCTCCGCCGGACTCGCTCAAGTGCTCCACCGGGAGAGCTGTTGCTGGCTGCAAACCGTGCCCAACTAAGTGGTAGGATTTGCCAGTCCGCTCGGTGGAAATTGTTGGTTGAGTTTTCCAACTCCGGGTTGACTACGAGTTTATTTAACACACATATCTCGTTCGAGCTCTGTTGTTTCGATAGCAAGCGAATAACAAAGTGTTGGGATGAGTATCGGAAGTGTTGGACGAAGAGAGAGAGAGAGAGAGGGAGGGAACTAGAAACACTTATATAGCCCTTGCAACCCGAATTTAATTCATCTCATCTGTTTCTCTGGTGAGCCGCCTGTGTACCGATAAAGAAAATCCCTTTTTTCGCAAAACACCCCAAAAGAAATAAACCCATCGAAACCACACACGCACACACGTACACAAACAGATAGCTGCCTGGCTTTTCTATTTTTGGTGGAGAAGCTGGAGCATATCTTTCTTTCTCTCTCCACTGAGGGAGGATTTATTTATTCGGCTTTTTTTTCTCTGGTTGTTGGATTGTTGCCTTGAAATAGCTCGTTATTTGCAGAGGTAGCGAGTATGCTTAATGGGTGTCTAGTGGTGGTGAGGAGAGCGAGGTAGGAGATGGAGAGAAGAGAAGCAAGAAGAAAGGTTAAATATTTTCACCCAGAATAAATAATCGTTCTGGTTTATCCGAAAACCGACGCTCGGAGGTCATAAATTAGCTGCGGCTTTTTGAGGAATAAACTGTTCTATTAGTGTGCGCGTTTTTTGTTCTCTCTGTCTCTCTGTATCTCTCTGTGCAGAAAATATTGTTTAGGTGGAAATTTATAGCTTTTGCTTGTATCATTTGAAAAGAGCGGGAAAGGCACAAGGTTATTGAACGATCTACTTAGCAGAACTTGCTCTTCGTTTTTATTGGAGAAGTCAAAATGAGGCTAGGTTTTGTCACAAACGATAGGAAGTGGGTTTTCTTGAGTTTATTATTACTCTTTTTTTGAGCGAGTTTTTTCATCCCTACAATATAAACATCCATTCTCCGAGATATTGATACCGGTATCATGTGTTTTTCCCTTCCTGAAAAAAAAAACACATCCTCTAATAGTGCAGTCGGAGCTAAGCGTCTTATCCTTGCTTCCCATGTACAAGCAAACAAATATGCTCGCATTATCAAAGACACATTTGGTTTGCTTCGATTATTTGTCTTTCGCCGTTCGAGAGCCCTTTTTGGTGTCACCCTTGTTGTCGTTGCTGCCGCCGTCCAGATTGCGAAGCAATTTTCCAACAAAAGCCCTTCCGATCTCCAAAACGACCAAACACTTGGAAATAAAATACAAAAATCAGCCGACTGTGCCGGGCTGACCAAAATTGACCGAACGATTTATGGTGTACCCGGGGTGTACCAGCGTCCCCGGTTTATCGGGTTTTTCCTTCAGATGACCACCACCACCATGGTCCATTTCTTAAGAAAAAGGCGGGTGGCGGATGCATCAGATTGGAAAAGTGGAATCGAGCGCACAGAAAAAATTGTCACCCACTAGAACCACTTGCGCCGTTTGTGTGGCGTTTAAGGGGTGCAAAACAAATGGCTACCAAGGAAAACAAAAGGAAAAGGCAGAGGAAAAAGTGTCCTTTGCTTTTCTGGGGTTTCTGTGTGGGTTTGGAAATGATTTTTCTTATTCCCGTTTCCCTTTGAGTGTGAGGGATTTCCGTGTTTCTGTTGTTGTTGATTTTCCGTTTTCCACGACCTCAGGTCAAAACGAATTTGAACCCATAACACACACCTTTAACAGGGCTGGATTTTCGTTGCTCGATTTGATTACAGAGTGAGGGCTATTTATCTTAACAATGTTCCGATTTCTTTCGATCACACTCTCGACATGGCGGTTGGGGTCTGGATTAATCGGATCTTTTCCCACTCGGCCACACCGGTGCACCGGCCGAGGTTTCATGCTACCCCGGTCAGGTTATCTTTGATTGGGCGTTGGGGGGATAAAATGCCTCCGGAGCACTTTATTTTATGGGTCGGTAGCGAAAATAAATAAGGCTAATGTAATCGAGCGAAAGTGTCACCTTCGATTTTCGGGGCACGCTTCGAGTGTGTGCGTGTTGATACACTTAATGAAGGTTGATTTTCTATTTGCTGATACGGAACGGTTTTTGGTGTGTTTTATTGACCACCGTGTGGTGTTTGGTTTGGTGCTTTTTGGGGACTTTTTTAAACGTAAAATAGGAAAAGTGAAACCTACCTCTAGCGATCATCGTATTATGGCAGCAATTTATGGTATGTTTGGCTTTTCTTTTTTCTACAAGGCTATGCGAATTCAATTTTCTCTTCTTGACGTCGTAAAGCTTTCGAAAGGATACACACAAGATCCATATGGCACACAATTATCGCGTATCGGTGATTTTAATTTATTTGTTTCAATCTATTCCATTCACACACCTTTTTACACCCTTTTCGCCCTTTTTTTCGCCGCTTATGCTTCAACGGCTTCCCGGTCGGTTTGCAGATGTTGTGCGCATAATTGCGAGCCCAGACCTCGAGCCGCTGATTTAGCCAACAAAACAACGCGAGACGCACACACACACAACAGCATACCAAACCCCGAGAAACAACACAAGAGAAAAACAACACTCCTCACAAATGAGGCTATAAATGTGCAAATTGCTCAACACCCTGGGACACATGCTCTGGACACAGCCACACACAGGTCGGCTCACGCCAAATGGGACCTATTTTCGAAATCAATTTGTATGATTGAAAACTAAAAATATGCCAAATTCAATTTGCACCCTCTGCGACCTTCCCCACTTTGCACACCCGCTCCCGTGGCGCAAGAATTATGTGGAACATAAACTTTTTCGTTCCGAAAGGTGTTTCTGGCGTTACCTTATCACGTCCCCACAGTCCCACAATAACACCTTTTCGCCGATCCAAACCCCGTAACGGGGTTCTACTGTTCGACATCATAATTCTATTGCTTATTGGTGCTTCGTTTTCCTAACCTGAAAGCGATGGTTCCGTTTCTGCCTCATTTCACAAACCGCTTGCTAGTGTGTGTGCGTCTCGTTGTGCCAATACTTTGCACTAATCCGATCGGAGAGAGCATGATAAATCGTTTTATTATGCAATGAAAGAAGATTTTCGGCCTTCCTGAGCCGAGCAGCCGAGAACGAGGTTTTCGCTGGCAGGGGGCGTAGGGCGAAACACAACATTGCGGTTGCGTTCAGCGCAGCATCAAGTCCCGCGTGAGACGCCTTCGGACGTCACACACACACCTTGGGCTGCTTAATTTCGGTTTTCACTCTGTTTTTAGCTCCTGGTAGTGGCTGAACGTCTTCCCAATTGGGTCATAACGAGACCCGTGCGTTTTAATACGCGCCGAAATGCCGTTCATTATTCCCAGCAGAACCGTCGTGAGTGTGGAGCAGAAATTATCTTTTCCCGGGGCTTATTTTTCGGTTTTTTTTTGGGGGCGTATAGCAGCAAGAGGGGAGTTGGCTGCTGCTTCGTTGAAACATCCGACACTTTCTCCACGATTTTTAACTTCCCTGCGAGGCGGGAGAGGGGAGAAATGGACAGGAGGAGGAGGAGTAGGGTGGCACTGATAAACAGCCGTGAGTTATGTGTCGCACACTAAATGCATGTGCCCAAGCGGCGGATATGTGTGTGGGGCGTTCTTCAATTTTCGGGCTCATCACGAAAACTGATCGCTTTCATCCACGAATGACCTCGATCTGGTGATCGCGCGCTTTGGCTGGGTGTCAGCGGTACTGATTAAAGTGCAGTTCGTGTCAAGGCAGCCCGTTAAAACCGTGTTCCGTGCTCCAGGTGCCGAAAAAACGCCGCGCGCGAAGATTCAGTAAGGGAAAAGAATACAACGCTGCAGCAAGCGACGAACCCGATCTTTTACGCGGCCAGTTTTTGGGATTGTTTTCCTGTTTTTTCTTCTTCCCCGCGTGAGGATCTTGTTTTCGGCGAGAGGTCACAGGGAGCAACTGAAAAGGATGCTTTTGTAGGTGTGTATGTGTGTTGTGGGCGAGTTGCAAGTGGCGGCGAGCATGCATCATTAAGCCAAAGCAGGACGCGTAATTTCATTTATTAAAAAGCGCTTAAGCGCTCCATCCGAGCGGACCTTAAGGAGCCCAAATGTTTTGAAAAGCCGCTTCTTTTGCCTTGGGCCAGTTTTCCAGCGTCCCTTTATGTCTCGGGGGTGATGATCCTTGCTTTGATCTTGCCTCATTTGGTGGTTCTATTTGTCAAAACGGCGAACTGAACTGGACGCTGCTTGAAGAAAATGATTTATAGCTCAAAAAAAAAAGGAAAAGAGAGCGAATTGTTGGGAGACTTGTTTCTTTTCCAGGATAAAGTGTAACTGAAACGCTTAATGCTCGCTTAGTTAAATCATGTTCGCCTTTTTTATCTTGTCGTTGGTTCCTTCCGTGGAAGGAAAAAAATTAAACGAAGTTATGCTTCCGGCAGGTACGATTAAGGTGACGGTTCTCGTCGTTTGGAGGTGACTTTTTGGACACGCTATCACTGAGCCCCACCGCCGTAAAAGGACTCGCCGCCACCAGCCCTAATGCGTTGAACTTTGCTTTTGAACTGTCCCGAATGGACGATGAATGCGCCAGCAGCAGAAGAGCATCAGCAGGTGATAAATACTTCACGGGCATGCTAGTGCACGGGAAATTATCTGCAATTATCCTCACTCACACTCACACACTCAGCTAGAGGCGGGGGGGGGGGGGGGAGGTAGGGTGGGGTGATAAATAAGGGGAGCAGCTGAGTGCAATTTGCTGTGGAACACAACAGTCCGAAAACGGAGTCCTAGTTTTCTCTCCTACAAAATTGAATATCGGACCGCTTCCCTCGGTCTCTCGGTGCGTAAAACGGTTTCGGGCGAAAAGTGCAATTCGCCGTTGTGTGTGTGAGTGCATGTGCAACTGATGAAAGTGCAACGACAGGCAATTGCATCGACACGATCGTGAGCATTTGTGTGATGGCTCGAGGGAAGCTTGACGGAATGGAATGGTTGGTTGGCCCGGTGGTTGGACATGCATGCGGACAATATTTCATGTGCGCACCTTCCGAGTGTTCGAACTCCTCACACTTGCATATGGCTTTCGCTGGCGGTATGCTGCATCCCTCCAAAGGCCCCTTTTCACCGTCATCGTTGATGCCCTTAGTTACGCTCTCATTATGCAAAATCTTTTAACAGCATCACGATCGACAGGTTTTACGTTTCTCGCAACGTCTCGAAGCGCCCTTGCTGCTGCTGTAAACCGTTCCGTTCTGGCTTCCTTCTTCGGTCCGTTTTCTGCTAGCCTGCAGGGCGATTTCGTGCCCAACGAGCTGTAGAGCCCAATTGCAGAACGACAGCAGCAGCAGCAGCAGCCCACTGCACACCGAAGCGAAAAACGGTGATGGATTTCTGACCGACTCACTTCTTGCCCGCCTGAGTGTGTCTTTTTCGCGGAGAGTCTCCGGAGAACACGAATATCGACGAAATCGGATGGATGGATGGATGGATCGTTAAGAACCGGTTGCAATGTCGGGGGCCATGTTTCTGCCTGTTTTTCCTCCCCCATGGCTCAGCCTTCTTTCCTTGCCCCGGTCAATTCCGACTCCTGTCTCGTTATCCGTTGGCGAGAATCTCCTCACCCGAACAGAATGTGTGTGTGTGTGTGTGTGTGTGTGTGAGTGTCGGTTGTCCCGCGTCGACGTGTTTGGTGTTTGGTTCGTGTTTTTCATAATTTTTGCGCTCCTGTAATTATTTTTATTGATTGCATTCCCGCTTTTGCTCGCTTTCTTCGTCGTGGGGTTGTGTGTGACTCTCGGTCGTCCTCTGCTTCGGACCGCGGAGTCACAGTCGATTATTGATGCTGGTTGGAAGACGGTGCAGAAAGATGGGTAAGAACGCGCGAAGAGCTGTTAAAGTAATTTGCATAGGAAAGCTATTTGTCAAATTTGCTGAAGATGGGTTTTTGCTGGAAGCCACGCTTATCGCAGTTCCTGTCTATTCTCCGTGAAAGCCGTGTCTATTTGGGCGAGCGCATCCCGCGATCGGAATCTGAGGCGAGTGAGCCACTCCCAGAATGGGGCGTTTTTGTTTTCGGTGTCGATACGTTAAAGATATTACAATTGGCAGCTGTAATATTTCAACGAGAAATGATAAAAAATATGTAAATTGGAGCGAAGCGCAGAGATGAGATAAAATCGTTGTAGGTGCTTAAGCGCAAGATGGTCTTGATCATCAAATTGGTTATGCTGTAAAAGCATTGTTCATAACTAGAAAAAATCATCGAAGATATTGAGTGTTGTAATTACTTGTACGTGTAATCTTTTCGAGTATTGTGTCAAGTGTAGATACTTCTAAAAAGGATTTTAAATTAGTCAGCTGAAACTCCAATAAAACCAATACTTTATTGAAGTCATTATGAAACTTTTCAAATCAAATCGGGTCATTTAATTCGTTTTATTCAACACATACTGATAAAGAAACCTACGGCAACCTTTGGGGCATTATTACACCGGCTAAGTAGTGCCTGAAAACTATCGCACTCTGTATGCAATGTATGCCCCACCGAGTAGACACGCGGGTAGCTCATGTCACGCGAAAGAAATTAAACTTTCGGTGACACCGCACGATCGGCGCATCATCTTTCAGTGTTGCGGATGCGTGCCACGGCCATTACACCCATCCCGCGTGTGGCGGGTGTCACTCCTTACCGTCACGATTCACGAGGTCAACGGTGCTTTGAACCGGCCCTACACGACAAGGAAACGACAGGTTGACGAGGATTTTTTTTTCAAGCTTCTTCTTCGCCTCGCTCGTTTTCCGCTGTTCTCCCCTCTCATGCCCATTTGTGCTCAGCAAGAGCCTATGGAATCAGGAAAAAGGTGGCAGTGCGTAAGTGTTCCCGCTCGTACTCGTCTCGCAAGGGCACGTCGTGGAGGGAAAAAGAAACTTTGCTTTAAATACTGCGTCGTGAAGAATGTGCACAAAATTTTATGTTAATTTTTCCGAGCCTTACGGGAGGGAGGGGGGGGGGACGAGATCGATGGTGGGTTATGTTTGAGATGTGTTTCCTTTCCCCTATGTGGTGGTGGCGCTAAGGTGTTTTGTTTTAAATACTTTGCCTTGCTCGCTTACGCTTCGGTTTTCCGTTCTTGTTTTCGGTTGGTGTAAATTTGCCATAAGGTGAAGCAGATGCTTCATGCATTTTTATTACACACCAAGGGAAGGCAAAGAGACAACCAAACGGTTGAAACGGTTTGGCCTAAACACGGTTAGCGGTGGAAAATGGTTGGCACGGTTGGTGCACAGGGAAAAGGAAAAGCCAGCCTTCTCAAAGTCAAGCCAGCCAGTCGGAGGTTCTAAGCCTGGCTTTTAGCCTCGTGTTCGGTGTTTTATTATTCATCACTGCGGGTTACGCAAACTGTGTGTGTGTATGTGTGTGTGGTTTACTTGTTCACTCTGTCTCTGTCTTATTGTTGAGCGGATTTCGCGCATGGAAAGCGACCCAGACTGGGGGGACTGGCTTTCCACTGACGTTCTATATTGTTTAGAGCGTTTCCTCCGCGCTTGATGTATGCTGGGGAAAATTATTTCCTTTTTTACTGTTGCTTTTGCGCTGGCTCATGCTGGAGAGGAAGTCCGGAGACAGGGCGAATTCTTCGGGACTCGCCGAAAGTGATGGAAATGATGCGGAAAATATTCCGCATGTTAAACTCTCTGACAAGGTGGAATGGAATAATTTCCACAAAGCCGTTTACTGTTGCGGATACGTTTGTGTGTGAAGGTTAGGAGGACGAGCGTAAGGAAAACAAAACAATTGCAGCTCAAACTGAACGGAGGAGCTAACATTTTACATGTCAAAAATCAGTTAAACATGCGTTTGTTATTGAAACATGAAGCTGTTTGGTGGAGTAATAGATTTTTACCAGTTTATATGAACTTTTTGTCAATTTCTTGTTTTTTATATGAGTGATTAAATTTTTGAATATTCTCAGACATATTTTGTGCTGCATGTAAATAATCCTTCCCTTCTTGACCTGTTGACTCTCTACTTTCCATCCTGCACGGCGTAAAAGCAATTGAGCTGGATCGGCGGTGAACGAAATAACAGCATCTCCAGTACTTCCTACGATACGCTTTTTTTCCACTTGAAGAAAGAAATAACAAAGCATAGTGAAGCAAAGAGGAATTCTGTCCACTAGAGGCAGTCGCAACCGGACGGATGAATTTGATGGCGTTCGGTCGGCCCAATGTCGCCGATGACCCGACCGCCGAGACACTGACCGACGATTGCCGAGATTATCAAAATAGGCTAACTGGCTGACGGAGAAGAAATGAAGCGTAGTTGCTTACACTGAATGACAGACGTGCTTTCCACGGTAGAGTCTCGTCGTGTGCTGCGCTGGGTCATTAAAGTCAAACCAAAAACGTCGCGAAGAGGCCAGCAGAGTGAGTGGCCAGCAGCAGCAGCAGCAGCCGTGGACACGAGCCATCTTTTCGTTTTGTTTCGATTTGTTTTGTTTGCCGGAGTGTTGTGCGTGTCATATCGCCTCCGCCGTACGGATGGACGAATGTTTGAGGTTAATGAAAAGTGATAAAATTGATTCGACGAGATGATGCG
Source organism: Anopheles stephensi (assembly GCF_013141755.1). Taxonomy (NCBI): domain Eukaryota; kingdom Metazoa; phylum Arthropoda; class Insecta; order Diptera; family Culicidae; genus Anopheles; species Anopheles stephensi. Next base: position 1,511,070 of record NC_050202.1, on the reverse strand, counting down.
ACATCCGTTCACGACACGCGCACGATCTTGTGAGATATTAGAGAATGGGACAAAAGAAGGGAAGAAACAGTTGCGTCCACTTCAAAGCCCACTTTCGAGGGAACTATGTCCCTCTCGGTGCAGTTGAAGGAATATCTTCTCGAACAACAAACTTCAAAACCTACTCATTCGGAACACAGCATAAATAGACCACCGGTTGGACGCACAGCGGGAGAGACCCAGCAATGACCCGTGGACAGGCGTCAGGCCCATCGAACGAGCTGTTCGATTGTTTGTTATTGCTTAATTCGTTTCTATGCTCGTTAATGGGTATTTAAATCAATTTTATAGATTTTCCATTGTTTCGATCGCGCCGTGTCCTCCTTTTCGGTGCGCTCGTTCCATCCATGCCCACACATATTAATTCCCGATCGATGGTGGCCCCTCGCTCTCTCGCGTGTTGGGTGTCGTGTAGTGTTTATGTTTGCTTTCAGGTTCTCAAGTTTATGCTGCTTTATGCTTCATTAAACGCACCTCTAGTGCTAGCGTATGTGGAGGGTCAGATCGAGAGAAATAGCGAGGTGTCCCATAAATGGTGACTGCTGTTGCCCTGTTTTAAATGTATCTCTAGGGACGAGGGCCAGCATGTGGGCCAGTTGGTGGCAGAAACCGTGGACTTGAATGTGTGCTTTGCACTTTACATATTTGCTTGGTGCATATTATACGCTTTTTATAATGCTTTACCTATCAAACTTGCGGTAAGCTTCATTTTTCTATTAAAATTTTGAGGGATTATTGGATAAAGGTCCTTAGAACCTGGATAATATTATTGAGCATTAAAAATAACAAAAGAATACAAAAGTTAAACTAAAACCCCACAACCGTTATACAGTAGCTCCAATGCTCTACCCTCTCGAAAAAAGCTAGAAAAATGAACCCTTCGCTAGCCCTCATTCAAAAATCGGGTTGGAAAAAGTTGTGCGTGACGTGGGTACGCTCGCGTTTCCGTGACCGTCCATTCGGGCGGAACGAAATAATCGAGCGAAGAAATTCTAATTCGCGTTTTCCGTCCTCCAACCCCAACCGATCGATCGGGAGCTGGAGCCAAACAAACCTTCCTAGAGCACATGAACTCAATTTTTTTGTTTACGTTTGCCTTCCTCACCCCCGTATCGAACAGGAAATAGGGCGTCAGGGTTCAATGGATGGGGGAGCATTTAGCGCGTGTGTGAGCATAGACGTAAGCGAGCGCGCGCGCCATGGCCGAGAATAATTGGCGTCGTGCGAAGCGGACTTAGTTGAACGCAACTCCCGACTGCTCTGGAGGATGTGTGGATGAGAGTTAAGTTAGGACTTCATTTCGTGTTTGGTAAGCATGCGCTGCGGTAACAGGTGCAAGAAGAGAAGAGGTAAAGATGAATGGAGAAGTGAAGGGCTCTACATTAAGGGGACCTTGTTTCCTGTGTTTCATCCAAATTTGAAACGCTTCCAATGTCAGTTTAAGAACATGTGTGTGTGTGTTTCTGCCTTGGTTATGACTCGCATTCCTGCGAAATGCAATTTACCAAAACTTTTTCGAGGAGCGTTCGTTAATGATCTTCCCGCCTTTAGGGTTAGGGAGCCTGTTTTGAGTGGCTTTTTGAAATTTTTATTGATAGTAAAACTCGATCAGCAAGGTACTTTGCTTGCGCTCATTTTGCTTTTGCTGTGTGCTGCTTGCGTTTGCTGTACGGACGTAGTCGATGATGTCGGATTGGTCGTTAAGTACGCGAAACAAGATCATAAAATCGTTCTACTTAGCAGCATAATTGTAGCTTGAAGACTTAACGCACATGAAGTTAGGTTTTAGTGGAGTTAATACAGGTCCGAGTCCAATTTGTATCCCGTATAGCAATTATTGAAAGCGTCGCTTGTTCCACGCAATTTGCCACTATTTACTCATTAGCATTAATAAACTCAAAAGCATTAAAAATAATATACATTGGCTAACAAGACAAGGGTTTTGATGGCACACAAACTATCAATATACAAACAATTGAGCGCAAAGTGTTGATACGGTCACTCTCGGAATGAAATTTAATTCCTTCCAATTTGTGCAGAAACGGTTCATCGAGATATACGACACTCGCGGGCAGAATATTAAGCAGCCAATTGCCGATGCGTCCAACGATGACGCATAGTCATCGTCTGACCGCAATTTAAATTGCTTCATCAGCCCGGGACGCGGAGAGTAAGCGATTGGAGAGAGTGCTGGATAAAAATTCCTAAATTCATGCAGAAAGAATCTTGATTAATGGCGACGGCTGGGTTTCGTCTCTTGCGAACTTGTAAAGAGATGGGCAGTATAAGTTGATAAAACTTTCGAGCTCATTTAACGGTACCAATCTCGAAAGCTTCTTAAAAACGTCCCCCTTATTGTCGTCGGGTTGAGTCGGGTCCACTTGAAGAAACACCGCAAGCTATATGATTCATGTCGCTAATAGGTATGCGGTCACTCAAGGTGGCTCTTCATTAGTGAATGCACTCACGTGGTAATGTGCATTGGTCAGTGAATGAGAAACTACCCCTCAGGCACCGGCATGGATTTTAGGTTGGGAAAAGTTTCTTTCAAAATATAATAATAAACACCGCTTTTGTGGTTGGCATGCGAAAACAATACAGTTCATACTGGAGAATTGATTCATACTAACCGGAATTAAGGGTTGAATCATGCATAAGGTAAATACATTTCAAGACCTAATCCAAAAATTGTAAAACTAAGTTTCGCAAACTCAAAAAATTAATTAGCCTAACAATACTTTCTCGACCCTGCATGCTGCTGTACACTTATCCTTCAAAGTTCGCCAGTTAGTTTGTTTCCCCCGAGTGCGAAAGGATCAAGTGCATAACTTCTCGAGTAAGCGCCGAAACTAACTAACTGCCTGCTCCTGACATTCGACGATTGACGTAGGTTAACCGAGGCAGAAAAGCAAACTTTTTTGCTGCTGTTGTTCCGCACAAAACCACCTGCACCTGAGCGAGTCTCGTTCGCACCGGCACTCTCAAGCACCCATTAGCATTACGTCAAATTATCCCCATGCCTTCAAACGACGGCGATAACGACCACAACGATGACGATTGGAGTAAACCCGAGAGAAAGGTAAAACAAAATACCGTTTGCCGCAAATGGCCACAGCAAGCGAGAGGGCGAGATAAGCGTAGATGTACTTGGCCGGAGTTCCCGGAGGCGCACACGGGCACTGCGGTATGTGACGTCGTCCTGGTTAAGCTTCTGGTTGTTGCCCCCAAAAAATCAAACGGTGTCTAAATTAGCAGCTGCACTGACACTCCGGAAGTTTGTGGAGTACAAAAAACGCGTTAAACAGAATTAAAAACCCATTGCAGGAAATGAGGCTTGTTGCTCCCGGAACAAATCTGTCTGCCCTTCGCTCATGGAATGTGCGGTGCCGTTTGCTGGGAAAGGTCCATGTCCAACGGGATAGCAAAAGCTGGAAGGGTTGGTTGGCTGATAGATAAATTAGAATTAAAAGCGGTCCGGTTCCACCATAATCAGTCAGGACCTGCGAAAAGCGGGAGCGGGCTTAATCCTACCGTGTGTATGCGTCCTTGATGAGCCTTGGAACACTGGAGAGAACCCAGAACACATAACCCCTGAGATGCAATTGGCAATGATGAAGGCAATTTTATTCCTTCTAGGGAACATGGACGAGGGGACACACCACACACCTTCTCCAAAGGCTCGATGTCCTCTCACTCGAACGTGTTCGGAACGGAATTTATATTTGGATAGCACATTATCGCAGATTATGGGGTATTTGCTGAAATTCATTAGCAACACTTTGGCGCACGCACGACTCCCCGAGAAGACCTGGGCCTGGGCCGGGAATGTCGTGTGCTGGATGGGTTTGCTGCTACTGCAAACTCGGTCTGCAGGGTGTATCAGTTTTTATCAAGGCTATTTTTCACCCATATTGATTGAAGCTGTGTGTGCGTGTGTGTGTGTGTGTGTGTGTGTGTGTGTATGTGTGTGTGTGTGTGTGTGTGATAAGGTGGACCGAAGAACCTGAGTTGAATTTTCCGAAAACTAGCTTCCAACCTCTCCGTTCTCGAATCCGTTAGACCGTTTGAGGTTGATTTTCTCATCGCACGAAAGGGTGAGACACCTTGCATGGGCTCGACGCTGTTAAACTGAGCCAACGGTAACAGCCGTACCGCCTTTGCTGGCAGGTCCGGGGGCCGGTAATTGGTTCAGAATTGTGCATCCGAAGGTGGAAAACCGGTTAGGCCGCCGTGCATCGGCTACCGTACATGGAGAGAAAGATTGAAGACGACCCTGACGGCAGAAAGCGGGCGGACAGCGAGCAACGGACAGAAAACCGGGTTCTCGATGATCTATGGTGGAGCTGCGAGTGCTGTTGGGTGTCTGCAGAAGGCGTTGAGATAGCAGCGACAGGATGTCCAGGCTGTGTTTGCTGCTTCAGAAGCTCATGCACCCTGGGCAACCGGCAGCATCCAGCATCAGCATCGATTGATACGACGAGCACTGTCACTTCTCATAAGTGTAAACAATCTCTCTTTCGTCCCAACAAGTTGCCGGTTACCTCAGCTCAGCTACGGGATCTGTTTGGACTGGTCGGTGTCTTAGGTCGAGACAGCGCGAAGTCTTCTTCGATTATCGATTGAACACGGGCTCGGTAAGCTCGGGGTGACCACCGACTCCGGTTTTTGCTGTGTCTGATCCAGTTTCGGCTTAAGCTTGGACGCTCTCAACAAACTAAGAAGATTATGTTTACCCTCTGCTTCTCGTGTACAGCGTGTACGGCATTCCTACTGGTAGCAAATCCACCAACAGATGATGTCGAGGATTGATTTATACGACCCGTTATTTCGTTCTACTGTTTGCCGGTTCGCTATATGTATAATCGGGGTTTTGGTCGCCTTTTTTCTGCGGTCTGAGACGTAAATTATGAGCATCCTGTTTTGTTTAAAAAAATGTGAAATCGATATTCTTGCAGATTCAAGATCACTTTAAGGTATACTTACATTTTTTTTGCTATAGTCAGCTCAAATCACACAAGCAAATGGTTTTTTAATTAATTGGCCCCGTTTTTATCCGGCAATTCGCGTGCCGTGTCTCTGGAAAGAAAGCTTCCTGCCAGGAAAGCAAAACAAATATCTAAATATCTACCTCCGGACTAATTTCGGCTTGTTTCCCTTTTTCGAACTCCTCCTTCTGCTCCAGTTCGGAAGCTTTCTTCGTTCGCGTGCGTTCCCTGCCCGGTTTGATTGATTCTATTTTGGGAGCTAGAAATAAGTTCAAAATTGCCGAAAACCTGTCATTTTGTGGCAAGGTTATGAAAATGGTTTGCTTCCCTTTTTCAACATTCGCCCCACGGGAACTGGTGGTGGCCCCTGCATCTGGATTTGCAGAATGGGGGCTCTTCTTGGAGGTCAGTTGCCCTATATTTCCATCGCCCTGGAGCATGGAGTGGTAATTTGATTGGACTTTTTATTCGTCTGTGATTGTTTTTTCTTGCATGAAAGAAGAGATAGTAGTGCTTCGGGTGCTTTTTTCGCATATCACCCAGCCACAGATGGATTGGCACTTTCACATTAGCGGGAGCTGATTCGGGGCGAATGATGAATATTTCCACCCGGTAGCAGTCGACGCGTACAGTCGCGGTCAAGGTGCTCATTTGGCTAAATCAAAACCTCGCCAGAACGATGATGATGATGACGTGGGCTACTATTTGGGCAACGGAGCACAATCGAACTCAGCTATTTCGATCGCATGATCGGTTCGTTTCTCGCCACGATCTCGATCCTATCGAATTTGACCCGGTGTTGGGCCGGCTGCCGAATTGTCCCCCAGCGCACGATGACTCGCAGACCTCCTCAATATATCGGGCACGGGGCCACTCGTATGGCGGAAGTCACCCACCCCACACGAACGTTACAATTACGGGCTTTCAACAGCTTCAATTCTTGGTTCGAGGACCACGCTTGAACTCGGAGATAAAGCCGGTCGAGACCTTGTTAGAGCGGTATCAACACCCACACCTCTCGGACGCTCGAGCTTGAAGCACGAAAAATCTGGACCACGCGAACGTGGACATGATTATCGGGTTTGACGGAAGAGGAATTTTTGTGCCTGTGTCCTACTGCTTCCCACCGGAAGGCAGATACATCCGAATCGTATAGCGTGGCGATAAAAAAAGAACCATTCGCCTCAGATCCCTCGGGAGGTTGAGTATCCAATTCGCAAAGCATTCACCCCTGGAGCCAATCGAACGTTGGAAAGGTGTGAGGATTATCGATTTTTCTTTCCATCATGTGCGGTCACAGTGCGGGGGTTTGAACCCGGGGTCCGGTGCGTGTTTCTGCGATAGTTTATCCGCCCGGAGGTTCAATGTTTCGACAGCTGCCCGGCCCCCGGTGGCTGCGCGCGTATCGTGGCCGTCGGTGAGTCTCTCTGCTCACCCAAGCCGTCCGTACCCGATAATTTCAATAAATTAATTTAATTTGTATCGTATCGAATTTATCTCCCGGTTTGCCGAGAGCTGACCGTACCAGGTTGGTCGTAGGTGGACGAGTGCTCTCCTGAGTGCTCCATTTTGTTTGACTAAATCGCTAGGATCGCTTCCTTTTCCTGTGTCGTGTGTTTGGCTGGAGCACAGAGGTTCAATATTCGACCAGTGTAGGGTTGATATGTACACCTCATACACGGTGGTGATCCACTGCGCCATTCATGGCAGGAAAATGTCCGTAACAAATTCGGACTGGTCTGCACTGGTCCCCATAATTTTACTTTCGCTCGATTAGATAGCGATAGGGTCGACACATCCACTTGAGCACATGGGCCGCCCAAGGCGCCCTGAGAGTGCTCAGTGTAGGGGCGAGCGATGAAGCGATTGAGCCGCAGCTCAATTCACTTTCACTTCCGCGTGCAATAGATCTAATAGTGGCATCAATTGCTAGACTTTAAAGAGTACCTTCTGATGGATGCTTTATGAAAGCTCCTGTTGGTCTGAAACATTGGGATGGTTTTACCCGCATAGAATCGTTAAAGAATACGGCTTTAATCGTTTGGAAACGTCCTTTACATACGCTTCAGTCAAAGCGAGCTAAAATAAAATACATACTGGACAGTTTTCGTTGTGCTGTCCCATGCATGAATCTCCGGTAGCACCCAAACACATTACTTTTATGGGAAAAATAACCATTTCCACTATGCAAATAGGCTGTAAAAACAATATCCATCGATAGGCTCCCGTGCGTGCTGACAAACCGTTGAGCCTTCCTCTACATTCGATTAAAGGATTCACTCTGCTTGCCGTGCTTGCCTCGTTGGTCCCTCGCACGGCCACGGGAACAGGATGTCATCAATTGGATTGATGTTGTAGTCTATGCGAAAGCTCGGTCTCCGATAAGCTCCGATACGTCCCCCGATGGGGTTTAATGCCAACTGGCCGATAAGCAAAACATGTCCTGAGCGCGCGCACAAACACTCTCGAGGCTGTTAGTTTCTATTGACCGTTCCTCGTTCTCTACCGAGGATCGTTATCAGTAACCGGACGAAGCACAAACATAAAAATCAATACAAGGATAACAAAAATATGTGTCCACCGTCAGTTGGTCGTAGGGACGCTAGTAAAAATATAAACTGCACGTATCTCGCGCACTCGGTGTTGTTTAGATAGATGAACGATGCATTTCTATGCAAATCGCAGCACTTCGAGTGATGTTTGCGCTGTGTACCTTCAATCTCTACTGCGCGCGTGTATAATTATTGAGGTCCGCTGTGTTGCTGCTAGTTTTATTTGCATTTCATGAATACCAGAGGTACCCACGAAAACGGGTACACCTAGAGTGTAGTGCCTTACAATTACATTTTATTGGCTTGTTATCGGGATTTATTCGAGAGCTCAACCGGTGTTGATAAGTCCTAGCCGGAGCTTTTTATTTGTATTGACCGCCCATTGGCTGCATCCTCCAAAATGATGCTTCCTCCGCGGTCCTTCCCGCACACAGAAAGCCAACTAACGACATTAAATCATGCCTTCTCCCGATGATCGAGTCTTTCCGTTTTGATTGATTTCACCCGTTCGCATTGCAATTGGATCACATTAAGCCTTCGCCCAATTGTAGCCGGCAGGAGGAGCATCATCGGTATCGACGAGTGCATGATGTGTTGCGAAAATCCCTGATCCAGTTCAGGGTATCACTTCTGCCAATTTCGATTTCGGTTACGCTTATCTCGTGTAATGGCATTAAACAGCTCGGCCGCTAGCTGCTGTACGATGTGTAATCAGGCAACAACACTTCCGTTTCGTGCAATGGGATGCGCTTAATGCTGATGATTAACGGTGGACGTGGTAGTTTCACAGCTGCCGATAATTATGTACAGCGAAGCGTACTGATGAAGAAATGTTTTAATGAGAACGTGTTTTTTGTTGGTTTGATTTTTGGAGCCGTTTGTCGATTGTGCCGATTCAGTTACAAACCATTTTTATGTTAATTGCAGTACGTAAGAGTTATGAAGCCTTTCCCAAACAAGCACACGATTATTACCATCCCTATCCTGCATCAGTGCGCTTCACTCAGAATTATTTTACAATTTAAATCGCTCCAAGTTATTGCTTCAAATTTGTTGTGATGATCCCTGGCCAAAGAAGCGTACTAATTTCTTCCGCCTTTTTGCCGTTTTTTTTTTTTTTGGTGGTAAAGCCTTCTGTTCCTTCACACTCCAGAAGCTTCCCGGTTCCTTTAACGGTCGAACCGCGCAAAGTGACCCGAGAAAGGGTCCGCCTCAAGCTTGGCGCACAGAGCACCCGGAAACCTGAGACCTCGTCGCAATATTACAAATTATAATTCCATTCGCACCGCATAAAACTGTTCCCTGGACCGACAAATGATTATGACGGATTTGCCCTATAAAAGGTGTCCAGAAAAGTGAGGAAAACGAGTGGCAAAAGTGAGGAGAGTCGACGACGCCAGGTTTTTCACCGTCGTGCCTTGAAATGTATCCCGACCGGCGAGCGCCACATTCGAATCCTGGTGCTTTGATGTGTGCGTTTTGCTTGATGGGTTTGTGTGTATGTGAGGGCTGTTTTTGCCGGTTTCCAAAAGCCGCTGGACGACGACACGGTTGAGCTGGTAGCGATCGTGGCCACGATAGTGCGGTATTAATAACAATACTTATGCTGCATATCATTTCACCCGGGAGTGAGTCAGTTCTTTTTTCCTTTCGGGTCGCCGGCGCTCTTTTTTTGAGGTTAGGTTTGAGCGTGTGTTGAATTACAACGATCCTGCGTGGTCTCTTGCGTACATTACAACCTACTATACCACCTCGCAGTCCATTGTGTACCCAAGCCGGAGTATCGTTGTTTTGGCGATCGGTGCACCTCGTCAGTACACCCAGCAAATGATACATTCACCCTCCAAGCAATTCTCCACTGTCTCCGTGAGCCGTTAAGCTTGAGCGCATTCGGAAGGCTCAACATCATCAACAGGCCACCACAAAGTAGGCAAGATTGGTAGATATAGCACTCTTGAGTCAACATTCTTGGCCCGTCATTGTTGGGAGGGCCTCCAGTCCAAGCAAACTGCTGCACACCGGCCTGGAGATCTAACTCTTGTCTTTTCCTTTCAACCTCCTGAAGGTTTTGTTTTGAAAGGAAAGTGATCTGCCAAGGGGCTTACTGGGGCCGAATTGACGTAGACGGACAAATCTCGTGCGTGTACTGGGGCCATCTATTAGCTTCCGTTTCGTTTTCGTCCATCAACGCTTTCTCCTGGAGGTGGGACACTTTTTCTGGAAAGGAGGGTACATTGTAAACTTGGCAACGACACGTCCGAGATTCCGTTGACAGTTTGGCTTTGATGACATTTGTGTTTGTCGAGTGTTTTTGTCTCTCTTCTTATTGGCTAGTAAGCGAAAGCCACCTCGAATTATAATTGCGGTCGAGTGCCAAACCGAGGTCCCGCACCCTCCCGCTCTAAACACGTGCGTTTGGACAATGCCTCACAAAAACAACAGCGCTCGAGGCGAGAACTTCAAAATCTTGATAAGTAGCATTTATTATGGGTACTGTTTTGTTTTGCTCTTTTTTTCTTACCATCGGGCGAGTGGGGCAAAGTTGGGACACTTCATGAAGACGACTCCTGGATGATGTACTGCTGGGTAGACTTCCAACTGATGCTAGATGTCGCCACTTGGGGGGGATATGTTTCAAATGGACGCTGTGTGTGTAAGTGTGTGTTCGAACCCTCTTTTGGAGCCATCTGCCTACTCGAATTGGCCTCACAGCAGACCGGGAGCACTTCTCGTCCGAGCTTACTGATGTTAGCATGTCGATGGCTAGCAGAGGTCCTGCCTTGCTGCCTATCTTTCACCGAGCCGAACAGAGTGTGTATATTAAATATTTATGAGCGTTGAGTGTTTTGTTTCGAATAATCAGCCTCTTGAGTTACTTACCATTTACCAGACCAGAAGAGGGGGAAGGCCCATAGAGGAGTCGTTTCGGTCGTCGCCGTCGTCGAAGTTGTGTTTGCCGAATGTTGCACAACCTCCAACTCCATGTTGCCTACGCGATCGCTTGCAAAGTAAAGAGGCTCGACTTGATTGTGGAGTCAATGTAAGCTACCCTGCTAGCGCAAATGTGTTTTTTTTTTGTTCACTTCTTTCCGGGAATCGGGGACCAGGAACGTGTACCCGTTGTTGGTACCGGTTTCAATCTCGACCCACCTCTCGACAGCTCAAGTACCGTCTGCTACGTCTTCGCTCGCCCAACGCCCCGAGTGGTTTCGATTTGGGCTTTCCAGCGCGATATCATCTTCATCGAGCGCGTCATCATCATGATCGCAGTGCTGTTGTTGATGTTGTGTTCGTTCGCTCGCGAGTGCCAACAGGGGTCATGGTTCGTTTCCCATCACTTAGCTTATGATGATGTCGTGCCGGGGATGGTGTTGGACTTTTGCTTTTCTTTCAACGCGACTCATGGTGAACTCTGTACACGGCGTTGCGTGCTGCGAGAGGGAGAGCTACTTATCGCGACATAATCATCACGCCGTTTAGCGCAAATCGGTGGCATTCGTTCCGTTGGGCGGGTTTCATCTGCGTCCGTTGAAAGTCATCAGGGAGAGGATGTTCCGAACAACAGCTTTCTTCATTTGGATGATTTTGTTGTTGTTGGTGTTCTCGTTTGAGAAGAGAACGTAGCATTTTTTTGCTAACCTTCTCGCAGATTTGGAACTAGAAAAGAGATCCAACTGTTTGTTGATACTTTCAATTCTTCCCACTGTTCTGAACGGTTCGAAACGGAAAAGGAATGCTGATCGAGTTATTTAAGAGCCCTCCCGGCATTACAGGTTAAGCTCTCCTGCTGATCGGTATTTCGGACGGCGTCTTCCCGGAATTGAATGGCAGGAAGAAGGGGGAGCGCACCTTCCATGTCCTTCAAACCGTGCCGTTCCAAAACCTCTGCGAAGATACCGAGTCTCACTTCACTCGTTAGCCTTCGTCTGGACGTTGTCTGCCGTTTCTTCTACCGAATGGAGCCGGAAGATCAGCAGACCTGAAAAAGGCAAGCCGACAGTAGTAAGCACAAAGCGAATATTTCGGTGCATTTTTATTTGCATTTCCTGCGTGCCAATTTCGGACCGGCGACCGGGACAGACAGCCGACTGTGTTGTGTTGCGTTGTGCTTCGTTCCGGCCAGATAAGTGATATCGTTTGGTGTGCCCTGCTTTGCGGCCGCATGCAACATCGAAGTGCAGCCACATGCTCGCCCTCTCGGTTGCAGGTTTGCGCTTTCAAGCCCCACAAAATGACCCTTAAATACAGATTTTAGAGATAATTAATTCAAATATCTGTTCGCTCGTGTTTGGCATGAGAAGCATTCCGTTCGCTCGTCTCTACTATTCCTCTTTTCCCCGGTGCGAAAGGGTTTTTGTTGCCGCCAATGCAAAGCATACATTTTAATGCACTGTTGTGGTGGCCAGCCAGCGTCTGTGTGTGTGTGTGCGCTTGATTTTTCCTCCTGTGTTGCGTGCTGATTTGCTGCTTTGAGCTGGCGCTGACGGGAAAGAATGGTGATCATGCTGTGCGTTGCTTGCCTGATCGCCGAGCCCCTGATGACGATAATCAGTGCAATCGGTTGTTTTCGTTGAAAATGACCGCAAAAATACCGTCGGAACGGTGTGCTTGGTCCGATTTGCGAAAAGGGAACGATGTCTCAGGAAGAATCTTATCGTTGACAGGAGGAAATAAGGCGATACAATGTCGGAGCAGTCCGGGATCTTGCAGAATGCCAGCTCTTGAAGAAGATAAGGAAGTGAAAGAAGCTGGGATGCAAGATAATCCAATAATCCTTTCCTTTTCTATACTTGGAGCAATGCTTCAGTAGAAGGCTTCTTCCAATTTTCACAAGATAGGTAAGACGAACTACAGTATGAGTTTTTAACTTAATTTCAACACGAATGAATATGACTTTTATGTTTAAAGTGAGTCGTCTGTAGCTCATACTTCATCATCATAGCCACATTATTTATTTTACCCGAGGAAGTATTCTTTGGGAAACATATGTGAATATAAAAGCAAACATTCTAGTTAAGTCATCCATTTTCGCTTCGACCAGGAAAATAATTTTTTAACCTTGTTTGGAACTTTGTTTTTTGATAAGGAATTTAATACAGTAACGGCACTTCTTTTCGGATTGAAGTCTGTAAGGTTCAACTCTCAAGGATTTATTACAGAACCTCGTAGAATTAGCTTTAAGATTTCTGTTTAACCTTATGACTTTCTTACCGATGCTTACCAAGAAACGGCACAAACCACCCCGACAAAGGTGCGAAAGAAAGCTTTCGCCAAACAGGATTAAAGCAAAAGTACATCAGTAAGTTTTTAAGCATCTAAGTAAATTATTCCTCTGCTTTTGTCTCTGCGCCTGAAACCACAGCGAACCACGGCCCGGCATGTTTGCCGTGCCTGTGAACCGGACCCGAACTGACATCGACACCTTAAACCGTGGTGCTTATAAAAAGTTAGCAACGTTTTTATTCCCCCGAGAGCAACGGTGTGTTTCTCCGTGCTGTGTCCCTTTCCGCAAACGACAACGCCCCCGGTTTTTCGGAACGCGCCGGGTTGGATATAATTGTTTCTTTGGCTTGGAAGTGGAAGAGCTTAGACAGGAACACGGCAGACAACAGCAAGGAAAAAGTGAGATTCCGCAGGTAATTCCAAGGGTAAACAGCACGGGATCTTGGGCTGTGTCTGGTTGGCGCGCTCGAAGCATCCCCAAACGCACACACACACACGCGCGCACCTCCCCGGGTGGTTGGGATGGTCTCGGGCGTGAGCCTCGAGGATTAGGCAAAGGATTTGTGTGCTCAAGGACTTGAAGCTTCAAGGATCGGTTCGGTTCGATCTTGGTTGGCTGTGATAGGATGGATGCGTGGGTTTGTTTGGTGTCTTCTTTCATTTTTAACAGGTTCAAGGGCAAAAAGCCACCAAGAAGGATGTGTGTGTGTGTTTGTCTGTTCGTCAGAGTTGGCTTTAAGGCTTGCTGGCACTTGTCGACTTTATGCTTTATTTATTAAGCAGCTTTGTTTAGGAAGCGCTTTAACCGTCGAACGATCGATTGACAGCATCGGATTGTAGCTTTTGGAAACAGAGGTAAATCCAAAAGCGACATAAGCATAATCGGACCCCCTTCTTTTCCGGAGAAAAAGCTACTCAATCGAGATAGGATTTTTTCACACCTTTGAATATTCACTCTTTCGCTAAGGGTTTTAAAATAATTTTCCATAAGGTTTAACAAGGTGTTTTTCTTGGGATAATGAAGTCAAGAAAGAACAAAAAACAAAAACCCACATGCATTTTAATCCATCCCAATCGATTGAGCTTCTCCCGAAAATTCCAAGTCGATATGCTGACTGAACATAATCCTTTCCTCAAACCCTAACTCTTTGCGCTTGTTGCAGGTTTGGCTGGAAGGTGGAACCCGATGGAAATTTGATCCCTTTTTGTTTTTGGTACGCGCTCTGCTGGAAGGAAGCTGGAAAAAATAAAATAATAACTAGACTCTCGACCCAACCGGCCACCGAAAATCGTTTTTCGGGTAATATTTATGTGCTTAGAGCAGCGACATTGGGAACGGGTTTTTTTTTCGGTTCCTCAATGTTGTGTACCGTGCCGTTGTCCCTAGCGGCGGGCTTTCGAATCGACCGAGCCGGAGAACTCTGATGGACGATGTATTGACAGATGACAGCGGGAAATTAATAGAGACATGATTTCGGACGTCGATAATTCGCCAGCGTCGAGTCCGCTCCCTCTCTTTGTCTCTATCATTAACTTCTTCCGTGTGCCGCGTTGTGTGTTGCGTGTTGTTTTGGTTTGTTGGAAGTCCTCATGTGGAACCCAGACTAACCAAAGGTCTGTTTGGTAGGGATTCTAAATTCTACCGCAATGATCTTCTCTAGCGGGGTGGATTTAGTTATGCTTTGAAAGCTGGAATCCCGCTTTTGGACAGGTTTTAGTTTTATATGTTTGTCAGTTACGCGTTCTACGCATACGTCCAGTTTAGAATGGTTTAGTTTTTTTTTTCGGTCGTGCATATCTGTTACTTGTCGCTTTCTGTTGCCCTTCGCGTTTGACCGTGAAGGGTTTTGTCAACGTAAAGCCCAAATTTTATGTTGTTATGATTGCCGAGCGACCGGATTAGGTCACTAAGCTTTTTTCCGGGCTGGCTGTTTTTATTTCTCCGTCTGCGCCTGCCTGTCTGTCTGACTGCCTGTCTAGTAACATAAGCCGTTTGTGGTTCGAGCTTGAATTCCGATGCATAGTTATTATTCGATTTTGATTCGAGTTCTCTCGCTTATCCATAGTTCCGGCTAGTTGGAAAAAGAGGATTGTGTGTTTTTTTTGTGGGTCGTTTTTATTACTACAAGAGCTCTATTTTCCGATCGCGCAAGCCTAGGTCATCCTCATCCGGTAAAGGCCTTCGTCGAGTTGTGCCATTATCTTTTTTATGTAATGTAAATCATATTCCTGCCTTTCGACAGGATTATCCAATGGGACGCAGCGAACAACCAACATGATTTCCTGCTCGTCGAGTCTCGTTACTCGGTTTCCCTCGCTTTTTTCTCATGACCTTTAGCTCCTCTTTTGCCGAGCCGAAAGGGCTTCTCGTTGGGTCCGGTCGGCAATAGCGTCAGAAGTCAATTATTTAGGGCTTATCAGTGATCGTAATTTTCGCGCTTTTATGCTCGCACATAACGGCCAGTTTTGCTGCGCTGGTTTGCTTCGAATCGTGAGACCCGACGACCGGACAGGATGTGCAATGGACAGGATGGACCGGAAGATATGCCGTGCCGTGCGGTTGGGTAGGGAGTACAGAGTAAAGGCGTTGTTTTTTTTGCGGTTTGAATCTGTTGGATCATCACTTTGATGTTGTAAGGCAGAAAGAGACGCGTGTGGATTGATTTGTGAACCAATAATTGAGCATGTAACTGAAGAGATTCCATGTTCATTGCATCATGTTTGGAGTCTAAGGCACATGTTTCACTGTTTTTTATCTTAAAATAGTCCAATATCACTTGAGGTACATTTTTGTATGAGCTAAAACTGGTTTCATTTGCACTTGTAACACCATCTCCAAGACTGACTTCATCACCGACTCACAGAACGATGACCAATTAAATTCTTTATTTCACAACGCTTCTTACCAACCTGAAAAAGCAAACTTCCGGCATTGTTGATTGTGAACAGCATTAGAATGATCCACCTTGTTCGAGCATGTCTTACGAACAACTTAATTAGAGACCTAACTGCCGGATGTGTACGATACGTAAATGCCGCCTTTGGTGATTTTTGTGCTGTTTGGCGTTTCAGAATCACAACAAGCAATTAGAGTGCTCTGTAATTCCACTCACACTCACGCATCACACACGCATCGCAGGTGCGTGTAAGTCGCTATCTAACCCGCCGAGAAGAACAACGGACGTGACTGGAAAGTGTCTTTTGTGGTCCACGACAACACCCCCTGCAGAGAGGCGTCGGTCTCGCGGCCTAACCGATTGTGCCTTAAATGTCAGCCTGCAGTCATATTACACCAGCAGGGGTGCTACCGCGAGCTGTATCTAACACTGTTACGAAACGGTGGCCTTCAACCACAGTTTGTTAAATTGAAACTTTTCGTCGCAAAGGGCGCACAATCGAAAGCGTAATGACCGGTCAACGGCAACCCTAAAGGCACGCTAAAGCCAGCCCTTAAAAGAAACCCATAAACAAGCTCATTAGCTCAACGGGCTTGCATACGCTCCGTTGCGGCTTAATGAAGTTAACATTTTCGGGGAATTGCATCAAGCGGCGGGACTACCGTATCGCACGCAGTTCCGAGATAGTGAGGCTTCGCGCACTGTAACCTGTCGATAAAGGTGAAAAGATCAACGATCATTATGGAGGGAGAGGAGTACTTGTACGGAGGTCGTGCTCCATAAAGTTCAAATCCCTTCGTTTAGGTTTTTTTTTGTCTGTCCGGAAAGGGAAAAAACAAACGCATCGTTGCGTGTCGTTTAATGACTCTTTACGATTCCAAAACTGGAGCTACCGAATGATCGCTTTTGCTGTAGTACGCCTTTACCGAATCCATATTAAGCACATATGGAGGCCTTTTCCGGTTCCTTACCTTAACTTTCAATTTTGTTTCACTAATAAACACCGGTGGTAAGCCGAAGTCGAATCAAAGAGAGCCCATAATTAAGACCACGACCCCATCGAGGGGTGCCCTCGAGATGGCGAATAAAGTCGCAGAAAAAGGTTGGTCCCGCCTGACGACGACTCTCTGGACGTCATCGCGACTAATGCATCCGCAATCGGTGGAAGCTTCGATCGATCATATCTCCGGTCTCGGGACTATCCTGTCGGGCGTTGGTTACGTAAAGCCATTCGGTGTACGGGGGACCCCTTTGATTACAGCCCGAGCTACGAAACACTCACCATTAATTGATTTTTATGTGAATTTTATCTCAATTATAATTAACCTCATTTTTACATATGGCTCAACCCGGGGGATGAAGCCATTTGCATCTGGACAGAGAAGGAACACCCTTCTTCGGAGAACGGGCGGAGCAGGTCACCGTTGGCGGTGTGATGTCAGAAGGTCCATCCGGGAGTTATCGAAGCGATGAAGCTATCCAGAAGCGTTTTGACGACTTTGCTCAAGCAGGGGAGAACGACACAACACCGCCATTACACAAGTACAGCCGGGGCCGTGTTTTGGAGAAAGGGCATAAATTCGTTAGTTGGAAGTCGTTGTTATATTTTATGGGGACAGCTATTTCGGTGTTTTATGATGGTCCATCCCAACCGGCAGGCTGTTCTTTCTTTTATCGCCGAACACACTCTCTCCTTGCCGATGCTGGTGGGCATCCAATTTCTACCAGATCAGAAACCGATTCTAAAGCCGTTTGGCAACTGATGGACTGCACTTCCGAGTGCATTAGAACGCTGGCTGGCTCGGTTGGCTGGCATGTTCCGGATGAAATGCATCTTCGGCGTGATAACGACATCTTTTTCGTTCCGTACGCGAGTGTCTTCCTTCAGCGTAGAACACGTATTTTGGGTTCAATTTATAGCGCTCTTTATTGGTGCCATATTTTCCCTCCGCTCTCACATTCGTTGATCGAACGATCGTGTGCTAGCCTGGTCCTACGAATGGAGCGTAGAATTGACTCCCCAAAACATCATCACACAAACACGGTCGCTGGGATTGATTTGTGACAAGCTGCAAAAGGGTATAAAAGTGAAATACTTTCCTTTCGGTCCACGGTACATCTTCTTCGCGAGGGGCTTCCCGGGATCGACGTCGATCGTTTTGAAACGCACCGGACGAGAATTGGAAAGAATTTTGAAAGCGTCTATAAATCATGTTGTTCTCTTCCGCGCTGCGGTGTGGGTGGGAAAATTAGTTTATTTCCTCGCGCGTGTGAGTTTCTCTAGCGTGTGATGGGGAGGTCCGGGAAGAAATTTGTTTTATTTGTTGCAAAGTTTAAAGTTGTGGGGTTGGAATGGCTCGTGTATTTGTGAGCACGTGAGCCGGTGAGGATTTGTTTATATACGACTGCGGGAAGAGTTACGATCACCTGAAGAACCTGAAGAAGCACAAGTTTAGATGTGTTGCTCTGATCCTCGGGGCGTTTGGAAGGTGAAGCAATGAAGATAAAATACTTACGATAATCTTCGCGCATAATCTTAATTCATAAAGCGTGAGTTAAAATCTCCTTTATGGCTCATTTTGGTGAGATGTGTGCATCGCGAGAAACGATTTTGGGGCTAAGTAAATTATTAAATCGTTTTGAACGTTAAAGTAAGCTATACAGATTTAGATACAGATCAGAAAAGTTTAGTCGAGCGATCTGAAATTTAATGTCCACGCAAAGTCGCACGTTTGGATTTGCAAAGCAAAGATATACAACGACTTTAGCCTCTAGAACTTAAATTCGAGAGACTTTTTCCTCAGCTCAGACGATTGCATGGGTTGTCAATTTGTATGAAGAGCTCTTCTGCTCCTTGACGCTCTGAGGTTCTGCATCACTCCGACAACGTGTTACAGTCCAAAGTCTTTCGATGGGTAATATATTCCACACCAGTTCTCTTCCCCGCCCAAACGCTAAAGCAATAACGTTTAATGACTGTAAGCAGCGTATTGTGGTGCGCCTCTTCTTCGCTTGAAGTCTCTCGACTGTTGACACACATTAGTCACGGACACGCCGGACCAATAGCTGCAACGTGTGCGGTGTGTTCTCCCGTGGGAGGAAGTAATAAAAATTTGCAATCTTCCTCCGTGTGGCGGCACTAATAAAGACACCTTCGTCTTGCACTTCACAACGGCACAAAAATAAATAAATAAACGCCCAATATTTGGGGTGGCCCAAGCCGGAGGTTGGTGCACTATAGGTGATACTTTCGCGCGAGGCTGAGGCTCGTGGCGGAAGATCTCTCACGCCCGGCATAAATGATGAAGCAATTGTTGGGGGAAAGATCGTCCCGCGGCCAGAGCTTTTCCGCTGTAGAATGAGAGCTGATGTGGAGTTATGGCGGGGTGGAAGGCAGGTGTTTGTTGTGCCTGCATCACCTTTAAACGCCTCCTTCCGAGGCCTCACCTTGAACTGCGTCGTGTGCACAACAACGGCAGGGTAAAAGCGAAACCTACCTCTCTGCCGTCATCGGTTTTATGGATCAATTTCGGAACCGTACAAAGTGGCTGCATTACCGGTGCCTTTTTAGGGCTCTCCAAAGAGGCACGTTTTTTGCCCCCCTGTCAAAGCTCACGGCACCACGGGAAGTGTCATATCGTTCTGCCTTCCTCCGAAAAAAGAACGTGACAGTTAGGGACGCCATTAGCAGCAACAGCAGCAGCTACATCACATAACCCTGTGCCCCAACCAGCGCCGACGAAAAAAAAGTTTGTTTTCCAGGAAAAGATTCGTGGTATGTCGCCCTTATTATCCATGCGGCATCCATTCGGCAAACAGTACTCGAAGAATCGCTTTACGATCACGGGGAATTTGGCTGGGGTTTTTTTTTGTTGTTTTGGTCTGTTCTTTAATGTTCGTGCGTGCGTGCAAACGAGCGCGTACCTTCTGCGTGCCGTGGCTCGTGCGTTTTTGATTAGACATTAAAAAGTCCCATTGCCCTCGGAGTGCGTCTCTGCGCTCCATATCGACGGGGTTTTGGAGTTGGAGGTGTGTTTCGCGCCCTCTATCGCTACCCTCCAGTACTCGCTGCGGTGCGGTGCGTGGGATTGACACGCAATTCACGCTTTTCTCTGAAAAACGGCCCCGGGGCGATGATCGTTTGGTTGGAAGGAAGTTTGTTGGTGTCTTTTTGTGTGTTCCTTGCAGAGCTACACACGTGAAATGTTTAGCAGAAGGCGCGATATGGAATCGCTTTTCGGTGCGGCCTTGCGTGCCGCGTACCACAATTCTTGCCCACGGTTCTGACAGCTTCGGAAAGAAAAGCATCGAAACGATAAAAAAGTAAAGTCCCCATATTGTTTCGGTGGAGTTGTGCACCCATTCCAAAGCTTCACTTTTGCTGGCTTCATGGCCCACTAGGATGTGAGGTGCGTGACAAGGGGTGTTGAAAATTCATGATTTAGCAGCCTTTATTCGCGTGTTCCTCCGCCTGCGCCGCGTTGGTGTCTGTGTCGGAGGAGGAATGGCGGAGAAATTTATTGTGGCCATTGTTTTGATGCAGAAACGGGCTTAAACGTCTCAAGGCCACAGGCCGGTGTTGGAGCATCCCGGAGCAAAAGGGTACCATCACCCTTGGGCTTTTGGGTTTTCGGATTCTTTGGAAGGAAAGAAACAAACCAATCGGTCGGATAAAAGGGAAGGCTTACAAGGAGATCATCCGGAAGGTGGAATGAATTCGCCCCGTGGGGAGTCCTCGAGCAGGCGTTCGGAAGACACAATTTTCAAGGATTCTAATGTGTTGAAATCGTCGAAAACATTTCGCAATGTTTTGCATGCGGTTTAGGTGCTTCAAGCTTAGTTTTTTTACTGAAAAGAGAAGTGTCTGAAGAACATCATTTTATTGTGCAAAACCAATATAAATGAAATAAATTTAATGTTCAAGCTTGACATCCCGTACATGCATGTCAACTATCCGATGTCGTAGCTAAAGCAGCAAACATTGTTTTCAAATAACTGTCAAAACCAAAGTTTTCTCTTTTCATACACCGCCAATAAACAAATAACAGCTGCCCGGGTTTGATGCTCGTCGGTACCCATATCGCCGTCGCCTTTCGGAAGAGGAATTTAATATACAACATACTTTCGCTAATAACAATTTGCAAAAACCTTAGCCGTATGGTACTGCTTGTTTCCACCGTTTGATGGTTTACGATGGAGCGCTCAGCTGTGTCTACTTGGGGGAACGACTCGAAGCCCACGGATGGGTGAAGAATTTTCATAAATTCCACCCAGTGCACCACACCAACCATCAAATATGCAAGAAGTCTATCCATCAAAAGGTTAGCAGCAGCGGGTCAACCGGTTCGCTTTCACATACGATGAATCTCAGCTGTCCAATAGAAGAAGCACAATGCGTTGGCCATATCGCACCGGCATCATATGGTGCCATCGTGTTAGGCGCAACAGCACGCGAAAAATTGACTCGATTTGAGTTCTTGAAAAGCGAAAGTGCGTGACACGACATATCTGACACCCTCTAGACGCTTTTGGAACATTGTGAATAATTTACCGAAATCATGCAGAACCGCCCGGAACGGGTTTTGGGAGGCAGGATGAATAATTCTACCGAGCTCTTGACTGAGAACAAAGCAGAGCAGCACATCTCGATTCCTGAAACAATAAAAAACAAGCAAAATGTTGTAGCTACGGAGCATAATTTCAAAAGTATCACGTTTCATGCGAAAAAGACAAAATCCAACTGCTCCAGATGGAACCCCAAAGGAAAGTGAAGAAACAAAATGATGGTCACGTTTCAAGGCACGAATAACAAACTACACCGTTTTGTCATTTTTTTTTTGGTTGTTGGTCGGAATTCATTGACATCCGGACGGGGCGACGTTTCGGCAGCCGATTGGGTGAGTTTAATTGTGCTTGGCTGTGCTTCTTCTCGTTT
The DNA here is from genome assembly GCF_013141755.1 of Anopheles stephensi. Classification (NCBI taxonomy): domain Eukaryota; kingdom Metazoa; phylum Arthropoda; class Insecta; order Diptera; family Culicidae; genus Anopheles; species Anopheles stephensi. Next base: position 1,489,439 of record NC_050202.1, on the reverse strand, counting down.
TCGCTAGAACGATTCAAACGATCGTCCAAAAAGCGTCATGTCCTAAACCATCGTTCTCGGCCTCGGTCTTCTTGCTCAGAGTTGTCAGTCTGACCACCACGGATGGGACGGATGAACTCGCTAACGGAGACAGTTCTTTGGTGGAATACAAACGATCCAATTCCATGGTTCGAAGGACCATCGTCCGAACGGAAATCTAGTGTCCGGAGTGGTTGTCCTGATTTCCGGCGAGCCTGAACGCAATCAATATCGGGTACGAGCACGAAGACTTACATCCCGGTCTTGCAGCTCCAGAATCCGGGTCAATGTGCCGATGTGGTGTCATCTTTTTTTCTAGCTTTTCTTCCCGTGCATGACATGCAATATTTTTCCTAGCCACAGAACCCTAATCCAATACACTCGCCGTTAGGGATGGACGTCCGAGAAAAGTAGGGAGCTTGCTTCATCACGTAGGGATTATGCTCGTTCGTATCAGTTCACCTGCGAAGGTCAAACTACTACACCAACGTTATCGTAGCATTCAACCTTGTCCGGGAGTGGCGCATCGAAACGATACACTTGACGTCCATCCATCGTTAGGCTGACTAAGCAATCGAGATGTAGTACTGACGAGTCCCTTTCAGATCCTTTTTTTCTTGCCCATGTGATCCTTTCGGATCGATGCCTTTGACCTGAGCTATTTTTCGATTGGGTGTGGAGCTCAGCAAGTGTGTGTGTGTTGCCCAAGGTTATACGATTAGGCATTCGACTTCCAAAAACGTTGTTATGATCAAATAAAAAAACGAACCTTGCTTGTCGCTTGGATTCGTTGCTGGTGTAATCCATTCGGGACGATTTGATTAAGTCAGGAAAATGGACAATAATTATATCCCTAATGAATGCAACCCTGAAAGGGGTATTTTGTTGCGATTTCTAATGTCATTATCTACACAAGTATCTGCATTAGGATCGTTCAAAATATGGACCTTGCGCAGTGGAGCGGTTAAAGGAGAGAGTCACTGATGAATAGAGTCCTGATGAGTGCGCGATTGTGTCTTATTCTGATGAGCCCAGCTCCTTTTCGCGCATATTAAACACACACAAGAGGGCATTGCTGTTTAATTAATAAGACATTCGCTGATTGTATTTTCTTCGAGAATTCCAATCCCAAGTAACCTGCATATCGCGCTAGTATAATTGCGTTTGGTAGCCCTATCTAATCAGTATCTCTCGCGGCGTCCATGTGGATGTGGCATAAACTTTGATTCATAATGAATGAAACCGCACTCTTTTTATCCTTTCACTGACCAGCTGTCGTATCGGCCCCTGGTTGGTGGATCATATTATCTTTCCCTTGGAATTGCCTCATTTACGATCCTCCAAAATATAACGCTTGGCTGGAAGAACGCGTTCTCAAAATAAAATACTCCTTTCTGTCAAACGGGACAGTGACGGGTGCTGGTCCTGCTGGCTGCAGTCTGCCAAAAGCAAACAGATTGATCAGAATCAACGTGAAATCGAAACTTTAAGATGCATAACGATGCAGCAGCAGCAGAAGTTGGGAGGTTGGGAGTGAGGCGTACAGTGCAAAAGTGTGAATTTTGATGCTTATTCATTTATGTTTATGATGTTTTTATTTACACCCCGAGCGGGATGTCTCCTTCGTGGTGGCTGTTTTCGTTCTTTTTCTTTCTCCCCGTCGGTGGTTTCCTGTTTCCCAATCATATCCCGGAGAAGCTGCCAAATCTGCCTTTTTGCTTGCTTCTTCCACGGGGCCGGCCGTTTTCTTCGAGGTGTGATGCATTTATTTTGTCTTACGCTCATGGCCGCTCTTGTTTGGTGTCTTGTTCGGAGGCACACTTATCTTTCATTTTTAATTTAATCCCAGACGTTTAATTTGGCTCGTTGGCTCGACTTTTGTCCCTGCGCTTCTCTTCTTTGCCAGCGACTGGTTTTTGCCAGGTCTTTTTTTTCCTTTCCTCAATGTGTGGCAGGATGAAATTCCACAAGGACACACTTGGGGTTGGGGCTCTGGGATATTCTTTTTATTGCTCGGCAGCACCACGTCATTCGGTTGGCAACCTTCCCAGGCTTTTAGCACCACACTCCACGCTGGCCACCGGTTGGCTTTGGTGGCACGGGTTTTTGTAAGAGAATACGCCTCGAACGCCGAGAGCTTGTCAGGAGCGTTGCTCGTAAACAGCTTGGTGTGATTTAAATTTACGCCATTCGGTCCTCCTGAGGCTGTGGAGCGCGAGTGGTGCTGGCGGAGGATGCGTACAAGCGGTTTGGATATTTAAGCCGTGGCCACGGCCCGGCTGGAACCGGGAGGCCTGCGAGCGATATTTTCATCATGCGGTTTGTTGGTTATTTTATTTGCATTCGCACATCGCTGTCAGATCAATTTTTCATCTTTACCTTTTCCCGCTCGGAAGGGTGGAGATGTTATCACGTAACAAAAAAAGAGGTTTTATTCATCTTTCGCATTTAACGGCATCGGTTGGTGGTGGGATTGATCAAGCATCGAGCAAGAAGGTTCGAAGAAATTAAATCCTTTATGCAATTAAATTAATACAATGCGCTTTGGTGACTCATTTGAGTTCTGGACGGGGCAGTAAAGGAGGATCAGTTTCTCCAAGACACCAAGGTTAGATAAAATTTTGGTAAAAATATTTAAAACAAAGAACCCAGTTGTCGATGAGCATAATAATTTTGTTCAAACACACATTTTGTTCAGATTACAAGAGTCCAGTTCTTGTCAATCTTTTTTCTCGTCGGGTTCAATGTGCGTATTTACAAAATTTACTTTTTCATGCCGGCTATGTTCTTTTTGTTGAAGGTTGAAACCCTAACAAATGTGGAATAACTTTTAACACGCAAAGCGATGCCAATGCTGCTGCCGGTCGGAGTCCCCCTTTACAGCTAAGCGGATGTGTGTAACGGCTAACCATTGGACGCCGTACGTGAAAGTTTGACATTCGCTGGTGGTGGCGATGGTGATTCTCGCGTACCTGTTGTTTCCACGTGAAAAAGTTTCCGTTTGTTAGTATTTTTTTATAAATAACTTGTGTTGTGCTAACCTATCGTGGAACTCTGGATAAGCGCAATATGTTTTTGCAAAAATCGGATGAGCTTCGGGCGGAAGTTTTGGCGGTGCTTTTTAATTATTCGCAACATGTTGGTCGGTTGAGCGGGAAAGCTTTACAATGTCTGTTTTTAAGTTTGCCTTGCAATTTAAAAAAAAAAAGTTAGAAATGTTAAATTTGTTTGTTTGATTTACAGAAAAATCATTTTTAAAGCGAAGTAAAATATTTGAAAACGAAAACATTCCCAGCACATTCAGCGACTCGCTTACGTACCATTCTTTTGCATTTGAAATGGATTCTACCATCAGAGCGAAACTGACAGGATGCGAAATGCCGGGGACAGGCGGATCCCTCAGAATTGCCTCGAAATTACTCTCCAGGCGCTGATTACCGTTAATTTGGAATGAGATTTTTGAGTTAATTTCCCCCTCATTTTCAAATGTTTCGTCGTTGCCTGGGCTTTGCGGAAGCTGCGGAATGCAGACCTAAGAATCCTGACAATGGGCATTGAAACGGGGAAAGGCATTCAAAGGAAGCGAAGGGAGAGACTGCGTCCACAGTCACGGGGGCAGTACAAATTAAGACGCAGCGCGTACCGCCCTGTGACTAATTTATCATTGCCATCGTTCACGGTCAGCAGTGCCTCAGTGTTTCCGTTTTTTGTGTGCATTTCACATGTGCACACGAGCGTCATGTCCTTTTTCTGTGTGTGTTGTGTGGTTGACCAGTAGATCATTCATTGCAGGGAACATGTACTCCGCCTTCGAAGTTCGGTTGCTGCAGCTGCTCCGGTGCAGCAATGCGGACGAATGCAGCAACAGTTCTGGGAGGAGGGAAAATGATTGCAGGAGAACATAATAGCCGGAGCTAATAAATAAGAGAACGAGACACACACACACGAACCGAATACAGGCGTCGAGGATAGCTCAGGATGAAAAACCCACAAAAACCACAGCACGTTCCGTCCGTTTTTCGGTCGGTCCTAAAGTTTTTGTGTGCTTCTGCAGAAGGACACACGATGGGATCGTAACGAATCAATAAAATAAATACAATCGATGACGCACAACGGTCAGCGGCGGCTGGCAAGCCACCTCTCCGCTTTAACTAGTTTCGGGAACAGCGAGAACCCGCAATAGATGAAGTTCGAAGGTTTGCTTGGTGAAGGTTTTTCTCCCTGTTCCTACTGTAGCAAAAGAAATTTATCATTTACCGCCAACTGGTAGAGGTGTTCCGAGGGATTAGTTCGCGTGTCCTTGCGTACACGTGCACACCTGCCTAGTGGGAGGAGACACTGGCCATGCGAGGCCATAACTCATCTCGATTGACTTCCAGTTCAATCCACGCGAAACCCGTCAGTATATTGTGGCCGTTCAACAGGGATTTAAAACGCGGGTCTATGAGAATTTAAATTGAACACGATTTATTCCTATGCAATTGGGGTAGGATACAACTTACTGAGGACCAAACTGCTGACACTTTTCTATGTTGGCCAGTATGTCCTTTGCTTCGAGTGGGAAACTTGCCGTATCGCGGGACACGCAAGCCCACAGTCGGAACCGCAGTGAGTCAACCTCCTTGCACAGCAGCTGAAGCATGGTAGCGTACTCCTTGATGGCTGTACACGGAATGAGCTCTGAAAACTCCGTGTGCTGGAAGGAAAGGTTATGTTAGTTCTACACTTTGAATGTCCAATGCCAATAACTTCTTACCTCTTCAAGACAATTATTGGCCAACGGTGTATTGAACAGCGATATTCGATAGCATGTATTCAGATGTGCGTTAGTATCTTCGAGGAAGAACTGCATCTCATAGATCACCTCCACTATCGCTTCCATCAGACTCTTCTCCCTGTCAAGCTCTGCATTGAGACACGTCAGCAAACTCATCTCGCCCGAGAACAGATACTGTTCCACCTTGGGGTAGTACGTTTCGTAGCAGAAGTCACTGTATTTTCCTCGCTGGACCAACACCTCCGACAGACGCTTAATGGCAGGTTCGATCGGTGGGTAGAAGTTATTGAGAAGATTGTTGATGTATCCAATAGCAGAAGACACTAGAGTTTTGTACGCATTGAGGACATTATCACCGGTGCCGGATGTGATCTTGCCGTACACCGTATCGATCTCACTGTACTTGGAAAGAAGCGGTGTCGTTAGTGGACTGAACGCTTGAGCAAACTGAGCAATTCGTCCGTTTACTAGAGGAATCTCCGTGCCTACGAGTGTCTTCAAACGCTCTAAGAAGTTTATGATATTCTCATATTCCTTCAGCATCTCACTTTCCCACAGCTCGGACAGCGTGATACCACTCGAGACTGTGATGCCGGTCTGGATGAATACATTTGCCTGATTGATAGTACGAGCCGTCTCGATAGCGGAGAAGCTCGCTGCAGGCAGATCTGTTGCGAGTTGGAGCGTTTTCGTTTGCACTAACACCACCATGGAAGGCTTCACGTAGTTCTGTACGTTCGAAGTGGTAGCACGATTAGTGCGAGCACTTATCACGGCGGTACGGAGTGCACTCAAAGCATTGCGAAGCTCGGTCAACGTTGTCTTGATGGTGTTCAGGATGTCGTTCAGCTCGGTACGCACGTATATACTAACTTTCGTCTGTATAGTAGCAAGCTGAGTCTGTGCACTACCGGTAATAAACGTGGACATGGCATTAATCTTCGTATCGGCATCTCCAAACAGATCCTCCGCAGGACCCACATCGTTGAGGGCCAGTGTGCCGATGGATTGTGCGATTGGCTGCACAAAAATTACGATCTGCTCAAACATCGCCTTAAGAGCAGCTGCTGCTTCATTGAACGCTGGCGTAGGCCCCTCGAGAGCTATGTCTTCATAAGCACTGACGATTCCATTAGCCTCATCGCGAATTCGGCGTGAATACTGTTCCACTGTGGTAGCTCCAGAAATTGCAGGCGTTATTCCAAAGTCTGCTTGCACATGAGCAACCTAAGCGGTAAAAAATCAATCAAAACTAGAAACGCCAACGAACTTGAAGTTATTACCTGTAAAAGCACAAACGCTAGCGCTATGTATCGGAACCAATGCATCTTGTGACACCTCGATAAAGACTGTGGAGCACTGGAACTTTCGCTGAACACATTTTCAACGTTTGTGAGAACTGTTTTCGACCATCCATCGCGAATATTTTCGCACAGCTCCAGAGTACCTGAAGATGCACCAAAACACACATGTTGGTAACCGCTATGTAAATATTAACCCCAATCCAGAGCAAGGAGATGGTTTTGAAACGGATTGACATGTGTTGGCGCAAGTGTTGAACGGCTGTGCCATAACGTGCCTGTGCTAAATAGCTCCAAGATTTAAGAAGTGCCAGATCTTTTCGGGTATCAAAACAAATGACTGAGAATGGTTGAAATAAACAGTTCAGTTCAGTTCAGTTCTCTTCGCTGGGCTGGTTAACAGCTGCTGAAATCTCGTCTCAGCTCGTGTCTACGCTTCACTTAATAATACACCAGCCAGCTCATGGGCTGTGTTGAGAAAAGCCTTCAAACCATCCAACACATCGTCTCCTGATTCATCTTTCACCACACACACACAACAGCCGAGCACATTATGCAAGTCCTCTGAATACACGGAAGCTTCTGTGTTGCTATTTTTGCTCCTCCATAAAGGGTGGGAAAGCGGCCGACTGGATAGGCTAACGCAGGGAAGGCAGTAATTTTGTTTGCTTCATAAACAAATTTATTAAAGTTTGTCTTCCCAAACGGCGGGTAGTGAGTTCTTCCACCCCGGTGTTGTGTGCACTTGACGCTCGCACTGACGAAGGGAAAGTAGTTTGCAAGTTGTTAGCTGGAAGCCTTCAACAGTTTTCGCTTTTGGTTCGTCGTCTTCGTCGTCGGGCACACGACTGACTGACTATCCGTGATGATGGAGCGGCGAGAGCGACGAGAAATATAATATCATTATGTTGATTTGGAATCTTATCAGTTATCAAGAGCGATGAAAGTGAAGCGAAGTTTGCGAGCCAGAGTTGTGCTCAGATTGATGTCAGTTACGGCCGTTGGCAGTTTGTTTGATGGAATTCTTCGAGATGCCATGGACGCTAAATTGAGTAACTGCAGAGCCAGTGCTGCAGCTGCAAAGAAATGCAAGCAATTTAACCTTGATTGTGTTGTGCGAGCGGGAAGAATTGGAGCATTTCTTGACCTGAATTTCGTGAGGAACGTTAAGTTCAAGAGCATTGGCTGTTTTTGGGGGAATAACAGAGACGTGAATACACTTGACTAAACAAAGCTAAAGAGGTGCACCAAATGTGTGGCACAGGGTTGAACCACACTCTCGATTCAAACAAATGATCTCGCTGGGCCATGCCGTGAAACGATCGGATCAATTTCAGAACATCACCATAACACTGGCAGCTTTCTCCACGCAGGAGCAACCGTGGATGATTGATTGAATTTTCTAATCTAAGACAATGTATCCACAGCCCAGTCTTCACAGCTCTTTCTCTCGGCACACCTCAGGGCTCCGGGCACCATCGCACGTCGTATCGGCTCCATATCCGTTCGGAAAAAATAACAACCCGGGTGACTTTGGTGTCGTTATCGGCGCGAACGGATCGCGTCGCCTTTTGCACCACACATGACACGCGAATCCATCGCGTCCCCGAGAGAGACACGCTGCGGACGAGACGACATGTCGCTCGCGTTCGCTCTGATTGCTGTCAGATCGACCGAGCAGAGCGCGCGTCACACATATTTATCCCCGGCATCCCTGCTTATGTGATTTATCCCAAACGATGTGTGCTGCTGCTGCCATGCCTGGCTCGGTAGACGAAGGCGAACCGGGCATTGGAAGGAAATTTCATGCAAGAGACATCAAAAAGCATATGCTACGCCGTGCTTTTGCATCGTCAAGCCGCAGAAGGATAACACACCGCGTTGTGGGTGTATGCGAAGGTGGTGGGCCACGGAGTAAAAGGGAGAAAACAACACATTTTACCTTTACCATGTTAAGCGCTACATCCGTCAATCATCTTTCCGCCATCATTGGATTTGGTGCGAAAGGGAGTTCCAGTTCCAGAGTCCTGGTTTGCGTTTTTTTCCTTCCTCGTTTCCCATTTCGTTGGAAGGTTTGGAGGTTTCCCCATTCGGTCGGATGGAAAGATCAATCCTAGGGAAATGATGGGGCCGGGTTTGTTTCCTTTTTTGCCTTCTTCTTTCTTCTCTGCTGCTGCTCGGTCGTTCGGTTTGCGGCGTACCGTTTTGCTGGGCAGATTTCATCTCCTGATTTCGCTTTTCAGGATTTTCCATCCATTTGTGGAATGGATTCGTCAACGAGAGAGAGTGAGGAGAGTGTGCCTGCTGACTTCAACCCCGAGGCTCTTTAGGGCTCGTTCCGTGTGATCGGAGCAGTTTGATAAGGAAAAACCCTCCTGAGAGTGTGTGTTTGTGTGCGTTAAAGCGCACGGAGGGAATATAAATATGAAAGCATTACTATCAACGAAGCATGTGGGCTGGATGGCAAGAGGAAAGTGTGTGGAAGGAAGCGTGATGGGTCGAAAGAGCATATGCGTACTACATAAACAAACAATAAAAATAAAACATAACCACATTTTCCCGCATCCATACTGTCTGTTGTCTGCTGCATGGTTTTTCCCCCCGCACGGGTTTAGCTTGAGTTTTCCATCCATCATGCGTCCGTTTTTATCCCGCCGGAAAATGTTACACTAAGGCACCCCTCTCGCAACTGTCAAATCGGGATTCGCATTCCCATTTTAAACCACAATTCGGGACTTATGCTACGCGCCATTGCGTTAGTGTTCATTAGCATGGATCAGTGAGCGAAAAGGGAAAAGTTTTCTAAAGTAGAAGGGAGAACTTAATGGGACACAATCACTAATCCATCAAAAATTTTAGATAATACGTGAGAAAGCGATTTCTTCCGAAAATATGTAGCCATATTATGTCAATCTACAATTATTATGTCAATTGCCAAACATTCGTGTAAAATTAGAAATGCTGGAATAACAAGTAAAACAAACTGTTAAAACAAGAATATAAAAAGAAAAACTTAATGTAAAAATATGAGAAAGGAAAGAAGGAAAATAAGAGTTTTTTTCACTTTGAGTTATCATCAAAACAACAATGTTCAACCCATCTTCTCAAGGTGTTTGAAGGATGTAATTCTCATCATCTACTGCTGCCATTAACAATGTTAATCGAATCTTAGCAATGTTTCTAATGACCGTCCAGCAATCGATTTTTCATCGCTGATGAAGGTGCCACGTGAGCGTTACAAAAAAAAAGAATCAGAAGAAAAACTCGCATTCAACACCTTGAAGACAATCGAATGCTAACAAGCTTCCATTAGTCCACGCCATTACACCTCCGGGCTATTGCAGCAGTAGTACTTCCGATGCAAATACCAGTTCTACGATTGTTTTCACCCGGTACAGCCCCATCCATTTCCACGAGCAGCCCGTTGGTGGATAAGAAATTATTGCATTCTCGGGCGCATTCCTGTTCATTTCGTCATCATAATCATCATTACCTGAGCGCTGAGATCCACAACTTCGGGAATAGTTTTCTCCTTCGCACGACGAAGCTCGATCGTTGCTGCGAAACCACCCTTTGATCGATCATCCCTGTTCGCTCTCTCGCACGGTGTTAACTGCATCCCACGCCGGTGTGTTGGTGGCAGAACAAGTGTGAAGCACATTTCATAAATGAAGCATGTAATTACGACAATTGCATTGTAATAATTTTTAATTCGAACAATTTGATGACCGTGTCGTGTCCGTCCAGGTCTTCCACCACGGTTTCCTGCACTTTCGTGATGCTTCCGCGATGCTTGCCGGCTGGGCTGCGTTCGTACGAGAGCGCCCATTTTTCATCTCGTTCAATAGATCTCGTCGCATCTCGTCGAGGCCGCTAAATTGCTTCTATTTTTCACTCCTCACAAGCAGTGCGAATGTGGGCAAACGGGTGAAAATACGTACACCGGGACACTTCTCACACGCCGTTCGTTACGATTGTTCGAATGTGTGTGCAGTGTGCACTATTCTTCGAGCTGCAATTGCGACGGCGGTGGTTACGCTGACAGACGTCGGGGAAGCCGAAGCCTTCTGGCTGGCTGGTGATGCGAAGCCGTGAATGTAATTGCGGTTGTTAGGGACGTCACTCACTTCTATTATTTGCAATTTTTATATGTTCATGAATACAAATAATATTGTAATGCTAAAGAGCGGCTGAGGAGGAGGGAAAGGAGGATGGTTGCTGGGGAAGGGTGGGAGAGAAACGGGAAGCTTCCGGGTGGACTGGTGTCGAGAGGCAGTAGTTAAAGGAAAACGCAATTGCCAAGAATTTAATTACCACCTAGAGGGTCTGCACGATCTTTCTTTCGCTGCGATTTTCTAGCTTGTTGGAGCTTTAAAGGGTACCTACAGCATGACGCAACATCTATGTTTATCAAGTACTTTTACGTTTTAGGGGTTAAATGTACATCAAATAAAAAATATGGTAAGAAAAACAATTGAAAAATAGATTTTTCTTTCAGATTTCACTTGCATGAACTAAAGCAATGGACACCAACCATTCCATGTCCAAATCCTCCTTTTTGAAACGGAACCGTACCGGTGTTGAATTGCATTTCAGTTCGTCAACCAAAGCGTTTGTTTGCGCTTTGGTAAAGAAAGAAGAAAACCATTCCGAAAGCCTACTTCAAACGGGCCCAGGAAAAGCTGTGGACATTCGGTGTTTGTTGAACTCCCGGAACTCCTTCGGTCACAGTTCGTTTTGGTGAGGAGATTGCCAACCCCCGGCATTACCACCAACTTACCGACCAAGAGCGAATGTCTAAATGCAACTGCCACTCGAGGGCAAGTCAGATCACCCAGCAAGCGTCAACTACTAACGCCTCGCAATCGTCCTCTTTTTTGCAAGACCTCCTCGGGGTCAGATTGAAGTGTGACATCTGAGCGGCAAAAACGACGAAAAAAGAATCCAAACCGTACACACACTCTGGGCCTGGATGGATGTTTGTCGAAGTTTTTCCCCTCCGGTCAGTGGGCTAGACCGTAACTTGAACGAACGGACGGACTCTCGTTGACTGTCGTCTTCTTGGGCGATCGGTTGACCCCCACTCACTCCTGCCAGCGTTTCGTTACAAAAGGCTTCAAACGTTCTGAATGTGCCGTACGCATTCCAACGGTGGCAAACTGCAGTTTCTTCACTCTTTGCAACCGATCGCCACTACCGACCAGAAAGCGGTTATTTGCATAGGAAAACAAAAGAATATGCAATTTATTTGCCAAGTGGCCGTTTCACATCACACACACAGGCATCGAGTCCGCTCGGAAGAAACCGGTGGAAGGTGTTGAAGGTGTTGTTTGTGTGCAGGTCTCGTTGAGATGCACATCAGCCGGACGAGCTGAGTTGGTCGAGGTATTTTTTGTTGTCGCTCGTTGCACTCTATTTGCTTCCATGAAGCAGAAGAACCCACACACGAGATACGGCTTCTTGGCCAAGGCTTATTTTGCTGGACAACGCACGCCCGACATCGGCGTCTGACGTTTGATGAGTTGCATGTACTCTTCTCGACACTGTTCCTTGTTCTCGGTGCTGTAGCTCCAGCAAGCGTGTGTGTGCGTGGTGTTGGAGTCGAGACTCGGCTACGATCGGCAGGTGATGTTGGTCCGGGACACACGATGTGGCCGGACACGTTCATAAGTTCATAAGCAATTCATTATAAATTTCCCCTCATTATCACCATCGGAGGTTACTCGTTCGTCGGGTCGTGCGTAACCGCAACGTGAGTGGAGTCGCGGGACAGAGGCTATATCTGCACATGCAACGTCTCTTCTGCGAAGTGGCAATTGCAAACATCAGAACCATCACCAATGCTGCTGCTGTTGCTGCCGTTCAACGAAAAACAGGAAAATCTCCCGGACGGAATCGGACTTATCTTCGCAGTTCATCGTCTGTGTCACATGTTAAGCAGCGGCGGTCTCCTGTCGTGTCCAGAATGTCCACCCAGAACGTTTGGGTCACTTGGAAACATTAGACTAAGTGTTGTGAATAGTATTATTGCATGCGATTATTTTGTAAGATTTCTTATTACTGCCAGTATCAAGTTGTCATCGCATTCAATTCGTATTTTGAATTATTTTTTAAGTTTACTTTAGTACTTTATATAATATTTCGTTCATATTTTTGCTTTTCTTTTACTATAGTATATTGTTATTTTATTGAGTTTGTTGTTAAAAGATCTTATTTTGTTACAAAGAATCTTTTTAAACCCTTTCCAAATTGCCAATGAGGCGAAAAAACTTGCTTTAAACAACATTACACAGCTTCCACGGAGAACACGATCCTCACCATTGCTGGATCCCTGCCCAGCTCGGATTCTTCCCTTCCGGCGTTGGTTTGTAAGCTTCATGTTCTATCCACTAATTTACATCTTGATTAATTAATTAAAATTTTTCTCATCTTTCACCTTTCGCAACGGGTGAACGGGAGAGACCGTTCCCAACCGGGTGCTCACGAACAAGGCTTCCTTTCTACTGCTACTTCACCGGAGTGAGCGGATGGCCGGGATTCGTGTGATAAAAATCTTCAAATTCACCCAGACTCCGACCGAGGTGGCCAGCACCCGCTTCGGTGTTATTCGACGCCATGTTTGCAAAGTGATAATTACCGTCGAATGGTGTGTGTTGGCTTTATTTTTCATTTTGTTTTACATTTCTCTCTTTCTCTATCTTTAGTGTCATTTCTTTCATCCCTGCTATGGCTTTCTTTGTTTGCGTCTGTCCAGTGACCTCGCATATGATCGAACGGTTCGGGATTGAATAATTTTCGGTGATCGAAGAACAAGATGCTGGTGCAGGCCTGGGGATTGCCGTTTTCGCACATCAATATTTTCTCCGTTCTGTGTCGCCTGCCAGCAGTAGCCTCGGGTTTGAGCCGTGTTCGTAAACAGGGTCAAGCAAGTTCTGCGCCGGTTCTCTCTAGCGCCGGTGAGTGAGTGGAAAGTGTCAGTGTTAACGAGAAAATTATAATTATTCCTTTTTCCCGGAGGGTGTTTTTCGGTGTACGGAGAGAACGGTGGTGTAGCTAGGGATTGCTGCTGACGCAAATGCACCGTCAGTTAGAGTCAGTTGCAGTGAGAGACGCGATTCAAGGCGAAACAGTAGTGGAGGAGGTGCCATTTTGTCCCGCAGCACCTAATCATGGCGGTTAGATCGCCGCTCCATTACGGTGACCACACGCCTGCCTTCGCAGTCCGGAGAGGACTCCGGAAGCCTCGCGTGGAAGGTGTGGTGTGGGATTAGTAATTTATGTAGGCAACATCGACCACCTTCCTACAGCAGCGGGACACCTTCCGGAGGGTGATTGCAGCATCCAGTTCCGCTCGTTCATTGGTTCGTTCCACCCTGTTGTAGTGTGTGTGTGCTGTGGGTGCATTAGAATTGAAGCATTGTCGAGCCGATGTGGTAGTGATTGGAAGCGGTGCGACTTAAGGAAGAGAAAGTCATGTCCTCGAGGAATACCGTAGGGATTTATGCATACTTTTGCGCCTGACTTTGGGCTTTGATTGGCATCGATGACACATATCCACGGTGAACACTGCCGGCTTGACTGGCTGGCGGACAAGCTGTTTCGCTGGTGGTCAGCAGCGATGCTTATTTGGTGTGAAGCGATAAAATTCAGACCTCGAACAAGACGGTGCCGTTTCATGATGGCGACGTATGCGATGCATGCTGGCGGTTTGTGGCGTTGATGGTGGCGAAAGATGCTGAAATGGTGGCCACTGAGGGTTCTTTATCGTGCCATGGTTATTTAGCAAGGTTAAGAGCTCATTTGTCATACCGCAAGGGGGATGAATGTCTAAGCAGGAAGATCAAGATAGTGTGAGATGTTGTATGAGGTTTCAAATAGAGAATTATTATGTAGATCATCTGTGATGAAATGAGTTATGGAAACTCTAATTTAACTTTGATCATTTTTATACCTTTTGTTTTATTTTTTTCTTATGTCATCATTTCTTTTCATTTGTTGCTCTGTATTCATATTTTGATCTTCTTTTGATGTTTTATACTTTCCTATCAATCTTCATTTTTATTATAATTTTATTTATTTTTATCATTTTTATTATCCTTTTTTATACCTCTTCTTTTTAGATGATGACGAAACACTCGGCAAAAATCCGCCAAAACACTTACGCGACAAATTCAACCAGCTCTCTGATGGTAAGCGTTTTCCGTTTGCGTACAATAATAACGAATTAATTATATCGTTTCGCTCGGTATGGCGCGTTACTTCTGTGTCACAGCACAATGCTTAATTTCGTTTAAGATCGTTTTTGTTTGCCATTCTCTTTGGTCGGTTCTATTTTTTTCCCCCGGACGAGCTCAAAAAAAGTTCGCATGAAAGCCAAACACACAATTTACCTTCTAATTAAACCGTTTAAAAAAGACGCGAACGCAAAGAAGTCGTTGGACGGTTGGCGTTACGGAGGAAAACAATAAACAGAGCCACTGAAAATGGGAAAGAGCTGCTGATGAAAGTAATAAGGAGAAGGAATAAAATTGTGGCTTTAGTAAAAAAAAGCATGTGCATTCAGTATGCGAAGAGAAGAAACTCTGAAGACCTAACGACCTCTCCTCACCAGCTAACCGTTCATAGGCCGCTGTTTGACATTCATGCACGTCGGAGGTTGGTCTGCTTTTTTTTTTTCTTCTGTTGTTGGAGATCTTCTAACCAAGCTGCTTGGGATTTTTGCAACCTTCCAAATAGAGCGATGGTGTTGGATAATCCGTCTGCCTTGTAAGGTGTCAGACACCTGCATCAAGGGAAGGTCATCCGCAAATGGCACCGGCTTGTACTAGCGCCGGAGAGTGTAACGAGCGCCTTATGCTCCAGTCCCGGGCTTATGCCATGTTTACCGACATAATGAAAAGAAAATCCCAAACAGAAAGCTTCGTTGAGTTGGGGATGGAGCGCAAGGAAAAAAGAATCTTACAAGCGCAACAACAAACAAAAAAAAAAAGACCGAAACGTCCCAAAAGCAAGGCAACTAATAGTTCGTCTTCGTTTAATGAACGAGCTGAAATGTACCAACAAAAACTCCAACACAAAAAAAACAAAAAGCATGAAACGAAACTAAATCAACAACCACAGTAAAACAGATGGTGTTTTTCGCAACATAAATAAAACGAGACAAAAAATGGAAAAATAAAAACAAAAATGATTTTTTTTTTGCTGGTGCTCTTGTGGAAGTCGTTGTTCGGTCGGCGCTCTGCTGACCATGGTGTGCAATTGCAACTAGATTTTTTTGTCTTTTCTTCTTATCCCCGACTGCACAATTCCACAGCCACGACGCCAGAAGTTGCTTTTAATATTTTCTTCACTCACTTTTGCCCACTCCAACCGTCTCCGGGGATCCATGGTGTGTGTATGCACTGATTTCGGACATGGGCACAAGCACGGGAACATTGCACCCCGGATGGACGGACGGACGGTTGGTCGGGCTTGAGATGCAAATGAATTCATTTGGAAGGCTTAGGGTCCCCCCGTGCATTCGGGTGCATCCACCTCATCTGGTTGGCGGATTAATGCCTCGTTTTCCCAGGTCCGTCCAGAGGTTGCTATGCTACGCCCGGTTCCAAACCTGCTGTACGCTGCTGATCCGTTAACGTTCGTTAAACGCGAGCTCTCCTAAATCACTGTCGAAAGCTCCACCTGCAAATGAGTGCACAAACATGCACCAGGACACAGTGCCAACCAGCAGGCGCTTGCCAGGTCGTCTTGCCCTGGGACTTGGTATCTGATCCGAAGGAAACATTTAAGGTCATTTAGGCAAATGAAAGAACCACAGGAAGTTAAGCAGGAAGTAGGGTAAAAAACGTAAATCCAGATTATTTGAGTCATTTCTCGTAAAAAATCGGTTGACCCTGCACCAATTTACGTCAGGGTCATGTGTATCTTCAAATAACTCCCTTTCTCGGAATGACTCCATTAGCAATCATCTCCTCGTAGTTGGAGAAGTCACCTTGAATAATTTTAAAATCACTTGTAAAAATGCACTTCCCAATGAACGCCCCCCCACCAAATCTCATAAAACACAGGGCTATCAGTCGCGCGCACGCTCTCGGTTCCACGTTCATAGACAGTAAATTCCACTCCGAATTTCGGGTGCTTAACTTCTCCAGCGATGACGAGTCTGCCCACTTCATCACGTAGCGCATATACGCTTGGTTTTTAATTACTGCACGAACGACGCTGCAGTTTACAGCGTGACGTGGCGCTTTAAAGGAATTCGGAACAAAGTGCATCGTAAAAGGTGGGGAGCGTTTAAACTCACCTGTAATAATGACTATTTCTGGCGGGTGGATTTTGGTGTCGGGAACTTTGGCGCGGCAATTTGACGGCATTGTTGGACCACCCTGGATTAGGGAAGGTCATTCAAGTAAGGAAGTCTATTGCGTTTTATGCGTTTTTGGCGTTTTTTGACTGACGGTGTCGTTCGTTTATTTGAAAATGATATAAATCGTTGACCTTGGAGGAAGTGTTTGAGGTATTTGAGTTCCCTCACTGGTGTTTTGCGCGCTTTGTACGGTTTCTTCAGGGCGTCAACTGTAATCGGATACGCGTAGTGTAGAAAGGAAGCCTGCACGAGGTGATAATTGAGCTCGCTGGGCTTCTATTTTTGATTGAGGAAGGTGAAAAATCTTTCCAAGAAAACGGGTGTTGAATTGACCCTTGAGCCATTTCGGCACATCAGAAGTCGTATTAAAGTTCCTGAGTAATGAAAATCGAAGGCTTTCAATGATAGCTATTTCTTCGGTAAGGGGAAGGATTGGACAACCCCCTAGAATGAGAAAGACATTTAAGGTTTCTTGAACTGAATAATAAACTCAAACCAAATATTCCACTCTCGTATAAATACTGCTTAAATATCTTAATTATTTAGTCGGCTGTAGCATATGGATAAATGTGCCTTGCAATTTAATTTATTTCCCTAATGACTATCTTCCACACATTAAATAACACACCGGCACATGGCTCACTAACAAGGACTCGGCATGAATGTAGATGGCGCTTTTCTTCATCGGAGCCCAACCTCCAACAGGCAGGAGGAGAAGGATGTTTGTTGTGCAATTTCAGCTGTGTTTGATTGCTTTGAATGACAGGTACGTGACAGCCACCGTCACGAGGCATCCATTCGGGAGGAGTCCGTTTTGCAAGGATGGGAAGGTAATATGCACGTCCGGAAGACACGGACATGGACACACACACACACACTACACTCGTCGGATCGTCGTCGGAACACGTGCGTGCCGTTTCAGAATGTGGTTCAGTGGATATTTGGGTCGATGAATTTTTTACAAGGTCACCATTTGTTCGCCGCTGCGTAGTGCTCGTTGCAATCGGATGCACTCGCACGATGTGTCGCTCACGTACCGAAAGGGGTTGTGATTCAAAATGGCCAGTGAAATGCAGTTCCGGGCGTGTACGCTTCCGTGTGCGCTGTTGGGCTCAGTGGACAGTGTTGACTTTGTTTGTTCTTCGTTACATTCGGAGCACTGGACTCGGACGAGGACGATCAATATTTTGATCGGCGAAGACCGTTAATGAGATAATGTCTAGGGAATGCAGGGCTGGTGGGTGGTTCATAATGCAGCTGTTGACATTTGTAATGATTGCCGGTGCTGTACACGGTGGCGCAATTTAGACGATTATAATTTTATCGATTTCTGCAACGATAGATATGTCACCTGATGACGATGTAGATTGTGCATTGGATATTGTATAAGAAGCGTTTAAATTGGAATTGAAACATGATTGTAGAATGTGTTCGTGTACTTGTTTACTCTTTAAATAAAACCAACTTTAAAGAGTTTCCTCATTGCAAGCCTTTTCATTGAAAGCATCATTTCTAATCATCGCCAAACACAACCAAGAACACTGCCACGAATGGTGCAAGCATGATTGAAACACTTTGCTCCATGAAACACGATTATCAACACTCCGAGAACCGACCAAGAAGGTCGGCAGATCGGTCGCCGGCAAAGAGTTTAAAACTGCCAAAGTAATCATCGCCTAACAAACTTAACTCGCTCAACCTTAGCGAAGGAACAGGAAGGCCTGCACCGAACCGAACCAAGGAACTAACCAACTTTAGTCAGTCACCATCATCTCTTCCTCGTTCGTCCTGCTTACCCGGACAGGGCAATGTGTCGGATTGTCGGACGAGCCAGACACCGGAATGCTGCCTTCTTCTGCCTGACTCGTCGTTATCCTTGCCTGCGTTGTGTGCCTGGTTTCAAGTACTGGCTGTCTGTCTATCAGGCGGATTAGCAGAAACTTTTTGACAGAAAACATGGTTACGCAAATAAAATTCCCTCATCGTTTCAAAAGCGGAGAAAGAAAGAGAGAGATAGTGGATATAGAAGTTTTACAAAGAGCGTTACAAGACGCATCCTCACCCACGGTTGCTGTGCTTAAACTATCTTACGCCCGGACAGTGTCGGCCTTGCGGTATCGAATGCGGAATAAATCCTCCCATTGATTCGATCCTCAGTAGGGTTTTTTTTTGGTTAGGATTGGATTTAAGGATGAAGACTGTGTTTTTGTGTTGGGTTGGGAAAGAAATCCTTGTACTGTAATCAAATTAACCGATGCAAAGCGTCTAGTTTCGAAGAAGTTTTGCCAGTCGGGCCTAAGGCTGGTGCTTTGTAGTGAGAATGATTCAACCGTGATTGTTGTGAGATTTCGATTATGGGAAAAAATGAAGCGAATAGGAGAGCTGAAGTTGAGCCATTTAGAGTAATATAGTTGACAGGGTTTTGGAACACTTCATTAAGTAGGAGACATCATATTGATTTTGTTTGTAGGTACTTTGGTTGCTGCTGCGATTATCTCATCCGACGTTAATTCATCTACCAAACAAACGCCTCCCCGCTAATGGCAGCTGTCACTAACGACCGGGCGTATTTACGCAACCTGCTCTCCTGCCGTAACCGCCTTACACGACACAGGTCAGTTAAGTTTTGCTTACAATTTCGCTCAACTGCCTTTTTTCTGTTGTTGCTGTCATTGGTAGTACCGCCACTCGTCGAATCAGTCGCAGTTTCTTCTCGACCAAAGCAACACTTAAGTGGCTCAAATCAACGGGTTTGTTACAACAAAAACGGGGGGTAAAAAGTTGATGAAAACGCGATGATTATTTGATATGAATACACTCCAACTTTGGCAAGACTTTGCCGGCCAGAGTGACATATTAGAAGCAGGGCTGGTGGGAGTTGGAAGCAGGCAACACCACCAACCCAACGAGCGACGACGTCGTCCAGTTGGGAAGTACAGCCCCAAAACACGAAACCTCCGGGGGCAATTAAGATCGACAGAAATAGAGCGCAAAAAGAGCCCCAGCCTGAGTAGAAATAAAAAACGCTGAATTCCGTTCGGCTGGGAGACGGTTTGATTGCTGGGCTCTCGATTGCTTTCGAGCATCGATCCGAAAAACCGGTCAACGGAATCGGGAGGGCTGCCGCCGACTCCCTCGAGGCGTTTCGAGGCATTCCAAGGCAATTCTTGGCCCAGCCATCGGTATTACGCAACCGCCACACCACGCGGTTGTCCACGCGAAGATCATGGAGCGGTGGCTCCATCGGGCCAGCACCGAGACTTCAACCGTGGTACGTATGACGCTGCGGGTGCAGTAATAAACATTTACATGGTTGTTTTTTCGATCCATTTTTTATCGGGACGAACGGCGACCGGAAGGGGCAAAGATTTACGCGGGGATTGATTTTATTCCTCCACGCCTTATTTAAAGCCAGCCTCCTGCCCCCAAAAGGCATGTTTATTTTATTTAAACTACTCTGCATTTCGTTATTTTCGTATCGACTTGAGGGCAGATCGCGCAATTCGATCAATCCACTGCCGTTGCTCGTTCGGTTCGCGACCATGCGCGTGCTTTCGGGTGATTTTAGCGATGTAAAAATGAAAGAAAAAGTGATCCAAAAAGTCGGAGGACATGATCCGAAAGAAAACAAAAAAACCTGTGGTGCATGTGAGCGAGATACGGAACGATTTGTGATCCGCCAGCTTTTTGCCACTTTCACAGCTCCTTCCTCAGCTGGACGTTTGGCGCGCGGAGAGTAGACACAGGTGACACTGCGCTTTTTTTACCAGCGAAATTGTTCCATTTCTTGCACCCGGAGATCACCGAAAAGGCTCACGGCACACGGAATGGGTCTCGTGTAGTTAATTTTTTCTCCTCCCTCGTTTGCTTCTATTTTTTTGTCGAGCTCGTAATGGATCGTTGTTTGCCGTCTGGTTATGTCGATATGTGCCTGGTTGGGTTGGGATACTGCAAGGTATGCGTGTAACTGTCGCCGAGATTGAGGTTGATGTTGTTACGCCGTTGTCGGAGGCAAATGCTGCTGCTGCTGCTGCTGCTGCTATATCAGCAGTTTTCTTCGGCCCCGAGCGTGCGGGAACGGTTTCTGGAGCACATTTTTGAACACGTATGTAAAAATGTCGCCCCCGGAGGGATTTTTGTGGTGGCCAAGTGCAAGACAACGACAGATACACACACGCTAGAGTAAATTGGTGAACTTGTTTCATCCAACCAAAACTCGTGCTTTCGTTCGTGGTGATCGTTCTGTTTTAGCCGGGGATTAAGCAGCAAAAAGTGAGAGTAACAGCAGCGTGGTGCGTTTTGATAATAAATTTAAGCGTTATGTAAGAAAGACTTTGTAACCGAGCTGAGTTATGAGCTTTAATTGAAAACTTGTTTTAAGATGCAAGCATGCTCGCTCAAAATATTCTCTTAGCACAGCTTGATTTATTATCAATTTATAAATTAAAATTAATGGAAAAGCAACGAGAGGTTGAAACTGCACACAAAAAATCGCTTATCACCTTAAAAGCAACCCAAAATCTGAACTTCAGGACAAAACAGCTCAACACTAAGGGCCGAAAACATGGAAACAACATTGCAACAGAAAACTGCATCAAATGGTGACCCTTTCACCACATTGCTCGATGCCTTATCATTCGATCCGCTCGGCTGACATAATAAACCTTTCGGTAACCGTTCGTCCTCAGTCGTCCATTAAGGGCCCTTTACCGTTGGTTCTTCTCGTCGCACCGGGTTCAATTTATCTCAACGCAACCTATCTGATCGGGTAGAACAAGTACTCAAGTGCGTTAAAATGCACTTTTTCTTTCAAAGACTGCGACTGATTCATTCCGCTCTGGCCCGTGGAGATGTTTTCCAAACGATAACGATTTCATTTTGGCACACCAAAAGCATCGCAGCAACGAAAACTGCTGTTCAGCTCCGAAAGGAAAGCTAAAAAAAATCCACCAGAAAATCAAATGACAATGCGCTTTCGGGGGGTGCATTCATTCGGCGGTGCACAGCACCATGCACTGAGCTGCGAGCTGTTGATAATGTGACAAAAACTGCACTCAATTGTTTTTCATTTTCATTAATTATGGAACGTTCGCGTCATCATTAAATCGCAGCCGGGGTGTTTTTTGTTGTTGTTAGTGTGTTGCTTTGCTTTGCTCCCTGCGTTGCTGCAACCGAGAATGCAGCCAATTGTCACCAACAACAGTCCAACTCTTTTATCGGCCCGAGGTTCGTGACATGCGCCCTGCTTACATCTCCCCGGGTAGCGTGGCGAACGACCGATATGCGACGATCGACGACGCGATCGCAACGCGCGGTAGAAAGCATTCTAAATTGAGCAACATTAATAATTCAATATGATTATTGTTATGATCGTGTGCATTCCATTCGGCTGCCGCCCTCCTGGAGGCTGGAAACGGATTCCCGATTTGTGCTCCCGTTTCGCTGGCCGCATTGTCCGGTTTCTTATTGGTTATTCCCACTATTCCGTTTCTTTAGCTGGGCAAGATCGCGATTCGCACCCGCGATCATTACCACGTCACTCGGTTGATGGATCGTGCTCGTTGGAGTTGAAGTTGGAGTGTTTGCCGTGTGTGACTTCGGTGCACTTCATCCGTCGCCGTCGTCGTCGTAGTCGTTCCGTGTCCGATGTGTTCGATGTATGCACATACATTAGAGGAAGCTGTCAACTCGTCTGCAAGACACAAGGAGAGTTGCAGAAGTTTTGGGTTTGATCGGCGACACGGAAAAAAAGAGAAATTTTTCGTTCGCGCCAAAAGTCTAACGTTGGAAACCTGTTTGCCTGTTTGAATGTTTTACGTTTATTTAGTCGAGGTGGCTGGAATGTTCCGGCGACAGATTTGGACCGTTTTTGTGGTTTGTAATGCTGTTGTGGAAATATTTTTATTTATGCTAAGAATTTCCAAACATTTTCTGAACTGTTTGCAATTGAAATAAATTTTATTGAAGAACATTTTAATTGTTTATTGTAATTGAAATTAATTTCCGCTTAATTTGCTGCATACTTCCTTCACTTAAGGCTTATTCCGGTTCGTACTCAACTTCTTCTCCAACAGCAACTCCCCAACAGCACCGCTCAGCTTCACCACCAACACATTTCGCCATTCCATTCGCAATGTTTACGAAATGTTTATTTCCCTATCGAAGATCACCAAACAGACATCCGTTTCCTGTCAACTGCAGTGCCAGGGAAATGTTTTACCGCGCCTGCAAATGCTTGGGAAGCTTTTTTTGTGCTTGCGGCTGGTTGGCTGTATATGCCCTGTTTTCATATCGATCCTCGAAAAACTGCCAGACAAAACATATCCCATTACCATTTTTATTCCACCTTTTAATGCTTTATCTTTATCGATTCATCAAAATGTGCACTCACACTCGACTACGACGACGACGACGGTTGGTTGGTGAATGGGAAACGAACGAAGAGAACCGAACTTCTCGAATGCAGTTGTCCCGGTGTCAAGACTCTGACGCCAACCAGCGCGAATGGTTGATGCCGATCTTTCTCTGTGCTGAAAATTGCAACTTTTCACAAGGTGAGCGTGGAGTACGATCGACGACGAGTTGGTTCTGTTTGCTTTTGGGTAAGCTGATGCCTTCAAAGCTTATTTCTGTTTGTTACCACATTTGGTGCGATTTTCCAAGCTCCAGATGTGGCTCCAACAAGGGGGGAAAAGGTTCATAAAACAAGGCACCAACAAAACACGTAATATCGTAAGGTCCTCATTTCGTTGGACTTTTTTCGGGTGGTTCGGTAATTGTCTCCAAACCTCGTCCTCCTCCTTCTTCTCTGGATATCTCAAGTCCACTATTCCAGTAACGTTCCCCAACAGGGCAGGTAATTACTGTCAGATTGGGCCACAGCGGTTTAATTAACATGAGAAATGTCCGTGGCGTAATCGATGTTTGAATCTGCTAGTGTCTTTAAATTTTACGAGCCAAAACCGTCGTCCGAAACCAACACACACACCGAAAAGCCCAAACAGATCGCGCGAAGTTTCAGTTGTTTTGGGGCAGGAGATTAAAAGGTAAGACAATTTAACAGTGAAGCGGTTTATTGGCGAGGTTGCTTTATTAAATTAATTGAGTTTCGTTTAACTCCACCCGCCGGTGAACCGCTTGGACATATTAAGCTGACCCGATTTGCCCGACTCTTCCGAGAGGAGGTCCCTGTGGTCTCACATAAATCAAACGGTTTGGCGAACCCGTACATTGGAGGAATGTTTCTTCGTGGAAGAAGCCCACCGTTGTGGTTCATGCAAATCAAGCAGCTGTGTGAAGTGTGATTGCAAATATTGATTGCATTCCTAGCGTACTATCACCCTCCCCGGATCCCGTCCCAAAGTCCTCGTGGAACCTGTTTGCGTGAAACGTTCTTCGTAGCGAATGGCGCAGAGATATCCCACGCACTTTGGCTGCGCATTCCCTGGTGCGTTCTTCACCTTGCGGGACGCTGACAGATTGATTGATAAATTTATAAGACAGTGAAATGATAAATTGTAATGGCTCCCGTAGTGAAGCTCTGCTTCTGGAGAGTGAACGGGGTAAGTGGAGAACTCCAGGCTGGGGGGATAAAAGGGGTGTGTTTCTTTTCTTCTTTCTCTTCCATTATGCTTCCACAAGACACGCAACGTTGTTGCGAACAGTTTCATGCCACCGTACAACAACCTGTTCCCGTTCCCGTTGTCGTTGTAAGCCTTTAGTGTCATGGCTACCTTTCACTCGACGACGTGACGCTGGGTCCCGTACTCCATCCCGGCATCTCATATGTCACCAGCACGAAATGCGTGCGACATAAACGGTGCCAGGGTGGGCAAGGCTACAGCAGCGCCCGGATCTCGCCAAGACGAACGGCTTCCCTTTTGCTTCTGTGGTTCGTAGTTTTGTTTTGCTTTCTGCAGTCCCAAGAATTTCGCCCATGCGTTGAGCAATTTTATTATGACGGGACGTTAGTCGACAGCGGCGGTTCGATTTCAATAATTTCTGCACGATATAAACTGTGCACGGTTATGGATTTAATTGGCCGGCAGGAATGGCCAATCGCCAATCGAGTTTGTTTAATTGCCCGCCAGGTATGGAACGTGCATACGCAGTGAGGGTCAGCCTGGTCGGAGAAAACTAATCAATTAAAATCTCTCATTTTGAAAAACCACCAATTCATAGTGAACCACATCAATTTCAGTAAACGGTTTTTTATAGTTTTATTATTTACATAGGGTAATAAGATAGGTTAATGCTCTCAGGATGCGTGTCAGGACAAGTCGCAAGTCTCGTGTGCAGTATTGTGTCATCATTTTCATGACGGGAGCCATATTTTCAATGGGGTAGGTATGAATCAGTCCGAGTATATTTCTTCCCATTTTCGCCGAAGAAGTGTCCATAGTCCAAACGATTGGAGGCATTTCTTCTATCCGGCTTTTTTATATAAATGGCTTAGATCCCTTTTTTGGCACCTCGCCGACGGTACGGGAAAGTGAACCTGCATTCCGTGCGTTTTCCAGAGGTGAGAGTTTCAATACACCTGGATCATGCGAACCCGTTTTGCCGCGAAGGTGGCGTGGGCTTGAATGCATTTCATAATTGAAAGCTAGGCACTATGGAGTTGCTGGATCGAAAGGTGAACTCACGAGATGACGAACGGTCACCGAGCCAAGCGAAATGTCCATAAAAGGAGGCTGGGGTAGTTTAAAGTGTCTATTGCCGGATGGTGCTTGGCGATTAAAGGGTTGGTAGCTGGCTGGAATGCTTCAATCTCCAATTTTAACGTGCTGCTCCACGTCGTTTACTTTTCGGACGACCGACGTAGAAGGAAAAGAAAAGGCATTCAGGTTACCCTGCAAGTGCACCTTTTCCGAATAAAAAAGGGAACTGAACTAATCCACACTAGTCTAGTCGGTGCAGCTGTGCAGTGTGTGATTGAAATTTGCATAAGCAAATTAGAAACCCCCCCAAACCCAAGAAGCCAAGGCGAATCGAGGTGCGATTCCGAGCGCTTTAAGACCGGTGCGCCCAACACCGGTGTGCGAGTATTAAGCGTTACCATTTTTTGTTTGTCGTATGCCCAACGCCGGCTGAAATCCATTTACACCAACTTTTCAACGTGAATGCGTCTCGTGCTGGGACGGTGGTGCTGCTGAAACCATTGCGCACCCAGACCGGCAGGCTAGGCAGTGCGATTGCGAAAATGCACCTACGTGATCGGTTCGGATGTTGGTTCGTTGGGTAGAATGTGGTCGAGATTCGTTGCGCACGATAAGAACATTTAACCGCAGGGTATATTCCTTCCCCCTGGTTCTCCTTGCCCTGTTTGCTCCTTGGTTTCCTCCCGCCAATTCCATCGATTGTGAAATAGACTTCGACATCGGAACCGGAATGACACAAAAAGATCGTGTTTTGCGGGGTGGGTTTTCTTGCCCGTGTGGAACCGGAAAAATCGAAAACCGAATCTTGTCCACCCTGCAGGGACCCTGGATTCTTGCGCGGCGTGTATGCAAAGCGGTAACAATACTTCTTGTACCGACTAATTGAGCCAAGGCCAACCCCCAACCGCTCTGAGCAACAACTGACCTTACAAGGGTTTTCGGGCAGCAAACAGCATGTTCGTTGCACGGGTGCTGCGGCCAACTACTGGGCTCAAGCCTAGGCTGCAGCTCCCGAATCGCGACAACTTCATTTGAATCGCCCTGTACCAAGCTTCCTCCCTGCGGCCAGCTGGGGTAGCCTGGTGTTGTACATTTCTTCGCTCAAACGAGACATCCAGCTGGGTCGAAGTGTGGCCGTTGTCATTCATTCATGAGCACATAAGCACACAATAAACCACATTCTTTTGCGATTTGACCAGCGCAAAATGGGTCCTTCTGAGAATTGGATTGGTAATTAAGGGAGATTAAGCTCCCGTTCGAAGGCTCCCGTGGAAATGTCCACTGCTCAGCACCGAATTCCTGTTCCATAATTAGGCCGCTCAGCGAATGGAGTGGGATCGTTTCGCAATTTCGCAAAATTAGCAACAGCATATCATAAGCGAGAGTGAGTGGTGCTCGAGCGCGAGAGATGAATATGTAAGACCACATTTTCGAGGCACAAAGTCGAGAGGCCTCACGCAACATGTTTTATGTTGTTCCTACAGTTTTCCCATAAACAAAACACTGTCGAAAATGTGTTGTTCGGTGCGCGGGAGAAAATCGAAACCGAGCGTGGCGTGCAGCCGTAGTTAATTGTCTATTGCACAACGGCGAGCTGCGTAGAGCAACAGCTGTCTTATCACTATCAAAGCACAAAACTTTCCCTTTCACTCTCATCATCAGCATCAGCATCACCATCACCATCATCGCCGCTATGATCCATCGATCGGTTTGATTGCAAAATGCGTGATATTATCGCACATATCAGACCGTGGTAATTAGCCACATTTTGAGTGATAGCCTCATCCGGTTCGGCCTAATAGTAGTGGCTCCGGTTTCGGACTCGCTTCCACTTCCACTTACAAATATTAGCAATTGCTTCTATTTAGACCTCACTTCCTTCCGCAATCCGCCGGCGCGATGGTGATGGTGGTCCGGTGGGTGTTACATGATACTGGAAACACCCAAGCGGTAATAGGAAATAATAGGCAGAGCTTGCGATAGCGTGTTGGACTTTCGCTGCGATCATCGGTAGAATAATCATCTGCATTGTTAATTTTACTATTAACTTTTGCAGTAAAATCGATGTTTGGTACAAAAAGGAGATTAAAATACATTCCACAACATGTGCTGAATGGATCTGCCTAAACACTCGAGAATATTATTGGCCTGAGCCAAGTATCGTTGACCGTTGCAGTATTAGACGCTCCCAAAACGCACTCCAATCCAACTTCAAGCACAAATCTCGAGTGTCAAAGAAGCACCACTCATCAAGCGACTGCAGTTACTCATTATACAATTATTATTTGGTTTGCCACCGGTCGTCCACACGTTCGAGCGATCGCCAGCTGTTGCAGCAATCCGTATCATTATCTAATTCCGAAACCGAGTCGTGCACTAATTACACACATTTTGCGTGGAAAACTCACAGTGCACAGCACCTGCGTGTGTGTGTGTGCGCGTGTGTTTACGCTGTCGACGGAGGAAAAGTGGGCTTTTGAAGCCATTTTATTCATTTTCACCCACCTACACACGTGCGTCTCTCTGATGGTTCGTTGCATGAGAGAGTGAACATGAAAGCTTAAAACATCCCCGACCCTACCGGCATTGGGGTTGGGATCGGATCGGAGATTCTCTTGAGAATTTTCCAAAGCGCTCTGTGCGAAATCGAACTCGTTGCAATAAAGAATCAAGTACGCTATCTCCCTCTCTCTCTCTCTCTCTCTCTCTCTCTCTCTCGTTCGCGCTCGAACCGATTTGCGCTTTCCATCTCGGTTAGTCTCCCATCGTTCGGGGGGCGCACATTCACACAAAATAACAATGCCCACTGATATAAATGTTGATTATGTTTATTACATAAATAATTATACGTTCATTACATAAATTGCATATCGTTGCCGGTTCTCTCTTAGGGCTGCGAACGTGGTGGAGAAGGAGCGGCGTGGTTTCGAGGATCGTGTGGCTCTGTTGTCTAGCTCTTGATGGCCGTCTTCTTCTTCTCTCACCTTTCCACCACCTTACCAAGGCTGCTCTGTCCTTGCCCTAGGGCTCGCGATGTTCTTCCATGTGATGTTCTCTTGCCAGCCGCGGATGAAACCATTTCTTCTTCCCTTATTAGAACTGCTGCAGTGTTCGTCCCTTAAGGGCGGTCGTCAGCGGCGACTACCTTGGACGGAATGGGGCAGCAACTCTTACCACCTTGATCAGCCCGCCGGACATTCGCTACTCGCTGGAATGCTAACCGGCCACAGGGAAGGAAATGCAGAAAATAGTAAACCATACTACGAGCTACAGAGCTCTTGTTGGCTGTTTTTATGCTCTTTGTTCTGCGACTTGACTTCGTTCCTTGTTTCGTTCTCCGGTTGCAGTTGGATGCACTTTTATTGGGTGGAGAATGGGCGGTTGATGGAGGTTGCTGGAGCTAGTGGAAAGTGCACCTTCTGGGACCCATTCACATTATTCACCGGCTCGTTATTCATTTCATTTCGGTATTTGTGGCAAAAATTTATTATTCCAATCGAATGCAGCTATGCAGAACTGTGACGGTGGATTGGTAGGAAAGGGATGGGTTAGGTTGATAACCGGTGCAGCTTTAAATGGTTAATTTGAAAAACTTGATTAAGAAATCGGTGTTTAAGCAATTACTTAAAAACAATCTTTGTTTTAAATATTTTTTGCAGCTTTTTTTGACTTCATGAGCCTAAGTTTTTGCAGAAGAACTAACCTAGGCTAACAGCACAGTACGTGAGTGTGTCTTCGGAACGATATCGATGAGCAAGTGGCGGCAAAAATCATACCACCTCACTCTTTATCATCACCCTCATGATCCCCCAACGAGCCCGCAACGTACGAGGTTTCCATATTTTCTTCATCCGCATTCGATTCGCCTGCTTTGCGCTGTTATTTAAAGCATCATTAGACCACCGGTACATCCCGAAGGCACTAGCGAAAGAATAAGGTGGTACGAAATCGTTACGGAAAGACTCTACCGCTTGCCTTGAGTTTTCCTTCGTCGGTACGAAAAAGGAAGAATTTTCTCCGATCTTGCTTTAGAACCTGCGACGTCGCTGCAACGTCCAATTCTCCGTTGCAATGTGGAGCTCGTGACGTTTCCTTCCTTTTCGCTTCTTCAGCTTCTACTCCCGGCGTTTTTTTTTTTTCGCCTGCTGTCATCTAATCAGCTCGGTTTAGTTCACCGAGCATCCTCCATGCAGCTCACCAAACCTCGTCCACCTCACACTAATCTTGATGATATTTTATGTGTTTTCGTGAATTTTATGCCGCGAAATAAATATTTTATTATTCACCATAAATTATGGCATCGATTTTCCTCCCGGTTTCCTCCTTGGTCGTCGCTTCTCTTCGCTGCCCTTTCCTTGATGATGGGGGATAAAAATGTGAAATCAAACCGAACCGGGACGATGATTTTCGTAATTTTTCCCCTTGGAACGCAAAGAGCCGGCCGCTGTTGGTGGTAGTGGCGGCATTTTTCTCCATCCCGGGAACTATGGCTTCGGGGCACTTGATTTATGGAGCAGTTTGTTGCATGTAAAACGGTGGTCTCGGTTCGGAGCTGGATGAGGAACCGGAGCGAAGCGACCAGAGGTATTGCAAATGCAGCCGAGCATAATTGTTGGCACGATCGTAACATAACAGCGTGGAAAGACGGAGTAAAAAAAAGCAGCACGGAAAAAGTGCCATGATTACGCTGAGCAACAATGACGATGGTGGTACAGGTTGATTTTTATGTTTTGCTATTTTAGATTCCGCTGTTTGGTTCTTCTTCTTGCCGGGTTCCTTCTTGAATGAGTTGAATTTTCATGCTAAAGATGTGTGGTCTATTTTCTTGACAGTTTTTACGTATGGGCCTGTCGGGTTCTTCGTTGCTGATGAGTTTTTATAACCAAGGGAGCTTTTTAGCAGGAAGAAAAGCTGTTGAGCTTGAAGATCAGGAAACATCGTCACTATAACTGTGATTTTCGATTCGCCGACTCTTCACCTGCATGAAATTCCTCATTTTCGCCACCGATTCCAGTTCTCGTCTAATCTTTCATCTGGAATTCATCATCGCTCTCAACCGATTCCGCCACAGAACAGCAACAAAGCAAACGAAAATACAATTCATTTCCACTCCCGTTTCGCACGCATCAGTATACCGCGAGACAGAGTCCCGGATCTCCCAATTTGGCGGATAATCGCGCAGCGATCCTTATCGAGTGTCCTCCACGCGGTCGGCGACGAATGGCAGTTTGCCGTTATTTGCCGGTGATAATAATTTATAAAATATTCCCTCACCGCAAAAAGGAAAGGATGAGACCCGTTTCCGTAACGCAGCAGCAACGAGCACAGTTTTTTTTATCGGCAGCATCTTCCCCCGGATCCAATCGGAATCGGTCCGATTTTGGTGCGGAATTCCTGCACCAGAGGGACCCCACGTAGGTTTCGTTCGAAAATCGTTTAACAAAACTGAGAACTGAGCAGTGTCCGGGGTTTGGAGACCGAAGGCTGGGGTTCGAAACTACAGTTGGGCTTCATTTGCGATTTTCACCTGACATTCGTGTCTGTTGGGCTGTTCTTTCGCTCTCGCGCACACTCTCCAGCCAGCGATACCTAATTTATGCGCCTGATAAGACAATGACGATAAGCATAATATAAAGTCGGGCTCCGCCGAGAAGCGATCGGAAAACGGGCACATAAAGATGCACATCACATGGCCACCACCAATTCAATGCTCTCCCTCCTTCTCATTCGCAGTGCGCGAGATGTTCGGTGCAGATCTTCTGCCACTGCGCCCGTGGAAGGACAATCGAAGAAATGACATTCGAGCTCGCTGCGCGCTTCCATACCACCGCTTAATAACAATATATATCGTTGTTGCTTCCTTCCTCAACTGTTTATTAGCTGAAAATGATAACCATGGCTGCGTCACCCACGGTGCATTGCGAATGCAATCGAGAAATGGGGGGGGAGGTGCATTAAGAGCTAAATTTATTTACTCGCTGATTTTGGACGAGTGTCTCCCTCAGCCCGTCCAGGCGTAATACGCTTATCCTTTGGAGAAACCCTATCCGGCGTAACGATCGATGGAGCCATCGAACGGAAAGCCCGGGAACGGTCGGTTGTGTTGCCGTGCGCCGACTGTGGCGTGGATTGTCGCATTGGTAAGTCATTTTTCATTCAGCTTGATCGTCCAAAAGGGGTAGTTTGCGATAGTGGATTGCTGCGCGTTTGGATTGAATGATAATGCGACTGAAGTTGATCTTTCGGTTGGTGGTGGTGGTAGTGGTTGCACACGGCAAGCAGATGCTGGCAGTAGATATTCGGTAGAAGTTGTCTCTTGCGAGAAGATCGGCTGTAAGGAGATAGTTTTCGTTGCATTCGAGTTGCGTATTCCATAAAAGGAATCAATCTACTAGGGATGACTTAGAAAGCGTTGTGCCAGATGGCTTATCACTTCGTATTAGGCTTGAAGTGTGGCTTATAATGGTGGAATGTTGCTTATCTTTGAATGCATTAGGAGAGGAATTAAAGTTGCAAACAGGTTGTTGGTGCAGGATTTAACGACGTTAGACAGACCTGTTTTCAAGCGTATATTTCATTCTTAATATTATTTTTGTATTATTTTGTATTAATGAAGATAACTTCTAAAGAATGAAAATTTAAATAAAATAGTAGATTCAATTCAACGTGCAATAAGTTTAAAAGGCTCATATTCCTTTAGAATTCTTGACAGCTATGCTGTTGTGAGAGCACGTCCATCCCGTAGAAGAGATCAGCAACAATATTCCACACTTATTATCCATCCATCTGGGCATCCTTACATCATCTGATGCGCTTTCCCAGTTCTTGATTAATTTGCCTTAATGCACTCTCCCGTGCTGTCGAGAACCGCGTCCGCAAGAAGACGGTTTTACTTTCGCGATAGTGGTTCAGTTTTTTTTGCGGCAGCAGTGCATTGCGGGTTTTCTTGTGGTCGCTTGTGTAAAGATAGTTGTGGTCAAAGCTACGCTTCGGGGCGGATAGATGCTCGGCCGGGGTAGAAAGCTAGCTTGCACATTGTTAGCTCGTCCAGTTCGTCATCTTTTTACTGGCTAGCAGTGATGGACTGCTAGAAGCTTATCCAGCTCTTCTGCCAGCAAACGGGTAGAGATGTGCACGTTTGCCTTTGATTTACGAGCGCTCAATCTGAAGCGACCGCCGGCCGCCCATTCGTACGATAGTATTATGACGCGATAAAGAGAGGTAAGGGGATAATATTTTAACCCGGCAAATAAAGTGACCCCTATCAGAGTGTGGCCAAATGGACCATAACTGGTTGCTAATGCATCGTTCCGTTCGTTCTGCCGGGACGCTAGAGATTAGATTTTAGAGAGCAAAAATCTTCGAGAAGGTTAAGTGAACCAAAAACTTTTCTCTCGGTCACCGATGTCGGCGTCTCGGCTGCACGATGCTTATCCATCTAATAAAAGTCAATAGCTGGTCGTTTGTTCACTTTGGCTGTAATAACAGTACACTCGCAAGGAGTTGCGGTGCTTCATCTTCTAAAAGAGCTATCATTAAAGAGAAAACGAAAAACTGCATCCTAATTTGCCTCCAAAGTTGACTAATTAATTAGCACAAAATGAGACCTCATTCTTGCTGGAACTACTCCTGCAGAAAGTGTTCTTTACGAGAAGGCAACACATGCGCGGCTCTACACGTGCATCCAATTCTGGCAAGTACTTCCTGTAGCGAAAAGATGGAGATGATCGGAATTGTGGCACCACCGCCAGGTACGCAAGCTTGCACTTTCCGTGCGCACACACACACCGAAGGTCGACATAATTTTAGGGGTCAACCAGTGAGCGCAGCAGAACAAAACAGACCGAGGAACTTAAAGGAAGCGAAGCGAAATTTTGCTCCTCAAAGAGGCTCCTTATGGGGCGTGTTTGGTGGAAAAAAGGGGAAACGAAGACAGGAGGTATGAAAAGGCCAAACGGAGCATGCGAAAGCGCATCCGTACGCTTATGATTACCGTGATGATGATGATGATCGTGGACCCTGGTGGCAGCGGTATCGTGATGGAAAATTTGAGTAGAAAATTATCGTAATATATATATTCTTTTATGCGATCGTAATCAATGTCTTAAAGAGTGCATAAAGGTGTTACTTGTGTGCAAGCGATCGCTCCCTTCAAGAAACAGGGGTGAGCAACAGTTGTTGACTTCCATTTGGGGTGGAACGAGAATGAGATATAGGCATTCGGGAGAGAATGAGAACGAAACAGGGGAGGGTGAGTGCAGTGTGCACTAGTTGTCTGGGAGTCGTTGGGCAGGACCCAGAACTGTCCATCCGAACGCTTCTGCTGATATCTGATATCCAATCTGCCTGAAGGTGGCGGTCCTCATGTGCTTTCCGGGGTCCGATGTGTGAAGCGCGTACATCTTGGCACTCGATTCTCTCTGCCCGCCTTTCCACCGAGAAAGAGCGTTCCTCACGCAGCAATTGCTGGCGATGATCGCGTCTTGTCATGTCTGCTTTGCCTGTCCTGGTGCGCTCGCTCCGTCTGGGTGCAATGGGCAGCAATTATGCGCCGCTGCTGGCTGGTTGGTCGGTCAGCCTGTTGGTATGATTATCGCAGAAGACGTGCTGTTGTGTGCTCGTGTGTTCGGGAGGTAGGAACCGGCAAGGAAACAAATGGCCATGGGAAGCAATTACGCTTACGTGGAGTCGTTTTTCGCCCGCAGATCCGGAAAGATTTCAATTACGCCTTACAACCTGGCGGTGGTTGCGCGTTCGGGAGTCGTTGAACCGGGCGTGAACTCTCCAGCACTTTTCGGAGATGAAACTGGGGCACGGAGCAATGGGTCTGATTGATTGTGACATGTAGAAAGGTGTCATAATGGGTGTAGTATCTTAAGACGAGGTATTTTAAGATTTTCTTTGGTTTTGGACGACAAACCTGATGAACTTCTAATTGAAATACTTGAGAATTTGCTGTATCAATACGCTTGATGAAATTTTCTAGCTAATTTGTGTAGCATCAATTGTATGTCAAATTGTGTCAAATTCTTATGACGCTGGGGCATGCATTGAAGTAAAAACTTGTATCACATTTATATAGAAAACTCTAAAACGGTTTGTTGAAACTTACACTCTAGTACCAGTACGTTGGGCTTGAACCGCATTAGACCTGTATGTTGTGACACATAGCGGTCTTTGTAGGTCTACATCGATCAATTTTATTCCAAGAACTTTTTTTTTAACATTAGCCCAAACACACACTGCTACCCACAAGGATCCCCTCCAAAGCGAAGTGTTTTTCACTCCTCGGGGACACTTTGTCATAGCACAGAAGCTTCTACGTCTATTCGCAACCTTGTGTTCCATTTCGCCTCCAACGCTCCTGCCGCTGCCGCCTCGCTTCTTCTCTAATACGACGCGGCACCGCAGGCGACGAGGCGTAAGTGACCGCAATATTAATGGCACCCGGTGTCAGAAACCAGCACATCATTTATTTTCACAATCAATCAAAACGCACTCCGCACACAAGGACGGTGCTCGTCCCTTGTGCGCTGGGAGGCTCTTCGGAATAAATATTTACATTCTTATAAAAACACATTCCGAAATGGATTCCGCAGGCGATCACTTGGTGGTCACTTTCTCCCCGACACCGGTAAGCGGGTTGCGTTGGGCGAGATTGAAGAAGCACGGGGGATCGCTAGCGCCCGATAAGGTGTCGTTTAACAAATTACGAAACGGCTCCGTAGCTCGTAGGTCGCTTTGGTGCTGTGGGCTGTGGTCCCATACTGTGTGTGGACTACCCTTTTAAGGGAGGTCGATGATTAATTCTCACCAGAACTCCTCTGCTTCGGAGGCGCAAAAGGGTGGGTGGTCGGGAGCGGAAAAGTTGAAGCAATTATCAACTCCCCGAGAATGCTAATCAGTGAACCTGAACTTCTTGCCCGAAGACTATCGTCCGCTTATCGTTTTGGTGAGTGTAGTGTGCTGCGCTGGTCCTGAACGTCCCAGGTAGGCTTCCTAGCCATTTTGTGTGTGCCGATGCCCCATTTCTGTGCCTTTTTTGCTTTCTGCACATCCTAAAAAAGGATCCGCGCGCGACCGCTCGAGAGTGTTGGAGGGGGATCTGTTTTGATTTTTATGTTTTAACGACCCCCGAAGATTGTGAGGTCTCTCCATCCTGTCCTGGTAACCGTTGTGCCCTGGTTAGAGTGCGCGACCGGGCCATATTAGGCGAGAGCACCCATCAAGATGTGTTTGTGTGTTGATTAATGACATTGTTGTGTTGATTGTCTTAAGCACCTTCCCCACGTTGCTTTTCCCGGGGAGGCACGGTTTCCCGGTGCGGTGTGGTCGTCCGTTGTTGACACTGGTTGTTGAGGTTGTTAAATGTGTGTTTTCACGACATCCAGCGGGTTTTTGTTTGCGCAAAAAAGCTGGGAGGAACGCTTTCGGCCTGAGGTTCGATTTGTTTGAGTGATGATGAGAAAGAGTGGAAGTAAACATATAATTTCACGATCGAATAGAAGATGTGTTTGTTCGGTGGCTGTCTGCAACGGAGACGGATGGATTTATCTTGAACAGAAATAAAAAGACTCTGGTCACAACCACCAACCAACATGATCTGGGAGCTGGGAGCTGGTTGTCCCAGTGAAGCGGTTGTCAAACAAGCAAGTAGTTTTTTGGAGGGATGAAATTTATATTTGTAAACAGCAATCAATTGACCGTAAATGTATTCCGCTGCTGCGGCCCATTCATTAGGAGAGATTCATGAAGCGCGATAGGGCTTCTTGCATACATCATCGCCCAACGTCTATCTAACGAGTTTTGATTATTCCATTCGCCGGGTTTGGGATATTGGCGAAAAAACCGATCCAAACATGTCGCTGGATCCATATCTAATTGTAACTAGCGGGAGCTGCGTCGTGACACATTTCTCTCGGTTCGCTGCGAACACACTTCGCGGTGCACTTTCATTTCGCGATAGCAAGGAACATTCATTTCGTTCACCTTGTAAGCGTTGTTGCTCCACTGTCAGGTTTTGGCATGGGGCGAAAGAAGACACTCGGCAACGGCACAGAACTACCGGGTATAACTCTTGTTAATGCCTATAAATTATCTTAATGAACATCTCACCTTGTCTGATAAAATTACGGTTAAGGAAGCACGTCATGATGGCAGACAGCCAGCAATGGTTCTGCGCGAAACTGCAGACAATCTTACATAACTTCCCTCGGTGGGAGGAGGAAGAGGCGTGCATGGGTCATGGTGGACAGGAAGCGCTGATGCTCTTCGTTCCCCGCCAGAAAGCTTTCGTCTTCCTAAGATCTAGTTCCGAACCGTTTTCCCCAACTTGTGGAAAGAACTTTTATTTCTTCTTGCTTTGCTGCCATCACTCGGGCTCGGGCCTGGTGCCAAATGGAGCTCCAAGATCGTTCTTGAAAAGAGACACATGCAGCAACAAAAAAAAAACGAGTAGGAAGTACGGACGCGAATCAAACCGCGCGAAGGAGTTTACATCAAAAAGTTAAATTATTGCCAGCTGCCAGTGAAAGATGTCGCTCGGTTCTTTCGCTCGTAGAAGGCTCTATTTATGCAATTTCTGGGTGTTGGTGTGTGCAATAGAGTCCAAAAGAAGCAAGTGAAAAAAGGCAAAACGTGTTTTCGCTGATTTTTACAACCCGATTATTCTTAGCAGCTTATGTGTCCGGAGGTTCGTTCGCTCTTCCCAACCTAGAATGCAGTTTCAGAACAGCAAAATGGGAAAAAATAAGAATCTGGAACAGGTTTTGCTTCACTCCGGTGTGTTGCGTCTGTGCTTGGGGATGAGCTGATTCGTGGGAGATTTCTGTTCCTCCGGAGGTACGGTATCACTGTCCGGATCGGAAATAGTCCATAAAATTGTGGATTTGCGAAAATGGTCTGCTCTGATAGGTGATCTTAGATAAGACGCACCGGTGCACTCGTTGACTTTCGATCGTGAGTGAAATATCGATCGGATTTGCGTGTCATGGTGTGGCCATTTTATTGACTGCGGGATTAGTTGATTTTGTATTGAGATTTAAATATTTTGCTTCGTTGATAATATGTGTAAAACACACACTGGTGGATGTCGCAGATTCCACAGATCGCTTATGATAAAAAATTCGGAGATTCTTGATCATGTGAACACTATTTTAGCAGACTTTCAAATATTTGAAGGTGAATAACGCATCATATAGTTGAATGAAGCTAGAGACCATAGGAAGCTAGAAAAGGAGGGTGACGGAAAAGAGAGAGGGAGAGAGAAAAAGAGAGATCTTCCGCTAGACCAATGAGTTAAATTTCAATAAAATACTTTTATAAATTACTTCAACCTCCCATCAATTCCACACGGACAAACCATGCGTTGGTCACTGCCCTGCATCAATCATTTAAAAGGTCACTACACAACCGATTCGTTATACAAGCGAACCACTGAAATATGATAATTTAATACATCATTTATGTCCTGCCAAATGATTCAGCGCTAGTTTGTTGTTGTTGTTGTTGTCAGCTCTCAGCATGATTCTTTCGCCGAAAACCGAAAATTTGCGAGCGAACGCAGCTCGGCTAAGTGCATCTACCGTTTCGGCGGCTGCACTCGCAAACCTCTCAAATTGGCCGTCAAACCCGGCAGCCGTGCCTTTCGGGAAAGCAAGTGCTTCCACAGCACAACGCTGCCGGTCCCTCGCGCTCCTCGTGTTCATTTATTTTTCATCCAACGCATTCATCATGGGATCGCGGTGAAATCCCAGAATCCACCTTCAAAACCGCAAACATCACCACACCGCTACGATCAGTGAAACATGCTAGAGATTATGCTGTGGGTCTCCTTCCGATCCGAAAGGGAGAAAAAAACACACACACACACACCTCTCGGTCGGTGTTGTCACGGTTGAAACGGAACCGGTGAAAGAGAGTAACCCGATTCGATATAAATTCATAGTGAAATGAGCTGTCCAATAAATATTATTAAAAATTAATTGAAATTCTATCTGTCGGATTTTATTTGCGGATTTCGTTCGCCGGTGTGTCGCTTTTGCGCTCGTGGCGTCCCCGTGCTGGGTGGGCCCGTACGTACGCGCCCGCCTATCTCGCTTCTTCGTCGGCCGAATGCCGCACGCAGCAGGTGGTGGGACCGATCGGAACGTCCTTTTCGAGTCCCGGACCAGGTTCGCAGGTTCAAAAAAAGGTGGATGAAATGAGCACAACAAAAAAGTGAAAACGGGAAGCGACAAGCTTTCGATCAATATATCCGCAGCAGTACGCGCAAAACATTCCTCACCCTGCGAGAGGCTACCCGTCCGCGAGGCGTTGTTGTTTATCGATCTCGCGCCTGCTGTCTGCCAGTACGGTGTAAAACGGCGATTCTCACCTTATGGAATCACGAGGCAAATTGTGTGATTGGCGAGTGGCGGTGAAAGAGAATATTGTTCAATTTCGTCGGATGGACGGTCGGTTTTGGATGTCATCTGTCAGTTGATTTGTGATCTGTTTATTTACAGGCAAAAAATGGAACAATTTATGGATATGAAAACCAAGAGTCTCTTAAACGTATAAAGTTGCACTTTAACTTCAGCTCGGTAAAGTCCGTCATTACTTTCACATTATCTTGCACTGCCTCAGGCAGGTCGGGCGCATTAAAGGGCACACTGGCACACGCGTTTTTATTCGTTATCAATACACCCAAGCTTTCGAAAGCCGGCCTTCAATGGCGATAACTTCAACCCATTGCGCAAATGCTCTTGCTAGCGACACGCATACGCGACGATACGCGTTATCCTCGGGACATGGGCCGTATCACGCCCCGAAAGGGGACACACGCGATACAGACAGAGAGAGTGGATGCAGTCTCTGCTGCTGGGCCGGAATAAAGATCACATTTTATTCACATCGCAGTGGAAAGAAAAACCGAACACACCTCGATGACATTTAAATAATCAACACGGCACGGGGAAGTCTAGGTGTTGAGGACACACGTGCAGGATATCATCATCCACATGCTCTTGGGTAGTTCTGTTTTCTGCAGTTTTTTCATCGGGCTGTAGTCGGTCGGTCGGTTGAAGGTTTTTTTTTTTAATTCCTGACATACAACCCACATGTGGCTTTTAGTTTTCGTTTAATGCGACTCAAAGCGTAATGTCCGAGAGGCGTGTGATGTCTGGAAAGCGTATCAAAAAACGCGCTTGA
The DNA here is from genome assembly GCF_013141755.1 of Anopheles stephensi. Classification (NCBI taxonomy): domain Eukaryota; kingdom Metazoa; phylum Arthropoda; class Insecta; order Diptera; family Culicidae; genus Anopheles; species Anopheles stephensi. The sequence continues at coordinate 1,450,127 of NC_050202.1, read as the reverse complement.
AGTACAGCAGTAACGGTTTTTAGTTTTAAAGCGCGTTTTATCAACCTAATATTTTTAATTCCAAAGAATTTTTTTTTTGCACACAAATTGCAACTCCACCTACTCTTGTATACTTTCCAAATCGCGGGCTAAAAATAAAATAAAATAATCCAAGAGCATAACGTAAACGTGCATCTCTTTTATTTGTGAGGTCGGTTTGTGTCGATAATGATTCGCCAGACTGGAAATATTTTCCCCAAAGTAGAGACAGTCACTCGTGTGGCCAATGGGCCGTACGCGCGGCAAAAAAATAAAATCGTTACGTACCCGGTACGTGTCTGCACCGGATGATAATAATGATGAGTCGAAGCGGAAACGAAACTGCAGCTTCACTGCACACACCAGTGCTGTGCGGTACACTTCCATTAAGTTGACTGATTTAGCATTAACCTGGGCTGTTTGTGTGTGTGGATAAAAGCCAGCAGAGCACTGCTATACGTTGCTTTTCCACGACGCATTATCTATCCCGCGGGAATTTACTACCAAGTCGTGCCATAGTCGCCCACGTATTTACAGAGCGTCAGAATTCGATGGGTGCTTTGTCGATAAAGTTTTGATTGATTTTCGGTGTAGGACTTCACTTAACAAGCCGTTGGCGAACGCAAGGACATTTTTGCGTGCGACGCGCTCACCCTTGAACTGGAGGACTTTGACGTGCACGTTGATACAGACAGAGAACCCAAAAACTGATAGGTTCCAAGAGAGTGGGAATTGTGTGGGATATAGTGAAAATTCGCCACAAGCATATGTGTACGGGTATGCGAAACATAAGTGCTTTTTGGGATCTTTTTTTGATTGCAACACTTAGCTTTGAGATTTCTTCATGGGACGATGCATTTAATTTTTTTGGATTTCTCAGCAATTTAGAATAAAAACAAAGAGAAATATATGTTTTGCTTTTGCGGGTTATATTTACGCTCATTAGAAAGCGATTATACTCGCTTAAACCAGTTTGCTTTCCAATTAAGTTTCAATCGCCCAAAGCAATGCTTATCTCTCTGTGGTTGGATATCAAATAAACGTCTCTCTCTCTCTCTCTCTCTCTTTCACTCTGGTTCGATATGTCTTCCTGGGAAACAATGGATATCGTGTTTTGTGCCATCAGTGTACAAACCCTGGCAGAACAGAACCATACCCACGAAAATGCCTCATTTTCCATGGTGTTAACAGTTCTTACACCCGTCCAAATGGGGCTTCATGGTTCTCGCTCCCAACACAACTTCGGGTGCGAACGGAACTAAATGCACCTTGCACCCGCTGCACATGCAATACGCTCATCAACAGTCACTAATTGACGTTTCGGACATTCCGGTTGATTTTAGTACAGATCTTTCTTCACATGCCGATTGTTGCAAATTGAGTTAGGCATTGTCTTAGGCCATTTTCAAACGACTTTTCGTGGGAGAGTTTGTTGGAACGATTTGTTAGAGGTACGATTTTTGGAATGTAATAAATTAAACGTAATTAATAAGAGATTAGTGAGCCTCATGCCACCGAAATGCAGCGAGTCGAGAGACTGAGTAATTTCGAATTAGTTTTAATTTAATGATCGGATGTAAACGATGTTACAAAACTCTCCTGATAATATGGTTTAGACATAATCTTCTTTCACCTATAAATTTTCTTTTATTGTCCTGCAATGATCCAAATTTATCTTCCAAAGTAAGTCATAAAACTGATAAAATAACACCTCATTATCGTACACAGCTACAGTCGGAGTGAGGTCGGGAAATTATCTCATTGCTGCCATCTCCATTGCAAAGCAAACAATAACCTCACCAAATATGCAACTCACACTGATTACCAGACAAAGCCGACAGCAGCAGAAACGGCAGCGGATGGAGCTTTCATTGCATCACACCCACTTGTGTATCACTTTTCGGTTGACTGCTATGGGAAGTGGAGACGGCAATCGAATTTTTCAGTTAGCAAATCGGCTCTGGCATGATTTGTGTGATTGCATAAGAACAAGCCAACCGGTCCGGGTGCTTATAAACCCAAAAAAAATATATATATATAAAGCTTTTTTTTCTCATCGCCTTGTTCCGCCCGCACTAATGAGCGTTAAAACAGTAGCGCGAAACATTTGAAAATGAAATACAAAATTAGCAATTCCCATTCCCAGGCCGGTGTGGGTTTCACGCTTGAAGTTGGCAGTAGCTCTATTTTCGACGTGCTCTTTAATTACTGGGCCCGGCGAAGTGTTAGCAACCAGCATTCGCGAGTTGATCGTCTTGTTTAACGGTTGATGGATTATGTGACACTTTGCTGCACTCATTCATTTTCATTGCGGAACCTGCCTTGAGGCGTTTGATAAGCACGATTAATGGCTCCCTTGGGGTGGTTGGTGTTGTTTGGAGGAAGCACTGGGGTAAGAATTGCATCACTGCATCCGTTTCATTGGTGGATTTTTAATAAATTGTTTTTCTTGTCCCATGGGCAGTCTCCGATGTGCTGATATTTGGTCCTGATGTGTGGCTGGAAGTCTGGCGCAGTATGACCACTCATCTCAGCTCCTTGTGCACTGGGTAATGATGATAAATATCGGTAGAAGCGTTAAGGGCAGCGGACGAGAGAGATGTGAGAGAAAACACCCTGCAGCATGCAGCAGTAGCATCATCTACCAGGAAAAATGCATCAATAAACCCGATGCAGTCGATGGCGTCAAACCTTCATCCCTTGGGGGTGAAGAGAGCGAGAGAGAGAATATTTAGAGAGAAAGAACCGGTAAAAGCCAAAAGCATCACCTCACTGCAGACACTTGTCCGAGTCCCTGGGGAGTGTATCGTAATGATACTGCGCTTTTTTCGTGGTGGATTAGCGTCAGACCATTTCTTCACACTCGATGATCATAGTGGTACGCATCGACACTGCAGAATGGGAGCTTTCATCTAGAAGCAAATACTGTACTGCGGTTCTCGACACATCATGTTCCTCAAAACCTAGCCACCCAGAACCATCCAAACCAAGCAGTGTTCTGATGTCACCGGAAAACTGTGGACCGTTCAAATGAGTGGTGAAAAATAGTGCAACTCATGGTTTTCGTCGAGATGGTGTAATGCATTATGTTTTGATGTCGCCTTGCAAGAAGCATCTTGTCGGCAACATCGACAACCGCGGTGTTTTCCGCATGCTTTTGCTGCAGGAAGTTTGCAAAAAGTAATCAACAAGTTGACGGATGATTTATGACGATTATTTACACTCGTCCAGGAGACCACAAAGCCATTATGGTTGGACGAAGTGGTACGGCTATGATGTAAAGTTATTGATGACCTCTGGTGCGTCAATAAGTATTGTTTGTTTTTTTTGGGGGAAATGGAACAAGTAGCTTAAAAAAACTCCAAACAAAAATGCAGTTCAAGTACTTGACAGATCTTCATGTTTGCTTCTGCATCTGATAGCGCAGAAAAGAATGTCAAGAATGCTTCCCTGCAACTCCCCTGGGACGCACGAAATCCTAGAAAAAAGCGACTGATTCCCCGATAGGCTCTTCCGTATTAATAACAGCTCAAAAACATGGCGTGATGTGTTCTGTCCCGGACGGATAAAATATGGCTCATGTCGCGCCTAGTTCGGTTTCCAACTCTCGTTTTCAAATCTCCTTCCGGGCATCGACGAGCAGAGCTTTCGTTCGTTCACTCGTTTCGTTCGTGTGGGCTTAAAACGGAGGTTCCCCTGAAAGGACTTAGAACAGAAGTCAGAAACAGTAACCTCGATAGCCACGATAGCGATCGAGAGATACACACACACGAGACGCATGCGACAATTAATCTTATTCGCTTTTCTATTCCCGTAGATCGAGTGTAGTAACTCCACCTTAGCAGAAACCCACCTCGAGACAGGAAACGGCCCAACCGCAACAGCATCCCGTGAACAGTTTGTGGAGATCATCGAGTGACAGGTAAGACACTCACGATGGTGTAGCTCATAAATTAAGCACCACAAATACATCCAAAGCCACCAGCGCCGGTGCAATGTGAGTGGGGGTTACGCGCCCAAAACACCTCGGCAGCAATTCTAGCGGTTCTAGAAAATGTCTCCAGAAAGGCAGAACGGGTAAAGATCGAGCCCGGCTGATTAGACACGCGGAGCAGCACACGCAATCTCGTGGTAGAATGCTTTTAATTATTTCATTAATTAAATGTCGCTCCCCCGTGTAAATGGAACGCTGCCGGTGGTCCATCGATCGTTGACGTGGCCCGGACGAAACACCTCTCCAGTTCGGCAGGGTTAAGGTGGAGTGCAGTTTATAGCCAGCCAACCGCGGAAGAACAACACCACTTTCGGGGGTGTTCATTTCGATGTTTTCAGACAACGAGAAGTCGAAAGTGACTTCTGAAAATGCTGGTGGGTGGTGGTTTTTATTGTGGGGACAGAAGATTTTTGTATTTGTTATTATAAACCGTCCCGATCACTATCAAAAAACGGCGCGCGCACTCACACACAGGCACATTGCCCGGACCAATGGCCGTAACTCGATGTAATTGAAGATTTTCCAGCGAGATCCGATCGAGCAACGAAACGAGCGTTCTTTACGAGCTTTCACTTTATATCCCTTCTCGTTAGGGGTGTTTTGCTGCACGGCTGTAGCATCCCGGTTGGAAGCTTCTTTTCTGACAACTTGGCCAATAAATTCTCGAAGCTTCCACTGCTGAGCGTCCCCGGGATGCATGATAATTGCCGTATTTATGATGATTCGACAATAATCGTCCCGTGCTTTGTTGCAGTTTTTTGCTTCAAAGCATTAATTTGACTCCCGCTGTGGTGAGCCGGTCGTCGACCGGGCGAGTGTGCACAAATAAGTGCTCAAATTTCATCACCAGCGTCCAACAACGCGGGAATGGAAGATGCATTCATGTTCTGATGCGAAGAGTATCTCACGATCAACATTTCGAAGCACAACTTGTGCAGTCCTGTCCTTTTTATTTGCTTCTCGGGGCTTTGTCTAACGAGAAGTTCAGATTTAGTTTTCCTCCTAAAGACAGCAAACCGATGCCTTCGATACGTGCAATAATTAATGACACCTTGTTATGATGTGTGGTGTGATGCGTGTTTGTTTGCCTCCGGAGTAACTGTGGCGTTGATTGAGCTGACATCAGCTTCCCCGAAAAATCTCGCGTAGGATTTTACCGGAATCTCTCCACATCCACATCCATTAGTGCGACGACGACGACGACAATGTCACGTAATGATGGGCCTATCGGTTCTATTTGAGAATAGTTTTCGACCTACTCGCCCAGCATCTGTGGGGGCAGCTTTGTCAAACGAAAGCCATCATTAATGTGACACGCTCGCGTTTCACGGTCCTAAATAGTCTCACCGCACCAACCTGTGGAGTCATTTTTCATCGGCACCGAAATTCATCAATTCTGTGCCCGGACAGTTCTAAGGGGGAAAAACAAACAACAAACAAACAAAAGGAAGAAACAAACTCGATAGATCCCTGTGCAGTGAGTGGGTCTAATATGTCGTTGAGATTGTTTTAGAACGAAATCGCTTTAAAACCGATCAATTTCTATAACCTCAGACCCGAAGTGCATTAAATATTCTAATTAAAATATACCAAAACTGCAATCGACACCATACTGTATGGATATCTGCCGGCCAAAAGTGACCTTCATCGCATTCTGGCATCAAAAGCTTGCAGCCAGAGAATTTATCAGCCTGTATCAGCTTACCTGAATGGCTGTTTTAACTACTCCACCTTCATCTCTTCGCCCAGTCCCATCCTCCCGCACGGCACGGCTTTGATTTCATTAAGCTCGTTTTTCGGCGATAGGCTGCCTACAACCACGCTGTGACTTTTACATGCATCGGCCGAATGTGCACGGAATGGCATGGCACACCGGCACACCGTTTGTGCTTAAAGTGGGATGAAATATTTAAATGCAAGCATTTTATTTTAATAATTAATCATGTTCCATTAATTTTCGGCGAATGCACACTCACTCGCACGGTTTCTGCTGTCAGGTCATCGCTGGTTAGTCGGTCGGTGGTCCTGTCTCCGGATTGTGCCCCGTGCTTGTTCGTGGCATGCGACTGATGCTGCCGTGGCGCGCTGTTATTTCCTCTCGTTTTGTCGGTTCGGATAGTTTCGAGGAAATATGTTATTCCTCATCCATATCGCATTCGAAATGGGGGAAAGGAATGCTTCGGGCTAAACGAGGTAGAGCGTTTATGTTTAATTTGCAAAATCCTGTTGCTAGCATTGAGGAAAATAAAATTGTTATTACTTTATATTTTTGTGGAAAAATGTGTAAAAAATAATGCGATTTCCATGAAGTTAGTTCTAGAATTTGAGTTATTAAAATTTAACAAATGAGTGGAATACTCTTTAGACTTTATCATTATTCCTCCATGGCAGTGGAATAGCGTAGCAATGCTGCATACTCATAATGTCCTACATATTATGATAATTAAATGCACCTGGAAGCCATTTGAATCGCAACAACTATCATTCGACGAACAAAACTGCATGCCCTTGCCCTTTTGCGAAAAGAGCAACGAGGTGAAAACGTGTGCTCGAGCACCAGCCCGAAGAGTGGTAGTTAGGCTGAAGCAGGTCGTGCTCGCGCTCGGACGAAGCTGTAGCAACACATGCACATGCAAAAACATGGGCTCTGTCAAATCTAATAAGCACCATCAGTAGTATCATATGGGAAAAGCGAAGCACAAGGCGAGCGGCGAGAGATACAAATGTTTTTAGGTGAGCAACACTAGACAAGAGTAGTCTAACCACCACCACCTCCGGCTCATGAATAGTGCTTGCCTGTGCTCTAGAATTCGCGGCCGAGGACCATTCTTTTCTGTCACCTGCCGGAAAGATTACTTGTCCGCATCGTCCTATCACCCCCCTCACTGGTAGCTCCAGCGGTCGAAACCCATAGTCTGATTAATTAATTTGCATGTGCTCGGTGCGGGCTATTTTTTTTTTTCGTGTCTTGTTACGGAAGGAACCTTCCTCTAGGTGCTACAATTATAATCAACGTCAGGCAAAAGTGCTACTTTGGTCGTACCCTCACCCGTCAAGAAAATTCTTTGAGTGAGTTCTTTAGTTCCCGACTCCCGCCCGAGTCCTCTACTGTGTGCCAAGTGTTGCGGTGTGTTAGCGTGTCACCTGCTGGACATCAGGACACCACCAAGGGGTTGCATTGCATCGTGAAGAGCACCTTTTGCCGTAGTGAAAATCGTCGGCACGGTGTCCTTTTCGAATGTGGTTTTCGCTTTTTCCAGCCTGCTGTTGGAGTTTTTTTTCTCCTGTAGCTGCATTTTTAGTACGTCTAGCCACCTTTATGTTCATTTGCTCGGAGTAAATGTGCCAACTGTTCTTTAGAGCAAGCCGGAAATAACCAGCACTTTGAGGTGGCACTTTTTGCGTCAAACATTCGCCATTGACCGTTACTGTGTACTTTGGTGCGCTTTACATGGTTTGAAAGGAACTGAAACGTGTAGCGATTGAAGGGTGGTAGCTGTACCGAGGATGCCATTCAGTGGTCTGTAGTCGAGACTGTTGATGCATGTTTTAACAATTGAAGAGCGCGACGGTGTTTGGGAAATGGGAAAATCTTTGGTTAGGTAAGCCATTAGGACTTCTGGCTTATGACTCAATTGACAGTCAATGTTTTTTTTTTCACACCTTGAACGTTGAATCTCAAACAAATTGATAGCCTATATAAGGAGTGTGCAACAAAATTCTCTTCTAATTACTCCACAAAATATTTTATCAACCTCGTGAGATCAATGATTTTAGATGTCCCAACCACGATGAGATAAATTGCATATTTTTTGAAACAAATATGCACACTCGTTCCACCAATTAGGTACTTCGTATTACAAATGTAGCCTAAATGGTTAACTTCTCCTTATATGAATACTGTTACTACGTGCACTCCAAATCACATATGATTGCTTTGATATGCACAAATCTCTTCACCGGAAACTCTCACCAACAATGTCGAAGGAATGATGACAAATGATGACTTCAGCGTGACCTGCTTCGTTCTCACTCCTCCCAAGATGCATCACAGCGCCCGCGACGAGTGATGCACTCGGTGAAGCAACATGAACGCTCGTTCGCTCCGTTCGCTATCCATCAGTGTCTTACCAATCACGCGTAATCCCATTAGAGCACTTAACCCGCAAAACGGCTACAATGAGCGTAATTTAAAAATTTATTGTTATTGATCCCTTTTTCGTGGCTAGCACAGCCTTTATCGCACCACTCGCCATGACCTCCGGAGTACGATGTGTCGACATTCTGTGCGCCCACACGACGACTATCATCATTTGTGTGTGTGTGGTTGCTGGGTGTCGTGCGAGATGCATGTTGGGCAGTTCTGAAGGAACTCTCCGACCGGACTGCTCCAGCTGGTGGACACAGGCGTGCAAAACTTTCTAGCCGCCTCTCCAGGCTGCCACGAAGAATTCATTTAAACAGCCATTTATTAGCCGATTGAACGAGGCAGATGGCAACCGGGCTGCCTCGATCGGTAGGTTCAGCCCTCTTGGTACGCCCTCGCCAATTTGCGCCTTAACGCAAACGACGCAGCTAACACCTTGGCGCGTGATTTAGCCACAAGCTTCCCCAGGAGAGGGTTTGCCTAGTTTTTTCTTCACACGAATAGAAATCTCGTGGAGAAATGGCGAATTTTGTGCAACAAACCAGAGAAGAATACGTTTTCTGTTTTTTTTTTATCGTGCACCCTTCTTGCTGAAGAAACACAGAGCCATCGGTGGTGGATGTGGAAGCGTGCGGTGATCCTTCTCGCGTGCGACCCGCGTAGGCCGAATATATTTTACTTTTATTTGACTCGTAAATATTTGAGATAATAAAGGTCCGACCGGTGTGGATATTGCCTTTCTTGTTCGCTTTTGTCTTCTATGCACGGTCGAGTCCTAACTTCAGGACAGTTCCTGTTGGGGGTTGTGTTTTTGTCTGCGGTCTCCGGGTCCCAATCAGCACTTACACCACACGACACGACTTGTAGTGCAGTGCGGTGAACCTGTGGTAACCTTCTTTTTTTCCTGCACAAGAAGTATAAAACCACCCCGAAGAGCGATATTGGTCCGCCTTCGCTACACATATGGGGTGTGGAGTGTAAAAGTGGAGCACAACATCCAACAGCTGATTCCAGTTTCCAGTTCTGCTCAGGTCCGATGCAGTAGTAACTCTCGTCGCTCGGCACCTTGCAGAAACACCTGAATTAATATTGCGGAATTTTATGCGATAAGCGGTGACCGCAAGGAGGAGAGCAAAAAAGCCGGAGCTAGCTGCTGCTGTGGCCAGTTTGTCTTGTGCTTTTTGCTATGTTTAGGGGTGTTTATTGATTTCCCGCAGTGCGCGCAGTTGTTGACGGAATATGGCAGTAGTGTGAATGAGTTATGCAAATCAGGCTTTTTCTTTGTGGTTTATGGCAGTTCTTTATAATTCATTCCTTTTATAAAAACTCGTCACTGTTTTAATTGTTTTTTATTTAATTTTTTTTCATTCTTTGTATAAATTTTTCATAGTTCATTTTATCTCATTTTTTATAAAATCTTTAAATCTTGACAACTGTTTCCAACTATTTTTATAGCAAAATTCAATATTATTTTCAATGTTTTAAATAATTCTATTTGTATCATCGTTCAGCTTTCCTAGCGTTGGAAAATAAATTCTCATTTCCAGCAGATCAATCCTCCAGTGACCTAATTTGTATGCTTTTAGCCCGTGGCGGAATTTCACTCTCGGCCAAACTCATTACTCAGGCCCGCCCATCCCCGGGACACTATAGTTCCCATCATAAATCTTCACCGATTGACGATTCGACTGTTGCCGTTTGGTCTGCAATAATTTTTCCTCACCAAAGCCCCAAACCACCGTCGCACGATACGAAAGCGAAACTCGAAACGTGACCCGAAACGAGCGGAACAAAATATTCTAAATGTATTTTGCTTGTCAATGTTTATAGAGACATTAGAGAGGGCGACAACGAAGACGACGCTGCGTTGGGCGTTCAGCGTCATCATCTTTTCCGCCGCCGCACCCGGCTGACATACACAGATGCGTGAGAAAAATGCACGCGACATTGCGCATTAACTATAGTGGAGCCGTCGTGGTCGTCGCCGTTTCGAACATGCGGAACACGAAAAACACGACTCAATACTTATCATTACGCCGTTTGCGTTCGGTGTTGGATGTCGTTTAACCACACTTTAAGCGAAAGCTTTCTATCGTGGCGCAAAGCTTGGCCGGCCGGGCGATACGTTCCGTTGCTTTGTTTTTCTTTCACTGTTTTTTTTCTCCCTTGCTCCCTTGCCGCAAGTGTCATGATATGGAATTTGTTTGAGGAAGTTTGATTGGGCACGGCCGTTTTTGAATTTCAACCAGCGCAGACCGCGAGAGGTCACTATTTATCTCGTCTTTGCGGTTGAACGCGCTTGCGATGAGCAAATAAACGAAGCTATTTCGACTCAAGCAGAGCATTAGGCATCAGGGGAGCGACATCGACAAACAGAAAAACCGAATCGCCTATAGGAAATGGTGGGACACATTTGCAGGTTCCGGAAAGTCGTGACTAACGGTGTGAATTGAAATTGCCTTCTTTTGTACATTCGATCGCAGGTACATTTGAATGCACCTCGAGGGGAGTGCCGTGAGGGAAAAAAGCGTAGGAAATTAGCGCAGGTAAATATGGTTAATGGAATGGGAGGTAAGCGCCCATCATGACGGTGATGCAAACCCATCGCAAAAGGGCGTCTTGATTGTGAGAGTTCCGGCTGAAGAGTTCCGGTGTTGAAAGTACGGATGTTGGTAAGCGTTTGGAGTGTGTAAACTGTGAGCAGAGCCTGGCAAAGGCGTCCTATATTGATAAGATTTTGTTCTACTTAGAAAGCAAATGGCGGACGTGGCGAAGAGATGAGGGCAAGATTAGATAATAACCTCAAAGTGGTTTAAGGTGTTCCACAAATGACGAAATGAACAGGAAAGTTCACACTGGAAATGAAATTCTTGCAATATTTGCCTCTAAAACATGCACGAGCTCTAATGTACTGAAGCACTTTTCTCTGGACACCTCGTGGCTCTCAAGAAGCATTCGAAGAATCTTCTAAAATCACATTTTCCTGTCACCGTTTCTGTTGGCTGGGCCATTAAGTGAGGCGAGTGGCGTAATGAGAGAAGGCAACTTCCGTTGGCTTCCGTTTGAATTATTTGTGCTGCGGGTCAATTAAACACTCCCAACAAAACAAAAGTAAACCGGGCGAAAGTATGTCAATTGCAGGTCTAATGCAAGTTCCAAATTAAACCACACAACTACGTGGTGGATTTGGAGCGAGTAGAAACCCTCCCGAGACTCTCTTCTCTAAAACCTTCTTGTCCATTTTGTTCGCTTCGATGTTGATAACAAAGGGTCGTTCGCGGCTGACAGTCAATAAATTTCTGATCGCAATGTGTACCGACGCCCGCCGGGTTCAGTCCTATACCATTCCCATGTTTAGAGGAATAGTGGAAGGAAAAGTAGAGTAGAGAAATAAAAATATAATTGCAAGAGCTAAGAACCACCTTCTTCGACCGCTTCGACCGTTGCTCGCGCGCTGCCCTAAAAGTTGAAACACTTGCACCATAATCGTGAAACTTGCCGACTACTCCGACGCAGCGCGAAGGTTTCGGAAAATTGTCACTTAAGCGGACGGCGCGGAAACTGGTCGGAAACATAATAACCGGGCCAAGTAAACAATCTCACATTGTGCAGTTGTGGGCTCATCATCTTCTCCCTCAACCCGGTTTCGGGTGTTCGGAGGAGAAAATCCCGGAACCCGTGCGTCGAAGAAGTCCCATTTTTGTTTTTGCTGGCTTGTGGAGTTTATGTTTCGACTGAATGGGTATCATAAAAATAATTTTCTTCATTTAAACGACAAACGGGACAATCAGCGTGAACGAGTGACGTTGCTCGTGTGTGTGTGCGTTTGTGTATATGTGCGCACAGGACCACCTGGAGAGGGTGGAGATGGTCGATGGCCTAACGAGAGTGTGTAAAAAAAGAGGGCAGAGCATCGTTAGCCGACGTTCATGGGAGGATCGAGCCCGAAAAATCCCGGTCAGCTTGGAAAGTCTTCGAAATATTAGTTTGTTGTTGGATATTGGAGGGATGATTGGGAAGGGGAAGGGAAGATCTCCAGGGTGGACGCCAGGAGTCGGAGTGTGTCACCCACACGTCGGATTCACGCATTCACGAAACTCCTACCAAAAAATAAGAAGGAAAGCGTAGACCTGATGGAACTAGAACTAATTTGCTTTTATGATGGCACTGATGACGATCGAGAAGACGACGGCGCGGTTTGGTTCGTACCATGGGGTGGAAGTCGCGTTGAACGAAATGACACCGCCAACTATGAGTGATGACTGAGTGGAATAGGATGAGTGATGGTTTTTGGATCAGCGTCTTAACCCTCCCGGAGCAGAGACAAGCAGGCAAAAAAAACGGCGCACTAAACAGCTGTGTGACGCAAAGCAAAGCACAACCCACGGACACAGAAGCAGATTTTTTGGGGTACGATCGTACGTTTGTGATCACGGAGAACCAAAGAGCGAGAGAGCGAGAGATCCCACTTGCCCGTAACGTTGTTATATATCAGTGTAATTGAAAATGACAGGATTTGTTAAGCGGAACCCTTTAGGGTCGCTAAAATTGGGGTTTGTTGTTATTTAAAAGTTAATGATCAGGTCTTTTTTCTTTCGGAGCCCTTGCTTGCTGGCGATGGTGGAGCTGGTTGAGTGTTGGTTGACTTTCAGGTGGGAGACATAATTTGGTGACAGACACGAACAGGTGATTGTGCTGTAAGGGCTGATTTGCTGAAGTGGAAAGCAATCATTTACAAATGAAGAAAACTGCCATCTTTTCTGTCGAGTGGAGGAGGAGTTTTTTCAACTCTTAATGACAGATGTTCGAGTAACGTATGCATTGAAGAGGAGGCATTAAGAAATAGAATGGTGATGCTCGCATATTTTTCATCTCTATCGTGGCCTTGGTGATCAGCTGCAAAAGGAGTATCAATAGTTGGATTCAATTGGGTTTTATCCCAAAAGTTTTATCAGCCAATACTGAGGGGTATTATTAAATTATCTTCAATATAACGCATCTCTTCTATCAGTCTATCTTCTCCAGTGACCTTTCGTTACGATGTTCAGAGTCCAGATGTATCCAACAAACCAAATACGTCATTCCAAGAAGTATCATGACTTCCTGGACTTGTTAACAACTCAGAATAATCCCTGCATACTTGATATACCTCCGCTCAGTGAAAGACTTTTAGAAAGGCTCTTCTGATCTTGAGGCGAGAGATATGCGCGGGAGTTCATCAGCTCAGATATCGAGGACCCCACTGCGTAAGTTGTCTAGGATATTTTTGATGTTGTTTACGACTGTGGGGAACCCTGGTCTCAAACTTTTTCTTGATGATCCTTGGATTTTAATGAATAGTTTGTGCCATAGACGATTTTTGTAGAATTTGAATATCGTATGATATACCGTTTTTCAGCTTCAACTAAAATTTTCTCTCATTCTTCTAACATCACCGTAAATGATTCCTCCCTCGAAAGAAAAAGCTCTTCTTGAAAATAACTGCTCAAATCAACTGGAATTTACCTGTGACACGTGTTGTTTTTTTTCTGCATCAAGTTCCGCATTTTATCCCCTTCCCAATCGTGCAACCAAATTGAACGCGTTCAGTTGACGGAAACAAAACCAATCTATTCTACCTTACCTACTCCCGTTCAATCACGGCCACGTGGGTGGAGGACAAACATTCTTCTTTCCCGATTACCGTTCCACAGCAGGCGCGATCGGGTTTGCGGATTGTGCATTCCGGAACGGCCTGGAGACAGAGAGAAGAGGCAGAGAGCGTGAGAGGTGGTTGGCATCTAATTAATTCTATAATTAGCTGACAGGAGCAGTTGTCTTTCGTTTCGATTTTTCCTGCCTCATACTACCGTTCCTTTCGCGGGGCGAAAAAGCGAAACCCCAAACCGATCGTCTTTAGCAGCTTTAGTCCGCCGTTCTCGCGGGTGCAATTTACATGCGCTATTTGTTCCCCGTGTCTGCCTTGGCGTGGAACAGGAGGAGAAGTCACTCTCGCACCAGCAAACTAACTGGCGCGATTTGTAGAACATGACATTTCTGTACCGAGTTCGACAGTTACCGCTCAAATCACGCTCTCCCGTCCTTCGACTGCTCAAAGCGACACCCGTTCCGCTTTTTCCGGCCATCTCATGGTGGCGCGTGGAAAATCGATGTTTTTCTCGCCCTCTCCTCTCGACGGTTGGTGGTGGTGTGGGGGATGTGTTTTCTTTTTTGTTTTAAACCTTCCTTCCTTCATTCCCGAGCCTCACTTGCTCTTAGTGTGAGGAAACCGCGAAGAAATGGATAATTTTGTTAGTTTTCCATTTTTCCGGTTTCATTAGCATTCAAAGCTTGGGCCCTCCTGCCTCGGTCTGGAACACCCTTCGCTTGTAATGGAAGACCCCTTTACTGCCCCGGTTTACCAAAGTGTCCGTGGTTCATTAAACTGAGGTCTCTCGCTCCATCTAGCTAGTGGTTGTTGGTGTGAATTTTGGAAGAAGGTACCAAACACGATGCCCCAAACGAAGCTGAAGATCTCCTCATGTCAAACGCTTGAAGTTGGGGGGATTTTTTTTTTTTTTTTTTTTTTTTTTTGGAAGCGTAGTTTGTGGTAGAATTTTAATTTGACAAAATGAGACAGTTAGTTTCGTCTCGCGCCAGGTGGATGAGGAGGAACCCGCCCGGCAATGACCATTTCCAATTAAGTTGATAAAATTGTTGAGCCCCCGTTCCGTTAGCTCTAGGCCTCCCGGAACAGGAGGAGGTTTTTATTTCGGTAGAAACATTCCTAGATTTTGCACACCAAGTTAACGCGACCACGTCCGGTTTGATGAAGCTGTGAATCGAATGCAATGTTCTACGGCGAGCCATCTCCTAGCAGCACTAGGAACGCTTGGAAAGATGGGGAGAAAAAACAAAAACGCTCCTCAGAATCACGATCGTTTTAGCACGATCGTAATTGATCGCTGTCAGGGTGCGGAGTTCTGCCAACAGTCAGTCAGCATCGGCAAGAAGCGCCGAGTTTTGTCAAGGAACGGGGTTTGGTGCGCTAACGCGCTCTACTACTGTTTCTCTACCCAGGCTAATGAGGTGACAAGGTACAGCTGGACGACCACGACGATCACGCCCGGATTTACTTGCGCACAAACGCACCCATCCTGTCAATTTCGTGATCGATGTGTGACGGAACAGTCCCGTCATGAACTCTTTCTTCGGGGGTTTTTTTTTATGTTCCACGAATATTCCGACTACGAAGGATGATGACGGTGCGAGTAGATCCATTTCCGGTGGAATGGTGCTCAGTTTTTGTAGACTACAGTTAGGGCCGATTCTTGGCAGTAGTTGGAGCTTGTATGTATTTATGTGATATCAGTTGTGTTCATGACATCGCATGCTTATTATTGATTTTGATTTCTATTAACTACGTTTAACGGATTTTAAGAAAAGTTGTAATACAAAATACATTAATATTAATTAGGACCAACTCTGAGACACACTGTACTGCATTACTTCACGCCGTCTACACGTACGATCATGTGTCCTCTTTGGCAACGAGCACCGAAATTTGAGCATGTTCTAAATTTCGACCCATTTCCTGTTATTGTTTGCTCTAGGGCCGGCCTAGCGCACCGCCTGTAACTGTTTGTTCTGGCGCATTTCTTCTTCGCCTTTCTGCCCTTCTTGAGTTGAGTTTCGGAGTAGTTCAATACACCTTTCCGTTGGCATTAGTTTAGCATCGAGCACGTTTTCACGGGTACGGATGTGAGTAACTGATGGTTATTAGAAGCACAATGGGAACCCATATGTTGATTCGTATGAGGAATGTAAAAATAATTTCTGAACAGTTTGATATTCAAACAACGATATCATTTCATCGTTACTTTCGTTCAAATAGCTTAAACCGCAACCAGTAACACTAAATCGCCTGACTCGTTACCAAGCACCCTGGGACACGATCGCATGACAACTGATCGTCTCTATTAATCGCTTTCATGCCGTGCCGTTACGTCCAGTCCCATGCAACTTAGCCCGCACCATTGCTAACGCAGGCAAATTGAATTAAGTAAATTTAAAGCGCGCAAAACGTCCGTCCCTTCACGCACGGTTTGCCCCGCAAGTCGCACTGGGCGAAAAGAAAAGCGAAGCACTACCGTTTTTACCAAAGTCAAATACTGTTTTGTTAAAAATAATCAACCGCAGTAGAGGTGTACATTAAATTCTTTCAATTTCTTCAATCGCGTTTCCTTTCGCGGTGCATTCCTTCCGTTGAAACCGTCCCCGTTGCGTGTTGCCTTTTCCCCATGGTGAATCGATTTATTTCCCACCGAAAAGAAAAAGGTGCCACTATGGGACTTTTGAGTTTTTGGGTGGTAGAAGGCATAGAAGCGGCATACCTTCATTGCTCCGTTCGATTAATTCCATCATCGGCGTAAGCGTATCGGGTCGCTTTTGCACAGCATATCACGGTCCGGGACTGTATGGGAACTTGGTGCGGGAAATCGGATTGAATGGGAGAGAAAATTTGAATAATGCTGTCTAGCTGCTGCCACGGTGGTAGCCACCGGTCAACTACACGGAAACTACACGCTTTCCTACGTGAGGGTTTTTGGAAAGCGAAAAGAGTAAATTGAAATATGTAGGCTAATTACGAAAGGCTTTGCGCCCCGTACAAAAGCACACCGGTTCAATGTTTAAAACCCCCGAAGGTTTTCACTGCCCGAAACAGCAGCTGGAGTGGTCCGGTTGGGTGTGAAATTGGCGTCAGTTTGGTTGGTATATTTTATTTGATTTTTGCACCATTTCGTATCGAACACTTGGTGTGGTGGAGCTGTTTTTTTTGTAATCGCCCAGTTCCGCACCCTTTAAACCGAGCCAGGACTTTGACGGATTGACGGGCGCACGGGAGTTGCGTTTTTATAGCACAGCACGTTCTTGCGAATGCGCGAACCTTTTGGACTAAAGACCCTCCGATTTACCTTTATGTGCACCGTTTTACAAGCCTTTCACACCACTGCCGGTCCTTCCCGGCCGCGCAGCAAACCAGCAGCGAACGACCGGAGGGATAACAAATTTCCTTCTGACACGCGATTATCTGGCTTCTGGTTGCTCGGGTAGGTGCGGGTTCTATGTCGCCAACGCCTCCACCGGTCCTGCTGCTCGGTGTTTGTATCAAATCCAGGCTGGGAAAATGTACATCTAAAACAGTTCACTTGCGCGGAGGAAAAAAAGTGTAGCGAAGCGACAATAAATAAATTTAATGTGACCGATTTATCATAAATCGTTCCGTGGGCCGATAAGTTATAGCCGACGGAAAAGCGTTCTTGAAACCGAAACCCAAGCGCAGCTCGTTGTCATGGCTACCAAAAGGACAGTTCGTGCCGCTGCTGCTGCTGGTGAACAGACCACCACTACGTCCTGGTATGGTAATGGGGTTTTACCTTAAAACCACCCAAATGATACCCAAGAGACCTCGTCGATTTTTCCTGCGCCCCCCCATATTCTCCCATCGAATTCGATGTGTTGTGGTCTCCATTGTTTTCGCTGCACTGCCGAAAAGCGCAAAATGTGCATCTTAAGCGCTGTGTGACATGCATTATCTTGCATCAGAATGGCTCTCTTGTTTTCTTTTTTGTTAAGAACAGTTAGACCAAGAAAGGCAAATTGATTGCCCTCTTTAATGGTGTGCCTGGGGAATTTTAATTGAATGATTGATTGGCGCAATCTATCGATGGCACTTAAGTGTGGTTGCGGAGATCGTCTTCACAAAAGGAGGGGGTCAACTAGACGAGAGTCGATGCGATACTGAATATTGTGTTAGGCGTGCGGGTTTTTTGGCCACTTGAAGTGAGTCGACTTTTTTAATCGTTCAATTTAAATCAATTACTCGGTCAACTTTAATGGCTTGAACGACCTTTCGATTCGCTTTTGAAGTTTTTTTACTAGAGAAGAAGCTGTTTACCAAAACCATCTCTTAATGCTTTAAAAGTCGTTAAAGCGAACCACATGTGTCAAACAACTTTGAAATTAAGTAATCTCCTACAACATAACATCTTCCCTCCAATACTCGACGGAGCTCAGCTAATGTTTAACGTCAAAAAGAACAACCAATTTTAAAAAGCACACCATCGCTCTACCCCTTCGTTAGCTGAGGTGGCAGAATTGTTTGACTAGATCATAAACCGTCATAAATTCCGACTCCCTGTGTGTATGCGCCCTCCCGAAGAGCCCCCACGAAGAAGACTACTACAACGGACCGGTGTATTGTGCGTGTGTATAAGAAACCAAATTTATAGGCAAAACTACATGAAAACCACCGAAAAACACGTCCCTCTGCACGATCACGCAAAGGAGCATCTACGAGAGGGCCCCAGTTAGGGCAACTAGATCGGAGACTCTGATAGAAAGCGAAAAGACAACCGCGAGCCCTGGGTTGGCAGCGATGATTCTCGACGTGAGTTTGCGAAGCATCAAACATATCATCCAGTTTCTCTGGGTTCCCGCTCTCTCTCTCTCTCTCTCCTTCTTTCCATCATGCCCTCCTCTAGCTCCCCAACACGATCGCAACGGAACGATCTATCCAATGTGTGGGGAATTCGGCGATGAATAATCATCATTCCGGTAGGAGATCCATCGACGAAATGTTAGACCCAGTCGCGAGATGCGCGATCAAACCGCTCCGAAGGCGCCCATAAAAAAGGTGAAATAAAAGCAACCCGACCAAGCCGGGCAAGCCACCCCGTAGGAACACCTGGAGCGGGATCGACCTATCCTCCGGACGGCTTGTGCCGCTTGTACCTGGACCGAGGGTGTTGGGCTGTGGTATCAATAAAGGCTTTGAAATATGTTAACAGCGAAATTTCAATTTTATAACTCCCGGCTCCAGTCGCCTCGGTATGGGGTCTGCTGGGGTGGGAGGCCTAGATGCCGTTGGTCTAGGGGTGGCTGGACCCCTGGCTGGGATCTCGGGCTGGGTGTTGACGAACCCGTGGACAGGTTGCATTTCTCCGCTTCGGGAAGCTTGTTACCGGGATCGTTTTGGGTTGTTTATTTTGGAGTTGCCGGTATGGGGGCCGCTAGAAGCGGATCTTCGTCCTGCGCTAAAGTGTTGGGCAAAAATTGGAATTGACAGAGTCCAGTTTTGAGCCCAGCCGAACGCAGACGGTCCTGGGTTGGACAAACGGCTCGCAAATATGGAGTAGAGTTTGAGATTGGGGATTTATCATAAAATAAGTGCTATCGCTATCTGGTTTAGACATATTCTACACATTACCCCAGCAGTGTTGATCTCCTATCACGTATTTATTCCGCTGCTAGTTAGCAAGCTGTGGACGATGGATGGAAAGACGATCACAGATAAATCATAAAATGGTCGCATCACATAAAACCCAAGAACGGGTTCTGGATGGACATAAATCAATCACTTTACTGCACTGCCAGCATGATGGATATCGGTTTTTCTGCCATAAATGCAACCGTCTCGTCCGCGGGCACAGCTTGGTGATACGGTGATTGACTTTGGGAATAGTATTCGATGTCGTACGAATCGAGGACTGCGAGAAATGTGTGAAGATTGTAAACGGATAGCTCTGGCTAATAGGGAGCTTTCTACTGTGTCCTATAAAACTAGAATATACCAATGTTCCGATTTCTGCTGGAGGACATCAATGAATTCTTGAACTTTTGAAAAATATCCGCCTTAGTTTCGATTGCTTGTGGTGGCCTCTAACGGAAATGCGCTCACCCTAGAATTACCGGACAACGACAATCAAAACCCACACAGCTCTTTTTGGAACTATTTTTACGCCTGTATAACTGTAAGAACTCGTCTACCTTCAAAGAAATCTGGGTAAATAAACATGGCTCTCCCATTGCTGCACCTTCTTCTACACCCATGTTTTTCTATCGGAAGGCGTACTTTGTGCGTCTTTCCCGTGTGTGTGGGACTTCAAAGAGATCCTGGTTCCTTTCCGGGGTCGGACTTCGCCTACCATTCTCCTGCCCTGTCACCTCACGGGTGAAGAAGTCGGAAACGGTAATTAAACTTTCAATCAACAATCTTCCTCGACGCGGTGGAGTTTGAAGGAGAAAAAAAAAACCCTCAACCAGATGCTGACGAATCGCACGGACGCTTGTCGTCGCTGCTGACGGCCAGTTATTACTAGCTGTCATAACTGTGGTCCATTAGAGACAACACCCCCCTGACATCCACGGCACAACACAACTTCGCTTGATCAAATCAACACAATCGACATCCATCTACGAGCGGATTAGAGCAGCTACCAAAGCGCCTTCCCTGACTGCTTACGAAGCCCGATCCGTATGTGTGTGTGTGTGCGGGGCTGTCTGTGTGCACTTTTTCCTGCTGTGGCTTTTATTTCTTTTACATTTATTTATGCTTTCACCTTGATGATCGCTTGATGATTGCACCGCTGCCCGGTCCGGATGGGTTTAAGGTAACAATAAAAAAATTGACAATATCAGTTCGATTGTGAATTCAACGCTGATCGCAAAATAAAGCTCAAACACACACAAGAGAAAAAACCAACACACATTAGACAGGCCGAAACGATCGAGGGACGACAGCCATTTCAAAACAGAACACGACACTAATTAAGCAAAGCGTGGAAAATCTACCGCCCGATAAGGAACAACTGTTGGAGATAAACAAAAACTGTGGAACCAGTAGGGCTTACTCAACATTTGCCCAGGGAGCAGGAAAACATGGTCGGGAGGCGAGTGTGTGTGTGTGTGTGTAAAGAAAAACTGTGCATAAACGCGGCAGTAGCATGAGATCGATCTGCGATCGTGTCTGGAGCGGTCTTCTTCGCACGGTGTCCTTCTGCGTACGGCGATCAAGGTGAAATCATCGGGTAGGGACATAAATTTAATCAAGATAAGAACAATGATAAAAACGCGATCAGCAGCAATCGATTACACGTTTAAATTGCTTGCGTATGAAGCGGAAAAGGAATTAATTGCTGTTCGATGTCAAAGATGGCGAAGAAAGGCGAATCGATAGTGTGCGTGCGATATATCATTTTGTTATGTTGGAGATTTTTTGGTTCATTTGATTGAACATTGGAATCGGTGCTCTCTTCCACCAAGACGAAGCAAGTTTAAGTGAACGTTTAAATTTTGAAGAAACATTAAATTAAGAAATCAAATCCGTACCTCGTAAAAAATATGATTTATAAAAATGCCCTTTCACACTCAAAATCTTACACGAAACAGTGTCGTGAAATCTCAGCTCTGAGCATGAAAAAAACCCCTCTTTGAATTATGGACGTTCCGAAAGGATGTGAAGAGACATAAAAATATTCTTTCCCTCCAAAAACTCGTCATCAATTGCCGATGCGCCTTTCCAAAATCGGTTCCAATTTAATGATTTCGACTCGTAAATTACTCGCAGATCGATGTCGATTATGACCGGACCAAGCCACTAGGATCCGATCGGATGGCCGTTCCGATTTGTGCGTGATTCGTCCAGCCTCAGCAGATATCGTTCGGAAAAGGCCTCACATTGCCCAAGTGAACAATTTTATGTTGCGAATTTTTCGGGCACTAAAAATTGGATTATGATTCCCTTCCCAGAGTTTCGCAGCGTAGCTCATTGTGTTTGAGCGGCTCAAAACCTAAATCCATTTCATTTGCTGTGACTGTGATTCCCTACCATCACCGATCCGAGGATCGGCTTTTGTTCAAATCCTGCCGTCCCCTCGTTTACACTGACCGAGGTCCAGGAGTCCTTTCTTCTCGCGAAAACAGCATCGCGGTTTTATGATTATCCGGTACCGTGCCTTTTTACTGCCCCTGGTGCTATGAAATCATAACACTCATCAGGATGGCCAGGCCGGGCACAGTTTTTAGAGTTCTTCTCCTCGCGCGATACCGGTTACGTTGAAGGCGGCTGCTTTCGCGCGAGCCGTCTTTTTTTATGGTGATGATTTATTGAAAAGTGGAAGTGTCGTAAAAAAGCAAATTCCTTCAGGGGGAGCGCTTCAATCTCTTCTCCGGCGATGGTATCGCCTGCCCGAGACTAAATTAAATCCGGTCACGTACCTCGTCGTCTGTAGCAGTTTCTGGCGAAGTTGGTTCGTCGGTTGACGAGATTTTTAAGCGATTTCGGGTTGGGTTTGGCTCGATTGTCTCACTAGCCATCTACCTCCCGGCTAGAAGAAGGTTGGTTTTACTGCCGCTTGTTGCATTTCTATTTCGGATAGGTCATAATGTTGTCGTCGGCTTTTGTCCAAATGAAACGGTCCGAAATCCTGTTGGTGGATGGTGATGAGGGACAATTTGTTGCAAGATCTGTTGCTTGAAAATGGGAATGGGAAAAGCTTTACTTGAATGCAGTACCTCATGCTCCTTTTAAAAATAAAATTTCCTACAAATCGAAGTTCTATCGTGCAAGCCATAAATCATTGGTATATGACTTTTCGAATC
Source organism: Anopheles stephensi (assembly GCF_013141755.1). Taxonomy (NCBI): domain Eukaryota; kingdom Metazoa; phylum Arthropoda; class Insecta; order Diptera; family Culicidae; genus Anopheles; species Anopheles stephensi. The sequence goes on along the minus strand of NC_050202.1, from coordinate 1,427,547 downwards.
GCGAAATGATACTGCCATAAACCTCAGCTAAGCCGCATCGCATCGATCGCAACTTGAGCTTAACTCGCTCCAAGCAAATACTCCCGTTGGCATCCGGCGCAGGGGAAAATAAAAATTGTGCTCCATTTATCGTCTCTGTAACCTATCAATCGCATCTTGAAATAGAGCATCAGCATTTTATTGATGGGAAATTTAAAACTCACCAACCTAAGAACCTACGACGCGCTGATGCAAGTGCAATAATCCTCCCCGTCAGTCGTAACGACCAGCTCGTTACGATCGTCGAGCTAGCAAAACCTCACTCGCCCCGGCCCTAGGCACGCCTTTTTTATGCGAAACTTTACAACCCCAAAGACACGGATTCGTTCGCTCCCCGCGATTCGCTTAATTCGATCCGTAAAGCGCCGTTTTATGTCATTAGCGACGGGAAATTGCATGCCAGCTTTTCTCGGTGGAAATCGGCGACCACTCGAACTCGATTGAACGCTTTCTCAGGCGACGCGCAAACCACAACACAATACCGAAAGAACTTGCTGACCAACCTAACCTCCTGCCCCGGCCTTAAGTGTGGCGTGAAGAGGTTGGGCGATAAAGAATTGCACCTCCGAAGAGGAATAGGCAATAAAAATGTGATTCCAATCGATATTAAATTTATTTTTACTACTACAACACTTGCACCAGGAAGGACCCTTTGTTGGGGGTGAGGGCTAATCGGCAGGAACCTGCGGGAACTTGAACTTCCCCAAGGGCAAGGGAGACTTGTTGTGCTTGTTGCAGTTAATTCGTTTCGCCAGTGTAGCAAGTGTAGCGAAAGAGGAGAATAAAAGTGAAGCATTAAGCCATTTTGTGCCACCGATGGCTCTGCATGTGTGTGTGTGTGTGTGTGTGTGGAAGTGAGTATGATTGTGTGGAGCAATTAAAGGTTTTTATTACCTTTGCAGCGCGCTCCAAATTGCTTGCAATTTGTGAGCGCGTTTGCCGTAAGGCATATTTTATTACTACCTCCTTAACCCTCTGGGCTAGCCCAGCCGTGGACGTATCGACGTGCCGATGAGGCTGGTTATGGGTTGAAATACGAAATCGTTGTATCCTTTAGCAGGACGTGCTGTACATTCGCCGGCCTCACACGCCATACGGGCAAGGACTTATGCTACTCGGGCAGGAATGTGTGTTAGTCCTGGCTGCTTAATTGATCCTTCTTGTCAGGATATGAGTGAAAACGACTCGGCATCATTACCGAGCACGGCGAAACGTGTTAATTTGGTTAATTAAAGCAAACGCATACTACTTCTTCTGCTGCCACTGGTACAACTGCTTATCCTCTCGGACCTTCGGGCGCTGCACGTTTTAACCTCATTTGAAAGCGAAACGACCATCCGAATGTCACAAGCATGGTTTCGCTTCGCCAATTCACCATCACCAACCATGTCCTGCAGGCTCTCTCATTTGCTTCCTCATTCCGTACACACACTCACACACACACAAACACACACACATTCATGCGAAAATCAGCCCCCCAAAACCCACCAACTATTGCGTCGCCCCGTCGTTCCGTAGCTGCCAGTGAATGGAAAAGGGCGAAGAAAAATCTTATTTGCTGCAACAAAACACATCACCAACCGAAACCGTAATCACCAACCACGCGAGGCCTGGCAGGTTTCTTCGTTGTTTCGTACCGCCATCGCGCGCGCATTTCGTGTGTGATTATTTATGCGCGGTAAATTCAATGATAATAGACACTTAAAAAGCGTTTCCTCGGGACATAATTTTCTGCATCGTGCCAAGGGTAAGAATATGCCGAAAAGCGCTCTTTCTCTGGCACAAAAGGGGCACAAACGAAACTATGTATATTGCTATTTGCCGCGGCAGAGGCCAGCGCTGAAGGAGGGAAGCAATGAAGGAACAGGACGGTTGGTTAGTTGGTTGGTTGGTGGGTTGCTTACGTTCAAATTGTTGTTTTGAGCTTCTCCTCCTTTGGTTGATGTTTAAAGTTCTCGGCATTATTTTTGCACTGTAGCCCTCTTTCCTTTCATCGGCCGGGCTGCTGTCCTCGGGCAAGGAAAAGGTTAGTGGCGCAAGTTGCTGGGATATGATGATGCTTTGCTTTATGCTGACTTGCCATCGCATATGCGGTATGTGAAACGATAATGAAAGCACAAGTTAACTTTATTCTATGGCGTTGCGAAGGAGAAATGGAGTCACAGTGTTGTAAAGTTTAAATTAAAAGGAAAAGGTTCGTTACAGGTGTGTTCAGCAAAATAGCAGCTCTCTTTTTTTCGGAGATTTTTGTGCTAGTTTAGTTTATAGCTTAACTTATTTTATATTTTATAAATTTCCTTAAAACCATAATTATATTTAAATTACAATCAGAACATTCCTAATGAATGAACGAAATCACCAACGCATCTTGACTACATGACGCTAAGCCGTGATAATAAATAAAATAATAAAGCATCTCGATAGCTCAAAGTTGCTGTTTTTATGTAAACAATTTCCAAAACGTATTATATTTTGCAAATTAATTCATAAAAATCAAATAATCGAAGCGATTACAGTAGTCTTAATTCCTAAAATCCTTTATGAAGTCTAATGGAAAGAGAAACATTTGATGGATAAAGCCCATAATGTAGATAGGTTTGTGGGCATAGAGCAGTATATGAAACAAAATAGGCTTACGAACAAAAATCATAATTTGATTTGACATATTATCATATAGGTAATACAAAAATTTCTTTCTATTTTATTTCTTTTCTTTAAATTATCACTCTGCTATCATCGTGCACATAACTGTGCTTTTTGCTATGATTGGAAATAAGTATTGAGAGCTCATACTGCTTCTAAAAAAAAATTAGGATAGAATATGAACCATCTCTAATTATTTGGTATAGCTTTGGGTATCATTTTTGTCCCACCCAAGCCCAAATAACCGAACTTCAGTGTTTCCAACCAACCCATATTAGCATTAATTCATTTTCATTATTTTCTCAAAAATATCTTCAAATAATGAATAAGTATCAAATTGCGCCTTCTTCAGGTTCATATTAATTTTGCTGCCGTAACATCCCAACTGCATCTCATTAGGCAACCCGTTTTCCTCACGCGCACTTCAACACTCCTTGCTGCTCCTCCATCATTCCATTCTCCCCTTTGGCATCCCTGAGGGGCCAGCTGAGGTTTAATTTTGCCCTTTTTTACGCAATAAACACAAATGGGAAAGAGGCAAGCTGCAACGCAGTAAACACATGCACACACACACTGTTAAAATGTCCCTTCGAGGGACGCGAGCTCTGATAGTGAGCTAACGACTGTGACGCTTCCATGACAGCCTGGGAATTCGACTCCCGGTCGCGAGTGGCGTCTGTGTCTGGGCCGAGACGAGACGAAATGCCAAACAAATTACGACGCACGATGATTGGATGGATCGCCGTGTTGTTACGCGGATGTTCAGTTTTTGGGACACACGCTTTTAAAATCTGCATCTAATGCAGGTTGCCGTCGTTCTGTTGCTTACTGCTATGAAATTATCTTCAATTAAAGTTCATAAACCCGTCCCGAGGTATCATAAATACCTTTTTTGAGCTTTGAATCATGTACCGTGTCGCCAAAGAGTCCCCGACACTGGACAGCGTTTTTGGAGGACATTATTACTTCGGGTGGTACCTCGGAGCTTTAATCAGTGCCCTTGCACCAAGATCTCTGGCCTCTGGAAATGTGAGTTGCTTGGAGTTTTATGAGATGCCCATTCCTAAATGGGGTCTTTGATTGTCCGCGCAACCTCTGGCATACCGGTAGCGAATGATTCCTCAGCGGCCCTCTGCGGACGAGAAACACAGTGATCTTGAGGTTTTGGTTTTCACTCTACCAGTGGGGCTAGCTGGAATGGAATTGCAACTGCACACACCGGCATGCATTGCCACGTTGCACAATAAATTCGACGATCGTGAAACACTTGGAGCGATCATGCTTTTCTCGTTAGTCAGCGGCTGTGTTCCGGTCGTACCGAGAGACGGTAGGGATTAAGTGGGCCTACTTAGCGTCCGCGGTTCGTAAATCGTTGATCGATCTAATTGCCCGAAACGGTTGGCCCCTGCGGTCGGTGTCATAGGCTGCTGCCACCGTGTTTTGCATACATAACGTTGGCGTCCCGGCTTTTGCGCAACCTTCCGGGACCTGCTTATGACTAAGACTACGTACGTACGTACGCTTGATAAATCGATTCCAATCCGATCGACTAAACGGATTAAGGGCGGCCTGTGTCCGGCGCCGATAAACGAACCGTGGAGACCTTGTTTTCTGTTTTCTTTTTTTGTGGCTGCACATACAGATTAAATTACATTTTTCGGTGAGTCAAAACGTTGCGGAATTGATACTTCTGGTGGTCGGTGGCTTTGTTTCGTACGCGCCGATTTGACTTTGATCAATTCTTTCTCATATGCAAACGACAAGCCGGAAAAATGGAGCAACACCTGGAAATGAGCTTTTGAAAGAATGTGGTTTCTTAGCTTAATTGCATAAATGAAAAAAGGTTGCATTAGTTTTGCTGTTGCCGAAAGTGCAACTTGAACCTCTGGTCGGAGCTTTGTTTTTCCATGGCTGCCAGTGTTCTTTTTTTGTTTTTTGCTGATCAATTTCGTCACCGTGTGTCTCTCTTTTTGATAAATAACTGTGTTTCCTTTGCATGCCTTTTTGCTTCGTTTTGCTGTGCCCAAAAAAAAATGCTCCAGCCCGGTTGGAGGCGATCAATCTCCCACCAGAATCGTGACGGAGCCAAATATCACGCCTCGGAATATTGAATTCCATCCGATTTTTTTTTGTCGTTGGTGCGCTTGCTGCAAAGCTGCGAGTTGCGAAATATACTTCGCGAAAAACAACAAAATCCCGTATCCATTTCACATCTATCGAAAGTCTCAAGCGATCTGCCCGAAAAAACGCACCCTGTGTGTGTGTCGACGACGAGTCGTTTGAGGGCAAATTATTAATAAAAAGTTCGAAATATCGCTTTCCGATCTTTTGCCTCGCACGGAAATTCATTCATACCGAAGCGCGCGGCACACCACAAGACCACAAAGACAACGAGCGAAGGATTCTCAATTACACACAGCCACACATGCATACACACACACACAAAGGACTGTTTTGCATAATTAGAGTGTCATTTATCAAAACGCGGAATTAAATTATGCGCACCCGGCCCTATCCGTATCGACGGGGCGATGTAGCGATCGACGAGGCCCCGGTACTCCACTAGCGCGCGAACTCATCTTACGATCCGCGTACGGCGAGGTCACATCGTTGTCGCGACTTGAAAATTCACTGGATATTCATATGCATATGCAGATCGCCCTTGTTCCTCTGATTTTCTTTCCACCAAATGCGTGCTGGTAGTCGTTATCGTACAGTCTTTATCTTGCTTTGCACGTCGCAAGATCGGGTCCTCCGCAGGTACTACGTACCCCCGATCCCACGGCCGACAGCAACGGCAACTGCTCTGCCAAGCTGCCAGGAGGCACGGATTCTTAAGTCGTGGATCATTTCGAACCATCTCCACCGCACGGCTCGTTGGATCGATCGTACTGTGCTGTGTGCGATATTATCTAATCGGGTGTTACGGTTTTACGAATGCGTGATCCTATTACATCGCACCGGGAGAATTGGGGATGTCACGCCGGGACTGAATGTAGATTTATGCTAAGCGAAAAAGCGAAACTGTAAAGGACTTGTCCGCGAGAACACCAAACCACCAATTGATAAGTCACCGGAAGACTTCTGGGAGGTCTTCCAGAACGTGGTCCTCTGCTTCGGCCCCCGGTTCGATATATCATACGTGGGACCTTAATTTCGGATTTGTATTCCACACGGGAGGTAGAATGAGAATCGCCAACCGGCCAAGATCTTCTCTTTGCCGAGAAGTTCGCCATCATGTTGTCCCAATCGTGTGGTCTAATTTATTTAACGCACTGACGCTTCTTGGCCCGCGCGCGCTTATCGGGTGTGTATTATTGGGGCTCCCTTTGCCTGAAAATAACAAACAGCACAAAGCAAGAATGGGACCTTGAGCAGCGACCGTTGTCTTGATAAATGTGATGCTGATGATTCTATCCACCAGGACTATTCACCTGACCGGGACATTACGGTGTCGCCGTTCCAGATATCATTCCGGGTATCGTCTTCAGAGCCGATTTGGTGCTCAGTGACGCAAAATAAAGCAAACGGGAGCATCGCCGTAAGAAAGAGAAACGGCACAGAGAGCAGGAACACCCTCGGCTTTCACTGATGCACGACCATTAGTCTTGCGACATTTACACTCGCACATTAGTTTTATCTCCACTTTCCCTGGAGGTCCCGCGGGTAGGTCGGTCGGTCGGTATGAGACGGATAATTTATTTTCTTGTTATGAATCGTCGCTTCCGTCGTTCTCGATGGAGGAGGGCGTGTGGTTTTATTCCTCCCTTTTTTCCTAAGTCATCCGTGGTCACCACCACGGCGAGTGAGATGTGGCCTTGCACCATTTCGTGTTCGCACCGGAAGGTAAATGTTTGCTTTTTTGGCGAGCGCTGAACGGCTGTGCTGCAGTTGCGTTGGTGATGGTCGTTAGAATGTTATGCTAGACCATGCTGCTAATGATCGTGGTCGCGTGTGTGTGTGTGGCGTGGATGAAGCGAAACAACTACAATGACAAGAGGTTAGACGTAAAGAAAAACATCATTTCTTTGCTTTGCTGAAATACTTTCGATTTTGCCTCAAATTCCCACTGGCCAACAAATCAGGTTTCTCCTAAGTCGCGTGGCACAATCTCGCATTCTTCTCAATTTTAAAAAAAAAACGCTTCAAATCTAGCGGATCATGCCATTAATTCCTTTACCCGAAACGGATGCTTCATCGCCCTTGGAGCCAAATGACTCAAACTCGTTCAACCCCGAAAGCAACGCAGGGTGAGAAATTCTACAAAACTCTCAGTGGTCCTGCATGTAGCGAAGAAAATTAATTAAATAATCGTTTTCCTCATTAGGCCCGCTGGGAAGCGATATCCAGCCTGGTGGATGGTTTGTCAACCCATCGGAGAGGATCGTCTGCTGGTTTCACCTTTGTTGATCGAGTCTCTCCGGTGTCTATCTTCAGGATGGGAATGGCTTTCTAGTGGGCAATTTATATCAATTTCTCAAACAAATGAGATCCCCGATGGGTTCGATTGAAAGCTTGCGCACGAGAATGTCCCATTAGCATAGTCTAGGTTGGACGATTTCTCATCGACGAATTTGGTGGCGTTGGGATTTGGGGAGTTTTGGTCAGGAGGAAGATTTGGATAAGCTATTCGGTCGCACAAAACTGTTGGTGGATTTTGCACGTTTGGATTGCAAACCAGTGCCAGAGTGTGGTCAGTTGAGCTGCTTCTCTTTTATTTGAATTCCATATCACATTTTTTGTGATGACCAAATGTTGATAAAATGATCGTAAAACTTGGATGCTAACCCCCTGGAACTTAATAATCCAGCAAAGCATCTGGTCATAACTGGCTCATTAATTAATTTTATTTTAAACTTTTAATTCGTTACTACCAAATTAATGACAGTTTAATGCTCTTAAACTTATAAGAGCCCATATGCTACTTCGGTTCCTCGGATGACATTAAAGCACGACACTACAACTTATGACACATTGTTTGCATTGCATGGCTCTTGCTCTCTCGTGCGCCAACAATCTATCCACTGACCCAGTTCAGGAAACCTCGGCATAATTTTGTTTAACCAAACTCACGCTCTCGACGCCGGTGTGACATTTCATCTTTTTTTTCTGTTGGGTTGCTGCATTAATATTTGGAAGCTCAAGCGGGCTCCGGACACATTCCCAACGAGCGAAGTGGTCGCGAAACAATAGCGCAAGAAACGCGAGAGCATTTGAAGGGAATGTTCCGCAACACGATATCCGTGAGCTGCAGCAATCATTCGTCATTTGGCGTGCCCGCGCTTGGGAGGTGGTGGTGTTGATTCGTCCGCCCCATTGCATATAGACCGCTCGTGTGCCGATGATGATTGCCACCTGGAAGACGGAACGCGGGAATGGAACGAAATAAATAATAAAATAAGTGCCGGTGGTTTGAATTTGAAACTTTCGGGCCCGGCGCTGTTTCGGAGCGCATGATATGTGTTGCCTTTTATTTGATGGGTGATCAAATTCATATCATTTGCAGGAAGTGAATTTCTTCGGCCAGCCCAGATCTTATCCCCTACCGACGCTACCCCCACCCAACGCGAACGATGGTAATAATCGCGTGTGCTTGGCAGCAGTACAACGCACAGCTCACCGCGTAATAACGGTGATTTCGGGGTGGTGAACTGTTCCGTTGCGCGTGCGCGATTTCGTGCGACGAAAAGCGTCGATCGAGCGATCGAACCCCTTAAGTACCGCCGAACCGCCAATCATTTGATTACGTTCTACATAATTTGATGGATGTGATCTCTAGCCAATGGAGCATTGTGGCATTTTTTTCCTCTTCTCAATGTTTAACCACCGATCGTATTCGACCGGTACCAAGTGAAGGGATGGATGGAATTACAAACTCTGGCGGGTAAAGGTTGGGATCGGATCAGCTTTCAAGAGTGTAGTTTCTGATTGATTGAATAAAATATTTTTATAGCAAATAAAGCTGTTGGAAGACTAAGAGACATTGGGAAGCTTCAGAATGAATGTTTAAATCCTAAAATAAGGTAGCTATTTATAGCAATCGAATCAGCTTGCGCAGCTTAGCAAATACTTCGTTTGCATAACCCACGATGCATTTCGCCGAGCTAATTTGGATTACCAAATATTTTCAAACCATGCAACTTTTTCGCTTGTTTTCGGATAATGATTGCTAATGTCCCTAGGTAATCCTTTTCCAATATTGCTCTTAAATACTTCTCATAAGTACATGCAATTACCAATTTGATCACAAACAATCACTCCTCGCCGTCCCCCTTCTTGAATGACTTCTAACTAGGTCTGGTTTTCACAACTCCCCATTCGCTGGCGAAGAAAAATTCCAAGGTTTTCCGCTTCACTCTGCCTGTGGTCAGTCCATGTGCCATTTGTACCTCGTAATGAGTAATTGCGCTGGGGTCTCAAGGACGGCGACACATGCACTGCGTTCCGTTGTTCCTGTACTGTCCAAACTGCGTCCACTTCCGTCCGTTCCATGCTGATTGACGTATTTCCAAACGATCGTCGGAGTTGGCGAAGAAAAGGTCACCCGATTGCGATGAAATTGACAGCGAAAGGTATCAATCACTCTGAGAGGGCCACCAGAATTTGGAATGGCATTTTTGGTCTAGGTTTTATGGTCTGTTTGGTTCATTGTTGTGTTGCTACTACAGCAGAACACGTGCAGCAACTTCGTTCAAGGTCGCCGACGGGACGTTCAGACGCATTCGATCGCAAAACAAACTAGATCAAATGTGTGGACTTAATCGCGCGAGCCGCGTGGTCTATTAATTGAATTTCTCAAAACGAACACCGGAGCGCCCAAAACGTGTGTGACGTTCGCCAATTTTTCACGCATTCCCCTGGCGCAGGCTCACCAGTCACCAGCCGCACGTAATCCCGCTGGGTGTTTGAGGATGGAAAGTAAAGATTGGACGAATAGTAAGCCGCAACCGGTGCAACAAGACATGATGCAACTAAGGTCTAGCGCAAGGGGGTCAACCTCTAAACGCCGTTTGGTTAAAAATCTCCGAATCATTGACGATCGCATTCGATACGCAAATCAGGTCGCGACGCGCATATATGTTGGGGTAAAAAGGGTTTTGGCCTTTATTTTCGCTTTTTAAATCCCGACTCGAAAGGGAGAGACCACCATTGTCAGTAGTGACGTGGTTTTGTGTGTACGGTCGGGCTGGAAATGATAAATGAGCGATATTAATTATGTAAATTGAAACGAAACCGTTAAAGCGTCGCTGATCGTTGGGAGACCTTAAGCCGACTCTAGCTTTTTTTTTCGCTTTGCTTTGACGAGATTACGTTCACTGGCGGGATTCCTAATATGGGTCCCCTTGGATCGATTGGGTAATGAGCCGACATGGGTCAATTATCAGACCTGTACCTGATCGGGGGCTTAAAAACGCTAAAATTGACAATCCGATCACGACCTAGGTTGGATGAAGTGATCGATCTGATTTAGCTACTCGGTGTCTGAATCGATCTATAGCGCAGTTAGGTTGGATAGGAGCATTTTTTCGTGTGCTGTCGGTATGTGTGTCTTTGGGGGATTGTTTGTCCTTAAGAAGTAATCTTATTACGATTAAAGAGACGCATTTGGTGTGACTGTCTTTCTTTTTTCAGACACAGCTGGAGTTTTAAGTTAGGAGTTCAGAGCGTTGGAGACTTAAGTCCATAATATTTGTTCAGAATATTTATAACCAACACTGTATACGAATTTATGATTCATTTTTTGTGTGGAAACGATCGTTAATTACTACCCTTTTAACGCTGACAATCTAGAATAGATGCTTTGTTGTACCTGCCATCAGAACGGATATTACTCTCTTCCACATAAACATCCCAAACATTGGAATCAATAAATTTTCTCGCAGAAATCCAGCACCAATTAGCATCAATTATGTAATCACATCCTTCTCCGCACCGGAAATGAAGCCAAATCGAACCGACAGAACGCATCCCCACCGCCGACAACATAGCCCAGTTTACAGTAAAACAAAAGCCATGCCGCGAAAAGCAAACAACAAACAACCGAAAACAGATTATCGGAAATCGGAGCAGGAAAAGTGAATATTTCAGGGGGCGGATTCTTCACGATTAAACGAGAATCTTGACAGCCGCGGCCTGTGGAGGGTTTCGGTTTCTGGGGTTTGGACATCGCAGCCGCTGAGAAAGGAAAGTGACGCCCTAACGACCATGGAGCGGCAGATCATTACGAATGTGCCAACATTATGCCGGTTCAGCGAGCAATCATGATGAAGGTCAAGATTTTCACTTTTTTTCCCCCGTCTGCTGCGAATGTACCTGTTAGGAAGGGAGACGTCCAGGCAACGACGTCGGTGTTCGTCGAAATTCCGAAGAAATGCTCTCATAATCATAGGATTAGCCGATCGAACTTTCGAGAGCCCTTCGACGTCCCGCATGGTTTGGTTTCCCGAGAAAAGTGTTGAGGGGGCGTTTCAAGGTCGGGTCCAGCATCCACAGCCCTCGTCTCAGGTACGGTTCGACCTAATCGACCCAAAACGTCCCGGGTAGGTACCAGAGAGCAGTGAAATTAAAGAGGAAGCGCTCGCACGCGTCCGCCAAACGGTTCGGCATTTGGCGGAACAAATGTAGAGCAATAAAGAGATAAGTACCTTCTTTTGTTCTTTCTGTGTGTGTTTTCCGTCCTTCTTCTAGAAGCGAGGTAAGCGTCCTCTGGCGCCAACTTCCGTTGTGTGTACCGATGCTTCGTTGAGGGATGCCGTCAGGTCACATCAGGTGCCGATTCTAGAGCCGACTGTCGTCTAGTGACAAAAAAAAAGAGTCGCTAAATACCTTCGCGGCGAGACTTGGAAAAAGTAAATGGTTTGGAAAAGAAAAGCCCGGAAAAAGCATATAAAAACATCGAACTGAAAATAGCAAAAACAACCAGACACCAGACAATGTAGGGCGGAGAATCCAAAACCCGACGCTGTTGTGATGCAAACGGGGAGATAAAAACAAAAGGCAAAAGATTAAACATTGCATCGCTATTTTCGTTTGCCTTTTGCACTTTGCAAGATTTAGAGCCTCTTCTTTTGCTTGTATTGCTTTAATTTGCTGTCCGTCTTTTGCATTCCAAGCAATTGCGATGGAATGAAAATTAGCGCCACTGAGGATGGTTTCTTGTGAAATGGGGCGGGAACATCGCTGAGGTATTTATTTGTTTTATGCACGCGAGTTCTATGTCTCTACGACTTATGCAAGTTTTGGTCTTCAATTTCTGGATAAATAGTCCAGGATCCAGCTGCATAACCAGGCTCAGGCTTAAATGATCCCGATGTGTCAGTCTATCAGATTGACCCTGGACCAGAGTGATAGAAGGAATACATCCGGGAGGAAGGAATATATCTAAATTTAAACTGCTCTTTACAATATTCTGACGATTACTAACCGGTTTTTGCATCCAAACCTCCTATTCACCCCAAGTCCACTCCTTCAAATAAATTGTACAAACAGTTCTTCCGACATGCATTAACACCATTGACATTTTCATCGCTCTCAAGGCATGTTCCCATATCGACAGAAACGGTCAAATAAACAGAATCCATTCAATCGGCTGTTCTTAGGCACAGCTTCAAGGTCAATTTGTTAGCATTTTAATAATCATAAATGTCGTTTTTCTCATTCCACCCGAAAAAAAGGCATCCATATAATAGCATCTTTTATGACCACGACCAACGACGACGCAAGAATATGAATAGTGTGGTCTGCTTTGTTGTTTCGTCGCTGCTGCTGCTGCTGCTGCTGCCGTGGCTACATGTTACTGCCTTAAGAACAAGGTTCCCGATCGTGTTTCCGCTAAAGAAGGGATCACTTTGGTGGTGATGCTTGTTGTTGCACCGACGTCGGTTTAGAGCAACCATAATAAAATTCTCCATTCCGAAAATTGCACGAAAAATAGAAGTTTCGACAGTTTTATCGTCTCGGTGATGTGTTCATAAGCCAAGATCTATTAGCAACATCATCAATGGTAGAAAAAGAAAGAAATCGATAAAAAAAAACACACTGCTCCTCGCTCTGGTGGTGGTTTTCGCGCCGGCACGCACCGCACTACACAGCTAGACAGGAAAAGGCCAAACGAGTGTTCGATTGTGTCGTAAAATCGTACCGGAATGATCATTCGATCGTTACTTTGCCAATTGGAAACCGATTCGGGTTGCTGTTATAGGGTTCTCCTTTCTGCCAGAAATGCTCTTCTCCGAAACGATAAAACACCATAGCTCTGTCGCGACTGTTGCGGTGAGTTCCGACTCCAAAAGCCACCCAGAGCCTAGAGGCTCCGCAATTTTGAAATGTCGTTTGGTCGCTCCTTTTGGGTTTTGTTTAGTCCTCTTTCTTAATGTTCGAACCGAATAGAACGATTAATGTGCAGGTTTCGGCGATTTTCAAGTGCGTGGGTTTTGCGCGTCTGTCTGACGACTGACGCGATATTAGCAAGCCCTGGTGGAATGTTGATGCTCAGGCGGCTTCGTTCCGGAGGCTAATCCCCAACCGCTGACGGGTAACGGACGTTCGGGCGTGATGAAGCTGTCGCGCCAAAGTCAACAGAGAGTTCTCAATCGACCGTCCGTTGGCGATGGTGACGGTGCGTGGCGAGAAAACAGATTGTGCCGGCTGTCAAACAAACGCGCCAAACGAGGGTGACATCGACCTACCTGCTCGGGGCGCTCTCGATGACGTGTTGCTGCTATTTTATGACGTGCTTTAAGATGGCTGTGGGGTTGCAGAAATGTTGAATGAAATCATGTGTATCAGTTTTAAAGAAAATAGCATGTAGTTTTAACACTTTTTATCAAGGTTTGTTATTCTTCCTTTGACAAATTTCATGAGGTTTATGGTTATTTTTGTTTAAAGATCCTGGTTTATTTGAATTTTTTTAAATCACTTGGAATGTAGTTTTTCGATTCATTCTATTCTATTTTGTTCTATTTTTGCCAGTGAATAGAAAGGGTTTTGTTTTCTTATACAATTATTAAGTTCTTCTAAATAAGACTAGCACAAGGATACCATCATCCTCTAAGCTGTCCAGGGATGGAATGATGTGATGAAACCGGAATGTCTTCACCCACCGGCTCTCCCCGTCCCCTTGCCCAACCACATGACGCCAGTGGCTAGAGAGCTTCGGACCGGTCGCAACCGGTGCCGAGGAAAAATGCCTGTCTTTGTTAATTTTTTACGACCCTTTTCTCCGAGCAATTACCGATCATAAAACTGATGTTGATTTTGTAATCTTTCTAGCGTTTATTCTCCGATTCTTCCCGTCCGATCGGCTACGATTTGAACCATTCCATACTAAAATTACAGTAATTTTTTGTTTCCCTCCTTTACGATCTTACCTTACGATGTTGTGGGGCCCGATCATGACACAAGATCGCATTTCGGGTGCCATCGCCAAAACAAAAAATCAACAAACTACAAAAGGTGGCGATCTGGCCGGTGGTGCGTGCTGGTGGTGATGCACACATATTTTTATTCACCTCCTCAGCGCCTTTGACGATCGGCACGGCAGTGGGCCGAAAGTGCTTCGTTTTATGCCCTCCCCGAATGATTGGTAGCGATTACGGAACATTAATCACGACCGGGTGAAACTGCGGACGGGCGGATGATGGTGGCTCGAGCGTTCGATCGCCGAGCCAGACGAAGGTGGACGCCCGTTTTCGGGAGTTATTGTCATCATCGATCAACGTGGACATCGGACCATCGGAAACCGGGGTTGATCGTGATGATGAAAATGCCATCCGTAAGCATCATCGCACGCTGCGCTGGGGAGTTTCGTTTTCGGGGCACAGGGTGTGGGATGGTCGTGAAATTCCAGCACAGACTCTGGACCCCGGGTGATGAATGTGGTGATAAGAGATATTGTGCGCAGAGGCCGTGAGCTCGCGTCGAGATGGATCATTTGAATATCGGATGACTTTTATTACATTTGCATCGTCCGAAACCGTTTCGGGGCAAATCGGGTGGATCGGGCTGGTTGATGTTATTGCAACGATCTAGTGACCGTTCCGTGCTATGAAGATGAGTTTGAAATGGGGTTCGATTTATCAAGGAAATCTAGAGATTTGCCCGTCAAACCGTTCGAAACTGAAACGCATAAAGACGTATCTTATCATGTTCCGTGAGTCATAAACTTAGTGAACGAGGTAGTAAACGTTAAACATCAGTTTATCAATCTGTGTAATGGTTCCGCTCGCTACTATTTATGTTTTGAGTTAAAAAAGGGGATAAATTTTTAGAAAACCCTACCAAACAATTTCCTTTTTTTTTAGGTATTGATGACTAATTTTGACAAGCAAAATTTATTACACGCTAATAAATCAGATAAATAGTTTCCCTGCACGCAAAATAAATTCCCAGCACTCTGTCTACTCGCCTGCAACCTTACTCACGCTTCAAAATGCTTCCAACTGTTAGCAGATTTAATTAAATAAACGAAAGCTCCCGAAAATCTTCTGCCCGATCCGTGACACACGCACGAATTATCGCTGCTAAGTGCCCGTGGAATGTCTTCCCGAAAATCATCGTCGGCATCTACCGTTTGCCAGACTCTCCCGATTCAGCTAGGTGCGGTTGAGCTCATTTTAGAGTTAAGGTGATAATTGCAAGCACAAACGGATACCGAAGACGACGACGACACACACACACACTCACCGAAAGACACACCGCATCGGATGCATCGCAAAGGTGCAAATGTAAAGCCACCTACCGCGCGCGCGCGGGAGAGTTGATAAGATACTAAAAGGGCCTCTTTGGCGTGGTATAACCCGTGCGGCAGGAAGCGAATCGAACTCTGAGGGACTTATGGGGCCCCTGTCTGTGTTGTTCCTCTCTTTAATGTGTGATTGTTATTCCTGCTTTCGTGATCAAGATGTTGTTGTCCGTGGCGTGGCGTTCGAGGGGGCGTACTCTAAGCTTATTGTGTGTTCCACGGCAACGAGCGTGGCTATTAAATGAGCAGTTTCTGTTTGTCCTTTGCATGGGTGCACATTTTTCACGTTCTTTCTTCCACCGCCCAATCGTACTTCCCGATTGATCTTACCGACAAGCGCAGCACATGCAGACAGTAGCATGGCTTTGGGTGCTGTGACTAATGCCTCTCCCAGGCTCTGTCGAAAGCGAATTACGCCAAACTTCAGCTGCAGTTTCCGCCAGAGTTGCGCCCCGCTAAGCATTTGACTTCGGCTATGGGCTTAATTTTTCGTTAGTTTGCTGTGTGTGCACACGATTATGCAAAGCAGCACCCCCAGAGCGTGTGTTTGGGGAGGCAGTCAGGTCCAAAAATGACATCCCAGTTTGGTAAGAACTACCTGGCCACACCACACAAATCGCTGAACAGTCGATGTCTCATTTAGCCAATTTCACGAACTTGAAACGAACGATTTTTGAGCGATTGCAGATTTATCCAACGCTTATTATTTATATTATCCTTACTGTTAGGTTTGCCTCCACTGCTCGACTTTGTTACGTCGCTTGGGACCGTTTGACTTTTTGTGGTCGAAAATATTCGCTACAATTATATTTCTTGCTCGCCTCGCTAAGGGGCTTAGAATCCCTGATCGAGAGGGAGAACTCGTTCTCTCCATTCAGCGCCAAATTGCTTTACTTTCTGAGGGCATTAATTTGCTACGCTATGAAGCTTCTGTGTTCTGTGCCTGGTGGCGTTCGTTGTGATACGAGCAGCAGCAGCAGCAGCACACATGCACACTTCTCCTCTGGTTGGGAAAACTAATTGGAGAAGCCAGCGGAATGGATATTTTTTAACTCAAATCAAACAATTGCCCCACGGGAGATGCCTGCAAAATGAATCGTTAAATCTGTTGTCCGGCTAATAAGCTAGCTTCCCGGGCAGTACAAGGTGCGCGTTTCAGCTGTCGCCGAAGCATCGTTTGCGACGCACCTCCGAGGTCATCCATCGTGTGCATGAGAGCGTGTATTGCTGGGAAAAAGGACATCGGTGACTGGTTGGTCGGCTCATAAAAGTTCACCCCCGGGGACATTTCACAATGCGAAACGAACGATGATGGCTTTGTTGCTTTTCTGAAGGGGCCATCGTTGAATTTTTGTGTCCCCCCTTGGGCAGACCACTGGCCGCCACATGGCCGTCACCGTCGCTTTAGAACCGTGTGGTATCCAACGAGAACCGCGTGCGCACATTATTAATGCTGGCAATCGGGGGAATAATGAGCTCAAGTGTAAGTTCAATTTGTTAGCTGGCTTTTGTGCCCTGTCACCACCCGCAGCAGCACCGTTTTGACATGAGCTGAGGTTCCGATTTCGGTATCAGTACGTGGTGCTTTGCTCTGTTTAAGACACGGGATGCGATTTAGGTGTGTTAACCCTTGAGGCGTGAAGAAGCATTAGGGTAGCTTAGCAGAGAGCATACATTTACCTTTACTTGCTCTTACCCGTAGCTTATTAGCCAGCCCTGCGTATGGGTCGGACCCTTATTCTGCTTATTCTAAGTATTTCAAAATCTAAAAATATGTAAATGTTAACACAGCTCTTAACAATAACTGTTTTACCCATTGACTGTAGTAAACTTTTTTAATTAAGTTATAACAAAAGCGTGCAATTTACATATTTCAATTGAGCTAGTTGTATCCTATGTTGTCTTATTTGCAACTGCTTAACTTCTCAAGGGTTAACGATTCTGATCTGCTCAGCTTTCTAGCAAACGGCGTCTTACGACGTGCACTCGAAAGGTGCGTTGCAAAATGGCAAATCATTAGTACTTCATCGATCTTAAGCAGCGCTGAGTACCGCGTCCTACGCAAAACCGTATCGTCCATTAAATTGTGTGCACCCAATGCACACCGGGCGTACACACGTAGACACTCGCTCACTCTTGCGCCCTTGCTCGCAACGGTACGGTACTGGATAAAACTTCAGTCAGACAGGCCCCCTATCCCGTGTCCCGTGGCCTCGTCTAGAGCAGCAATAGTTCTACTTAGCCACGGGTTGAAAGTACGGTATAAATTTCAAACGAAACGAAACGATCAACAATAAATATAGGCTCTTTCCGAAGCGATAATATCTTTATTACCGGGTTTCAGATTCTTGACTGGTTCTCGCGGGTGCCGTTCTTATTCGCCCGCGTTTTTTTTCTTCTCTTCTTTTCTTTTTTCCCCCGTTCTATGGGCGTCTTTACTCCTCGCGATCAACGCCATCATCACTCAGCCAGCTCGGGAAGGGGTTTAGCAGCGTTGGTAGAACTCCTCTACCATCGTCGTCGTGAGATTGGCACCTCGCCAAACCTGCTTGCGCCGTCGTTCGCTTTGATTGAGCGGAGCAAAAACGCATGTTCTGGAATGAGGAATACAACAGCAAAAAATGGTCCGATGCCGTCTTACGGAGCGCTGATATGGCAGCGAAGCGTAGAGTACATCGTACAACGATCAGCTTGTGGTAATGCTGAAAAATTGTGCTGCTACTTTGAATAAGGAACGATCTCCTGTAGGCTGGGGATGAAGATCACTGGTTACGAGAGCATCCCACTTTACTCACGCAACAGGATTTGTGGGCCTTCTGACGATACTGACAATTTTGCGCCCGGGTGTTTAAAGCACATTTCCATAACAATCACATACACACAGCTCGACAACTACTGGAGCAGCGAGGAGCAGGCACAAAAAAACAATCCAACCACTTTCCAACGTAAATGAACCGACAGCACACGGCACGGGCAGGGATTAAACGGACCTGTCGATGGGTTCGGGAAGAAGTAACCGCCGCACAATAGCCACCGGAACGATCACGCACGATTCCCAGTGTGCGAAGGCAAGGCATGTACAAAATAAATCCTACCACACTGATCCACATCCCATCCCCGGGGTGTGAAATAAAAACGAAAGACTTCAATCGCGTACGAGCGATCGCAAGCAGCAGGCGACGAACCCGCGCAAAAACGCAAAAGCTTCTTTCCTGCCGATCCTGGGGGGTTTGGGCGGGCTGTTTGCAGAGAGCCAGAACAGAGGCTGCGTGTGGCGTCGTGGCTTACCCAGGCGTACGCCGCGCGAACGCAAATCGGTAGTTTTATTTGTTCCTGACTTTTCCGACCCGCCCGAAACATCCATCGATTGATGCATTTATGTGATGGTTTTTTCTGGTTTTGTTTCGAACGCGGTTTTTTGTTGTTGTTGTTCTGCTTTGCATCCAGCAGCTTGTGTTGTTCATTTGGTTGCGTTTGAATGACTGAACAGAAGGGGCACGACGCATTCGGATGGAATGGAGCGTTAACGAGAGACCTCAATGCCCTCGGCACGAGGAGCGGTGCAGTGGAGAGAAAAAATCGCCAGTTGCAAAGCACTATGCTCAACATGGTGGCATAAACAAACATCAACGAGCACATGAAATCCTTCCCCCTTTTGGACATTGAACTTTCCTGTAACAGAACAAACAAAAAAAAGCACAGCAAGGCACAAGCCTCAAAGCTTCAAATCCGCGTGCTGTGCTGTTGCAAAACTATCTAGATTAATTTGAATAAAACGCGCTATCGTGCACACCGAAATACCAGAGCACACTCTCCGCCAGCAGTGAGCCTCGGGGAGGGATTGGGAACAAAAATGAGATACGAATGCACTGCTTCAACGAAAAACCAAAAAAAATGAGAACGAAATAAAATTGCTCAAGTACCAGAACGAAGCAGTAGTGGCCTATACACGACGACGGCACCGTTGAGAATTGAGTTGAAGTAAGCGAAATTGGAAACAAAAAAAAACCATTCACACACACACACACACACACACACATTCCCCGAAGCTATTTTCCATTTCCATCTCGCGAACGGGAGGCGGCTGCCATCGCTATCGCTTACGAAATTCGATTTTAAGCCAATAAATTAAGGAATTAAAGTCGGATATATGGAGCCAGCCCAGTAGCGCAGCGCGGTCACTACACTGCACGCAATGGTGCAACGAACCGCCCGGGTTTGGGGCGAGTGTTTGTGTGGCGTCTTTCGACCGAGCAGGGTGGCACAGTGGCGAAAAAATGCACCTCAAAAAAAAGGGTAGTGATTGCTCTCGTTCATTACTTCCAAACCGGCTTCAAGTTACTTACCGAGAAATGGCATAGTTTCGCATTCTCGCTGGGAGATTATAGAAAACCCCTCAGGAATGTGCGCACAGATGGAAATTGAAACCTTTTTTTTGTAGTGGCTGTTGCTGCTGGGACTGCTTCTTCCCTCGCTAAACTGCAGTGAGCTGGAGAATGTCAGCGGGAGCGATGGATTCACCAACTAGCCACGGATCTGGGCTTGCTAGCAGAGGAAGGATAAGAGACGGGCTTTTATGCAATGGCACGCGGTTTTTATATTTCTCGCTAGCTTAAAACTATAATTAGCCAATGGTACCATAAAATGTACCGTGAAACCTGTCAGGGATAACGATTGCCGAGCGGCGGCGGCCGGACGTTATCTTTGTAGAAAATTTGTAGTATTATCTGCTCAATTGCACCATTAACATTCGCTGAGGTGAAACTTGTTTTAGTGAGACGGCTCCGGTCAGCCGGTCAGAGAAAAAGAACCAACCAACACTTAGCAAAAACACGTAAATGTAAGTTGAACTGTAGGAAATATAGGAAAATATTCTTGAACTACGAGAATTAATATCAAGACTCAAGGAAAGTATTTATCGAACAAAACCGCTCAGTCGCTAGTGAAAGAAATAATCAGGAACAGAATAAAACCTAACCTAACTGAACCCTCGTTATTGAGCTGGCCACTTTACTAGGGCGGACTTTAATCCATTCAGCTCAACTCCCAACGGAATGCAGCAGTCCATACTGACCAAGGCTTTGTTTCAGCAATTCAGAGGCACACCATGCATTGCTTGTCGCTGCTGATATCATAAGATATCGGGTGAATTAAGGCAATTTAAGGCTGCCGCACATTTTTTCACTCACTCTCTCTCTCTCCTTCTCTCTCTCTCTCTCTCTCTCTCTCTTTTTCCCTCTTGCTTCCATCTTTCACTGTCCGACCGGCAGCGGAACCTGGCCCGGTTTCTCTGATTGCCATTATTTTATGATTTGTCCCGGCCACCGTCGATGCCAGCACACCATAAACATCGGTTCGGCGTTTGGCAAGCGTTTGATTAATGCTGTCGGTTTATTGGAAGAATTTTTATCGATGCAGCGGCAGCAGTAGCGGCGGCTAACCACACCCATAAGTAACCGTGTGCGGAACGAAAACAACAACCCGCATGACAACATTAATGTCCCCAGCGTGCCACACGCCCGATCACCGATCAGCGTAACTGGTACTGACAAAAGGGGCAGCAGCAAAAATCAGTGGCGCGACATTACTCAGCTCGCCAGATCGCTAGATCCCGCGTGATCAGGCAGCGAGAAATAAATCGAGCAACAAAAAAAAGAGCTGGAAAAAAATAAACAATCTACCAAGATCTGATTGAGCTGCCCAGTGAGCGGAGGACTGCGGCACAAACGATGGCGGGGTTGGGCGGACCGAACGATTTAAGCCATTATTAATTGTCCTCTCACGGTGTCCACCACTAATCAGGACTCGAGGGCGAGATCGAGGCGCGAGCAGGAGCGCAGGAGCTCATAAAAACCATCATCCAACCGTCAAGCGAAGGGATCAATCGCTCGCAGGCTTTGGGATCGAATTAGTGGCGCGCAGGCCTCGATTAAATTGAGATATTGCACTACCTCCTGGGCCTCGTTTCCAACCCGAGTCGTCAAACGGTCGTTGCATTTATCGCGAATCGGGCAGGCCTTGAATGCGTGGCTTAACAACGCGCAAAAAGCCATCCTTTGTTGTCTCGAATCGAATTGTGCAATGTGGAGCAGTCGTCGTTTCGCTGCTGCCCTTGGTGTGGCCACGTTCGGCGGTGGCTGTGGAATGGCGATTTGTGAGCCTTGGTACAGCATTCTTCTGGCAGGTTAGAGGATCACACAGCTGTCGAATATGAATGTGACACCCGGAGTACAATAGACCTCATTTATAACAAACTGGAGCACACCGAGGACACCATCAGCGCAGTTGGGGCTTTTTTTTGTTTTGGTCTAATATTTGCTCTACAAAAGCTATTCGAGCTTCAGGTCCTTTCGGGTGACAGGTGAAGGGTGGCTCACCAATTGAAGGTCGAACTCGCCAAACGTTTAAACACAGAGAGCATGCTTATGGTGCCCAAAGTGGAGCAAGATTTGAACTGTACTTCTGGCTTCTTTAATATTAAATTTTAACTCACCATATCAAGCTTCAGATTAAGACATCACTTTAGTTGCCTCTCACAGCTCCAACCATATCATGAAAAGCAATTGTCACCCTTCCGCACACCATCTTCACACTCTGCAACATGCATATACATGTTGAGCCAAGAATGATTGCATTTTAATGCGCCAACTTTTACCTTCCCTGGCGCAACGTCACACCAAGGAAGGAAGCTTATACCGCAAGAGTATTTACGACGTCCGTGTCCAACGTCCAATGCAGTCAGCTCCATCTGAGGAACATTTTGTCGTGTACCGAGACACTACCCACTTGCTCCCTCGCCGACAAGCATATCTAAAACTCTATTCATATGTGTGTCAGTAGGTGTGACCATTTGTGTGGCAAGAGCTCGGTTCGGGTTTCAACAACTTAATTCCTTATGCTGCAGATGGATTCATCGAGGATGTTGAGAAACCGAGCAAGTAAAAGCAAGTGGAGATGCCTGTTCGGTCAAGGTGATATGCAACTTAAGTAGTCTCGAGGAAAGCCATAAACTGTGCCAGAAGGATTAAAGCACGCACTATGAGTGTCACAGGTTCATAACGGAACTAATATTGCAATAATGTGTTCAATCTTTTACGTCTCGAATCGTACAGAGAGTGTGTGTGAGATTTTCTCTAATAAATAAATTATTTTCAAGGAAACAGGATATATTTTTAAATATGCCAAACCTTCCACTCCCAATTCATGCGTCCCTTTGGCGCCATATATCACACAGTCTGAAGAGATCCTTGCTAGCAAACGGAAGCTCGTGGTAGATGTAATTGCAGCAGAAAATAGGCTTTTAACGTGCATTCTTGTCAAGATTTCCTTCATGTTCGCTTTCCCTCGCATCAAACTCGAATTCCTACTGCAATCTAATGACGTTGTTCGTTTTGTCTTCCAGAGCCAGAGAGCAAGTGTGTAGACGGCTTGTTTGCTTGCCGGCTTCAGGCTGTCGCTATGTGTC
This sequence comes from Anopheles stephensi, assembly GCF_013141755.1. Lineage (NCBI taxonomy): Eukaryota > Metazoa > Arthropoda > Insecta > Diptera > Culicidae > Anopheles > Anopheles stephensi. Next base: position 1,404,658 of record NC_050202.1, on the reverse strand, counting down.
AAGTGCTGGTACGTCCCGCAATCTCTGGTATGCTCTTGCTTTCTCGCAAGGATTCCGACGAGAATACCCCGAACACACAGATTATCCTGGCACGATCCAATGTTCGACACGCAATTAAGTTTGATTTCCTTGAGATCATCCCCCACAAAGAGTCCAAAGAGCGGTGAGAAGGACGCATCGAGTAGAGGCCGCCGCCAGCGAGTCTCATTACGTTTTCGATGAGTCTCATTTTCTACCGTTCTGCGGTGTTTAACAAGATTGTAGGTTGATTTCGTTTTCATTCTTTCTTTCGCGCTCTTTCCCGGTTCAGGCTCGATCTAATTTTGAAGCAAAATGAAGCAAAAATCAGCACACCTTGTCTCGGTGGAAAGAGGTGTTGTTTTTCTCTAAAAGTCAAGAAAACAATTTAACTAAATCGAATGCTCAGCCGGCCGCACCTTATCGAACAAACCGCTACAAATCGTTTTCACGCAAATGCTGCTTGGCCACCTTCATTCAAAACGGCGCCATTTAGCTGAGATATGGCCCCTTTGAATGCGTCCCTGTTTGCAACATCCAAGCCAAGCCTTGTTGAGGATTGGGAAGTGGAGAGAAGATTGATTAGATCAATTGCGACTATTATTTATTGCGGCCAGTAAGTAGCAGAACCTGACGAAGGGAGACTGATGGTAGCTTGTGTCGTGCCTGCTACAGGGAAGTTGTATTTTTATTTCACTCGTGTTACTGTTACCCGTGCAACGTTTTATTGCACCTTTTTCGCAGCTGATGTTACCTTCACGGTTGCATCATAAAATGAAGCTTATAAAAATGAGAGGCTAGCTAGCTAAACGGCAGAGAACCCGAAGCCTAGCTATATATGAAATAGCTTATTTTCACGCGCATTCCTGTAAAGCTTCGCGCAGCTTCAGGATGGATAAATAGTTGTAAAAGATGGTAGTAAAACCAACCGGCCAACATCACATTTTGCAACGGCGAGCTCACCTTTCGAAATGCATCGGCCTGATTGAAATGAAAACAAATTTCATCCAGGAAGAGATGGGATACAGTATTTACGGCTCATTTACGTGCGCTCGTGCTTCCCCATCGAGATCGGATAAAGTAATGCACCGAGCTGACGAAGGCTTTCGGCGCTTTGATGACAGGTAGGTTCAGGTTCGGGTGGAGAGCGAGTGCATCACCACAGCAGTGCAGAGTGTACTTTGCTGCTGCAATCGCTAATTGGAAGATGCATATTGGCTCTCGAGGAAATCTATCATCATTCAAATTACCGTGCCGGAATCAACCCCCTGCCGACGGTGGCCAGCCAGGCAATCGAGAGGACATGCAAAAATATGCTTCCAACGTGGAAAAACTATAAACTTCGGGAGAATGAGAAGTCTGGAAATCTCTTTGATCGAAAGCCGATCGATGGGTAACGTTGAAAGGTATTTCTATGCAGCTATTGGCCACATGTACACGGGAGCAAAATGTTACATGCATAGGCACAACGTACAGCTACGTTTGTAGATTTGTATGCTTTCTAGAAATCTTTCTCGTAAACAGATTGATTAGTGTTACTTATCTTAGAGCGGCTGATGGCAGGAGTATATCAAACATTTTTATATAAGTCGAAGTCGAAAAAAGGGATTTGTTTGAGGTATCTGAAAGCCATCTGATGTTATGCAGTCGTTGAAATAATAGTACAAACAGATTTTTTTTTCCCTGAGAACAACCATATAAAACTATGAAATTCGTAAAAATTTAGACAATCTTTGTACCTCTTTCAACTGTGGTTTTTTGTTCTTAACTTACTATTCGCACAAATAACTAATAATATTTATTACAATATTCTCTACATTAACTTTTATTCCAACATCTATACCACGCACGTAATTATGCTAAGCACTGTATTGCAACTTCCACCCTCTTGTGGCAGCTCATTTCTATGTCCTAAACAATTTTCCCTTTTTTTAATTTTTAAAGGTATTAAAAGAGAAAAAACCTACACTTTTCCAGTCAATACATTAATCAGCAAAAGCATCCGGCGAATGGCCGGTATGTCGATTCTATTCATGTGAAATGAAAAAAAAACTAGCATTTTCCATAATTTCCCGATGTTCGATGTTCAAAGTTAACAGCGCACCAGCCCTGCATTTGATTTGTGTTTGTTGTTGCGTTGTGTTTGCGGCAGTAATGGCAGGATGAAAGTGAGTACATTGTGCTGATAATGATCAAAACCGTAGTTATTACAGCGCCCATTTCTAAAGCACCTTTGAAGTGAAACAAACAAGCATACCATCATTGCAAATGTGGCGATAGAAAGAAAAAAAGATTAACCCGTTTTACGGTGAAATAAATCCTAACATAGTATTTAACATATTAAACGCTTAAATTCATATTCCGCGAGTGGACGGGAATTATCGCTAGATCAGCGAGCGCGCGCTTCGCGTTTTATCTGCTCGCGTAATCCTCGTAGATGCGAATGGGCTGCATGTTAGGCACAATTTTGCATACAATTATCACATATCGCGTTGGTCTGCCCCTGCTGCGTTCGGAATGACGGAAACATGGCAGCCTAACTCATCGTGGGACTTCCATCTATTCGACGACTTCACGCCGGGGTGCACCTTGCTGCGAGAATACTGCCGTTGCTGCTGTTGCCGCTGGTCGGGAAACGGAAGCGTGATTTAAATTATTCGGAATCGAATGAAATTTTAATTTCTATCATTATTTCCCTCTTCCACGGGACGCTCGGGATAGAGGGGGTGAAGGATGCATTTTCTGGTTTCACATTTTGACATGCAATCGGAACGAAAGCACCCAGGTTGAGGTTCCTGGTGTTGTGCCGTACTCCTATCTCTCCTTCTTGGGACGATACCGAGGACGATTTACCGAGCTCCGGCTGCACCTGAAATGAACTGTCCGTCAATGTAGGCGAGCGTGCGTGAATCGTGTCACGATGCAAAGACCACAGAGCAGCGTGTATTCTAAAGCTTGTCATGCTGATGTGAAACATTCAACGCACAATCAACGGCATGAGCGACATCCGGCGCTGAGTGAAGCATTGCAATGCGAGTTCTTTGGCCGTTGAAACCGTTGCCTTGGAAACGGTTCTCTTTTGGCGTATCGAAATATTTAAGGTATCACAGTAATTCAATCGTACAAATAACAAAAGCACTTAAAACCTTCGAATGACAGCTTAATCTCCGATAAATCCTCTCGTAATTGAAAAAAAAAACAAGCTTTCACTTCCATCGATTGGTAAAACTAAATTAAACATAAACGACGCACCGTAGGCTTACCCAAGCCCAAACACAAAGCTATTCTGCAAGTGCATCGCAGGGAGATTGTTTTTTTTTTCTCTTCCCTGTTGGCGGTTTACCGAATAAATAAACGGCTTTCGCAAAATCCTCTAATAACTTCGCGAACAGTTAACCTGCGTGGCTGGGAAAACGATTTAGCTGAGGGCCGTTTGAAAAGGATTAAATGCACATTTTTCAACCGGGAGGACCATAAACAGCAGTGCAGCCCAGTGTGTGTTCCGTGAGTGACGTGATGCGATTTCTGTCGGATGCGAAAATTTGATTACAAGCGTGTGTATGTGTGTGTGGGCAGGAGGGTGGTCACAAAACACATACTGTCTGTCTGCAGCACGTTAGATGGATAGAGGAGCGAGAGTAAAAGCAAATAAACAGAACAGTAATTTAATTACAGGCTTCAGAGGACACGGGTGAGGTCCTCGGGTGTGGGGATGGAATTGCAAACATGTCTCGTCGTGTGCATTCGGTGCAACATCATAGCGCGCGCCATGCACCTGTGTGTCGTGGTCCGGATCAATCCTGGGCTTTTTTTTTGGCTTGGGCCGCTTGGTTCTTCCTATTCAAACAACGGTCTCGAATAACCTTACGCGGGGAACTGACGAGACACAAGCCACCAACAAAAAATTGGCCTCAACCATGCGCCACAAGCATCGAATCACTGGAGGTTCCTTTCTAAAAAATTAACCACAGCCCCTAAACTCGTTCCTAAACTCACACACAACGTCGCCTAAATCACACAACGCGAAAATGGTCAAACATTGTTTCTTTACCGAGAGTAGATTGTAAATTTTGGAGCAAAAAGTGTAATCGTCCAATATTCTTGTCCAGGCGTTCCCTTTCAAAGAACTTCCATTGAACTAACAAACTGCGCACTGTGGTGGTGATGTTGGGCTAGCCACTGTGTGTTCACCAGGAGAAGACACGAGTCCGGACGAAGCTGGTTGTAACTGCAAAAAAGGCAAAATCGATCACTTAGTCAATCTTGTCAAATGTCAACAGAGTACACAGAGAGTGTATTTGAGTGCTCTTGTATAATATATTACACGAGATTGAACGATTGCAGTTCCTTGAAGCATGCTGAAGTGAATAAATTAAGTCGTTTCTTGATTAGTTTATAACTCTATCATTTTTATGTCGCATCAAAATATTATGACTAGAAAGTCCTAAACATCAGCAAACTTTTTTAGTAGCGCCCTCTAGTGACGGGTTTCAAGAACTTTTCTTCGGACGTAAGCATACGGTTTTCTCGATGCAAATTTAGAATGTTTTCATAATCGAGAGTGTTGTAATCGTATCATCAAACATGATTCTGAAAGTTAATTTGCTATCTCTGCATAACTTCTGATAGAAGGGACTCAGAATCTTGAAGCAACAGACAGTCTATTCAGCTTGTCTCCGTTCATCATACTTCCAAAAAGGATTCTGCTGCCCTTGTTTTCCATTCCATTTACCAATCTTTCCGATTGCGAAAGCAAATCTGGGAGCAGAAAAAAAAATGTGCCAATGTTGCAAAAACGGATGCTTCCACAAAGTGTAGCAGCGTTTGGTTGAGCGATTAGGACAGAACATAAAAATCAATGTACCCTTTCTCGCCTGGCTCGGGAAGGAAGCGCATGAAGCTGGCTGATAGGCAACCAGAAGATCCTGGTTGGAGTGAAGTCAACGGTCCGTGAAAAATGCATGCTCTCGTTGTGTGCCATGTTGACCGACCAGATTCGTCGAGAATCCGCAATATTCAGTGAAATTTGATCCTCCAAGCTCGGGTGCTTTTTTTTTCTTCGCCCCATCTTGTTTATGCCGTGTTTTGCACGTCGACCCTTTCCACATGTGGGCAATCTTCCACGAATGGTCGGAAAGGATCGGGTTTTCCGGGTTTCTTTGAATAACTTCAGCACCACACGTACTCGTTGAAGGAGCGAGCTCACGGGCCGGGGGAACACATTATTCACACTCAATCAAATTAATATCACTTGCAGAGAGCAGAGAGGCGGTTGGTTGTTCCGAAAAACGGCATCCCGGGTGTCCGGCGAAAGGAAAACATTTTCACGCCTCAATACCTTCGACCGGTGTACGGTTACAGGAGCGCACCAGAGTCCAGAAAAGTGAAACATACTACTCTGCTGGTACACGGGTTGCGTACAGTGATGGCTCCGGGCGGTGTGGAATTTTTCGTCGCGACATTAATAGATTGCGCGAGCAAAATTTCGGCGAAGACACGGCGTCGGGCGTAACTGGGTCAACAATGTTATGCATCTTGCGATCGATGCTTTGCAATGATTTTTTTGTTCGTTTCTTTCCCTCGCCGATATTGTTTCGCTCGGGTTTAAAGCGTTGAAATTGTTGCGATTGTTGAAACCCATCGAAAAGGAGGTTGAAAGCCGAGTCGCTTCAAGCACCGATGATGATGGCGTCAATGGGTTGAATAATTGTTATTTCAAATCCCCAATGTCAACCGTCTCAGCCCATCGTGGCCGTCGATGGTAATAGAGACCTTTCAAATTCTTCAACTTTTGCCTCGAGGGCGCTTCAAGCGCGCCCGACATTGACGATTGCAGTGTGCTCGTTTGATTGGCTATTTGGGGGGGAACGCAGCACAGCGTTATCAAAATAATTCACCGTAGCTAATTTTAGCTAAACGTGGCTGAACTGTTTTTCTTGTTGCTGCTCATCCTTGACCACTCGTTCACGACGACACTCTAGTCACGCTTGTCAATCCCGATTCGAAGGACTCTAAGGGCAAAAGCGGCTCGATGTGCTAAACATTGTGTCAATATGTTTTACTCTTGGTACATTTCTTGCCCGCAACAAACAGAAGTTTTATCGTGTTCGTCCATCGGAAGGAAAAGTCATAAAATCCAGCTTTACGAGATGCTCCGTAGGAAAAGTGCACATTCTGGCGTAGATCGTTTCAAGATGGCCACAAGAACAGAAACTGCACAGGCTAATACATTTTCCCTCCCCGTCATTAACCAGTTCGAGTGGAAAATTCGCCCATTCCTACGGACGGATTGATCTTCACCGTGTGGATCACACCGAACCGATGATTTGTGGCCCATTTTCCCCCGCCCCGAGAGAGCGTCGCTAATGAGAGAGCCGGCAGTAAATTATGGTTCGTCTTGTCACGGGCAAGCTAAATAAAATCAGTTTCTAATGTTCTCCGTTCTGTTCTGTACGTTTATGAGCCCGCCGCCACCACGAACCTCGTTCAATTATTTGCAAAACAAATTAGCTTTGTCTGTTGCCTCATGCACGCTGGCTGGTTGGAGAGAAAGTGGCGTTTGTGCAGCCAACCATCGCATATCGTACGTAGGAGGATTGTTTTCGCATTGTGTGGTGTGCTGCTGGGCAAATTAATACAATTTATTCTGAGTGATGGCAATTTGCATGAATTGTGCCGATAAAGCAGCATATTTATGGGTTTCGCTTTCCCGGAATGCATTGCTGGGAGTTGTTTTCGATAACAAAGATCGAATCGGTGATGAATAACTGATGTTGCTAGATGATGCAGGAATTTACTAGAATTTTAGGACATCTAAATCCGCAAAAAACTATCGTAAGGTCTCGGGAACTCCAGGTCCAGGGATGATAAAATTTATACTTAATTAGACAACCAATCAAATCCACGACAATCGCTTAATTTTCTTGCGAAAATTTCAATCGAAAACTTCACCCATTAGCATAAATCTTAACCGAACCCTTCTGAAAGATCGCTCTGGCCTGTCGCACCACGAAGAACATCCGAGCTGCTTAATTCGTGCCGTGTCCCGTTTGGCTGCACCAACTATTCTTTCCTCCAAACTAGACGACCTCGAATGGATGGTAAAAAGGCTTTTAAAATTCCTTACATTAATTGTGTAAAAATAACTCAATTTCCATGTGCTCCGTCGTGCCACCGTCACCGTCCATATGCTACTCGTAAAGCGCAAAACAGCGCAACGGGGAAAGCAAATTCCCTCCTCTAAATCAGTCCACCGAGCGCTCTCGGGGATGGAAATTTACGCCAAATCGTATGTATTTCTTCCCGAAACTCGCGTTCTGTGCACTCTGGTCTGCAGATTAAACACGCGAAGAGTGAAAAAAAGCGGCATCCAAGCGGCTTCTGTTCGTTCTGAAACGGCTTAATTGATTTCAGAATAAATTGACTCTCGGAAGACGAAAGCCAGCATCTATCTCTGCCGCTCGGAGCACCAGAAGTTGTTGGTCCGACCTCTTCTAGAGCGCGCGCGACCTCTTGCTGCAAAACTGTTTTGTTTCTATTTTCCGATTCATTGTCTATTCCATTTTAATCTCAATGCAAATCGTGCCCCCGCTCATTCCTTTTATGTGTTCTCTAAAGAGGCCGGCTGGCGGAGGGTGGAGGAAGGTGAGTTGAGAGGGAAGCAACATGTGTACATATGTGTGTTTGAGGAAAAACATGTTGAGCCCGCGAGTTTGGCATAAAATTATACTTGTCCTCCGCATCCACACCGAATGCCGGGTTTGATTAGCGTAATGGGTGTTGTTATGGGTTGCTTCTTTGGACTGCTGCTGCTGCTGCTTAACATCTGGAGTTGTTTCTTTTTCACACAGACCAAAAGCACATACAGCCTGTCGAACACGGTTTGTTGTGGTCGAAAGCAACTGTCTTCTGGTGATCGTCCCATCTCGTTACTGCTGGATCAAAACAGTGTGAGTCACAACGGTTCGCTCTTCACGGCATTCAAAATTGGTGGGAAAAAAGTGTCTTTGCAGTATGCAAAAGGAAGGAAAAGGAGTTCCCTTTTCTTCCTCTGACAGCACTGGTGTCTTTCACTCACCGTTTGACTGTTTTGCGTCATGCTCAGGCAACATTAGGAACCCTCGGTACAAATGATTTGAACACCTCAAAACCGCAGATCGTGAGTATCGATTTCACACTCGACGGGTACCATAAGGCAATGGGACAAAAAATAACTACAAACTATCCAGCTCGCCGATCGTGAGCAAGGTGTCGATCGCATATTAAAACTTACAGTCGAAGAATGGTTCAAAAAAATAACCGCGACACCCATCACATCCCACCCCGATCGTTGATGATGATGGTTAAGTGATCGCGATTTGCACACATCGCTCGGTGGTTTTCTCGGGGGGGACAACAATAATAACTGGTGGTATCGCCATTGAGAAAAAAATGCACCCTTTTGCTTATTGAATGAATTCTTCCACCGATTGGCGGACGGAAACGTTGAAGCGTTGAAGAATCAAAATCAATTTGCCTAATCATTGAGGCGCGGGCACACGGTAAAGGAATTACGGTTCGGCAAAAAGCGTTTCGTTGGCCGTCTGCTAGCTGGGCCAGCTGCCTGTGTGTTCTGTTCCGTATCGAAATACCTACTCGGGTTTGTTCGTGAGCGGGTTTGGATTGCCATTTTAAGTGTGACGAGAACAAAAGGGCTTTTAACATTCCTTAAAACTTGGAGTGCGAGTTTAAGGCGAGTTTAAGGTGATCGGGTTTTTCAAAGGATTGCCTTCAAGAAAAAAAATGTTTCAGTAACGAATCAATGTATAATACTCAAAGTGAGTGTTTTTGTAGTACAACTGCGGGAAAAAATAATAAAATTTATCTTAAAAATGTTTTCCAAATTCAAATGAATTGTAATCAATCACTGATGAACCGGATATGGCTTACATCTCTCATCCGAATCAATGAGGGAAAGCAAAACGCATCAATGGCCCCGTGTGTTTCATTAGCACTAATTTCCATTTTCCAACCAAATGAACCGTACTCACATACACATCTGCACACTGGCACTCAGTGTATAGATGGAGGGTGATTTACTCTGGTTGTGTCAATTTTTTTAAGCATAAGCCGTCGTTTTGTACATTACGAGGATTTTAATTATTATTTTTACACTTCATTACGGAATGTGGAATAAGCTTATCGCTGACCAAAGGGATGCAAAATTATTTAGCTGGAAAATTGTTTATCTCACACCTTTTTGTTGAATGTTTTCCTAGCAGGAATTTGCTTTCGTGTTTCTATTTTAACAAAATATGCTCTTCCGATTCTAAATTTAACACAGGTTGGGCTTATTGGATTGAAATATTTCACTGGAATTATTACTGTCAAAAATTATGCCTCCAGAACTAATCGGTTATATATGTTCTTAACTTAAACAACTATTTTTAAAACATAATTAAACCCTTCCTTTCATTGTAGATTTGGTTCAATTTCGAAATCTTCTATATATTTTTATTTTTCAAATTTAGATATTGCCCTGCATTGCATACGCCTATTGTCTACGATTATCGCCAAACGGGCACGATCTCACGTAGAATAAACTGTTGGAAATAGAAACCCAAGCTCCAAGTCACTATGAAAATTGCCCAAATCAATCTGGCGCATTTAGCCCATAATTACTTGGAACTGCTCGAAGGCTCAATCCACCCACTAGCTCACCGAATTGTGATCAATTGATGCCCACTTGCACGATTTTCTATTCTCTCCTCCTCCCGCTCCTGCTGCTGCTTGCATAAGTCCGTCAACCATCAATTTGTCACATTTTCACTGCCTGTCAATTATGTTTGCAATGACTTTTCATGGTGGTGTCGAGTACGGTAAAAAAGGCCCAACACCACCAGCAGAGAAAAAGGGAGCAGAACGGGTGGTTCGCTGGTGGAATGACAATGTCATTGTCGGCATGAGTTTGTTTAATTTCCAATACCTTCTGAGAGAGTGCAATAAAGGATGGCGCCGTCAATTTTTTTTTCGCATTTGCCAGGCCTGATGCAGCATTTTATTTGCGATTTGCTCCATTTTTTTTTTTTTTTTGAGCGTGTACGAGGGTACGATAATAACCACCCTCCCGGTGGAAGCGTTGCGAAACTGTAGCGACGTTTGTGAACGACGTCCGATCGGCAGGACGACTCTCTATCGGAAAGTCACGTTTTCATTTCCGCCATCCGCTACCGAACAGGGATGGGAAAAAGCGTCCAAAATAACGGAGTTCTGTGCAGCTTTGACAGTTAGAACAGGACCAGGAGCGAGTCTCCGATGGCGATCATCGGGTGCAATTGTCATCCGACCGGCCGAGCAAGCTGATTGACGCGGGCGATTGAGACTCATTTTGGGGTGTAGTGAAGTGCGAATGTTTCCCAGCCATTTCCCTCACGCAAAGCCACTTCCGGGCCTGGCCAAGTCCTGTGCGACCGACGGCGACCGTTGACGATGATTTGTCACAGTTGCATGAGTGCGTTTCGTCCGATTTTTGGAGAACGTTGGTCATTTCGTTATGGTTTGCCTTCGAATGTCTCCCTCCGCAGAAGGAACAGGATCAATCGGAACCGCCATCGTGGGAAGAACAATTGCCGGCGGAAATGTCACTGTTCGAAACTATTAGGCCTCGGTGGATCGATTAGTTTTACATTTGCAGAACTCGAGGGACAAAGTCGCTTGATTTAGCTTTGTCTGGTAAAATATTCAAAAACTATTCCTGATGGGGCTTTCTGAAATGTTTTTAAGGATTTTCCCATTTTCTAGCACATTTGCGTGGAATATTCCTTGCAATAATTTCCAGGTTCTCTAACTTTCGGAACTAAGTTATGTGGGGCTTCCAGCGAATCGATCCCATCACGCTCTAGTGGGTCAGATCTTTCTCTCCCAACTGTGTCGGCATATTAGTTTGCCCCCATCCGGATTCCAATTTAAGCTCGACCGGAACCGAAGGAATAATTCATTTTGCGCTGCTTTTATCGGCTTCTGCAAAATGACCTAAATTAAAGGCTCATCTTGAAACGAACCACAAACACACACGCACACTCTGACATTCGCCATTCAAATCTGTTCTATTATGGTTTATCTCTCCAGTTCGCTAGCCCTAGCCCCCAAAAAACCAAACCAACCAATTCGGTGTGGAATAATTGTACAGAAAAGCAGCGAAAGAAATTTTCATATCGCTTTAAACCGTGCATAATGCATCGGCCAGTTGTTACTCGCTTTTGCTGGGGCACAACTGCTCCGTCTTCGAGAGGAGAAGAAGACAAGAGGAACACAGCCAAATCAAATCGAAATTGGACTCGCAGCACTTTTACACCCTGGGTTTTGTTGGAACCTCCGTTAATAGAGTTATTTCGCACCTCCCTTGGACTTCCCATCCTCCATTTCTCCACGATTTCCGGAACAGCAGTGAAGAATGATCGTAATTTTTGTGGCTGTATGAGAGGTCTATGAAGTAAAGGAGACGTAAAGATTCTTCTATTTATGTACACGGGACTGCTCGAAGAAGATGATGATCATACAACAGGAGATCGCAGGGTAAGGAAAATAAAAGCCATCACCACCATTACGTTTGGGTTTGGTTGGGGCCCCGAAGAAAAGAGAACTTATCGTATCGTGGCGATGCTGCGTGGTTTGAATGGGCCAATGCTAAACGTTCCTCGTCGAAAGACACACACACACACTACTGGTCCGCTGCTGATGAAGGGCTCGATGATGCGAACAAATCTATCCTGAAAAGAACAATTTTCTTCGGACACTTGAATGGGGCAGCCAGTCAGTTGTACTTTATGCTTAGAGAACAAAAACAAAATAGGTACCGACCCACACACACACACACACATACGCACATGCTTGGGCGCGTGTAAATTCCTAGCGGAATCGAATCGAGAAAGAATCGGAAGAATGAAACACCAATTTTGAGGCTATTTCTGAGGCTCGTTCTCCTTTGGTGCTTGTTCCTGCAGCATCTATTTCTTGGAGCGTTCGAGAGGAACATCAGCTTTTTAAACGTAACGTAACGATTAAACGGGGGAAGAATAGAAGAGTTACAATGGCGACAAACGGATTAACAATTGAGCCAATTTGATTGAGGTTGATTTGTTGTGGACGCGTCATTTGGAAAGTATTTTCTCCAATGTCTCGGTTTTGATGGGACTCGTGGCGTGATTGAAAAGATGGAGCAAGACACTTGCAAGAATATGCTCTTTTTTGAACATCGTTCCATAAAATCATTACTTTAATAAATTAAGTGTCGCATAAAGCCTAATCTAATGAACACGTTGTCGCCGCAAAGCGTCCCAATATCCGATTAGGCTCCATTACGTAAACGTATCGATCTCCCGGCTATGAGACATGTCAATCTCTTGCTTGGGGTTGAATAACATTTCAATTAGTCACACTCTCTAACCGATAGCCACGACGCGCCATAACGGCGGACGCTCGGATCAGAAAACATATTTAAAAAGCGTCATAAAAATATGAAAGAGAGCCAACCTAAGGGAAAAAAAGCGAACGACGACCACAACACTTAGCGATATCAGGCCAGCCAACAATAAGAGCAAAACATTAATCCTCGAGACAGCACTCGAAAAATCTCCAGACAGATCAATTTACTTCCCTGTAGGATTTTTTTCCTTCACTTTTTCGGTTTGCGTCTCTCGTTCCCTTGTTGCGTCATGCGAGGGACCCAATCGAGTCGTCGGAACATTTTTGCGCGCGCTCGCGCCCATCTCACGACTCGCGCGTACATTATTGGCCACCTCGTCGGGCACGCGGTGGGCGGGTGTGCGAGACATGGAGTTTAGCATTAAAAGACGCCGCAAAAGACGCCGTGGCCATAGTTCAAGTGTCTTGCCTTTCGGGGTTTCACTCTTGTTTCATGTTGGCGTTTTTTTTATTTCTCCTCTCGTGAGTTCTGGTTTCAGGCCCAGCCGAAGCTCAGCGGCTTTTTGACTGATCGTTTCTTAATGTTGGCCACTTTGGCTAACTTAATATGCACCACCGTCGGTCATCTCCTTCCGTTCGTTCCTTCCTTCCTGCCGCGGGGACCACGTACCACGGGCGAGTTACATAAATCTGATAAATTGTTTAATTAAAAACCGTTTCGAATGGTGATTGATTTTGCCCGGGATTTTGTTTCTCTATTCCTTTCTGGCCAACGGGTTTTGCCGAGGCCCTTCAAGTGCGCCAGATGGTGCGAAGATGCGTCATTGAACAGCTTTTGTTTCGAGCCGGTCGAGAGAGGGTGATCGCTCGTGAAGGATGCGCGTCGGACAGTTACTTTTCCCCGATCGGCCGAAGCCATTTGGCAGGAATTTCCCTCGCGTTATACGCTAAGTGGTTGCAACACCTTATGGGTGCCTGAGGCGTTTTCTTGTGTACGTGTAGAAAGCGAAGAGTGTCTGGGATGAGCACTACATTGTCCATCAAGATACTGGCAGAATCGGGGTTGCTGTTGTTGGAGCACAGTGCACGATTTATGCAATCGACGCGCAGGGAAAGCGGCCAAAGTCTTTTCCCAGGGAATTCTGTGGGAGAACGAACGGATGAGAGGAAAATGGAAATTGATTTCTTGTGAGCAAGTGGCGATAAATTTATAACCAAATTTTCCTTCCACTTGAACCCATGATTCAGATAAAATTTATTTTTTAATGCACTGGAAGTCTCGGTGAGCTCCAAGGCGCTTCAAGCGTTGTGGCCGTTTTTTCCGAAAGCGATTATAATTCTTTGACCCAATTAATTAAGATTCCAAGTAGCTTTCAACCAACTTCAACAATCTGCAATTCATACCCATGTTGGCATTAAACGGTGTACATAAGTGCGGGAACTCCTCTAAACAGAAGAAATCAATCGGTTCCTCCCAAGTCGCGGTCTCTTCCCGATTGAACAACCTTTAGTGCCTGTCCACCTTCTCCCTCAGTCCCATCCAACAGGCATGTTTCTTTAAATGTCTTTGCATATCTAATGAGAAACCAGGCGGCGATTTTCAACTCACCAAAGTTCACCGGTCCATGTACCGAACAATCCACATAAAGTCACCGCATGCCTGCGCGAGATCGATCGGCATCGATGCAGGAATCGGCGCTTTTTCTCTTTACTTGCACAATAATTATTCACGTTTGCCGAGGTTCGTTTCGAGGCAAATGTTTTGTACCATTCGCCTGTCAAAATGCACGCTTGAAGCTGCGCAACCGGACTGACTCCTGAACGGGGCGTCACTGACAGCAGCAAGTAAGTAAGCAGACGAACTAATTTGCCCCATCCGCGCACACAGCAGCAGCACGGTCGACGACGCACTTTCGTATTAAAATGTTGCTGAGCCTGCGGAGCTACTGCTGAGTGCGGATAGTTTGCGAGCGTTTCTTGTGGAGTCGGTAATAAGGAATCCATTTAAATACCTATTAATTCTGCCCCATCAAGCCGTGCACGAAGCAGTACCCATCGCAGGTAGCTGTCGACGTGACTTTCCCAGCCGAGACTCCTCCCTGGAGACTCCTGTGTCGAGGGTGGACAGTTCGCTTTCGGCCGGAGCGAAGATATCCCTCTTTTAACCGTTCCTGCACAAAAGAGGAGCTGTTTGTCTATTTTAGAATAAATTAATTGCAATTCACCTGTCGCACTCCGGCTGCGACTCATTCATCGCGGGCCCTTTACCGTTCCATTGCTTGTGCTGTCGTTTTTTTGTGCATTGGCTGCGCCATCATCATCGTCGATGAGCATCGTATCGCCCGCACGGATACAACGCTGAGGATTTTGCACTAATTTTTGCGTTTACTCTTTGTGCGCCCTGCGTAGCTGCGTGGATGCGTCATTTGCGTACGAAGCAGTCGGATGTCCTTCGTAAATAGATTTACATTTATTATCCAGATCAATTGAATAACGCTCCCCCGCAGAACCGCTCGCCGGGATGGGGCTTAGAGGCGAATGTGTTGTGTCGTCTCGCAATGCCGTTTTGCATGGAGCGAAGCATAAAATTGATTCCCAGACCCATTCATGTTCGTAACTTTAATCTCCACGGCATGTTGTTTTTATTTCTCCCATCGTGCGGAGGGCTGCATGCGCTTTTGTGGGAATGTTCTACATTTGTCTTGTGCTTCCGGATCGAAATTTCATCGTTTCGTTAGGTCCACAGGTTTGGAGTTGTGGGTTTTTGTAGCGACACTCATTCATTATTTCATCCATACGGGTTGTTTGGGTTAGCGCTGCCTGTGAATAGATGGATTTGCGCTAATAAATACAAGCCTGTTTTTGTAAGCATCCAAAATTGGGAAACGGTTTGGGTGAAAGGAATTCCTACGAGTTCATGAAGCGGCAGGATAGGAGTTGCGTTGAGTTTTATGACGCATCCTTTTGAAGGAAGGGTTCTAGAAATCGAGGTATTTTAATTGGTTGTTTAACGATAGAATACAAAAACAAATGAACTCACAAACTTTCTTCTCCATAGGCAGAGAAGCAGCAAAAAGGAGGTCACGATCATCGAGTGATCTTGAATCACCGTTCGTCTATTATCAGTCCCAGCGGCATGACCTTTGCTGAATTTAAACAAAGTATGAAGTGAACTATAGAACATAGGTGCCCTAAGATTAACTGAGAAGTCAGAAATAAAATTTTAGTTATAAAATTTAAATCAAATATAATGCTTTTTGAAACCATTTATGGGTTAACTCTAAAGGCATGTAATAACCTCCAACTAAAATTGACATTTTTTTACCATCAAGAAGCTTCTCTAACCCATTATGCGATCAGCATAAAAAATTACATTCACACACGTGAAACACATATGAGTTCTTATCACTTACCCCAGATTGGTAGAATTTTGCGTGCCGGCTTGGCTTGCTCATCGTATTCTGAGCCACTCGCACCTCAGTTATTGTTCTACTTCACTACCAAAATGTTCTACTCGGTACAGTTTACTATCGTTATTCTCACTCTTGCTCAGCAAATCTTCTCTTTAGGTTTGGTATTGGCTTTTGGGAACTTTATACCAACTCGTCGATTAACCAACACTTTGGTGTGTAATTTTAGAAACGGAAGTCTCACCCGGTACGATCTGTCGCGTAGAGGGTAGCGTCGGCCGCTGTGTACACTTTAGAAATGATCCGAAATATCTCACGCTACTATTGAAGAGTACGAGGACAGAGGTGGATGACTCATACCTTCTGAAGCATGTCTGCGATCGTCGGAAGGGTTTGACCTGTCGAACGGGATCGGTGAACGATGACGAGTGTGGGGTGCAGATGGAAAATCGAATAGTTGGTGGGCTGCGGACATCTATCGATCAGTATCCATGGATGGCACTGCTTCAATACTTCAACCAACGACGAGGAACGAAACGGTTCGCCTGTGGTGGAGTGCTTCTCAATCGAAGATTTGTCCTCTCGGCGGCTCACTGTTTCGTCAGACTTCCTGCTGGAATTGAGCTGTGAGTCTATTTGATACAGCTGTTTGGAATTGGGATTCAACTAACAGATTCTTTATCTTTTAGACACAAGGTTCGTCTTGGAGAATGGGACACCGAGTCCGACATCGATTGTGAAGATTTGGATGATGAACTTTCCTGTGCAGCTCCGGTGCAGGACTTTGATTACAAGAAGCTTATCATCCACGAGGGTTACAATGGCAATCATGCCGATCGGGCCAATGATATTGCGTTGATCGAACTGGACGGAACGGCTGTGTATAATGAATTCGTGAAGCCAATCTGTCTACCCGAACCTGGCACACCGAACAAGGAGAAGCTTTACTTTGGCAACATGTGGGCTGCTGGATGGGGTCGAACGGAAACAGGTAGTCCTTTAAACTACCCTTTTCAAGGAACAATAATTACAACGCCTTTCTGATGTTCTTTTAGCTTCCGGAAGTCGATTCAAACTGTATGTCCCGCTCGATCAGTTCGATCTGCAGACCTGCAACGAAACGTACCAAAGGCGAGTGAAAGTCCCGCTTACGGAAACGCAATTCTGTGCCCTGGGAACTCCCGGCAAGGATACGTGCAACGGAGACTCTGGCGGACCGCTTATGAAAACTATCCAAACCCTACACTACGTCGTGGGCATTGTTAGCTTTGGGCCTCAAAAGTGTGGTAGCGGCATACCGGCCGTCTATACTCGGGTGGATAAGTTCTACGACTGGATCGTTAGTCATATGGTGGAGTTTGAAAGTTAAGGTATATTCGTTTACGCTAAACCACATTAAACCTGTTGTCATGGGTAATGCTGAAAAGCGGTTTAAAATTAGCCTCCTTCAGATCCGAAATTCCTTTCGGAATCCCTTTCGTAAGTGGATTAGCAACACAACAAGCTGTCGCGAAAAGTTCGGTTAGCGCGCTCGTGGGGCCACATGTCGATGGAAAACATCAAAGAGTCCCCACAAGGCTGTTTGATTTCTGGCAAATCTCATCACCCCCATTCCCGCTGGATGTGGTGGCTCGGATTCAGATTTGGAATCGCGACACGCGACACTCAAATTGCGTCGGAAATGAGCTTTGATTGAATCTTCTTATGCCATGTTCCGAGCTGCGTAGGAAGAAGGTGACGATTTTTCCTCCATGTAGGAGTCACAGATAAAGGTAAAATTGGTTTTCCTGCATCACTGGTGTGAGAGTCTTTCAAGTTGTTGTTTTTACACCTGGGAAATCGAGCATCGACTTTTCTTCGGCACATGTGGTTGTTTGGGCACCAGGAAACAAAGAATGAAAGTGAATTTTCAAGCCAACAGAGCTCGATCAGATGGGCTGCCATTTCCTCTATCACTGTATTGAACTTGACGCAAAACAAGGTGGCCCTCGCGTGTGCGGTAAAGCTGTGGCTTTGTGGGTTTAGTGTTAAATTTCCCCAAGGACACAGATAGGACCAACCGATTTCGTTCGCCATCCTGATCTGATCAATTCTAAACGTATGAAGATTTTTGTTTGGTGCGTGGCCACATCGAGGTGCGAAAACCAAAAAAAATGCTCTCCGCCCTCTTTTTCTTAGCAGGACTCATGAGATACTGTGATTGTAGTACAGCTTCACACATATCGGAGGGAAAAAACGAAGAATTCGGATCCCACGGGAAATCGCTGTGCCCATCGATTTCATTTTCCGGTGGGCGTGTGACGAATCAAAATTTGTCCACCCTTACGACCGTCGTCAGCCCACCGCTGGACGCATAATTTACGAACGATTCCTTCCGTGGTCACCATTGTCGTGGGTCATCGATAATTTGCCACCAACAATTTCCTGTGCCGAGTGCGAAGAAGAAGTTCGGTAAAAATGATTCCAAGGGAGAGAACATCAAGGACGGCGCCAGACGGCGTCATGTTCGCGGGCTGCTTTTGACACGGAGGAATGCGGAGTGGTATTCGGGATCTCGAATCCAGACACGCACTTGATGCTCACGTACCCTTGCGCACGTGTGTGCATCATCCCCCGAAGGGAAATGGTGCACGTGCTATTGTCGGCGAATCCCTTCGGGGGTACGCGACGCTTTTCGATTGTCCTAAGTGGACCGATAGTGTTCGCTCGCTCTCCTGCCAAGGCTTATTGCACTTGACAGTTGGTGGATTACGGTCTTTTATGCGATATTAATTCGATCAAACAAGATGGCAGCGGACCAAGGACATTCCGTACCGGATTTGATTTATTCTCATATTTCACGATGAACTATTCCTGTGTTCTTTCTGTTTTGTTCGCTTTTCTCCCTTCTTTGCGCTAAATCCTCTCGCTTCCTTTGTGGTGCAAATCGTAACGGAACGAAGTTCCCCCTTTTTCTGATATAATAAATGCATATGCGTGGCTTTAGGCGAGCAAATTGCATTTCTCTGTTACGCATAATGGCAGAGGGTAGACTCGACCGAACTGATTTTGTTGCGGTAGAACCGGGTGTCGTCTAACGTCTAATCCTGGTGCACGATTTTCAACTCTCGGTAAGTGGCAGTGTTGCGTGTTAAGGGCAGAATTACTGAGAGTGCCCAATGTACTAGGGGCGGTACGAGTGTACCGAAACAATCTTAAGATGCTACGGAGAGAAAGTAGCGATAGGTTGCGATGACTTTTTGGCATCCGAGAAGGGGAACATTCTCGGTGAGGTCAATAACCTTAAAAAGGATTTGTGATGGTCAATGAGGAAATTGTGAAGAATACCCTGAACGAAGAGTTCTTAGACTTTGGAGTTCCAACGACAACATTTCAAGGAGAAGTTCTTGGCGTTTTTGGTAGATTTTTTTCGATTGTACGTATTGGATCTAAATGCAGAAACACTATTAAGCGTGTCTAAATATCTCCGAAAGCCTCTATTAATTCACTTTGAAGGGTTACCTATTCTCACCTACCACTGCTGACATTAAATGCTCACGTTTAAGCGGAAATAAATTAAAATTCGAACCCTTTTACAATTCCTGTCAAAAAAAAAAAAAGACGACACGTAAAGAACCTCAATCATGTGTGCACCTTAATAAAAACTGTTTCCCATTATGCGACACAGCATCAACCACACACCCCATTAGCATCCATTATCGCTCCCGGGAAAGCGGAAAAATAAAAATTGATCGAACAGCGAACACACTCCGAAGGGAAAACGAGCCTCTCCCTCTTGATATCCGCAACCAGCAAGGCAGGCAAGGTAAAAAAAACTAAATAGAAAACATGGCCACGCCACACCAGGACAAAAGACTGCCGCGTGTGGTGTCCCTGCCCGCTTTGCCAAAACTGTCATTCATTATTAAAATAAATTACGCCTAAGCACATCCATATTAATAATCGCGCTTCCAGGCTGTCCTCCCCTGATCCTGGATTCTAGCTTCGAAACCCTAGTGTGCCTTTGTGGCTAATGTAGCCACCTCTATCCGGTTCAAACTAGCCCAGTGTTCCCTTCCTGTTCGATACAGCCCTAGAACAACCTCCTCTGGGTGAAGTGTCATCGGACAACCTTCTCGATATGCCGGGGGAATTATTAGCGTTTTGAACTCGCAATCCCTCTATCTTTACCCTCTAAATCGTCTCTAAGTAATACTCGTTTGACATCGACGATTCCCCCGTTGGGCTCAGCTGATTCAATACCGAGCCGTCCTGGGGCACCTGGTTCCCTCCGAGTGAAAAGGAAAAGAAAACTGCGTTCCGGGCTTCCTTCTGGTGGAGGTCCTGTCTTTAAAGAAAATTCCCGAAAACAAAATTAGGGAGAAAAAGTGACCAAGCGTGAATCTGGAATGCAATTTTAGTGTAAATAGTGCACGAATGATAAAACGCACATGTGCGTTCCTCGTTCGCTGACCCTTCCGTCCTCCTTCTTTCAGCCGCAGAATCCACAGTGTTGGAAGGGAAATATCCCTCGTGTAAATAAAAGTAAGGTAAAACTGCGTTTCCAGACCCGACAATGCTAGGGACAGAATTTTTATCACATTCTCCTTCGTTTCCCCGTTCGTCCGGGCGGATCTTCTGCACAGCATAAGCCTTACCACCGCATACAAATGATGATGGTGTGTGTGTTAAGGTTTCGTGTCTCCTGCAGAGGGGTGATAAATGTTTCATCCCGGCACAATAACAACCATGTACGACGGCTTGTCCGTGCGTCATTCGTGTAATAGAGGGATAACAGAATTTTCCTTTCCAGGGAAAACGGGAAGCTGCTGCAGCATAGAGAGGGGAAAAGGGAAAACAAGGATGGATGTAATGATTTTTCACAAAATTTTTATATTTTCGATAAATAGTTTTATTTCAGCCTCGGTCACAACGACCTTCTGATCGTAATCATGCTGTGTTAAAAGGTGTCAGCGTGACTTTACAAAGGAAGTTTAAGTCACAAATTACAATTTGACATTTAATTACCATTTAGCTAATTTAATTGCTTTATATTTACGTTTATAACGTTTATACTTTAAAGAACAGCTGCTCTCATAGCTATTTGACGGAATTTAAAAATATTTTCACTGCAGATCAAAATCTCGTCTTCTGTTTAACCTCTCATTTCTAAGTAAAGCAAACGTTTCTTCATCCCTCCAGGAAAACAACACCTACATCAAATTTCTGCTTTCTTCTCTCTGCACAAAGAGCCTCTCTCTCCTAACCTTACAGCACCACTCAGACAATTTTCCATGAAAATGCTTTTAAAATTGACATCAACCTGACATACATAATTGACGCACCGATTGTTTCCACCAGACCGATTGTGTACACAAACGTCAATCGGCTCGCTTTGCTCGAGCCGAAGGACATTTATAATTAAAATACCAGGAAAGGGCATTAAAGTGCGTGCGTGTGCCGCAGTTGGCACAACATCTTTGATTCGTACCATTCGACGTACAATTACGATAACAAATTTGTGCGAAAAACCATTTGCTGTGCTTAACCTTTTAATTTTCAACTTTCACAACAAAGGCGATTATCCTTGGAAGGATTAAATGCTGCTCGTGTTGTGCTGGAAGAGGTTTTTCTCGGGTTTTTTTTCCAATGAAAGTGTTTCGAATTTACTGCCACTGGAAAATTGGAAAGTCGTAAAATAGTGAAAGTGAACCTTTCTGTTTGGTTACTCTGCTTTTTCTCCGCTGCAAGTGCCCGGCGAGTTTCGAAAAGAATTTTCCAATTCGGAAGAGTTTACTTTGCACTCGGACTCGGTGCCGTGCGGGTCAAAACTTAACGAAAAAAGGGTCACTATTTGCAGGACGATGCGCATTTTACTGCTGATGAAAAGAAGCCGCCCACTTTCTTGGAGGTTTTCTTTACGATCACCATCCCGGGCCCAATATAACGATCAGATGGCGTGGTTTTTTTCTTCTTCTTTCTGCATCTCCAGAAGAGTCGAAGCACTTGAAGCCGTTTTTTGCTTCTCTTGAGACGGAGACGCTATCGAGACGATTGGAAAATTGGAAAAAGTCTAGTTTCGATAGTTTTCCCTTTCCAGCAGGAAAAGTTCGAATCGAAAATTGTTTTTTTGCTTCGAACTCTCCTTCTTCATAACAGCAAAAGGTCAATCCAGAAGTCTCCTACCACCTGAATTGATTCCAGCTCCAGCGTGGGTTGAAGTGGAAAGTTTGGGAAAACTTGTTTCGATGCATCTTTTCCTAGTGCATCTTCAGCGTTGTGTTACTCGAATGCCAATAAATGGCTTCATTTTGTACAGTTTTAATTTCGACCGGGTGGCAATCGGAGATGAGCTGGTAGATGTTTGGATGGGATGGCACAAATGGAACACCATTTTCCCTTATCGCTCTTATCTCTGCCCTGCGAAAGACTCTCGGCTGTGTCTCTAGATACACGAAGAAGGCCTGCAGCAACAGCGAGGACGCCGTATGCCGGCGTCACCGGCAGTATCTCCTAGAGGCATCGGCTCCAGCCCAACAAAAAAACAAACGACAAAACAAAAATCCTACACAACAACGACGAGCGCCGCGCGAGACACATTGGCGATATAATTTAAATGCAAACATGAACATGTGCATGAAGCTGACATTAAAGGGCTGTGTGAGCAGGCAGCAGTGTACGATCAAACGAGGGATTGGAATTTAAATGGATTTCTTTTTCGGTTGTGTTGTGCTCCGTGATTTCGCTTTCCGTGCTGGGGCCCGCGCAACCGAGTTGGCAGGCAGGCACACAGAGACAGCAGCCCCACACACGCGGGCTGCGCGATTATGTTGGAAAGGTTTTGCTTAAATGCACACTCGCCCAAGCGGCGGAACGGCAGCGAGAGAGATGCATATGCTGCAAGTATGCAAATGCCAAATCTTGTTATCGCACCAACGGTGGATGAAATAAGCCAGTCCAGAATAAGCACACCGAGGCTCCCATCGGCAATCGAACTTACCGATAGAAGACGGGCAGAGCACCACAAACACTCCCAGTGGGACTTTGGCGTTTGCTTCTTTAAATTCGCTTGAATGTCACTCGTTGGTATCGTTGAGAGGGAAAGGAGATTGTTTTTATCTTACCTTTTTTTTGCTGATTTCGGAGGCCCAATTCTCGGCAGCGGTTTCGGCGGAGCACTTATTCGAGGAAGTTAATCGCGAGTAGTATGCAAATGCAATTCTGAAGGTGCGCTTTTTGGGGCGTGTTGTGTGTGTGTTTGCATCGCATTACGATAGGGTGTGATTTAATGCGGCATATTGAAATCCGGCGTTTAACAGTTTTAAATTAACGCTTTACAATTTGCATTGGGAAAAATTCACTTGAGGAAATATTTGAGGTTGAATGTTTATTTAAAAGTTAACAAGAAATGGACAGAAAATCATGAGTTCCACTAGTTGCTTCTCTTACAGTCCAGAGTTCCGAGTTTAATCGAACAGTGACATATAACCTTTCCTTGCTGTGGGTGAGTTTCACACCCAATCAACATCTCGCTTCGGGATTTTCGTACGAGAATGCGCGCGGATTGTGTGCAATTCCAATTTCGCCCAGATAAGACAGCTCCATATTGCAATCCATTCCACAATTTCCGATGCCTGTCAAGATGGTCCGTTGCCAGTGGTCCGTTTGCCTTGTCTTCCTACTCCATCTGCTCTTCCACCATCATTCACATGAATTCAGCGGGGGGTTGCACAGAGTGTGGACTGTTGCTGGAAATTGGCGCACTCTCTCACTTCGGAAGTCATAATTTCTCACATATTCACGCATGCAGCCACGGCCAAAGGGGGTGTGTGAGTAAGTAGGTGCTGAAGTGTCCGTCTCGGTGTACGCTAAAATAAAACATCCTTCACCAGAATGGCGAAGAACGCATTTAGCGAGGCTCTCGGCGTTGCATGAGATGCACTTTCCGTCGATGCATGCCTTCTACCACACGGCGGCCACCACGTTATCACTCAACGTCACTGCACTGGCAGACGCTTTTCATCTGCAGTTTCCTCGCCAATCCTTCCCAACCACTCCTCACATTGCTCCCACCTTTGAAAACATCCCGTGGCGAGTTTCGTTTAATTTTATTTTTGTTTATTCCACTTTTATCATAATCCAGGATTTCAACGGTTCCTCTCTGTGGAAGGAAAACATGAGTCGCTACACGATGACGATGATGATGATGCATGGAGCTCACACACACAGAAAAAAACAACGCAATTTTTAATACGATTTGATGACGCGCGAGCGATTGCAGGAAGTGACACTGCGGATAGAGAAACCGATCACGTTCCGTCAGCAAGGCGGAAAAATGCAGCGCGCGATGATCTGTGACGTTGATGACCCCATGGTTTTCCGTTCTACCTCCGAAGGGGGGCGATGTATGGACCAACCCGGGATGGAGATGGTGGTAAACCATGTCCGTGTCACTCAATCGTACTCGTACTCGCGTTTTATCGCCACCCGGTGCATGAAATGGGGAGAAAATTAAACGTTTTCTGGCAAAGGTTTCTCTTCGAGCAGGAAAGGCGGGAAATGCGCCACCATATGATTATTTTCGATTACATCTGAGTTTCGTGTTTTTTTTTTTGCGATTGGCTTTATCCGGTCGAAGGATCGAAGGTGGATTATATGTGAGTGGATTAAGCAACCACACCAGCACCACGAGAAGGTCGCGTGATTATCGTTCTAGATCAGAAGATGATCTGGTTCGAGCAGGGAACGAGCAAACTAACGTGCTATAATAAGTAATAATTTGCTCCACTCGCGAAGTTGGATGTCTTGTTCATGGACGTTGAGTTTAAGGCTCAATCTTCCCTTGAGAACTTGTTTATGAGAGACAAAAAAATATAATCAGAACAATTTCCCAAAGAGAAAAACTTTCAAGATCATGTCAAACCACAGTTTCTACAGTTTTCTCCCTCCTAAACTTGATGTAGAAGCATATATCCTACTCAACCAACATTACTACCATTCACTCATCACACTGCTACTGTCTTTCTACCTAACTCTCATTTTCGAGCCAAATACCAATTTACAGTAAATTGTATCGTACATCTTTCTCACGCTATCCAAAATGTTGGCTCCATTCTTGCCAACCTCTAACCATCGAAGGACAAAACCATCAGCCTCATTTTCCCAATTTTCCATTAAATCACACCACAAACTAGATCATTTCGAAGGCGTTACTTGCAGCTCTGGTGTGATTTGAATCTTTCTCTCCTTTCATGGCTGTAGCCGAAATGTAGCGTCAGGAGCACTCCGGGCAGGTCCTTTGACGCCCTTTATAGTGTCCTTCTCCCTCGATCCCCAATCGCCCTGATCACATTCGATGTAGATTGATGAAGTTTTTGAGGTTAGTCTTGCAATCGCAGCTCCTGAGTGTGTGTGAACCTGTTGTGTAAGTTCCCACGCCTTCGACCACGTGACCACGGGCAGGTCGGTGCCATCAGCGTGTGCCGGTTCGCCAGAGGACTGGGAAGAAAATGGTTGGAAAATAAATTAACAATTATGCAAAAATAGTTCGCTAATCTAAGGCAGCATCGCTCGCTCCCGAGCATCGTCGCGGTAATCCTTTTCGCTTCGACCGCTGAGCATTCGGTGAGCATTCTAAGCAAATCTTATCGTCATTGTCATCAGCATAATCATCATTGCTGGCTCGGCATCGGCATACCACATCTTGTGTGTAGTTTGTAGCTTCATCTTGGCAACCTTACCTCGGACGAGTGACCTGAGTACACAGTCCTGTCCTCCCAGGACACGGAGAAGCATGGAGTGAGCGAACTAACGAAAAACGAAAAAAAAAACGTAAATTCAATTTAAATATTTGAATATTCATTCCTCAATCTCGGCGCGGCTACGCTTCGAGATAACACGGGCTGCGCTTCGGGAGGAAAAATTACCTTTCGCTCGCTGGTGGAATCACCTGGCAATCGAACCTCCGATAGCGAAGGAATTGAGTGTGAGAGTCCCAAGTAGTGCGCAAAGTGCAATCCTTGATGATTTTGTACGGTGGGAAAAATGATATACGGTTCATTATGTTATGTGGAGCAGTGGAGAAAAGGAAACTCGCTTGTGTGGAGTTTCATTTTACGAAGCGAAAAAATAGCAAAACAAGCAGGCTTACTTTACGTCATTTAATTTTAAGTTAAATCTCCAAAACATCCCGTTCTCACTTGGGGAGTATGCGCTTTTCTCTGCTTAATGATATGCACCATCATACTTCTAATGAACCTTTCGCCAACATTTCACACCCGCCTGTACTCATCGTCAAAGTGCACCCCCCTGAAGGGTTTCATAATTATTTCGCGAGAATTCATTAAACTCTAATCGCGAGATCAAACTGTTAGCGCGTACCTCACAAAATACCAGCCAGGTAAGGTGTACAATTTGGTTGCATTCCACTCCGCAGGTACAGCGCGTGCTGGTCGACTTAAGCACTTCCAGCAGTCAGCTAAGAGCCACAAAGAAAAAGTCCTAACCTGTTAGTTTTCTTTCGAGTTTCGGTTACGGTTAAGGGAAGTTTCATTGTTACGCTGCTATCGATTTCCCCAATCTATGAACGCGTCGAACGCGCGGACGTCCAAATTAAAATCCCACCAAGTGTGAGGCAGCAAATGCAGCAAAAGTGCAGAACTTGTTCGTCCCCATTTGGGAAATAAAGGAGCTTGTCGGTATAAAATGAACGTAAAACAACAAAAAGGTAGCGAAAAGACGACCTGCGAAGTGAGTTAATTGCCGTAAATTAACATTTAACACCGCACACCCCTCCAGAGTGCACCTGATGGACGAATGTTTATCGCAAATTTAAAGTTTTTGTGTTTTTTTCCTTCTTTTTTTGTAGGAACGAACCCCCAAAGGACAGCGATGGAACACCAACAAAAAACAGACCGAGGAATGGGAGCTAATGAGGTAATTGTTTAGTTATTCTTGCACAAACGAAATTCGCGAAATGCATCAACAGCAGGGGAGTTGTGTTGCATGTTTGTCTCGGCATATGGAGCAGGAAGGCCGGGAACGAACCTGAACCACGTCACGGTTAATCGTCCGGTGGACAGTTAATTACGACGATTCGCTCAAAATATCACAGCGCCGGAAGAACGCGTTGGGCGACCGGCCCGAAGACCGGATTGTGAAGAAAAATGGTACATAAATGTCAACAACGCTGCAATGAGCCGGTCTTGGCAGGAGGGCCTGTGCCTTTGTGCAGCTCTCGGATGCACTCCACCTTCACGGGATGATGCGGTTGTGGTAGCAACTTCCGGTCGATGTGTTTTTATGTTTCACTTGCCGGGAAGGTGCTGCTGGCTTAACGAGAAGGAGTTTGTTTGGGGGTGGGAAGCCACACCAGCTGTTTAATTAGAGCTAACGAGTGACAGCATGCTGTGCTTCCGGAGCAAACGATGAAGAACGTTATGAGCTGAGAAGCGATGGCTTGAGGGCAGAATCATGCCACCCAAGAGGGCAGAAGAGTTGCGCTGGAGATCTGAAATATTCATCTAGGAATTCTTGAATTTATGGGGATTCAATGTAAGATACATTTCTAGATCCCAAGAAATCCGAAAGATGTTCATGCTACGAATGTAATTACTTCCATCCATTCCTTCTTTCCTACAGTTTTGTCTATCAATAAATTACCTCGATCAATCGCATCAGACTGACAGATTGATCTTTTGTTCCTTACGAGTCCATCAAAGTCTTTTTTTGCTTGGTTGACAGTTGAAATATGAGTGAGACACTCATGCGGAGACTCGGACATCACACATTTGGGAATAAAATAATCAACATTCGCACATTTTTCGCACCCGAAGCCCTGTACGCCTTTTTGCTGGCCTCTAATTGAGCTTCATCGAAAAAGAACCGTATAAAAGCAATCATTTTCAGCATCCTCGTCTGCGTCCACTAACCGAACCCTTTCAAATCATTGCAACAAAGTGTGTCTTTTTGTGTGTTCGGAAAAGGATAAATGATGAGAACGCTGTCCGATGGCAGCGAAATACGGGAAGCTTTCGCATTATGGAAGCTGCCGAGGAGCTACACAACCCCCCTACGAACGATTACATTTTAATCGAAAAGCGCGAATAAGAGAACGGACGGTAAGAAGCCAGTGAGAATGATTCCTTTCCTTCTGTAGGGAGCTGTCCGACGGCTAGAACTTCACCGATCGCTGTTCAATACAACGCCGTGTTGTCCATTGTCCGTCGGGGGAGAACCCGTCGCTTTGAATTGAAACGCGTCGTCGTCCCCATCCGTACTACCGTGAGCCGGGACTGGGAATTAAAAGTCCCAACTCATCGCAATTCCCACTCTGCCATTGTACAAATCTTACAGCACCAGTGAAACCGAAAGCGTATCGGTAGAACCCCTTTTCTTCCCTGGTGGAGGATGGAGCACACAATGGTCAATTTAGCTGCCAACTGCTCATCGAGACGCGTGAGTCCCACGGCGAGAGATCCTGCTGCTGGCCTTTTACGTCCTCCCGAACGCTGCAAAGCACCGCCGGACCGACGGGGTATGATGGATAAAAAATGGAAACTTTGAAAGGAAAATTGCACTCTCATCAATAATCTCACGTATGTGCGATCGATTCTTGGAGCAACAGAAAAGGGAAGCCTCCCGGGGACTCTCGTCTCCAGCGCGCTGATGCAAACTCTCCAGGATGTCTTTTGACAGTTTTTCGACGTTCGCGATCCTGTTCTCTTCGCATATTCTGCCTCACCATATCAGGTGTGCTCTTACGTCAACCGGTCGGATTTCTTGGCCTTGGGGCTCGCCCGCAATTAAACGTTCCCCGAGAACAACCCGGGGAATCGAACCACAGCGCACCACCTGGAACCGGCACCACCAGCGAGAAGAGATTTTCAACTTTTCAAGTGCGTCCCCGGTGCGGCTGCTGTCACAAAACGGGCAAAATGAAATTAAAATTCCACAACCGTGACCGTGATGTGCGATTTAATGTCCACGAGGGCTCGCGCTGTCCCTAAGGGACGCAAGGTATCGCATCCTGGCCGACACCTTGGCAGCCCGAGCCAGCCCGAGTCCCGGGGAAAACATCTTAATCATATTACCGTTCGTGTATTTATTTTTTGTATTTTATTGTGATCATTTCCATTGCGAAATCGATCGGGCCAGGTACGTGGCTGGCTCGCAGGTCCCTCGTGCATGAGTGGTTGCCTCCGGCGAAGATGACGTGAAATTTTTATTCATTTCAATTAAGTGTAATTTTATCGTCAGATGGATGACAACGATGGTTGGTTAGGGGTCCGATTCGAGATCAAACAGCACAGCTTCCGCGGGTAATGGGTGCTTGGGTTTGGTCGGCTGAAAGCTGGTTGCTATTCTCGCGGGTGAGACGCGTGAGTTTTCATCAATTAGACTTCGCATACTATTCTTTATGAGCATGAAAGGAAAAGAATGAGAAGAGCTGGAATTTCTAGAGTTCTTCTTCATTGCAGTTTACAATCTCTTCAGGGGCGCTCTTGGCGTGCATTAGACGAGACATTTACTTCCTTATTTGTCTTCCTAAAAACATCTTTGAGACAATCAACACTAACCTTCGCCAACCCATCAAACACGCCAAAGAGCAAATGTTCTAGTTCTGTTAAACACACATCTCACACATCACATAACCCCCGAATCTTCTCAACCTAATCGTCTACATCGCCTTCAACGAAAACGACCTTCTCGTATTCCACCTGCTCCAGCAACCCGGTAAGGGTGCAATTAAAAATTTTCTCCCAAAAGCTGCGGCACACATCTTCCACGATCACATTCCTTCCTAGTTGCCTAAAAACGAGGCGCAAAACGCATACAGTACCCCATGCCCAGACAAACACACAAATCTTCTCGGTGCTCCTCCTTCAATCAGGTCCGAAAACAATCATTACGAAATTACCGCCGATTGTTTCATTTCCGAACCATTCCGATCGGCCACTGGCGGATTCTCGGCGAGCTATGGAAAGGGGCCAAAGTTACTTCAGCCCTCTCGGAGACGGAAAAGTGTGCCTAGGAACGGCGTACACCATAGTTTACACCATCTCCAGTTTTTTTTTTGCTGTGGGCTTCCATTGTGGGTTATACCCGACTGCCAAATCTCACCGAGTCATGCTCGGAAGCCAATTGTTGGGGTGCGTGAGTGTAAAAAGCTTTCTGAAGAGTGTGTAGGGCGTCTTCCGCCCAGTGGCAGGCCAGCCACGCTAGACACTCTGCGCCACAAGAAGAAGATTCTGGGCAGAAGGGGGCAACAAAACGATCAATAACGCAATCGTTCCATCTCTTTCCCTGCTTTTCGCCATCGCCACCATCATCATCATCATCTGCCTCCCGAGCATAATCATCGAAATTACCAATTTAATTTCCTCTATAGAGTTTTTGGCTATTACCTGTCATTATTATTGTTTCGTTCGCGCAACCCTTAACCGCCACCCGCTCCCCTGCCCCAACGACGCTGTTCTGTGCTCAGGGCTATCTCTTGGTTACTTTTGGACAGTTTCTTGAAGCTGCAGACAGCAACGCGGTTGATGAAGGCCCCCGAACCAGTGTCCAAAGATGGTATCGAACGATGGATACGCTGATGTGTCCCCCAGAGCGCGGGTTAGAAGCTGCTACCGATGATTGTGATGATGGTGATGATGATCATCATGGCTACCATAAGTGCACATCGGGCGTCTCAATTGTACTCAGTTCGCTTTCCGTTTGTTCTAGTGGCGAAGAAGCACAAGATTTGAACGTCCATCTGGTTGGAGTTGCCGCTAGGGGGGGAAACGGCTGCTTTCGCGAAGTGGCTTCTTTGCAGTCGAGTGGCATCACCCGGGCTGCGCAGAGTTCGAGATGAGAACCTCTCAGGGAAGCTTCTTACCTCCGCAAGGCGAAGGCCCGGCTGTGCGTAGGCAATCGATTTCCATTATTCTCCCCGACCCGCGAACCACCTGGAGCTGCTGTTGTTGGCCAGTTTCAACACCCATTTGAAGCAGGTTCTGCACCCAAGTACCTTACGGCATTAGTTCCCTTCTGGTGGTGTCGTGGGCACTGTTGGAGAGAAGAGGCACAATTTTGCTTCATCTATCTGTCTAATTTCTGGAACGTTTTTGCTGAGTATTCTGAGTGAGGTGCAGGTTTTTATTTGTGTGTCTGTGTGTAGCTAGAGACTTGTCTATTGAGACTAGTTCTATTATTTCTCTGGCCTAAGCCTCCAGGGGACTGGTTTGTTCCCTCTCACTTGAAGCACTCTATAAGTATAAGCTCGGTAGTGGGCTCGTTTGCAGCATAATTTGTGCTCAACACGGAAAATCCTTCGCCAACTTCAACCAGCGATTGCCTAAGACAGGTTGTTGCCTACTACACCAGTTCCTCGGCTAGGCGGCAGGCGATAATAACGCACCCGTCAACGCAAAAATGACCTCCCATTCTAACATCTTCGGGCTGGTGGAGGTACTTCCAAGATAAATGACTACCCTTATTAAGCTACAAAACAGGGTCCATTCTTTGCCGCAAAGTAAGTCATCAGCACTCGGGAGTGGTAGCGGTGTTTTGATTATCCTCTGGAGTGGTTGTGGCCTTCGCAGATCTGAAGCTCGTTCAAGAATGGTAGTGAGGCAATTTTTAATGAAAAATTGCGATCGACATTGAATTTAAGAAATTATACGAAATTAGGAAGTAAATCACACCAGCTCCAAAAGGAGCCATTTTCAATCAGTCGAAGGTAATTCACTTTTAATCATAGAAAATCGTTCAAAGTGTTGCAAAACCCGGCCAGTGTATCAGAGCGGTGTTAACGAAGTTGTTACAGCGCTAGTATCTTGTTAGTGAGTGGAATAGACTGAACTTGTTCTGGTTGTAGTTGATTAATTTTACATTAATTAGATGTTTTGTAAGCGAGCATGGTTTCCTCGTCAATTTATTCACCTCCTTCGCACGCGCATTTCTTTGTGTTTCAGCAGAAGTTCGTCAAGCAAATCACCATTTTGATGTCTTGTTCCTGTTACTTTGCAAATTTGAATGTACCGGAAGTTTAACATCAAAAGTCACAAGGCGGCAAATGAATTCTTTCCTGCATGATGAATTACTTTCACTCGCCCTTCTCTTCACTAGGACGAAGCAAAACTTCCTCCTATCAAAAGCCATAAAAACCCCGTTCCTATGTCCGTCGGCTCCCGTAAAGAAATGTCAACCAGCAACATTCCGTCTGGTGAGCTCTCGCACGAAGAATTCGGTGTTCGCAGAAACATTCCGTTATTAAATATTTTACAACGCCCATACGTCAGTTCGTTTAATCAGTCGCGGGTGTCCGGGGGACAGAAACAGATGCCCTGAAGAGCATGAGCAGCGCAAACGTAGACTATGGCTGTACTACGACTGTACTCGAAAGGAATATGAAAATGTGTGTCTGCCATTTGCAGAGCGCGTTTTGATTGTCTTTTTTCGGGTGGCGCGGAAAATTGCCAAACACCAGACACAAGACAACGCTCGTGCTTGATAAAATGTGGATGGATGCATTGCGTACACGGTGACATTTTATCGGGCGGACTTTTCTTCGGTGGAAGCCCACAGGATCCATCCCAGGCCGCATTGGCCTCCAAGTAACGTGCGAAAAGTTCATTCAAAGTGTCGCGTTTTGTGGTTTATTTGCAGATTTGTTAGAGTTTTTTGTGTGTTAGTGGGGTTTTTGCTCGGCAACAAAGAGAAGCCTAACGTTGATTCTGCTGCAGCACATCACATAAAGCACCCGGGAGCACTGGAGCGACGTATGTTTTTCACACTGGTGTGTAATAAACTTTCCACGCGAGGAGGTGATTTTCCTTTGTGTCGAGCAAAACGACCCCGGACGGTGCGTAACACATCATTTTGTAGGTTAGAATTCGCAATCTAGTTCTTTGAAAGAACACTAAGTGGTGTTTGGTGTGAAAATTAGGCTGAATTTAATGATACTTTTTGTTCAAGAGCTACGCATGCTTTTAGATTAACCCAACACATCGTCACGTAGTGAATCATCTACTTCGTTTCAGTCTCAACCGGCGCAACAATCGCTTTACAGGCTTTGGGTGCCGTTCACTTATCCTGACCTTTAAGAAGGATTCATTGACGATAATTACAGCTGCATCTGTCAAAACAGGTGTTTGGACAATGGAGAAAGTCATCCTTGCGTAAATCAGTAGTTAATAGTAGCCTCTCTTTAGCTAAGTTGAAGCGAGCATAGGCAAGCCTAGGTCTCTCTAGCGTTTGCCGTCCATGTGCACCTATTGCTCACTGTCATTTTAAGTATCTTATGCAATAAGTGCTTTGTCGTCTTCAAGATTTGCATAGTGGATAATACACAAAACATCAACTAATGTACAAATATTAGAACCTACTACTCTCATGAAAGTCAACCATTTCCCAAAGTATCCCATTCGCTATGGGAAAATAATCACCAGCTATCGCATTTTGTTCGATTTATGAGCAGTAAAACAACGATTAAACATAAAAAACAGAGCCCCGATAATGAAAACAATCCCACTCTCCGCCAAGCTCTTGAGGGGCCGTTAGTCAAAGGGCCCCTGATGAACTATTTCCCAACATAAATGCCCTTTAACAAGCCTCAGCAAACATCAAGCGACCGTGTGAAAGTGAAATCGAATACCAACCAAAACCAACACAACTGGGAACGCGTTTTTGGGGGGACGCGTTTGGGTTGGTTGCCCGTAGTCAAGTGGCCGAAATTTTGCTGTTTGTTTCGGTTGTTTCGAGTGGCGAAATATCACAATTGAATCACAATTACGGCAATTAACCTCGTTTTCCGGCAGTTTGGCTTTTTGTTTTCCATTTTCCTCCGGCTAGCGTTCGCCCCCGTTGGCACGGCATCGGGCGGTTCCAATCGATCAGTTGGCACCAGTGCTGCCAGTCTCCCTCCGGGAAGAACAATGCTCATTTGTACGTCGATGGAACATGTGTAAAAGAGCAGCCCACTCGAAGCACGGGACGACAACGACGGACCACTTGACGCATTTTCCACTCGACTTGCCGCAACACCCGCAGTCGGGGTAGTGTCGAGGAGTCGTTCTGGAAAAAGGCTCCCAGAAGATAGAGGTCTCCCATCTCGGCTGTGGCGACACACATCAGCATCGGAACAGCACTTTTCCCTTTCCCAAACGACAATCACCGACACACACACACACTCACATCGATCGAGAACTAGCCGGATACTGGTGTTGTAGCACATGATTGGAGACCATTGTTTCCGGTGCCAATGAGTGACGTGTCTCTTGTGTTGGAAAATGGAGGGAAGAAAAACAAAAAACACGGAACCAAATGTTGGCAAAAATTCACGCAATCGACCGTGAAAACTGTCGTTATCGGTTCAACGGGAACGCAAGCAAAGAGAGGGAAAAAAAGTCCACACAAGTGTTCTTGAGAGCGTGGGTGCTTTGTGACGGGTAAGGATCGTGCTGGCAGTAGGTTCCGTTATGCTCATTTCCTTCACATAAACGACCCTTCAAAAAGGTCATTTACATGTGATAAGCGCTGTGTGAGATTGTGGAAAAATCGATCCGAATCAACAGGAGGACCTGTTGGTATTGGCGAAGAGGAAAGCTAGTACTAGAGGAACACTTATTCGGCGCAAGGAAAATGGGAAATATTGAGCAAACGTCTAATGGAAATGATTGGTTGGCTAATGGAAAACCAACAACGGAGTTAGAGAAAAGCAACTAAAAAGAACCTCAATGTATTCATTTTGCATAACTTTAAGCGTTTACAAAAGAAGAGTTGATTTTTGTTTGTTACCCTACCAAATGGAGAAGAAAGCTCCAAAATCCTGGCAATATTCACTTTAGAAGTTGTATCCCATGCTACAAAGCACACCTCATTGATCAAGTCATCATGCTACTCTTAACGCTCCTCGGTAACAATGCCATTGGGAAGCATCCCCAAAAACTCCCTTCAAATCCCTTCTTCCTCTCCTCTCTTCTTCCCTCTTCTTCGCACCACCATTCATCCACTTGCCGCAGCTGTCCAATTAAATGTGACCAACGAAAACGACGACGGCGACGGCTCGGGGACCGGAAACCTTCCCCAAGATTCACCCCATATTTAACCGGCGATGAATCGGGCTCGTCCACCTGTCCGAACAATCCTTCCGGAGAAGGTTCGTTCCTAGAATAAAATAATAATACGGTATCCCCCAGGTTTTGTGGACGGCAATGTGAAGATCATGGAAATTAATATTATTCCAGTGTCGATTGTGTTTTCGTTCGATTTCCGAGCTTGTTAACAAAACGACCGACTCCGTTATTGGTAGGGAAATTTGAGAGCACAAAAATGGCTCTTCCAAACAAGCAAAGCTGGCTGTAGCCGCTCTTTCCCCCCTTTTCGACTGAGTTGGTGGTCCCGAGCTCAATGTGAATATCGGGATCGATTTCAACTCTATCGCACGGGAAGGAAAGATTAATTCACGTGCCAATTCCCTGCTGTTGCTCGATTCAAACTGCAGTGCTCTGCCAACCAGAAGTGACTCGCTAAGCTCGCTTGTTTTGTTGTTGGTCCTTAATCCTTGCGTGTTTCGATGGGCAAAGGACGCAATTCTACACACGATCATCAGCAGCAGCTCTAATCTTTACGATCGACATCACTCGTCTAATTTGAGGTGATTAATTATTTGCAAATCCTTCGCGAAACTTTAGGTGGTCGCTTTCGGCGATTCGGGGGACCTATCGGGGACTCGCAATTTAAGGACGTTTTAAGCGCGTGGGCTCTCGGACAATCATCAGACCGGCAAACTCTCCCCGAACCCGAACGTCACGCAGCAATAAAGGGATGAGATTATTGTTTGGCGGCCCCCGTCTAGACGAATTTCCCAACGCACACTCGCGGGATGGATGGGATGGAGTTTTCGTGTAAATTTATCGGAATCGAAATAAATTTCACCCGTTATCGGGTTCCGTCCACACACACGCGCGCGCACACGCTCACTCGCGTATGTGTACAATTTAATCCCTTGCTCTTGTCCACGTCGACGGTTCCGGTTGCAGTACCGGTTTTAGAGCGCGTTTGCAGTATTTGGGTGTTTTCGTTTTATTTTTCTGTTGTGGCTGTCCTGTTCGTTGTTTGTTTTCGTTATTATTTCCGTGAACGTGTACGTTTGTATGATCCCATTAAGCGGTAAGCCTTGGCTCGGTTGGGGAAGAATGTTATCGCAACAGTTTCATCCCTGGCAACGGATGCAGTATTTGGCGGTCGTCCAAACACGGGACCGAAAACGGGGTAAAATCGGCCGGTGCATTTACCTGCTGGGTTTGCTTCGCTTTTTTTTTTTGCGCCAACCCATTCACTGCTGCGGCCACGGCTATCGCAACCACTCCGAAAAAGTCCTTTTCCGATTGAGCTTTGATTTATGGCATGTGGTTATGGTGCCGGGTGGAGAGAGATCTTTACCACAGCAATCCCCAACGGTTCTGCATCTCTGGCCTGCCCGGCAAATGCTCTCAGGAAGCTAAGCGATCGTTTGAAAATGGGGTGAAAAAATAAAACCGACACTCGTCGATCGGACATGTTTTAAGATAAAAATGATGGATCATTATTGTTTTGCCAAACGCACACACACACGCACACAATAATATTGTTGATCGTGTTGGATGCCTTCCTTTCCGAATGTCTTTGCAATGGAACTCATAACCAAAAAACACATTTATGCCACATCTTTAAGCGTTATCGGGGAGTGTTTCATTATTTTTTGGCATTGGTGACGCCGAGAAAAAAAAAGAGAACGACACAAATCAACACTCGGGTGATGATGCATTTGTGATAATTTATGTGTGTGAATGTGACTTAGCGGTGGCATCATCAGCTACCGCAAAACGCTGGGAATTCCTTTCTGGGTTGCCAAAATAAAGCAAAACTCCCTTGCCGCAGTTAGTGCGGCGGAAGGAAATGGACAACTCTTGTTCCACTTTGGTGAAGGAAAAAATGGCAGTTTTACGCTACCTGACGCTTCAACGCCTTCGACCGCGATAAGGTGGACAACACACAAGGGAATTCAACTTGGCCGATGTGATAAGCGTAATGGAAGGAGATGCATTCATCTCACCTGATTCGGTAGTGCCGAATTCAACGGTGCATCAAACGAAGATAAGCCCGTGCGGAATTGCAATCAGAAACAGAATCCAAAAAGTCCAAGGCGGAGTACTTCTTCTTTGTTTAGGTAAATTGCATCATTCTTTGTCCATTTAGAATTGGTATGACTTTCACAAATTCGCTTATACGGAGGCTTACTAAATCATGCTCTGTTTCTCCACCTATCTATTCGACTGTGTCGTATTGAGTTTGTGGCTATTTTTCTACCCCTATGTTTTGTTGTTAAGTTTTATTAAAGCTTTAGTTTTGTTTACATTTTAAAACTATATTTTAAAGGTTTTCATTTGTTTCGTAATTTTATTTTTATTTTTTTTATTACTTTTGATATTTAAAAATCAGTTTATCTCGTCAATGCAATGCCGTCTATTGACCACTCTTTCTTCTATAATTTAAATTGTCAATAACTCATCCCTCCAGACACGCTTCACGCCATAAATTTGGCGTAAACAGAACAGAAAAACATGATCTTGTATTTAAATGTGCAAAGAAATGAAAACCCCAACAGCAACTCAAAAATAATCGTATTCAATCATGCCTAACTAGACAAGCAACAAATCTTTCTGGTGGGTCCAGCTAAATGGTATTTGTTTGGTAAAAAACACGCACACATTAGGCCGAATGTAAAACGCACACATGAATGCGTTCCGGAAGCAATTTATCTACCCCTTGGTGGAGTTGCCAGAACTCGCCCCGAATGTTATTTTATTCACCAGCGACAAAGTCCAACGTACAACACATTATTGTAATGTCTCCCTGCCAGCCCGTTGTGGATGATTTTAAATTGAATGTTTAAAAACAACACACGCACCAAAAAAACACCCGAAAACGATCGACAAAACAAGCGACAGATATTCAAAAACTTGTGACGCTCATAACGAAGGGAGGCGCACACACAGGAAAAAAAACTAGAACGAAACATACCCTCGTAATGGCTCCCCAATGATGATGATGCTGGTGCTGTTGCTGCTTCTGCTGCTGGATGGATGGTTGGAAGCGATTGAGCATGATGCAGAAGAAAAATGGTTCCCCAACGTGGAGAACAAAACCAAAACATACACTCGATGATGTCGCGCGTACAGTCGTGTCTGTTCGTTTAAGTCGAACATAATAATCATCGGCAGGATGTCTTAAATTTAGAAACCGTTTGTTTTGTGTATTTTGGGTCTACTTTTTTCCGTCCAACATCTCTCCAGAGAGAATGGTCCCCCTTGCTGAGGGGATTCCGAATCCCAATGGTCAACGATTTTTTAAGGTGGATCCATGGTGGGAAGGGAAGCTTGTTACCATCGATTGATGGAGATTCTAAATCAGCTGGCCAAATCAAACCGAGCTCCGATCCCAGGTGATCTGTGTTCCCTCCGGAATGGCATTGGTCTGCAACAGGGACCCCACTTCTTGGATGTCGTGTGTGAGGGGAAAAATAGGAAGCGAGAAAAATGT
The DNA here is from genome assembly GCF_013141755.1 of Anopheles stephensi. NCBI lineage: Eukaryota > Metazoa > Arthropoda > Insecta > Diptera > Culicidae > Anopheles > Anopheles stephensi. The sequence continues at coordinate 1,366,280 of NC_050202.1, read as the reverse complement.
CACCCGGCCACTTTATTGCAACGGTTATTGCTATTGACAGAACACGACGTAACGTGTGCGCGAGTGCATATATGCGGTGCCGTTCCGGTGCAATGTCATCATCGTCATTTTATGCACACCGTACATACGATCGTCAAGATCGAAGACGATTCGAATTGGAAGACGTTGGGTGTTTTTGTGAGTGTGTTTTTTTTTCTTACCAACTATCTCTTCATGTGAATAGTTGGTGAGAATGTAGCCAAGAATTGCTATGAAACTGGTGCTAAAATTTCGAATGTTTGTATAATTTGCATCAAGACTGAAAACATTAGCAAAACTTACCAAAACACCCAACGCTCCAACGAGCCCAAGAAGTCTGCTCGACCTGCCTTTTCCTGGACAAGGTCCACCGAGGTGTCACGCGTTCTTCTTAATCACGACGCGCCGATGATTCCATTCGATCGTTCCCTGCACCGCGACCAGCTCAATTCGATTCGCCACCTACACGCATGCGAGCGCACGCCCTGGGTGTTGAATCGCCCATAAAAGATCGCACTGTCCACGCCAGCCTACCCGGTGTAATTACCCGACTCAAGCAAGGTTTTTAAATATAAATAAATATAAATTTCGCAAACGGGAGGACTCTCTTTGGAGCTGTGTAAACACACACACACGACTTCGCTCGAGATGAGGATCCCGTTTCATTTCCGGAGTTGGAGTTTTCAACGCTTTGGCTTTCGGGCTTTGGGGCTTTAAGATTCATTCACGCTTTCGCTGTTGTCTGGAAGTGGTCCGCGTGATATCGAGGGTTTAATTCTTCCTTGTTGTCCGGACCCGGCTTTCAGTTGGCGCGTAATCACCGTCCGATCGGTATTCTAAAAAGCTTAATTTGGGATTATCGCATCTTGGCAAAGCGTTCCGCATTGGTTCTTTTTCTTCTCCAACAAAGCCAAGAAAGGACAAACAGATCAGCCACTTTCAGCGACTAGCACACCGTGTGACCCCGACGATTATCGTCATTAAGAAGTACTGAAAACGATTTTAACAGATTTCCCCTGTTCGTTTGTTCCTTGGTGCCGCTTAGATCGTGAGATCGTCTCCTTACGCTTCTAGAAAAGCCATGCAGAACAATTCTAGCCGAGCGGGGGTTGGTGTGCTACTACAATGTAAATGTACATTCTTTCCTTTTATTTTCATTTTCTCAAACGACAACATACATCCCCCCCCTGGATGACTCTTAAGGTGCAAGGTTATGCTAAGAGACCCTGACTTGGCCCATACATTGTAGGGGCCTTGGTGTGCCGCGACACTGGAACGATTTTCGCAAAGCGTGTTCGCATAGTTGACTTTAATTGCACTAAATCGATTGCTGCAAACCTTTTTGTTAAGCGCACTGTAAAGTTTCTTTCGCTTTTGCTCGGTAACGGTAAGAGCTTACAGGACGATTATGTTCGCAGGTAAACGTTTTAATCCACCCTTCGTATTAAGTGTTGGCGAGGAATGCTGCTTGTTGTCGTCCGTAACGCGCGGGAATGTTTTGTGGGCAATTGTAAGTGCGACAAGGTTACGTTTCAATTCCTCCCCTGGTAAGTATGATTATTCTAATAAACGAAAGCATTCCACGGTCGGCATTCTTGGCCGTGTGCATGCATTCTTAGTGGAACGATTGAGTTATAAACATTAAGTGAATAGGTTGCCCAAATCCCCATGTCAGAATCGCTTTTTCTGAAAGCTTTATTTAATCCGCAAAACATCATTAGAAAACGAATTCAAATTCTTCGTTGATATACTTATGAAAACCCTCTCTTTATAGTTTAATTTTAGTTTTATTCTCCCCGCATAAACTACCCTTAATATGCACCTGTTTTGCAGCCGGACATTGTATTTGACCTAAATTCGCAACTCAAACCGCAAGCGAAAACATGACAGGGCCACCCTCAAACACACGGGGCGGTTTTTCAGAACCCTTTCGGGGTTTGCAATTTGTAGCGAATTAATTGCTACCAGACCCAACCGAGCCGATAAGACCCAACCCGTTCGTTCGGTCGGTCACTTTGCGCTGGATACTCCGGATACGGAATCGACGACCACCGCCATCGACGTTCTGTAAAGCGCTGGTGGTTCTAGATCCTGGGTGTGGGAGGGGTCCAGGATGAGGAAGGGAGCAAAATCACGGTGCACAGTGCACTTGTGGCTCTCGTCCACCCACTCCCCACCCATCGGCCAAAATGGGTTGCGGCTCATAATCGTTCACATAATATCGTAAAATGCTGAACCTGACAGAGGGCACCGCGCACTAACTCCCAAACGTGGAGACCCAGCCCCGGGTAGAAGAAGTCGTAGATAGAGGTGATTAAGTTACCACAAACTTCGAAACTTGGATACCAGGTGGCCAAACCTGCCTGCCGCTACCCTTCAAGATGCAAAGATTTGAAAGCGTGGTACGGGCCGCCGTTTTCGATGGCCCCGTTGAACCTGCATCGTTTGCGGTCCAGTGTGGTGCACACCAACCAACCAAGGCCATCTCGTTCTTGCCCCCTCAGTGTGTGTGTGTGTGTCCGGAATTGTAGCGGCGCCTTTAACGGACTGGTCGTGATTATGGTTTCAGCTAACGCCCAGTCCAGCCTTCCAGCACCAGCACGGACAATAAAGAACAGCCATGCACCTTGGCTTGCAACGGCGCAATAATGATAAGCTCCGCTTTGTGCTTCTTTAGTGAGAAACAGTATCGACCGGCACCATTCTGCACGTCACCACCGTCTTCCAACGCCTCGCCCAAACCCCGTCTCTGTGGTAATGCCTATTAATTTGGTATGAAATCGTAATAAAGTAAAAATATTAACAGCATTAAAAATTACACGTCTTTATATACACATTTTCCTGCCCTGCCAGCCAATTGAGATATCCTTTTCGCTTCGTTTCGCACCACCAGAGATAGCCGGCACTAAACAGAGATGTGTGGCTGTGTGTGTATGAACATGCTCTAAGGACCGACACCCCACACGGGGAAAGAAGCGTTCATGCTTCATTCTTTCATTAAAATTATCCCGTGTGTCTTTAACTGCCTGCCTGAGTGGTCTGCAGCACCACTGGTGGCTGCCCGTTCTGCGCTACAGAGAAGAGAGAAAAATTAATCCTATCTCAGTTCCGATTGCGAAGATGCAGCGAGGATTATTACTGTACGACCCTTGGTTGGGTTGGTGCACGTGAAGCCTGGTCAGCTTATCGGTGGCTATGCATCTTTGCCAAGGAACGACCGAGCTGCAATCTATTGGGGATGAGCTGCAACGAGAGTTCTCATAGATCGTGGTCCAATAAAAGCTTCACACATCGTGGCATGGGAAAATGTGCATTTAACACTTGTTCATAAACAAGGCTTTTTGAAATAGATTTTCTCTTTCGCCGTAGAGGAGGACCTGTGGTGAATTTCTTTCGTACATCCTTCTGTGTTCAACTTCCAACTCCATACAATCATGTGCAAAGTTATGATAAATGTTTCAAAAAGGTAATCTTCCATACGTTTCATTAAAATCTCTTTCGAGCTCACCAGTCAGGGCCTCTTTAGGGTGTGCGAATTACGACGCATTACTTCCGACATGGCTCATATTTCGCTAACCAGAACAGGGGCATCAGGTCCGTCCATCCGCACCGGTACGATCACGACACGGTACACGATCGAACGGCTCACCATCATCGGTCCACCGAACCTCGGTGTCCGGTACATGCGCGCGCGAGGTTCCAGAAATGGAATTAAGAATTATCCATTACAAATTTATGATTCATGCTGCATTGTTGGTGCCGCTTATTGTGTTCGACGGGGTCCGCGAATGCTTTTCGGATGCCCACAAATCAGCGCGCGCGGCGAAGCAACGTCCACGCGGGTAATTGTGAGTGTGCCATCGTCCATTTTCGGTCGTAAAGAATGTGAACGCATGCACACAACGCTGAACACATTAATTGCAGCATCCCCGAGGTTTCGGGAATTCTTGGACCGAGGCCCGCTAAAAGCTCACGAGCAATTTCAGCATTATGAGCTCCCTAAATAGGGCTACGGGATCAACCCGAGTGGATAGATTGGATCTTTTGTAGTTTCAACTTGCTCACTCATTCTCCCTCTATCTCTCTCTCTCTCTCTCTCCCTCTCTTTGGAGTTGTGTACATCAAAAAGGCGTAATGGAAGTGATTAGAAAACGATGATATTAGTCGTAATTGACGACGTTCGATTTGGTGTCCATGGTTCGCTCTAGTCTCCGGCGAGGCTCGTGGTAATTGACAGGGGCTAATTGGGCTGTTTCGGAGTACGGGGGCCTTGAAAGCCCCATCAACCCCTCCAGCAACCTTGACATTTTTACGATATTTTCCCCCAACGCAGGAGAAATCCATTTTCCATCCACTTCAACACTTCCTTTTGTGCTTATGACAGACATGCACCCTCAAGAACTTGTACTTACGGTTACACTACCTCGTTCTAGCTTCGCCCTGGCTTATTGAAAACGAAACCAAGCTTCGAAAAGGGCACGTGATGATCGGGCGAGGTACCACAGCCGCTCCCGACACCTTACGACGATGAAATCTGGAGCGCAATCCGGCTTATTAAGACGTGGTGTAATCTTTTTTTCAATTTCCGAATTCGCTACACTTGTTATTAAGATGTAATCCAATTTGAGTGTACGCGAAGCCTGCTCGCCACGATTACCTTGACCGGTTGATGTGACGTGCTCCGAGTTGTTGCTCTGTTGATCGTTTCAACAGGTATTCCGCTTCTGCACGCTCCATCAGTGGAAATTTAGGTTGGGTTTAGGTGTGAGCGGAGGTTCTGAGTAACTCGCGCCCTATCTGCACACCTTGGCGGACAATACTATGGGATATTTGGAAGGATTATGAGAAATACAATATTCAATCATTGAGGAGATACTTGAGAGATGCGTCTTAAATTCGCAAGTGAGATGAAGCTACACAGAGAATTCAACATTTTTTTAAAGAATGATAATTCACCTCAAGAACCAAACAGCATTTATCCTACTATTTCCCATAGTGCTGTGCTGAGGCAGTCATTTTTGTCGTTCTGGCAGCCTGCTCTATAGCGGCTAAAGCAAGATCGTGAATACCTTCGAGCGACCATAAGACATCGGCGGATTATATTGTACCTCTGCACATCGCGGAAGAGACGGTTTTAGTGTCAGGCCAGTTAAATACCTTGCCCACCATCATCAGCAGCACGACTTCTTAAGCAAGACAACAACATCGGGCGACCGGGCAAAAGGTGTCGAAACGTATCCAACCGCATTAAGGCCCATCGGGGCAATACAAAACACCTCACATCATCCTCGTCATCGTCCTGCCAAAGAATGTGAGCAATTTAATTTCCCCGAAACCGGCTCATGAATATTTTCTACGCCAATTGTACGCCACCTGTCGGAGGGGGAAACAATCCAGACACCGTGGACCCATGGCTCCCGATAAGTGGAACGATTATCGCCGGGAAAAGGTTACTTCACTTCTTTTCGATCCGTTTGAAATGCAAAGTACATGCAAGCCTCTCCAGTGCTTCTGCTGCCGCCACCTGTGCGTGTGTGTGTGTCCGGTTGGGCTAAATATATTTCCATAAAATTTTTTCCCAATATTTCCGCGAAGGAGCAGCATCACTGTGATCCTCCTCATCGAGCACGGAAGGGCAAAAAGGGATTCGGCGTCCTTTTTTTTTCGATATTAAAATTCATTACACATCGCATCGGAAAAGAGGATATGAAGCATTGTCGGAGAGGCATCGGGCAGCGAAAAGAATCAGTTTTATCGGCTTTAATCGTTTCAAGCTGCCGTTACTGTTCAACTCCAGCCTTGAGCCTTGACTTTTTTTTCGAAACTTTTCGCTTACGCCGGTGTGCCACACACGCCTTGCTTTTTCCCGACAAGCACTTTGATGCTGTGCACACCCGTATGTGAGCATTAATTGAATAACCAAGCACCCGAATATATTTACAGCAGAGCGAGAGAGAGAATGAAAGAGAGATAGGAGCATCAGCAGGCACGATTTTCAGGGTTGCCCGATTTGCATAATTCCACCCTTAAGCCAGCGACTGTCAGATTATCGGATCGTTACCCGAATCGGTTTCGCAGATTGCGTGTGTATGTGCCGCTTTTCCGACAGATTTTGGTATGAAAATTTCCTCCAGCTAAATGTGGTTCCCGGTATCTTCATGTGTGTTGCATGAAGTCTGTATACAGTTATTTTTTTCTTTCCATAATATCAATTACACATTACGTGCTTCTTGGTGTGCTCCAAAGGACTATGGTGTTTGTCACTAGCGGCTGCCCTAGATGCTTGATATGTATCTTTATGAAGTGATACGAGCGAGTCGTGACATGGAATGCTAAGTAATTGTTATGGCACGGAGTAATTTCGAACTCTCCACAAACGCAAATACTACAGTGAGATTAATATCGGTTGCAAATAATTTATCCTCCAGAATTTTATTGTCTTAAATTCCATTTTAAATTTTTACATTTCAAATTGGACAGCTCGGACCATGTTCCTGTGCATGCCTTAAATAACTAGGAGAGAATATGTGCCTCAATGAACACACCATACGCTCCATTTTACGTCGAGTGAATTTAATTCAGAAATTTATATCCCTCCCCGAAAAACCTCATCCCGAACAGTGAAACGACCCTGGTTGGTCACCATTAACTGTGCGCCGAAACTTTCATTTTCATTCTGCACAAGGGCAAGGACACAGCAGCGCGACAATGACCCGTGCCGGAATCGAGAACGAAAAAGAAGCACTTAAAAGGCAACCAGTCTCCGCCAACATGAGTCCCCTGTTCTGCCGAATCGGAAAGAATGGCCAAAGAAGCGCAATCCGGCTGTCTATTGCAATTTATGTTCGTGCGCCGCATCATCTCGGGATCGCGATCTCTATGGCTTTTTGGGGGGATGGAATCCCTGGCGGGGAATGTTTGCTTCCGGCTCGCCGTTTTTCGGGGTGTGGTCGTTGCGATTGTTTAATTCTGTCTGATAACGTACAGAACAAAAAAAAACAGATCGGTTGTGTGAGTATTTTGTGGCCTCCCTGTTTTTTTTTTTTGTTGGATGAGCTTCCTCCAAAATTCAGTAGCCATGGGGAGAGAGTTTTCCCGGTTTCCCCCCCTAGTTTCGTGATTTATTTGCCTTTTGGAGAGGTTGTTTGAGTTTTTGTTTTTAATGTTGTTTTGTCTCGTTCGGTTCCCCTAAACTTCGCAGACCTTTCCTGCTTGCAGACTCCCAGGTCATGCGTCCAACTTCATGATTCTGTACATCAACAGTCCACTGGCCGCTAGACCGCTTCTGGGTGGGTTTCTTTTTTTCCGCCGAGTATGTGATTCCGATGCAGTATTGTAGTGCGCTCCTTGCATGCACCGTTGTGTGTCTGTGTGTAAACAGCAAATCGAGATGAGGGCGACATGCAGACTACATGTCCAACCGAACTGCAACGTAAGCGTGGGCTCGTGGGCTTATACCGATATTTATGGTTCGATATTTACCTAAGCATTGTTTATGTTTTTGTCAACTGGTGGAAGAAGTCGTCCACAAACAAAACAATCCCCCGAGCGTCGTGTCCCTAACCCGTTGCGGAGGTTAGGGCTGTGTCTGCTCGGCTGTATTTCGGTTTTTGATATGAGGCGAGAGAAAAACAATACCCCAGCATCATCTGATCGGCACACGGACGAAACACTGGCACGGGCTACCGAAAGATGGCGATGCGCTGTGCATACAGAAGAAGAGATGCACACGACGACGAAATTGGAAGTCAACAGAACTCCAAACTCTGTGTGTCCCATCACAAACTCCACACGACGATGGTAAGTGGTTTATTTTTATGCTACGTGAGCTGTGCCTTCTGAGGTTTTTGGGGGGGAGTGCCTTCTGAGCACTGTGACATTGAGCGAGGAGCGAGAGAAATCTATTTCAAAACCCTTCGCACGTCTCAGCAAAAATGGAAGATGCATTCCACGAACTCCTGGGGAGGTGAGCTCTTGTGGAGTCGATTGGAGTGGACCAGCACCCAACCGATTACACCTTAGGGTAGTAATGTGAAGCGTAAATGGGAGTTTGTTTGTTTACCTAGAGGCGAGATCTGTCACAATGCCCAGGGAGACAAAACATTGTCGAGAGCATCCATTTGAATCTTGATGAAGGTCTTTAATATGGTTTCTATCTAGATCCCACCATTGAAAGGGAAAATAAAGGAGTAGGTTGAACAGATTTCAAAACAAAAGTCAACTTTGACGTCTCTATTAGTGTCGAGCGTACTGAGTAAGAATGAATGAATGAGTTAAATCTCTCTCATATCGGATTGTAGCCACAGTGATTTACAGATCCTTTACAGATCATTTTCTGGACGCCAAAAAGATTTAAGTCCTGGACCAATATTGGAATGTCAAAAGAGGGAATTCGTAGGTAAGAGAGATACTAGTCCTCACGAAGTTCTGACGAATGATTTGAATTCTTAGCTGAGATTCGAGTTCCAACACCGTTTCTAGAAGATTAGAAATCATCCATGACGGCGATCTCGCCTGATCAGAATCTCCAATAAGAGTCTATAATGCTCACCTATTTTCTCTATTACAGCAAACAACTGCAGGACATGAAAAAAAAAATATTTGAAAAAATCTACGAATCTTTCCATCCTATTTTTAAGTTGAAGATTGGTCCTACCTTTTTACTCAAACTCAAACTCTTTAACATCCATCCCACGTGCTGACCCCCGAAGCCCCTTTAATGTGCCCAGACTTATCGCTGCATTCATTCCCATTTTCGCTCATCATCATCAGCAGCACCGACAGCAGAGCAGCAACAACGTGCCCGATGCATCCGGCACGAATTGCGTTATTCATAATGTGCGAATTCATTTATATTCTCCCAAATTCCTCCCTCGGATTGCCTCGCACCTACAGCGACCCCAAATCACGATCATGATGTACCCGTATGCCGAAAACCGGAGCTCATCACACATATGCACCCTGCAAGCTCATTGTTCAAAATGGTCGGTTGCACTGTCCTGACTGTCCTCTTACAGAGCAAAAAACCTCGCATAAACACCGTGAAAAATCGTGATCATCGTGGCACTAAATTAAAAACACCTCTTATGTTTCGTCTTCCTTTATGTTTTTATTTTTTATTTTTGGTGGTTGGCCCGTCGTCGTTATCGTGCCAGCAGACTTTTCCACCCAGAGGTCACGATGCGCCCGATCCCACGTGCAAGTGACGTGACGGTGATGTGTGTGCTTCAGTGACCCACTAAATGGCTTCCCCTTTGGGGAGGTTATGAGTTCACCACAACAGGGATGAAAGAATTTTTCCCCCACGGCAGGATGCTCCAAAATGCTCCTTCGGTATCTTATTCCCGACGATGAAAAATGGCGACTGGTCGGTTGCTGTTGGTAGTGCCAAGAAGAAGTTTCCCGGCTGAGGGCGTAAATTATTCATAACTTTCTTTTAAGCGTTTTTATAATTCCTCCTGGGGAGCATTTCTCTCCCACTCTCCCTTATGCTCCCAGAATGGAGAGCTTTAACAGCGTTTCTTCTCATACGGACATACACACGCACGTTAAATGCTATCCTTAAATGCATAAAAAACACAAACGATGGGCCATTAACGATGGTTCACGGCGGAAGATCGCTTGCAAATCGCATCCGATCGGGCCCCTTTTTTTTGGGGAGAAATGGTGAACATGCATGGTAAGGGATGAAGCTATTCGTCATCCGTCGTGTCGTGAGGCTCCAGCCTTCATTCTTCACTTCTTTTCCTGGAAGAGCAACCGGAAGAGGTAGGGCTTTTCGGTGCGTTATGGCAAACGGTTTTAGGTGAATTATGACGCATTCATCCATCAGGAAGAATAATATTTAAAAAGAATCCTTTAAAGGGACGCAAGTTTGATACAAAATTGGGGGGGTGGGGAGGGGCTTTTGCATACATCGATGTACATTTATCACGTTTTTATTCATTTTCTATGTGAAGCGATAATAGCTGTAGGCTGCTATATAGGAGATGATATTTGCTGCAGCCATTATGATAGCAAAATTGAGGAAGTTCAAAGTTTCAGAACTATTCAAATATCTTTATTTGCAACTCTGGATTAATTTCTTGAGAATCAGATATTTTGACAGGGAAATAATCGTCCAAATGGTCCTAATGGTGAATACCATTCATAAAATTCGATGGTTAATTAAAAAATGTTGTCCGATAAAAGTCAACCAGGAAGACATTTAGGTCTTATATTGCTTTTCTTAGTACAAACTCCATATCAAAAACATTTGTAGGAACAGAATGTTTAAAGCAGTTCAGGTAAAAACACCACACACCACAGAAACTCAAAACATATGTTCATAAACCTGGTAGCGATCCCAAAACAATCGTACACACACAGTCCTCGCCAGCGGGAGATCTTACCGTTGTTTGCATACACCCAGAAAGCACTCGCCACAGTTGCGATGTGCGCTATCCTTCAAACCTCGCAAAAGGGTAACCAACGCCCGACCTTTCTCCCGTGAGGCCATAAGTAATCCATCACCAAATCGCCCAGGCAGTCCCGGCGACCCAACCGGCCTCTGTTTATCAAACATTTACGCATGTATTCCGGGCTACAGCTTCTCGAGGGAACCGAAATGTGCGTTCTGAGGTGTGGGTTTTTCGGGTTCGATTTTACTGCTAAAATTTTATTTACGACCCAACATGTGCACCTCAGTTTTCTTTCTCCTTGTTTTCTGCCATTTTCTAGGAACGGTTAACCACCGACACACCATCGTTCGTTGAGCCATTTTACGACGCCCTCTGCGGGCCAAGGAAGCGGTGGGTAGAGCGTTAGTAGGTAGTAGTAGTAGGTTCGATTGAAAACAATGTCCAACATAAATATCATAAAAATTTCAACGGCTAAATTTATTTATTGCCCAACCTCGCCGACTTCCTCGTCAATCGTATGTGTGTGTGTGTGAGTACGCTAGTGACCTGTGCTCGTTTTTCGGTCGTTTTCCACATTTTAGGACCTCTACCCCCGAAAACCCACAATCTCCCGGACACAGGATGCCTTTTACGATATCGCATACCTGCCCGCTAGATGGCCGCGAGCGGTTTGGCCTGCCAGGATTTTATGATTCCAGAATCCATCCCGTTTTTCCTTCTGCAACACGTTTCCTTTCGGAAGTTTCTTGTCCAAACCCAAACCCTCGACGGGAAACCCTATCAGCCGAGAAACGCACTTAAGATCAGCGCTGGGCATTACATTCGACTACTGTTGTGCCCATTCCAGCGCGCTATTTTATGACCTCCGAAACTGCTTCGGAAGCTGGACACATTCTTGCACCCGGTTGGTAGAGAACTCCTGCCGGGGCCGGTTTCAAAACAGAGAAAGAGAGAGAAAGAGAGAGAGAGAGAGAGAAGTGATTGGAAAATCTAATCAAATGAAATATTTTTACGAGCTGAGGTTTTCGTTTCATTCCTCGTTTCTGTAGGTGCGTGCATTTTATCTCAAATCGGTTGCTTATCGACCTAAACGAACTGCTTTCCAGAACTGGACGGCAACCTGTTCGTATCCTTTTGATAACTCGTCTGATTCAAACAAAAACCCAAGTCAAACGGTTACAAAAACCACAACAATCATTCAAAAACAAGAATTGAATGAGAGTAAATAATTAATGTATGCCTTTATATTGCTTCTCTGAACCGTGTCCGGAAGGTGAGTCTCGTTTTACTTACAAAGGCAATCGGAATTGGAAACTTATTTATGGTTTAATTGTTGCACTCGTTATGCTTCAAAGGGACATCATTGCAATGTGATAATAAAGACGTAACGATGTTTTTGAGTCTAGAAGTTGTGAGGACACAACCCTTCTTGTTTGGGTTTATTTATTTTTCAAATCTATGAGACATGTGACAGCTGTCCATGGTTTTGTTTAGAGTTTTATTTGAAGGACTTCACCGGGACAATATTTTCCTATGGTCATGATATCCTTCTTGGATGCATCGGCGCTTAAACTAAGCCAAACAAATATGCTTTTCCATCGTTCCACCCATATTATTCAACATCGGCATAATAGCAGTCCTCCATTTGAAAATTGCTTCATTTTCCCGGAACGCGCGCGTATCGGTGGCAAGATTATCCTTTCAAAACGGATTATTTACATAAATCGAATAAAATCTCCCATGCTGGCGACATTTTTCGGTTAAAGCTGCATTTTCCAAAGTCTTTCCCTTTCGAATGTCACGTCTCGCAAGACGCTCGCAGGACACACAAGACTGCTTTTTATGCAAAACACCAGCATAACGAGAGCATCGTCGTCGCCTACACCGAATCGTCTCACTTGAAGTGTTGCATGCAGCTTGCCACCACCTCAAGCCTTCGATGGCGAGGACACCAGTGTCGACTTACTGCTTCTAAACAACACAACACGTAATAGCAGCGAAAAAAGCGATCGAAGAAGACGCACGACCCAAAGGACAGCAGCAGCAGCTGCAGCAGGTCCTTGTGGAAGGTGCATCGTGCGTCCTTGCGCTCGGTTCTATCTTTCGTCCTTGCGTCCTAGATACACCGGGTGGCGTCGGTAGTGGTGGTAGTCGTCATTCTTTCTCCACTGTAAACAAACAAACACTAGCAACAGGGAAGAACAAAGGCAGAAGCAAGCGGCCGCATTGTCTATGCTCAACATCGCATCCGACCGACGTCGGCGACAGAATGCATAAGCAGGCCCCGTTGACCATGACGATGACAACAAAAGAGCGAACTCGGCGGGAGTGACTGCTCTGCTTGCTTCTGCTGGATTCTGCTTCCGATATTATGACACTGATGGTGTGCTGCTGACGATACGGCGGGGGTGAGTCCCGGGGAAGCAGCTGATGCTCGTGCTACACCTCACCCTGGCCCTAAGTGGCCACCGAGCGATCACGAAACTAATTCCTAAGGAGTTGCGTCCATCTTCTCTCGACCAAGGCAGTGGAAGCCATTAATTACTGGCTTTCAACTCAATCGGAACTCCCTAGATGCCTCCGACTCGTCCTTGCAACGGAGGACCTCTCTGTTCAAGTTGGGCAAAATCACCAGTTGACAATGTCGTCCAGACGACGGGAAAAGGTGTCTACATGCGATAGGGATTATTCATACTGCACAACGCCTATCAGCGTCCTTCGTCCATTCGGTTCTTCACCCTGTGTGTCACGAATTCTTCCTGAAAGCATAATAGACCATTTTTTGTTTCGGTTCAACTCCACATTTCTACCGGTTTGTGGTTATGCTTCTTCCCTGTGGCCGAGCAGGACCACCGGCGATGAAAAATGAACTTTAAATTACAACTGACATTTAATTAGCATTTTATTACGGATGGAATAAATTCCCATTCACCGCGCAACAATCGGAAGACTCGGCCGCTAGAAAATGCGAGAAAGCGAAGAAAGCGCTTCAGCGGGGCGTTAGAAGCGACGCTTTTGGGAAGAAAAATCCTCACGTTCGAAAGCATGGAACACCAAGAAACACATAATAATATTAACTACGGAAAAACAACGGTTTCGGATGCGAGAGAAAGAAAGGAAAGTTTCACAAATTATGAAACGTCCGGTAGGATCGGTCTCTCTTAAAAGATCTTATCTTTCTCACCTCGACCTCGAATGCTAATGGTGCGCGTCCTGCTCCCGCAATGTGTCCTAAGCGTTTTTCGCTGCACCTTGCACGGTGCGTTTGCTTTTCCCCCCCATTGCTCGGAAGGACTGAAGGACGCGTGAAACCGATCGCAGGATTCGTTCCGTGGAGCGTCGCGCTAACGTCGTTTCATAAAATTAGTTTAAATCATGAAAAATGTAAATTGAATTACATGCTTTGGACCGCAAGCGCCCGGGTTGTTTGCTTCATTTAATGGTTTCAGGTGGTGAACGAGCGCAAAACGCAACATTAGATCTGCCGGTCGAATGGCCCGGGCGCAGGCGGAGAAATTGTTGGAATTAATAAAATAAAACCACTAATGTTGTTTGTGCAAAGAATGTGTTGCGGTAGGGCAAGATTTATGCTAAAACTTTTCCCTTCCGACCAGATGCTGTGAGCTCCACGATTTAAAATTGAATCTTGAGCATTACTCTGATGAAGGCAAATTAAGTAAAATGCAAAAGTTGGGTGAACTGTAGCTTCATCAGTTAAAAATTTTTGTTCGTATTAAATAAATAACAGGTTTGCAGAACTGCCATCTGCGGAAGCCCTTCATACAGCTCAGGATTTAGTACAGTCGTCTGTCGATCACAACCGAGTTGTTGAGTCCTTCATTTTGTAAACTCCTTACCATATTCGGAACGCTTCAAGTCCGGACTGTCCACACCATGACTTACATAACTGGCGAACGCCTTCATTCTGGGCACCAGCAAAACAACCAGCTGCACCCTGCTTAACCTCGTCCAAAAGACAAGGTGTTCTTCAAGTGGAAAGCAATAGGCTCTTCTTCTCCTAAACGACGGCTACAGACCCAGCCACTTAAGAAAGACCACTGTGCCACTACTGTCTTGTTTCGCTTATGGCCTCAACCACTTCAATCTCCGTGGCCCTAAAATTGCGCTCGAAAACCCACGCCACTGAAACTCAGAGCTCTTCAGAGCAGCGGCAGCTCGAACGACCGAGGGACGACTCTTCCGGTTAAACACCCAGCACCGTTTGGCAAATAATAAAAAGAAATGAGTAGGCACAAAACGACACAAACACTGCACACCAAGCCCAACAAGACCCCAAGAACGGTTCCTTGGAGAGGAGAAACGTACTGCCGGCTCGAAGGACCACTTTTCCGCTTACTTTGTTTCGGTGTGCTGTAAGACTTTCCCGGCACGCGATCGATTTTTACTCGAATGCATCCATCCCGAACCAGCTGGACAGCGGTTAAACGTCCACCAAACAAAAAAGCTACATCACCGGGAGGCATTCGTCGCCGCCGTCGTCGATCGCTTGCCAGCCCTCATCGAGCCGTACATTCCGAACAAACACGAACCAATATGATGGACAAAAGGCTGCCGAAAACATTGTTGCAGTTGCGCTTTGCAATAGGCTCCAAAGAACAATTATTCACCATGCCGTCGTCCGCCCGGTTGGAAACACGAGGCGCATGTCAAACGGAACGAAATGCCTAGAAACGCCACGTCAAGTTCAAAGCGACGGAGAACAACCAACTCTCGCCGCCGCACGATTGAAATGGCAATGTGGCAAATTGTTTCATACCTTCTAGCAACACGGAGGGGCAGCAGCACCCAAAGAAAGCTCCCCGGCGAACCTATTTGTACCGGCCGAGAACGATTCGGTGGGGGGTGCATAAAAAGGGTGCCATAATTTCTCGATCCTCATTACCGTGTGCTCCCGATGATCGCTAAAGAAGGCATGGTAATGATGTTGCAGTTTCTTATATTCTTTTCATCTTCCGCTTCTGGAAGAGAGAAAGAGCAAGAGAGAATGTTTGCTGGGGGGGTTGTAAGGCCCTTGTTTGGTTGATTGTTATTTAACACGAATCTGTGGAAGTATTGGCCCTGAGGTGTCCAACCATCTGTGAAAAAGGGGGAGAAAAGGCTAATTGATTCCAATTTCAAGATTTTTGCTGAGACCAGCTTAAAACACAGGGGTCTGCCTCAAGGAATTCCGCATTCTTGGAAGTAAGAAAATACGTTTTCTTCTGATCTCCAGCAGTGGTTTATAAGAATGAAAACAAATTCAGTGAATTTGCTGTGAGTTGTGCGGTGTTCTCTGAAAACAAAACTGTTTTAAGAAGAGTTTTCTTCAACAAGAAGGATTTTAATTGGAACATATTTGTAAATAAATTTCAAACGATTTGAGGATCTTTGAGGAATATTTTTGCCATAAATTATGGCACTTTTCCTCCATATTTCATTTGGGTTTGCATTTTAATATGGAAAACTGTTTTGACAGCTAATCTAATCGCCGATGGTTTCCAAGTCTCACCAGAACCGAAACGAAACGATCCTCCACGCGAGATACCCTTCAGCGGCCGTTGAACCGGTGGTAAGGCGAGAGATAATTTATGGTACTTTTATTAATTTCTAACCACTGTTCAACCATTCATAAACCCGCTACCAACTAAACTGGGCAGCTGCTTCTAATCACCTGTCGTACAATATTACCATACCGCTGGTTCTACCCCGGCGAACACCTCAGGCAATCGAAACCATCTTCAACCCGATCCGACCGTAACACTCACATGCCACGGTTGGTGTGAGATATTTATCGCTTCCCGCGCGTCCTCGGCAGAACAGAATCCTCGGAGATCATATCCAGCCCGTTGTAGTTCATCTCCCAATGGCCGGACTGCGTCTCAAAGCCACAGCAGGACAATCTATACGGGCCGTATTTCTTTTATGACGAATACACACCCCGTCCCGGAATGGCCTTCGTCAGGTCTTCCAACTCTCCTATTTAAAAAATCGGTGCTCCAGAACCACGGCGCAAGATGTCTATCTCTTGCATCGGTTCGAATCGGTTTGTTATGTGAATCTGATAAGACCCGCCCGGGATTGGATGACATGGGTGCGTGTGGACTGCCTCTCCCGGGACCTGGTCGACTTGGCTGGCATCCGGACCAGACAGACGGCGAATCACGACCAAAAGCGTGAGTTTCTGCGAACAGAGCAATCCGGATCCGCAATGATCAATCGTGGCGAACGGACTCTGTTCTGCTCTGCGCAAATATTGCCCTCCGCTAGCAATGGCCTTCGATACACGGGGCGCCCACCATGGAAGAGTACACTCTCCTGCAGCAGCAGCAACTTAATAAGGTGTTAAAAATTACTGTCACGTCATGCGCCGACATAGCCCTGCAGCTGCAGCCGGTCCGGTGCGCGACGCTAGGGCAAAGAAGAAAGAGTCTCACAAGAGAACCGAAATGCTAGAGCGAAAACCGTTGTGGGCACGTCGTCTGAGCAATCGTTTCCAGGAGAAACGTTCCCCAACTGCTCCACCACCGTCCAAGGAAAAGCCCCGGGATATGGCTGCTTAATATATCGCCTAGGTCTAGCAGATTTATGAGCGCTGATTTATCTGATCGAACCGGGTGAATATCGCTCGGGTATCATCGGTCAGGTGAACTTGAAGGTTTCCTCAAGTTCGGTTTCCTGAGGTGAAGGAAACCTCAGCACCGGGGATTGTCCCGTGCGAAGTTGTTCGAGCAACCCGCAAGGAAAACGGGCGTTGAATTTTAATATCTGCCACTGATAAAGGTCACGGTCCTAGAGTTGCGATGAGGATTGATTTATAAATAGAACCGATCCATCCGGATGCGAACCGAAAAGGATGAGTTATCCCGCGAGCGCTT
Organism: Anopheles stephensi; assembly: GCF_013141755.1. Taxonomy (NCBI): domain Eukaryota; kingdom Metazoa; phylum Arthropoda; class Insecta; order Diptera; family Culicidae; genus Anopheles; species Anopheles stephensi. The sequence continues at coordinate 1,348,987 of NC_050202.1, read as the reverse complement.
TTACGACATCAAATGCAAATCCTGGCGCACACTTTAAACACACGCCGTTTTATTGCACCGACGTGCTTTAATACAAATCTTATCAAGACAAATTCCACGTGAGATGAGTTCTCGGGAATAGCGGCCATTTGGAGGCTGAATTCCGCCCGTCCGTCTGCAAGTGACGAGCTTTTGAAAGACACGAACTCGCCACTCGGTGCGGCCTACTGCGATGGGTAATAAAAATTTGTCAGATTATTCCTGTGTCGAACGGCAGCTCTGGTCTGCGGGAGGAGGAGGGTACTCTTGTGACCTCCCTGTTCGTGTGCTACAATCCGTCATGTTTCGGTATTGTTCCATCATTCTTGAACGTCGCTGCATTCAATTCACTTGCCTGAGAACCCGATCATATCCCGTCCACTAGGTAATAGTAGTGAATCGTGACGTGGAACGTGTGCATGTGCACGACTCTCCGTCAAAAGCCCGTCGAGTTGGCTGTCATATTTGATTCAATCTGGAAACCATTCGGGAAAATTTTTATTACACATTCTCTCTATCATTTTCCTCTGCTTGTCTTGCCGTCTCTTTGAGAATTCCTGGGATATCAATAAAAAGGCTCCCACATCTTCCCGTGCACGCGGGGACCATTTGTGCACCAAGGTTCTTGATGCGTGCAAGGTTTTTGGGTGATCTACTGCAACTTCTGATCAGTTTGCACGCCTTCCACGTTCCGTCAAACCACAGGAACTTCTCATCAGAAACATTGCTATCTCTGCACTGTCCCCGTATCGTTAGATCTCGTCCCGCTTGTATAAATCCGAGATCCGGACCTGAAATAACATAAAGAAACTATTTCATTTTGCTCTGTCCCTTCTGTCCTTCTGCTCATAACGGGGTGTAAGATGTCGCGCAAAAAACGCAACCGAGCGGCTACAAAAATCGCACACACACGCTCATGTATTTTTATACGAGATACTTGCTTTGAATATCATATTTCTCTCGGTCCCGGTGCGTGAGTCACCGATGACACGGTCATGACGACGGCGAGAACTGATGCCGCTCAGCTCTCGACGGTATGTTGCCGCGCAACCAGTCGCAGAAACAAACGTACCGAAACCTCGACAAGACGGGAACGGTCACGACGACCATTCGTGTCTTTGAATATTTTCTTCAATGATTTTATCACTTTACCTCTCCGAAAATGTCATGTAGGAAATATTTATGTCTCATCTCGGGCCGGTCGTTGGCGAACCCTTTTTTGCTTGCCAAGTAACACGGGTCGGCTTCCCGTGCTACCGAGCAGAAGAACAAAAGGAATTCTTAGATTGCTCCTCATTTCATCTGGCAATCATGGCCACCTTCCGCCTTCCCGACACTCCGGATAGATACGTCAAGCGCACACAAGAACTCAAGATCGAAGGATCTGTGCCGTGCCCGGGGACTGAGTGACTGATTCCACTCTAGAAATGTCCATCCCGAATCCGTGCCCCGTACAGTACACCTTGCACACCGTAATTTATTACACTTGTGACAAGAATTTCATCTTTGCGTTACGGACGCTTCTCTCATCTTTCACTCGCTCCACGGGGAAGGAAATGAAACCGATCGCGTCGAGATTTCCAAAAACGGACCGAACCGAACGCGCGATCGTGCGAGATCCGAGATCCTTTTCGCTTTCTGGGACCTGGGCTTCTGCTTGCCCTTGCCCCCGGGATGGATGGAATGAAGTTATTAAATTTTATTACGGTAGCACGACCGAAGAACATGCAGTAAAATTGTTCCCGGAATCGAACAGGTTGTGTTGCCGGGGCACGGACCACGGTGACTGTTGATGTCCTGCGGGGTGATGTTTTTCGAAGGGAACACGCCGAAGAGATGCTGTGTCTTATCTGGGGAGGATAAGGGACGCTGCCGATGGGCCGGGTATGAACGATGGACAAAAACTAGCTTTTGAGCTTTGCCGAACCTGGAACCGGGCCATCTAAGGCGTTTCGGTGGACGTGATGTTGGTAGACTTTTTCGTTCTCACACAAAGCGTCTTGAATGCATTTTTTTAAACGTTAAAAATGCAGGACGTTATATAAATGTATGAAGCATTTAACATAAACAAATGTAAGAGTAACTTGAACAATTACTTTTTAGTCTCAATAGCTATTTTGTGATAAAAGTGAAGAGTAAACATTTTCGAGTCCTTCTTTTTGATGCATTGTAACATTGCAAAGCAGAACTCCGAAAAGTCCAACCACGAGGGAAAAATCGTCACGACATTGTCCTGACTCGTCTCGAGCGCACGCTTCTCTTGAAGTATTCCCATCAACTTTACTTTCAATAAAATGCCTCTTCTTAAGACCGTCTCAAGAGCGTCTCCTGCTCCGTGCCAGAAGATATTCATTTAATTTCAATTTGTTTAACCAACCTCCCCACACACAGGACTCCGTGTCGGTGGATTCGGTTCGATTCATTTAGAGGCTCGTGCTTGCTCACCGCATGGCCAAGAACATCGAAAAGGCAGTACCACTCAACGGCCGTTTGCTCAACATTCCCACCGCTTTTGAGAGGGTGGCAAGAAAAATTTGTAGCACAAAAAAAACGGCAAGCGGACCGTCTAATCCAACACGAAAACACAAACCTACCTACCTTCCTACCGACTGGCCCCCGTCCAATACTGTATAAAAAGGCAAGATGTTGACTTCGAAGGATTCAGATTGGATTTCGCGCATTTCTGAGCTGGCGTGGAGGAGCTGGGAGAATGAACCGATGGGGAAATAAATCCAATGACACGAAGAATGTCTCCAGGCAGAAGAGGAGTTGGGGAAACACCTTCCCCGGTGCGTCTGTCCGTCCGTCCTTGGGTAAACATTTAAATGTTGTCCAAGGCGGGCCTTTTTGTCTTTTACGACAGCGAAAAGGTGTGTCAGCTGGAAAGGACTCCACGGCACGGCACACGACTCGCCAGGATTGATGATGGGAATTTCTGTACAACGAGGCACGCAATTTTTCTTCCTTTAATCACATTTTTATTAGGAAACCATGCCTCCGAACCTACCCAAAACAAATGGAACGAAAAAGTTTGGAACATTTTATGGCCGCCTCGCAAAACTGTAGTCAAACATATTTTAAAACTCATAATGAAACCGGCTTCGAACTGAGCTCAAAGCTCCTCGAAACTCAATTAAATCTTTCGCCCTGTTTTGATGCCAGCGGCAGGCTTGCTTTTGCGGAATAGATATTGACACCTGCCACAAGCACAACCTGTCACAGGGACCAAGTTCCCAACAATGGTGTACGCTGCAATAAATCCAGAGCCAGCCTCGGACATTGGCTGGATCATAAAACTAGAACTAAATAACACGCGTGCTGGCTGCTATATGTATTATATTTGCTTTGCAAGGAAGTTCATCACCCGAACAGGCTCGTTCAGAGAGATCCTGCAACATCCCGCAAAGAAACTGCAGCAGCAGTTGGGAAGTTCGGGACACTAAATGTCTTGCCACGCATCCTGCTGACATCTTGAAGAAGTCGAACAATTTATTATCCTTTGGTTACGATCACCCGGCGCAAAGTTGCGCAAAGAGGACCAAGACCTCTGCCTCTGCATTATTGTCCTTTTTTTTGCCTTTTCCAATTTTATTCCATGGAGTGATGTGTCCCTTGGTGTCCGTTTTCGGTCAGTAGCAATTTTCGGTGACGGTGTCCGGTTCGAAGGACATGTGGTACCGCATGTTGTTTTAAGGCACGGTGGATGTGTTTTCCGCCCAGTAGCAGCCGAGGCAAAGGAAGGAACGCTTAAAGACACCCGCTAGTAGTAGTGGCAGCCAGAAATTTCTCAAACTGTTTGCTCGATGCTGATCGGTTGAGTGAACTTCGTGAAGTGTACACATGTTTCCATCCGCCATGTGTGCATGCTGTGCAATAAAGCCGAACCACTCTTATCGCTACTGTATCGGCAAACTTCACTGCTCCGAAAAGGAAAAGACCAAACTCTTTCACTTCCCACGTGTCATACCGGGCTCTTAACCAGACTAAATGAAACCGAAAGGGTGGCTGTCGATACCGAAAGGCTTGCCATGGCCCGTTCGGAGTCGAAACGATGATAGTGCACCAAATGTTGCAGTAGCACCTATCGAACGTGTCGACCATCTGCCTGCCATGAGAAACAGGGAATTTATTGGATACATTTCCCCCCCTACACACACACACTCACACACACACAGCATCCCCACAAAATGCAGCAAAATGCACCTAAAGGCGACACCTAACTGACAGTACACCCAACCCACCGAACGCCAGACAGAGCGAAAACTGTGCAAAAGTTTCATCGAAAGAAGCAACTTTCTGGTGCAACCTTTTGCAGGAAGGATTCAAGAATCTTTCCTTTGGCCGGGAGGAAAAATGGCTCACAAAATGCGTCATTTTGTTGCTGTTTCGTCTAGGGAAAAGGATGCAGGAAGCTGCATGTTCTGGAGTCGGGCGAGAGGAACTAACAACCGGGCAATTATGCTGGTGACGGGAGTGCACATGGTTCGTTGTTTCTGCTAATGTTTGTCTTTTAAACTGAGCAGCAGTAATTACTTGTGGGTATACTCTATTCACGAAAATATCGTACTGATGTAAGCTCGTATTCGTTGCGACATATTAAAAAAATGTACATTTGTTATGCCGGGATATTTAATTTTATATCAATTTTAGGGATGTTATAGAATAATAGATAGAATTATTTACCGAAAACGAATTCTATCATGCCATGAGGCCTGAGATGAGCCTGATGTCAATGGTGTCCTATAATGAGCAATTCTCTTTGCTTTACTTAACAACCTTTTGCGCCTTATTCTTCGATGGGTTTTGGAGTTGAAATTAAATCAAAGCATCGATCAAAACTGTGTGCTTACCTCCCTGAAGACTCATCGTTCATTGCGCGAAGAGAAAATGACATAATCATGCTGCTTACCCACGACCAACTCTCGGAGAATCTTCCACGAATCAGTTCTCAGACTACACCCTCTCGGCCATTCATAATGCGTAACGAATGCGGTATATCTTGTTAACGATTTGACACGTCCTTCGCTTCCCGATGCTTCGACCGAGCTTGGAAGAAAGCACGCGTGTGTGTGTTCGGCCATCGGAATGGATTTTTTAAATAATAAAACGGACCACGGCCCATTCCTTTCTACGGGCTGATCTGACCTCCCGAGGTGCAGCAGAACACACGGCAACACAATGTAATAAAAAGAAGGGAAAAGATACGAAAAACACAATCTACAAGGCGGTATGTCCTGTAACTTCTGTTCGGACCCTGCATTCTAACGAGGACCACCCGAACTGGGGTAGCCTTGCCCTTTTACTTCGTCCCCGCCGGACCTTCTGAAACGAGGCTCTGTCAACAGGATAACGCCCTTGCTTACGGTCTCTACCACCGGCAATGCGAAGCAACAGAGAAGAGAGTCCTTTGCCTCTTTTTGTCCGGGTTTGTTCCTCGCCGATGTCGTGATTAGGACCGTGTCCTGTTTTACATTTTCACATTTTCATCCTGCCCCTGCTCACATTCGGCCGTACGGTGGTGGTGGATGCAAACAATTTTAAGCAATTCTTCACGCACATCACTCGCTCGACAAAACGAAGCGAATCGACTAACAAAACATATACATACTGAGGAGAAGAAATGCAAGGTTAGGTTTCTGCCACCAGCTGAAAATGAAATAATCTCCTTCCTTCCCAGGTTTGATCCTGACCCCGGCACACAAGACACACGCACGCACGCGAAAAGCCAGCAGCTGGCAAAACGCCATCGGACCATCCATCCGCTCTAATTAGCCGGAACGGAAGCAAATGATTTTTTTCGTTCCACTTGATTTCGTCCCCACGGAGTAGAATGCATTCGGCATTGGCTGCATCTCGGAAAGAACACACAAACAAAACAGCAGCATCACCACCGTTTTGTAACTAGATGCGCCGGAAAAGGTACGGCATTCTTTCCATTTGCAAGGATTTTCTGTCCGAAATTTTCAGCTCGAACGAAAAACCAACATCGCATCGGGTCGGCGGCGAAGATGGTGTTTGATTTGTTAATAGAGTTTAGCGCTTTTATTGTTTTCTATGGCTCTACGCTGAGTAGCATCATAAAAACTGCAACCAGTGCAGTTTGGGCTGTTTTTTTCTACTTTTCTTTGCTCTCAGAAATCGTTTTCATGCTTCATAAGTCCCCGAAAGGAAGTGGTGGATTATGGCCGGCTCCTCGGAGGGTGGAGTGAAGTTGTTCAGGATGCTGAAACAATATTTACTCATCTGTGTTTCCCTTTGTAGGAGGGCAAAGACAGCGGTTCTGTTTTCTTTCCGCCGAAGAACGTGATGTTTTATGCATATTTTTAAGTTCATTTATTTTTTTTAAACATTTACAAGCCGAAACTAGAATTTCAAATTTTCAAATAAAATACCAACAACTGGCAGTTTCAACTCATCAAAGTAGCTGATGAAACAGTTTGACAGTTTGTGACGTATCCAATCTAGTGTTAGTAAACAAAGCACATACGAATCACACTTTCCGAAGGCACGCTTCCAAATCTCCCCGAAACTAATCATATGTCACAAAATACACCATACCACCCCTCTGGAGTACGTCACACTGAGGTGTATCGGACCTTGGCACTCTTCTCGGTAAGATTAAAGTTCGTCAACAGCATGAAATCTCCTCTACGGCAATAGATGCGTAAGCACACAAACCCCTTTGGTATTGGTATGCTCAACGACCACACCGCCAGTACCTCCAACCGAGTGTTAACGAACCCAAAATGAAGGACTGTTCGTGTGCGTACAGGTACATCTCTCCCGCGGAGAGTCCAACGCACGACCAATTTTGCATTCTTCACGGTCCCTGTCCTTGTCGCAGCGGTCAGAAATATTCACCTATATAATTACCATCTCCATGCAAGCGGGTTCGCATGCCGACGAATGTCCGTGTGTGGTTTCTTCGAGAAGATCCTTGGAATCTCCCATCGAGATACGTTTGCAAACATCCCGCTGCACATGGTCACTCCTTCCAATGATTCCAAGATGCATCTCCAGGACTCTCGGGTCCTTTTGTGTTAGCGGGAGGCGCTCGTTCAGATGCAAATCTAATGACGCGTTGCCTTGGATCCTTCTCGCCGACTCGGTGTCCTCGAGTCGAACCTTCAGTCAGTCTCGCGACTGTCACGTGTGCATCGAAAGCATCGTCCTCGGCAGGAAAATTTACAACCATCCGGAGCACCGGTCTCTGATCCGAACGACTGACCTTCCCGTGAATACACACAGACATAAATTCTGCAGCTTCTGAATAATTCAGGCTCGGCCAATGTGGCGTGGTGGCGTACAGGACACAAAAGGTCCTTGCGGTAATAATTTACCAATGACCCAGTTCGTCAATTTGCATTTGAGGTCCTTTGCACGAGCAAAGGATGACGTCCATAATTAGATGCACCCACTTGGAATCCTTCTGCCGGCCCAGCACCTTCGCGAGAGGAGCGTGGCATGATGTGGGCCCGTTTCGCTGACACTGACGACAAAAATGCTAATCTAAGAGGCCACTTCCATCCTACGGTTCCGGGAAGGAAGAATCGGCCCAACCTCCCACACACACCCAGCCAGCAATTTCCTTCCTTGAAGCGGAATTAATGGCATATTAATTTACATTGTCGAGTGTGTTTTGAATAATTGTCCTAATTGGAATCATTCTTCGCCTTCGTTGGAAAATATGTGATGTTTATGCACAGCGATCCATTATGCGGTGGTTGATGATAGGCCTCCCACTCACACACACACACATACACACACGCACGTGAGGCGTCCTTAGTCACGGGAGAATGTGTGTCTTCGAAGCCGTGTTTTCCCGCACTCGAGGGCGACGGAAAAGCGACACGTGGTCGAGGCAATGTTTATCGTTTGTTTATGCGAATGAGATGCCCTGTAATTGCCTTTTCATGATGCTGACGGAGGCGATGATGTGTTGGTGTGGATTCTGGAAACAAAGCGTAACCACGGCGTCCCTGGGAAGGAGATGAAAAGGCGAAAAGTGCGCCACCGGGCGGGAAAGATCGATGGAAGCTGCTGCCGTCGGCAGAGACAGCATTGTTGGAGGAGCTGGCGAAGAATGAATTTTAGAAGACGCTCTAGCCTCGCTGCGTTCGATTCTAAAGGAACGCGCTCGAACGTGGAATGTCACAGGATATGTTTAAATGGGTCAACGGGCCACAATGTGCGTGTGTGTGTTTGTGTGCGAGTGTGCTGACGCCCGCAAGTGTCTTTTGTGCCGCTTGCTACATTGCCCCGTTCAAACCACCGGCGTTGACGTCGACGTCTTGAGAACATTGTAGTCAGTGACTTGCTTAATGTACTTCTAACGAGAAAACCTTCTCCACTAGAAGCGCAAACAGGGGGACGAGAGCAAGCAAAGCAAACAAACGACAGCATATTTGACCCAGTGCGTGAACAGTGTTTAAACACACAGCGAAGGAGGCTTAAAGCTTACCGAGCCATGAAGCTTGCAGTTACAAGAATGCTCCAAAACCAAAAGGGAAGGAGTAAGTATTTCCTTCGAAATGCTGGAAGCTGGAGCTAATAATGCGCTTTACACTCTTCGTTTCCGGATGAAATAGCTTGGCGCTTTAATGTGAGGATACCTAAAGAAGGCATCATTCATGTTTTATGCTCGCCCTCAGAATTCGCAAAAAAAGGCTCTAAAATGTCCCCTCGGAATGTCATTTCCGTAAACATCAGCAACAAAAAATTGAAATCATCAAACATGAAACAGAGTGCCCACACTCCTTGCGAAAGTAAAACAATATTCCCATTCACTTAATGGCGCCAAACCGCAGGAAATTTCAACATTTCCTCGTTTCGGCCTGGATCAGGACCACTCGAGCACTTCAAATGCCGTTCGCCGTGTCCCGTGTACATCAGCCGTGCAAACAGAATGCTTTATTTGCAATCGTCAACACAAGTCGGCACTCGAAAAAGCGTAAAGTGAGTCTGTAGCGCGGGAAGGATGCGTTTTATATGATGTCCTGTTTGGTGGTGGTCCTTCAACCAAGAAAAAATGGAATGCTCACAGTAGGCAAACAAAGAATACGAAATGGCACAACGCGCACCGTACAGCGTCGGGGAAAGCACAAAGAAAACGCATTTGTGGGCAAACGCGGCCAAAAATCGACAAATCGACTCCTACTACGACCACGGAGGCAAGGAGGACCAACTTTGCCTACAACAACAACAACGGCTTGGCGCTTAGATGAATTCAGAACATGAAAGCTCACCTATTTCGTTTTTCGTTTTTCGTAGGGCACAGGACGACGACGCTGAGGCACTTCCTTTATCCCGGCTTCAACTCGAAGGAATCCGGTTTCTATTTATTGAGTTTGTACTGTTCGAAGTTAGGAGCCTGAGTCTATGATGTTATTTTGGCAGCAAACAATCAACAGCCACTCCACGCCAGTGGAGTTCTAGAGAATGAGTGTGTGTGTGTGTGTGTGAAGAGGGAAGAAGCTATCGAGCTATGCAAATACCCGAACGCGCCCAACCATGAAAGTGTTCGCATTTTTATGAACCTAATTTTTGTGTACACCTTGCGCGCCACAGGATGATCTCCACCGATGCCGTTTCGCTTTGTGCTGCTGAATTGTCCCGAAGCTCTCGACTCACGCTCGCCCCACGCCGGTGGCAAATAAGGAAACTTTCCCGCAAGAACTTACTCTCACAACCGGAGTGACGAAGTCTTTTTGTGGAATAAATTTCAACACCACCGAGGAAGGTATACAACTAGACCGGGTGCGCACATATAATCAACACAACAATCCGGACCGGAGGAAGCAAGAACTCCGGTGTTGTTGGTGTTGGGCCCCGGAAGTTGAATGAGCTGAAAATATACTCGAATGAATAAACATTGCCCCGAGATCATAAACGGGAGAGAGACCACCTGAAGGATCTGAGAAAGTTAAGATGAACAATAAATACCACCACAACACACGATGGATATGGACACCGTGAGAAAACGGTGGAGAAGCGAGCCGAGCAGGGGAAGGAGAGGAAGACTTGGAACGCTACGCAGCCACCGACCACGAGGTGGAGTTTTATTTTCATCACTCAGTTGTTTATCTTTCAATACACCGTATAGTTATGTGGTCCTCCCGGACAAAAACGCCCTTGCATCTCGGATGCACACGAGTCCCCTCGAATGTGTGAAGTTTACCATCGGTGCTCCTCTTCAATATTCAAATTGATCTAATCAAAACACACACCACCAGGAAAACACCGGTGTGCATCGGATATTGGTGGAGCGAAGAATAACAACACGGTCACAAGAGGCCTCCTCCTCGACGGTGGCGTGTGTGTGTGTGTGGTTTAAGAAAAACATAAAATGAAGTAGATATTTTCTCTCGCCCTATTGATCACCTATTTGATGATTGTTGTTTTGAAATTGAGAGAAGAAAATGTGTACCTCGTTTGCCATTGTCATGATAAACCAATCCCCACCCCGGGGTCTATGGGTGGAGAGAGTTTATTAAAAGCGCTATAGTTATGTAAATCATCCACTTTTGTGTGATGGCGTAAGCAAAACAGATGCACTACAAGAAGCGAACAACCTTTCTTTCCCATGACGCAATAAGAGGAACGGAATGCATTTTTCGGGAAAGCGACTGGGCTGAATATCGAACGTTCAAAAACCCGAACCCTGAAACACATGAAAATCGTGCAAGATTTAATTTTCAATTCCCCATAAACGAACCTAATCCTAATCGTACCTGTTTCCATCGGCAAGAACACAACAGTTCAATCGTGATCCGATATCGTGCCTACCCCCAACGTTTACCAATATCTCCGGGACCCTTTTTCGGTCCGTCCTAATCAAACGAAATCACCTTGAATTTCGTACCGACGTACACGAAACGATGAGCAAAATTTAATGAAATCAATCCTGCGAGCTGCTCGCCCAAACGAGGTCGGTGTGTCGGAGCCTGGATTCGGACATCAGCATCGATTGACCTTTCTGACTGACTGGACTGCCAGTCCTAACCTGCTGACCCACCTGAAGGATGAGAGCATTCAGCATCCTACCTGCCTGGGATCTACCGTTCGGTATCGGCTTCTAAATGATGTCATCCGGAAGGGTTATGGCATGCCATTGGCTTTTTATCATTTCATCATTCCACACTAATACCGAGTTCCCAGGAGATCGGTCGACCAGTTGTCCGGCTGGCGGTCGGAAATCAGCAGAATGACTTTAAATTGTCCCTTGGCCGAAGCCCGGCAGGGAAACAAAACCAACTCCGAGCAACACAAAACTGTACGCAAATCTGATTGACAGCTTTTGCGAAAGGGATGTCCGGCGATCCGGAGGCAGGATCCTGCTTGCTAAATCATCCCTGTCGGCACCAATTCGACCGGGATCCCCTGGTATTAACCTAACATTGTGCTAACACCGCCTTTTGTTGTGTCACAGTGTAGAGCAAAAAATTGGATGTGTCATCTCACCCGAGGAAAAAACACCGAGACGTGTATTGTATCCATTTTAACGAAGCACCCGGCAAGAAAACTCCGGAACGGACCAGAATGGATTGATGGTGCAAATTTGAATATTTATTGTTTTTCTTTCAAGCTACCCCGTGCCTTCGTTCGTTCGTCCTCCGATACACGATAAAAACACAACTCGGAGGCTTTCTCGGATCATTTACTCCGTATCCATTTTTTCTCCCTGCCAGCCATCCACCTTGCGCCAGAGTCCTTGCGGGAAAATGGTCGACATCAAAAGTGCTGTTTCGAGTGGAAAATAAAAATCAAGTGTGAGCAGGACACCCTTCGCATATCGTTAGCTTCGACCTGGGGACCGGGCCGGAATCTGAATATGAAAGTCACTGCCATCGATGGAAGTAGTAGTCTCCGGGCCATTCCGGACACTATTAGCTTCAGCGCTGCTGACCGAGCAAGTGTTCGTCGCAAGCTATGCAAGGCGCTAGGAGTGGACCTTCGATGATGTGAAAAATCCCATCTACCATCTATTCCACCCCGGCAGAATCACACCTCATCGCAGTACAACCGGTTCGGTTCGTTGCATTTTTATTTCGTTTTTATGGACCGGAAGAATGAGCAGGCATATTAAAAACCAAGACACACCTCCCATCGTCTGGTCAAAACCATCGAGGTTGGGTCGAATGTTATCCACCGTGAAAACCCTCGGCCACCAACACCAGCAAGCTATGGAGGAGGAGGAGACGTTCAGGAGATGGAAGCATTTCAACAATCCGTTTCCCATACGACCCAGACCACCATCGGCGTGCTTGGCATGAAACGCTTCCAATAGTCGATTGTCCACCGGAAAAAGGGATCAATTTCATCCTCTTGCGTATTAGAGAGCGAGGGAGAGAGAGAAAGAGCTTTTTTCTGTAGAAAATACCATACATGGCATCCTTGGAGGGCAGGCCTCTATTAAATCTATATTCATAATAGCATCCCGTCCTGTTTTCCATAATCCATTTCGACCCAATTTCTGCTTCCGCCTGCAGAACCCGCCAGGAAGGAAATGATAAATACAGGACAGATCTTTCGATGTGCCCTCGACTCGACTCCTTCTCGAAAGCCTAGAATTCAATAAAATAATTTTTGATACATTTTCCGGCCGAACAAAAAAAAAACAACCCCGATCCCAGGTTGCCTTCTAGGAATGTGCGGAACAGCGTGTCTTGCGCGCCGGGTTATGCTTAGCTGGCGATTTTAGGCGTACTGCTGCTTGTTCACTATTCAAAAGTCGTACAGCTGCTGTACGGCACGGGGCCTTATGGTAACTGTCCCGCAGGAAAAATCTCACTCAAATCGCACGTGTGCGCTTCGGCGAGGATCTGTGCAAAGCTTTACACGCTTTCGTCAGCAATAATACGTAGCGCAAAGTCGAGTTCGGGGGTTTTGCGCTCCCACTTTCTTGGTACGCCGGTATTTGGGAAAGGATTGAATGAAATATCCGTTTCAGGCAGATCTTTCCGAACGCAGCACATTAAGCTTTGTAGTGAGGATTTATGGAGCGTACCTAACAGTGGCCCAAATATTCGTCAGTGAATAGCAAATTGTTTGCTATTAGGGTTTAATCGGGATTGAATAATAATTTAATAAGCTTACAGATCCAACCGTATACAGTCATTGAATCAATTCGCCCACGGCTATACTAATCGCAGTAGGAAACGTGACCCTTGCGGGACTTCGATTCTCCAGCTAGTATCAATTATTAATTTCAATATTTTTATGCAACCACGCACTTTCATTTAATTGTGCTCTCATCCAGCAGAGCACAAGAGGATAGCAGTGCACCCATCGCAACTAACAGCTTCCATGTGCACCAGAACCCCGTTCAATTACGATTGCAGCTCCCAAAAACGTCACTGGTGCGCAAATATGTACGCTTCAGCAACACACAATGTATGGCGCGATGCAGCAGCACCGAAGCGATTGGAGGTGGTCGTGGAGTCGAGAATCATGGCACGAGATTGTGCTGTAGTTGCAAAAATTAACGGAAGCAAATACGAACACACGGTACTCGCAGCAACTCGGAGCATCAGGATTCGCGTGTCGGTGCAAAGAAGAAGCCGGGAACAGGAGAATAAAGTAAAAAAGCTACAAACATCGAATCATAAACCCGTGAACGCCGGAAACATACACGCATCGAGCATATAAGCATATGGTGCATCCGATGCCAATTGCCGTGATTCTCCGGCAGAGAAACGAAGGAAAAAAGATGAATGCGGGATCGTACACCCAGAAACAACAAATGCAAGATAAACGTGGCCAACTGAAGCGAATTTCTTCTGCGAGCGAATAATAAATTATAATGAAAACTGCTGACCGAGAAATGTGCAATACGCCGTGGTGGAGCTGCTGCTGCTGCTGCTGCTGCTGTACACTACCCAGGAACGCGCTTCTTGAGCTCGTGCCCACCATCGAGCGAAAAGGGGGATCGCCCTTACATGAACCCCCAAACCGCCTGGATGTATGCAAAACGGGCACAGCTGGCAGCTGGCAGAAGGATACCTGGCAAATCTTTTCGCTCTGTCGAATTCGTATCGTGAAAGAAAAGTGTATCATTAAAAACGCTCGTTTTCCCCCTTGCTGTGTATGTGTGTGTGTGTACTTGATGTTGGAGCAAATATTCGCGAAACCTGTACCAGTTTCGTTGAAACACATTAATGAGTGTGCCGTGGGATGAACGACGGGCTTAAAATACGGGTCAGTGTAATAAAACTCGCACCCTGAGTTTTGTGGAGCAGGAAAAGGGAGGAACAGACGCAAGGGGTGGGGGGGAGGGTTAAGGGAAAGGGGTGGTGTAAATGGCAAACAGTTCAACGGGCAGCTTCTCCGAGCATAAGCGGTCATTAGCCGATGTTGCTGCGCTGCCTTTGTGTTATTGTTATCATTTGCTGGGCGTAACAAACCGTGTCCGTGTCCTAATGAAGGCTCTCTCCGGCACAGTAGGTCAGTTATGATTTCGTGATTGCCTTTGTTTTTCCCTGTTTTGTGTGTATGTTTGTATGCCACTCGCTTATTTATTTTGTATTGTTTTGCTTAACCAGCTGACTGGACGCGGAAATAAGTCCTTTCGGGTTGCTGAGCATGTTTTTGTAATATTTTTTTTCCAACTGTAGTTTATTCTACACTATTTTTCACATAACGTGAGCCTTAATGAAGCAATTTTCCATACCTGCAGTCTTCAATCAATAACAGTTCCAACACCTAATGGGCTTAGTACCTCCGCCTTTAATTCACCTGGTGGTGAGCTCCACGAAAATAAAAGTAAAGCACGGGCTCCCCAATAAGTGGTACGTGACCGAATGGCATTATTAGAGCTTATTACATTTTGTTTTCCCAACTCTTCAACATTTCGTGCCATCTCCACACGTCACTCACCATTTGCCGGTGCATCATTTGCCACCGATGACACAATTTCACACATCACACGTGCGTTTCGCTCACCGTCTTTCTTCTTTCTCGTGCAAGTGAATTGTTTGTCCTGGTGTGATGCGGTCCTCACGGACACGGAAAATGACGGAAGGAATGGAAAACGCCCTGTTGCTTTGCGGAACATCGTTTGCTGCTGCATCTCGTGCTATCGTGTGGCCTCGTGGTCAGGGCTTTTGAAGCCTTGTGCGACCCGACTCTGGCGAGTCTCTCTCTTTCTCTCTCTGGTCAGTTATGGACACCGACGGAGCACACGCGGCACGGTACGCGGAAATCTGAAACGCAAACTCAAACATAATTTTATGAATCAATATTTGCACAGGACCCTCGGGTGGCGGGTCGGTCGGCGCCCGAGAGTGTCGAGAGTGATAATAACTTAAAGATACCACTACCAATAGCGCCAGGGAACGCCAGGCGCTTTTCCTGGTCATGGTGGTGGTGGTGGTGGTGGTGGTGAAGGTACAAGGATCAAGGACCACCAGTGCCACATAATAAAACCGCTCAAACAATGGCCGATATGATGGGTGCCCGCTACTTGTTAGACCGTTCCGGTGGAGTCCTTCTCGTCCTTCGTTTTTTCCAACGCGTCGTGAGTTAGCCAGGTGAATCAACGAGGGGAAATGTACACAGGAAACGAAAATATCGCTCACCGGACTCTTTCTTCCGCACACACACACACACGCTCGGCCGAGAGTCCATAAAACCCTGGCACACTGGCCTGCTTATTGTTTGGGTGTACCATGCCATGGGTTGTGGAAGGGAAAAGCAAACAAATGAGGCAAAAACAAAGGCACCCGAGGACGATTTTCCCCGTCCCAAGCGCTAAGGCGCAACGGTGTGCTTCACTTCCGGCATTTGTGCAGGTGAGTTGCAGGATTTTCCTTCACCCTACCTTTTGGAGCATATTTTGTTAAAGCATTGTTTCTAGCGTTTATACGCGGAATAGCAAGCATAAGGACGAAAATGATAGTTGTTTTTCTTGCTGTGTGCTACATTCTTCGTCGGTCCGTCGTCGTGTTTCTGCCAAGGTAACCTTTTTTCCGTGAATGACTTTCGGATGTTTGCGTTTAGCTTAGTACAGTCTGTGTTAGTTTCCGTTTTCTCTAACCCCGCTTTGTTTGAAGAAAACAGTGAGCTTGAAGTTCAGGGCTCTCTCTTAAAGTTGAAACATTGCCAAACGGAAAAAGAGGGATCTCTTTACTGATACGCTTATCTCCACCCGAAAACTGTCAACTGACACGATTCGAACCAATTATTTCTGTTGTGGAATTCCTGTTTTTACACATCTAAATTCAATATTCAATTGTATCAATGTCGTGTTGGTGGACCCTGTTGAAGAATTGTTCCCCATTCTCATTTCCTTTTCTTTTGTTTTAAAGACCGATTCCGTAACGAATCATGCTCAGAGCTTGACATTCGAAACGAAGCGGAATATTAAATTTGCCGCCGGAAATCGGAACCTGAACGGAATGTTCAGGAAACCCCCTCTTCTAACGCGCTGAAACACAATCGCGCAAACCAAGAGGGTGTGTAGAATTGAAACAAGAACTTCAACCGGAACCTGGAAGAAGCAGCGAAAAAAAGCAAGATATCAAGCATATCGATTCGGTGCAAAAAAACAATTGCAAAGTCAGGAAGGAGTCAAAATTGACACCTGTTAAAACTAGCCCTGGAAAAGGGATGAAATGGACGCGGGGAACCTCAGGTTCCATTTGTTTTTGTTTCGGGTATCGCTTCCGCCTTGAGGTTGGTTGCAGCAAACTGCCACTTCTTTTTGCTGTCCGATAGAATCTAAGGAAAAAAACGTTCAACAATGATGCTCAACTTTAATGAATGAATTTGAAGTATTTTTTCCGCCCCGACTCACCCTTCCCTAAGGGGTACTGATTAAATGGACTTGAAATTAAATCCAGCAGGAATGTCAAGTCTTCCTTCCGTTCCAGCTTTTTATCGCATCAAAATGTGATTCTTGAATACGATTTGACATGATTCATTCATTAAAAATGTAGAAAAAAAACACTCAAAAGCGAAGATTTGACATTTGTCCTAAATTCTACCAAAAGGAATGTCTGTGTAGAAAAGAAAATTCAATAAGCAATCCCCATTTTGCCAATTAGTAGTTCCAAAATGCTTAACAAATAGCATCCCGTTTCAATTTTCCTTCAAAATGCCGTACGCCAAGCGTGAGTAAGCATGCAAAATTTAATTTATTGCTTACAGCGTCAAAGTGATAAGTATAATGCTTTCGCCCTGCGCGAGAACTATGACGCACCCACACGTTGTGTTGAAGAAAATTGGTTAATTATGAAAGTTCTACTACACATAATTTCCCACCCCGGGCGAGCCCTCGCAAAACCCAAACAAACCATCCACCCCGGCCTCGCGTTGCCCTAGAGAACTTGAAGAATTGCGACAGCGATACCCTATCCGCTTACCTCGGCGTCCGGGTTGCGACCGGGTTCCTTGGTGAGCGCGCGCGACACCTTTTGCTTACATGTTACAATATTTGCATAGTAATTATAATGATTGAAATCAGTAGCATTACTATTTGACAACGTGCAAACGGACACGACGCACGTTTGCGAGGAACCGGGGGAGGAAGAAATGGAGCTTGTTTAGATATTCGGGAAACGTAAAGCATTTCCCGGGGTTTCGAGAAACATGAACTACTTCCAGTGCCGGAATAATAAGTCATTCCCGAGGCCCCGAGTTTCCTGATGTGTGGTGTGAGTTCTTTGTGTATTTTTTGTGTGTGTGTGCCTACAAATGGCGCCAGGGCACATGAATATTTATAACGACGAACCCACCGAATCCTAGACACGAGTGCGGGAGGCCTGCTTTCTCTGCACCATTTTCGCGGTTGTAGTAGACGGTTTTAAATGATTTCAAGCGCCAACTTGTTCCGTTTCTTGCCTTTCGGGACGTTGGTATTATTAGCCGCAGCAAATTCGCAGAATGGCAGACATTTTTTGTTGGTGCTCTGGGGGTACCTGGGTGTACTAATTCATTCCTAATTCGTGTTGAAGTCTCAGGTACTTCAGGCCCGCAAATTGCAGTGCCGACACACAGCCACTCTGTACGAACAAAGGCCCACCACCGGAAAGGCACGCACCCTGGCGCACAGATTCCGCCCGAAGGACCACACCAAATGTACCGCAATTGGATTCGCATGAGATGCTTTGAATGTAATCAAACGACAAAATCTTTGCCAGTTTCCGTCATCGCAGCTAACCTACTAACCTAGCATTTAGATCCTTTTTTTTCGGCATTCGTCTTCGGAGAGCTCGTCAGAGAACCTGGCAGCAGCGGTACAGCTTGGTTGTAAAAATATCCCTCGGCTAGACCGGTAGGCTTTTGAGCGAAAATTCCTAATTCAAAGGACGGCTGAACATAAATAGAGCAATTTCAAGATGAAAGACGGATGCGTGCCTTGTACGTTCTTTAAAAAGAGGAACTCAAGCGACAAGCGAAGCAAGCCAAAAAAAAAGGCGAAACTTCCATCGTGTGAAAGCAAAATTGCACGCACACGATCACTTACAGGACGCACTCTCCGCCACCAAAAAAAAAAGGAAGCGGCTTACAGCGGACGGACGTTGTTTAGACGGGTTTCTTCGTTCTTCGGCGTACGGTCGAGTTCTTTAAGAAATTGGGCCAGCGGTTTGCAGTGGTGCGTTCCATGCAGAAGGAAGAAACATGATGGAAAAAACACACACACATACTTTCATCTTGGAACTGTAAAGGAAAGAATGGGAAGAAAATAGTCGTCCTGAACGGCAAGGATTAGATACACTCAGGTGGTCTAGGATTGCCCCGATACCATTCCATCACGCACTCACGGTGATGTTCACTTGTCCGATACTTTACTTCAAACGGTTCCTTCTTACTGTTCGCCTCCTTCATTACACTGTGTTCGGAGTGCATCCAGCGAGTGGTTGTTTATTTTGTACCACGTTGACAAAAGGATCAAATGAGAGAGGCCGCAGGAGAAAAAGGCTCACAGCCATCTCTCACGTAGGTAAGGGCCAGAAGATCGGCAACTGTTGGTGCAAAACTGCGCCGCCAAAGGAGTTTACTTTTTATTGTTGGTGCGAAGGGCGTGGGAATAACCTGCCGAACGGTCAATGTACGTGCAATAAAGTTTCACCTGAATTTGCTTGCCTCCCGCTACGCAAGTTACCGGACACGGCTCTGCGGACAAGTTCAAAGTACCGGACGACGGCAGTGTAGAAAGATTCGAAATGATTTTCATGCCCTTTTTTCTATGCGCAAGTGTGTTGGCGATCAATATTGTGTAGAACTTACGAACAATTTGTTTTGTAATGAAGGTGCAATTTGTAGAGCTGAATTGCCGAATTGGGTGGTCAATTTGGAGATAAATGTGGGACTTTTGAGAAGTTCAAAGAGACGTTGACGTGTTCCTGAAGATATATGCTCTCTTTTACAGACTCAAATGCAGCAGACTTTCGAGGCTAGACCTCTATATTTTATCCGCTTGCCGAGTCATGTTCGGAACTCGACAAACAGGTTCATAGCTATCCAGGAAGGACCAACCCTCTTAATATCCTTACACAGTGTCCTCTTAAAACAGTGTTTCGAAACAACCAGATGGCATTGAAACCGAGAACTGTAGGATGTGCATACTCTTCAAAACCCAGTTTTAATTTCCTCCTGTTATTCATTTGTTGGACCTCGTGGTATTTCCCAATTATAATCGCAGATTGATCTGAATTTTCCTTGTCCATTATTTATTTTCCAAATACCTTCATCTTTAGCTTATTATTTCCCTAAATTCCATAGTGTTACTCGAGGAATTCCTCATATCAACATTGTTTTAATCCGTGCTTTAATACAATGGAAATACTCGTGAAAATGGGATGATTGTTTACACAGAAATGCTTCATTAATCAAAGGATTAAAATCGATTCAATAAATTTTCCACCGTTCGATGAACGCTTGCAATAATTATATCGAAATAATACTTTCCGATAAAAGCATCCGATTTCGATTCCAAAAATCAACACCCATGCCAAATTCCAAGAGAATTACTTCGATGATAGTGAATTGTTTAAGGTAAAAAAATCGTCAAAAATTAATACTTATCAATTTTCCAAACAATGGATTGCACACCAGCCTTCGGAGATGCATCATAATCTGGATAATAATGAACAAGCACTGCACAACACTTTAATGCAATTTAAATGCACTCGAGAGGCAGCCGAAAGATCAAACCAGTTGCACTTTTACCATTGCTAATCATTTCCCTTTTTTCTTCCTATTTGCTCAACACCCAACCCGGGATGCGAGTGTGTGTGTCTGTTGGCGTGCATTATAATGCTGGTAATGATCAAAGGATAATTGCATCGCTGCGTTTGAAGGTAATTAATAAAATCATTTACACCAATTACATCAAATGAATCGATGAGCGTTTTGGATGCTTCGATTTTTCGCATGTAGGAGCGGTTTCCTATCAGTGCATACATACCGTGCCCGGATCATATGGTTTTTGCGTTTGGTTGGTATGTTTCTTTTTGCACCGCGCTTTAATCGCATTATCGATGCAGCTTAAGGTGCAACCTGCAGCCCTCTTTAACGGTTCACCGGTGCAATGCACTGCAGCGAATGTAGCCGCCAGTTTTTTCCCTCTAAACGCTCGTTCTAGAAAGCATTCGCCACGAAGCAAAACGAAACGAACCAACGGTCGGGATATACTGATGGAATTTACTGTTCGCTTAATGGTAAAGAAATCACTTCAAACGAAACCACCATCCAGCGGGGCCCAGGAATAACCGGCAACACACATGCCCGTGCATGTAATTACGGCCAAACGGTTGCAGCACGATGCATGTGTGCGCAGCGATGCAAAAGCGATCGGTCCGGGAATCATCGCATCAGCGTCGAGGTCAAAAATTGCTGCTCGTTACTGCTCCGTGCGCCCTAAACACAAAGCCGCGTCTAGCTCGGTTCGGGCATGAAATTTCCATTCCGGCGCATGATGCTTCGCCCTTGCGTTTGAAGTGACTTGATGTGGTGAAAAATTGGATAATCGAAGGCAAAAAGGTGGGAGGCCAGATTGGGCGTGAAATCGTGTGTAGCGAGCAGAGCAGCAGAAGCTAATCTGGTGTAAAATTCTGGCCCAGTTCCGGCCGATGGGAAAGCTTGTTCATAATTTTACGGCCCCCGTTTTTACACGGCCGCCGCTGTGCTGCTCGCTGGGAAAAGCGTCTTCTGCAGCGGGGGGAAAAACATTACCGTTTATCATCGCCGGCAGTCTGTTATCCTTGTGCATCCGTGTGTCGAAGCCTTCTTCGCGGTATAGACAAAGGCAGTCGCCGCCACCACCGCCGCCGCCGCCGCAGTCCAGGCCTGCCAAACCCGCGTCGGATGTAAAACAAGCAACAATTATTCTTTGCACTGAGCCAGAACTCAGGTCCGGGAGACCGCGCCACGGCCGGTGCATCATATTACAACCACAGGCTTGCTATTTGCGCTGTTGCTGCTGCAAGGCTGCAAGCTTGACAAATATCCTGTTTCGCCGTGTTGACGAACACGGCTATTTCGGTTTTCGTTGCCCGGGTTGTGCAGACGGGGGCGCACTGGACCGTGTCAGTTTGTGAACGATCCGGGCAGGCTTGTGTAGAAGGTCGTGTGGTTTGACGTTTCCGCTTGTGAAAGGCCACGAAAGCAGTGTGGGAGAGTTTGACATCGCATATGTCCTGAAGCAGTGCCAGGATTGTGGATGTTGCAGTTGGTTGCTGGTAAAGGCTGGAATAATAACTCTTTTTTGGGGATTGTTCATGATACTGCTAATATTTTAGTAACTTTTTCCGGTCTCGGTGGAGATTTCACACGATTTTCTCCCACTGTTCTATGAGCCCAGTTTAAAAATTTAAAACTGACCACGCCAAGTCACGCTCCAGTTTTTGCGAAAACCAACAGTCCAATCCTTTCCAGAATTGTTAAACACATTTGGATATCACAAACATGTACACAATTATGCAATATTTCAATCTCACCCTTCAATTCACCTAGCACGCAAGCAAAGGCTACTTCCTTGTCCAGGTTCCAAGTCCGAAAGGACCCAATCTCCCTTACTCCCACAGCTGCTGTAAAGAGGAAAATATGCAAAATTTCCTATGCAAGAGAAAATATTTTCCCCTCTCGTCCTCACCGGTTCAAACACGACCCACAAGAGATGGAAAACAGTTTTCTGGTCAAGTAATTCCGAGGTTTGTGTGTTTGGTCGAGGGAATTTCCGTGCTGCGCCGTATGATGACCGTTATGCATCCAGAGCGAGTGCATCCGGTGGAAAAACGAAAATGTAACCTCTTTGAATCGAGCGATTCGACCTTCTTCCATGGTATAAATGGTCAGCCGGCAGGCCACAGCCACACATAACAGAATCAACCTGTTCCTGTGCCGAAAATCCCGTGCGGCATATCCGTTTTAAGCCTCCTTGTCTGTTTTGGGGTTGCTGTCTGCCAGTAATTATGTTGCGGAGCGTGGATGGAGGCGGTCCATCCATGGACTTGGTCCCTCGCATGGACGCATGGTTTTGTATTTCGAACCGACTAGCTCAGCAGCAAGTTGGCCGGTTTGACGTAACCGAAGAGATAATTCGTTTACTTCATCATTCTCGAGCCCACGGAGGAGTACGGCCACTCCGGGAGGAATTGCTTGGCCCCGTGCTGAAGAGATTGTGTTTCTTGTGCGCTGATTGATCGCTCTGCTGCTGCGGGAGACAGTAACGGACGGTTGTTCCATCAATCAAAGTGAGAAATTATTTGCATCGCTCCAACTTCACTGACCCGGACTCGGCGGTGGGCCTTTTCCATGTTCGGACGCGCATCTCGGTGCACAATATGTGACATGATTGTTTTATGAGTGTTTTTTTTGCGCTCTCTCCCTCCTACTTTGCTCTGCACCCTAGGGCATAGCACAGTGCCTTACTGGATCTGAATCTGGAAGATAATTGACAAGAAAGATGAACAATTGCAAGGTGGATTCTCATCGCCAAGGGTGGAAAAAATTGCTCCCCTTGCGGAATAAATCACTCCTGATGAAATTAGTTTGATTTTTGAGACATAATTATGTTAAATGATGTTCGTGCAAAGTTCATGTGTAGTTATCTTTTGTTCTACGAGGCTATCCTCCCAAGGGAAATTGCATTAAACAATCCGTCTAACTGCAAGAAATGCAATTCTCCGCGAAAGGAACAACAGCAGCAGCTATCAGGCCAGAATTATGCACACCAAGCAAAAAACCTCCCATTTTACGCAAACCCTCATCGAACCCTCCTCACAATTTTACGCTAATAATACGGCGCACATCGCACATCTCAGCACTGACCGACCGACGGACCAGGCCACGAAACAGAGAACACATGGTGTGCATGGTTCCTTCGCATTTACCACGCCAAACCTAGGAAACCTTTGGCCACCGTTGCAGGCGATGCATAATCAGCATATGCTTCCATTTCGCTGCCTCACCATGACTACACGTGGATGTGCAACGAAGATGTTCCGTCTGTCTGGAGCAGTGTGCATTGAATGGATTTTCGTACGGGATCAATCATGGAGTAGGCTTTTAGAGATACACACACACGCCGTATATCCGCCTGTCTGCGTTAAGTGAACGCGGTTAGGTGGAAAAGTACACCGGCGCAAACGTGTGGACGTAATTAATTGCAATTATCGATAGCCGACGAGCCATCATTTCGCGCATGAGATGCTGAGATTGGCCTCGCACAATCCACAAACCCTCCCTGTCCTCCCAGTCTTGGGCTCTCGGTTCCAGGAATCGTCCACTGCTTAAAGCGTTGTTCGTGCTCTGTTCCCTGTAGCGCTGCTCGGAACGGACAATTATTGACTACGCATAACAAGGTGGAATAAAATGAGCTGAAAGAAGCGCAATCCATGTCCACTACACAGACAATTCTGAGAAATGGTTCGCAAGAAACGCGGTTCTTGGAGGGCTTTGATAAGCCTGTGATGTAAAAGCTTTTTACAAGAATTGATTACAATTTCATTTAGAGCTTCTTTTTTATAGGACACACTCAGAATCCTCTCCCTCCGACAAAAAAACTCTTGGATTTCTCCACATTGGAGAAAGATCTGCTCAAATCTCTTTAATCCTAACGCAATTCTTCGCACCAAAAAACTAGAATTTAAAATGGCCCAAAAATCGATGACAAACGATTCGACCCCTCGAGCATTGATTCACACCGTCGAACCCACAAACGACCCGGAAACGGCAAAAACAAACGCACTTGTCCACAAAAGCCCAGGGAGCCAGGGAGCCAGGGAGAGCTTAATTTGTCTTTAATATCATTAGAATAATAGGCGCCTCGTGGGACTAAGATGGCCTGACGGAAGAGTCTCCAGAGGGGCAGAAATGATGTCCCGCGTGGCATCCGCCGTTGGCGGCGTCCTCCCTCCCTGGTAAAGACATGTTTGCGTTACGCAAGGTGAACTCCACAAAACTGACCTCTCGCACTCCTCCGCGTTAAGACCGTTTAGAGCCCTAATGATGGGAACTTTTTTCTACTCACTGCCCTTGTAGCAGCCCTAAGGTTGCATCGTTTTTCTTTCCACTTTTTCCTGTTTTACTTTTATTTGTAATGCTTCCTCTGTGCCGCTATCTTGGCGATCGGCTGATTTCCGTCGCGTTTCATTTTTTTTATCTTCTTCTGTTGCTCTTTTTGTCGGTGTGATGTTCAGCTTCAATCATAATTTCCTTAGCACCTTCTCCGTCCCTGTCTCCCTGTCAAATGCGCGTGACCTCGTTCCAGCCACAAAATTGTCCCAGGGCACGGGCACGGCTGATGTTTTGCTCCATTTTCGACGCTTCGATTGCTTTTCGAAGGTCGTAAAAATAATCGTTCCCAGATGAATGATAGCCGATGTGTGGGGATGGGGGGGGGGGGGGGGGATTGGGACGATGGAGCGGTGGCTCTCACCTCGGTGACCTCGGCGACCGCGGCATCCCACGGTTTTTCGAGAGAAGATGAAAAAAATACAGGGCCATTAAGGATTTAAGCGACCGCGAAATGGAGGGAACAAAATAAAAAGCGGTGTTCGAAATTAGACAACGAGCGAGAACGAAATTAGAGCAGTAAGATGGAAAATCGAATCGTTTCCCTTCCGACGAATGCCGCCCGGCCACAGATGCTTGACAAAGGGGGAGTTTGGGTTTGGGTTTTCGGGACGAGGATTTTTAGAACCTTCTCCGCAGTCCTCCGACACGAAAAGCGCTGCGTTCGATCTGGAGCAGGCTATTAGTAAACATACGCAACATTGAAGCCTCTCGGACCGGTTCCACAGCCACTGCCCGGCGGGTTCATATTTTACGCCTGCTAATGACGCTCCGTGGATCGATCGCGAGATCATTAATGAATGAATTGAATGGTGTTAGTGGAGTGTGTGAGGAGCTTCAAACTACGAAAAACTAATTGCTTTCGGATACTTATAGCTGATTTCTGCCGATAAAGCACTAAGCTGTACTATGAAAGGGTTCAATTTCTTTAACGAAACGGCAATTCGCTAACTTTTCAGCTAAGAGGATTACATTCAGTTTTACTTTGAGAGCCGTTGGGTAGACAATAAAAAACGAAGTGTGAGAACCAACGAAACGATAAATCAACGGTCGAAGCCAGGTTTATGCTCTCCAATTTTTCGCACACGATTTTAACCCATTACTTTAGGCGCGCAATAAATTATGAAGCATTAAGTAACTCTTTAAGAAGCATGTTAAATTTCGCGTATTGCTCGTGGTCCCTTAAACAGTTACAACGGTCATTTGTGCAAAACTTTCTTCCTTTTTTGCGGCCTAACTAATCCGATGGGCTGGTGCAAATGTGCACACATATCTTCTTCTTTTTTTGTAATCCGATGCCCGAAATCGATAGTGCAAAGATGTTTCGGGTTCCTTTCATCAATGCGTATTATCCTGATTCTCAAACACACACGATTTGCCAAGGGGGAAAAAGGTGTTGAATGCCGAAAAAGTGCCTCGCCTAAGGTGTTTTCTATTCTCTCCTCCTCGAGAGTACGATTTGGGAGAAAAAAGGCGCACTATTAAAGGATTTGAAAAGAAATTATGATCTACCCCTTGTGGCTCTGGCTCAATTGGCGCAAAAGAAACCGACACGGTGTGCCTGCTTAGAACTAGGAGGGTTCTGTCGATTTTTTTTTTCTACTGGGAGAGATCCCTTCTTCTGTAATCCGATGCGCGGATCGCATTGCGTTGCATCATTTACGCCTTTCCGGCATCAAACACCTCATTTACCGTCTGCTCGTCCTTACCGGGGTTGGTTTCAGCATCGAACTCGAAGGTTGTGGAAAAAAATGATTAAACGCTTACCAATGATATCACGGAGCGAGGTTGGTTCACTCCGACGGGGTGTATTGCTTCGAGCGGTTAATAATTGACAACATTTCATCTATCGGCATCAGCGCACGGCCGTGATCCTTTGCCTGAGCGCCGCCAAAAGGAATCGGAAAAGGAGTATGATACCTGCAACCGAATTATACAGAACCCCCAATCTGGTTGCGGTGTGTAATGATGATGATGAGCATCATCAGAGACCACCGACGGCTGAACGCGCGCGTTTCCAGGACGAAAGGATTCACACAACGCTGGCGACGACCTGCTGCTTTTGCTCGGAGGCGATCGAATTTCGAAAAACCCCTTTCAACGTGCCGAAAGGTTACGGGGAAATCGGATTGGCGTAAAATTTCGAAGCTCAATTAATGATCATTAACCACCAGGACAGCTGGTAGCATTTCAGGGGAAAGATTTGCCTGATGTTTTAGTTGAAGTGGCTACAACTAACCTCTATGTGTTCGGGATAATGTTTGAGAATAAACATAGCTTCATAATACTTGTCCTATTTTCTGATGCTCGGACGCCAATGGAAAAGGTGCTTAGCTTTAGTAGAGGGTTAAGGTCGGACGATCACCAATGATGAAACAATGTGATATTTCTTCTTCAATAATATCTAGTCGTTATCTATTAAATCGGTGGAGTGTGTTGCCTGATTAATAGTAAATTGAGACTGATAATCGCAAGGTCCCCTATAAGCTAAAATCAAAATCAAAAATAAGTTATCGATTGCGATCTAGCCATAATAATTGATCACATAAAAAAAAAGATTTTGACTATTATGTTAGTGCGATTGGTTCATAGTGCTAATCCATCGATAGCCAGATAACATGCGATTGATAACAGGCTTCAGTATCAGAATGACATCGTTATCGTTCACACAGGATCAAACGCAAAGAGCGTCGTCAAGTGCGAATAAGGTTTAAGTGTGTTAGTGTTAAGATCAGTCCGAGTGTAGATAGTGGCTTGCCGAAAATCTTAAGCGTCGGTAGTGAGATTTTTATCGAAACATAAGTGTGATCATGTAGTGAGTATCTTGTAGCAATCGAATATTAATTGATGTGATTGAGTTATTGCTGTCAGAATTGAGTATGCCGGGACAGACAACAATTATGTGAACAATTTGTAATTCTTAGTGAAAAAGTGTGAAGTTTAGCCCATGATGTGTGTGTAATGCCAAGGTAAGTTCGCTGTTGTGGTGGTGGTGACGCTATTGTAGGTGCCATTCATCACCGTGCTGGTGATATCGGTAGACGTGTGCGTACGATCAAAAGGTCTCGGAAATCGCTGCGTGTGTCAAATGGAAAAGTGGGTGCTGCCGATTTGTTTTCCGCTATTAGAAGATAAATTATTGTGTGTTGGGTGTTTTCCAGTGTTCCAAACATGAAGGTGTAAATCAGGGCCGAGGCGAAAACGGCAGAACCAGAAATCAATACCCATCCAGACCGCCTCTTCGTACGAGGAAGAAGAAGATGAAACTAAAGCGGTTGAATATGCACCAGTAATTATTGAGGATAGCCCACATATTCTTGTTGCAGGTTTTGCTCGTTGTCATTCAACCAGTTAGTGTCGACTCAGACAAATCTATGATCTTTTAGAAGGTAGAACCTAGGCATGCACAACGCCCCTCTTTCTAGCTGGTTGCCTGCTAGAGTTGCCTTTCTAGACTCCAAGAGCTTCACACTAACGCCATCTGTTGCATAGCATCGAAATTTGTTGTACGAAATTAGTAAGGAAAATATTTACTTTCATCCATTTCATCGCCATGGATCGACAATCGTCTATTAAAATTCGGTTCTGGCTGCAGAATATGAATTCCTCGTTAAAAGAAGGGCAAACATTTCACCCTGCTCTCCTATTCGAAGCGTAATGGAGTTCAAATCAACTAGAATTACATACTACTGCTACCAATGCACCAATCTGACCAATCGGGGACCATTCGGACCAATCTCCCAATCGAAAGGATCCTTGAGCCACAATTAACGCGCCAAAAACATAATTTGCTCATTTCTAAGGTTCTCGATAGCCGGTCAGCTGCACCAAAATCGCAAACAACCTGACCCACTCTAGCCTGAAGTTGGTTGGATTTCAAGCACAAAGGCAATTATTATTAGCATATCGAAGAATCGCAATCGTGAAAAGCGTAACCCTCCTCAGCATGTGTCTGCCCGTCCCTAAACTCACACAAAGCACAACCTTGCAGCACATTTTCCAGAGAAGTTCATTTGCGTAATTGGTCCATATTTTCGTTGTGGTTTTTCCAGTGGTAGATTAAAAAAAAAAACGTTCCGAAAAGCGTACAAAAATGTTTAAATCAACCCTCACCTAACTGCCGGCACACTTATTCCGGTCGGTCTCGTGGCCAAGTTCTTCGTACACAAAGACACACACACAGTGGAAATTGGAAATTTGTTTGCACTCAAACTTTGCATATGAATAAAATTCGACTCTCCACTTACTCACCATTCAAATCTGTTCAACGTCCATGCATATGGGCACCCGGCATGGAGCAGGCGTCATGGAAACCTTTGCAATCCAACCGGGAAAAGTTGATTATGGGCAACCGCTTTTCCCCACTGGAGATGGAAGTGGAGATAGAGATCTTTTTTTTCTGTCGGTTTTTAGAAAATTCCCATCAACCGACACAGTACGGAATCCAAATGGTGCATGACGGCATACGGTTCCTGAAGGATGTACTCGATTCCACCTGAATTTACGGATTCGGGATTAGAACAGATTGACAGTTATGCTGCTGATGCTTCTGACCACCCGGAAAGGGTCTTTCCGAGTAGTGCTTTAGTAATTGCGATGTAAACAAACTGAGGGAAAACGGCACACATACATACACACACCCGTTTCCAGGAATGCCCCAAAGGTCTCTCGAGAGCAATTCCAACCGAAAACTAACTTCCGCAAAATGTTGTCCAGCTGTGTTTGCTCCCATGGCTGGAGGTATGCTTTTCCACCGAAAATCTGAAACTGCTTCATGCAGCGCTATTAATCATTGCGTAAAATTTTCCCATCCACTTGTGCAGCTACAGTGCGTGGAGAATCAAACCGACCAGCTAGGCCACCTGCTGCGTTAAGTGTCACTTGGCTGGCGTTCGGTTGTCTCGGGCTACTGTGCTGTGCACTCCACATTGTTCGCACTGTAATCGAAATAATTATGCCGAACGCGCTCGTCAAAACCTAATTCCTCAACGTCACATTAGCAACAACACACCACAAGGCCCCGTTTGTACAACTTAATCTGATTCAATTAATTACGCCAAAAAATGGAGCTGCCTGCTGCTGCCCCTTTGTGGCCAAAATAATTACAAATTGTCACGAAACGTTCCCATCGTGCACGCTCTGTACGCTCTGTACTGATGCGTGATTGAATTGAAATGTTCATTTACGTCCCAAAAACACAACCAAAAAGAAAACGCTCCTGGGTGGACAGGTCCTGACCATGGAGCTGATTGCTGACGTGGACCATGGTGCATTATCACGGACAATCATATTTTCGAGTATTTACTTTACGCGTGCTGCTTCGCCACTGGATGAGGCGAATAAAATTGCAATTGGAAGTAAAATTGCTAGTGCACTTGCACCAGCGCCACGTGTACTGCCAAGCTGGGTGGGAGGGAGGGGGGGGAGAGGAAAGGAGGTTGGGAAAAGCTGGAAACGCGTGTGTGTCCTCTTATCGTATTTGTGTTCAAATGAACAGCTCTGTCAGCGAATAAAACGTATCGACGGGGAAAAAATCGTTGAAATGCGTCGGAATGCAAACAAAATTGAATCGTTCTCGTCGCGCAGCCACCAGTTGTCTGTCTCGGCTCTGTTGACAAGATTGATTGTACCTGTGTGCCCTGATAGAGGGCAGGTTGCAGCCCACGTACCGTCGTACAGGCGCATCCCGCATCACGAACGATACCGACCGATCCTTCATGCACAATCACACCAGCTGGTAAAAGCAAATGGAAATGTCAAACATTACAAATTGAATTATTTTTCCAATATTTACCATACGCGATTGCGCTGGTAAATGCAGCAGCCATCGCTACAACGGCGCATCACCGACGGGTCTGCCGGTGGTTCGTGCGTGACGCGTGCGGGATGTGTTTGGCCGGTTGAAATAAATTGGCCAAACCTCAGCGGCTGCAGCAAACATTGTGCGATGGCCGTAGTGCGTTCCAATTACGTTCGAACAGCTGGATGATTGACTTAATTGGAAACTAGAGCGAAATAGAGCCATCGATCGGTTGGAGTGTGGGAGATTACTATGAAGCTTTGTTTTGATGCATACAGGATAGCAATTGTATCGGGGCTAAATGGATTACTACATGATTTAATCAGATTTATTTTTTAATTTAAAAATTTGCTTGCCTAGCGAGCACGTTTTACATCATGGCAAAAAACTTGGTCGGAACGGTGAAGTTCGATAAGCTCCCAAACGCATGCTGCTCTTCGATTCCCCAGATCAAAATTTGCATCAAACAGCTCCATCTTAAAACATCTACAAAACCGAGTGGTGCAAAGTTAGTTCGTTTCCTATTGGCCACACGAACCTTCACAGGATCGCCGTATACGAACTCTCCCCAGAGAAACAATGCGTGTGTGTGTGTGTGTGGTAGAAGTTTCTCAACAATAGGAATAACACCTCTTCAGCAATCGGAACCGCAACAATTTCCCATGTGCAGCGTGGCAACACTCCTGGTTGGTGGAAAACCTTGGCAAAATCGGCTTTCCCAACACCATCCCAAGCTAAGCTGGACAAGAAATGGCAAGCTTTCAAATTTACTGTAACTAGAACTGACTTATGAGCACTGGTTTTGCAGCAACTCTTGTGCTGTCTGAGCTGCCGGTCGATGCTGATGAAAGGTGCTGTTCTGAGCGATGGCGGATCCATCCTCCTTCTCGTGAGCGGCAAAGTAAGTTTGGCTAAAATAAGGCGATTAAATTACAACAACCTTCTCCCGGCAGCTCAGCCGTTGCCAAGGTAGCGCAGCCTTCACCAATCATATTCGCCATGCCGCATGTCTGGCTCGTGTTTTGCGTAAATAATGATCCCTCACATGATGTGCCACACACACACACACACACACTTGCTCACGAAGGAAGGAATCATTTCTTTCCGAAGGAAATCTTTCAACAAGAAAAAGAGAAAAAACTGGGAAAACAACAACTACGCTAATAGGATTAGGTCTCCAGGAGGATGGTGCTGTTTGCCTAAACAGCATCGCAGCCCAATGAACGGTGAATGAAATTTGCTTCCATTTTTGTTGTTCCCGATGATATTTAAGGGCATTGAGCATTCCAAACCGCCCACGGGGAAAAAAAGGATTCGATAATCTTCCTCGCTACGGGGAAACTCGCAGGAAAACCGTTTCAAAACAGGAAGAAGTTGTCCTACTTTCTATCCCAATCCTGTGGGTACGTTAATGATGATGTAAATACAAGCTCCACAAAGAATTCTTCCTTTGTGGCCCCTCCAAACCTATTGAAGATTTCCATTGCTATCCTAAGGCACCCGCAGTCCTTTGGTCCAAAGAAGGTTAAAGTCAAGCGAAGAAAAAATACTGCTTCACAAGCAGAAATTGAATGGATCCTTCTCGTCCAGCCGACTATTCACACAACCAGGCAAAAGAAAGTCTCTCCTCCTGATGAGTCATCGCCACTAAGTGAGTGAAAAACTTCACCGGGCACCCATCGATAAAGGCACCAAAACATTGACCACTCGACACATTTCCTACTGACGAGGGAACGATGACTTCAAACACCGGCCAGGAAGTGGATGTGGTCCTCCTTGCCTCGGTACGTGAATATGCTTTTCCGCATCGCTACACGGCGTTTTTGTGATATATATTTTTTAAGTTTCTTTTTTTTCCAGAGTACCAACTCTCCCCACGCTTTTTGATTTCTCTGGACGAACAGAAAGGACTCCAACCCCTAAAGATTTTCTTCGAGGGAGACGTCGGTTAAAGGTTTCCTGTGTTTTATGACACGCTGCTTTTAGTTTTCTCTTTTGGTTTTTCCCCGAGTCTTATCAAAAACCCGTCCATCAATCGTTTCGACGTGTTTTGCCCACTGTCGACAAATATTTCCCTTCTAAGGCGCCCCTCCATCCAGGAGTGGAAGTCAGAAAAAAAAATGGAACAAAGTCCACTAGTCCACCCACGAAGGATAGTATGTACCGCTGCGCTTTTGTTTTAATGCACTTTCGCACTCACTTACCCTCGGTGTTTGAGGTTTATGGCGCTCCCTCCAAAAGGATGTGGCGACCCTTGGATAATAGGGAGGAGAATCGATGGGTAGCTTTGATTTAAACCATTATCATTCCGGATCGTATCAAAGTTTAATGTGGCTGGAACGTTCTTAGAGGATACCCTGGTCGGGTGTGGCTTTGCGGCCGATTCTTGGACGAAGACCGCTCCAAACGTCAGCACCCTTCTGAAGGAAAGGAACACCAGGAGCGTAGAGTGTAGTACGGTTTAATGCATTTGTGACACGAACCAGAACTTCAGCTTCAGGTCCTCAGGTCCTGGTCGTCCCCTCTTTTACCGGTGGTTTTCAGTGAATTAACCTCTCGAAACACACTGCTCTCACACTGCTGCTGACCCGATGACAGGAGCCACTGGTCCTTGCTCAATGGTGAACAACCACCGATAAGGATCGCTCCTTCCAGCGTATACCAAACAGTGTGCCACCCCATACGCTCCTTAGCGCGAAAGTACGGGCGAAAGTAAGTGCCCTGAGCTGCACCCTATTAAATGCACCGTCACCAGTTTCACAGTGTTCGGGTGGCTGAAAATTACTTGCCTCTGCACGAAAACCCATCTCTCGACCTTTCATCAAACGTTGGGGGAAGAGGGAGACCCGATCTTCGTTAAGATCCCCTTCGGAATAATGCAAACCTTCGCCCTCGGTGATAAAACTTTCAACTTTTTAACTCGACTCGATTTTTTACCTAATTTATTACGCCCGTTCGCTGTAAGGTCACCCTTTTTTCCCAACGGTTGGGCAAAATTTTGGCTAGCAAGAACGCTTCTTTCTTTTTTGGGTTTGAACAGCTCGTTCAGCTCGCGATTGGCGATGATTTTGATTAGGAATGGAAAGAGAAGCGCCAGCAAAGAACAGAACTGCAACTGCTAAACGATGCGAAAGTGCTAAGCGTGACGAAGTGAAATTTACGGCACTTTCATGGAGAATTTAGCGTGAAATGAAGAAAACAGGGCACGGAGTGCTCTGGAAGGATATTCTAGAAGGAACTCGCCGTAAGGTGATGAAGCTAATCAGTTATTTTTAACTGAGCTTTCTTTTAACTTTCGAATGGGGTTGATCTTTGAGTCATTGAGCTGAGATTGGTGGTAGGGTCTGGAAAATAGCAAATAAGTGCTTCGTGCTTTAGGTAGCTGCAGGTTTAATTGAAACCTCAGACATAAAGTTTCCCTTTGCAATGCCTAGGATTATGCATTCAATATATGAAAAGGAAACTCTTGTTGCACACCTGGTGAAAGCTGATATCAATAGCTTCTTTCGGTGTATGTAGGTCAAGTTTTGTGCCACACGAGATGGAAAGTCACTTCTAATACCGTAATTATCCCCAATTTCAATGCGACACCCAGTTCGACGCTCGTCTGCTCTGCTGATCCTCCAAAATCACCCGAAATTGTGTGCGCACTTAGAAAGCCCATGGACGAACTTGTGCTTGTACACACATTAAAGTAAAAAAATCAACTTTACCGAAACGGTTGAACAACAACAAAAAATTAGCTCACCAACATGATTGATTACCACGCGATCGTTGTGCACATACACACGGGCGGAATCTCTAGTACGTCTCAATCAAGCGGTCGTCTTTTGGCGGTCGCTTTTGACTTGCACCGACTGGCAAAGTGAATCTTTTTTCCCCGCCGATATCGGACATCGATAGAGCGCAAGAGAGAGAGAAACAGGATGAAGTCAAACACATCCATTACATGGTTTCGTTCTAAATTTGGTGTAAAGCTTTGCAGCACACTTTTTCCACTCGAACACACTGTGTGCGCTGTAATCGATTTTTGATGATGCTCGCGCTGATTTTGCTGGGATGAGGTGCACATATGAGGTACACATCAGGAAAATGGTCATATTTTAAGAGTTTTCCTTCGCGTGAGTTTATGCTCTCTCCAGCGTGTGACGTCAACGGGTCTACGAGAACAGCTTGAAGCATTGAAGTCTATGTGTGGACTCATCCTCCCAGAACAAACCGCGGCTATGGTCAGATGGTTTCCCATCAGCAAGAATAAAAACCCGAAACCTTCGCTCCCAACAGACGGCGACCTACGGGAGTTCTGGGAGAAGGTAGAATTTTTTCCCCAACAAAAAACAACCAGCCAGCGGCCCATCTGTTGCGCTTCGCGTCGCGGGAGTCTAATTGAAGCGGTTGGCTTTTGGGAAAACTGGCCGCTTGCCTACCACTTTCGGAGCCTTTGGGTTGTAAGGTGTTAATCAAATTCACGGGTGCCCTCGCACCGGATGGGGCCATGCTAGATCTTCCGCTGTTATGTTTGAAACTCCGAAAAGGCGAGAAAAGCCCGGCTGGGAAATGGTGCGCATGAAGATGCCAGTGTCCTGGGGGAAGCTTCTTAATTAATGTCAGCAGGAAGTCGGTTCAATGTTTAACACCTTCAAGTCCATCGCGAGCAATCGCCCTCCGGGGGTCAAACGGTGTAGTTTTTTTTCTCTCTCTCTCTCCCTCTCCGTGTCATTTAGCTCCAGTTCCCGGATGGTGAATGTCTAATTTAATCCTTTGCGACGAACGCATTGGATTCCTGTAAATCGCGCCGCTCATCATTTCCAATCCATCAAACTCACGGGCTTCCAGGTAGGCACGCAAAAGAGCATACCTCCCAAGGATCTTGGAAGAATCAGGACCTACATCATCAGGATTCACAGCGGCATACTATCCTGGCCCGGTGCCGGAATGCTGCCAGCAACGTTTGAGAGGGAAACAATGTACGTTCAAAATTCCCGACGATTCGTTTCGGAAGACTTGCTCTCTTTTTGAACCCGATCCTGACATCTCTCGGGCTTTCCTTCGGTTCTTTTTTTTTTGTTGTTCTGTTGTTACGAACGACCACGCAGCGGGCCGTGGAGAATCGGAAGAACCCTGGACGACTCATAAGCGATTTTCGCTTCTGTCCCGTCCTTTTTGCTTTCCTCCCGTACAATAGTCGGACCAACGTCACAGTTGAGGATGTAAAGTCAAATTTTCGTGTGTGTGTCCGGGACGCGCGTGTTTGGTGATAACCGTTCGACACACGGTCCCACCAGTCTGCCACCCGGGTTGTTGGGAAAACGATTTGTAAAACCCGGCTACCAGCTCAATCCGGAACTAATGTCCGTGATATGTGTGTGACATTCCCGGAACCTTCCCACTTTTTTTTGGCTCAGGTCCCTCTAGAGTCGCGATTGCAGCTGGTCGCAATGCTGCTGGTGGAATGCTTCTCTTAAATCAACACAAAACACTGTGTGTCACCCTCCGCCCGGGGTCGGATAAGGAAAAGCGATATCATTTTCATTTCATTATCCTGTGAATCAGTGAATGGACCGTGAAAATTGGGGAAAAACGTTTGTTATAGGAATTTTTCAATTTTCGGTACACCGATTCTAGGCCGACCGGTTGGTCGGCTATTCTGCCATCCATCCGTCGCGAATTCCAGGAGCTACAAATCGCTGTGACGGTCGGTGAACGGTGTCGGCGGTTTGGCACGATCCGAATATGTGTCCAGGACGGAATTCCTAACCTATTAATTAATGGTTGGTTCGCCTGCAGATGCTTCCTCTACGGTTAATGGTTTCACGGTACATTGATCGGCGATGGTGTGTGATGCTGCTAATGGTCAGCAGAGGGGATAACTTATGACGGTGGGCACCTGGCTGCGGGTCGGTTTGAATTATAGATCCCGTGCTTATTGTCAATTGCAAGATGCAAATATTTATTTTCCATCCTGCAAATGACAATCTTCTTCGGAGAAGCCCATCCACCAGCAGAAGGCGGGTGATTCACAACAAACGTATTCCCTCCAATTAGAAACACGAACAATGCATTAAGCCTTAATTGAGCTTTTAAAATGTGACACATCGAAATTGAAGTTTGAGGTTCGATTCTTTTGTGCCGTACCTCGCTTGCTCGTGTTATTTTACCAAACTCCAAAAAAAAAAAGTTCCATTATCCATAAATCCCTTCCATTCGAGCGCTTAAATTAACAAAACTGTATAAACAAACCGTCGCTTTGCTGGGTTGTAATTGCAAAACATAAAAGTGCACATTCACACTGGTCGAAGGATTTGAAGGATCGCACACACAGGTACTGGGAACGCGAAACAAAAGGACTATTCGACGTGCCACACACACACTGCACTTCAGCAGCTCCGGTCAGCTGACACAACATTAGTGCTAGGGTTTATGCACCTCTTTGCCATTCGCTTTTCTCATCCCTGGCTTACGCTCTTACGCTCCTTCGGTTTATTTTTGGCCCAAGGAAAATAAAAACCACAATGTAAAGTGATTGGTTTTCGGTTAGTTTTTCTTGCTGCTACAATCCACTGCGCCGGAATTCCCAAACCCCGTAGCCGCGGGCCGGGCCAGATGTGTCTCGGAAAACCACAATTCGAAGCAAATCCTAATGACAATGTTTTTGAGTTTTCTTTTTTTTGCGCTGAGAAAGTGCGCAACCGAAGGATTTTTCGCGTGCTCTGTTTTGCTTTACGCTCTCTCTCTCTCTCTCTCTCTCTCTCTCTCTCTCTCTCTCTCTCTCTCTCTCTCTCTCTCTCGGCGTTATCCTTCAGTTCGGGCAAGGATTATCTATTCTGTGTTTTCTTTCCCAACAGTTTATTTCAAGCTAAATAATCATCATTCAGGGTAATTCCGACGCGAAATGACAAATCTCGGAAATGCAGTACATTTCCGCTGGGAAGATGGCTGCGAATGGTTGGCCCTTAATGAGACTTCGATTACTGGAGTTGGAGTAGACCATGCTCTGGAATGTTGATTGGACGCATTTACTGCAAATACGCTTGCCAAACCACTTCGCCTAATTGACCAAACGTCAAGCGACAGGGATGACATTGCGGTAGGTAAAATGCATCACTCGATGACGTATTCTTACCCCGGTTCCTTGATGCGTCATCTGTTGCATTATGTAGATGGCTACCGGCGAACTTGAAAACCCCAATCCAGCGAAGAGAAAGGTATTACTCACACAGAAGGGCATTTTAATTGAAGGACTCCACAAGAACACGCGATCGTCATCAGCCAGCCAGCGGTCTGCGGTGATCGTGGAGTGCCTAAAACAAATATTTGACGGACGACGCACGGGAGTCCGACTTTCTTTCCAAGCCGAAAAGCATTATCAACTTTCGATTTTGCGCTCCCATCCATAAACACGCTGTTCGATGTTTGAAAACGCTTTCTTCCCACAAATCGAAACCCTTCGGGCAATCGATCGACCTTTGTTGTATCGAATCGATCCGACAAAAGGTTCCGCGGTCAATTAGAGCGTTGGCGCTAATTGAGTCGTCGAAAGGTGGACGATCGTGGGCAGCATTTGAATGGGTGGTTGACAGAGTGGGGAGGGCAAAACAGGGGGTAGACGATACCGAACCCAGGGCAACAGGAAGTAACAAGTGGGGATGTTTTATGCCTTCTAAATTCGTCACCTCGCCAACTATTGTCTTTTCTTTTATGAATGAATCCACAACACCAAGCTAGGGTTGGAAAAGTAAACAAATAATTAAACTCTTACGCCCTGCCAGCATCCTCCGATGGGTTCTCGTCTTCGAAGGGCCTGGTGGCGAAGACACACGCACGAGGAATCTCCTGCAGCAGATGAAGAGCTATTACATTGTGCTTATGCATGTGTGTGTGTGTGGAAGAGAGTGTCAGCATAACATTCCATCCAAGGAAAGCTGAATTAAAAAGGTAAACATAATACGCACACATACACACATTTACATTGAACGAAGACGAGCAAAGCGGAGGAGGCAACAAGAGATGTTTTCTCATTGAAATAAATATGAGAGTAAATATTTTGTCTCTCGTGAAACCGGCATGTTGAATGTGTTTGCTACATAAAAACATGGCGATCGAAATTCGAGCAGTTACGATCGTGCAGTTTGGAATGAACTGAGTGACGCGAATGCATTTTGGAGTGGGGGAATCGTGAGACGAGAACTCAACTCATGGGTGAGAAATGAGATGAGTGTGAGATGAACACTGATCAGATGAATGATCAGAATCATCCGAATGAATGTTCATTCACGATATGATCGCCAGTCGTTTCGAGCTGTCGCTCTACATAAACTTAACGAAACTCGAATTCGTTCCAAGCAGGAGATGGTGAGATGGAGAGCGAGAGAGAGAGAGAGAGAGGATCACAAAAAATCGGAGAGACATTCTGCAGGTAGACAGGCTCTGAACCACTGCGAAGGCTTGGTGGATGTTTCTTGATCAGGTTCACCGTTTCACCATTCACAACGTTTCGGAGCAAATAGCGAGAAATTTATCAAGAACTTTAATTCCCTTTTTCACGGACTGAATCTTTCGTTTAGGAACGATGTTTGCCCTTCGGCTAAATGTTTCCTTGATGCCAATGTTTGATCCAATTATCCGCCGGCCGCATCCAATGAGTAACACACAAAAATGTACCAAAAACCGATTCGTCTTTCAACTGAGCGATCGGAAGAGAGTATCATAAAACTACAGCGACAGAACTCCGCAAAAAAACTGTACCTCCTATGCACTTCGAACAGCGCCAAGACACGGGCACCCGGTAAAAGATCGGCACAAGATCGAAGAATGCCGCCTCGCTGTGGGATGGCATCGGAATCATAAAGCGGATAGCCCAAAAACCAACGAAACAAAGACTCGCGTCCCGTGTCCCAGAGTGCGAGGGACGAGTGGGGTGTATTATTAAATTGACTGAATTTCTGATATATTTATGATTGCAAATGTGCAGCTTACGATCGATTTACTGATTTATTGCTTTCGTTATGCACTTTGATTGGCCACGAAGGGATGTGGCTGGCTTTATGCCTGTGTGTGTGTACACATTTTCGGCATTCGGCGGACACATTTTTGGCCAACCCTAGAAGTGGTGGATTGCCTCATCGACTCTACTCGACTTTTATGGCATTTTATTGCATGATCGACCAGGGTCGCATCTTGGACCGCATGTCTGCGAAAGTGAAATCGCTCCCGTAAAAGAAGAACAACAAATACCATCGAAACATTACCTCATCATATTCCGGATGCCCCTAACTGGGGCTTTGCTTCCTGAGCTGCGTTCTTCTGCTGCTTTATTTTTATTGCGGAATTTTGTGTCCAAAAACGTCCAGCGGAGAATTGACCGTTCGGTGAATGATTATTTGATTAATGAGAAATCCTAATGATGATTAATGGGCAGGACGCAGGATCGGCGGTGTACGCTGGAGGGAACGACGACACACGATCGAGCCGAGAAGCGATCATGAAGGCCCCATGTGCCAAACCCGTCACAAGATAAAAGCCACCAGCAATGCAACGAAACCACCAATCGTTCTGGTGTGCTTCAAAAACCTCGCGAGAAAAAAGTTTTTCGTTCCGTAACTGTGAACATATATTCTGCATTTCGTGCGAAATAACGCGGGAGGGAATTTTTGGGGAAGGTCTCCATCCACCGGTCATGCTAATGATAAATGGGGCTTTGGCAAGAAATCTTCTCGCGATCGCTCCGAACAAAGATCATTTTATGCCACTCTCAATCTCTGCGTGCGTGTGATTCTGAAGATGCGTTTTAATTGGTCAATTGTTGAACTGGAATGGTTCAAATGTAACCGTTGCTTTAAAGCTGCATGATTAATGAGCCTTTCATCATCCTTGCCAAAGGATACGTTTTCGTCAGTGAATAAATCGTTGAACGGGCGACGATTTCTCAGCGGTAAAACTGAAAATTTTATCATTTAAAGATAAGCCAGTTTGATGAGCCTACTTCATGAATTGCAAACGATTATTAAATGTGTTTTATTGTTCCCAGAAATCACTGCGATCGCTCTTTATTAACGTTCCATGTTTAAGTGTTCAAGATCACATCAAGATCATCTCGCATAACGCTACGCTCAAGGAATTGTTTGCCCAGGGAACCGAACCGAAAGAACTGAATAAGCAGATGAAAAAAACATGCAGATCTAAGATCTTTGAATAGGGACAACATTGTGGACAACTCAATTTGCGGAGTTCTTTCGGATGTCCAAATATCTCGGCGTTTTCCACCATTTTTGTGGAATTCTCACCAAACTCTACCCATTAGATAGGCATCTGAGATTCAGAGGTACCTCTGCGTGCCAGAAGTAGGACATAAACCCATGCAATGCATCATAGAGTGTAAGGTCCTATCGTTCTGAGATCGCATTCTGGGCTTCATTTGAATACAATTGTGTACCTTTCGGCAACACCTGGTCGATTTCAACACCTTCGCTCATGCATAGGGCGCATGTAGACCACATAGGAATCTAACCTCTAATTTGGCAGCCGATAGTCTCGCAGTTCACGCAGCTTAGCCTTGCACACAAGCCACCGTATCCTCTGCAGTCATTAGCATTCTCCTGAGTTGAGGTTGGACAGCTCTCGTTCGGCGGGTGGAAAGATTGGCATGAGTGTTAAATGAGTTCTTGGAGAGTTGCAGAAGTCCAAAGTGTGAGAAGAAGGGAATCTTAGAAATTGATACGACCCAAAATGACGCACTTACCGTGACGCGTTTTATTTTTCCTCTTTTTCTCTTTCCAGATCCCCGGTTGCCCCGGAGCAGCGAGCCAGATATGGTACCGAAAGGCATTCATCATCTAGCATTCATCAGCGCCAACGCCTAGATCTCGTCCGAAGACGGACAGCTCAAGCACCAGCAAGTTCGGCCCCGAAATCGGGCAGCGTGCTCCGATCTTTTATTCCTCCTTCAACCCTGCCAGTCCAGCAGCAGCAGCAGCAGCGGGTGGATAAAGAGGCGAAACGAAACGGTCTTTCAACAACATCTCCACAAGCGCACACTCCTCGCGCCCGGTGATGGTGCTCCCGTGGCCGCCAGGTGAGTGAGTCGACATATTTTTCGGGTTGCTTCCGTTCCGTTGGCCGGCTGTTTAGTGAACGTGTGGCGGCGGTGCAAGAAGCGATGGTTGGTAGCATGTGAATGTTTATTATTTCGCCTCAACTCCCTAGTACGCTCTACCAACAACAACCAGCACTCCCAAGACGGTGGAAAGGTGTCGAAAAACGGCGACGCTCACACACAGTCCGCTCTGCCCCAAACTGACTCTTTCTCCCGGGGTTTTGGCAACATTTCAGTTTTTCTGCTACCGCTTCGATGGGGTTCCGTTTCAATGTGAGAAGCTGTTTCATTTTTAAAGAATCAATGCCAATCTATCTCCGGTGCGCGGTAGATTCCGCGCAAAGGGCAGCGAATTCTGGCGCTCTCAGCGATGTCAAAACTGTTGAGGTATTTATTGACGACAGCGGGCAGTAATGCTGTCCGTCGCGAGCATTTTTATTATATTTATTAAAACCATAATATGCCTTTTTTCACAAGCGTGTGGAGAGAACCACCGATTGTGGGTGTGAGTTTTTGAAAATTAAAAATCAACTCCAACAAACTCCTCCTCCTATAAATCTCATGTAAAACGCAGAAAGCTCATGCAAACGGAAGTATTTAATAAAACATTCCACCTTTAGCAAGAATATTTCTCACAAAAGCGCACAAAAATTCCATGACGCGCGTTCGGTTCAATTTTTCCAACAACGCGCGGTTATTGTTTTTCCCCGGCTGAATTGCACTTCAATTAATAACAATGATAGCGCAAATGATTGCAAACTCATCCTCGTCTGTTAGCTTTTATTGTGTTGCGATGCTTTATTAAATTCATTTTATGTAAAATTGAAAATATGCCAACCGACACCAGCGGACACCATAACACAGCACACCAGTAGCGGCACACGTCAATCAATCTCAATCGCAATGCGTCACGTTGGCGTTCATTGGTGTTGGCAAAGGTTCATCTGATGCCTGCCGGGGTGGTATCTGTATGGAAATCAATTAAATCACTTTCTCGCGGTAATGTGTGTGTATGCACATTATAAACATCACAGTGCTTTTAAATGAAGCCGTTTTTGATCGGCGATTAATTTTAACTTTTTCCGTGAATTTCTAGTGTATCGTTTGTAGCTGGTTGAAGCTATCTCCTTCATAATATTTGGATATCAATTATGGCCAAATCGACTAGAATAAAACATTAATAATCGAACGGTATTTCGTTTGATACTCCAACTTCTGGATTGCAAACATATAACTAGATCTCATATGACCAATCCTAAAGCCGCTGTTCCAACTAAATTCTAACTAAAAGTCTCATCTCTCCCGCCGTTGTTTCGTCGTGAAATTATTACGTTTTACGACCTTCGAATTGTTCCTCCCATTTTCTGTATTCATTATGCCGCCACTAGACTTGGCTAGAGCTCCCGAAGCAAACGGAACATGCCGAAAAGGGCCATCCATTTAGTAGTGCCCGCCGGCCAATATTTAGAGCCCTCCGGAGCAGCAGAGCACGTAACGTTCGCGGTAAGCTCGCCCGGGAGGAACCATAAAAATGATGCATTTCTTTATTGTTTTAGATGGTTGTTGGTCCTTCTGTGTGGTGGAGGCGACCATTTCTGGAGAAAAAAAAAACCCTCATTCCTCTTTCCGCAACCTCGATATCTGATCTGCTCCAATGCACGAGAAGTCTTTAAATTAACATGCGAGAATTGGTCAAAGAAATGCTCGCGGTGATGCTTTCAACTACCGAGAAATTCCTGTTTCGGATCCGATCTACCCGGCTGAAGCTGGCTTTGAATATTAACAACAACAACCCCTCTTGCTCAGTCCGATTGTTTCTTGGTGGTTCTGTCGTTTCTCCTTGATCTCCGCGATCCTCCACACACACACACACGGCAAGATCCCGTAGCGCGCTGAAACGCATAAAACAGAAGTGCTTTAATTTTAACCTCTTTGACACTCGAATAAAAGTGTCTCCACAGTGAGGCAGTGATCATAACTC
Organism: Anopheles stephensi; assembly: GCF_013141755.1. Classification (NCBI taxonomy): domain Eukaryota; kingdom Metazoa; phylum Arthropoda; class Insecta; order Diptera; family Culicidae; genus Anopheles; species Anopheles stephensi. Next base: position 1,305,580 of record NC_050202.1, on the reverse strand, counting down.
ATCCGTTGCCTGGTGACAGTTCAACGAAAGAGGTTACAGGGACGTCTGCTGGATGAGCTTCTTTGCGTTTAATTCGTTTTCCGTAGCGTAATGTTCTGATTTGATATCACGAACGATACATGAACAGTATTGTGCACTGCTCCTACAACGTGTCCAGTGCCTCAAGAACTTTAAAACACCGGCCCGTGTATCCTTCTTCTAAAGCGCATCAAAAAGAAAAGTGCCGCTGTTGCATGTTTTGAAGAAGCTCGGGCAGGAGACGATAAAAATTTAATAAAATTATATCGTTTACGACACTCTAGCTGCAGTCCGTCCCGGCTCCGTCCGGTGTGTTTCATGTCCGTTTGTTTTTATTTGTGCCGCCGCCACCTTGGGCGAGAAGGGACAGTTTTCGTTGTTTTTATGTCACTTTTCACCCTTTTTTCTCCTTAATATTCTGTGGCAGTGCTTTTTCCGTACGAAGAAGGTGTACACATCGCACTCATCATCGTCAGGGTGCTGGCCTGCTGCTGCAAGACGCTTAAAATGCAACACCGAACCACCCTGCTCACTGTGTAAAGTTGGGTTGGCGCACGCTTCCGTGATTAAATGGAAATTCGTGCCGTTCGTTCCCTACCTTTTGCCAAGACAAGAAAAAAAAGGGAAAGGCCACTTTACGAGGCATCTTTGGAACTTTTTATGTGTACCATTTAATGTTCAACCGTTTTGTGTATGTGTGTGTATGTTGGGGGTGAAATATGCCGTGTTGTCCCGAGCCCACGATAGAACGGCACGAGATGGCCATTGAAAAAGTCACCCGAAGGCTTTGCGACGTATGGACCTTTTAAAATGCACTTTAGGGAGCACCGAGAGTTTAGTGTGTACTCCCTGAGTCTTGAGCCGGCGAGTAGTGGGCAGTTGGCTTCAAAAGCCCTGAAGGGTACTTGGATCGGGAAGGCGTTTGGTGTGGCCCCTTTGCTAAGCCTTCGAGGGATACGGCAAAAATCATCTTCTCCGTTGAATGTCGAAATAAATGCCATAAAATGGGAGATTGAGTGACAGTTCGGGTAGTCAGTTTACGAGATGCAAATTCTCTTGAAATATTTCATCGCTTATCGATGATGAGGAAACTCACATTTGGCTATGAATTAAACAGAAGTTGGGTAAGACAAGAATTCAAGGAATTCATGGCATCCAGTAAAATGTGAAGAAAAACTCTACAAGCACTTCATCCCGATCATGTTTTCTTGCATTTCCCTAATTGACTGAAACTATCATCAAAACCACACACACACACACAGGGATACACAAAAAAAACAGCTTTGCAAACTCAGCATCATCTGTGCAAAACTTTTCCTCACTCAATCTTTCCGCTAGAAGAATCACAGTCTCCAAACAACCAAACCATCTGGCGCGCGGAATTCCACCGGAATTATGATGCATCCGTCTTCGTCGCGATCACATCAGCTTCACCGACGTCCGTAATCGCCGGCTTCTCCAGTCCGACCCCGTATTAGCTTTGATCAGCAACTTTTAATGATATTTACCTTGGCAATCATGTCGCCAAACGGCGGGCACGTCGGGAACCGCAGAGGACCCTTCGACACGCGAGGTTGGGCTTATCTTCCGTTCCAGTTGTGCGCTGTTCCGCAACAAGTTTTTCGGAAGCAGAAATTGTTTTTGCTTACCTTTTTTCCAGTCTTTTTTTTTTTGCCCATCTGCTCCCATCCGTAGAGAAGAGTTAGTTGGGTTTCCCGATGAAGTTTCTGACGGATAAAGTGTCCCTGCGTGGCGGAGGCTAGACATCGTTTGGACGTCATCATCGACAGAGCTGATAAGTTAAATTATCCGTCCGTTTCATCTTCCAATACACTTTCCCCGGCCCGAACGATGTTCGAACCGTTCCGGCCATTTCGACGAAGTGCCTGGTCTAGACAGGATGATCCAAAGTTTTGCTTTAGAACTAGCCCTAGTCCCTGAACCGCAGGACATAATCACTCACTGCGCTGCACGGGAAACTAGTTTTCGGACGAAGCAGGCGTCCACGGGAATGTCCTGGTACACGGCTTCCCGTACGCCTGTCAGGGCTCGAGGCACAAGGATCGACGGCTCTACCGGTCGATGACAACAAAATCGAATCCCGTTTATCCTGAAGTTATTACCTCATCTTGAGCACATGTCAGCAGCTGCTCGAAAAGGGATCTCATCGTGCTCCACAGCCTTGTGCCGGGGGTGGGAAAGACACACTTCCATCCATCGTCCGGTCCGGATAAAAAGTTCCATTACACCGAGGAACGAACGGCTTTTATCTCTTCGCCCGGTGCGGTGGGTAGCATCCTTCATTGAGCGTGTCTTTACAGGACGGTGCAAAATATGTCCTCGGCTTCCTGGCTAAAAAAGGAGAAATTCTTTTACTCGTTTAACTTCAGCTTCAGCACAAGATGAATCAATTTTCTCGCCGGGAAATTGTAGTTCTTGAATATTTTCAAATTAGTTTCTGCTCTCCGCATCAAACGAAGTTTGGGATTGCTTCAGAGCGTGAGCATCTAATTGAATAAACTACAAACTTGTTCTTTTTAAATGCCGTTAAACATGAAAATTAATAGTCCATCTCATCGCAAGACTTTCTGGAAACCGTTTTTCCTGGTCACGCTACACATCAACGCCAGTTCAATTAAACTTTACCCTTCGAGCCTGTCAAACGATTCGCTAAAATAACCAAACAAACTGCACCCCGTGACGAGGGATTCGTCGACTGTCAGCCACAGGTTTGCCCACACCTGTGGTCGTGGATCGGGGAACCTCACCGTACCCGGGTCAATCAAGTGTGTGTAGTACGGCAAGCGACAGTGCCCATACTACTCCAATCTAGAACCCGCTCGAAAGTGCGCAGCCAGTAATGAAGTAATGTAATATCGGGATGATACAGAGAAAAGGGACACACTGAGAGCGTGGTTTACTGTGGCACTGCTCAAAATGGGCATTCGATATTGGATGTAGCTAACCTATGCTTGCTGGTTAGGTTGGACTCTGTGGTGCTTTAATGAAGTGGTATTCTTGCGTTAGCAGAGCGAAGAATCGGTTCGGATTCTTTTGCTGCCTTGCTTGTTTACTGTGTGTATGTATGTTCCAATCAGACAGCGTAAGATCCTTCTGGGTGTAACAGTTTGGACACGAGAAGAGATCTTCAATAGCTGCGGGATACTATTAGAAGGTATTTATCCCCAATCTCTTCTTTTCCTTTGCCGTGTGAACACTTTCCCAACATTCGTGACACATGTTCTAGTCTTTCCCAAGGGCACAAGGATGTGTAGTGCGAGTACCACTGGTTGCGGGATTCGGTGGACAGCTTGCCGGGCATTAATGGGGTAGGTGGGAGGCCAAGACCAATCTCGAGCTGATTGTAACTCGAGTTCTGGATACAGAGGAGCGTACGGTAGTAAGTAATTACGTTTGGTTGTCTCTCCCACCAACCAAAATTTCCTCGGACTCCCGCTCTGGCCAGCTACAAGGATACGGTGCTCGAAGGAAACGCTTTTGGAAATCTCGTTTCTCCGGGTGGCTGGCGAGCGGCAAATAGCGAATAGATCACTTTACTTTCAATCAACGATAGCAACGTACCCGGCAAAAGGGAGAGCACAGTAACTGATGTCCTGCCACATCCTCGGTTCCCAGTAAGCAGCGGTGGGTAGAAATCGAAATCAAATAATCTGCTACTAACTAAGAGGAATTGTTTGCCTTGCAACCAACCAACCGTGCAACCGAAATGCAGCATCCTTACCGTTTCGTGTTGCCGGACATACACAGCAGCAAAAGAAATGGCTTAAAGAAGGCGCCTTCTCCCCAAAACAACTGTACCAAATGAACCAAAACTCGATGAATCTCAGCGTCTCATCCCTCGCGTGTGGCGTGGTTGGGAAAGAAGCCGCGGCTACCTACTCCTTCGGTAGCTACTCCGACAATCAAAGGGCGAAAGCAACGAAACGTCGGTGTGCAAGAAAATGGTGTGTACAAAGTGTTTTTGCGGGAAGGCGAGCCGAGAAACCTCGTACAATCGGGAGATTTTCACCAGCACCACCAGGAAAGGGATCCGTTTTCTTAGCCTTTAGTTGGCTATCGCAATTTCGGGAAATCCCTTGGCCGTCTTCTGTGTGTGTCCTCCCCCAGGCTCGCTGTTCCTTCGCATCCTTTCGGTGCTCGGCTTAAAGTCAATCCAAGGGACAGAAACATATCGCAGCACAGAGCGCGTTCCCCCAAATCCAGTGGTGTAGCGACGCCGCCGGTCGGGCGTACGTAACGTGAAGAGAAAATATTTATCTACCAGAGGAAATCATCGGCATCATTGTTTTTCGTCCTTCCGTCCGAAACTTCCCAACCCGTCTCCGGAGGAAAATCTTGCTCTGTCTCTCCGCCCGGCCAGCCGCTCGGTAATGGAATGCTTTTGTTTTATTTTTGGACATGTATCATTTATTTATCTTTCTGATAAGAACATCTCCGTGGATCGCTAGCAACGGCGCAACACATGCTGCGATGGGAGGACGAAAGATATAGGACGGTAAGGATGTGTGTGTGTGTGTGTGTGGTGTGGTGGTGCTCCAAATAAATTACTTTCACTTAATTGAAAACAAATAAGAGATTATGGTGTATCTCCTCGCACTTGCGGGCTGAGCTCGAGAAGTCAGTGAAGTGAAACCATCGAGCGTGAGTTGTTGGGAAAGTTTTCCCATTCGAAAAGCTGGCAAAGTTCTACGCTAGTAGAGCAAGTTGGAATACAACAACATTTTTAAAAACTCGGGCAACATTTTCCCGATGATGTGAATGATGAAAACACACTGGAGACTACAATATTTTCCACAGCGACAACTTCATCGACTCATCGTCTCGATAAGCTGGTCGTCGATATATTGGAAAACTTGGAACGGTGCGTCATTCCACTGATGAACTGTTTGTTTACGAAGACAATACTGAGAGAATGAGCTTAGAGTGTAAAGCTTTTGGTGATATTTTAATAAACTCTGACAAATTCTGATTAGCTTGAAGATAAATTGTTTAATCTTCAAAATCCCTCCCCAGCATCTTGTAGGTCTGAGAACTTCAATATCTCAACTTCAACCGTTAATATCCGAGAGCCTCATCTGTGTGTTACGTTTACCCAATAAAGAAGTGAAGCAGTAACTTCAAAGAAAATCAACTCTGGCCGGTTCCGTTTCGATAAACGATCAAGCCAGATAATTATCACCGGCCTTCGATCGAACGTGATCGAATCGAGAGGAAAATGATTAAAACTTGACGCCAGCGCTGGGAGCAGCTGGGCGAGATGAGAATTCTTCGCTTCTAGGACTCTACGCATCCAAATGTCACGAACTGTCAGTGAGTACGGGCCGTGTAAGGCGACGAACGGCACCAAACCGCCAACAGACAGACAGACACCGTGCTAAAATGGCACAAAACTCATCCGATCGATGGCGGGGGACGATGGTGTTGCTGTTGCCTCAGCCGGGTGTAAATTATCCTCAGCCAAAACCACTCCCGTACGCGAGGCACGAACAACACCGCAGAAGGTTACCGCGTAACATTTCTTACCGAGCGGCATTGCCGGCATCTCCTATTTATGTTGCAGCAGTCAGGTGCGGAAAATGATTGAACTGGTCCCGTGTTCTTACGTGCCCAGACTTTGCCCGGTGAAACAGACAGCAACAATGTTCTCGCTCGCTACAAAACTAATTTCTGCACTCATCGTAAGCAGCAGACCGGGCCGCCATCGCACCTTGCACACGGGTTGCATCATAATTTGCCCCCATTCGCGAGCGTGCCTTGTTGTTGTCCGCGGCGTCCGTGGCGTGGCTTGTGAAATTTATGAACTAATTATGTCCCAATCTGTGAACACAAAGGTTCGCCTCGAACGCGCTAAAGATCCCGGAATAGAACATCAATTTGGTCGTCCCCGCTTGCTGCAGTCTCTGTTGCAGTCTTTGGGTTTCCCGCGAGATTGTCTCGCATGGTCGAAAGACCATTTATCATATCGCGGGTCCGGCAGAAAACTGCTCACCAAAGCCAAGGCCACGGTGATGGGTCATAAATTGTCCGCAAACGTATTGTCGTCAGATGGCGGTTGTCTGTTTTTTTTTTTTTTATATCCTCGCACGCAAGCAACAAGCGTTTGTGCAGTTTCCTAAAAGTACGCGCATTCAAGCCACGATGATGAATGTTGTCAAATTGTGCGGCGGAAATAGTCGCACCGTGTGTGACATTCACACACCGGCTGTCAGAGGCACGATACCGCCGTGGCAAGCGACGAACCCCTTGAAGATGGACAGTCAGACTCCATCGAAGCAGACGACGAACCCGGTCGCATCGAAGTGGAACTGCTCGCAATCTATCATAGCTATTAACTGCTGGGGGACTCTTCACTTCCACCGAGGGCCGCTTTGAATAGGTTGTCTTATTTATTTATTTCTAATACGTCCAACCGCCCGTTTCCGTCAAGTCGATTTCTTTGTAGCTCGAACGCACCTTGCTCGTGCTTCTTTTCACCCTGCGAGAAAGATGATGATGATGATGATGATGGAGATGAAATTTTTCACCTCATAAACCACCATTGCACAAAACTGTGAATAGTGACAAAAAAGAAACCATCTCCCCACCATTCTAACCTCAAAAGCCAGGTCCTCCACCCGAGCTGCGTTTGTTTGTTCTCCGAAGCTTCTCTAAACCCACGCACGACGCTTTCACAGAGGTTTGTACCGTGCGGAGGCTTTCCGAAAGCGTTAGCTCCACTAAGAACCTCCTCCACGGGGTCATTAATCTACATGCATGTGCCATCGCCGCAAGTTCTGTTTTCGGAAGAAAAAATACACTTTTTTATCTTCAGCTATTTATTTTTCTTTACTTTTCCAACCTCCACACTCCCATGCCATTGTGCTTGGGGTTTTGTCATCGGCCGGGACGAGATCATGGGTACTGGGTAATAATTTAGTTGTCACCGAGTGTTAAAGCGTGACGGAATTCAATCAATTTTCGTACCCGCACTGACACGGTGGAGAGCCGATGTCGCAGAAGAACCCGGCTAAGAAAGGTCGATTATTTCTCGATTAGCAGTGGAGCGTTGCGTGGGTCTTATTCTCCGGGAGACGGTTACAACAAGCGTGGCTCTAATTGAAATTTTATTCCTCACACCGGTTGGATGGCCTCCAACACTCTGTATCTAGGAAGCTCAGCCAGATCGAGATAAGTTTTCTACCGAATCCTGCTAATTAAAAATCAGCCCTTCCATGAATCATCCCGAGACACAAACTCCAACTTCGTCGAATAACTCCCCAAAAGAGACTCCATCCCGAAGCCTGTGATTGATGATCCATGAATGCTTAATAAAGTGGTACATCTTGTTTGGCAGGATTTTGGCTCCCGGTTTGAACGCCACCGAGTCTTTGGATTGAAGGTGGTGGGAGATTTCGCTAGAAAAATTAGGGTAGCAAACGGTAAGTTTTGCAAGAAAAATGACTTCATCCTGCGCCATCTTTGTATCCATCGGCCTTTACCCTAAAACCCCGGAAGGACGTTGTTCAAACTCTACTCATTTTTCACGATTCTTCCTTTGACAATGCCGTCAAATTGAGCTACATTATCATATGCATGGTAAAGTTTGAAAAAGGTACGCAATTTTAGAATATTTTCGTGCTGATCAAAAAACGAGGAAGTGTGTGTAAAAAGTTGCAAAAGTCGAAGAAAGTCTTTTTCATACAATGTAAAATGGCATCAGGAATGTAGGAGGCATGTGGTAAGCCAATAAGGTTACACATTTTGTTCACTTGCGAAAGACAGCTCGAAACCAAACTCAGACAAACATCTCTTTCCGATCCGGTAAAGCAAAGACGGAAAGCGCAACAAAACAGCATTATGCAAATACCACATGGAATTCAATTTACAAACAAAACTCCTGGTTCCATCAGTGTTCAGTCGCCGCATGGACAACCTTCGATGGAATGTCCGAAGAAAAACACGTTTTGTTCTCTCTTGTATTTTTTTTTCCTACGTCAAGCATCAACTCCAGAGTGAAATCGGATCGGAGGTTAAAAGGAACCGAGGACCCTGCCAAGAAAAAGGCCACCCTCTTAATGGGGGGTTTCTTCACCGTTGCGTGTCCTTCAACTACACCAACTAATGTGGACGTTTAGTAGCCAAAGCAAAACTTTGAGGATTAGGACACCCTTGTTGGAAGATTTTTTTGTTTACGATCTCAACCAACCATACAGTTCCTGCCGAGTATGCAAATCAGAACACATGTCCATGTATCTCTCTTTAAATCCAACAGTAAAAAAACGCATTCTTCTATCCGGAAATCCGTCCGATTCGTTCGGATACTTCAGTGGACAACGTTGAAGACAGATTGCTTTGCCCCAAAAGTTCTGTTCTAGACAAAAAATGAATATGCTGCTGCTCCCTCAATGAGTAGACACCCCTGGAAGAGAACGCCCTCCAGAGCAGCATCCTTCGCGGCAGGAAATAAATGTCAGCTGTAATAAAAGCATTCATTTATTACGCAGGACCCCATTACGCATCTTCAGGGGTTCGCCAGGACGAATTGTTACCATCGGAAGTGATTTCTCTTAAGCACGAGAATCCTCCGTCCCCTGGAATACTCCAATCTCTAGAATGTCGATGCTCGGACAAAATGGTTCCGGAGGACACAGCCCGACTCCCGAAACCCTCCTTTACTCTAATGGACTAACTTTACAAAACGGGAATCCCAGTTCTTTTTATGCCTTCGCGGTCGTACCTTCAAGGTGGTGCTTAATTTTACAAACATTTCGCCTTTTGCCACGACCTCTCCACCGGGCCGGGCAATATATTCAAACAGATATTGCTCTTTTCGGATGAGTTTCGGCAAGAACTTCGGGCAATTCCCCGGGGGGATTGTGCTCTCGTTTCACACTGCTGCTTCACGTTGAACTTATTAGCATAAAATAATTATCAGCTGCACGCGTTGCACGTACACTCGTCGGGGACCAGATTTGGACACCTTTTGGCCTTCGTTGTAGTGTTCCGTTCGACGAAAATAGACACGTAGCCACCCGATGGCGGGAGAAAGTTCGGTAGAATTATTGAACATGCCAGGCTGCCAAAGTTTTCTTGCAGAGTAGACGAAGTAGAATGGAGGCCGAGATCCGAGACAGACAGAAGGCGCAGAAGAGGTGTGGTTCAATTAAAAATTCACAACATCTCACCAAACCGCACCAGCACGTAGAGCGTTGAAAGCGGGAGGAGAAGTACAAACATTCAGACTGTCCAGACATTTGTAGGATTCTTTGGAACCGAAATCCATTGAGGATTCTGTGGAGACGCGAGTCTACTTCTCTTCTTTCGCTGTAAGGACAATCGAAACCCAAAGTCCATCCGGGTAAGAATCAAACATAGACATCGTCTAACTCTGCCCAAAAAACTGGCCCGCCCAAATCCCACTAGACGTAAATTCATAATGAATCTTCCAAAGCCTCAAGCTTGGAATGCATCCGCTTCCGGTTTAACCCTTCCTGCGTTCCGGAAGCTGAGGACGGCGGTGGCGGTGGTGTCTGAAAAGCGGCAAGTAAGTGTCTCCCGGGATTAAAATTAATTAATATCGCATGTCTAGGCTTATCCGCCATTGTTACCGTTTGCCCTCGGTGTCATCCCGGATGCCTTTTTGTGTGCCCCTTTCCCCATTAGAGCAGTAGAGCACACTAGGAGTGTTTGTGATTCCTCGTGCGGTCTGCCACCCTTAAACCCGTATGCATGTGTTATGACTACTCCGGTAATCAAACGTGGCAAGTATTCTTTTTCGCTTAGTAGACGATTCCGTTCAAAAAGGACGTACGAATGACACTGGCACTTGGTTGGAGTTTCCGTCCCGGGAGTCTCCCTACCCGGAGGTAGAAGGACATCCAGTGAAAAGCCCGGAAAAGCCAGTTCCGGGCGCTCACATTGCTGTCACCCACCGTTCTCCCGAGCGCAACCGCACTCATTGCCTTTCATTAAGTCCTTTCGCCATTTACGGCTGTCTCGCTCTCCTGTGGGGATAAGGACACTAGACAGGTTGACAGTGGGTACGTACGGACGGAACTCTCCGCTAAACATTGTACCCAGCGTCTTTCTAACGACTATTAAGGGGTCGCCATTACCGACTGCAACAGCGAGCGCGCGGATAGGACGCAGTACTTGAACCGGTATTCCGGTAGCAGTTTCAATGCATTTCATTTGAATGGAACGGCAATGGTTTCGCTCCGTAGTACAACCGTCCAACAGGGAGGATTGCAATGCGGTTACACCAGACGTCCAGACACTACCTGACCTGAGGTGTCTGCCGTCGTCCACGGGTTCATTTAATAACGCTGCAGCAATGCCATCAAGCGACACGAGTGTGGCTGGTTTTATTTGTCTCACTCTCAAAACGACCACCTTTTGTCGGGCAGCAGTTTTCGGGTAACCGAAGTAAACTTCAGACCAAGTAACATTCCATTCCCGAAAATCAATTGCAGCACGGGGGTGAAATTGAAAAGTAAAAAGCAATTGCTGTTTGGTTTTTACTACGAAAAGAGAAATAAATGAAGATGTTCCCTGCGTTTTCCTTCCAACCCGGCGGGTTGTGAGAGTCAGGTATGCTCAGTAAGTAGTTTGATGGTTTCAAGTTGTTTCCACAGCTGGTAGCGAAACACATTCCGTCGCATTCGCCCCAAAATCGGTAAAAATCGCACAGGAAGTGAAACTTTTCCTTCGCCCGGTTGTAGATGTTGTGTATCCAAAGAGTTTTCGCTGCTCCAAAGATACAAAACTTTCCGATCCGTAACTATCTCATCATCATCATCTTCGGTGGAGAGAGAAATTCGACGGTCACCATCGTGCAAAGTCGTAGGGCGACTTTTTTTTGAGTTGCAATGCTGCAACCCTAGGAAGTGCAACTGTCACCCACCGGAACCGGGAGTTGATAGAATTAAGTTTAGCAGATGCTTTCAATGGTGCTTTAAGGCGAAGTTTCGATTGAGATGAAATAAGTTGCTGGATATTCTTTTTGCCTATCATCTATGGATAATACTTACTTTCTGCACAAGAATATCGGTTGTATAAAATCTACATTCATTGAGCTCTCATAATGCTCGCACAATCAACTAATTAGGATATGAAGATCAGATTTTTCAGATCTCTATCCTCTCGCGTACCGTTTTCGGTAACGAAACACAGTTTCACAGTTGAATCGAAACTCAATTTCCATTAAAATGAAATTTAAAATCTATCAAACTATTCCAGCTCTCCTCCAGCTTTCGCAAACGTGCCAAACCGTAACGTTCCAACTTTTGCACTCAAATAAACGATTAAATTCTAATTTCCAAATCCAATGAACTTCCCGAAAACTCTCCTCTTTCCCCCCACTATTTGCCAGGACTGGGTGCCCTTTTCGGGAATTGACGTTAGAAAATGTCATCCAGCAACTTACTCCAACTGTATCCACTCACCCTACGGACCCAGAGGTTGGTCCGAATTAAAAAGGCGTCATTCACAAGGAAATTTGCCCGAATTTCCGACATCGAGATTTGACTTTTAATTATTCAAACGAACTTTTGCGTATGTTTTCTGACCATTTCTGACCGAGCTATTCAAAGCTAGTGGAGAAACCCGAACCAGATGTCCGATGAGGTTGTGAATGAAAATGGACGAATAACCGGAGCTTCTTGCATTGCAGCTGGGTCGTTCTCTCTCTCTCTCGCTCTCTCTTTCTATGCCCAGAAAGCTATTTTCCATTCGTTCCAACATGTTTGATGGTAAATATTTTGATTTCTCCACAAAAGCTCCCAAAGCCCTTCCCGCTCCACATGTACCCCGTCCTCGTCCTCGTCCAGTTGCAATAGGCCTGCACAAAATATGCCAAGTACTATAATTTATTAATTTCAATTTCGCAAAACATTCAATCCCCGGTACCCGTTGTGGTCCGAGTCAACCGAGGAGTCGGTGGGATTTATGAGCCCAGGATGTCGAACTGGTACACATACCAAGTGTGTGTGTGGTGACTGGATGAATGAAGGGCGCACACTAGAGAACCGAAACAGGTGGGAGACTCCTACGATTTCCAATTACCAAAACATTGCACTCATTGCATTCCGTCTCGTTGCATCCCACCGGCAATCCAGCCCGTTACCACCGTACATTGCCGTATTGATTAGTTAATCAAATCACACCTGGCGAACCAATTTGAAGAAGTCGTTCGGAATGGCTCTAGACTGGAGCAGCAGTTTTGCATCAAATACACCGAGAGCCCACAAAAACCGATCGACGCACTGTGAAAACCCGTTTCGAGAATGTCGTGCCAGCTTGGAATGTTGGGTCCCAGTTTTGGGAGGGCGTGCTGCACATGCAGATTGCATCAGACTCGATTGCAGCCCGTGGCATGGATAAAATAAAAAAAATGCAACCACTCCGCTCTCCTATCATTCCTCCACAGGGCTTCACGCACCCAGCCAAAACCCGTTGGCCGGAGGTAAAGACAACTGTGAATAATTTATGGGAATTATTTATGTTGTGCAAAACTTTCGCTCCGATTAGCTTTGGCGATTCGGCTGGTCTAGCGTTGCTCCGGTGGCTTTCGATCTAGCATTCCAACTGGATCTGAGAGGGAGGAGTTCCCACTTGCAGACGTCGGTACGACGGGTGTCAGGAAGAAGCAGGTCACGCTGAGCTTACGCCATCGATAAATCCGGACAAGCTGTAGTAATGCTTACACCTGTCAGCAGTCCCTCCAATCCACAAAGTCCCGGGGAATTGTGCTCCCCCTCAGGATTTTGGATGTAATTTATTGCCAAACGGAACGAAGCACACTGGTGAGGGAAAATATTAAACAATTTAAAGTTGACAGAATTACGTACAATTTTTCTGTGCGCTCAACTGGTAGCTGGAACGTTAAGCCTGGAGTAATTTTTAATGATAATTTTCAATTAAACATAACCATTTGCACGATGTGGAGCAAGCTTCAATCGAATCGATGTGCGTGCCTGGCGAGTGTTGATGAGATTGTGTCCTGTCAAAACCATAACCATAGCAACCGATTAACAAGCGCAATGTCTAATCAGCTTTTCACCCACAGACGGCCTCAAGATGATTTATTGTCTGTCGGTCCAGAAATTCCAGACGACCTGGCAACAATTATTGCATCGGAAGGTAAATTGCACCTTTTCCTTCTGTATCCAGAAGACGGCAGGAAGAACATCACACAATCAACTGTCCTTGTGCTGTGAACAAGGGTATAATGCTCGAATCAAACAGATCTCGTCTTTTGCGCGTCTCTCCCTCCAGCAAACGGGGCAAGCCAGATATCATCACTCAACATTTCGCACGCTTAAAGCAATATTTATTTAAAGCTAACTGAACACTGACACCTTCCATTCTTTCTGGTAGCCGGTGTGGCCGGTGTCGCTCGCAACGCAACGCTTATCTACCACTGTAATTCAGTCAAATCCGTTCCGACCATCCATCCGACCGAGCCAGCCGTGACGTCTTATTCCAGCCGCGTAGCGTCCGTGGTCGCACTCCGTACTGTGATTAAGGTGTGCGATAACCATTTCATGACCATTGCCGGGAATGGACAGAGACGGGGCGGAGCGATGCTAAGGAAGAGCATAAAAACCATCCAGCAAGTTGTAGAATAAATAGACACACCAGATGGAAAGTGGGAATTAAGCGAAACACAAAATAAACTGGCAGGCACACAACCACCGGGACACCAGTGTGTCGTCGTCGGGATGTTGTTGGTGTCGCGCCGGTAAAGCGACTTCGGCCTGGGCTCCATGTACTTATCATCATAATTTCCACCTTGATAAATGACCTGTTACACGCTCAATATTAATGGATTTGCATAAATTTCGTTCATCACGCCTTGTGCCTGTGTGTGTGTGTGTGGCTAGATCTTCGCCACCAGATCGTTGCGTTTCATGGGGCCTTTTTATTAGAGCAGGCACTTGCACTAGCGAAAACGATTAACAACACACTCGGTAACGGGCCTGTGTGGGGCCTCTTGTTAGGGCCCCCTTGATTTCCATGACACTGAGGACCGCATTTCCGTACCAGAATTGTATCATCCTCGGTCGGGGCAGCGCAAACGTGATCCGCTCATTTGCGTAATTAACAAGATTTTTACTAGTTCCCATAAAAATCGGATTGGGAGTTTTTGTACGCTTTTTTCCATTTTGCTCTCCCTCCTCCAAATGTCTTTTACCTTGAGACTCCCGTGGCTCTTTAAGTGACACCAACTCTTCTTGTCGTAGATACACGAGTCATAAAATATTCTTATTAAATCGTCTCCGGGGGCCTGTCGAAACAAAAAGAAAAAAACCAACTTCCAGAGACAAACTTCCTCCGGGAGTCGTTCACTTGGACCCACCACCTGCATTTGCATACGAATCTTCAGCACTCCTACTCCGGAGTCGCGGCCGAACTCGTAAAGAAACAATTGCGAGCGCATTGATTATTCGTCGGCGGAGTTCTCCTACGTGGTATCGCTTGCAGCGCACTTAGGGTGCAATAAAAAAGCACTAAAATGTTTACACCGATTTGATTGCCGGTAAGTGTTGTAGCTCGTTAGTCGCCGCTGAGTGGCTTAACGGGGTTGTATTTCTTCGGCCTTTGGAAGGCCCCCGCGGAATGGGAAATGCAAATAGTGCCTTCCAAAACTAACAATAACTCCGTGCGAGATTTTCTAATTGCTGGAAGAAAAATGTATCTTTATCATACGTTTTTATGAAATAGATGTACCCCCGGCTCTTCTTGCACTGCTTCTAATGAGGTACTGGCAAGCGGGGTCATCTTCACGTTCGAAGGCAGTAAAAACACACTCAGATAGAACTGTTCATTTTTCATTCTCAATTACCTTTTTCATTGCTATATACAGCTAGTCCGCAGCCGATTTGTCGTCCCTTTTGTGTACTTCTGAAGGGATTTTAATTATTTCGCAACAAAAGCACTGCGCAGACCTAGGAATAATACATCCCATGAGTGCACGTTAATTTACATCAACAAACGGATTTGGGATGCATTTGTATAGACGGTCCGCGGTCGCTAGCTGGAATGAGGTGTAATTAAACCAAAACAATACCAACCACACAATGCAGGTTTCGTGTACGGCCATCATGTGTAGCTTCCATAGAGTGTTTGTTCAAAATGGCTGATTCATCCAGTGGAATTGATTTTTGAAGTCGATTGATCGCACGGATGTCATTAATCTTGTGAAAGGATAACAATTGCGCACCAATGTCCACTCGAGCAATGATAGCGGTTTTTTAGAAGTCTCTGGGCTCTTTTTTCTAACAATTTTTTCCCTCTCTTGTGTGCTCTGAGTAAAATTTAAGTTATTTAGAATTTTTAATCTTTTCCATCAGCAGGACGCGTCATGAGATTTCTGCCAAACAATTTAGCTCTGCAGAGGGTTGAGTGGAGAAACCTAGGATTTCTATTGATCTGGCTTAGTAACTTCAAGGTCTTCAGAAATATCTGAGTCCCTTCATCCTATTAGTAGATTCTCTTAATTGCTTAATCATAGGAAAAATATACTCAAACACCTCAAACGGCAGCTATCTGAATCAATGGTTCAATATTTACTCTTAAACCCACTGCGTAACTGTTGCAGTGTCCTTTCAATCCTTACAAACTCGACAACCCTGGCACTGAGAATGGTAACGATTATGAACATGCTCATATTGTGCAGTACATGTTAGTAAACAGTGGACTATTTCATCCATTTGTTCAACCATCTCATCGAAAAGAAGTTAAAGACAAGTTTCGCAGAAGCATCGCTCGACCGATGTGGCGTCTCCTTCATTGTCCTCGGGGCCATTTCCCAAATCGGTATTCCCCATGCGTTTGCTGCACACAGGAAACTTACTGGACAAACATTGCCGTCCAAACACAAACACTCGCTCAAAAGAATCTGTGGTCAACTTGGCGAGATTGCTCCCTCGTCGATTGATCCAATTGTGGTTGTGCTCGCTGGCAGTGGGATAAAAGATAAACACAAAGGACCGACCCGCCTGGTTGAACTATCCAAATAACTAGAGCTAGGACGGGTTTTTTCTTCTGTTGCCAGTTCTAACGAAGAAAGCCTGAGAATTAGTATCTCCAGCAGTCTCAAACTTAGAAACCCCAAAAAATCAAAGGAATATCGATTCCTGATGGGAACTATTGGAAAGACACCCTTCTCCTTAGTGTGGTTTGTTCCCTTAAACGACCGGAGAAATAGATGACGTGTTGTAAGCATACTCACTCTCGAAAGACCTCGGCAGACGACAGATTCACAAACAGATAGAGACAATGTTGTCACAACTTTATGCTGACACAAACATAAGCTCCAATCGATGCGAAACGCCACAAACAAAAGCAAAACAAAACACTGTGTGGTTCGGGTATTCGATTGTAGTTTGATGATAGCCAGCACCACTCCTGTCAACACAGTCCTTTTTTCTGCCTGTGTCCCCAGACTCCCCCCAGCAGCATTGTATCCCCGTTTCGATGATGTGTGTCTCTCGGAAACGAAAGTTGCATTGCTCGCTGGAACCTAGTCGCTTCTATGTTTGGTCATCACATAATCTTACGGTTGGTTAGCATTTACTTACAGATTGTTTCGTTTTATTTGCTGTGTTCTGTGTTGTCTGGTCTCCGGCGCTCTGCCGGCGCCATTACTGGGGAAGCAACAGCTTGGACAGTGGCAAAGATGTGTGTGACGCCCCAAATCGTACTCTAACGGTGTGTTCTTTCCAATATCCCAATTCCATCCTCAAAAACATATATCTTTGTGAGAACTCCATCCAACAATCGCTACCAAATGCGATGTCCACTTCTTTAACAGGCAGACCACCGACCACATTCACTCAGTCTTCACCACTGAAGTCTGTTTGGCCGGTCGGTTGTCGGTTGTTATGGTAGCTTGTGGTTGAGGTTAGGATGGCCCAACAGCAAAGTGGAAAGAAGTGTACAAGGATATAAAATATTAATTTAATTGGTAATTAAGAATTGTTCGACGCACGGTGAAAGGTTGAGAAAAAGGACCCCAAAAAGCGACGTTCGTCGGAACAAAAAACGGAGACACAACGAAAACGGAATCCGAGTGGATGACGACTTCTCTTGTTTACTCCTGTTTTTATGCTGTTGCTCAAATCCCCAGGAAGGTGTTCTTTGATGGTTTTTGGAGGTTATTTTCGTGTCCAACCAATGCTCTGGTGGGACTCTTCGGTGGATGGCAAAAACGGCAAGATTGGGCAAGAAGAATTGCGTTGCGTTCTCCCGCAGCATATACGAGAGAGGCTTATCGCACATCTTTCGCAGCGAGTTGCGCCGTTCCCTGCGCTCTGCTTTCGTTGGATGTTCGGTGCGATCGATTTGGTAGCCTTCGAAGGAAGCACTAAAACGCTTGTAATTACCTTCATCTTCGATAAGCAAACAGAGCCCAAACCCCTCCCGTCTTTCTGCCGGTTCTCTCAGCAGCAGCAGCTCGAGGTCGGCTCCACTGGAAACATTGCTAACAGAAAGAACAAACAAGAATAAGCTTACGACCCAAACGGAATATTTCAATTCATACACTTTTTGCACCCAGCGCATCTCGGCCGAAGTTGTTGTTGTGTACGCACTCTGGGTGTGCAGGAAAACCTGCACATTGCAAGATTTTCCCAATCGCACACACAATGTCACAGTGCAAAGTTGAGTTGAGTAATTAAAAATGCTTCCTTCCTCCTTCCTTGGCCGGTGAAGGTTTGTTTGATTTCGCAGAAAGATGTGTGTTGTGCGATAATGATGACTATTTTTCAACTTCACACATGCGTGTTAAGTTCCGTTCCGTGTTGTCCGAGGGGCGATCCGCGCCAATGTCCAGATCTCGGCTCGATGGATTGGCTTGGATGCTGGTTTGTGCTGTCCAGTGGCGAAGCCCGCACCAGCATCAGCCAGCTCGCCGAAGGTCACTGCCACGTTTCTGCTCTCGCTGCCTGCTTCTCATTATCATTTTTAAAATGTAATTACAACGTTGCACCATCGCTGCACCGCGCCTGCCGACTGTCAGCTCGGACAGGGAAAAAAGGGAGGCCGTTAGTCATCTTCAAACATCATCCTCCCCACAGCTCTACACACAGGAAACCTCCTCGTCTAGCAAATGTCTTGCGCACGTAATTAACGCGAGGTGCTAAGTTGTGCCGAGGGCGGACGCTTGCGATACCTGGTGGAGATCGGATCGTGGTGGCCAGCTTTAGCCAACTCACGACGCTCTTTGCTAGATCACTTTTCCGCGATAAGAAGATCGGCGATCGGTGTGGAGATGCGAATACACAACTTGCCATGATTTTCACACACCGGCGCGATACAGTTTCTCTGATGACGTTCAGGGATGTCCATCCCGCGAGGCTCGCCCTGCCCGTAGCATTCGTTTGTTTTTTGACACCTAATTGTATATTGCACCTAGCTGAAGAAGCGTTCGCGTGTGATAATTATGTAAAGAGGGTTGTCAAGCAGCGGAGAGCCAGCATAACATCGCTATTGTTATTGGGACAGTGACTTTGAAGTTGTTCAAACTTGCTTCTAATGAAAAAAGAGCTATATGTAGCACTAGATAGGCTTGATGACTTAGTATCCATCACTAAAAGCTCTTGCCTACATTTTAGCTGAGGCATTATTTGAGGATTTCAACTTACTTAAATTTCGATTGCCGCGCATTAAGAATCCTAATCAATTATGATCAAACATTCGGAAAGAACCGTTAGCATTGGTTTTCCGTTCGAGAAGCAAATGTAGGTCACTCTCGTCTATTATTGATTTCTGAAAGTTCATTTCGAATGCATCGTTGTCATAATCAAAGATGCACCGGGCAAACGCCTTACTTTATGGCTTTATTAACTGAAACGAACCCTTCAAAGAGCAAGGTGTCCGCAAGCACGCACACCCCTTTCTCGACTGATTTGTTTGATTTCACCGGCCAAACGAAAAAAAACTCCTATCATAATCCACAGAATGAGTCTCCTCAATCCTGCTTATCGCACATAATTTTTACCTACAACAGCCTCGCACAAGCGCACACCATTCGAATGGCGACACATTGATCAAACTTTTGGAATTCGATACGACGTGCGGTTTGCAGGTTTGTAAATTCGAATTTTATTTATCTCTATGACACGCAGCTCCACCCGTTCCCAGCGCTGGAGAGCTGGGGCGTTGGGCGAATGAGGGCCATTTATTCTAGCATCTGGAACCACCGTCACGAAAGAATGTCTAAATCGCACGACAATCATCTGCCGACCTGGACGGACGAGCGCACCCTGGAAAGCTTCGGGAAGAATGCCAGCGAAAGCCGCATTTGATGGTTGGAAATTTGTTTTATCTAAATCCTGTAAGAAAGGGGCAGGGAGAGAGCTGGCTCTAGGATCGCGCCGTACGTCGTCGCGCCGGCAATGAAGACATCAATTCGTTTGCCCGGGGGCCGATAAAAGACACAATCCCCACCTTCGTGATCGGCGGCAAATGAGACAATCTGCCTGCTTGACTCTCTACGATGCACTGGGGATTGATTTCTTTCAATATTCCTTCACGAGAGCGGGGCAGAGGGTGATTGGAAGGCGGGAAAGCGGAAGATTAAGTACACCCATAAGTGGACGTGTCTGGTGACAACTCAATTTCCTTGCTGCTCACCCACTCAAAGTGAAACGACGAGCTGTGTGTCTTCCGAGTGGCGTCTAGTTTTATGTGTTTTCTAGCCGTAACTTCAAAAGGTGTTGATAACCTTCTGGCCAGCGTTCCGTTGAAGGTGTTCTACCACTTTCTTAGTCAACTTCCTTTTGCCTTTGCCTCCTAACGTCAAATCTTAACCTGCTGATAGTGAAGAACGCCATAACAAGAGAATGCAGGAAGTACACAAAACTTAACCTCCTGATATAAGTCAACCCTGATCATCCACGGTCCCATTTCTCCTGTGCGAGGGTTTAAGCCCAAAGTAAGTCCCAAACTTAATAACACACACATATACCGGCAGAAACACACACCAGCATTAATACCATCCCCGGTAGGTACATAAATTTATGGTCTCGTCGATAGTCCAGACATTCTTCTTGACTCCTAATCGACCATCCGTGCGAGGTATCACGCTCGGACAACAAAATTGTCACAACGTCCAGTGTCCTGGTTCGTTGATGACCATCGCCATCGCGCACTCCTTAAATGACCCCGACTCTCTTTCACTTTATATCACAACCGGAAGATAAGATGGGACCCGGCGTGGCGTGTCCACCCGAAACACTTTCACAATTTGGAGCATCGCTTACTACGCCGGCATTTCGGGTCTCCGGAATCTCCGGTGCTGGTTGCACCATTTGCTTTTTATGGCCATTTCTGCTCGTTGCTGTGGATAAGACGTGGATAAGCTATCGCTAGATGGTGCTCCAGAATTTTTTTATTGCTCCAGCAATGTCTACAATGTGTCCATTTTTGCGATCGTTTCATTTTGTTGTTGGCCGTCTAGAACAACCCCTATCACTGGGCGGTGCGTTTTTCTTTTTTCGGGGGCTATCGTGCAAATGGAGGAATGTGTTGTGTTGGCTATAAATTTCTATCCCGCCCTCTACATCGCTTTCTCCCTGCTGCATCCCGACTATAGACTGCGCTTGGGCTGCGATGTTGTGCTATAAAGTATCATGTTACTCGATTTCCGATTCCAACGATGTTGTTGCAACGATAAGAAATAAAATAATATTCTGTTTTTAAACACACTAGTCCTACATCCAGCCAGATGCGCTGGCTTATGATGTATTGGGGCATGAGAGCCACACATGCAGATAAAGAAAAGACGAAGAAGGAGATCATTTGTTGTTACCTCCAAAACATTTTGATGATAATCAACACAAATTCAAATGGCTCGAACATGCTAAAGACCTGCATTTCCTTTGAATAATCAACACGAATTCACCTATCAAAATCAATCTTGCCACTGGTCGTCTTTCATATCAAAAGTGAAATAAATAGCTTTTACATAGCACACACACACACGCGCGCGCTCTTGCTTGCCTTCTTCAAAGGATCGAGTTAAAGCAATGAACCTCCAAATTGCACCTCATTCAACCATCCACGTCCACCAAGTACAACAGCCAGTGCAGATTGATTGCTTTTCGCGAACTCGCCACAGGATTGTGTACCGCACAAATGTGCCGCATCACGACGGCGATGCATTCCTGGCGGTGGCCGCTGCGAGAAAACTGCATCCGAATAAACAATGTTATATTTTGATGCATTTTCATTAACTCCACGCGTACTCGATCGAATGCTGTTTCGTGCGTGGTGTGATGGTGGTCTTAGCGTGGAGGAACGAAGAAAAAAAAAGACTCCCCAACCAAACCAAAGATTAATGATGAAGCACCCCCGACCGCGGCCAGGCAATTCGTTAAACAAGAAGTCATCGTGAAGGTTTGATTGCTTTTTGTGCGATGCTTCGGACCGTGCCCCAGTGCGGAGCAAGTGAAGCGAGTGGCGAAAAAAATAAAACAACCCTACCGGTGGGCGCTTAATTCCGGGCGATTAAACGGATTTTAAATCGTTTTCAAATTAGCAACAACAAAAACAACTTCTTCTGCAAACCACCAACACACATCAACGTGCGGAACCCATCCATCACCATGAAAGAAGCATGGAGCAGCCGCGCGTGGTTTGCCACAGTCGCTTGTGTACAGCTTCCTTTTCTGTTTACCGGTAGATGGCTCATCAACGTCAGCATCATCATTGCGCGTCAACGCCAGCTGAAAAAAGACAAAAAACTCGACAAGGCTCGAAAAGATCCAGCCCCAGCCGGAATACTGGAATTATGTTGACCAAAGGCAAATCGTCAATCCCCAGTCGCATATCTCACGCTTTCCATCATTATTCCACAATTAAACATCGAAATCCTATTTAAATAAATTCATTAATTCGCCGGCCTTTTATCGGCAACTCATGCCCCCCCGGTGCACATGTGCGCAGACAGAGAGAGTGAGAGACCCCCACGGGTAATTAATCATGCACCTCTTGCCACCGCCGTGACACTCCGCTGATGCCTTCCTCGAGACGATTCCCCGAGTTCCCCGATTCCTTTTTTTTTTTTGCTCTCACCCGCTTTTTAAAGCCATCAAATACACATCAGAGAAACTTGAGGTTGAAAAGCATGTGGCAAAGATCCATTCAGAGATTATTGCGGTCGTGAAATGGTGAACCGGATGAGGTGTAAATTGTACCCGATACGTCCCGGTCGGCAAGGGAAGCGGAACATCATGTACTACAGACAGATGAACATAATTTGCAGAAAATTTGCAGAAATTTGCTGAATACTGTAAAAGAGGATACCTTATTCCCGGATGCAGATATTAAATTTGAAGTTCGTCTCATAGTGACTCACCATCAAATTCATCCTTCGTTTGAATTTCGGCAAGAGTCCTGACCAATCTTAAACTCATCATCAAATCATCGGCAACATTAACACCTACAAGAACACGGGCATCCTCTAACATCGCTTTTTTTGTACCGCACTATACATGTCTCGGGTCGGTCCCACACCAGAAACCGACGCTCTCCCACTGTCTCTCCGCAAAGGCCACTCCCGTATCCTAGACTCGCAGCACCCAGTGATCTATTCGTTTCCATTCGCCCAAGAGAGATCGTATTCAATTATTTGCATAACATTGTATCGGAACGGCTGAACGGGCGCGCGCGCGGCGTCTGCTGCTAGGGTAAGATGTTATGATGACCCCCAACATCACCCGGGCGCTTAAGGTTTTCTCGGTTTTCATCTCCCTGTTCCTCACTCGCCAATAGGAGCCAAATGGAGCTTGTTAAGCATAAAATGACCCTAGGTTGACTGGTGGGGGGGTCGATTGCCGGATCGCTTACCGACCCGGCGAGGCCCCCGGAGGTGATGTTTGTATTATTAAATGATTATTGATTAATGAGTCTTCTCACCGGCTGACAGATGATTTTGGTGGAATTTGCCGGATGTGTGTTTGTGTGCCCGATGAAACCGGGCGATGGTGATGATGAGGAGCACGATAGTGATCTCACTGCAATTGTACTGTCTGTTTGTCGAAACAGAGGAACGAGCAAAAGGAATTAACATGATACTATGTGGGTTTTTTTTTGACTCTCTCTCTCTCTCTCTCTCTCTCTCTCTCTCTCTGCGCTATAAGCCTTACTAACCAGCTCACACGCATATGTAAAGTCATCTAACTGGACACGGTTGAACGGGAAAAACCCTCTACAGGGCTCGTTACCTTCCCACGTTTCGCTAATCGATATGCAACGCGCAACACGCGTCAGTCCCGGCCCGGTGTAAGAATTATGACTACACGCAATATTGTGTGTATTCTATTTTCTTGCCTTGAACTGATCGCCGACCCGCGGCTGAACTTCTTGCCATGTGTCTAGCATAATAAATTAACAATTAACTTCAGAGCAGCAGTGTGCTTTAGGCGAAGTAGTTATGCCGTTGCCTCTTCTTCGGAAGGTATCGAAATTCGAAAACACACGCAATAAATTCCAATATTTACTCGATTTTTGTCCGCGTGCCGGGCATGCAAAGAGCCAGAGCGATTAGCTTTTCGCGGCCAACGGCGTGATTTACCGTCGGCGGGAGAATCCGCCTTCAAATTGAATGTGTCGAGAGTGCACCGTTTTAAATAATGAAATCATTTGCCTTCTCCAAGGCGTATTTCGAATCGTTAGTATGATGATCGGGATGATAATTGAACTGAAGTAACAGATGTGGTATTTGGGTTTCTGTTGGACGTGTTTGGTTAAACAAGCAGACGATCCAGAATGTTGATTACTCGTGCTGAATTGGATTCAACTTCGTAAAGAGTTGCATCACTGGAAGAGACAGGGAATTTGTTTGAAATGTGTATGTTTTGTTCCAAAGTTCCTAACTGCGTATCTATCTCGCTGGTAGCAAATCCTACAAGCGAACATTTGCGATCGCTATCACGGCATTCAAATCGATCCGCATCGGCATTCGAGAACCGCAACAAGAGGGCTTCCATTTCGTTCGCCGATGCAAATAATTTTTCCAACACTAAAACACCATCGCGCGCGCCATCCAAAAGGGAATAAAACAGTCGTTGCAAAATACAGTCGAGCCAACATAGGCAAAACGGCAAGAAAACGTAAAATTCACCCTCTTACACACACACACTATCTTTGATCAAACTTCTCGAAGACAGCTGCTGGTTTGTGGAGCGGCATTAAAAAAAATGTCACTCTTCCTCCTCTATTCTGCCTTCTTCACCAATGCCGAACCACATAATCGAGGGAAAAGACAAAAAACACACTCAACCCAAACCATACAACAAGATCGTTTATCTAAGCAAAACCATCTACCGCAATGTGGAACATAATACCTCTTTAGGTTGACAAAACATAACAACAGAAAAAAAGGAAAAATACGGCCACAGGAACAATAAAAAAGCGAAAAATACCCAACCGGAGGACGGAATGCTCGTCTAAGCTCCAGAAGGCGCAGAATAGCAACAACGGTTGCGACGATTCGCATTCCCGCTTCCATTGCCATCACCTTTTTTGGGGTGCAATCGATCGGGAATCGGTGCAAAAATAGAGCACAGAATAGTTCTCGCGGCCGAGACTGCGAAATCACAACCACACCGAGCCCAGAAGAACGCGAGGCTGGGCTATTGGTTGGTACGGTAGTGCAAAGTTCCTGCCCTTTGGTTGACATCTTCAGACCCACGGAGGCAAATGAATCGCCTTCTTCTCTCCATTTGCAAATGGCCCCGCCCGCCCGAGTAGTCTTGAGCGCTGCCTTCCGCCACACTTTACCACCGTGGTTGAGAATGAGGATGAAGGATATCAATTTCATAAGATCTACGTTGACAAATGTAATCGGGACCACGGCGTCTGTGTGCCTGTGTGTGTGTGTGTATCTATGTAGAACACAAAAGGGGCCAGATGTGTGTTCTTGTTCTCGGTGCTTCTCTTAATTCGTCGTCCTTTGGAATCTATGCGATCCTCAAGAGGAAAACACTTTAAAAACGCACCATAGCACAGCGACAAAGAAGAGGCTCACAAATGTCTCCAGAAGAAAAAAAAGTCCTATTGTTAGGTCATTATTATTTTCCAACGAAAAAGAAAACCCTCCCGAAACATGTCCTCAACCAAACATCGAAACCATCGAAACCTGGTTGGCAGGTTTCCGTCCAGATTTGATCACTATAAACACGACACACAACCAAGCGCCGTTGCTCCTTCAGGATTTGTCACCGCGTCGAAACCCTCGAGATCTCCGCAGCTTGAAGAATTCGTGGACGAACGAAAGAGAGATCGGCGAGGACTGCCTGTGAGACTTCAGGCTGCCATAGTATTGTTGAATGCATGCTTTATTGCTCACTTCCAAGTACCTCAGGTCTCAAATCTCGGCTAATCCCTCACCTGCTTTCTCCACGCCGGCATGAACTTCACCACCGGCGGAAAAGGGATGATGATTACTGATAAGGATGCGTCCCGCTGCGGGGTCGTACTGTGCTGTGGCCAACGATCCGGTTTGTCTTTATGCTACTACTTCTGCTCCTGCTGCTGCGTTGCGCCCTCTCCATCGTGATCAGCTTCGTGAGTTTTCGGGAGTAGCAATAGACACATTTTTTCACTTTATGACCACAAAGATCACGCTCCCGGGATACAAAAGCCTTCCCGAAATAGCCGCATCCTCTTGTTCTTGTTCCTCGTAAGCGATAAATTATTTCTCTATTTTCGGGATCGCAAGCGGGTGGATCATCGGGGAACAAGAACGAAATGTATGCATAAAGAATAACACGCGTAGTTCTTTATTGTTTTTGGGTGGGGAAATGGTTTCATCTTGCCTTCTTTTCTTTGGGGTGAAGATCTACCGAGAGCTAATGATCGGTAGCGTTTGATAAGCGCCAACGTAACGTAACGTGAGAGCGCTCCTCCGATGTGAATGGCTTTTTTCTTCGAATCTCACCCAGCAGGGGATGGTTCCGAGGTCCCGGTTTCCGGATGCTGTTTGCTTGAGATCAGTTATGTTTTGTCAACTCGCTCGCTCCGGATTAGAAGATCTTGATCTTGTGGAGACGTTGAACCCTCCCATCTCGATATTTCGTGTTTCTTCATGCTTTCAGACAATCGTAAGCAAGGCATAACTCAAAAAACCGCTAAATCGTTCTCCGCCCATCGCCCAAAACCCGTGAACAGTTATTAGAGTAGCATTTTTTTTTGTCACTGATGGAACATTGGTTTTCTGTAAGCCAACAGTAGTAACGACGAATTGAAAAAATCTCCCCAAGGGCGGAGAACCATGTTCGTGTTCTGGCAAGGAAGCGAACAATAATCACAAATCCACCCGAGATCGCATAATTGTCAACATACTTTGGGTTCGCTTTCACACGCGGCTGAACCCTGCCCGCGAGCGCATTTATATTGTCATCGTCATATTAAATTCTTCGCTTGTCCCAAAGTCCTTGGAGTGGTAAAAAAAGAAATCGGAACGGAAGGACTGGATGCGCTTCCAGTGGGATCCGTCCCGTTTGAAGGTTGCTCGAGTTTTTAGCGACGCCAGTCCCGGGGAAAACTGATCCGACAAAGAAATGGGAGACAACATCCCTTTTTTACATGCAAGGAACACAAGGACAAAGCGACATCAAACACGCGCAGCTCTGGAGATCCACGGGGCACATGGAAGGAAGCGAGTAAGGGAAAAGATTTCATTTCAATAGGGAATTTTAAAACCCATAATAAAATAATAAATTTGCTCGGATTTTTTGGTTTCTTCTATAACTGTCTCGACTTGCGTTTGATTTTTGTCTTATTTTTCCGGTCGGTTGACATCTCGGTGCTGACAACCAATTTTAAAGGGGATTTTATTTGAATGTGTTTAAAGAGAATAGAAAATCATTTTTCTTCGAACTGGTATTTGTTCTAACGGATTTTATAAATTTAATATTTTAAAGTCCTTTTTTGCAAAAACTCCTTGCAATATGTCCTCCCTAGACGCACAGCTCTAGGGCGAATAGACACAGGACGATTCGCAAGCATAAAAATGGGCCGCAGCTGGCTAAATGTGCATAATACTGCCGTTTTGGGCCGGGAGTTGTCGCTTCCCACTGCCCCATTTCCAGCTCGGATTGACGCATCACGGGACCACGGAATGGCCGATCGTTTCCGCAAATGGCGTGCCTTACTCCACCGAACTCCAAAACAATAAATGAAAAGAGAGGGGCAACCAAACACACACACAAAAAACAGCCACAACTGTGAACGATTATGGTTGCGAAGCAAAGAATGTTGTCCTGCCGTGGTTCTTTACCGCAAATTTTGCCAACGGCTGTTGTTATGAGAGAGTTCCCGTTTTTTCGCATTTCCCATTTCAAAACAGAATGGCGCACTCCGGGAGGACATCTATCGGGAGTGGAATGGGAATGGTTTCGGAATCGGGGAAACCCGATTCTAAACGACAACAAACGGAACTATGGATTAGGGAGGTTGCAAGTTCGATATCAGACCCGAAAAAAAGGGGTCGCAAAAGTGAAGTTGTCGAGCGTGTTGACAGCTTTAACCGTTTGTGTGGTATAGGAGGACCTGAATTGAAGTCTTTTTTTGTTTCGGTGATGGTCGCAGTGATGATTCAGGGCACTTACGTGGTGCTTAGAACATGAGACTTTGGGAAGCCTTTTGAGTGATACGATCGGGAATCGGTGAGGGTAATCAAAACATATTTTTATGTTGCGCCTCGATGCCTATCGTGGAAGTTCCTGCTCGTTCAAGTTTAACATTTGATAGATATTAGGACTAAGGCAAATGGTGTCCTCCTATCACGAATCAGCTTTATTTATCTTCTTTCGTTATAGCATCCCCTTCAATCACCATATTAAGGTCAATCAATGTACAAATTAAAGCTTCCCCGTGGTTCTTAATTCCCGCCATCATGTGCAGCTGCAATCACAGCTCCTCCCAAACCTTCAATTTGATCACACACTCACATGAATACAACATAATTCACACCACGGAACTAATCATCTGTGTTCCACGCTCAGCAAGAGACCACACAAACCACAGTCGCGCCAGGCTGGCTGCGTAAATATGGCGGTAGGTAATTGTACGATGCTTTATTTTTTGTACCAAATCGTCGCCATTTTGCCATGGTTGATCAAAAACCGGGGGACAACATAATGGTGGTATAATAAGAATTAGAATAAGCGACGAGACAGAGCTAACTGCATGCATGCGGCCGCCGAATGCCAGCACTTTGAATTCACCACGCACACACATCATTAGACGGTTGTGTGGTTACGGTGCGTGGCATTATTTCTTTTCAACAAACCAAAGATCTATTTATGGTTGGATTCCGCACCTCCCCATGCTGGTAGAAAAATGTCTGGTGGTGTAATTTGATACAACCTCAAAGCGAGCCTGCCTCGCAAGAAGAAGAGGAACACCAACCGAAACAGCCCTTGAGAAGGAACGATGAGGTCGGTCTGTTCGAAGCTCCGTTTTTTATTCGCGATCGCTGCGCGATGCCGGTTTGCCATTGTAGTGAAAATAATTGTAATAATGATTTCACAAGAGAACAAGAGTTGAAGAAAAAACTTCCCCCGAAATAGTAAATGATGGAGTTGATTCGCTCAGAATTGCTGGGTTTCACTTTCAAGGCAGGCGAGATCACGTCAGACCCCAGATCTAATCGGTAGGAGGAGTCTCCACCTCGTCAGTAGTCGGAGCTTTATGAATGACCTTATCCTTCAATCTCCGACCGTCTGGCGTTTGGTGTACGTGTGGAACACTTTTGGCTACAACCGTTTTGCCGTTTTAGGGAACCCCTGCAACCCCTTTAGAGCACTAAATTATGGAGTACCCCGTATGTCAATAGTTGGAATTCCAAAGCGCTCTGGTAACTGCCAATGACAAAACGGTCCTGTACGACGTACCTGTGCAGCACTTTGTCACATGTTAGTGCGAACTCTGCTTCATCGCGGAGGACCTCAAAACAAACTCTGTCGTGAGGTTGTGGAGTTGCAGCTTCTAACCTCCCGAAAGGTCACCCTCGTACTCAATCACATACTCTCTCTCTCTCTTTAGAAGGACTGTTGAGTTGAAATCAACAAGCCCCGATCGCGTGCACGAACTCGTAAAGTGCGCCATTTATTAGCCCGTGCTCACCATTCTCCACCAGAATCAGGTTGATGTGCCTTGCATGGCCCGGCTTACGTAACTCGGCAGACCCGAACGAACGTGGAGTAGGCTTGGTGGCACCCTGTCCGAAACTGACATGTCACCCTCTTGAAACAGACTTTGCTCTGCTTGACCCGCACCTCGCCAAGCCACAGCTCAAGACCTTCTCAAGACAAACAGCTAACAGTCCTCTGTGTCTTATAAAAATAAAGCTCAAAACCGACTGCCAAGACTGCGGAGAGTTCGGCAACAGGGAGGATAGAAAGCAAAAAACACCAACAATTCCACTATCGAGCAATTTTGCACTTATGATCGTCGATCGAGAGACCTTCTCCTTCCATCGTGCTTGGCCTAGGTCCCAAGCACCAAACCCCAGGTCTCTACTAAATTGCAAGGAAAAGTGTGGGCCGCCGAGTCGGTGTTGCTTACCGTTCGGTAGCTCAAGTAGGTGGCAGAAGTATGTTTTGGATATATTTTCTTTTCTCCTTCCAACATTCCAACCCAACCCAACGAGTTCCCATCGACCGACCGACCGACCGGCAAACTCATCCACATTCCACCTCTGGGAACGAACTCAAGTGGTACACTGCGCTAGTAGGGGCTTCATGGGTCTATGGTAGTCATGTTCCATTTGCTAGCCAGCCCTGTTTGTTTCTGTTTGTAGCTTTGCAAATCGATCCAATGCTTCCCCGATGGAAAATCGAGTTGTTTATGCAGTGCAGTTCCTACTTGACGTGCGGGGCCTCGATTGACTGGACGAGCGCTCCGACTCCAAACTGCGCTCTAACCTCAAAGAGAGGGAGAGACAGCCCGGTCAGAAGTCATGTTCGATCCCACTAGAGGAAAAGCATTCGATACAGAAAATGATTTGTACTGAAATAATTAAATTTAAAGTACTTGTACGCTTTCTAAGCCTTACATAGTCCGCAGATGGTTGGTCTTGTCTCCCTGTAAACAACACGTCATATTAATTAACTAAGCTAGGCTAACTCGTTCAAACCATGTTCAACATTAACCCTTCAGCAAAGTTTTCATCATACCCACCGGGGCGAATGTATTTCGCTCCGCTTGAACTCCCGCACTTGCACCCACACGATATCCCCCAAAACGCTGCGTAGAAATTCCTACAAGGTCTGCAGAAAAGTACCATCGCACACTCGAGATGCACAAATAATAAATAAAACATTGAGGGCTCTTTATTGCCCCACGGAAGTCGCATCGCGCGTCGTCCCCAACGGCCGGCCCCTACGGTTGCACTAAGCGCTACCGTTGTGCATAATTTTCTCCCCCATCACGGCCCCCCGCCCCTACCATTCACCCAGTCCATTTTCCACTCCTCATCCACCTCTAGCGAGAGAGCTGCTGGGTCGCAGTCCTAGATCCCGGGTGTGCGTTTTCCGCTTCTATAAATCGTACCCCCATAGATCATGCGAGTACGATAAACCGTAATGTTGAACAATTTATACATATCATTTTTTATCATGCTCACACCATCGCGCACACACTCACATCGAGGTTGCATCGATTTCTGGAGTAGCGAGTTAGTAGTGAGGGGGCTTTCGGCTTTTGCTCACATTTGTGAGTGATCGTCAGCGATTTATTTGCCCGGTTTTGCCTCATCGAACTCTGGCCCACTCGTGGCCAGCATGCAGATACACACGGCTCGTTCTCATGCAACCTGACCATGGAACAGCAACGATGAAAGCCCACGCGAGTCCACGCGAAATCTTGGCTTAAACCCTTCGCCAACTTACAACGAACACGACATCGGCTAAGCAGAACGCACTTTCCTGCGAGGAACGGGAAAGAGCAAGCTCTTTTAGTGTGGAACGACTTCCGAGTTGAACCGGTGTGTGCCGGCTTTTCCCATTTTCAGAGCGACAGAGGTTTGAAAAATTAAATGTCAAAATGAAATATTCCTCACCGAAATGGAAATATCGAGCACCACAAGCGCAATCGCCAGGGTTACCGTACCAACCGACCGACCCGTCTATGTCGGGTGTCGTTTTGAGTGTTTTGTATGTATTTTTCCTCTTTTTTTTTGCCCACCGTGACCACCAAAAGGGTTAGATTCGCTAGCTTTGCACATTTGTCCCCCAGAAAAAGACGGGCGATACTGGCAGCCGGAAGGAAGCACACAAATAGAATCTGTCATAAGGGATTGTTTTCTTAAGCTGCAAAAATGAAATAGACGGATTGGGATTGGGCCGAACCTGACGCACCGTCTTGTGGACGACGAAGAAAAATGGATCGACTCAGTGGAACAAATCGAAAAACGGTGCTCCTTCTGCCGCCTCGATAAATTTATAAATCGAATGTGAATCACTCGGCAAACTGGTCTCGATTGCATATTATTTTACCAATGCGTTATTTAATAAATACTGCAATCGAGAGATGCAAACGGTGATTGACACGACGAAACTGGAGAGCTTTGTAAATATTCATTTCCAAACGCGGGACACACACTTTCGCTTCTGCTCCGGAGCTCCTCCGTTTCGCTTGTTAATAATTTTAATTGACGCGAATTCTACCCGCTACCCAATGGACGCTCTCAAGCACATCCCGGAATCGGGTGAAGGATTCGGGAATCTTCACTCCATAATTTATTCCAAACATTCATCGAGCCTGGTGACTGGCTCCGGTGTGTATCGCTTGCACTTGACCCGTTCGAGGCTCGAGGCTTCCGATCCGAGCCAATTCCATTAAAATGCATTCCTCCCGGCCCATCATGGCTATCTTCATGCCTTCAAACACACTCACACACACAGAGGTATGGTACATTACACTATCAAGTCACAGCACACAACACGCAAAACGTCTAAATTATCTCCAAGCGACATCTGAAGCATTCGGCCGTGTGTTGTGTTGTACAATTTAAAACCATAACCTCCGCTCCTCCAGACTGTGGTATTTTTTGCGAATATTTTAACGGACAAGAAGAAATCTGCTGCACACAGACACACACACACAAGGTCGGGAAGGAAAAAATGCAACGCTACTGAAGCTTGCAATGTGCGTTTTGTGCTTGTGCAACATGTCTCTTCCCGATCAATGAGGCAAATTAAGGGACCGCTGTAGGATTTTTTGTTGCTGTTCGTGGATTCTCTTGCTGCGCTAACAGGAGCAACATTACTCCGTTTCCTTGCTTGGGTTTGTTTTTTTATCGGCCACAAAAACACAGATCGTCTTTCCTTGAACCATTCGTACGCTTCTTCCTCGCCTTGCCAGATGTAAGCGATCCCTGGCCTTTGCACGGTGCTGCGCCCTTGATTGTGAGGGTGATTGCGCTACACATCGGTCTAGGACCTGTCCCAAAGAGATCCTGATTCCAAGGGCAGTTCTTCCCCGGCTGGTCTCGTTTACTTTGCAACACGCTTCGCGCACATAAATGGGAACATTAGCTACACCGCCGCGCCAAAACCCAAAGCGAGAGGACGTGATAGAACGATAATGACACCGGTGAGCTTTCCTTACGCTTCTATGGCAACCCCTGCCCATTGTGTGTCCTCCCATCCGTTTTGGTGGCGGCACCAGATCGGCAAGATCTGCGCGCACCGATAAGAAGATGTAAAACATTCGATGTTAACAGAGCCCAAGCGTCACAACAACACTGCGTCCAAACGTGTACCCGCCGTGCTGCTGGGAAAAGCGTTCCCGAGAGTCGGGCAAACCGGAGAAGGTCAACCGCCGCGAATGTTGATGTACGACAACACGCCACACCATACTATGTTACGGTCGGATGGTCGGGATCGAGCGCGCGGCCAAAGAGCTGGACCCGGGCGTGGAGGGATGGAATGATGTATGGTTAATATTCGTAGATGAATTTCTTGCGTCCGGGACCGATTACCGATGCTCGATCGATCTGTCGCCAAGCCGGTTTCGAATGGTGCCGACACTGTTTCGCTTCGCCTCCGTTCGTTCTTGATCTACGATCGCGTCTTTGCGCTAGCCGTGGTAGAGATGGTGGAGGACATTGATCTCTTTGCTTACCATTTCGGCGAAATCTGATGTTCCGAGGACTGTGGGATAATTCTGCGCCGAAGCATTCTATGAGCCTAGCGGAGTAGCGGATTTTCTGGTGATGAGAAATGTTATAAACAAATCGGATATTATTTTCAACTCTTATGCACAGCTTTCGCAAGAATTCTCCAACAATTTCCAAATGCCACTGACAAACTGTCCATATCAATAAACCTACTCCCATGACATTACACCCCAGGATAGTTAGATCGAAATAAACATCGCTCCAAACGCTTCGCGCGACCTCAAACATCGAGCATATCATGTCACCGTTCGCACACATAACCCATGGTGCAACCGCTCACGACGACGGCATTATTGCGATTTGCGATGCAGAAACGCCTTCTCGGCGTACTCATCTTCCTCGTACTCGCGAACGGATCATGGGCGAAAGAGGTGTGGTAGGGAGGGAAAATTTAAATTGTTTTATTGAAACAATTAATGTTTATTCATAGACATTTATCTTGCGCTGAAACACTGTGTACTTTCTGCTCGTTTGGCACTGTTGCTGCTACTGCTGCTATGCTCGAACGATCACAATCGTTGATAGCGGGAGCTCTCGGGGGGGCACGAATCTCTTCTTGTGTGTGGAATCGTGCAAGAGGAACGGGCACGCCATCGTCTCCCTGTCTACACACCACCTCATCTGCATAAGCTTCCCGTATGGGTGAGAATGTGTGGAGTCTGTGGAGCAATCGGCAAGATGTGCGCCCTAAGTAACTCCACTCCAGTAGCTAGCGATGCAAAAAGGTGGTAAAATGGGAGCAGCTACGCTTTGTGTGTTTCTTGGTTGACAAAGTTCCTCTTCTCCAAATGAAACGAACAAACACACACACACACACGCACAAAAAAACACGAGATGAAACCTCCAATACTTTCAATGGTCCAGATCTAGACTCCATCGGGCAAGCGGCGGTGTACGTACCCCAAAGGTAGTACAAAAAGAGCACATAAAGTTCACCCAACCGTGGCTGCAAAGACCATTTCAGTTGAGTCGAGGTAAATGTGTGGCTGTGTGTGGCGCTGGCGAACTGGAAAAGTTATAAGAAACCTAATGATCCGTATCATCGCGCGTACCGGTAGCTTTTGAGCGGCGGCTTAACCCTCAGGCCCAGAGAAACAGCGCGAGTCGCGCTGGAGGTGGATCTCGGTACGGTGATAAGAAATTGGAACATAACCCACACTGGTCCACAGCTTCAGTGTTCCTGCCCTCCAAAAACCCTTAAGTCCGTCCTGGTGGCGGCGTTTTCCCTACGCCCCGATGTCGAGCATGGTCGTTAGCATGTCCGATACAATGTAACGATTTGATGGCGATCTGTTTTCGAGTGGTCGAAGCCGAAGTTTGTTCCGCTCGCTCACGAAAGGTGTTGATTGAGTGCGAGCTTATGTACCATGGGATTGGTGGATTTGTTTTCGGTGGCCCCTTTTCTGGTCGGGAAGCAAAAGGATCAGAAGGATTTCTAGATGGATTTATTCTACAAGCAACTGTGCCACAAATCTCTGAAGATAGGTCTTCCTTGATACCGATACCGATCTTGTATAATATTTTTTCTACATTTCATTCAATTTGGGACAAGGCTTCATCGATTATTCTCGCAGTTAAAGTCCTCTCAATCATTCGTCTGACTTGCTAACCCTCAATAAATAAAAAGGTTTATACTTCAAACAACTGCTCCATAAATTCTTCGACCCGACGTGGTGTGAGAATTGCTTTGTATCGAATTAAATTTTTCGCTTTACTCAAATATCTTAGACACGAGTGAGTGGACTATAATGCTTAAAGAAGTCATCTTAATGTACCCTTGGCGCAGTGTATGTTACTGACATGGAGACCGAAAACTCTTAAGAAAGTTCTCCAATTAGACCAAGACCGCTCGGCTCTTCAGTAGCACATGCTCCAATCACAAAACGATTGTCTCTAACCGTCGCATCGGATTTTGTTTGCCAATCGGGAAAATAAAACCTTCCAATCAGGGGACAAACAATCGAATCCTGTAATTAAATTTACCTTCGATGCATGTGAGTTCTGCGCGTAATCCTGCCGGTTGCAGCTCTGTACGTGCTTGAAAAGCTCTTCATCGAACCGGCAGATCCATTCTAGGGTCTGGAAAGCATACTTTAGCTATGTTGAACGATGAAGAAAAGAGGACGCATACTCTTGGGATCGATTCTGGTGGTGGTTTGTTGTAAGGAAAAGTGGCCATTCTTCAGAGCGTAACCTCGATTGATTTTCAACTCGCAATCAGTTTCTATGCATGAAGTGTTCTCGAATTAATTGGAAACTAATTGATGGTAGCAACGTTTTGGCAAAGCAGCTTTACTTCCCCTAATGGAAATTAAACTTTGGGCTGATGCGCTAAGCTTTCATTTTCAAATGGGCCTAAGAAAATGGCGACAGTTTTGTTTTCTCTACCTCGCGAACCGTTTCCTTAAGCCTGTTCCAAATGAACCTATAGATCTGCGCTTTCAAATGTTTCAAAATGGGCTGCTGATTAGATTTCGCTCGAATGTTTTTTGTTTTCCTTTCTTCTAACTATCTTACATTTACTAAACCAACACGGCGTCACGTTCGCCACGGATAACTCCCCCGCGTAAGGAAAGTCCAATCCGGGAATCGTTTCCGTTGCAAATCGCCACCATCATTACACGCTTCCGGGTTACAGCCCCGGGGAGACCAGCCTGACCGGAACGAACACATTCCCGATGTGACCACGAACGGTTCAATTTGTGAAAATTGATGGTAAAAGATTTTCCTCTTCCTTCGGCCGAAGCCGGATACCGGAGACTAGGGAAGGATTGCAATTCCAAACCTAGCTCGACCAACTGCCGTACGTGAGCTTTTAGCTTCCGCCCATAATTCCTTGCTAGCAGTAGCAAAACAGAGCGGCAAAAAAAGCAAAGACATAAGCCTCGGGAAAGTAAAGAAAACGGGGATATGCGACGACGCATTTACTACCGTGTCCTCGACTCGAGCAGCGGACGGAGCAACCGCTTCGGAACCTCTTCCTTGCTGTCGCATTCCGATAGCAAGCATTCCCGGTCGAAGCACACGAGTGAAATAAGATGAACTTTTCATCGCTTGCCAACGACGAGTCACACACACACAGCGGGACCGGGGGGACGCACAGAAATTACATTTTTCCACTGAATTTTCCAAACCGGCATTCTGCCACGAATTACACAAGCAGCGCAGAAGAAATAAAACTAAAGCACGCGGAGCGACAGACAGTCACACACACACCTTTCGGAATGGTGCGCGCTCCTGGCAAGAAACAATCCGCAATAAAATTTTATCAAACGCTAAGTAAAAAGGGAAAATGGATTCCACCATGGAATTGGGGATGGGGCAGGGCGTATGTTTTCGGTGAAGCAAGTTTGCGGTTTTCGAAGTAAAACTCTCCCCAAAGTGCAGCTGCGTGTGTGTGTGTGTGTGTGTGTGTGTGTGGTATGGGATAAAAGAAAAGTTCCAGTGTTCCACGTACACGACATCATCGTTTCACTGCTGAATTAAATCGGCAAGAAACCTTCAGAACTTTGGCCTGTGTCTTCAAACGTGTTACTTGTCTGGCGGTTGTCGGGGGTTACACCGGCGCTTAACACACACAGTCGTTTCGCTGGTCCATGCACCCGAGGATCAGGTGGAATGCTTTTACAGAAATTGTCCTTCCAATGTTTTCAACGACGCTTCTTGTCACGCTGTGTACTCAAACTTGCACTCCGGGTGCACTAAAAATCGTCGTTAGGTGGAAGGTTTCCCGTATGCTCCAGGACGACGATATTTGTCCTTGTGTCATTTTAACTCAATCTCCTCGGAGATAGTTTTTGGGGGTAAGAGGTCTTTTTTTTTCAGAATAAGGAGTAGTCGTTGCCATTATCTAGTAGCATCGTACATTACCTAACTAATCACAAGCGTAGTTTTAATTGAAAGCTCATCTTTAAGAGTCCTCAGAATATAGCAACATCTCGTATTGCATTAAATATCTTCGAGAAAAATAAGGACACCAAGAAAATGGAGGGCGAAATTCGATAATTGCTCCAGTTTTGTCGCCATGCCTTTGTCCTTGTGCACAATGGCCTACTTGGAATGCGTCAATCGTTGTAAGATGATAGTCCTCAAAAGACGACATCCTTCTTCTGACTGTGTCGCGATAAATCAAAGCACGGTTTTTGCCGTTAGAGCACCAACCCGGACCGATCTCGAAATCTCACACCGGATCCAACAGCCGAAAAAAAAATATGTGAAAAACCACAACTCAACCATAACAAAAGGACCCTGCGGATATGAAAACGTCAGGACAAAAGCGACAACATCCATCCCCATGCCCAGCTTCTTCATCGTGGCACACGCGTTTCTCCATTCATTCGCCGTGGTTCATTCATGGCGATACTCACACACACACACACACACACACACTCGCACATACCGGACTTCGGAAGAGAAGCTAAGAAACACACTCAAAACCGCAACGCCATACGCGACAGCGCAGCCATAGCAAATCGCATCAACCCATGCGTATCCACAACACCGCACCGGGACATTTGCCCTGTTGCGGTACAATTTCTGCACTCGGTCAGATTTTAGGCGCAATCCACACGCTCCTGCCCCGGCTTATCGATGCGAACCGATCGGAAGATTTCCGTTACCGAAACCCTCCGGATACTGCTGGTAGGAGAGCAAGAAGAACCAGAACCAGCGAGTGACTTATTGTTCTACTTTACTTCAATCAAAGATTATGCCCGGGTTTTGCGGAAGATTTGTCTTCATCATCAGGGCCGCCGACCGATTGCCGGCAAAACATCAAATGGAAAGCGGTGGACCACAGCTATGGTTTCGGGGAAGAAGTCAGAGCCAGTGTTACAACAGCGAACAAACCACAGCACAAAACCCGATCCGCTTTGCATCAGTTTCTCAAGGACCTGAAGGAGGACCCGGAAGATCCGCACCATAAAAATCATTATTCGTTTAATTACCGCCAGTTACAGCGAAAGAGATATGGAGTGAAGATGAAACCCGATTAGACTGCGTCGGAACGGTTCCTGGACCAGATTGCAGCAGGCATTACTCTCCTCCGATGGCCGCTTGAACGGAGTCGGCGAAGGATTCGCTGAGGATGTATCCTTGTGTGGGTTGAGCAAAAAAGGGAGGACACCAAGCAAAGTTATGTCCTGCTGCTTAGTGAAATCTCCTCTCGTCCGAACAACAAATGTGGAGCAGATGTTGGAATCAGCATTCTCCGTAACAGGACGGTTCATGTTTGCTGTCACAACTCACCACGGTTGGACACCATTTAATTCGCTTTCTATCGCAATAAACATTTGTTTAAGCTGGAACGCAACAAGAGCTACTCACTGTACACCGCCACGCCAACCAGTGTGTCTGCCATGATTCTGCCCCAAGCCATGTTTGCTTCTTGGCAACCCCCAGCATTGCTTTATCGACCTTCTTTAATCTCTTAATTATCATCGTGGCAGAAAAATAAAGCGAAACATAAACAAAAATGGATCAGCACCGGAAGATCAGCGGGCAGAACTCATCTCCGCCTCTTGCCGAAAAACAAACCCTAGCCAAGCCAGTTCTCGAACTCGAACGGCAAGTATCCTTTTTTCTACTGCGTGCGAGAAAATACGAGCCGAGCGTAATTTATGATTTTTTGCACGTTTTCCAATCGGAAGTTCCCCAGCGGTGGGGAAAACTCTGCTCAGTACACAAACACAAGATATTCGACAAATGAATTAGAAGCAGAGATGGAGAGTGCACAAACAAAAGGCAGCGGGAGGACGCGGGACAAAAACTTAAGGGCCGATAATAAGATGCTTTTTGTTGATAAAGTAATGAGTTTTATGGGCGAATTATCGGCATCTTTATGGTCGTTTTTTCGTTCGATTGCCTGCTGCTGGGTGGAGTAGAACCGGGCAGCATTGTTTGGCAGTATTTTATCAACCGATTTGCTCCACACGCCCTTTTTATAATCGTTTAGAGTAGCGGAATTATGCCCGCCGGGAAAATTGTGCACTGAGTGTAGGCCGCCCCCTAGAAACGTGATAAGAAATTGCGAAATATGTCACCCTTTGGTTTAAATGGCCAGCTAGCTCCAACGGCATTTAGCACACTTGTGCTATTTTTGGTATTTTGTTTGTCAGGAAAATGTTATTATGATATTTAAATTCATACACTCGGCTGTCAATAAACTTGAAAAACACCAGTAATTGAAAATGGGAACTAGAATTCTACGCCCCAGCAAACCGACAACCTCGTTTGCTCACTTTAAAACTCCCTATTTTACAACCCTCCCGACGGTGTGTCCTGTCAGTTGGCGTTAACCTTTCCTGCCGGGGGAAAAAAATCCACCATTCAAACCTGTCTATTTAACAACCAACGTTGGCAAAAACAAGGCACCCGCGCTCAGCCACGGCAGGGAAAAACGTAAAATCAATTTCACCATCGATTTCCCTGCGCCTTGTGTGACAGGCTCATTGAAAATTTGACAAATTGACAGCATCGGTGAGGAGTGTGGGACCCATCCCGGATCATGCCGCACCGAAAGGTAACATGGATCGTTAAAAAAGCCATAAGTCAACGCTAAACAGCGCACACACAGTAAAAAGATGATAGCAATAGGGCTTTTCCCGAAGATAGGGACACAAAACAAAAGAATCTTCCACAGACGAACAGGGCGGGCGCAACAGAGAGCAACAAATATTTAGCATGGTGTCAATCAACCTTCAAACACCACATTCCTTCAACCACCGGTGTTGTGAGGCCCCAAGGGACTCACCTTTCCCATATCGATCAGAAAGACCTAAAAATAGGCTCTGGAATTGTTGCCTAAAGACAAACATAGCACGGGTGGTGGAGTCGGAATTTCGATGGAAAATCATTTTCCAGACCATTCAACCCTCGCTCGCTTACATGTCGCGTGTGTGCAGTGGGGTGAAAATTGAATCAAACGAAATTACTTCCGAATTCTCTGTAGCGGGACACGTCTGGAAAAAAGGGGACCACAACGTCTCTGCCCAAGAACGTCTGTGAAATCGTCGGGATCGGCATCTCCCCAAGAAGCGTTGCGTTGTCCAAACAGTCAAACCACTTCATAACTGTGGTCAGTCTGTGTGGTTAGGAAAGCGTTCACCTCCTCAGCAGCGTCCAGAACCCAGAATAACAACCGGACACCACCCGGGTCCATGACAAGGTCTTCGGGTTCGGACGGAAGTGAAGTGTAAACTTCAGGATTCATATTAATTAATTCCATTACCGTTTGGGTTTTCGGAAGCAAATCTGTGTTTGCGCTAGACCAAGGACGGACACATGGACATCATAGGCAAGATGCAGCACTGCATCGTTCCCGAATCGAGTGGCAGCGCTAGGACTTGCACGACGGACGTTGCTTCGCAACCCCGAGAGATAGATGGGCGGCTGGAAAGGATGTGTGTGTGTGTTTCAAGTGTAATTGTTGCATGTGCGTCTTGTTGTGGATGCGCTTCAGAGCTTAAATCAAAACACATTGCCCAATGCCTACCCTTGGGGAGAAGGACGTCCAGAGGAACAACCAAAGCGAAGACCATTTGCACTGCGTTATGTGGCATGTGCTAGCCTCAGTTGCTAGTTGGCTCTTGAGAAGCCGGATTGGTTCCGGTGTAGAACAAGCGAAAAGTCACCTCTCTGGCAATCGTTCACTAGCGTCCGGCTACTGCAGACATTGGAATTGGATTTCAATCCTTCGCATGACTAGCTAAACTTTACAGCCTACCCCTTTGTGGAGGTTCTCTGGAGCAGTCTCTCCAATCATGGACACGCACCATGATAGACTTACTCATCCGCAAAACGATTAAACCGTAGCGTTGTGCATTTGATCACATAGGAGACTTAGTTTCGCCACTCCACTTCCACCCTAGCTCAACTTCAGTCCCCAACCTCACGGCTAGACAGAGGAAACCATTTTTATGTTGCGTGCATTATAGAAACAGCATATCGATCGGTACAATTGAGAATTAGTTTAGCTATACCGAGCCATACCCAATCGAAGCCGACAATCGGTTAAATTATTAATAATTTTCTATCCCAATGTTATTCGTAAAGGCGCACACGCTTCACTGCACCGCTTAATTGTTCTAGCAGAATAATAATCCACAAACCAACTGTCCGAGCGAGCTGGGGTGTATGAAAATCTCGGCCGGTGCTTATATATATACTCGGAATGCAGACACACCTTGATTAGATTTGCGAAAACCCTCGGCGTTAATATCGACGCAATATTTGTCCGGATGGAAAACGCGTCCGTTCTCGCTTACGGTGCTCACGTGTAATCAGTATTTGCGCAGTGTGTTCTGGGGAATATGACATCGATAGTGTTTGTACAAGCACTGTGCGCATATTGAGCTCGTGTGTTTTCCGGTCACAGGGCTCAATAAGGGGACGCTTACGATGGACTGTACTGTAAAGTGATACGATGTGTGATCTAAATTTTATTCCAAAAATCAACTCCCTTAACAGAACGAAAATCTGTTTAATAATGAAAATCTGGGTCACGGTGTTCTTGCTTTTGTTGCTCCCAGGGGAAAACTTCATTTAAATAGAATTTTCACTCCGCTTTCACAACACTTCGTGGAAGGAAGTCCTGCAAGAACTTGATTCTATAGTCTCGTCCAATTCTTCTACACGCTCTCAAGAGGAAAAACGCCACAGTAATCAATCATAATTACTTGATGCAGCTTCCCATTGACAGAAGAATTTGCTTCGGGGAAAATTATCTACTAATTCACAAACTATAGTTTATCACCGAACAAAAAAGCTTTCCCATTTTTCGGTGGAGAATTAATTTCCACAGTAACCTCCACAGTTCGGCGCGAAGTCTCGTCTACGATGACCTACGACCGGCGCCAAAATCGTCCTTTTCGACAAAAACCCTTTCCAGTGTGTCCAACCACCATCTTCATCATCGTCATCATCATCATCATCAAGCAGCTCAGTATCTGTCAGTGATGTGTTCTCATTAAATTTAGATCATTATTTATTGCTGCCATATCGGAAACGGTGACGTTGTTTGATTTATGCTCGAATGCCTCGAAATACCTCCTGCCCCGTTGCTCTGTCCGTCCTGTACTTCGAAAAAGCGAGCAGAGCTGAATAAACATCTATTAATTGGCCAATAACTGGTAGCACAGCTCTAGTCTCTGTTTGTGCGTGTGTGTTTGTGTGAGTGCTTTCAACTCCAGAACCTTTGGCACAGAGACTTTAAGCACCTTCGAAACGAAGGTTTTGCTCTCAGGCCTTGGGCACGACCGAAGAAGACCGGATTTCGTCATCGATGGTGTGCTTTTTCCTTGTGGTTGCCTCGAAACGTTTCCCTTTCCTTAGAACCTACCAGCGCCGGGCTGTATAATTGGATAGGTAGCCGACTTGCAGAACTTGCTTGCTCCCCCTCTCTCTCTCTCTCTCTCTCTCTCTCTCTCTCTCTCGAATTGTCCCGTTCTCTCTATTTCTGTTGATCCCTTTGGTGATGATTTTACGGTTCAATGGGACCAAACAGACTTCTTGTATCGTGAAAGGGCGACCGCTCTGCAATCAATGCTACTTGAAACAGTCCAGGAAGCCCTACACGTCGAACCGGTAGCAGATCGGAAGCAGCAGCAGCAGTAGAGCCGTTTGAAGTCGAGCTTCTAATGAGCTTAAAATTCAACATCTTCCAGTGTTGAAGACCACGGGCCACTTCAGCTGTAATTTATCGTCCTGTCAATTACAGGTGGGTTTTGGGGCCGAGATTCATTTCTTCGACAGCCGGCCCTTGGCGAGATCTGCGCTCCGGTGTGGGTTTCCCAATAAGCTTCAAAGCTTATTGCAAAATAATAATGGAATAGTTCAATGCACTCTCCTCCCTATCTCTGTTTCGTCTGCACCACGTGTCATTTTCCGTTCGCCAGGAAAGGATTCTTCTTTAGTTCGACGGTTTAAAGGGTGCTCCTCTTTGCCTACGGGAATCAATTACACTTCATCTCGCTACTATCTAACTACTCGGGATGATATCCTCTGCGCCAAGCACTTCTTATATGCTTCGGTGTGCATTCGTACTGCACCGGAAACCGGACGCCGGAACGATTTTCAGCCCTCAACTCAGCACCATCGTCGCCACGCCCGGAGCTTTCTTTCAACCCTCCAAAACATGGCAGGCATCGATGCAACGTGTGATGTGCTGCATGCAAAACCGGTCCGGAAGTCATCAGTGAAGCGATTGTGTTTGCACCCAGGCACACTCAAACACTTCGAAAGGAAGTGATTTGCCCGCCCCGAGGCAAGCGCCACTAGAAGGAAATGCGATAGTACAACGCTTGACGGGGGTGTGCGCGACCATCCACGACTCGCACAACGCGGCGGGAAAGGAGCGAGCAAAAAATACTTCATCGCCGGAAGTATCGGTTCGCCCCAGGATGTGCAGGCAGCGATGATTACTACGGTGACTGCTGCCGGGATGACTCCGGGAGGTTTGGAATGTCATCGCTGGGTGTAGAGACTTGTAACAAAGCAAGAACTGCTCGTTGATAAGTTCTTTGAAAGCTGGTGGAGCTCTGGCAGACATCATGAAACGCAGAAAAACTATCTTCAGGTTTGGCAGCGCACTAAAGCAACTGATCAATCGTTTAGTACACCAAAAGCAGTCATTTTTGATCACATTTGCACTGATGTGTTTTTGTCCCCGTGTGACGAACATGAAATACACAGTCCCAGTCACAGAAGTTATCACACCCAAAATAAAAAGAGGAAGTTCGATCGGAAAGCTACGAAAACATTGATTCTTCGATAGATTTTACACAAAATTCTCACGTTTTAAAGTGAATCCTATCGAGCGGACGGACTTTCCCATCAGCTTGAGATTTATCATTCCGTGGTTGTGAGGGACACATTCCAAAGCTTTTAAGAGCGCACGACAATGTAATGTTTGCTTAACGCGCGCAGTTCAGTACATGATTCATGAGTGATTTTGTGGCGGTTAGTACCTGTTCCAGCTTTCATCGTTTCTTTGCCCACGATAAGCCCCGAACGCTTATTTGGGCGCTTTGGTGTTCCCAAGGAATTGAGTTTGTCCTACGCAAACATACACCGTACATAGCTGCGTCCTTCGGGCGCAATTGTTTGGCGACCGGCCCAGAACGGAGGTTGCTAACGGAGGCGTGTAACGAGCTCCCGATAGGGATGAACCAGAGGGATACACTATTGTTGCACACACAATAGTGTGAAAGGACATCAATTGAAAGGACTTCGTCCCTGCTGTCCCTGCGGCTGTCATTCCTCAATTCCGCCTGAGAAGAAAGTGTTTTATTTCAACTTCTTTTTTTGTGCTTTTTCCATCCACATCCACTTCCCGATCGACAATGTGCTTTCAGCGAGCGCGGGAGTAGGGACTTTCAACGAGCGGAAAGCCCCCGTCAGCATCCAGCATCCAGAGATTTGAATGGAATGTCAACGAATTCGGGACCGAGGATGAGCAAGAGAGTAATTTGTCGCCCGTGAATGTGTCGGAATTGTAGTCGGATTTACAATGCGAGCCAACCAGAAAGGAAGGCACAAGAAATGATAGACAACGGCGTGCTTTTATTCTAATTTGATTCCTTTTTTTCTAACAAAATGGGCGGAGAGATATCCGCCTGCGAAAGGGACAGAAACGGAACCGTTCCTTCAACGCGACCGACACAAAGGATCGTGCTGATGAAGT
Organism: Anopheles stephensi; assembly: GCF_013141755.1. Classification (NCBI taxonomy): domain Eukaryota; kingdom Metazoa; phylum Arthropoda; class Insecta; order Diptera; family Culicidae; genus Anopheles; species Anopheles stephensi. Next base: position 1,260,686 of record NC_050202.1, on the reverse strand, counting down.
AAATTATGTAAATTGATCGTCAGATGGGCTTTTGAAGGAACACAATGCAGGAAGAAACACTTGCTTTTCGCCTCCTTTTGTCGATTTCTGTGGCATTCCCTAGCCATCCGACGAAGTAATAAATCGATCCTTGAAAGCCAGCTTTAAGCAGCGTGCAATTTATACTGTAGTCAATCGTCTCCGCTTGCCCACTTTGTCGGCCTTTACTGCTGCTACCTTCTCTGCGATAGTCAATCACTGGGAATTTTTCGCACAACTCCAATATTTATCGATATCTCCTCCCGAGCTCTCTCGTCTATCCCGAACCTCACGTTCCAAAATACGATTTGCCACACTTGTGCGGCCCAAATATTGAGCCTTCTCTTATCCTGGCATAACGCGCTAAACCAACACTCGAGGACACTCGCGAAGTCGACGACGTCCGTTCGTGTTTGGTCCAAGAGGCATTCTCCCACCAGGCAAAACAAACAACTCGCGCCCGACACGTGAACCGATAAGATGCCGATATGAAACTCTTGTCACTTAAACAGTGGGAAGAAAGTACCTGCCCCAGCGGTGAGGGTTGAACGAATGTATCCCTCAACCCTTAGTGCTGCAGTGAGTCGTTACCGATTTTTGCACCGCTGTTTTTCTTTGCGGCACGCTCGTACATCGAAAACCCATTTGCAGATTAATTGAACACAACCCCTAACAGAAGAAAAAAGCCGATCTCGCATTTCGAATGTGATAGATTTCCATCGGAATGATTTATCGTGCATTCATCACAAATGGTGGATATTATTTGGCTGCTAATTTCTTTGCCTTCCAGTTCCCGTTTCGCGTCGGTGCTTGCCCAAGGGCAGTACGTGTGGCAAAGTTGTGCCTCCGGGGCTCCCACCGTACAGAGCGTACGTCCGGTCTTATCTTTTTGACGGATGTTGTCCCTTATACCGTGGGGAATTTCGAGTGGTTTTCTCCCGGGAAGACCAAATGTGATTGATCAATTTCGCAGTAAATATGAAACGGGAGTTGGGTGTGCCCCGATGTGCGTGTGTCCTTTTCCCGCGAATCGTTTCAGGACTTATGGCGTAGATGTACAAAAAAAGGGCGAAAGAAATATTAGATATCACCATTTGTTGTGACATTGACATTGATGTGGTGAGTAAATAGACGGCGAAGGGTGAACTCTGCTTCCAGAGAAAATACCAGTCGGAAGGACTGGCAGAGATCAATGCCAGGCCATCTTGATAATAGCGTCCAAAAGACCTCTCCAAATACGAGGAATCAAATTGCAACGATTACAATGCTTAATGCTTAATTAGGATACAAATCCCAATGTTGACCTAAAACGAAACCAAACCCAGCAGCAGATCCACCAATAAATTCTCCCTAATGGGTGCGCCTCGTTAAAGTTAACCAGGCCATTCCACTCTATTTGACTAAACTCTTCATAAAGCCTAAATCAAATCACATTCAGTGTGCGTGCTTATTTAAATATTTTTGCTTAGCTTTCGCCCCATTGTCGGTGTAGATGCTTATGCAAAATCACTCCAAGCTGCTAAGCTTCCGTTTAGCCCATTCGAACCTGTACGATTATTTGGAATTATTCCGCTAAATCCTTCCCTAACCGCATCTCGGTGGAACAGTTTTGCATTGTTCCATTTTTTTGCATACTCTAACGACGGCACTCCTTGGCTTCTTCTTGGCAACAAACGAAAACAACGGCACACCAACATTCAAATGATCAATCCGAATGTTGAGTGTCATCTTCCGATCCACTGCAATCCGCTGGGTGTCATAAAACGCACAACTTTACGACCATGCCTACGGCTTCCATCTGCATTGGATCCCGTTTTGGCCTCACTCTCTTGCGCGGTGCATAATTTTCCAATTCACTTTCCTAATCAGACAAGAAACAAGGGAAGAAAATGGACCGCCTTGAAAGATCGAAGCAAAACAAATTGAACTTCCCGACAACAACCAAAGAACAACAAAAAAAACTTGTGGCGTTGTGGCATCCTCCTCGTTGGTGTTTATTTCTCACTCTTTTTTCGTCCAAAGCGTCTCACGTCGCCGCCAAAGATCACGACCACGGTTGTCTTAATGTCTTCATTTCTAAACACCTCACCTGTGTTTTTTTTCTTCTTTTCAAGCCTCAACTCCAAGGTGGCCACTTTCTATCATCACAGGTTAAAAGAGTGCTGACTGAGTGCCGGTTTTGGTTTTGCCCCTTGCAGTAATAAAATTCAATAAGTTATCACTACTTTTCGGTCCTCCGATAAGCCAGTTTTGTGGGGTATGAGAAAACGGACCACAAGATACCGTTTCTTCTCAAGTTTTGGAACTCAACTCTTAGCAGTAAAATAGGGCGATCGAAGATGGCACGCCCGAGCACGCTAAAAATGATGTGAGAATTTGGCAACCCGCTCCAGGAGAGCAATTTTGCATTTCAAATATGAATTTCTTATGCTAAAGCATGTGTCACACCTCCCAAAAAATGTTTGACTTACGATCTAAAGAGAGCCTCTTGATCCTCATAATATGATCGATTTGACAACAATTGTGAAGAAATCTTAATTTACTTCCATTTTCTTAGCTATTCCAACAAGAGACACATGGGTGGAAGACATAAAAAAAAATACTCTCAAGATAAAACTCCGATTAATATTAACTGCACTCTTCTCGATTTATCTCAACGACTGAGTGACATTCTTAAAAGGTTTCCCTGTTCTCTCTTTCTCTCCCTTGCAAGCTACAACTCGAAGAAGAAATGTCTGTAATTTGTGCCCCAGCGATGATAAGCAAATAGTTTCGGCTATTTTTGCTTTCTTTAGGGCGGCTTTTGCGTTAGATCCCAACAAAAAAATGCAGTAATCCTTCCTCACTCACGCACGCACACTCGCCGGGTGAGATAGGAATTATAAGGCAAGACAACAGGGAATAGGTATTGAGCAAGGGAGAGAGAGAGGCGAAACAGAAAACTTCATAATTGCCAACTGATTTAGATCGAGGTTAATTGTGAATTTTCGAATGATTTATTGCGAACGCTCTGGCACCTTCTTCTGCTTCGCACGTCTTTTGCATGGGACCGCTTTGTGGGGAGATAGATGTGAGCTTGGTTTTAATGAGCATCGCACAACGCCATCTCGCAGGGCTCCAAGTTCCACGGGCAACCGAAGCAACAAATGCTGCAGCCCAAATCTGCCTGCTCGTATCAGAAATGGGGTAGCTAGATAATCCTTATAAATAATGTATGGTTATTTTATTTCCCTCGCCCTGTCCTGCACACAACGCTATGTCTGCTGCTTTGTCTTGGACCCGGAGCGGTTCCAAAAATTTTTGGTGACCTCCACAACCACACGGCCGAGATGACCTATTTTTCGCGCTCCGTTTCTGACGCACAAACGGAACCGACCACCAGCGTAAACAGCACCAGCTGTGCTGCATATCCTGACGCCTCAAGGTGATAAAATTCAATTCCAACACACATCGACCGAGGCCGAGAACTTATTGGCACTGGACCAACCTGTCGAACCTCCTATAGGACCTGGAGCGATTGGCGAAGCTGATCTGAGGGAGGCTGCAGCCAGCAACGAGTGTGTGTTCCCGTTGTTGAAAATGTGCTTTTTATTGCAAAAGTTTATGCTACGCAATTAGTTTAGATGGTTGTTCCATCATCTGCCAATTCCGAGGCCTCATGTTTATGCGTCCCGAGGGCCGCCAAGCGCAGGGCGGCCTCAGTTTTCCTTGCCCATTTTCTCGCCACCCAAAGGCATATGTTTTCAACCGTGGTTCGCAGACTTGTGGTGCGAAAAGAAAAAACAAACTCCACCCCAAACCATCTCGACGACAGAACCTCCCTGTCCGTGTCTCCTGCGCGTGTAAACCCTACCCGCGGGTCTTGGTGTTTCTGGTTTTTTGTTAATTTTATTGAATGATTACATTACACGTCTGCATCCGTAATACAGCTGTCGGATTATCATAAATTAATGCCAGACACTGCTGCCACACAGTTTGATCATCTGTTTTGATAATTAACATCGCAGTTCCATGCACGTCATTCAAGCGCATTTCTTGCCACCGTGCTTCAACCCGGTCGCGTAGGGAGTTTTGTACGCTACGCTACTTCCGCAAGCTTCCCGTTTGCCCACGACGGTGGTCCTCCATTAAACGCCAGCTCTTCAATGTTTTATTCATCCTCAATCGAGAGAGGGCAAACGAGAAAAACGGCGTACCCGGAGGCACTGTATAAAATCAGGGTGGTCGCGCCGCTTGGGAAAACCGCCCGAAACCCGGTCTCCGATGGAAAACATGACACAAACGCGTGGCACCACACACACAAAGCATTTTCGTTATCATTTTCAAGCAAAAGCGTTTGTCCTCCCCGCACATATTAAGTGCAAAATGGGCACCAAAGAGAACCCTCCATCAAACCCGACCATACATTGGGGCCCGCAGGCCTAGGTCAAACACAACGTGGGGCAAACAAAGAAAATGCCACCCGCACAGCCCACAGTGTTGAGGAAGGCTTAAAAGTTGTTCGCTACTTTCTCGCTCATTACACATCCTAGGTTGCCGTGCTTCTTCCCTGTTCCTTCTCATACTGTTGGCAGGACACATTTTCCGGATGTGTCCGGGTTTTCACCAACTCTCCCTCTCTCTCTCTCGTCTAACGGATCTGGCGTAGATCCTATTTCGCCGGTAAGGTTTGTCTTGGTACTGGATGGCAGGAACCAACGGGTGAGGTAGAGTAATTAAAGCTTGTGCTTCCCATCGAAAGCCCATTATCACACTCCATAGAAACGCGCGCTGTGGCAACGGTAGCAACAACATTACCGGCCTACAACCATATGCCATGTCGACATCGTCTTGTACGTCGTCGTCGTTCGGAAACCGCTATAAGTCTTCGCCCATTCATCCTTCGGTCGTTTGTGTCCTTGCTCAACTAGACACACAAACACACACACACAGCAAGGAGCCGAGCTATGGTGGGCTTTCTTGATCGGGAATGAAAAGAAAAGACCTCTTGCGAAACCTGGGAGATTGAGAGAGCCACCCGGAGGAAACGCGGGAAGGGATCGTTAAGGAGCAAAACGATTACGAAGCTTTTGTCAATGTACGTAATCAGTTTCCGGAGCACGGTTAAATTTTGCTAATCCGCTTGTCGTCTGCACAATTGCCTGCCCCGGCAATGCCCTTTTAAATGGGCCACCGTCGTAACTTCTCCTGACAGCAATCAGCAGTAGAAGCAGAGGCGGCCATTTTGATCATCGTGAGAGCTTTTTCCGCTTCTCCAACTCCACGGGAAAAAGGGGTGTTGCTTATTACATACCTTGCCTATTAGAAGGGGCGTAATGATGATTGCACTGTTTAAGATAGAATCTATCGATTGCTTTCCACCGAGAAGCAGTAATTTACTTAATGAGCTTATTAAATGAATGTTAATGTAGCTAATCATTACATTTTAATCGATATTTTACTTTCTCGGGAAGGGGTTTGCACACGTCGATGGTTTCCTATCTCGTTTTTGGTGGAAATTTGCGAATCGCCTAGAGCCTTTACGTTTACACCTGAATAGCTCGTTCAATGGAATCCATCAACAATGACAGATCGAACTCAGTGTACCGTGACAGATGGTTCAATCTGCACCGTAAATCCACCGTCCAACTAGACTTAAAACTCCATATACCTTTTGGCTCAAATGCGACCACAATCCCACAACAGTGAGTGTGGCGTGAAGATGTTATCCTTCTTCACATGCAAAACAGTCACGCTAACAAAGCATATCTACAACGAGCCCGTTTTGAAAACACCACACAAGGCGCAGCCCAAGCTTAAGATGCTGCTTGCCTGCTCCTTGGTCGTTATCGTTGACCCGATAACGAATCAATCACGTGCGCCCGTTCCGCGAGCCGACCGCGTACATTGGTACCCCGAACGGGAAGATAACAAAGAAAATCCAGGCCCACGAGGCTTTCGAACGCGCGAACCGTGTGATCCTTTATCCTGAAGCCACCCCGATACATCGTAAACCGTTTGAAATCCTGGACGCGGAGATGGAGAAAGCATCTGGAAGGAGTTATGCGGGTGAAAATATACATCCCCAGCTTCCAACTCACCCACCACGATCCCGCACGGATCTGATATTTAAATTAAATTCCACCGACCTCTTTTAGACGGCATCATCTTTTGCTGCTTCTCGCGGTGGCATCTCACCACTACCACCACCATCTTCACGAAGCACCATTTGCACAAGAATCAGAAACATGTGGTTAAAGTTCAAACGATAGTCAGAGCATCCAAAGGTTCCGGGCTTCGGAACATCAGCAGCGGCGCGGTTTAAGCGCAACACACAGCAAATCATAAACGATTCGTCCCGATTTTGCTCAGTGAAAGCCGCGCCTGCAAGAGCATCCTTTTCCCTTTGTGTCCTTCGGGTGCCTTCCGGAGGGCAGGAAAAAGGCGGGTAGGTTCGGCATTTTCCGGCTTCGTCGCATTCGTCGGCCACCCTCATGTGCCGCGCTCACTCGTTATGATGGTTATTGAATTTATTCGATCCCTTATTTTATTTACACTACGGGCGGGCGTATACACGTACCGACGCCTCCAACGAAAAACCGCCAGGAAGCAGGAATCAATTTCGCGCTCCATCAGTCACAGGAGTCTTCTTCTTCGCGGGACTTCCCGTGGAACACATTCTCCTTGCAACGTCTAACGCGAGGAATGCCGAGTTCGTTTGTGTTCCGCATTGGATCAAATTTGCGTTCGCTCGTTCGTGGCCAGATGGATGCGGGGAGCGTTGTAAGTCGCGACGAGCTTAAGGTAAATTACAGCGTGCAAACTAGTTCCGGAATCCGCGGAGCAAGTAGGTGCTCTTTTGACACTTGAACGTGCACCGTGCACGGAACTATAGCGAAGGAGTTTTCCCGCTTTCGCAACGGGAAAACAATCATTTGGCATCTGAGAAACGCTTTGCCACCTTAACTCCATTCCTGGAAGCAATAATAAGAGACGTTTTATAAATTTGATTAAGGCAAGTTCTTCTATGCGGTAGGCATTAATGGCTCAACATTTAGCAATCATTCAATACAGCACATCAATCGTTCCTTTCATCCTATTCGCTTGTTTACACAGTACAAGAGTGTGAACTAGAAATTGGAATTTGATACTCAACCTCTGGACGGTGGTATTGAATGAGAACGCCTTCTTCATGTTCACGAATTTCTCACGATTGACCCTGTGGATAGGCCCCGTCAGAGCCACACCAGCCACAGCGTCATGTTCGCCCTTGGAGGATGAGTTATTTGAAATTAAGAAAGCGAAACGTCCGTGGAGCGGATGAAATGGAGAAGAATCTCCACCACACACCACCTTAGCCAACAGAGGTCAAAACTCCAGATATTCAATTGTGGTCGCCATCCTTCGCGTGTGGAGTCTCCCTACCGCAGACCTGTAGGGGGGGGGGGGGGTGTGTGAAGTAGAATAAACCAAAATTTCCAAGCCGCACAAGCCCACCTTCCGTGGCGAACCGTTTCCATGCACAATATCCGACTTATGGTTTGGTGTTGTGCTGCGGACAGCGCGATAGCGAGAAATCCAAAGTCTTGGAGCTTGAACGCCACACGCAGAAAGAAGGAGTGAACCGAGAGATAGGAACAAAACAAATAATAAATATTTTTGATATGTTTCCTTTTGTGTCCACAGGTTCTTTCGGCGAGAAAGGGAACCACCACCCAACAACGACGAGCGACGTCGTAACAATGAATGCCTCGGCATTCCCTTTCGGCTGCTGGAACACTCCAACACCAGCGGAGACGGAATAGAACAACGAAATATCGAGGTGATAAATGGTTTCCTAGCGGTTGACGGCGGCGACGACGGCTTGGAAGTGGTTTCTGCGTTCCGGCCATTTAAGCTTCATTTCCCCAACGATTCCTCACGCCTTCCTGGATCCTTTTGTGATGAGTTGCTCGGTTGGTCCATGGTATGTATCATAAATTACTAGCATGTCTTTTTTCTGTTCAAGATGTACATGTCTTAACCTCCCCAAAAAAAAAACCATCCACCCCGTCAAGTGCATTCACCTGGCGGTGGGTTGAAATGTTTCGTTTTCGTCGCCTCTTTCATCTCAATGAATTCCTTTCAATGTCACTCGGGTGTAAGACTTCATTAACAAAAGTGCACACACCACCAGCGTAGTGAGAGCTTGGGAAAAGACAGGGCGTCAGAATGTTCTATGAGTCAACCGAGCACGACCAGCAAGCGCTATCCATGCATACCGCATACTCGAGGTGTTGATGGAACGGTGTCAACGCCACACACCACACACCGCCACGCACACGCGGTACGCAGGAACAAATCTATTAGCATGCAAATTTAAACACCACTGCCATTACGATCAACGGCCGGCCGAGATCTTGCTGTTATCTTGTGAGCCAATTCCGCAGCACTTAATGCATGATCCGATTGTCCAAATGTCATATATTACACTTGGAGTGGAGGGTGTTGTTTTAAGGCGAACACGGACCGAACTAGTTTTCCAATCTGCGTTTCCATTAACTATCGCCGTATTCAAATTGATGCCATCACCATGAAGGCAGTTAACCGGCTAGCTGCCTAATGAATTGAATTGCCACGAACGACTCTATAACGATACGGGCCTAAGAGGACTCACATTATCCCCCGAGGGGGGCGCGTTAGATAAGCAATCCTTTCCTGCCGTTTTTTTCCTCGCAAACGCGCAATCTAAACCGTAATTTTCGGACGGGACAAAAGCGATAAGTTTGCCCCCTTTTGCAGCAGCCATTGCTTTTTTAAAACGGTGACTGGATAAGAATAAAAATATAGCAAAATTAAACACCTTCCACCCAAGTACATGCTCCAGCGATGGCTTCCTGCCGGAGGAGGAAGGTCTGGAAGTATGGTGGTTGGGCGGTGAGTTGGGAAACTTCTCCCTCCAGTGTTTGGGCTTTCCGGAGCTGGTCCGCGCCAGGGAGTCTATAAAAATAAACTTTTTTAATTGAGCAATTAAGACGATAAGAAGAAATTTATTTACAAAACTACACGAACACTATCCCGGGTGTATCCTATTAGAGCGGAAGGCGGAGAACAAAGCGTTTGCTGGCACGAACGAACGAAGAGATCGCAGTGGGTTGGGGAACTTCAGGGCAGGCTTTCCTGCCGTTTTGGCAACATTGGAAATAAGTTTCCCATTCGGAACAGCAAAGTTCGAAAGCGAGAACAATCAGTGCGATCGCCACTACTCTGGTAGTGTACGATCGTGTTGCTTGTGTTTAGATGTTTTTTCTTCTCCGCAACTTCCGGATGGAGAACATTTTCTATTATTCTGGAAGAAATTCTTAAGCCAACAACTTGGCAGCAAAATAATATAGAAACTTTGCCGACTCCGATATCTCCGCGGGAACATACATTCTCATAACAGGCAGGAAGTATTCTTGGAGAGAGTCTCTAAATGAAACAGGCGAACTGCATTCTTCTTTGGTTTAATTCCTGAGACTTGCAGGAGGTGAAACTTTGGCGACAGAGTGTTTTTAAAGCTTGTCAAAGAAATTCTTCACAGTCAAGCAAACCTTGATGGAAAAGTTACTTTCGTGTGTGCATCTTTACTCATCATAAAATCACCTTCAACAGTTGTCCCAGAAATATTAATAACAAACCTTACAAAGAAGCGTAGACCCAAACGAAAACTACTTTCACGGGTATGCTTTTCCAATGTATGAAATGTTGCTTTCCAAATCCAATGCACTTTTTTTACCCTGAGCTGATAGCACAGCACCAAACAATGGTGATCTAAATCTTTTGTTTCCCGATATAAATTCTCCCAGTGGCGGGGCTTGACTTCAGGAGAAAAGCGAACAACGACCGGCGAGCATCTTACGTTCATTTCCGGGTCCTTTTTGCCGGGTCCGGATAAACTGGTGCATAAGATAGTTGTCCCTCCGCGCTATTAGACGCTATCCCCTCTAACCTTTATTATCGCTCACTTCACCTCGTTGGTTACTCCACACAGACACACACACACACGTGTATTCCATATTTCTAGAGCGACCAACAACCACGGGTCCACGATCAAACGCGTCGAGACAGGTCGAGGAGTTATTAGCGAGTACCAGATTTGATCTCTTGATCTTGCACCTAGCGAATAAATTTTATCCAACCATCCTCCCTTGACCCTGCTCAAGAACCGTCCCGAACCGACCGTCCACGGTTACCGCTCTGGCCCGTCCGTTGCATCTCGCATCTCGTATCGATGAATTTCCTCCCCGGGAGGAGCAAAATAAAAGTCCAACAGCCGAAGGGAAGATATAGGGTAGGCCAGAGGTTGCCTGGTTCCCATTTTTAAGTCACCTGGTCGTCTGCCGAACGCTAAATCAATAAAATAAATGATCGTTCGATGCCTTTTTAGCTCCGGTAGTTTCCTGTTCCTCTCCTGTCCTATGTCCTCAGGACCCGCAACAGTTTCCCTCGGCACTCCGGTGGAAGGCCATCTTCTTGCGATTTGATGCTGCCATATTTTGTTTTGTCGTTTTCGTGTGGCGGTACACACAAATCGATAAGATTTTCTCTATTCGTTTGTGCTTTCTTGTGTGGTGGGGGGGACCTTTTTTTTGCTTCCTTCTTGTTTCGATTTTTGTCGATTGGCGCATTTTCTCGTCGCCGTTCGATGCTCTCTAGTGCTTCTATGTCTCCGGAAACGAACCGACGTCTTTTGGATGATTTTTCTTTTGCAGCAGTTTGTTCCAGCCAAGCGAACGGACTGGATTGCCGGAAAGATGCTCAAATAAATTTTATAAATAATGTCCCTGTTCTGACGACTAGCAGTCAGCCAGTCGGCAGGTTCGTTCTAGAGTTCATGATAGTGGTGCAAAACCAGATATTGACCACAACCACATCGTAACCATTTCATTTCAATAAGCCAGACCCAGAAGCACACTGAGATCGGTGTGATAAAATAATTGGATAGTTTAAAAATTTCTAAAATTAAATACCTAAACTAATGTCGTTTGGAATTCTGAGAAAGCTGAGACGACTTCAAGTACTTGCACGTCTTTTAAAATTTGCAACTTGACCCACAACTCGTCCCACCGTTCGAAATCTTAGACAAAATATCGCCGCTAGACCTTCAATCGAATTTCCTCTCACTGGGGTGATTTTAAACTTTGATGACGATTGAAAATATATGCTCCAAAGACGCTACTAAATAAGCTTCCAGCCCTATGCAGCGTCTTCCTCGTTTGATGCTAGCCAGGACCCAGTAACACACAGCTTTTATTTTTCTTCGCCATCATCGCGGCAAACGCTACTTCCTCGGAGAAACACCATCGATGCCAATCGCTCGAACCCATTTCGCTCGATATAATACCGCGAAAGCAAACGACGATCGATCGAAATCGGGAAGATCAACGATGCACCAAAAAGAATCCCCATTTCAGAAACGGAAGAAAAAGAAAATCTCTTCACTTCTTCTCTCTCACTCTCGCTCTCTGTATCGCCCATTCCACTCATCGTCTCAATGCAGGCGGAAATAAATATTTATAACATTGATCTTGAAAACCGATCGATACGCCGGCGAATTTGTGCTGCTGCAGTTCGGGGTTTGTTGCATCGCATCCGCGTCTTTCCCGGGCCATTTTGCAACGGTTTGGTTGTGCGACTGCCTCTGAATGGTCTGATTTTAATCGGCCGTTGTGTGGTTGTGCAAAACCGCCGCCACGCCACGGATTCCGCTCGCAAGAACACCGCATAATGTGACATTTATTCCGGGTAATAAACAATGAACCGTTTCATCTTCGTTCGCGCAACCGAGAACAACCGCAGAACCTGGAACCTCGCGGAACGGGATGCGAAAGCGAACAAAAAAAAACGCTGTTCCCTTTTCGGAGGACACACATCCCCTGCTGCAACGCGATATTGATGGTCGACTTTTCGGTGGTTTAATATGCACATTTTGTCTTTCGGTTTCCGTTTAGTTGTTAGGCCTTTTTTGCGGACAAGTGCGAGTCTCTCGGTGTGTGTCTTTTTCTGTGGCACCGTGTTGATAGACGATCAGCTCGAAAGGATCTGGTGGACATGGCTTCGGTGGTTTCTATACAGAAAGGCCAACGACGACCACCATCAGACCAACGTTCAGGCCCGAAGTTAGACGACGGGTGAGGTCAGTCGACAAAAACCGAAAGACCATCCTTATACCCAATTCTTACTGAACAATTCTTTCCGGCATTATTTTATGAGAAGCAACGAGAGTTTTGTTCCCCGTACAGCGCGCTGTACGTGTGCATTTGTGTCTATAGAGGACGACTCTTTTTTACTTTAAAGTGCCACAACTCTGAATAATGCATTCCGATGTTGCGATAGGAACCCTTTTTTGGGCATTCGATTTTATCGACGAATCGTTTTTAGCACCTCTGCGGTACTTTTGTTTTGCGATATGCTTTACTTTTTTTCCTACCCTTGGAGCACAATTTAAGCATTATCCAACAAAATTTTTGAGCTTAACTTTACCCTTAAAAGACGGGTAAATAATTAAATTTAATAACCTTTCTTGTGCAAGTTTTACTCTAAAGCGTTTTATATTCAACGCTACAACATTAAATTAGTCACGCTGACGTGACTGTATTAATCCACTAGCACCACTAATTTACAATCTGATAACAACTTTACAGCTGTAACCGACTCCATTGACTTCTAATGAATAGGAAACCCTCCGCACCGGTATCTATTCTCTTTAGCCCTTCATTTTCTGGCGCTCGCTTCGGTACCCTTCCGTTGTAACATGTAATTCCAATTACTTCTACCTTCTAGCTCCACATCCGGCGCGTTGCACGTAGAAATTCCACACCGAACGCCGTTCCAACCATGGACACAGAATAAATATTCTATCAGCTCACCGTGCTCCAGACATGTGTAAACATTACCCTTGGATCAGCACGGCCTGTGTAACATAGATAATTTCGGACTCTTTTTAATTTTAGGAACCAATGTCGCTGCTCGGAAGGCGTAAAGAAGGGAGCAACCCTTTTCGTTTCTGGGTACGCTTCGAGAAAGGCGAAGCCGACGAGCGAAAGTAACGAAAGGTTATGTCACACTAGCTGCTGCGACACGCTTAAATGCTGATCATGATCGTTTTGAGCGCTAAGCCCCCTGTACTTTCGTTGGCCACTGCTGAATAATTTTATGACCCAAACACACACACACAGCACATGTACGACACAGGATATAATGTCTCGCATGGCCCCCGGGTTGAATGTGATTTACATTTTTATATGAACAAAGTGACGCTTCGTTCACAAGGGATCAAAGGCGCTTCGTCCGAAGGAAGAGGAAGTGACAAATAATTAGCCATCAACAAACTCTGGTTGATGCCTAATTTTCCCCACCATCCTGTATACGGGTTACACGGTCTTCCGGTTCCGTGGTCAAGCGATAGAAAATTCGTCCCCAGGATCACTTTCCATACTAATGGAATTGGAAATGTGACCCGTGCTAGAACTAGGAAAGAAAAAAAAGAACTCGCTGCATATGAGAAGGACCAAGGTGCCGGCGTATCGTCTTCATCGGATGGTGGAGCACGGAAGCGGTGACATAAATGAGCTTCCAAAACCAAACGAGCACCCGAAATTGTTCCGGTTTGATTTCTTCGGTCATGAATTTTGATGAGCCTGATGAAAGGACAGATCGAAAGGACTCCTCGACGGTTGACACTGTCGCCCGTAAGCGGCGGAGGAGTAAATTAGCTAATAAGATTTCGTTCGGATCTCCGGAAGATCCACAAAACCCGATAGTGAATCTGTTTTTCGCATTCAGCAGAACTTTTTAACCAAATTACTTATGTAGCGGAAAATGAGATCAGAGCTTTTGGCCGATTAGGTGATGACCTTTTTCTCTGGATTTTTCGACGAACCGTGTGATGAGATCGTGAGATGAGGAAACTGATTATAAATTAATTTAAATATATTAGCTTCTTCGTTATGAAGTCTTGCTGGGACTGTTGGGTTTTCACATGACTGTTTTCACTTGAGAATATTGTTGAGTTTGTTGCCTCCCTTCTTACCTGGCGAGAAATGTATTTAGTATTAAATGGTTTAATACGTTTACTATATAACTAGCATAGGCTAACCTCTACAAACAAATGCTGATGTATTTCAGTTAGAGTTTGGACGCTGTCCTCAATAGATATTCAGTCACGGAACTGACAACAGAGTTGATGATCCACACCGGAACGTCCACCCTAATCTGATGAGCTTCGTGACATGACTCGCTCCAAAACCGGAAAACTGGCACCCAAAAGCGCCACACGAAAAGTACTACACAAACATTATCTTATCGATTGTCACAATTTGGGACAGCATCGAAACGTCACTTTTTCTCTCAGCCACCGGGGAAAACAAGTTTGTTCGCCAATGGCCTCCCCCTTATAATTGAAACCTAGAACAAAAGTGCATCCGCAAACATTGCACTTGTGTGTATGTGTATGTGTGTGGTGCGGATGCTGTGGAAACGTTCATCATCCAGGAACGGGCCCATCGTTTCCCAGGATGCGCCGTGTGCCGTATACCGTGTGTCGGTAAGCCAGCAGCAGTTTGCACTAACGCACTCGTGACTACTTCAGGACATTTGCGGACCTATCGGTGAAGGGATCACTTTTCCACGACAAAACTCGTACAACACCTGGCCATGCATCTGGATGTTCTTTTTGCTTGTACTGATTTTTTTTTTCAGACCATTTTTTGTTTATTTATTCCGTCATCCCCGATCCACAGGGATCTGAAAGAAGTGCATAGTGCGTTCTCCACAATTTTTCACGCTTCACGCAAAGTTGCGCCACCCGTGAAACGGAGCGATTTTTTTTTTATTATTTTGACTCGCTCGGTAGATTATTTCTGCTCAATGCCGTACCGAAATGGTTACGTGCCAGTGTGATTAGAAATTCCCGGAAGCTTTGCACCCGGCCCTGCAAAGCTCCACCTTGTTTTGTTAGCTCGTGCCTCAGGCAGTCAAATTTCTCTCGAGCGCGTAGTGACCGCGAAATTGCAATTCCCATTTCCGCGCTGAAGCAGCACGGAATGTCAAATAACATGCAAAAGTGCGAAAGTGGAACTGTGGTATAACACCAAACCCCACCCGAAAAAAAAAAAACCGGGGGTGATAAACATAAACCAAACCCCAAACAACGGTTCTGGAGCTAAAGCTGCAACCTCCAAAAGCACACGATACTTCGGTTTAGGTGGTGGTTTAGTGCATTCGGTGGCGACTGGAGATTCAGGGAACAGTTTTACGGCCAGCGCAGTATCGTACGCACAAATCGACAATGTGTCCTAAATTTCGGTTGGATTTTCCCGGTAGCGAAAAAGCCCGTTGGTGAGATCGTGTGGTTTTCCCTGTTGGCAGGCTTACGAGAGATATCTGGCAACTGGTTTTGTGCGTTGAAACCCGGAACGAGTCCATTTTATCGCCTGCTGTGACGTAATAATAATTGAAGTATCACGTCAAAGTAGAGAGAATTACTTTTTGAGGATATTCTTGGTAAAAGCAAAATTTCTTTACTAAATCCCTCAAAGCCGTATTACAAAACAATATATTGCCGATAAGTAGAGCTTATATAAAGCTACTTAAAATAACTTCAAAACCATCAGCATACGCCAACCCAACCCTAAAGCATTCTTATCACGATGGGAAAACGACCCCTTTGCCACAGCCAGCTGCTAACTGCGTCAAGCATCATAACCATTACGCGTGTACGATCGTGAAAATTGACTACGCGGAAAAAAGGACACTTTACCGCGAGGGCACAATCTAATGCGCTTAAAGCAGCAACAACAACAACTATACCCCGTAAAAACGCTTCACCATCATGGCGCCAAACATTATCGGAACCATTTTGGGATATGTTGTGTGTGATTCGTTAAGTTGAAGTTTTGTGAGTTTTCTAACCAGTCTCAAGACAACAGGAAATCACCTGCCCATCCCAACCCAGCACGCAGGGCTAGAAGGGGCATGTAAATGGAGCCTAATAATGCTCGGGGGAGGAGGCAAAAAACAACCCCGGCCGGACCCGGTGTGGAATGTGTTTTTAAGAAGCAGCCAGTTGTGCTCGGGAAGCTGGAGTTGGAGGCAGAAAAAAAGGGATCATCATCATCATTGAGATCCTTATAAGCTCGAAACAACGGATGTGATTGCAGGTCGTTTGAGTGAATTTGTTAGCTGCTCATATTCGTTATCCTGCCCAGGAACGCCAGGTCTAGCACGTTAACAAGCTGCAGTTAGTGCTGTGAAGTTCATTTGAAAGACAGCGGCAAACGGCACCATCGTGTGCACTATGGGGCACATTTCCAGCAATTTTCCTGGAAAAAGAAACATAAGAAGCAGCAAAGAAACGCACATCCACATGAGACTACTCCTGCTCGTGCAATCAGTGCTTATCTAGAGCAACAACGGCGTAAAGAATGACTCTCTCCGGTCGGCCGCCGTGCCTGCCTGCCTGCCTGCTTGCCTACTGTATACCGTAACGAGCCCACGGACTGATAATACAATTTGTGCCTGCTTCATCCTCCCGACTCGAGACAATCATCGTAATCTGTTAAATCTGCTCATAAATGAACCCCCTGGCATAGGGTGGAATTTATCATGGTAAAAGCACCTGGCCGAGAGCGACACGGAGAGAAATCAAGGACCACGACCACGACGCAGGAAGAATGTCTGCCTACAATCTGAGATGATTGTGCAACATTTGCCGAGGGAACGGTATGCCTCCAGAGCGCTCAGCAGAAGGTCTTTAGAAAGACGGAAGCATTTATCATTGATGCATACAGTATGACAGTTCTACGGTAGCGCTCGGCATGAATCCTTCTTGGCCAACATTTATTCAGCCAGCGCAGGAAAGGAATCGAAGAATGCTACATCCTTTATCCTTCCTGCTACTTCCTTCGATTGGGTTAATTAGAGCTCAATTTAAATAATTGAGATGCAAGAGTGAGTCATGTGTTGCATTAACCTCCGGGGCTGGCTAGAACAAAAGTCAAACCAACAGCTTACTTGCGCTAAATTAACACTTTTATCCAGCACGGAAATCTACCTTCGGAAGGGATAATTTCCGAACTCGGCGTCGAAACCAAATATCTTCGGAGTTTCGGCGAGAGGAAAGCAAAAAGAGCTGTCGAAGTAATTAACCTTCATTTGACAGGAACTCACAGACAAGTGCTTTCCTGCCTGCCTGCCTGCCTGTCTGCCGCCTGCTCACGACCTTTCTCTGCGACACCATAATTGCTTTCCAGCAATAACTTCGGTGTGCTGTGCAGGAAATAAACCACAAGAATGCGTTCAAAAAGGTGTGGTTATCCTTTGCTGAGGAATCAAACGTTTTTCCGGACCCGCCACTGGCTCACAGGTGCCACCAGGGGTAAAACAAAAGCACCACGGGAACTCCGAAACCGGCGCCGGAATAGAACGAGTTTAATTACTGCACACCGCCGACGCTTCTCCGAGTGCTCCGCGTGGTGGTAATTCGATTTCCCGAAACGTTTTACCCAGTGTGCAAGCGCGCCCGGTCACACATTGCTAAGCATATGTGCATCCCGGCAGTTCCCATCATCGACAGTTTGGGAGGTTCAAATGCCAGTGATTAAGTCATAATCATTATTTCTTCGCTCCCTCCATCACTCAGCTGCTGTGTGCTGTCTGTGTGACCCCGAAAGACAAACGGGTGTTAGTTAAGACTTCAATCAAGATTTCTCTTTCGCCTTCGGTTGCTTCCCTCAGCAAACGGCTAGAAGTAGAACAAAACCTAGCCTTGCGTCTAAAACCATAGACACAGCGCCAAGACAAATAAGATTCTACTTGAGTGAGCCCTGCAGTGGAGCTGCGGATGTCCAAAACAGAGAAAAAGAACGAAAAGCGAAGTCCAATCGGCAACAGGCGCCCGGTAAACGCCCTTTTACTGGGTCCCGGGCTTCCGCTCCGCTCTACCGCCCCATGGCAAAGATGAAGGATCTAATCCGTTCTAGAAGATGTACGTCATTCTGCTGACGGGCGCGCAGAGTAAAACGGCGTACGGCGAAAGTTGGTAACCCGGGTTTTCGGGGCAAAACAGCAATTATTGCCATTTCTGTTTTCCACAAATCTTCAATCATTTTGATTGAAGTCAATCTGAAGTCGTGCGTTGCGGAGTTAGCGAGTACCGTTCGAGACTTTTTGAGCTTTTCCCAACAAAAAAGAGCGAAGTAGCTTAGCCATAGGGAAAAAAAAGTAAAACAAACCTAATTCCTTGCCCAAAAGTCGTCTAATGCTGCCGCTAGTTTGGTGGTAGCGTGTGGCGCGCTCTGAAGAATGCCCGATTCTATTCCCGCTTCTAAATGGGCGAACGAATGGGCCTACTGTTGTTCTCGCTGCTCGCAAAAGTCCAGCCGGACCCGTTCTCCACATTAGTCACGAATCGTTCGACCGCCATGGACTCACTCGGCACGGTTGGGCATCTTGCGGGACTTCGGGCGTAGTAGAGTCAAAGCCGTGCATGCGATAGCGTTGGCACATATTCTGAGTGCGCGCGGTTTGCTAACGGAACTTTATTATGAAAGTTGCCCTCCCTGGTAGAATAAGCAATTATTGTTAAATTATTCGTCGATTTAGACCTATATCGTGCAAATTGCTGTTCACTTAATTTTTGCGTCCTTTTTATGTCGCAAGTCTGTTTGGGGAGATGATGTGTTTTCTTACAAAAATTTCTGGAGATCTTAAGGGAACTCGTGCTCGCTCATCTCGCAACCGCAGTTCCTGGCCAAAAGAGCAAACATATTGTGTACCGTCTAGTTTCCCCTTCAGGACACACGGGTTTTTTCATCAGATCGTTCTAGCTGAAAGAACTTGACATGGAAAGATAGTTGTTATTGCTCCATTGCCTTAGCGCGGCTAGATAAGATCTTAATGGTCCTGCGTTCGCATTTAGGGCATACCAAATGACTGTTATTAGCCCATAGGAACTCAGAATTCTCTTCATCTACTAGCCCCATCTACGGGTTAAACACTCGTGCCGCCCTCTCGGCCGGTGGCACAGGTGAACGAGACAGATGATCGGCGAGCCACGCTTTCCGATCGGAACGTCCGAGATGAGCTTCCGCTAATCGGCACACAGTTCGGCAAAGTGATGAATGGTGTCACACAGGTGATTATTAGCGATTATCGATCGTGAACCATTTCGTTGTTTGTTCAGCAGCAGAATGGCAAAAGTGGCGCAAACTAGAATGGAACGGTTTGTCGAGAAATGAGCGATAATAATAACTTGCCAGACCCACCAGACCACCTTCCAGGCCTAGTGGCGACGGTGGATCTGGGGCGTAGTTCGATGGGATGCTGCTGTGGTTGCGAGATAGCTAATTTGTTAATGTGCAGGCCTAATGGGGAGGCCGAGCCGAGTGGGATTTTTAAGATTTATGAACGTCGTCACACTGCATGCTAAATAGGTTCTGTCGGATGGAATTGGTTGAGGGTTGGGATTATCACACCCAGCCTCAGAAAGGGAGGTCATCTCATCTTCAGTGTTCCGTGGCCTTGATCTCCTCGAAGGACATAAGATGATCGTGGTGTTATTAGAATGCGATTGCTTTAGTGCCGATTCAACAACCACCTCAACCGTCGATTCTCTTTAAGATATCGACAATTAAAATAAAATAAGTATTACCCACGCTCACTTTCCCACACTTCAATTAATAACTGCAATAAATCCATGGAGCGCACATTGGAATGTAATAATCGATAATAAAAAATCGCAATTACACCTTCTCCAGTTTTTCGCATTATAGATCAACTATCAACCTTAGAACGTTCATCGTCATCTCCAATCATTAGCGTTATCGTACGTACCGCTCTCCGATTGCAACTGAATAGAACTATCGCTTGCTGCAGACAGTCGGGTCTGCGCAGACCCGACCGGACCCTTCCCATTGCCCGTGGCTGCTTTCTCATCAATCTTGGTAGCGCGCAATCAAGATGACTAGGGAATAATTAATGGTTCCGTCCAACGGCGAATGTCACGGTCAGTTTAATGAACACACATTCCGGTTGACAGTGGACAGTAGTCACCTTCGACGGACGGGGCGCGGTGGTGTTGCAGGTAAAAAACTTCTTCTGGCCCTTGCGACGTTCTCTCGAAATCAATCATCAACTTTCGACACCGTACAAGAACCGTCAGCGAGGGTTGGGTTTTAAGCGATGGACAATTGGATCATTGCCACCGTGTGTTCAACTTAGAACTCGCCACGTAATAGATTTACCTTTTTCTGATACACATTTTCGGCAGACGTTTTGTATATCCTGAAGGAAGGTTCTTTAAAGCAAGCAAGTCCATTTTTCATGCCTACTAAAACGGACTGTGCTCTGGTCCGGTATGCGATCGATTGATTAATGTCTTGCTTGAAGTCGGACTCTTATCCTGAATCGATCCTTAACGACTGTTTGACCAGTTGGCCACACATTGCCGGACATTGAGGACTCCTTCGATTAATGCATTCGACAGGAAAGTTGTGTGAGAGCTCTTAATTGAGTGAGAGTGTAGAATCCTTTTTTATGTCTTCGAACACATGCAGCTTGAAGGAGAATGGGTTTCAATTAAAAAAATATGTCTCAACTAATCCCAGATCACGTACACCACATCCTAGTTGCTCGTGACACTTATGGAATCACTCATTTAATTTCTCATTCCACCGCAATAGTTATTTTTTGTGCTGCTCTCCCCAAAAGCTCCCCTAACAAGCTTTTGCCACGGAAAGGATCAGAATACGCTTTTTTGGTCCTGATTGGTGTAACTTTTCGCACTGCTAGTTCCTTTTTTCTAACCGAGTATATTTTTTTTTGCGCTCGTCCAGTTTGGACGTCCTTTCTCGGTAAGGAACAATTTTATCAAGCTCATCAACACGACGCCTTCGAATCGCCTCGGGAAGCTGATGATGATGGAACGATGGAACGAACTGAACCCGGATAAAAAAGGGAGAAAATGCAGGACATCCCCAGAACACCCTACGTAAAAGCGTTTGCGGGCGTGTTTGAGTTGAGCTGGTGGAGCCGAACCGGACATCGAAAAACGTGTTGATAGTAATTATTTTAATGAGATTTTGAAGCGTTGAAGACTGGTGTAGCTCGGGTACTTCCGGTATTCATCAACACTTTGGTTTTCTCCTCATTTTTCTCTCTCTCTCTCTTCTCGAGATGGAGATGCTGTAGTACGCTGTGCTACATTTTAATTTTTCGTTCCAATTTTTTTTTTCGTTCCCTTTGTTCCTGCCTTCGATGGGTAAAATTTTGCCTTTTTTTGCTGCTTTGCCATTGTTTCATCTCTGGATCGCTGCGAGAAGTAGCGAGCTGCTGATTAGGAGGTACCGATTTCGCGCCATGAATAAATAAACGATGTTGGCTACTGGCTACCTCCGTAACCGGAACAGACACTTTGTGTCCTGTGTGTGTGTGTGTGTAGCCAGCTCCAGATGCGATATTAGCATTCTACCATCGCACTGACGAGTGGGTACCGCTGGTCACTGGTTCGACGGCGAACTGAAGCGAAACCGAAGCAAGCGCGACTAACTTTGGTGATTTATTTTGCGTTTATTAATAGAATTCCGTCCTACGCGCGTTCGGGAAACCGTTCCGCAAACTATTGTGACTCGTGACGGAGAAGGAACTCGAGGGGTTTCAAAGGAAGGTGGCCAAAGCTTCACGGATGAAAAAATAAACTTCTTGAAAACTTTTACATCATCAAACCTTCTCCCGCCTGAGTTGGTGGATTCGTTCGGGACGCGAAAGTGCTAGTTTTTAGTCCAACGGCAACATAATGAGAAAATATATAAACCTCAACGTTTCTTCTTCGGTTCGTTCGTGCAAACCGCTGGAATTGGTAATGAAGTAGTTGTGGTTTTCGGTTTCCGAGGTTCGAATCGGTGTGTTTGCGGTCCCTACTTTCCCGATGTCTTGTGTCGTTGAGAAAAGGGCTTTGTAATAAAATGAAGTCTGCTTTATTTATTTATTTTTACAGAAAATATTTGTTTGAAAGGTTTAAATGAAATGAATAGTTGATCATCGGTAGAACTACAAATGAATTCTTTCTTACTGAGCATCACAAGAATTTTTATAAGCTCTCAACTCACCTCAAGAAAACCTCAAACTTTGCCAGGATGGATATGAAATTATGCGGTTTTATTGGAGAATACATCCCGCATTCTTCCGCTGGAGGTCTTTAATTAAAAAATAACACACTCAATTCCGGACGTACAACAATATCCGCCCACATCTGCTAACAATTTTGACGTACTAAGCGATGTTTGGTTTATATATTATATTTTCTCTGCATTTAGCGTACACCACCGCACCGCAGCAACTGCAGCAATCCCCCAGGGGCAGGACTGCGCCGAGGAAGTTTTCTTTGGCATGCAATGCTCTCCCTATCTTCACGAAAGCCCAAGACGATATACCATGCACAAAATAAACGTACCGCTTCGTGCCCCGCATCAAACGGTTCGTAAGGCCCGCATGTCCGCATGTGTTTTTACTCCACAAAGTTTAAAAGCTGCCCAAACCCAAAGCGCCCCGGAACCCTTTTTTTCCTTCGCCGATCAAGTTAAGCAGCAATCCGCAGTCGCTCGTCGCATCCTCATTGATGTTCGAGGCACGTTCCATTTCCCGACCAGGCCCGGACGTTGTTTTCCACTTCCAGTGCCGCAGGAAACGATTTTCACGCCGCATACATGTGGCGCTGCTTTGGGTGGATGTGGGGTGCGGAAGGGGGGCGGTGGTGGGGATGCAAAAACCACCCTCCGCCACACGACCGAAACCGTTCATCTGCATCGAAAATCGAAAACGTGCACGATGTGCGCTGTAATAGGTTGCGGTTTTGTCGGTGCATTTTATGCACTGCTGGAGGGAATTTATCTTCTGCTCGCAGAAACCAGCAGCCGGATCTAGCTTGTAGACACAGAAAAACGAGTAAAAATGCATCCTTTCGAAAACAGAATTATTATGCAACGCTAGAACAGGGGCTGTTGTTTGCAGAGCTTTCGCCAGTTTGCTTCCGAAGAATTGGTTTACTACTACTACTACTACCACCACCCAAGCGCATTACTATCACGTCGCAAACCGGCGAAAGGATTGCATAATTTTCCTGCACAAAAACAATCCTTTGATTGGCAAAAATTGCTACCCCAACATGCGATGTTACTTCCTTCTGCAGTCGCGAGCTGGCATCTTCCCTGCATCACGCTTTCATCAGTATGGCAAGAAATGATGGCAACGAGTGCTTGCTTCCCCGGAAGCCATTTGTCCATTTTAGAACGGGCACTACCATAAATTTGACTTCCAATTCAATTGAAAGCAATAGCCTCATCTATCCAAAGCTTCCTCGCTTACCTCCTACTCCACGCTCATCCCCCCCGCTCCGGCTACCTGTGTGCCACACTATTGATGTGACAAATTATATACAGCACAATGGTAGCGGCCACTTGTCCGGCGACTAAGCACGCCCAGAAGCCACGAGCACGGCCCCAAACCGGGCACTTCATTACGCCGATTTGCGCAGCATCCATTTAAAAGCCAATCAATTGCCCCTCTCTTTCCCCACCCACCCCACAACGAAGAAGTTCTTGCCCGCCTGCCGCGTTTAAAAATAAAAACATCAACCAGAAGCAGCAGCACGACCACGCCGCGCGAAGACGACGGTCTAGAATGTGGTGTGGCGGACCGCCCGCTAGAAGAAGGGCGAGCAATTCAAGAATCATTCTACCCGTCCCCGATTGCGACTGCTGAATGACCAATAATTGGCCGTGTGGGGATATCTGTTTTTTTCCCCTTCCTCAACTCATATTCTCCTCTTCGAACTGCTGCTGCTCGAAGGCGACGAAACGGCGCAAATACGAAAGATTTAACGGGCGGCAAGCGACGAACCTGCTGGAAACTGAATCTGGAAAGCAACAGTAGGCGATGACGGCAACGAATGGGGTCCAAATGAAATGTGGAAATGCTTAAACGACAAAGCCACATACACGCACACACACACTCACAGGCCATTCACTCTATGACAGCGAGCTTTTGTGAAAGGAAGAAGACAGCTTTTGCATTTGCAGAAGAACATTTATTTGCTAGAACTGCGTACGCATTGAACCGCCGGCGTACCATTGTGCGTTCCATTTTTGGGCCCACTTATAATTGGGAAACCGCCGAGCCATCCAGCGGCCGCGTCCAAACCCATTTTTCTGCTTCGGCATTAATTATTTATTTTCGTTCATTACTCTCGCCGTCGCCTTACTGGGGCAACTACTCCGAGCGTTGTTTTTACTCGTAAAGCAAAAATGTTTATTGATAATTATTTTTACAACCCCTATTCCCATCTCGCATCGCAAAGCATGTTCTAACAATTAAGCCAAACTAGCTCCGGTGTGCAAAAGCTCTGACGAGCGTGTTTTATGTACTCGACCAGACCGTAAAAGATATGCGGCGAGGTTTTTGTTTTTGGTGGCGATCTACAAAACCCTTGGGAATTTCCTAATCAATGTTCCGGCTAGAGGACGCCTATTGCTGTTTGTTTGTTTGTTTTTGCGTTTGGCATTCTAAAGAACCAGCAAGCAGCTACATGACCGTTTTTCCACCAATACACGGCACCACCCGTTCAAAACCGTTTAAAACAATTCCCTTCAAACGGCTCACTCCGCCGCTATCGTCGTCATCCTCATCGTAAGACAGCACACTAAATGAGCCATCGTCAACCGCGTCACACAGGGGTAACAGCTGTTGCGATTCGGCAATCACCGTCCACCGAAGATTACAAGTGTGAAAACATTTCTTCGATAGCTGCCCAATCCCGACTGCCAACCGCTCCGTCTAGTCGCAACACAATAAAACCCACCATTTTATGGTCTAGTTTTACAAGCTTAGCAAAAGCCACAGCATACCCCGGTTCGGATGGCTTGCCTCATCGCCCAGCTGCAAGCCAAGGCGGGAGTTCCACCTCAAACCATACTAATTATTCGCTCGTAAATTTGAAACAGTCACACACAAATATACAACTTGTGGAAATCCGGCAACGCCGAAGGAGAGTCCTCCAGCATTCGGAACCAACTCCTTCTCTTTCGCTCTCGCACTCCGGTGGGTAAAAGCTTACCACATGAAAGTTTTTGAATTGTGGACCCACGGGTTCAAGAATTTATAAACTCCGCTGCAAACTTGGGTGCCCGAGAGCCACCGTCTTCATTAAGGAGGGACCCAGGCAGTAGACTTGGGTGGAAAATAAAATCAAAAGAGGAAAAAAAGCCCAAGCGAGCAGCAGCTCGCCAAGAACGTGGAAACAATCGAAATTAATTGCTTTACACCGTTCCGTTTTAACAACAGGTAGCTTTAACGTTGGGGCGCGTACGCCTTAGCACACCGAGCAGAGTGGCCATTACATCTGCAATTCTAGTAAGCATTAGACATTTGGCAACATGTTGTGGTTCGGGGTGGTTTGGTTGGCACACACCAATTCGCCAAACGGGGGGAGGGAAATACGTTATGCAGCTTTATTAAAACATTCAAACGAAAAGAAACTCATTTTATTACAGGCACACACTGACACAGGGTAGTTTGTGGTCTGTTCTATTGGTGAGTTGTGAATGGGAAAAACTTTACGAGCAGGGTAAAGGAAAACTAATGAATAGTAGACCGTGCACAATAATTGGAAATGAATCACGACCAATTCGCCCAATAAATCATGTAAACATTGTGAGCAAGCTCATTAAGCTTCGAGCATAGTTATGGCGTCGTAACTGTTACATTTACTACGAGGTTATTTGGGAGGGTTCGTGAAATTTCACCTCAAAAATAGGTGACTTTATAAGAATATTATCCTTTATAGGCTATAGGCTAAGTGCTCCACGTTCCAGTATAACTCCATACATTGCTGATGCTGTCGCAGCTGAGGTCAGTCCGGATTCTCTTCTTGTCTTCAGATTTTTTGTCCAGGGAAATATCTTAGTATATCATAAGGAGCTCCAAATCATATGCACAAGGTTGGTTTGGGATGGCTTGGACCCGAGGTTATGGCATGCAAAATCTGTATACTTATTTCGGCAAGTTGGTGATGATTTTTGTGTTTTAAAACAGTTAATGCTTTAAAATACGTTAATTAAACATTTTCCATTGTACAAGAGCTCAACTACCTAGTTAAACATTGCTTCTGCTCCGATAGCTTAACAATATATTTCTTTGAACTAAAAGCATGTGAAACATGTTACGCAAACCACAAAAAAACTTATTTTATTATAAATTCTTATTTTAAAAAAATCCATAATATCCTGCAAAGTAAAAGCGACAACAAACAGCTTTCGCCGGTCCGCGGACAGTGTGTGTACCACATCAACCGATACATGCCAATTAGTGCACGATGCGTACACACCGAAATTCGTCTTGCTTATCCCTGTTTAATTGGCAAATAATTGTACACAGTAATTAAAACAATGCGGCCGCCGTGTGCAGTAAACGCGAGCGCGTGTCTATCGAGCATCCTTAACGCCCGAAGCCATTGTCCGCAACAACAAAAAAGGTAGACGGGTACTGCCAAGCGTACCTTTCCCGGGCAGTAGTAAACATGCAGCAACATAAAATGAACAGCAAATGGCGAATGGTCATATTTAACCGCGCAAGCGGCGGTGTATATCCACCTACTGGGGTTTTGTGTACTTTCCGTCGCTTCCGCCTCGCTTCGGAAGGTGTAGTGTAAAATCGAATTTTTATTATTAATCAATTTTAAACCATAACTCTGTACTCTGTTTCTACTACTGCGCCCTTCGCCGCACACCTATTTCGCGGCGAAATTCATCGTGCGATTCGGTGGACACAGAATTAAAGATAATTGAAAGAAATGTGTGCACGATTCAATGAATGCATCGAATCAAATGGATGTACATTTCGAAGGCTGGTTGGTCGGTCGGGCGATGGTTTTTATTGCCCGATACGATGGTGTAATTAGCGTGAATGTGTTGCCATATCGAAATGTGGAACCACAGGGAATGACGAGATTGAGGGTTTTTTTTGGGCACACGCTTGTTCGGTTTTTGTGGTAAAATTGTATTTACATTTCTCAACACCGAGGGTACCGAAAATGAAGGAGTGCAGCGGACCGACCAAATGTAACTGCAGCAGAATGATTGGGACCATTTTCTGCTCTTGTTTTATTTTATTTTCACCCGTTTTCCGCCTGAGCATATTATTAATATAATGTAATTATATTTCTTTGAATTGTTGCGCGAGCCTACTGTCAATATTTCTCCACCGGAAGCACACAATGCAAAACTCACCCTTTTTTGCAACCTCACTGCAACATAGTGCTACAATTCATTCCTTAAACCTCCTGCCGGTACCGATCGCCGGCAGAGCAATCGCGCTTTTTTTCTCTTGCTTGTGCCTTTTTTTGCACGCCATCCCGGAGAATACACCTTCCGGTGTACCGCAGCATAAAATATTCACGCCAACATTAATTTGTTATTAATATCGTATAAATTTGTGCAGAAACAGTGGCCAGCACTTCACAAACAATGTGCATGAAATTGGAATGTGTTTTGGGTTGGTTGTGCGTACTTTGGTCCGCAACACCGAACCATTCTGCACAATGAAGCGAACCATAGAACAGTGAAATCAGCAGGAATGTAGGTTCCTGTTCGGAGCGTCGCTCGTACGCCGCCGGGTACTATTGTGTGGTAATGAGTGGGCATAATTTCCCCAACTGCATGAAATATTGACTCGAATCCGCAGTGCTTTTTTCTTCCACTCGGTATTAATGCAGTCTGCAGGTACGGAGTCTGAGATTGGATGTACATAAAGTTGTATTTGCGAAAGACATCTTCAATTTATTATCATCTGTTTCCATTGAATTTTAAAGCTAACCGCTGGGATAGTCAGTAAGTCAACATGCGATAACTGTCACATAGCGCCATCTCGGGGGAAATCTGGCGAAGTGAAGCGCGCTCCAAGAATGAATGGAACTACGCTCTCATTAACCTTAGCCACCTAGTTGTCTGCTAACGGCAGCACGTATCGCTTTCTTCGTAACGCGTACACTAAACGATTCTATAAATAAATATGCAAATAAATCTCGTTCGCAAAACGAACTACTCTGAAGCAGAAAAAAAAACAGAGCAGAACTCGCCCCCTTTCACAGGCCGTGCTCCTCTTGGAGCTGTTCGAGCCGTGGATGCATGTCACGGTAATAAAACCATTTATGACATTTACACGAACGCTGTCTAATTGCTGCACCCGAATAAATTATCTTAATGTTGTTGCTGACGCTGGTGCAAGATGTATTCGCGTTAGCTTGGGAAAAGGGAAGACGGAAACGCAACGGTAGCGCGTTTGGTTGGGTGTTCTTGCGGTAGCCTCGCTCCACGCTCTCTCCAAAAGGAAGCTCCAGATTTTATGCGGGCAACGGTAATAACACTGGAACGGGCTGCAAATTTCCTTCGTGCCGGGACTTTCTTTTTCTTCCGTGGCCTGAGTGACATAAACGAACGCTCATGCTCATTGACCTTTAAGGGGGGACCTCAGGAAAGAGTTGGCAAACCGAGAGGAGTTGCAACCGCCCAAACTGTTCGTCATGGTGGTAGCGGTGAAATATGACAAACATGTGAAAACCAGCCGTCATCCGTCAAAGGACGCGGACAGAAATGTTCATAAAAGATCCAGAACGCGTCTCCTCATCCAGAACGAATCTACAGCCGAGCTGCTCTAATGAGAGGCGCATCGGATCGGCGGGAGACGAACCCGTAAGACGGCTGCTGGCTTGTGCGTTCGGAGCAGTAAATGCCTCGTGTGATATGATTTGTCGTCGCCTCGGCGGACCATTTCTCAAATAGCTGCGTTTGGTGCACCACGCGCCCGGCCGGCACTCACACACTTGAAGGTGCATCCGCAGCGGGTAAAAAAGAACAGCCGAAAGAGATTACCCATCCAAGGAATCAAGAAGAAGCGCACGAGTCTCTGCTCATTCTCATTAAAACAGGACTACCTTCCTTCCAGTGAGACATTTATTAGCGAGTTCAAACATACGAACGGTTGCACACACGCGGACGGGAACTGTCCCAGAGAAGGGACGAAAGGGGGTCAAGGGTGCGAGGGATGCGCTGTACATTGGCAGCCAAGCATTAACACCCGACAGTCGGCGATGTCAACATTCGTAAAGTGAGGAAGATATATTTTCGCACGCAGCTGTGAAATTGCTGGTGACTCTTAACACCAGTTTAGAGCGACAGTCATTCTTGCCGACCGGGCCATTCTTCATTGCTCTCCACCGTCTGGCGAAAGGGGGGCAAGTGGTTCTGGGCGGTGGACATGCATATCTCATTCAAAGGTGCAGTTCGATCGCGTTGCGGTTGTCGCGAGCTGTCGCTTGTGTTGTTTGTGGTTGTGTTGGACCTCAGACCGCGAGAGCGACACGTCAAGGATTGGCACCACCGATAAGTGAAGATCTTTTGCATCAAACAGCACACTCACACACACACACACACTCGGTTATGGGTGGATTAAAACAACATGAGTGGGATTAAAGGAACAAGACAGAAGAAAAAATGCGTTAAAAAGGCGATCACAATTTTTCGAATTACTAGATTTGATGTCACTTGAATTTGACATATAGCGATTATTTGTTCGAATCAGCGCCATCTACAGAGATGATATTGCTCAGGATCTCATATTGATTTACTGGAGGTCCTAAACTTCTAGTTTATATTTATAGATACTTTTCTACCATCAAAAAGCGCCCCCTTACAGAGAAAACTAATGATCTTTACTTAGTTTATTTCGAATCGCTCGAATATTTTATCCAAAGTATTAACCCGTCCCATAGTGAAGTCAGTCTTCAGGTCCTTCAATTCGCATTGTACTCCTCATCTTATCTGCCATGCCCGCGAATGAATCTCGCTCGTCTCTCCCAATCTTCCTGGCAAAATCCCTCCTTTGCTCGGCTCACTTCATGCTCTCGGTACGCTTGATTTGTGTTCATGTTCCTGCCGTCTCGGGCAAGAAGCCGGCCAACCGTATGTTTGCCGCTGGTATGATTTATTCGCTGGCTGGAAATTATGATGAGTGCGGTTTAATACCGCATAAGCTGCCGGGAGATTGTTCATCATCCATCACTTTGTCACCTACGCGCTCGCCACGGCTCTCTGGCGCAACAACAACAGCACGCCCGAGATAGGAAACGATGTTTGACGATGTGGAATGCAACATTCGATTTACTGACCACTCTACCACTGTGTCCAAAACATGCTCAAACGCACACGAGCGCGCGAGGCTGGCAGAAATTACAATTTCCAAGGCTTGCGTGCTGGAAGACAGTCTTCCGAGGTCTTGCTCATCCGGTGTCGGCGTGAGTTGTACGCCACATCCCACGCTCAATCGGTCTGCCAATCGGTGTACTTGCTCTACCGATTACCGCTGCCAAATACCCGCCCAGCGCAGAATATCAATTTTGTGACCCATTCTGGCTGGCTGGTTGGCTCGCTGGCGCAAAACCCCAAAAACCCCACGCGCACATTATCGATACCGCAGGACGGAGGTTTTCGGCTAGCGAGGATAACATCAAACGGTTTCGGTTTTAGAAATGCACTAAATTGTGCTATGTTACAAGCGAACGGTGACCACTTGAACGCCACACACCACCACCAGGCAGGTTGTGCATCGCACGGTACAAAATCAATTCGTACGCTAATTTATGAACGAACGCTCGGGGGGAAACCATACGCACAATAGCCGGGATCGGATGACTGAAGCTGGGGAGGAAGAGTTTGAAGCGCCCAGGATCGACGAGGATGGCGACAATAAAATTGACCATGTTTTGATTGTTTCCTGGTCACCGAAATTCCAATTCGCTAAAGATTCCAATGAAATCGGTGCACCATTTGCTGCCAGTCCGTGGAAAGCTAGCCTCCAAATGAATTCGCGGTCAGATGAATTATTTAAAATTTCCACCAAATATCGGGCGCGCGTGTGTGGATAAACGTCGCTGCCATGGAAACGGATCCCAATCGATGGTTTGTTGCGGAACATTTGACGGTTTTATTATGGAGCATGAAGGCAAGCAATTCTGGTGCGTTTCAGGATTATTTAACCTATTTTAAATCAATTACTGTTTTACTTTTTCCTAAATATGATCTGGTACTCTACAAAAATGAAAAAGCACAGCGTAGAAGTATTAATGTTAAATCCTATTCAACCCACTTTTCTGGAAAAAGTTGGAAATGAATAAGCAATATATAAATATCCTATTACATCTACTCCAATGATTGTCAAAGAAATGAGCTCTAATTGAAGCTAGTTTATTGCTATTACTTCGCTTCTATTGTCACCTGCATCACCAAGCATCTGCATAGACGCCAATGGTGCAGTAATTCTAAACTCTTTGCCCTTCACACAAAAACGAACTGCGCGGAACCATGCAGTGAGCAACAGGGCGCTGTCGGGGAACTACTGCTAGCAATAGACTCCGAACCTTTGTCGTTCGATTCTGATTGTAGATTACCTTCTCCTATTGGAGCCAACCATTTGCTGTGCCCCTCGTGTGTTCTGTTTTTCTTTCCCCTTTTTCATCCATTTTCCTATCGCATTTTCCATTCAATTCTTCCATATCGCGTAAACGCAGTTTGATCGTTCTTTCTCCCCGTTCGGTTGTTGTGTTGTGCTTTGCGAATCTCTTTTTTCCTGTCCGTTTTTTATTTGCGAAATATTCAAAACCCTCCCTAAAGCGGTGGATGCGTTAAGTACCGCGAGTTATGGGGTTTTCGCATAAATTATTCCCAGCATAATGTTGTTCGATTTTTTCCCAGATCAAGATTTTTTTTTTCTCCATCTCTTCTGCTGTTCTGCATCCAATCAATAACGGCGTGGAATATTGCATGGAAGTAATTCAACTCGACTTTATGTTCTTTCGATTCGGATCGCGAGGGTTTTTGCTCCCCTCTCTCTCTCTCTCTCTCTCTCTCTCGCTGTTCGCAGTTGTTTAATTTAATACACAACTATTACCGCCCATGCCTGTGCAGCTTCCGTGGGTAGCGACTTGAGTTTTACACAATTTTTCGCAACTTCCATCGAAACGGAAGCAACCGGTAGGGCCAAGAACTACCGCCGGCTCTCCACCGCCGATACCGAGGCTCGTTCTTGATTTGATTTGATTCGTTGGTTTTATTAGCATCATATGTTCATTTTCTTATGCTGCTTGAAGTTGTTTCTCGTTGCTGTTGTTGGTTTTTTTTGTGAACCCTCTCCCCAGCCGTTGTTTTATTAGCTTGTAGGTATTTTACTGTTATTGATTCTAGTGTGTGTGTGTGTGTGTGTGTTTTTTTTTCGGTTTGCTTCCCTTTTTTGTACGGTTCTGTTCTCCTTTTCGCTTACGATACGATCGATTCTCCCGCGCAAAACAATCCCGGTCGAGAGTTTAATTCGCTCTGCCGAGCGGCAAGAATTTAAAGCCACGTTCCAATCGAACGAATTTCTTTCGCGGTCTAACTCAATTGCGGTTTTCGGTTGCATCTTATCGATACGAAAACAGCGCGCGACGGCGAACGATGTTGATGCTGCTGCTGCTGATGATGATGATGATGATTGTGTGATGGCCATTCCGGGCGAGCGGGAGCTGATTGGAGTTGATTTATGGAGCAGAAATCAACACAGGCCGACTTGATCGCGCACCCAAGATCTTTACCTTGCCCATCTTTCCCGCTGGTCGCCGTAGTAGCCTGGTGGCGTTGGGTTGTTATCGAGTTGCGGGTTGCTTTATTTACTCACTGTGTCTAGCTTTCCTGCCTTTCCCCCAGCCCTGGAAGGTCTGGGATTTTAGCTACCGAAACATAAATAATCAACGGAGCTTGCAGAACCGAAGCCGTACCGCCCGATGGGAGTGATCAGATCGATCCATTAACCGTGAAGAAAATGAGCTACGCGAGCTCCGTTCGCAGCTGCTTATAGTCACACACAGCATCATCGTCGCTAGAGTCGCTTCTTGTCTACCGCCCCGAGAAACCGCAGACCATTGAGAGTCTGGAGAGCGGCGCAGAAAAAAAGAAACAGAACGCCTTAAGCAGAATAGATCCAATGGCTGATTGAAATGATTGCAATGATGAGCGTAGAGTATAGGGTTTTTGTTAAACGAACTCAATTACCTGAGCACTTTGCGGTTTGCGTCGTCGAATCGGTTTCATCATAAAAATTAATCACATGTTTCTAAAGCGATTTGTACAACATTAACAATAACAACCTGAATTGTTTTCCGTTTTTTTATTCCTTCACAGAAACGAATATCCCAGCCATTCATCTTCCTCAACAAACAAACACTATTAGGGAAACATCGGATGGGTGGGACATCGGATGGAAATATCCGCCAGTAAAACATCATCTTGCGGATTTCATGGAATTGAAGTCCAATTTGTAGGAGCTCACAAAATATGCCTGTCCCCCGGCTTCTTCAATCACAGCATCAAAATCCATTCGCCCGGTCTGACAAGTTTTGTCAACGCTCGCGAACGCGCATACGTGTGTCGCATCGGATTTGTCTCCATCCTCGGGTAAGTGTCAACATTTCATGCAAAAATATCCCCAAAACCAATGTCAAACAAATGTCACTAAACCAACCGAAAGTAAAAATCGAGAACCAAAACCGCCCCATGATCCTTCTCACTTGGGATTACGGAGGGCCTTCGTCCCTGTCTAAAGGATTCACACGCTTCACGCGTTGATTGACTATTCGTTGGAAACAAAATGGGAAGTCCATCTCTCAAAAAAAAAACCCCGAAAAGCCGTTGAAAAAATCACATCAGCGCATGTTTTTCACCCCCAAAATTGCTTCCCCACAAACAGCCATCCAACAGTTACTAATAATCCTGCCCTGTTACGAAGAACAAATCAACCGACCGTGAAAGTAAACCTCGCGCTGCTGCTGCTGCTCCTTAATGTGACAATTCGTTCGCCGCAAAAGCCTGGCGAGAAGCGCGATGCGCTCCACTTGTGCCAGAAGCACTTCATTAATGTCATGTTTTCTCGCCACGATTTCTCGGCGTTTTGTGTTTGTGTGTGTGTGTGGGGCTGTGTATTAATATTTCGCTACAAAATTTGCGTACCGCACAAGGGGTTTTGCAACATAATCCTAACCCCGCCGAAAACCGAAAAGATATGGACCGGATCGAAAAATCCCATCCGACGGAGATGGCCAATTCACAAATCCACGCTTGGGACAAGAGATTTTTTTATCTAAAGACCATGCTCAGCACATCGAAACATAAGCAGTGGCCAAAATAAAAGAACACCACAGTAGTGGGGCCAACCCGACCAAAACTGACGATGCTGTTGCTGCTAACGAACGCGACATTCCGGAGCGTGAATTTATTAAGTGTCGGCATTCATGTTAAACCTTTGCTTGTGTTTGTTTTCTTTTTTAGAGGTTTTTATTCACCCAACAACTCGTTCGCACAATGCACCAACGAATTGCAACGGATCCGTACAGAATGCATCCTCTTGTCATCACCGTGTCCGTGCCCTTGCGCTGGCTGAAGGTGTGCATCTTCACCATGTTTGTTGTCCGTGGTACGCTGTCTTATGAGGGATAGATGCCGAGGAAATAAAAAAGACTTGTACGCAACACGGGTCCGTCGTTTTCCACTTTCCATGAAGGCAAATTTTCTTCCCAACACTACTTCGGCGTCGGTTTGTAAGATGCAAAATGCAGCCTCTCTACGCCTCCCTCTATATTAGGACATGCGGCTCAGAAGGGAACGCTCAGCAAATCCCCACCGTTAATTGGTTCGTCGGTACTTGGAGAAACCGTCACCACTCATAACTATTTTAATGACAGACCGAACAGAATTGATGCTCATTAAATTAACTTCACATTTACGGACACCCTTCTTGAACTGCAGCGAGGAAAACTCAACGCGACTAAGCCCATGGATCACGATGTCTTCTCCCCCCTAAGCTCCTTATGGTTTGCTTCGTCTTATGTTTCATTGCACCGGTGCATCTTCGCACAACACCATGCAAACGCTTCTCTCTTTAGCAGCGGAATTTGTCGGAGAATGTAAATTAAAAGGTGAACAATATATCTCCTCGCCAATTTATGCAACCGTTACATTCAAATGATGCCCTTCGAGATGTAATGGCGCTGCGTGGAATGTAGAAGCGATGTTTCTTCTAAGCAAGCGTAATTATTGATTGCGGGGATGGACCGATTGGATTGGAATGCTTTCGACATGTTGTCTTTGATCGCCGGGGTGAGTTAGTTGGGTGAAATGATTAGACCTTAAAGATGGGAAAGTGGTGTTCTTTAAGCTAAATCAGTATTAAAAAAGAATGATTTGATTTAAAAATGAAACAAATGTGAAAGGAGCGTGTAAACCTGCATTCCTCACCAATGTATCGTTTCATCAGCAAAGCAATCATCTTCTCACCCAATTCCCATGGCAACACTTCTTTGTAACAAACACGGCAACATCAATACCCCAAAAGCGACACCAATATAGCAGAAACAAAAAAAATGAATCGCCCGCAAGAATTGGCAAAATGCAATCGTGCGCGTGCAATAATAACGATAATGCCGCGACCACTAACGGCGACTAAAGCCCAACCGGAATGATTTAAATTTTTGTTCGTTAATATGACATTAAAATGGCCATAATTTACCACTTACATTCATTAAGCACGCCACAGCGATCCACGATGCTGCGCCTCTTTCTGCATTGGCACCTCGATTTCTGCGAGATTCGCGAATCGCGCGCGCGCGCAGCACACACGGTGGACATCTACAGCCAAAGGAACAGACCCTCGAAGACGATCCGGTTCCGCTTCTAATGAGCATTCCATTCGTGCCGACAGCCGACCTGTTTCTGTTGTTGTGGTCCACCGTTCGGTCTCCCAGATGATGATGCTCCGAGCGTATGTGAAGAAGGAGGCCGAAGAACGCCAAAGACAGAACGCCATCGGGTGGAATGTTATTCCAGGCAGCGACTGTGTGGTGCGTACATATATTATCCCGATAAATGCATTACAATTTTCCACACATTATGGTTTCATTTTCGGGAACAACTTTATTAGCGTCCCCTTATGCGGAATCGATCCTGTGACCGGCTCGATTTGGTAGCGAATTCGAATTTCGAATTGGATACACACGGATGTTTTTGGGGTGCATTTTTTAATGGATCGAACAGACTGCCAATAATTCCCCCGAGGACGGACACTTGTCTGCTTGCTTGCAACTATGTGCCGCAGGAGCTTGGTGGAATACATTTTTTATGGCACGACTTTTACGGTCTGCTTTATGTGCCTTCCTTCAGTACGACGGCAGACCCACAGGACATGCGGAGCGAAACATTTAGAATATTTTTTGCAATTTCACCAAAGTGGATTTCTTTCACTGGCCTCACCACACCACTGTGTCTGTGGCCTGTTTCAATTTTATTTACGCTCCACACCAGCTGCCGTAAATCTTTGCCCCAAGCTCGATGGGCGCTCGCCTCGGTTCTGTCGCGTTGTCATCAACGCTGTCGACACAGACGGCTTCCTCCCGGGGATTCCGTCCTCAAGGTTTTTTCGTGCCCAAGGCAGCCGCCTTGCACGGCCCAACAACGGCACTGTCTGGCAGGTTTTGCGACCCGGGAGCGCACAGTAGATTACTGCTTACTGCACACCGAAATTGGAATCCTGTGTCCTGCGCCACATGATGCTGTGTAGTGTGTCCTGCACAATGGAAAACTTTACTTTACAACTTTCATAACTGCACGCGGCACACACTGCCACACACCGGGAGGATGTAAGACGATCTTTGTGAGACGCCGACGAAAACTTGACGCCATTGAAATGAAAAGGTCCTAGCGGGGACGTGCATACTTAGTTGGTTTGCCCAACTGCCTAACAAATGCTTGAAGGTGTCGCGATAGGTCACCGATAACTCTCTTCTGGAATGATATTTTTATCTGCCTCGGATCTTAATGGCAAGAAGTAAGTTTATTTAAATTTATATTGAAACCACCCTTTGTTTGATGGTGGGTTAAAGCTCTGGTGAGTATTCTGCTTCTCATGATGCATGATTGGATGAAGTAAATGATTAACAAATGCAGTATTTTGGGCCAAGAAAACACGTGAGACTCATTTCAAGCTAGTGAACAAAAGATTCGTTGTTATACGCCTGAAAGTATGCAATTTGGTGTCATGCGCAATTAAATCGTTCTATCGCAGTTTCAACATAATCTTTTTCCCTTTACCTTTCTTCATAAATCCCACTAATAATAATAAATTTAAGAAGATTTTTGCTCATTACGCTAGAAAACTGTAGTAAGAAATGTGTTTCTCTACCTTAAATCCGTTTTACACCATCCTTTGAAGACAGCTTTTCTTCAAGAGCAAGTATTTATTTGCATGCCTGCGGCGATATGTTCTCCCCACACACTCACACACCTAACCACCTTCCAAGCCTTCCTAATAAGATCTAATGAACCACCGCTGTTTCTTCGCACGCACAACGAATCCTTAACCATCCGCCCCATTCTTAGGGACACATTTCCGCCGCCGGCTATACGGCATAATCTACTTGAGTCAATTCTCATACCCGCGTCCGTGAATGATACTCCAAATGTAACATTGTTAGAGTCATCTTGGGTGGGCGAACATGTGCCATAGACACACACACACACAAGGGTGGTAGGCAAAAAAACGGAAGCTAAAACCACCATCATATCATATCAATGTCGTCCACTTCACTTAGGTGCCACCGTTCGACACGATCGAAATTATGCTCATCATCTTCATCACCTACGGGGAACTTGGCGGGGCCGAACGAAAGAAATGCGTCTGCCAGAACGCTGTCTGGTCGAGTCCAATCACGGACCACAGCCGTAGAATCAGCCCCACCCTGTCCTTCCGCCGTGTAAAACTTCCTTGCGATGCTTTTATCGAATCAGCCCATAATAGAGTAATTTAATTCAATGTACTACTTCGGGCCCAAGCACCAAACGCGAAGAAAAAACCTAGCAGAAGATATGGTAGAAACCGCATGGAAACGTCTTCCAAATGCGCACATTCTTGACACGTTTCCGAACAGCCGGAGGTGAAATTACATTTCACACTTCAACGTTTCAGCTGGGCTCAGTCTTTGGAGGCAGAGACAGTCGGGCGGAAACGCATTGAAGAAGGTACGGAAGTCCGCAAATTACTTTGGCCTTCCCCCGAATTCTAGATCCAACTTTGTCGTCATTGTGTTCGGGTTTTTGGGGCGTTTGGAAGCTGGAAACGTATTATCTCTGCACGAGCACTCAAACAGTTTCCAATATCTGACCGCCAAACAGTGTTTCTCTTAACGCACCGAAAGCTGACCACCAGCTCGGTCCATCTGTGTATATAACTTCTAATGTCATAAGCACGCAGGGATGGGATCTTGGTGTCAGCTTTTCCGAATTAACCTCAGCAATGGGGCACTGTTCGTTCGCAACACAAAACAAACAAAAAACCCCAACCCAGAAGAGAGTTGCAGACCGTCATCTGGGCCATTACTGTTATCGGAAGCACATTACCACTAAACGAGGAATATATTGGCCATTGTTTTGTGGTCAGCAATTTTCTCCGACACTACGAATCTATTCTCAGAATAGCAGGAAAGAAAGCGCCCATGTCTCGCACTAGATGGACGCTTGGCACGCATGATCGTTTCGGAAGTGAAATTGATCCACACTACATGGATGGATCCAGTCTCCGCAAAAATGGTTCACCCCTCCTGTAAAAGCTTCGGGGAGTGAAAGAAACACAATCCCTGGTCCCAATTCCATTCCCGACGGGGTTGTTGGATCCTGCTGCCGTTGACACTTTATTTAGCGACCAAACAGTAATAATCTTTAGCTAAATCAGCCACCATATGTCGCCGCTAGGACTCCGGAAATGGAAAAATAAAGCCATTAGTTTGACGAATGCGCTACAGAAATGGAGTGAGGTGGTGAGAGGTGTAGGGTAGAAGCCAGATGAAAGGGAAAGCAATTTGTTACGGGGGAAAATTATACACCAACAATCGGAACCACCAACTCTGCCACGCAGGAAGTCTCCAGTGGAGTCTCTCGCGCTGGCTCTTTCCTCTCCACGGATGACTTGGGAAGGACAGTTTTTTCGGACAAATACGGCCGACTGGCACGGAAGCTGCGACAACTTATCCGACGACCTGCTAAACCGGTACTGTTTTTGACGTCAAAAGCGACCCACCACCACCGTACCGACAAGTGACGATGTACGAACACGGGAAACACAAACTACTCTTGCCGACAAGAATACGACATGCTGCAGTTCATGTTTTAGGCTTCCCTGCCCTGTTTTTTTTTTTTCTCCTGTGTGGCGATTCGTACAATCCATTTTCAGACTGCCGGCTTATTTCGGGCTAAACAGTTGGTAAAATTAACTTTTCCTTTGTACCGCCGGAAATACGTCCGCTAAATGCAGACCGTTTAGTCGAAGTTTTGTTTATTCTCGACTCGGCAAAACGTTACTGAACAAGCATGACATATCAAAGAGAGGTAAAATCGTTGGTTTTGTGAACTTACGTACGATGTGAAAAAACAAGGCGCATTAAAGGGACAATCAAACTGTGCCAACACTTGCACCAACCTCACTATTGCTCGTGGTAGCATTGCATAGTTTTAGGCGCTTTTTTGAGATCAAAATTGCATACTTTTCTCAATTCGATTAATACTTCGCCTTGTCCTATGCAATCTGCATGGCATATGAAACCTTACAGCATTTATACTCGAATTTCGCAAACAGTAACGATAGCTAGAATCAGTAAAAGAAACATTATTGCATTTTTCCCCCGTAGCTAAAATAATGACGTAAAAATAACTTTGCAAACAGAGTCGTCACACAGCCGTTTTGAAGCTCCTCCTTAACTCTTACTGTTTGTAGGTGCTCGTTCCGGAGAAAATGACTTTGCAAGTTACCACCTTTTTGTGATGATCTGAGCTGAGCTGTTTCTTTTCTTGTACCATTTTCGAATCGAATTGTACCACACTTAGCACAAACGACATTCAACCTACTCCGACGGTACTGACGGCTTTGTACCTTGCCCTGGCTTGCCGTAAGTATTTTGCAAATAACTTCTTCCGTCTGCAATACACCGGCATGACGGGGCATGACACAAGCGTTTTCGGCAACCGGGACGGAAAACTTTCACCACCGAAGGAAGGAAAACAACTTTCGGGGGGAACATTTGTGAGCCAAAGTCACGACTGTAAGGATAGCAAATGTCCTCAAAAGAAACATGCACAAAGTAAGAGAAGGTTGGAAAGAATTTGTATGAACAATGCAGTGCTCGTGGAAAATGTTTTTAAGGTTTCTCAAGAAAGCAGGATTTTCCATTAAGCTTTTTCATGAAATGTGTTTTTTTTCCTATGAGTTAAGATGTTGTAAGTCTTAAGTGTGTTTTGAAGAGTCTAGTGCTCCAACATTATTCGTTATTAATTAAAATCCTTCTACACTACCAGCTGTTCCCAATCGGTGCTAGTCAGCTCCAATCTCAGCTCGAAAGCGTTCAAAATTATGAACACGGTGAATACGAAGCGTAAAACCATCCAGCTGGGTTGACATACCAGGAAACGTCATGAATATTGTACAAAACAACGTAAAAACTACAACCCATCTCCCGAACTCAGTGCGGGACCAGGAAAATAATTGATTTAAAACTCATGAACGTACTTTTCTTCGTTTTGCGACAGCTAGATAAAGCAACGAAAAAACACGTCCAAACTACACTCACTGACTAAAGATCCAATTTCCTCCCGGAGTCATCTGGAGTTCATTAAAACATTTCCCTTGCCATCCACCTGACGACCAGGAAGAAAGAGAGAGAGAGGGAGGTTCAGGACCCATTGTCGGGGGAAATAATTCGATTACCCCGGTTTGCGGGAACGAACGTCAGCGCAACGCCAACATCCACTACGGTTCGTTCCCTTATTTCCGACCACCAAAACGCTATTAAGCGGCCGGAAGAAGTTTTGCCTTTTGCCCCCGCCGCCGTCGCGCATCCAGAGATCAGCTCAGGAACTTTCCGAACGATCTCCACCCGGTTTGCCAACAACTGGGTCAGCGGGTTCGATTTTCTCCATTTAAAACTCAACTCGATTAGTGTGGCCGATGGGAACGCAAAAAAAAACTAGAATTCTCCTCCAACTTGATGATGACATAAATTTCTGCTCTCTTCTCGCCCTTAATGCTAGCCCGGGGTGGGCAGGTTTCGCAAAAGCAAAGTTATCTGACTCCTGGCGCCTCTGATTGTTCGATTTCTGGCCACGGAAAACAAGCGTACAGTGCAGCTGCAGCTCAGCCTGCCTGTTCCATGTTCCTGACGGCCTGACCGCAAGCTGCAGCTTTTCCAAGACACTACGGAAATTACGTCCGATCCTGGAAACTTCTTCACACTGTGTCTGTTGGCCAGTCGGACAAACAGAGGGCAGTGTGGGCCGTGGAAATGAAAAGTTTTATTTTTCCCATAAATTTAATTTTTCAACTCATCAAACTAAGATCCACCTCTTTGCGAGGTGGAACTTCTACTCCAAGGGGAGAACACCCCGGCCCATGATGCCGGACTGTATAACAAATTGGACTGTCTTCGTTTTAACGTCCCGACCCGACGTCTTATAGCGGCGCGTCGTTGGTGTTGGCGAGTTGTATTTTATTTTCCCAACCTACCGTTAAGAAACTACTGCGGAAACTCCATTTGGCCCGGAACAAGGATCTATTTCAATTAGAGTGTCCAGGTCGCTCGTTCGCTCACGAGGGGGTTGTGATTTGTAGCAAAACGGTACCCATTACGCCTGCTTTTCTTCACTCGAGTTTTAAACTTTTCTCTTTTGTTACGTGCTGAGCAAAAAAAAACTTTCAATCCTTGTCGACAGGAAATAAGGATAGCAGATGTATCTGTGTGTCGGTATACGTGTCTGCAAAAGGGTAAACGAATTTTTCGGACTTCCAAAATTTGGAATCCCAACGGTATTTGAACCCGTTTCCGGTCAGACCAGGTGTGATTGAACGACCACAAAAAGGGATGCCCTCCAAAAAAAAACAAAAAGTAAACGTTAAGTACACACGACCAGCGATGAAAACTCGGCAGCGATCCGCACACGAGAACCGTACACCGGCAGTGAAGAAAGCGAAAATGCGGAACAGGTTGTGCTTAAGCCGTGAAAGGATACTTTTAATTAATTTTAATTTACGACTTCTTTACCCTGGCCTCGTTGACCGCTTTTTTGGGGATTCGCCAGTGGACGTCCTCCGCTAGTGGACTTCGGATGCGTCTACAACTCATCAACCTACGGCTGGAGCGTCCCGTAATCTGGAAGTCGAAAGTCGAAAGGTTAGCTCAAGAAACCATTTTCTGAGTGTGTCCTAGAGCCTCGTTCACAATGGCAGGAAGGGCGGATATGCTTTTGACTTTAATTTTAAAATTCCTCTAAAAAATATGCAGAAACCCGTTCTGGAAGGCTTATTTTGTCTACTTCTGAGTTAAACACCTGAGGTTTATGAATGTTTCCTTATATTTCGATTTCTTTCCATATCTAAGACTATCTCGTTGAGGTGAAACTTATATGTATTCCAGCGAGTTCCTGCTACTAGTACTTTATTTGATGTATCAGAATGTCAAACTTCTTCAAAAATACATATAGAACATCAGTACATTCCTCAGCAATATCAAACATAAGTCAAAAATCTTCAGAGGATTTAGAAATTTGAACGTCCAAACATTGGCCCGGACCTGGACCACTGTGCGTTTCCCGGCAAATTGAGAAGATGCTCATCACTCCCATCTCCTTGGAGTCCTTAGAGTCCTTGTTCTAGCGATAGGCTCCCGGTTCCCGAGTCCAGAGTCCAGATAACAGAACGAAACACGTTACAAAATTAATAAGCTACGGCCGTAAATTACTGACTTCCCAAAAAAGGGATGGATTTCGGTGTGTGTTTTTTCATCTCACCTGCCGGAACCGAAACAGACAACGTCCCATAAAGGAAGGTGTGAGTTTATTGGTTTCATCTTTCAACCAACCGGCCTAGCTCCCACTAGCCCTACCGTGCCCTACTCTCTCTCACCTTTGGTGATGATTTTCCATTTGTTTTGAAATCGTTAAAATGATCCCTTTTTTCATCCCGTCAGCTCTCGGAGCAACGGATTGGTGTGGGAAATCCTGCCAAAGAAGACGTTGCGAACCGATTTCTTAATCAACTGTGCACCACTCCCCAGACACGACATCTCCGGGCATAGGAAAGGAGTTTGCGAAGGGAGTAGACGCGCTCCACTCCAGATCTAGCGTATCTTAATTAGATGAAAATTTGCCTCGAATCGTTGCGTTCTCGAGCATCCTTTAACAACTGACTGGCAAGAAGGACCGGCGTGCATTGACCGTCCGATGAAAAGTTGTTTGACTAATTTGAACCATCAAGTAAATTCGATGATTACGATAAAAAGGGGACAGGCGCACGGGCGCAGTGGCAAACTAAGTGAAGGGCTTTTTTCTTTGATGTTAATTTATTACCTTTTCGGGATGAGTCCATCTTTTACCACGTTTCCGAGAATCATACCATAACGGGCAACGGAGCTAGCTGCCATCCTAGCTTGGCGCTGGTGATTAAGTGTGGAAAAGCTTGCAGATAAGATTTGGCCAGAGAGAGAGAGAGAAAGAGAGGAAGGGAGAAAAGGGAGTTTAATTTGAACAGGCGGCTGTTTGTTCTCTACCACGCTTTAAGAAAAAACGAACCGTTCGTATCAGATTTCCGAAACAGGCAACCAAAATTCATCAGATTTCTCTTGCTTGCTTAAGGGACTGGTTTTTGTAAAGTTGTTTTAACGTAAATTTATGTACCAAGTAAATTATTACAATTTATAATTAACACCACCCCGGCTCGTGCAGCCTCGGCAGGATCGGGAAAAGGATTAACAGGCAGGAGTCGTCGATTCATATTCCTTCCATTATTCCATTAATTTTATTGCTAGGATGGGATGTCTGGTTTTACGACACTACCTACCGTGATGCGTTTTCGATGTTTTTCTTACAGCTTTATTGCTATCATTAGGAGAAAATCAGTTTTTTGCGGTTGCTTTTATGATAATTTACAGCAAATATTAGAATTCAATTAAAATTTATGTCGCAAATCCTTCCCCTTGAATGGACGCCGATAAATTCCATCGAAAACGATAAACCATAAAGCACTGGCTGGCTGGCTGGCTGGCTGGCTGGCCACCAATAAAATCTGGCGCGATTTTTAAAGTAAAGCACACACTCTCAGCCCATTCCACTACAGCGTGACAGTGACACTAACCAGCTTTCCCGGCGCTCGTAATGATAATTTATTCCGACCTATCATAAATTCAAAACCATTCCCTTCTGTACCGTCTGGCTAGGCAGTTACTACTGTTTTATTTTACTGACGCTTTCCTTTTTTTTTGTTCTGCCCAGTTTTCCACCGAGCAGCGACCAAAGTGCGAAGGAATTTGGATCTGTTGCTCGTTACGCGCCACTCGCGTCCGCACACACACAGTAGTCACAGTA
The DNA here is from genome assembly GCF_013141755.1 of Anopheles stephensi. Taxonomy (NCBI): domain Eukaryota; kingdom Metazoa; phylum Arthropoda; class Insecta; order Diptera; family Culicidae; genus Anopheles; species Anopheles stephensi. The sequence goes on along the minus strand of NC_050202.1, from coordinate 1,216,146 downwards.
GTGTACCAGGGGCTTCGATTTTTCCTCATTGGCGGTGCATGGGTCCCGGATTTTTACGGTCACCGGTGGAAAAATAAATTCTAATTGAAGAACCATTCCCTCATACCATGCTGGAATGTACGCGCGTGTGTGTGTGTGTGCTTGTATGTACGTGCGTGATTTCAAGCTTTCCCTGTCAGTGGTAGGCCAACCGTAGGAACTCACCGTAATCACGCGGGGGAAAAAAAAACCCGAGCGTAACACAATATACCCTCATTTAGCGGTTTCGGAACTCGGTTGTGCTCGAAGTGTTGCTCGTTCGCCTGCCGTCGCCCCAAAAAAAGGACATCCCAACCGGTGAAAATCACTGCATTATTAGACCATAAATATTTATCAACCAAACCACCGAATGACGATAATAATAATGATATTCTGCGCCTGGAAATGGAGCGCGCATTTTTCTGCGCGCGCGTTTCCCGTGACAATGACTCATACACTTATAATCAAATTTCCCGACCCCGGCTCCGTTTGCCTTATTTCACTGCGAGAGCGGGAAAATGGTGGAGTTGGATACGCACTACAAAGAACACCATTGGAAATTAAGATCACTCCCCGTACACCGTACACCGCTAGAGCCACGCTGCAGGGGATGTGATGGGCGAATAATAAACAGACACTTGCTCGCTCTCGAGTTGCTTAAACGAAACGAAACCTTTTCCTTTCCAGCTATCAAGAGCTTCCCCAAATCAAGCACCCCATTCATGATGATGCGGGCGGGATGCCCCTTCAGGTGATGGAACGGGAAAATGATTTCCTCACTTTCACTTGCGATAAGGATCTTAACGTCGTCACCGCTCTGGTTGGCTGAGACTGGCTTTCGGCTTTACTTTCCGGCCGTAGCACGAGCAGCAGTACGAAAAATCGAATACATTTATTTATGTACAGTGGTCTTATAGCGGCAGCGCAAGAAGAATTGAACATAAATTTCCTATTGAATTCATTTTATCCCCCATAACGCTCCACAGTGCTCTGTGCGCTTGCTTCTCGACGCACGGAATTCCGTATTTCACCCCATGCATACACCGTTCGCGATTCAGCTCGGTTCATCAAGAGGTACTTGTTTGCAGGAATATCGAGCCTTCTTTCTTTGCTTCCGCAAGGACATCAATATTCACCCCCACTCTGCTGCTGCTGCTACCGGTAGGCGAAACAAGGGAGCAACGTTCGGCGTGGAAGTTACTTTTTCACGCACGCATCATGTCCAAGGCGGGTGAGTAAGCCACAGATTGACATCTAATAATCGTCATATTCCGATTTGATTATGTTGTGTGACACTCGAAATCGAATTTCTGCACCCGAAACCAGATAAAACGGGAAATGGAGATGAAAGGCGAGATAAATATCAAATTTTCTCCACCGACCGACATGCCCTTGTGCTGCATACTGTGATGGGTGGAAAATGTTTTGCGTGAAGTGATGATGATGGGAAATCGCGGGGAAAAACTTGCTCCTCTGATAGGTTCTGGGAGGGAAAAATGAACTGACAGCTATTTTTCTGAATATTTTCCAGGCTCATCTCTCACGAGGAGGGACACGAAAAGCCAGGCAAAGTGACCGCAGAAATAGACACAAACAGATTTGCAAAGGAAAAATCCACTAACCACAGCTGAGGACTTCCTCCTGGTGTCGGTGTAATGTGATACGGAGCATTATAATGGTGGAAAGCCCTTACGACAAAAGTTTGCTTCCGCTTTAGAAAGGACAAAGAAAATAAGGAACTTAGTGACAAAATCCGGAAAATACATCTTAACACACATAGAGAGATGGACAGGATTTTCTCTCGGATATTATGATCTTTATAGGCATGTAAGCTGCATTATCCAGAATCATTTATGCAACAGGGAACAATATGCTTGAGACAATCGAAAAGATAGTTTAGTAGACTTCATCGTCAACCGTGGTTTATGCGAGATTCGCCTAAAACTAGGCAACCCGCGTGATAAAAAGACCCCCTTCTCTTCATTCACGACAATAGATTGTTCAGCTTAGATTTTTGCTACTCTATTCCGATTAAATTAATTTTAGGACGAATGTTGGACGCTGTCGGAATATTGAGAAATTACGGTTACGACAGTCGCTAGAACATTCCTCTGTAGCTTAGAAGGAACGACGACAAAATACTTCATTTTTGCTTAGACTTCTTCACTCCTTCACCCGCATAATCAGTGTCAGGATCTTCGGGACGCACTCTGTAACGAAAGTCCAATGGATGCTTTTATTCCTTCTCCAGAACGGACGCGTCCCAGGGCAATCTGTTGAAGACTTTTCGACGCCTCGACCATCTCTTATTACCGGTACCGTTAAGTACCCGAGACCGAAAATCCATCCCATGGCCACGTTCTGTGCCGTGGCCGTATGTTTGTTCTTCGGGCAGACGGTCGTAAGGAGGCTTCCGTTTCATCCTCCAATCGTAAAACCCCGGAATTCTCCGTTACCAGCCGCGGTGATCCACAGGAAAACCACCGGAGAATTCACGCCCCACCAACCGGCCACCTATCGCCTGTCGCCCATTGCGCCATCGCCCATAAATCCTCTTATCAGAGAAGATGATCCATAAATTAGCCATAAACTGTTTTAGCTCGCTGCGTCGGTGCGTGTGTGTGTGTGTGTTTTTGTACATTTTTTCCTGCCCGCTTGTTTCCTTGGAACTAGCGAACCAGCAAAGTGGCCATCTTGTCGTTTGCGTGCCGGTAGATTATGCGACGAAAATGTCCGCGAACGGGTCGTAAACGTGGACCAAACAATCTCCGCCCAAGACAGTGGTATCGAATCCAAGAAGCAGGACGACTCGCCCACTCCATCATCCTGTGGCCGAAGCGTCTTCAAGCGTTTTAGGACACAGCCCGACCGAAGATTGGGGCAGGAGATGAAAGCCGTATTCATCCCCTATTAATGAATCGACTTACGACAAACTTCGACCACTTCTTCGTCCACTGGTGACCTACTTTCTTTCGCTTCCCCCCTTTCAAAAAAGATTTCCGGCATTAGAGATCCGCTTTTCCTGGTTCGGAGGGCAATTTTTTTGTTCTTCCCTTCAAGAGCAATTTTATGTTAATTGGCAAAGTAGCAACGGCCGCACAAAGGCAGCAGAACACGCGAATTATACGTACCAAACGACCGAACGCATGCGACATCGCAATTTTCGGAAACACAGGTTCAATTGAAGAAGAGTGAGCCTCTTTTGGCCGAGGCAGCAAAAAGGTACAATTTTGTTTTGTGTTTCTGTGTGCTTCTGTTGTTCACATGTTGCTAACGACACTCACACACACAAAGGCCGATTAGAGGGCAACCAATTTGGGCCAAGCTCCATGAAAATCCTAGCGCAATTGATGAGACACAAAGCAACGTCTCTTGCCGACACACAAGAGAGGGCATGCTCCACAGTTAATGAAAATTTAAAACAAACAAGAACAAAGAAGCATTTGCTGGAGGCTTAAATTCTTAGTCAAATTTAAAGCAGCCTCGTGTCTCGCTCGGTCTCTCTTCTCGGTTGAGGTTTCTTTCACGTTAAAGGTGCTTTTTAAAGAAAACAGCTAGTTACTTTTTTGCTCCTATTCCTCCTGCTAGCTCCAGCTCCGGAATGGCTCCGGAATAAAATATTGCTCGCCGGACCTTGAATTCGGCACACTACCCAACCGTATGATTCTACAAAACGAGCATTTAATATGCAACCGGACGGTTATAATTTAGCACAATTTTGAGACCCTTCATTTTTTTTCTCTTCCTTGCGCTGTTGCTGCTTCTCTCGTGCAAAAAGGATCCGCATCCAGAGCCGGTTGGCCGGGTCCGCACGAGGACGCATGCATGCCGGGCAAGCCGATTGTTGCATGCCTACAATTTAACTACTAAATCGTGCCACCGCGTGTGTGTACCAATGTGTAGAATCCTTCTCCACTATCCGACCGACAGTAACAAAAAATATTTAAAATACTGCACTAACCGAACAGAGCACGGCGAAAAAAAAATATATTGCAGTAATAAAAATAATTCATTGACCACTGACTCGAATGCGCGTCGGATCGCATACGGCCGGCCGGGCTCGTTCAGCAGAAAAAATGACGGATAATTGCATGATTCGGGCCGGGTCCGGGCAAATGGGAGAGAATGTGTGTTATTTTAAAAGCATTAGACAAACGCAACATGGCGCGAATCATTGGAATGTCAGAATGGGAACCTGTGCCTGTTCTAATCGCTGCTGGGGACCGGTTTGTGTGTAGAGTGAAGCTTGTTTCCCTTTGGGGCATTGCCTGCTTGCTCCAGAGTTCCCATAGTTGTCGACATCTTCCACATGACATCTTATTCCTTTCTTGTAGTTTGTGAAGTGTTTTTGATGTGAACGTATAAAAGCATCATAAGGAAAGCTTCATGATTAAGTAAATTAAATTACACAGCAATCGAGTCAGGTGGATATAAACGGGCCTCAGGTATACCCTGTCGCTTGAATTTTACAGACTCTGCTTAATGGTGTTGGTCAGATTGCATACTTTCAGGCGATTTCTTGCTCAGTACCCTTAACACTTAAGACTTGCACCTAAAACCTGCAAGTCTTTTATAACAGGAACGATATTTATACTCGAACATAAAACGGACTTCAATAAAATTCACACAAACGCATTCCTCTACATATATAAATGAGCAAAAACCAATCCCATTACCTGCACTTCAAGTTCAGTTTTATTACCATTTTCTTATCCTTAACTCCTTGCTGAAAAGCTTTCATGAATAGATGTCTCACTTTATATGAAGTATGCAACACAGAGATCAGGAATCTCTGAGCGATAAAGATCTAATTCGTGAACATGTTATTGAAACACCTGCAACTTCTACCGAACTCTTTAACCGATAGACATAAAATTTCACATTAAACATTGGAACATTCGAGGGAAACCTAAAAAAGCCAAAGAAAACACAAACTCCCACCGTATGGATTGAAGCGTGAAAAGTCGCTCACCATCGGGCACTGGGGGGAAAACGGATTTATAAAAACACACTGCAAATTGAGAAAACGAGCAACGGAACGAGGTTTTTAAATCCTCTGCTCCTGTTATACGCCATCTCTCCCTTCATGTCATTCGGCGCAACGCAACGCTGGCTCCAAAAAAGGATTACTCGCCATCTGTGTGCACGTATGTGGTGGTGAATATAAGACGAAGTAATAAAATGTACCGACTCACCGCATTCACCACCGGGCAGCGTCGCCTAGAAGTTCGTTTTAATTTCTGCTTCAATGACGGTCCAGCTACAAAGCTCCCTGGAAAGGATTAACACTCACCCAACACTGGTGGACGGAGCGTTTTCCACGATCCTCCCTCCACTACGAAAGCAAAAAACGGAAAACCTCCCGCCATTTTCCCGCCGTCTCGTGTCACCCTAAACGCGTAGCTACTTATCAACTGTGAGAGCCGGAGCTTTTCCGATGGTGCTTTTCTATGTGTATGTGCGTGTGCTTCAAACCCCCCTCGGCTGGAGATTGCTAATGTGACATGAAAACGGTTGACCCAGTAGTCGTCCACACTGTTGCATCATTAGAACCCACTCACAGGGGTGAAGAGAGAGAGAGACAATTACAGAAAAAAAAGGAAACATGTAAAGGGTGCTTTCGCGGACTCCACTCTTTCGACGCCTTTTTACAGCCAGTTGTGTTGAAAGCGTTGTTTCGGCGAGCTTTAGAGTCCCGTTGGGGGATTCAATTTTTTGCCTTTCGGTGAGATTCTGAATCGCGGATTAAGATAAACAACCTTTCCTGGTCTCTGTCATCTGACATGGGTATTATTAAGAATGTCATGCGAGGGTGGGGGCAAATCTGAGAATCATAGAAATATTTTTTTCGTTGAAGAACATAATTTTGAAATTAATCCAAATGAAGAATCCCAAAAGTTGTCCGAATTCCGTACAGATAAATTTGAAGTTTGGACTTGGGAAAACTAGCCTCTTATCTCTTTCTGTGGAGATATGTTTCATTTCACAGTCAAGTCTGCACGCAACTCACCCGAGGCGATCCGTTCCATTCCGTTGTGCTATCCCCCGGAAACTCATCCCTATCCCACCGGTTCAAGAATCTCATCAAGAAACTATTCCACCAGAAACTCGTAACAAACAGCTTTCGCAACCGCTAATTTGCCTGCAGTAATCAACCGACGCTTCCTAATCTCAACGCTTCCAGGTTTGCACACTATTCCAAGTACAGCTACTCCTCCGATCAATTCCGCCAACCTTCCAGCCAGCCCGCCTGACAGCAAGAAGAATGAATCCGTTACACAAGTTTTAAGTTTAAATAAAACAGATAAATCAACCGCAACAGCACCACCGCAGCACAGCACAGCACAGACTGTAGCTCCGTAATGGAACTGGGCCGTGCTGCTTCCACACACTACACCGTTGGTGCATATCCGGAAATGGATAGCCAAAGATTTCCCAAACAGACACCAGCAGCAACAGCAGCAGCAGTGTCTCTCCCGGAGGACTCCTCTTCCGGTACTTTGGAGTGCTTCGACCGAAACGGGAAAGAGTCAAGCAGCGAGCAGCGAAGAATCGAAAAAGGGTAACGCGGCCGCCTCGGTGCGATGATACCCAGGATGTGCTGCAGGAAGTGTTTGGTAAAGGATATGACTCTTGTCTGCCTTAATGTGAGTAATCGTATCACATTTGCCTGGCACTTCCATTCTCCTGTCGGTTGGCAAATGATGAGGTCGTCCTGGACGAAACACCACCAGAGCACCAGTCGGGTATGTGTGTGTGTGTCGCTGTGTCCACGAATCTCTCCGTACACAGACGGACGGCGGAAGGCACCACTTCCGGCTATATGGTGGAACCTCACCATCCAGTTCCGGCAAATGGTAGTACTTCACGCCCGATCGTCGACCCGTCGTTTTGTCGTTTTGAGCAAAAATTATCGTTTTACACAAACCATCCCCGTGTGTGTGTGTGTGTGGCGGAATGATATTGCTCGAGGCTACGGTTGGAAAGCTCGGTCGGTCGAAATCATTCGCCCTGGTGGGCCAGTTACAGTGATTGCTGAGAAAAGAACTGAGAAGCTTTTTTAAGGGCTATTTAATTCAAGTCTTTTGAGAAAATCATCAACGAGTTCCAGTTCCCGTTCGAGGAATGTAATCCATTGCAGAAAATCTTTTAGACACGCAAATTGCATACATTGTGGCGTATTTTTGCTTTCACGAGAAATTTCGGGAGCCTGTCAATTTATGAAATCCATCCTCTACTTTCTAGCCGCACACTGTGCCCGTACAAAGCACTGTGCGATTGCTTTCACCGAGCTCTCGTAATCAGAGGAAAAATCCTTGTCTGCTCTGCTCACTTGCCGTGCACCGTCCGCAGATAGGAGGGAATAATGGTAAACGCAAGCGGATGGTACGTGTGTCTATACGAGCGCTAGAATTCGAATCCTTTTGCTCACCCACCGACCCCGAAGCTCGTTATCTTTTCCTGTGACAATGAAGACGGTGACTAAAAGAGGTGTCATATGGCCCTTTTTGTGTCTTGCGCCCGTGTGTGTGTGTGCTGTCCCCAGCAACCAACACCTACACGACGCTACACGGTGCAATATGAAAAATAATACTTTAATGGAGTTATCCCATTCGGGTAACCCGGTGGAAACGGAAAAGTATCTGCGGGGCCAGGCCAGCGAAACGATGCAGTCAAGTCGTTGCGAAACCTCGCTGTACGTGCTCTCATGCGAAATGTATATTTTGTACCAACTTTTTGACACGCATTCGCGCAAACACCAGACCCACCGGGCGGATGGGGATGGTGCGTCCGGGAATGACTTTGTTTGCGATTCCACTTGCACACACACACACGGGTCTTCGGTAGAATTTCTTTGCAATCCCTGACGCAGTGGGTTATTATGTCGCTCGCTTCCGAATCTGGCAGACTTTCTTTCTGCTGCCTGCAAAAAGGGAAATGTTTGCAGAAAGGACGCTCCAGTTTGACAAGAGCTTTGGCGCTACTTGACAATGTTGCAATTACTCCTTACATAATCAACTTATCTCTTGCATCACAGACAAAGTCAGCTGCGCTAGCTGGAAATGGGAATGGAGCTTGAATGCTAGGTAACATGGGGCGATAGATATTTTGCACAGGAACTAGGAAGGTAACCCAATCCGTCTGTTTTCCGATTATGCAAGACTTAATTTTTTAGGCATTAATCTCATTAAAATATGACTGAAACAACGCAAAAGCGAATTCAAACTTAGTTAACTTAGGAGTATGTTCTATTAGGCAGAAGTTTTTTCTCTTCGGAATTGACCCTATCATTCAGATCTTGAAGAAGGATTTTGTCTGGACGTTTTCGCGTCTTAATTACATCCTAAGCGTGACTCAAAAATCGACCGGCTTTTATTTTCTTGCACCGAAAAAAGAAACCACCAAAACTAAGGCGCCCAACAAGACTGATTAATCAACTCCGCTCATAAACAGACCCATAAACAACACTTTTCCCGGTCATGCTCAAAACGAAACGGAAAGAAATGGAGACTAGCGTCCGCGAAATTTATGACCAATATGGCAGCCCGTTGTTGTTGTTGGGTGCTGCAAACGGCCACACGGACGCGAACTGCGATATGGTTCGTATTTCATTCTAGGCATAATTTTCACAGCCATTTAAGCACCATTCGCAGCTCGTAAATGGGGATTTTTCCAGCATTTTCATATCGGCAAGAAAAAAAAAACCATGTCGAATGTGAATATGGAAGCAACTTCCTTTTTTCGCTCTCTCTCTTTCTCCAACTCTTTATCGAAGGAAAGCATGTTTGGATCAAATTTTTATATTTGTTTACTGCACATAGACGCTACCAGATGACTTACACCCAGCCCCTGGAGCACATCTGCCCCGGGGAAACTGGAGCATGGAACTAACAATGAAACGCAACCGTGTGCGGCCATGGATACGCGGGACACAAACTGGGACAATATAACATAACATAAGAACCCAACGCCGAATGGGATCAAAGTGAAAAAAATATTACCCAATACTCCCGCCACCGTGCATCACATGGAAAGGCACCGAGAGATATCTTAGGCCATTTGCCACAACTGGCCTGGTCTGGGAGGATCACTGCAATGGACCATTATTTTCATCGCTTTCGACGGTACGATGGCACGAGCCACGAGGGCGCGATACAGCCGGTGGCCCATAAAACACTCCCAAACATTCAAGGCAGGAAGGTATGGCGCTCCTGCCCGAAAGCAAATCTGGAGCAGTCAACAAAGGAGTCACTCACTTTATGAATGTCAAAAGCTAGCCCACGGGTTACCTCGAATTACCGCTCCCGTGCGGAACGTGAAGATGCAAACCCCGGGATGAAAATCCCGAGTGCTCTCCCTGCCGGACATTGGAAAAATTCATACACAAAACGTAAATATGATAACGATCCGACATGCTTTCGTTTTAGGTGGCCGCCAGGATGAGCATGGTATCGTACATCGTTTATTTTTTTTTATTTGACCCGCCCGAAGGAGCAACCGGAAGCCCGGTAAAGCTCGTTACGGTTCTCATACGTGCTGCTGGCTTCAAGTAGCGAGCGTAATCCGGAATGCTCCAATCTTTGATGCAACGCTAGCGAGCAAGACGCACCGCACCGCTCTCGAGAATAAACGAACCATTCTGCGGTGGCCCGCTTTCTGCGCGGTTTGTTGAAAAATAAATGATATGCTTTATATGGGTTTGCATTTTTATTACATTTCAACCATCAAATTGACCGGTAATATTGGGGATCAAGATCAAGCAACCCAACAAACCGGTTTGTTACCTTCCGAGAAACTACTAACAAGCATCAGTAAACGATGCGAAATACAACGCCTAAATGTATGCAATCAAATGCTATTTGATAATTATTTTGCTTCCAATGGACATAAACGATTAAGAGGGAAATATGATTACTCGAACGATGTACCGAGAAGACTTCTAACGTATTCTAGAAACAATCAACATAGAAATTGGAGTAAAACAGCCATTAGGAAAAGGGTCGAGAAAAATAAACGAATAAGTAAGGATCAAAGCAAAAAGCTCCTCATACTTTACGGTGTACTTTCAAATTGAAAACATTACAAACTCCTATCGTATGTTGCTGGTGAAATTTAATTTTTGAAGGGTTAAATAGATATTATTTTACAATCCTCTAGACGAATGACGTGGACTCTAAAGCCTGGATTGTGATGAGATGAAGATATGCAGAAAGAGTTTTATCATCAAAAAGGCTTCGTAGTGGAGACGATTCTATGTTCAATACTTCAAACATTTAAACGGAGAATCATACATCCTTTATTGATCGTGGAAACATTTTGAAGGCACACCGCGATTTGCGAAGCAATTAAAACGAGCTCCAAGAATAAAATCGGTTAAACCATTTCGCTAAAATTTATTACCATGCCGTCATAAATCAGTAGCAGCGAGCACAAGCGCGCGCTCGCACTTGCCTAGACTATGAAAAGCTAATGCTAAAACATGCCAATCAATGCGATGCCAGTTAGTGTTAATAGCTTCTTTATGAGTGCGGCACTGCATATTCTCGCCGTCTGGCGGTTGCATTTGCATTTGCGACTAAAATATTGATAACACACAGCTCCCACGCAACGCCCTAAATGCCTGCCTGTCCACCGACGAAAATGTTCCCATCCCGCTGGCCTTTTCAAAGCAGGATAACGCACATACCTGGAGAGCGCGGCTGCGAATGAATAATTAAACTGCATTTAATCGAAATATTCGTGCTAACCTTCTTCCCCCCGCCGTGTCGCGCTCATCGCGCACGGTATACGCACCGAAAACAAACCGTTTGAAGGAATGGCCACAGGACACAGGAGAGCTGGCCAGCTGTAATTATCGAAGTAATTATAACTCCGCTATCAATTTCATCACGTGCGAACATTCACACCACCGGCAAGGTGATCGGCGATGGAGAGACTTACTCCTGGCAGTAGGTTTCAGGTGGTAGTTACGCCATAGTTATTTTTTTGCCAACCTCACTATATTCTACAGATCTACGTGAGTTCCTTCTCATGGATGGATGATTCTTTTAAATGCAACTCCATGCAGAGCCGTAATGTTCCCTTTTCATTTTCCAATAATTGACACGTCCTGGTAAAATTCACACGCGCAAAGATAACTCGGCCCAACCTGTGATGACTTCTGCTAACACTCCAACCCACCACCGTAAACCGTGTTAGTAGGCGCTTTGCGCTAAACGGAATGTGCTCGTCTGGGAAACTGCAGTGACAAAACTGCAAAACGCATTTCATTTACTACCTCGCGCAACCCACCTCGTCGTACCCACCTAGGCTATCTGTCTGTCTGGCTGTGTGTGTGTGTGTTTCTCTTTTACATTTTCCCTTTGATGAAATTTATGCAAAATAATTATAATCACTAATTAACTATCATTATGCAAAATCTAATAATTTTAATTACACTGTGTGCTTCATCGCGTCTACGTCTGCAAAAACCACGCTGTCACGTACACTACTGCCACTACGTACGAGCAGGTTCACGGTTCACATTCGCGTGACCTGCTCTCGCCCGAAGATCACTGTTTTTTTCAGTCGGTTTAATAGAGCACCACAGTCAATTCAACACAATCCAGCGTTTTTTGTGGTGGCATTTCTTTTCAATTTATAGCGACTACGCGGGGGTTTACGTTACGTGTACCCTTTTCGGCCGACGATCCTAATGATGTGGGGTTGAGTTAAAATATGCTGCCACATCCTGCCATATTATCGGTACACGGCGCTGGATGGGAAAATGGCGATGCAGAGCTCATTTTGGCGATGTGTTAGGGTGTTTCAACGCGTTTGTTATTTTGCGCGACAGTCGGGACTTTGGACAGCAGAGCGTCGGAATGTGTATATGTTGTCGGCATGGGCTGGCAAACGGACTCAATTAATATTACATTATCGTATCCATCCCTTCATTGCTGATTTATTTATTCAGTGTGAATGCAATCGATGACGGTGGGGGAGATGGTGCGTAAACTAATTTCAAACCACTCTATTGAACTAGATACGTGGCGTGTATTATGCCGATTGTCAACGCGAAAATTATGAGGTGTCATGGTGCGACTGAATCTCGCCAGCATGGGTTCTTATTCAATTGCTGATCTACAATTAAATTAGATTGCTCATTTGAAATTGCTATATAGATTAGCATTTAAAACTTGTCTAGATCTCGAAATTTACGGTCCATCACGGGTTTTCTTGGATTAAACACGTCGATCAAGTCACCAAAATTTCACGCATTCTGCCTACCAAGACTTCTATGTTCATATGGAGGCTCACTGGAGCCTGGCGAAAACATCTTACTGCTTATAGAACTTGTCATTTTGGTAACTCCGCCATTGTTCTTCCAGGGAGTTTCGTCAATTTTGGCAGAGTACATATCTCAGAGGAGTATGCGTGCACTACAACTTTCACCATACCGAAGAAGTTTCCAGTTCACCTGTCATGTTACGTTAGCCATTGGCATTCTATCAAACTTGAGTGAGCCTGGTCGTAATTCCAAACGATTTTTTTTCAAAACAATGAAGCCTTTTAAGCTCTGCAATCTTCTCCACGATTTGCCCAATTACTTGCAAAATTTAAAAACCCAAAAACCAACCTCAAATACAAAATAGTTTGTGATCCTGCACACTAATCAGTTAATACTACATAAAAAGGATATTAGTAATACTGGACTTCTAGATTCTTCCTTATTACTGCTGTCCACGAACACTGAACCGGTCGCTGTGGCAAGTCCGACAGTAAATATTTAATTAAAACCGATGCGCCATTTCATGTACTTAGCGATATTAGAAAAGCATACAAACGACAAACTGACGACTACTACTTTGGTCAATTAAATACCACTGCCACGGTTCACGGTTGACTTTCTACTCATTACCACATCTCCAAGCTCCAGCTGTCCGTCCCGCCTGCAGAAAACACACATAAAAATACAAATTAATGCATGCGCCCACTACCGTACCCGGCCTCGAGAGACAGTCAGCCACAGTGTTGTGCCAGCAAACGCAACGGGAATAACCACAAACCCCTTGCTGTAAGGTCGTTCGTGTTTCAGTTGGCAATTAAATAATTAATTAAATGCAAAAATCAATCCTTTCGCAGTTTCCCGCATTTCTCGGACGGTGGTGTCGGGAATCTGTTGCACTACTGGGAAGATTGTCCTTGTCCGAAGGAATGGCGCAGAGAAAGGACACCAACTAGCACACAGGGCGAGTGTATAAGTAAACACGCTCCACTGTGGGCTAAGTTTTAAAAACTAATCTTATAAATAATTTATACATTGAAACCGACACACCCGCCGTGTTCGGTTGGCCCAGCCACCATGTCCAGCTGGTGACTATTTGAGAAGACAACAATTTACACCATCTCTTACTGTCCACTCCCTGTGTTTTTCGCATTTTCTTTTTAGGAACCGGACAGCTTCACCATCGATCCTTGTCTTGCTATGCTGCACGGTGGAGCTACACGATGTCCAAGTCCTTTTCACGCTGTGCGCCGAGGAGGAGCAAACAAGGGGTAAGATCACTAGTATTCGCTTGTATGCTTGTAGAAGAAAACAATCCACCAACCAGCTCACTCCCGACCGATGGAATCTAGACATCCTTGGGATGGAACTATCTCAACCTCACTTAACTGGTACACTCCTGTGGACCCACAGACCCGCCAGGAGGACGAACGAGAGAAGGATCCTTGGAGCAATTGGAATTTTAAATCAAGACCCGGGCTTTGGTTCGGCCCACCTCCCATGGTGGTCATGTTTGGACAGTCCTCTTTACATCCCACGATCCTGCAAACGGGAGGATGAACCTCTTTTTCCCCCTTTTCCCTGGTAAACGGTTTGACGAACTGGTGGTGTGGTGCTGGTGAAAAATCGTTCTCGTTCTCCGCCCCCTTCACTTCGCGCTGCTCACCGCCAGCGACTAACGGATGCGAAATACGACATCAGAAAGAGTTGTAAAATGTGATTGTACAAGCTGTTGCAAAGCTGCAAAGTATAAATAATGAATATTTATTGGATCTGCTGCTGCTGCTGCTGCTGCTGCTACTAGCGCAACCCGTTCGAATATTGATGAGTGGCAAAATGTGGGCAGAATTTAGAAAGAGACAGAGACCCCCGTCCGATTATCCTTCCCGAAATACGTCTTTTCACACACACACACACACACTACCAGAAGTCTTTTGCTGGTAGTTTATTTTCTTTGCCCGACGATGGTTAAGAGGTTCCATTTTGTGTTTTCTTATTCGGAGTGTTCCAGGGTTAAGAGGGAAAATTGGAAAATGGAACAACTCTATTTGACCGGTTACAAATCCCTTCATTATCTCTCACTGGCTGCGAACCTTCTGATGCTTTGGAAGGGATTTCTTTTTAGTTCGATTTATGCCTCAAAGTGGTCCTTCTTGGCATGAACAGTTTCCCTTTTGCACAGTGGATGGGCTGTTTCGAAGTTTAAAAATACAGTTCAAAATTCCCTCCAGCGAGACACTATAATTGTTGCCCACGTAGCAAAGGATAAATAAAGATAAATTGTTTTAATGTGATATGGTGGTAACTCTCGATCTCGCGTGTCCGTCTGATCGATCGATCGCGCTGGGCATTATCTTCGGATCGGCATTTTCCATCCGCATCGCTAACCACGACGTGCCTAAATACCATCGCGCCTACTGAAGTGTCGAAATCGGGATATCATTTTCACGCTAACGTGTGTGTGTGTGTGTGTCTCGACCCCACCAACCGTCCGACCGACCGACCCACCCAGAGGTTGAGGTCAGGCAGAAGACATTAACATACTCTTGCGGATCTCCCGCACCGGGATGCACATTATTTTCCTGTTTTTATTTCCCCTTTGGGTTGCCCTTCCTTAAATGGGCAAAAAATGGCTCACCGTTGGCCCGGTAATTTGCGCCAATAAATCAACCCAAATCAATTCGACGTTAATCAATATAATTTAACCGCCGCAAATGAATCGCAAAGCAGCGAACCAGACCAACTGCGATGGTTCCTTGGCGTACAGGAAACTCACTGAAACAATCGATGCATTGAATGCGCCGGTTGTGTTGCCTCTGTTGCAGAGTCCAGCTCACGATGGTCCTGGCGTGGACATTGGAATGAAAGTTAAATTAACTAAAGAAATGTAACCAGAAAAACACTCGAGATGTGAGGTTGAATTATTTATAATTTGTTTTGCGTTATCAATCTATTTGTACCAGCTTTATGGCCTGAACAGTCCAGGAACTTTGTTTAAAGATTCGTTCCTACTGCCTACTCCATCCGGAAGCGGAGAATTAGGAGAATATAAGCCACATCCTGACCATTGGAGATTGATTTGATATCGGACATTCCGGGCGGTAGAGATGTCAGAACATCCATCCTGATTTTGAAGAAGCTGAGCATCTTCAGTCATATTCTCCCATATTTAAGTAGTAGACAATCATTCAGAGTAGTTTGTTAGATTTATTCGAAAAAATGTTTTTTTTAAATAACAACCGTCCTCATCTGTACCACTGTTCGCCGTGACCTGAACACGATCAAGTACCCATTGATCGACCCGTGTGGCGGCGGCAGCGGTCGTTTGCTGTGCCATAACAGCCGTGTAAAGCTGGCGTTAATCGTGTGACAGTTAACGGTTAACCTGGGCCAAACCCCAAAACAAGCGACCTTCCACCCCTATTTTCCACCCTAACTTAAGTAGATCGGCAGCAGCACCACCACCACCACCACCAGCAGCGTCCATAATCGCAAAAAGAAAAGCTGTTTTGTGTGTCCCGAGCCTGTTTATGAACCGATTTTTTTAAATGCGCGAACAAATGGCAAATGAAAATTGCTGTAATTTATATCGCGATCTTCCCAATGCCCTTCCTCCACCACACTCGGTGTCGATTGATCGGCACCCTGCCAGCTAGCTGCTCGGTGGGCTTACAACTATCCGCCAATAATTTATGGCCCATTTTTCCACCACGTGACGACCATGGTCATGGCCGCGTGTCAATTAGGGGCAGCGGCAGAAGAAGGGGCCGCGAGGAAGCGGAGTGATGCCACGAGGCGATGGGCTTTTATTTATTAGTCAAGTCTTCGCTTTGGACCATCCATATTTGGCTCCAAACATAAGGCGGAAGGTTGCCCGAGGATGCCCTTTTTTGCAGGCACGATCTTAAACGGATAACTTGAGCTAGAGATCCTCAATTTGAATAACCTTGTGTTTTGTAAAAGACCTATTGGGTGCCTTTTGTTCATTTTGCTGAGGACCTACAATTATATGACATCATATGGGTAGCCGATTATTTAACCACTAAGCACAACTGACTCACCCGCATTGATTGATGCATAGGAAGTCCTCTCTACACAGCAGTACAAGTCGCACGCTCAACGAAGATATCGTTATCAGGAAAGCAAAGCAATCAGCACACAAGAGGCCAGAGCGTCAATCGTTGTCCACTGTTTGTATTGTGGGCAATTAAACACGCATAGAGGGGCAGTAGTAAATGGTATGGAACGCCCACAGTAAAAAGCTTATCATCCACTAGATACGCCAAATAGTAAAGGGTGGCCCTGACTTATTTGCTTGGACGAGATATACGGACCAGGCCCCAGAAATCAAACCGTAAGTGTGAACCACTTCAGATAGGAAAATCTAGCCTGGCTCGATTTGTCGTCCAGTTAACATCGAGCCGTTGGATGGCCTTATTATCAGTTCTCGGCTAGCTTACCTGCAAAGAAGAAGGTTGCCAATCACCTTCCAACACGCTTCGCTAACAAGCTACCCTGCTAGCGTCGGTTTAGCAAAAGTTAAGATTGTGCAGAACATCTCCACACTGCCATGTGCTCCTTGATCGGATGTTGCTGCGATTGTGCAGCGACGATTGCTTGCTGGTAAGTTTACATAGTGACGCGAGCAGCATCCTCAGCAATCTGTGACATTTTTTTGCCAACTCCAGCTGTTGCCTGTGCAGTTTGTGTCAAATAGCAGTTTATGTCCTCAAGAGTTCCTCAAAAAAATGTGTTGTTTTATCAAAACCATTTGGTTCTTTGTGAAAAGCATCCTCCAAACAGTTTGCTAGTAAGTCCTCTCTTCAACCTGGTGGTCGTGTGCTTTTGAGTCATCCTCCGCTTATCAGACCACAATCACAACAAATTCGGACACAAACCAAAAACCCGGGATTGTTTCCGTCCCAAGTCTCAGTATCGATTGATTGAAAAGTATTATCAGTTCCGGTATGTGTGATAGACCCTCCTTCCCTCCCCTTCCTAATCGGGAGGTGTCAGGTTCGGTGCTATTTTAAATATCTCGCCGTAAACGTCACACCTCCCTGTGCTATGTGCCCGATAACGAGCGATTGTTTGGGCTTTATCGCAAAGGCGTAGCTTAAGATTCCGTAGCCGCCAGTACCGGTTCGTCTACGATAGGGCTCGGTTGTGACAGGTTCCATTTCCAACGGTTCAAGAATGTGTGGAATACTTCGATGTTGTTGCGATTGTACCAAGCGGATAGCTTGCTGGTAGAGCATTAGTAGCCCGTACTTGAGTTCTTGCTAATTTAACTAACACCTTCTCTTCTTCTCTCGCTCTCTCTCTCTCCCAACTCCTGCCTTCTCTTCCAGCTGCTGTACCTGTGCACTCCAGACGCTATGCTGCATGGTGTTCGTGGTGGTAATCATCTGTCTGGCGATCGCACTGGGAATCTACTTCGGCATCTTCCACAATCGGGACTCAAACTCTAGCACTACCACGACAACGCCAAGCAGTCTCATACTAAGGGCCCTCATGCCCGACGGCTTCCACGAGGAGAAAGAATCGACCTGGGTGTACTGAGAGTTCTAACTCAGCTAACGCCCAACACATCCCTACAAATGCACAATGCTGTGATATGTGATTAGAAACTAAGTGGAAACCGTCAAGTGAACCTGCGTGTAGAATTGAGGCAGCAGCCCAAATTCCCCGTTCAAATAAATCGATTGGATTTCGAAACACAAAGAAGCGAACGCATCGTGAATCAGACAGGTTGGCCGAAAAGCCGGCTCTAGCAGCAGCAACAACAGCAGCTTGCGTTTTATCAGTATCAGGTTGAGATTGTCACTTTCGCAACCGATTGTAGATAACGGGTTGCCTTATATTAGTTGTGCCAGATAAGTCTTCTGAGGACAGGCCCGACCGACCGACCGACCGACGACACCCAGAACCAGGAAATGCACGGCCAACCGGCGCCCGATCTCATTTGTGGATAAAGTGACGCAAATTAGGTGTCCAAATTTGAGAAGCAGGCCCGCACACAAATGAAGCCGTCCCAGCCGTCGGTGTGCCCATGAAAGCAATTATAAAAGTGAAGTAATTGGACCGCACAACTCCGAAAACCGCTCAAAGAATAAGCGCTGTTGGCATGATGAATGTAGCGCCTAAATTTATGCAAATTACACTACATCTTGGCGGACTCCAGCACTCTAGCAGCCAATCAGTCTTTAAAACACGGCAGACAAGCCGCCGGGGTCTCGCTAGATTGTTTGAAGTGGACCAATTTCCTGCCGAAAAGCGTAAAGAAGGCGTCACGCAATCACGCAATGTGTGTGCGCACACCTCAGAGCCCAACGATTGGAAGAAGGGATTAATTACTGCACCGGTCAGTTTCTACCGTGCGTTTTTTGTTGTTGTTGATCAAAGATGTCCGATAAGTACACGTCACCCGGTTTAACACGGACGCGTTTTTGGAAGGGTTGGTGCGATCAGCTGATAGGAACGGACAAGCTTTTGCAAGGTCAATGCCTAAATGTAGGGGTTAAACATTTTAATTTAGCAGTCAACAGTTTATAATTTATTCGTGATCTAGTGCCAAATCGGTCTATAACTCATAAATTAAAAATATTGTAAAATTATATCAAAATAGGTCAAATGTTGGCTCTGTGTTTTACTGCATAAAGAAGAAATAAATTTGAAAACAATATTTTTATTAAGCTTAACTTGATCCTGACTCGTTATTTTTTGGTTGTTGGTTATCCGAAATTCATTAGTAGAGATTGAATTTTGTGATCATAAAAGCGGGTAAGCTCTTCCGAAAGAAATATTTATCCTCCTTTACAAACCTGGAGAATTTTTTTTTAAACCTGGAATGGAACGACTTTTTGAAACAACCAGCTGCCCCAAATCAGGCGAGCATGCGACAAAGGAGGTTCCGAGAATTCGATTCGTGGGTTGGGAAAAAATACTCAAAAAGTACCAGCTGAGCGACCTTCGACACCAGGAGAGCATCCATCCGAGGAGGTATCGTCCCGATCAAAATCATCCGGCCCGATCCCAGCCGGTCGAAGGAAAAAGTTCTCGCGAAAAGTACTAATTTTTCGATTCTCGCTACCAGGAGAGCATGCATTTTAGGAGGCATCATCTCGATCTCGAAACTGCCCCAACCAGGCGAGCAAAAATCCCCCAAAAAGTACCAGTTTTTAGAACTCGGACACCAGGAGAGCATCCACCAAGGAGGTAGTACAAATCTCCATAGGGATCATCCAGCATGTAGGGGAAATGCAGCGGAAACACTGTTCATCTCTTTCACGCACTTGCAATGCGCCATCCACCTTGTTAGTATTTTATATAGCGGTCTCGTTTTGGCATAGTGTAAAGTGGCGCCCTACCACACTAGCAAGATCGTCTACTACAGTGCATGTCCAAGCTATACGCTCATTTATTTTTTTACAAATTGTTTTTATTGTTTTATATTTTTAACAGGTTTTTCAACACATTTATATCTGAATCATTCAATTAATATATAATATAAGTTTACGTATCATTATGAATGCCAAACTAACAGAGAAAACACACAGATTGCAATTCAAATCGCTATAAATACGTCGGTGATTTCAAAAACTGTAAAAATGTTTTTAAAAATGACTTTCAGTTGTAAGCAGTTTTTCAGAAAATATCAAAGAATTATTTAACTATTGTAAATATACTAATAAAAAACTAGTTTTATTTATAACAATTACAATCAAGTATGCCTATAGCTATGTATCACACTGTATCATTACCACACACAGGTGCTCGATGAATTAGTGTACGAGAGTCGCATGAAAAGGGTAGTATCCTTTCTCTCTTTCTATCCGCTAGTATCATCGGTGGCTCTTTCATTCTCGCACTTTATCATCGATCGATCGACAGGACATCTCGTGATAAAAGCTATCGACAATACAGTATTGGTATCAAACCAGGAAAATAGAGAGCGAGAGAGAGCGAGAGTATCTATAGCATTAGTTCTTCTCCGTCGATAAGAGTGCAATGTGTGAGTCAGTTTCGCAGTACAAATTATGACGCCATATCATATTAGAGCTCAGTCCTTCCGAGCATGCGGATCACTTCGCAGCAGGCTTGAGCATCGCTAGATCAGCGCTTGAACGCCGGGTCTGGAGCCAACTATTGTTTCTGTATTTTTACTTCAAAAATATAATTCAAGAGAAATAAATTTATGAACATGATTCTACTTTCACAAAATCTTTTCTACTCATCTGTAAACGATATTTTTTATTATTGGTTATCCAATATCAATTCGAATAACATTTTGTGATCGGTTCTGAGAAAAAGGTCGCCTGAACGACACCGTCCTTTTGCGGTTCCTTCTTTGTGGAAAATTAGCACTGAAAGACACAACCAGCTGCTCCAATTCGAATACCAGGAGAGCATCCAGCTAAGCAGGTTACCAGAATTTCGATCCTCCGTATTATTTTTTCCATTCGATGCTCCCCCGTCGGTTGAAAAAACTCCCCGAAAAGTACCGATTCTCGCTACCAGGAGAGCATCCATCCGAGGAGGTATTGTCCCGATCAAAAACATCCGGCCCGATCCCAGCCGGTCGAAGGAAAAAAGTTCTCGCGAAAAGTACTAATTTTTCAATTCTCGCTACCAGGAGAGCATGCGTTTCAGGAGGCATCATCTCGATCTCGAAACTGCCCCAACCAGGCGAGCAAAAATCCCCCAAAAAGTACCAGTTTTTAGAACTCGGACACCAGGAGAGCATCCACCAAGGAGGTAGTACAAATCTCCATAGGGATCATCCAGGATGTAGGGGAAATGCAGGAGAAACACTGTTTATCTCTTTCGCGCAGTTGCAATGCGCCATCCTCCTTGTTAGTATTTTATACAGAGGTCTCGTTTTGGCATAGTGTAAAGTGGCGCCCTATCACACTAGCAAGATCGTCTACTACAGTGCATACCGTAATGGTAAAATCACTCCAACGCGTTTTATCCTAAATCATTGAAGCTTTTTGGATGTGTGATTAATTTAACCAATCGGATTTTACTAAGTTATTTTTAATACCGAAATTACTTTATTTTACTTTTAATTTTTAAAAGAGATTTTCGTTTCTACCTTTCTTGACACGATGCAGCATTAATATGTGTATACTCACCACTTATCTAACACCTAGAGCATGTACAAAAAGAACAAAAGAAATATTCCATTGTACGATAAAACCGCTACAAATGAGTCGCTATTTTCAAAAACTGAATAGAAATTAAAAAAATAACTTTATTTATGCAAAACTTTTTTATTTTCTTCAGTAAAACAGGTATGTGACTCAAACAACTAATGAAATGAAAAATCATTTGTTTATATTTAAGTCGTTTTTTATTTCCAAAAACCTAGAACCAAGTATGCATAAAGGTATGTAGCCCTCTGTACCATTATCCAACACAGGTATACGATCGATTAGTGTGCATGAGCCGAATGAGGAGGAGAGTAGCCTTTCTCTCTTTCTATCCGCTAGTGTGTCATCGCAGGCTCTTCCATTCTCGCACTTTACCATCGATCGTTCGACAGGAGATCTTCTGGTAATTGCTATCGGATATCGTATTGGTATCAAACTCTAAAGAGCGAGAGAGAGAGAGCTAGAGAGATCGATAGAATTAGTTCTTCTTCGTCGATAAAGCCGCCATGTGTGTGTGTCCGCTTCACAGCAGAAATTATGACGCCATATCGTTATCGAGCTCAGTCCTTCGCTTCAAGCTCAAATGTCGCTAAATTAACGCTTGAATGTCGGATCCGGAAGCCAACTTAGCACCTAGGACGGGACGTCAATGGGCTTGCAACTGTGCAAACCTGCATCCTGGAGTGCCTATTTTTCATCCATCTATCGGCAACCGGGTCTCAGGGAGTACAGTGCGTGCTGCGTGCTCTACGTTTTTCTCCTTACAATCCGCCCCTTTCCGTTCCCTGTTGGTAGAAAATGGTGTTTGAAGTGTGGCCAAGCTGAACAAATGGCCGATCATAAATCCGGGCTACTTAATGTCGCAGCATTGAATTACGCGGGCCTGAACGTTCGAGGTGCAACAGCAGTAGTAGGCCCGGTTGGTCCCGGTTTCTAAGCAGCGTAAATTATGGATTATGGGAGGTTTGGTAGGCAGGCGATGCAGGTGCGAAAGGGATGGGCAGGACTCTTGCTCTGTCTCTCTATTTTTACATCAACCATCGCTACTGCGCCTACACTACTCTCGACATGTTGAGGCTCAAGTTACGCAACTGTAGCATCGGCTAGTGCGAGAATTTAATCCGGATGCTGTGCGGTAGGCGATATCGCCGCCAATACGGGTACGATTAATTTATGTTGATGCTAATGCGTTTTTTTTTTCAAGGGAGAAGCTGGCAATATGTTGCTGCAGTTGGTGATAATATTGCACATCGATGCATGGTCAACAAGTTGTGTGATTTATTAGTGATTTTTTTTAAAAGTTATATTAATGACTGCAATACAACTGGTGAGTATTTTGTGTCGATAAATGTATTCCTGCTCATGCGTTATGAGATGTTTTCCTATAAAAAGGCTTTCAATAAGAAAATAGAAAAAACTTATTCAAGTGTTTCGTGTCCTAAATTGATTTACCAACCAAAAATGCATCAATTTCCTGCCCTAATGATGTCATTATACTCAACGCCGGTTTACCGAACCTGTCATAACCCGAAGGAAAAGGTTGTCTATTTTTAATTTATTACCACTCAACTCACTCGCTGCTTGTTTGATGAAGCACAATCCACACAAAACACTGATCATGATGATGATGATTCATTTTTCTCTTTCACAAATGATCTCTCGATCAGGCTCTCGATGCTTATTTGCGTCTTGATCCAATAATCCGCTTAAGTTGTGAATACGCAAAGCAACAAAAAAACACATGTGTCCGTGTGTCAAAAATATTTCGCCATCCTTCAAAATCGGTGCCCAATCGAGTAGCCGGTGCAACGATGCACATTTACGCCTGCCAACGTCTCCATCTTGTGCGAACGAAGGCCGCCCCTAAGGAGGCCATGCGGCGCGAAAAGGATTTAAATACACTGGAGGCCGTCGTCGGCGTGACAACGTCAGCGCGAGACTTTGGGCGCAGATTATAATAAATAAAGCTCCCTAAATGTTGCACGACGGACATCCACTCGCTTTCTGATGCTGTTATTAATTAAGCCGTCAGGAGCGTGTCGCGAGTCGCGGAAGGTATTATTATAATACTTTTTCAACACTCGCTGCAGGGAGTGAATATTGTAGCACCAAAGTCTCTAAAGCCTGTCATCGGTCTTCGAACTTTGCGTCACCGGATGTTTCAAACGTTTAAGCATCGTGTAGTTCTTCTCGGGCGAGACTGAGAGCGATACAAAACCATGTAGCTGCTGAACTTTGGGTGGCGAATAAAAATGCGCTTCCCTAAGCGGATTTCGGAAGTCACTGCAACTGCAAACAGGAACGTTCTCCCGATGGTGGTGAGAACCTGCCACTGTGCACAACAAAGCTACCTTCAGCGGACAGGGGTAGATGTCGGCGAGGAATAAACCCATCACGAATAAAGTTTCCCAATGTTGGTAGCACCAAACTAGCCACCGCCACCAATAATTCCCCGACCAAAAAAGTTGTTGGATCGAACAGTACCATCACGTCGATTCCGGTGGCCAGATGTCATCCACATGCTGCGCTGGTGGCGCACGGTTGAGCGAGGTTGGTCGTAAATTTTCCACCAGCTTTTCTCGAGAGTTTCATCAGCAACACCTAGCCGACGCGAAGGTGTCTTTTTTAAGCATCTTTTCGCACGCACCTGGCTTGCCAAAACTTGCTCGCACATAAACCATATCGCATACTCTGGGTCACTTGTCCTATTGTGCGGTTTTTTTTTCTCGTTCGTTCGAAGTTAGCAACGTGCCGAATGTGTTTCTTTGCCGCGAGTTTATGACCCGTAAGAATTGGACCCATAAATTCTAAGACCCGATGGCGCTTTACCACGCGCGCTCGCGTTCGAACTGTCCCGTTGAAATTGGAGCATCATCGCTCGCTGAACATAATTGAATCAAGTTCGCACGTTTCGACACTGGGAGTGGGTGGATGAGTGCGGCAGAACTGACAAAATCGGGCTAATTCTTCATTCGCCGGAATCGATACGCCGGGACGAAGTTTGCAGCAATGAAGCGAGAAATTTATGGTACTTCATAAAAAAAAGCTTAGAATCATGGAAGGAAGCAGTTTGACTGCATGCAGCGTTACATAAATCTCCACGAAAATTTACTTCAACCCCCTAGAAAAAGAATATTCCTTTCGAAAAAGACAGATTGCATACTTTTGGGCGTAGTTCAATTGTGGTCCCTGTTTGATCGCATAGAAAGTAGTTTTCGGGAAGCAATGCGGCTAGGCTGGTAGTTTTCGGTATTGTGTATCTTTTCTT
The DNA here is from genome assembly GCF_013141755.1 of Anopheles stephensi. Taxonomy (NCBI): domain Eukaryota; kingdom Metazoa; phylum Arthropoda; class Insecta; order Diptera; family Culicidae; genus Anopheles; species Anopheles stephensi. The sequence goes on along the minus strand of NC_050202.1, from coordinate 1,191,437 downwards.
TTTGTTTCTTAAACACTTTTCTAAACTTAATATAAATAAATTAACCAAAGTTGACTGAAAAAACACACCTTTCTTCTTTCGCAACAAAAGCTCACACTACAACAAGCATCCTTGGCAACAGAGCACCAAAAACAAAAACAAAGGCACAAGCTCCTCCGATCTGTGTAATTTGATGGGAAAAGTTTTAACGGCCTCACGCGAAACCATTACGGCGAGAGATGAATTTCTCTACCCCTCCTAGTAAAGCCCACCGGAAATGATGAACTACCAACTCCGACCCAACACCCTTGGCAAAGGCAATATAACAGTCTCGGCTTAGATGATGTGCAATATTTTTTAAACGCCTACAGGGAAATCCTGCCACCAGTAGCCCAGAAATGAACGATTTTGTTTACAAACAGACATTTTGATGCGTTTAAATTGCGCAAATTTGTAAGGTCTGTGACTGTGTGAAAGAAAATCCCTCTCAGACAAATCCTGCAAAGTCTTCAATGTTTGCTCAGGCATGTCCGGTGCATTCTGGCATTTATTTGACAAAATATGCTCCCGTGAACATATTCTCTTAACGATAAACCATTAACCTCGTTTTTTTTTGTCTGCGCCACCATTAAAATGCTTCACTCAGACTGACGACGTCCACGGCGATGGATTTGACCAGTGTAATAGATCCGCACGAAAATCCGTTTCTTATCAACGCATCTACCCCCGGGACCATCGAGAGCAAAGACAGCCAGCCGTGGCAAACAACTCGTTAGCTCCTGCTCGAGGAAGAGGGCCATTACCGGCCTCGGTCGTAACGGAGCGCCTGTTCGTGTTGACTACATGCTGCTACATGCTGCTACAAAGCAGCAAAAATCAGCTAAAATTTTTATTATGTCCAACAGTCAAATTCGCTTTCGGTCATCGTCCTTGCCGTCGTTTCTTTCGACCGTGAAAAGGAAAGGGTTTCCATGGCAGAACGACAGCACCGACAGGACACTCAGCTCTCGGAGCAATAGTAGTTGGCACACTTCCACGACTTCTCCACGCTTCGTCAGAGGAGACGACATCGTCTTTTTTATGGGCCCAAAACACTTCGACATTCGCGACCGTTACGCGAATTGAACGACCGGGGATGATGATGACTCTACTGCTACTGCTGGAACAGCGATAATAATAATAACAGCTAATGGCCACCACCATTCATAACTAGCATGTTATTTTATTTTCCACACTCCACAAGGCCCGGGGTACAGCATTGATGATGGTTTTACGATGGTGTCATTTCGAGCGAAGAAGAAAATACTTATACGCGCGTCAACGAAGATGGCCGATCTTTGCTGCCATCTTCAATCAGGCTGCGACCGGTAGCAGCTTTTTGACAGCCCAACCAAACTCCCTCCCGACAGGAATATTTTGCAATTATCATCTTCAGCCGCGAGCTCTGGGGAATGATAGCGAATACGGGGCCGGGTTTGCGTCCAGCTTTGTGTCCAGTGTCCGTGCACGACACGAGCATAAAATCATAATCCGTTTATTTGTATTAAGTTAATCATGAGCCGTCCCATGACGATGGTGCTGCGCGTTGTTTTACGACGATTTTTACCAGTCTCTCGTCGAGCGCTAATAAACGGTTTTGATGTCAATGTTTTGCTCTGTAACGAGCTTCATCGTGGTCATGATGGAAAAGACACACATACACACAGAGAGAAGCAATTAACCCGTGCGGACGAGACCCGTGCAGAGCAGACAGCAAGAAGCTGTCTCATTCTGAATTATTATTAGAGTTACACGGCACGTTAACAAGACAGATTTAGATTTTAGTTTTCGCACGGGAGCGTGTTATAAGTACAAATAGCCAAACAGGGTCTAGTTCTTCAAATTCTTGCATTAGCAACTGAATCTGAACCAGCAATAAAATTCAAATGACGTACCGAAGCACTGTTTAAACGATTGCCTATATTTAGGCGCAATCCAATATTAGACTCGATTTTGTATCGGATTTTTCGTCATAAAAATAGGGTAGCAATTTGAGATCTTCTTAATTTTTTTCACTAAATCTGTCTAGACTATATTCGTCCATCGACTTATGTATCATTTCGTGACGAAACCGATGTGGTGTTTAAAGGCATACCCAGTGGAAAAAAAACTTTTGATGAGATGAGTTCGGAAGAAAGCATAAACATCCCCGTTAGACAAAAAACAGCGATGCCCTTGAGACAATCATTAGCATGCTTGAATAGGGTAGCGAAATTCCATCACCAGAACCAATCGAACCGTTTTCGGCAGCTTACGTGTCGATAATTGTTTTCTACCCATTTCCTGTTTGCGTGTTTTTCTCTCTTCCCTCTTTTCATCATTCTGCCTTCTCCACTATGTCTGGAACTAAAGAATGATAATCTTCCTCTCACACAAAAAAAAAACACCTAAAACGATCGAGATGAAAATGAAATCAAAACAATCACACACTCACTCGCATATGTATATCATTTAATAAAGACCGCAGCATTCCTGATGTTGACTGGTTGGTGAGATCATTTTTGAGACGATTGTGGGACGATTCATTCTTCTGCTTCCTTGTGATTTGAACGTTCAAAATTAAATGGCCATCTTGAAATTATAGGTAATTACACAATCACAATCCGTAGATTATGGTGGGCGAAAGAGACGGGCGATGAGCATAAGGGAAAAAAAGCCACAATCTTCCCTTAATCGCGCTAGTCCATTCTGGGTGTATTTTTACCATTTGTGTTCTTGCTTTGTCGTTTGTTAAGCACCTTCAAATCTCACTTAATCTTGCCTGGGTGAGATCGCTTTATGCAAAGCTTTTACCGGCCATTATTCAATTATGACTTTAATTCGACGCTGTGTGTGTGATTATTTTATCCCGCTAAAACTCTAACACGCCACGCAGTCCTCAAGTCGTCTCATAACGCTCAGTATGTGTGAACATTATCTTTCTACCATACGCAGCGCAAATGCACCACACCACATTCACGTGTGCAAAAATGCGTTCCCTTTGTTGCTCCACATGACGCAAAAGCTTAACAACGCCCGGTTCGGTACGCATTATCGGCTGTTATTCCATCTGGCCAATCAAACGCATAAAACGCGCACCCGATTCGCTCATCAACACCACTAGCCACTAATCCGTCTCCCTCTTAGTCGAGTAATTTTGTACGTTTTCGCTCAAAGAATGGTTTTCCAACCAGCGTTTTATGGTACGGTCCGTAAATGCGTTGGTTGGCGAAGGGTTCGCGAATCGCACGATCGTCACTACTGGTTGCATCGATGCGACCAACAAAACTGGTGCCGCACGTGTACGTGACGTGTCGGTGCAGATAAATCAACGCTGCTGCACACCATGTACCTGCGGGAGTCCTACCATTTGTAGGAAGCAGGCTTTTCCGGATGAAATTTGTAACCACCATCGAGAAGCGATTTGCAGGTGTCGTGCTGGAGAGACTCTTCTTACGTAAAATCCACGTAATAGAATCACTAAGGGCTTGATCTTTACTGTGGATAAAACTAGTATTGAAATGTACGAATTTTTCCTTCAAAGTACACTAATAATTATTTGAAACGCAATTGTGATGAGAGTATTTTAAAATTATTCTTCTTCCAAGATAATTTTGTGTCACGTTCCGCGCCTTGCCCACTGTGCATCGCCGAAGGATTAAGATACGTCACGAACCGCGGAACTGAAACCGTTCCCGTTGGCTTCTACCACGTGTTATGATCTTGTGTTTGTTACAATCGAAGTTGAGTGTAATCATACGCATCGGCGATAATGAGCAGTGAGATTCCTACCATCGGGGCTTATACAATCCGTTTCACAATGTTAAAACACACGACTGAAAAAGTGTACGTAAGCTGCACGGAAAAGGGACCAATTGTTTCTACCCGGTAATCCAATTTCTTCAGCTACGTTGTAATGCATATTGCATATTTTTAGGAGTTTACTCAATTTCGCCGGATAGGTATGCAAATCACATGTCAAATATTCCTTCGCCACACATGCTAAAAGCTTTTCATTTTCCCTCTTCTGCATCAAAGGCCTTCCATTGAAGAACGAGTCGGAAAACTTCACGCAGACCAACAACTTCATCACATCCTGACCTATTCTTGGTCAGCCGGTTAACCGCGTTTGATGATTTCTTGCAAATATTTGCCGACCAACCTGGAATGCCAACAATTTGCTCACAAAAGTGGATATGTTTCGCTGTTCTTTGGGAAACTCTTCAGCTCTTGTTTTAGTTGTGCGAGTTGTGTGCTATTTTTAAAAACTTATTTCAATTTCTACTACCGGCAAACCCTCCTGGAAGTATTCCAACAAAACTTTTAACTTTTTATCCTACCTACAGAACGATCTCTCGCCCAAAACCCCGCCCAAAACCACGACGAATTCAATGCAAATTTTAGGGTTCTTGAGCTTTTCCTCTCAGCCTCTTTCTTCTTTGATCTCCCAAAATAGACACGAGTAGCACGAGGCATAGCACAACAACCTACTTCCTACGTCGAGTTCTGGGACAAAAGTGAACCCAAAACTATTTATACCCTTTTTCGAAATGAATAGGAGCAAAAGGACAAAAAAAAAGCCACACACCAATAGTTAAAGTGTCCAAGCTACTGTGAATGACCTACCAAAAATGGGGTGCACCAAGTCCTATCCTTTCCCACGTTGGCGGCACGATTCGGGCGCAGAGCTAGATCCTTCCGAAAGGTGCACAAGGTCACAAATTTAGCCACACCAAACGTAACGCACAGGAAAGCTCCAAAATATACTTATCGCCTACACAACATCTTATGCCTGTGTCTCCAAGCATCGGGCGGGGGAAGAGTCCGGTCAATTTCGGCGAAAAATACTCTCTTGGATACGCACTGAACGCGTTAAGGTAGGAAACTGGGAAGCTGGTTTCAATGACGCAAAGCCACAACATTTTGGTGAAAGAAAATGGTTGGAATATCTACGGTCAAAGTCAGGGACACCTAATGCATGAATGAAGCTTTCTTGGCTCGTACCGGAATCGCATCTTTGATGGACGTGTTGTGGCGGTGCGAAAACTAATGTCTTAATTCACTTAAAAGAATCAACATTTGATTTGAAACGATGTGATGAAATTTTCATTTGAATGCATTACACTTCGCAAATAAAATAAATTCGCCATAATACATGTGATATCAAATTTAAACATTTATCGCATTTTGGTCGGCATTTGAATCTGCATTAGAATTTCTTTTTGCTCATTTTAACGCCATCTATCGGTTCATCCAGAACTCAAACCTAAAGAAGCGTTACCAATGTAACAACGTTACTTCTACTTTCGTATGGAGCTATCTTCGAGAGAAAAAATGCACTATAAAAAAACATGTAAAAACACTATAATTTGCATGAACCAAATTAAACTGTATAAAACAGGTTTCAAATGGTTTCAAATTTGTAGAAATAGTAAATTACTCCATATTTCCCGAGCTGCATTAATCCTCCACAGTTTGACAGTTGCCTGCTGGGTTGTTTACTTGTTTTGACAATTTCCCCGTCGCTTCGTAACAAAACAAACAGCAACAGCACCAAATATTCTTGTGCTGGTGAAAAAGTTTTTCTGTGCCGGACCGGGAGTGTTTCTGTCCTTCCAGTCATGCTTGGACAACTTGCTCGCCGGCAGATTTATGGCCGGTGCTTGTACGCCCTCCATACACGCACCATCAACGTGGACAGCTCGACCAAGCTCGGATTCCCTTGCGCGTATACCGACGAGGAAACGAAGAAAATTCTAAACACACTCAACGAGCAGGAGGTGGAAGAGTTGTACAAGTAAGAAAAAGTTAAGGCATCCCTCTTCTCGGTTCTCGGTTGACGTGAATGTGGTTTCCCTTTACCTTCGTAGATACAACATCTCCAAGTACCGGCTGAAGAAGATTGAAGGATGGCGCAAAAAGTTCGGTTCCTTTCTCTCCCTGGAGCAAGTGCTCGAGCTAGACGGATTCGGTGTGACGGTACTACGCAAATTCTACGACTCCATCGTCCATGGACCAAAGGAGGATGCGGCCGTTGCTCCTAAAGCAATCAAAAGGGACGTTAAATTCACAACCCCGCTGCTTAGCGCTCAGCTGGTACCGAAAATCAACAGCTGTGTGTCGTTGCATGTTGGGTTGGACTACGTGACCTGGGCCCACTTCAAGCTAACGAAAGATCAACCAACAGCGTTGGCCGGATGGAACAGTTACAACATCAGTGATCGGAAGCTGCACATCAACGAGCTGATCCGGAACGTGTCCCAAATCAATCGCCTCATCCCGGAAGCGGATGTGTACGTGGTGGAAAACCCACCCGTTGCGCAAGCCTCTGCCATGGGTTCGGCCGTTCAGACCAACATTAATGTGCAGCGTTCGCAGCTAATCGGCATGCTGATGCTGATGTTGGCAAACAGACCTTCTCCGTTCACCGACAGTGGCTCGAATCAACCCACGGATGGTTCGATCGGAAGTAACGTTTTCTTCCTGAAACAATACCTGTCCGCGAGACTGTTTGGCATCTTTGTCGGCAATGAACGGGTCTCTTCCGAGGAAGTAATCCGATCGATCATGGAACGACAACTAGCTCCGAACGAGGAAACGCTTGAATCGATGCAGTCTCGCCTGATCATACCGTCCGGTTTGAAAATTATCTACGAAGAAAACGACAGTGCCGAGCGAGAGTTCCTTGGTCAGTCCCTGTTGCTCGGGCTTACCTTTTTGCGGCTTTGCATATTCAAATGCGAGGACAGTTTGAAAATATTTCGAAGATAAACACAACAGCTGCGAAATCGATGCCTTGTGATAGAATGCTGTCCGAAAAGGACAAGTAGAATGGAATAAAATGCAACTAAATTTACCTGACGAAAAGTGCACACATCCAAGCTTGGTGAAACTTTACTTTCGCTTTCCTTTTCCCTTGCGGCCGCGCCCTTTACCACGCATCTTGCGTTTCCGCTCGGCTACCGAACGCCACATACGTTGCAGTACCTTGGCTGCCCGGTTCATCATGAATGCTTCAATTCGTTCCTCTTGCTCACGGATCTCGATCTGCCGTTTTTCTTCCATCGCATCGAAGTATCTACGAAAACCAAAACATTTTAAACAAAGTACACGAAAAAAGTTACAATTACTGCATACTTCTTCTCCTGGGGATCAAAAATGTTGTGCTTCCAACGGTTGTACTCCTGCTGGCGAGTGTTTAGCTTAGCCACCAACTCCTTCAGCTCGTGTGTCCTCTCGCCAGCATCCTTATCGTACTTGTGCAGCCATGATTGAAGCTGGTTGGTAAGCTTCAGCTTCTTCAAACGATTCGTTTTCTCTACCGTCAAATCTTCCTGCAGTTGCTGCTGGTAGCTCTTCAACGTACCAGCCGCTTCCTCGAGCAAGTTCTCGTACCGCTGATCACTTCTCTCGAAGTAATGGAACATTTGGCGATCGGAATCATCCCTGAAAGAAGGAAAGCCCAGAAGTAAATAAGGGTGAAAGGCACACCAACCAACCTCTAAGAACGACTTACATGAACTTTATAATATTATCTCGACTTTTCTCGCCCAGTTCATCCAACTCCTTGCGGTACCGCTCAATCACGGCGTACTTTTCCTGCACGGATTCTTCCAACTTTTCCTTCTTCATTACGAGGATGTCCTCGATTTTTCGGATCTCTTTCTTATTGCGTTCGTTGCGCGTCCACAAACGGTGCAGAATCTTCTCCTTGGCTAGATCCTTCTGGGCCGTCAGTTTCATCTTGTTGATCGTAAACTTGCGAAACTCTCGAATGTTGGAAAGAAAGCGCCGATAAACGCCTGGAAGCTGTAATTATATGTATGAGAGAACTGGTGCAAGGGTTTCTTCCGCGGCACATAATCATTCCCCAGGTACCTGCTTTACGTGTCCAATCGTTGCGGCGTGAAGTTCCTTTTTCGCGAGAAGGGACGCCAACTCAATCAGTTGTCCTGAGGGAACTTTTAACTGCTCCACCTGGAACGATACGCGCATGATGCAATTTTAATCGAGCTATTCTATAATTTTATTGACAATTGTCATCCTTACATCAATTTCGTCCTTAGTCATCGAGGACGAGGTGTTCGAAGAGATGTACTGGCTGAGGAACTTTATAACGTTCTTATCGTCCTCATCGAAACAGGCGTCCAGCAATGCTTCGTTTTGGCAGATTACCGGTAAGCAGAACAGCACCTCAAGCGTTTGGGTCATTTCCCCCAGGATCATTCCTACACGATTGATTTGAATGTTGAACTCCACCTTCTGCAAGCTTTCCGGATCGTACGAATCGTACTCCTCTTCGCCGTGGGCCATTATTTCGGACGTTATCTTCTCCACCATAGCCTTCACTGCCGCCACATCTTCTTCAGAATCACCGGCACAGACCGCCTCAAAACTATCTCCCATATTTTTAAGATGTTTCCTCTGCTCCCAACGGACAAGAATGAAGATCCTCTAGTGAGCGAGGGCGAGTTTATCAATAGTTGGAAAAAATAAATTCCATAGCAGCCGTCATAGCAACTGGACAGGCGTCATAGCAACGGTTCATGCGTGTTGAAACGGCGCACATCAATACTTTGAATTTGGCTAGAATTTGACCAGAACACAAGCAATCTATTCCCCGATCCTAGATTCACTTTTTTCCTTTCCCTTTTTTTGATTTTTTACCCTTTTTCTTTGCATGTTTTATTTCAAGTGTGCGCTTCAAAGCACGCTGAAGAACGCGTACCGCATGCAGCTTACGCATTTCCTCAATTTTTTCTTCCAAAGCAACCGCCTCAAATGCACCAATCTGTTCGCGCAATTGAAGCAATTGGTCTTCCTGTGGTCGAAGTACGGTCTCCCGCCACTCTTCGAGCCCTGCCATCCGTTCTTCAAGAGCTAGCAAAGTAGGCATAGGTTCACCAATAAATTTGTCGTACTTTTTAATCCACAACTGCAGCTGCACTTCCATCTTGGCAATTCGCTTCCTTTTAAGCTCGTGCTTGTCGAGCTGGGACAGATATTCCGGTGTGATTTCTACATCTGGTTGGCTGGCAAGTTGGTCCTGTAGTCGCTGGACAACCCCATCACCTTCCAGTTTCATCTCCACCAGAATGTGTTGCGAGGCGTTCAACTGATCTTGCTTTTCCGATTCGCTCCGTTGCTGAAGTCTCCGACGCTGAAGCGTTCGGTCGTTAATTTTACGTTCGAATTCTTCGATCTTGCGGTTCAGTGACTCTATCCTACTTTCCTGCAGAGCTATTACGCGTTTCCAGCGGAAAGTTTCATGCTCGGCACGGTTCTTGATCATAATCGGTGGACTTGGAGGACGTAGTAGTGACTTTTCGCTGATGGCTTGGACATGTTTTTTTGTATCTCGCAAAAGCAGAGTCGTTGGATCGTTTGCCGAACTTCCAGCCGATTGGTTTGGGTTTGCCTTTTTGTCCAGATCTTTCAGCAAATTTTGAAAATATGAATACCCATTTCGTTTCATCGCAGTGTCAACTAATTGCTTCCAAGCTTCTTCTCCATCCTTAGCTTGCTTCCGCAGATAAGCTTCTACTCTTACCAAAACTCCCAAATCAGTCGAAAGTTCCTCAAAAGCTTCCTTGATACGTTCTTTCTGTAGTGTAAAATCTACATCTTCCTTTAACGCAGACTTAGGCTTGAAATTGAGGATGGAATCGAAACTCTCCATTGGTCTAGACACAGGACAACACCAACTGCAGCTCTGTACGACGCGTGCTCGAAATGGTAGCGAAGGTAACCGACACCGTTCGTCGTTGTCATCAAATAAACAATTCGCCTACTTTACTGCCAGTACAGTGCAGAACCGCAACGATACGTGTTGTTTTAATCCAAAGCCGAACAAATCCTCTTTCTATCTGCCAACAAAGTGAATAAAACGATTAAAACATGGGCAAGAAAAAAGGAGGAAATAAAAACAAGCTTGCCAAAATGTCCGACGAAGAACGGGCAAGATATTTGCAGCATCGTGCCGACATGGAGGAAGAGGCACGGCGCCGCAAGCAACAACTTATAGCAACGTTTATGAAAGTACGGCAAGAAGTCTTATAAAACGTTTAAAATGCTTAATGCTTATGCTTAACATATGCTGGTTTCTCTTCAGAACAAGCTCAAAAGAGAGGATGCTTTCGCCCGTCTTAATTTGGCTAAAATCAACCAAGAATGGCGCTCCATTTTGCGCAACATCAAGTGCAAAGAATTGAAGGAGGAAGTTGAGGCAGTGGAGAAAACTTGCACCGAATGTATCGAGAACAAGAATGCGGTCATCAAGCGGCTGTTGTGCGATCTGGACGAGTCTGAGGATTTGTACTCCACCATGCTGCACGCGCATATGGAGCGTGTCGAAAAGATCATACGTCAGTAGAACACGGGTCCCGCTAATAGTAACTCATTAATGTTTCGTTTGCTTGTATTAATGTTTGCTTGTATCGACCTTCCTGTCCAGGTATTCACAACGATCGTGTCAATTTTCTCATGGAACTGTACGAGTTGGATAAGAAGGAAGTCATCGAAAACTACGAGCGCGAGATGGAGCTATACAAATCGAAGAAGTTCGAACTCCAGAAGGACCTGGAATGTGTATTCTACGGTCTGGCGGAGAAGGCACGCACCGATCGGCTCCGTAACGATGAGGAACACATGCTCAAAAAGGACGAGCTGAAGAACTCGGTATGTTTTCTTACTCTGGCTCAACACACTGAAGCTTTGCATAGTTCAAAAGTTTACTAAATCTAACGGAGCGACTACATAAAAGTGTCTAAAGTGCTGCTAAAAACCGTCTACCTTTAAAACATGGCGGATGTTACCGTATCCCAATCGTCACAGTTTGATTCGAACCGGTCACTCAGACACGTCACAAAGCGCATCGAGTAATCACACTTGTCCTTCAGCCGATTGTCCAGCCCCAACATGTGGAAGCACTCCTGTATTGAATCGACGTAAAACTCGCGCAACTCGTGCTCCCGGATGTCCTTCGTGATGACATGCAGTACCTTATGCTTCTCGGGGAAACCTTCCGCGTTGGTGGCTTTCAGCTCCTCGAAGAAACACTGCATCAGGCAGGCCCGGTCGCGTTCGAGCGATGACGAGTTCCCTCCGCGAGTTCCATTGCCAGCTACGGCTTCGCCATACTGTGGAGGAGAACGTCCATAGTTTGAATACTCGCCCCCAGAGCCGGAACCCGTACCTTGACCTCCGTAGTACTGTTGGCGTTTGCGTCGGCGGTAACTTCTTCCGTAGTCACGCATCATCTGTTGCTCCTCGTCATTCCGATCTCCCATTCTCGAACGTCGGTCATCGCCATTCCGTTGGTTTCTTCGGTCCATCTGCTGCCGCCTGCCATTTTCCTCCGGTCGATTCGTTCGTCCATTATTTCCACGCTCATTTCCATCGTATCGCCGGTCGTACTGAGACTGCTTCGAGCCCTGTCTGTTGTTTGCGTTCTGTCTTCCACCGTCATCGTTGTCTTTGTCCTCATTCGATTCGTCCGATGCTGATGAATCGTAGTCCGGATACTCATCGCTGGTTCGATTCTCCGATCCAGAATTCGTTATCTTGTTCAGGCACGTCCGCACGATTCGCTTCACATCCTCCGCGCTCGGACCTTCGCCTGTGCGACAGCGTAAGCCTTCGACTGGCCGGGACGTGCTCAACACAAGGATCACAAGCACTATTGCAACGCCAACGGTGGCCGCCCTACGAACGCACCACAATCGCTGCTCCATCGATCTCACTAAAGCTTTTCCAACATGTCGCGGAGGTACTTGTGCGGTTATGTCCCGAGAATCTGTGTACTTCTTGGTGACTAAATATCTCAAAAACTACTTACTCGCCTCAGGTCAGCATCAGTTTTTATACCCATCTGGTCAACCCGATTTTGACACAATAAACGACCAATTGCGCTGTCATCATGAGCGATAACAATGGAGCACCTTCAGCACGTTTGATTCAGAGCCGACATTCTAATTGACTTCGGCCTCGCATCAAACCGCTGTACCTGTCGTATTACCAATTCTAAACTTTCCACCTTACGTTTCTATCCATCCATCCAGATGATACTGAAGCTGGAAATGATCACGAAAGAGCGTGAGCGTGAAATGGAACGCCTGTGGAAAGAGTTCCAGCGTGTGCTGAATCTCTACCTCCGCAACACGGAAGAGTACCGGAACGAATACAACACTCTGCGCGATCAGGACTCGAGTGACACGAAAAACATCCAGGACCATTACGCCGAAGTCGCCCGGTTAAGTGATCAAATTGCTGATCTTCGGCTCAAGCTGGCCACCCTGAAAGAGGAGCACGAGTTCAACATGAAACAGATGCAAAAGAGCAAGGCCGAACTACAGCACCGGGTACAAAATCTCAAGCAAGAGATGGAACTCGGTACGCGCCTCGACCAAGAACAGCTTAAAACGCTCGCTGTGTACAGCAACGACGCCATCAAACATCTCCAAGGCATGCTCAAGAAGGTGAAATCGATCTATCAGATCGCAAGCTTCTGCAAAAAGTACGAAACCGAATCGGAAGATTTGCTACCATTTGTCCAGAGGCCCAAAGAGACTCCGGGACAGTCGGAGCTTCCTGTCGCGGATCGTACACTCGTCGCCTTGCCCTCCACCGACACAACGATGGATAAGTTCAAGCGCGAGGTGTTCGACACGGCGGAACTGTTCGAAAGTTTCTGGATGCGCTTCAACAAAGCCCGCATCGATGTGGCCTGTCTGCGCGAGGAAAAGCAGCAGCTGATCGACCGAAACGAGCAGCTGAAGGCACACCTCAAGGACTACCTCGTCACGGTGAACATGAACAGTGGCGGACCGGTGGAATCGCACGTCGATCTGCTCACCAAACGTCCGACCTCGATGAAGATCGAGAAGCTGGTACGCATCGATGAGCAGGTACTTGTCCAGGAAGGAACGAGGAAAACGGTCCGTTTCCGAACCGGCGGACAGCAGTGCCGTCCCGTCACCTGCATCGAAGGCAATCTCAGTAATGCAATCCGCAACGAGCGGCTGGGGGGCGTTCGGGCCAAATCGTCCGACATCTACTCCATGGTGCGAAACACCGCATAAGCAGTGCCAGTCTTTTGCCGATCTTTTCATTTAGCTTTTTATTAAATAAATCCTTACAACGTAGTGGTGTGGAATGGTGATTAGTGCTTACAGAAAACTAAGAACCGTAAAATACAAATACTCATACAGTACAAACGAAGCGTGTTATTAAGTTATGTCGCAACCGATCCCGGCCAGATCGCTGTGTTCCGGATCGTGGCGGATGACTGCGGTTCGACTCTAGCTAAACCGATGGGATGCTCTGGTACCGGCTACGAGCACAGGTCGATCGGCGGCCACAAACGATTGCGTACGGCGGATCATAAACTCGCCGGCGCTGGTCCGGTAGGTGGGTGACATGGCCTAAAAGGAACGAACCGGATGTTAGTAATTGCACCTTCACGGTGAGTCACCGCTCCACTAACCTGCAGTTTTGCCTCCACAATGCCTTTATTGTCCTCCGACAGCTGTATTTTCTGACGGGCCAGCTTTAGTTCGCGATCGAGCCGTTTGCGTTCTTCCTCCAGCTGCCTCAGCATACCTTCCGCCTCGAACAGCTTCTGTTCGTTCTCCTGCTGCCGATGCTCGAACTCCATCCGCTTTTGACGCTCCTGCTCCAGCAGACTCTTCTGCTCCGCCTGCAACTGTTCCAGCTCTTCGCGCTTTTCCCACTCCTCAGCTAGCACACGCGCCTGTAACGCACGCACAATCTCCTCGTCTCGTTTGGCCTGTATTTCGTCCTCCAGCATCTTCTCCAGACACAGCTTAACGTCCTCCAGTTCGGCCACCCGTCTCGAATCTTCCCGCGCAACGGCTTCGTACTGGCGGGCCTGCGATTCTGCCGCTAGTCGGGCTTGTTTCTCTCGCTCCAGCTGCACGTGTGTTTCTTCTAACCGGCGCAGATGCTGACTGCGCAGTTGCTCCTCCTCACGCCGACGGCGCTGCTCCGCTTCGCGCTGCTGCTTCCGTCTGTTGACCGTGTCGCGCTGGAAGCCCTCGCGTCCTGTGGAGTACGTAATGGCTAGCTGCAGCGCCGCGATCCACTGCAGTCGCGTTTTGTGATCGGGCGTGCCCAACTCATACGTCCGGTCGCCCGAAACTAGTGTGAAGCGCTGTACCTTCTCCTGTTTGCCCGAGCTTGGATTACCCGCCGGCTTCACCATGAAGCGGGAGTCTAGCACGATCGTGCCACAAACCTCCCTATCTGCTGGATGTTTGTAGTACGACAGCTCGCAAGGCTGCAGCACAAAGAAGTACTCGCGGAACGTCGGCAGCACATACCCGCGCCGGAACAGGTAGCCCTTCTTGATGACGTCCTCGATCAACGTTTGGTACATGTCGCCGATCGCCTCGCAGATCGACTCGCGGTAATCATTCACCTTATCGTAGTTCTTGAAGCGCAACATCTCCAGCAACTCACCAAACTCAAGCGACTGATCGGACGTGCGCAGGTAGTCGTACTTGCCATCGCCGTCGTAATTCAATCCCAGCGCATTCAGCAGATGCTTGATGATGATGAACGCCTCCATCGGGTGAATCTTCACCGCGTACAGGTCCGGCTCGGACGCATCGGTGGATAGATCGGCCACCAGACAGAATATGCGGAACAGCTTGTAAACGGCCTCCTCCGTGTAGTACTGATCGTTCGCCGGAAAGTTCATCCGACACACCAACCAGCAGACCTGTTCGATAGGAAGAAGTGGAAGGATTTAGCTACCTTGCGATCATTGCTCACACCACCAGTTGTTTCTCACCTCATCGATTTTGGTTTCATAATTGCGCAATGCCGCCAGTGGCAGCTCGTTGGACACACCGGCAAACACCTCCTGCGCCAAATAGTATCGATAATGCTCGAAGTTCAGTGTTGCCGTCGAGCGGAAGTGATCCAGTCCACGCTCCACACCGTAAAGATCCAGCAGCGTGGCGATGTTTGCCGTTAGCACCTGTAATGGGGATGGAGCAAAAGCAGGAAGCAATTAACCACAGGCTCATAGCGATTCTAAAAATATTAAAGGTGTTAAACGGTAGGTTTAAAGCAAAGCTCGTAGGAAAATAGGAAGCTCTTTCGGTTATAGAATGGACAATAAAACCGTTAGGCCCACTTCATAGACGATCGTATTTGTGAGTGAACTTTTATTGCTTCCTCGTGGGTCATTTTAAGGTGGCATCCTACGAGGTGGCAAATTGCGTTCGAGCGGGCGTTTGTTTTTTTTCGAATATTTTACTATTTTATATCCAACCGTCTCACACGGCTCGATGATCACACGGATTGGTCCGATGGGAAAAAAGCTTTTTCTTAATACAAACAAACATAGAGGTCGTGCCTACTCTCCAAAACAACTGGTGTAGGGACAAGCTAGTCTTCTGCAGTATGGAACTCACCTTTAGCTTAGACTTGCTCACGAATCCATCACGATTCTGCTGCAAAGCATTGAACGCATGGCATATACTGTTGGTAACGTTCTTCAGCAATGTTGCCATTTTGTTCCTGTTCTCAGCACGTGCTTCTGTCGATTGATTGTAGTAGATGTTTACTGTCGTTCCGATTGCACGCAATTCACTTGCAACGTGTAGTTCAGTTCAAGCTACACACTTTCTCTGTCTCTATGACTATCGTCTATTAAACCCTCGTCGCGGATGGGTTAAAAAACGTTCTGCTTGATTCACTGTACCACTATGCGCGCGTTTCACTAGTCAGCTATTCGCACTCGTCCACGCACCAGCACATTGTCCGACGAACGCATCCCGAAAACTGAACCCGATTGAAACCACCAACTACTTTGGCCAGAGCGACACCCTAACACTGACTGCTTGGCATGCCGTGCCAGTGTGCTCTGTGTCTTTCGCGGTGGGGCTGCACACTCGATGTACGATAGAAGACGCAGAAATCGGCAGTCACAACACAGTTGGGCCACAGTGCTCTTGCTGTTCTTCTGCTTTTTGATACTGTGGGGGGGGAATATGGTACCTGGTACACGGTGGCTGCTCGGTGGTAATGGGAAAGAATGAATGAAGAAATCACACATGATTAACCAATTAAATTCGCCCTCTTACAATGTGCGATGGCACGTGGTCGCAGCACAGGTACAACATCACACATTTTATCCCACCATTATCTAGTGGATGCACATTTGTTTGGCACCCAACGCCAAATAGTTGCAGCACACACTAGATAAACGGGGCATCATGCGTCGGGTGTGCAGTTTTAGCCATAGCCGATGAGAATGATGTCACAGTGGGCAAGGGCGCCGTGCATTGCTGACGAGACATCTCAAACCAAAACAATGGTGTAAATGCAGGCGCGTGCACGTGCAGCTTTTGGCATGAATAGCGACGATAGGGTTTCACGACGGTTTACATGCGCTTGATGGATAGTTTATGACAGACGATAATTCCCGTGAGCAATGCTGAATGCACATGAAATTAACTGCAGGCGTCGAGATCGATCAAAGCCGTTGAGAGCTGGTCGTTGTGCTAGTTTGGATTTTACAGGTCGCTGTAGATCGTTTACAAACTAATCGAGCTAATTCGTGATGAGCTACATATCGCATTCTAGAGGAGATGGTGGTCATTCGGAGATAAATAAACCTCACGAGGCTTGATATTCTTGAATAACGTAGGCATCATATAGGTCTCAAGGATAAACAAAATAAAGCGAGAAGAAGACAAAGCACCTTGCATCACTGATTAAACAATTAGCCATCATAAAACCTGTAGTAATCCTTTAAAAAAAATCAAGGTTCAAATGGATGTAATCGTAGATGGGACTATAAAGAACAGAAAATGTGTTTCAGAGAATGAGGATGCTACAATGTCCTTTAAGACATACAACAGAGAAGAACAAACAGAACCTTTAGCAACCGATGGACACTATGGAAAAGCTTTTTCATACAACTCTTACAAAAATATAACTTCTTCTTCTTCCTTGGCACTACAACCTCGAGAGGTCTCGGTCTCGGCCTGCCATTTCTGGCTTTCTGTGACTTAATTTTACCCGTAGTAAAGTATTCAGCCTTACGTAGGGGGAGGCAGTCTGGATGGGAATTGAACCCCGGCCATGCCGTGTGAAGTCCGGCGCCGCTGTCGCCTCTGTCAGCGGAGTTCTAATTCGGATAAGTTCTAATTCTAATTCTAATTCTAGTTCTTAATCCTTCGATATTCAAATATTGTTTGTGTTGCCGCTAGCCATGGTAGAACACTGGGGAGGTGACTACCGGACAATGTAATTAATCTTTGCACTTAACATCATCTATTTCTCACCCTTCTCACCTATTTTAGCCACACTTTTTTGCTGGTCCTCAAGACACCCAGATTACGGTGAATCACGTTCTGCCGCTTACGGAGATGGTAACGGTCGCGTTCTCGGACAGTATCGATCGCCTTTCTCTCCTTTTCCAGCACCGAGCGCTCAAATCGCCCGATTTCGATGTTTGATTTTTGCGTGCTGATTAGTTCCACCACCGCGACAGTGTCACCATATTAGGGATGGTCCAGTCGCAAGCCATCCCCCGGCACATTGGAGGATGAAGTGTGTTCGAGCGTAACGCTTCTTAATTGCTAAACACCATTTCGCACACCGGTGGCAGCGCCTGATCGGGGTTCGCTTTCCCGATCCGTAGGTCCAACATTTCCTCCCACGCATCTACGCCGCGGCGACAATCGCAACAATCGCAATCAAACGCAATCGCGCTCAGCTCGCCTCACGGGGCCGGGTGATTATAAAACTCACTCACCGCCTGTGTATCTGCTTGCCCGCCCGTGTGCGTACCAGTTTCGGTGCTTGCGCAAAATAAAACCCCAAGACTAGCGATGAAACGTGATTTCTTTCGTGCTGTAGAGATGTCAATAGCTGGCTTGCTCTCCTTTGCGGTATGGCAATTTGCACAGAACGGCTTTTCACCCAGGGACGGGCTGATCCAGATTCGGGCTGGTAAGGCGAAGGAGACAAGCCCAAAAGCGATCCCATTCACAACGTGCCAAAATAAATGATCGCCAGAATAATGTTGATCGTCCGACTGGCGTCGGGACGATGAACATAACGATTCATTTATTTGAGTGCTTTTTAGTCGCCATCATGTGAGAGATCGTCACGTCGCGCCATTTTTAATGTCCGTCCATGGAAAAGACACACAGCGGCCGAAGAAAGTAGTCGGCCGAGGACGACGACCACGGCAGAAGCAGTGTACAGGTGCGTGGGAGCATTTTAATATTGACTGTCGATCGAACGACAATCAATCGCTTAACTGGCCATTTCCAATTGAGGAAACTGTCCCCAATTTGTTGATCATGTTTTTATTCCACAACGGTATTGGCTAACCTGTCCAGATAAAGTAAAATGGTTGGCCAGGTGACAGTGCAGCTCACAGGGAAATGGTAGCTATTGTCCATGACAAATGAGAGTCTTCCAACCAGGGCTTATAGAAGAATCCACAGCAGAAAAAGAAAACACTACCTGTATTGATGATCACGCCAAATAAAATGTCTAGAATTCATTTTTCACTACCAAAAATAGTCGCAACATGTAATTTGCATGCCAAATGACTGATTAAACTCCGCAAAGTGCTCACAAAGCGGCGATCATTAGCGATAAGGTTTGTTCGAATAATTGATCGCTGGCCAATTAAAACAAATGATCGCTTCCTTTCCCGGAAGGGATGCAAGCCACAACAATGTACGAATGTCCTTTTCTGACCAATTAGCACGGCCAGAGCCTAATGACTTAAAGCCAAGCCACATTAAACTAAAAGCTTGATGCGCCAATACGTGAAGGTATCTGAACATTTAAATTTGTTTCATATTCGATCGATGATAGACTTTGAAGCTCTTTTTACGATGCAATACCACTTACAACACCATCGCTCTTCTGGCTGATATCACCACAATCAAGTTGCCATTTTGGAAACCGTTCTTAAACGGCGGCCATTAGCATACGATTCGTTGTGGGAACACACTTAGGTTGTCCTTGACGAGATCAAGCCTGGGGACAAAACAATATATAAACAATATCTAGAACTTCGATAAAAAGCAATAAAATTGCACTTGACACTCGTGACTAATAAAACACCACTTCGGAGGAATCGTAACGACTCCGACTGGAGCCAGTCGATCCAAATATGGACATTTCTTTATCAAAACTCACCGCGGTCTTTGCAAACGAAACACATCACCACTTGGCGCTTAGCGCACAAACAACACCGACAATCCGATGATCGACGAAGACGAGTAATCAAGAGGCAAAGCAAATGCGGGCCCGACATCACATCTCCAAGCGGCTGTCCACTAGCCAACATCTCATAAACCTAATCCCCCTTTTGGACAAACGGTCGGTGGAGATTAATAGAACCCGGCGCTCGCAACTTCACATATTCTAATGAGTTCTCCCCGCCATCCCAGCCGCCGGCTGATCGGACCACTTCCTGGTCCGGACACTCGTCGCAGTGCGCAATTATAAAGCGATCCAGATTTGAGCTACGACGTTTGTCGAGCGGCACAAACTCCGATAGTGCGCTCCAACATCGACCCGCGAGCCAGTGGAACACACTCCCCGGTACAGTCGCACACGACCGGTTCTAATACACCGACCGAGCTAAAGGTGTGTCGTGGGTGTTTGATCAGCTCGTAGCTCGTTGGTCCCTTCTCTTCCAGTGCTTCATGGTACGTCCATGGCAATGACCGAACGATGCGACCGGCGCAAGACAGAGGGAAGGACGCTCCCGTCGCGAAGAGAGTGCCCAAAAAAGGTCACCTTATTCTAGGGCTTCAGCACTCCCCGAAAAAGGGCGCGAGCGGACGGCCAAGGACGGTGTGCCCGCTTCGGTGTACGACCGACAGCGGTAACGCCGACGCCATACCAACGCTTGATGCCTTCTCGACTCAATGGATGCGACACGTCAATGTAAACAAACGATCTTCCGTGCTTGGCGGAGTACTGAGCGGATCACCCGACGGCTGGAGTTCAAGCACTTGGTTCTTCCTGACCTTGACCGACGCTACCACCGCCACACAACACACATCATCTTGAAGCGTGGTTGCGCTCGTTCCACCATGATGGTTGGAAACGGGTTTTTATGCCCAAATATGCTCACTTCCACCCCTGCCCGTACACCACTCTCGTCCAGCTCATATTCCATTCCGTTTTACGAGGGTGTATGTACGATCATTATGAATTCCACCAACTCTTCCAGCAGAACCGTGGCCCTACCACCGCTGGCCGGGGGATCAAGACAGCCCAGTGTCAAGTTTCAGCGCGCAGGTCGCACGAGCCGCTCTGCCGGTTGGCCAGGCACAAGGCAGCGTGCGTGTGAGATAAATTGCTCGATCACGATGTGTCGTGGTCAACATAAACCAAACGCGACAACGGCACACCGGTTTGTTTGGCGCCGTTTTACGAGCGCGTGCCTTATGGCCAGGAAGGCGCCCTCCCGGTTGTGGGTTCTTTAACGACGCCGATCGGTTCGGGGCCAGCGCACAATAGTGCACTGCTCCGATCTCCCCCCCTAGTGAGTGCCTTGATCTTAGGTATTAAGCGTAAACGATACGATGCCTGACAGTTGATCCGACAGAGGACCTCACTGTTTGCCGACCGGAGATGAGACATCCATGATGAGGTCGTGTGCTTCTTCACACGCAAATAGAAAAGAACCATACGTCATCTCACTCGTGTGCAAGTGTATGCACCGTGCTGAAGTATGAATGAAGTTATAATCGTGCGATCTTAACCAAGGGACAAGGTCTATAGGCACTGCCGAGTTTCCGCATTGGAATGCGGCGTACGTAATTTATAGGTTAATTCCCCTTTTTCCACTACAGCTTCTCCAAGACATTAAGAGAAGGATTGTTGTATGGTGTGTGCAGTTTAGCCACTTCAGCCACACGCTCCATCATCGTTTAGCTTTTGGTCTTTCTTCTCCAATCTTTGCGCCCACTTTTATCTGAACTAATCTTCCTTATGACTCTCAAGACAGGCTCTTTATCGCCAGGAAGCGTTGACAACCGACCGCAGACATTATCGTCGTCTATCGAGAAACCTCGCGTCAATCACCGTTCCAAACACCCCGATAATTGAATAATTATCTGACACACATGCACGCGTCAACAAATCAAATGGTTAGTGCCCTACCCTTCCGCTCTGCGGCTAGCCACAGGGGGGGAATCGATATCCGCTGACGATCAAAACATCGTGCCTGGCGTTAACCTCCACGATACGAAGTTCCGCAGATCATAAACCATGTTCCAAATTAGGTAATCTCTACCTGCCGTATGGCTGCCGTTGTTGTTGTTGTTGTTGCTAGTGAGGAGGTTAATGGAGAGCGTCGTCTAGTCATCGTTTGCCTATCGGCCGACCGGTTTCTACAAGAAAACACAAAACAAAGACTTGAACGAGCTTTAGCTCCGTGGCACCCCTTTTCGGATAGCCTTCCAACGGTAAGAGCAACGAGTCCACCGTGTTTCTTTCCGAGCCTAACAGCGGAAAAACATCGAACTCAACTACGGTGCTTCCAGCGCAAAAACACCCAGTGGTAAGCACCCAATAACAGACACTTTACAACCAGCGACTCCAGAAATCGAGCTGTAGGAAGTCTACAAATGATGCCGTTCCAAAAACACCACTGAAAAAGACCTTCGCTGGACCGGATGGAAGAACAGCCCAAACGCCGCAAAGTGCGTGAATCATGCCCGAATGGAGCAGACCCCCGAAATTGGAGACCCCCAAAAGCCTCTTGTTGTGACACCGTGGTGACATTCGGCGGCTTCGGGTTGTGACAGCGACCGGCGCCTGGCCAGCAATTGCCCATAACGCTCGATGCGATCGAAACACGGTCGTCGTCGTCATCGGCGTCAGTAGCACTTTTGGAGGCCGATCGTTCCATTTCCAGAGACCCAAAGATAGCGTCCTCTCCTCCTCCTCTCTCGCCATGTTTGCCTTCCGTGACTCCATTCACGTGCGCCGGAGTGTCACGGACGGTCACGGCATCGGCATTTCGTTGGATGAATGAACTCATTGAACCGAAACCGATACTTTTCTTCCGATGAATGTGATTGACCCGCTTCTACACGTCTCGAGAGCGGTGGTGGGTTTGGAATTTCTGCATTTTGTGACACCGTAGTCGTTAGCCGTTAGCACAAAGGTTAGAATCGGAATTTCAAGGTAATTGGAAAAGAGATCTCAGAGACTGTCACACTAGCGGGCAGGGACAAGAGTAACATGATCTACATTGTCAATCGCCTGCTCTCACTGCTCTGGTGATCTTGAAGATGCAAAGTTAATCAATGCCCTACCACCAACAGCAGCTCCACTTATCACTATCATTCAACTCCACTCTGTTTAACGATCTGTTTGCAGAAGCAAAGCGTTCGATCAAGGTGAAAATAAGACGCTACACTTGGTGCGTCGCGGTTAATGATCGGATCCTCCCAGCAATCAGACTACCCTCGCCACTTGGGGTTCACGCAGTTCCACGGGACCACCGAAAGGAACGCCTTAATTGACAACCGTAAGGATGCTTCACTATAATCATTTAATCACCGCAATCACTGCCCATTTCGTTCCACGCGGCTCGAAAGCACACAAGGAATGCTTCTTTTAATTTACGCACAAACAAACAAACGTAACGCAACGGAAACGGAATTGGAGGCAACATGCCACGCTGGGAACAAAAACTGTCCGATCTAATTACGCACGGCATTCTGTGGCTCGCGACGATTACAGCTCGTTCGACCATTTTGTGACACAGGGAAGGTCGCTGCCAAGGCTATCCGTCGCGCGGTTGGGATGTTGATCCTGGCGCGATATTTAAGCCCGTCTGCCGGTGAACAGACGGATCTCGTCTTTGTTCAGCACAATCAATGGAGGATATTGGTTATTAATTCATTGCGTGTGGAATTTCCTCCCTTTTTGCAGCCTCTTTTCAGCAGGACATTCCAGACGATAAACGTCTGGTCTCGGCCAACGTTGCCAGCAGAATTCAGGTCCGGGCGATTAACCGAAGAATGACATTCAGACATTCAACAAACACACAAAAACCTGGGTAGCCTCTGTTCGTCTGGTAGCACGGGCGCTGCTCAATAAATCAATTTGCAGGTCGAATGTCGATGCAGTTGGGAGAGCGCACTCCGGACTCCGGATCGTGTGCGGACGGAGTTCCGGTTTGCCTTGTCACTATCATGCGCGTTAAGTAAGCATAAACGGTTTCACCGTACCGCGCCGAATGGCGCTTAGTAGACGGTGCAACTTCAACTTGAGCTCACGGCCAGGGTTGTCAAAGGGAAGGATGCTTGAGACAGTGCAGAGACACTCAAACTGTGACACTCCTGCGTTCGTAGAATACTCTCGAAATTATGCTTCCTCTACCTTCCTTCTATCTTAATCAAACCTCACCGTAGGACACGGGCGTCGATCGCTAGTCAATTCAAGATTCCAACTGTCATCGGTACCACGGGTACGCTGTGAAGTACCCTCAGGAAATAATCTTGCATGTAGTGTAGAGGCAGATTTTTTTTTTCTTTTAATCATGTTTGCTTTCGGTTTCGATTCTTTGGATCATTTTTTGTTGTATTCGTTACACTCGTGCATCCGCAAATGCAGCTCAGTTGGCGGAATACATTGTAAAGCCATCGTCTAGACAGGACGCTTCACCTCCATCACCCGTTTCTTCCCTCCGGTCACACAAACGACCGTCTCTGCTCGTGACCGAAACACGCTGGCCAAGGCGCCAAATAACATGCGCACGCAATATGCAACCCATTTACACGTCGCCGTTTCGATTTGCTGGATCGTGGTTGGAGGACCAACTTGCTGTGCTGTGCGCGATCGCGATTCGATCGATTGATCGGCGGTTGGCGTAGCGGAGGCACCCGGAGGCAACGGTCCGGAGAGGTGCGAAATGAAAATCCTTATCCTTGAATAACCGTCCACGGTTTCATTGCCCTTTTCGTTCCAGATGGGTGATGATCATGATGATGACGACGTTCGGATCGAGCCATGAACTGTGGTGGCCTTCCGGTAAAAGAATGTGCCCACGATGACGAAGATGACAGACGAAGCCTGGAAGAATGGCTTCCAAACGGGGTGCCATGGTTTCTTATCGCGCTCTTTTCGCATTCGCGGTGCAAAGATAGATAAACGCACGCTCGCCCATAGCACTCAAGGGCATGAAACCATTTCCCGGAATACCATTTCTTCTTGTCTATTGTGAGAGTGGCGCTCAACGGATGGCACGACGCGGCATTGATGCACTGATTCAATCTGCAATACATAACCTGTTAACGTTCACTTTGAAACGGACTTGCAAGATATTCTATCTGGGTCACATATGCCCACCAACGTTTCATCGACACGCAATTGGTAGCTATTACACGACTAAATCAAACAACTTCAAGTGGGTGAGCGAGCAGCAATCGATAAGATCGTTTTTGGATGCTACCAACTATCCAAACAAACATTACCATCGTTTGATAAGCAGCCTGGACGGACACAAAAACTGACGGCAAAACGCAAGACACAAGCATCTTGGAGCATTCCAACCGTTCTTATCTTAATGCAATGCATTCGTTCGCAAATCGCTCAACAAATTTGCATTTTGCAGGCGTCCAGCACAAGCACAAGTTGTGTCGTGTGTAGGAAGCGATCGCGCCATGGAAAGCTCCCATTAATCAAATAATTATGAAATTAGCAAACCAGCGCCCATGCTGTTTGCCAACTCTGCTTGACTCATCGTTTCGTTGGCCGTTGGGTCGTGCAAATCGTGGCGATAGGTTTAAACTGTAATCGATTGAAAATAGTATATAAATTCTGAATTGTGTAATACACACTTCCCAGCTTCGGCACACGTACTGATTATCTGTCCCAACGTTTTTACCGATGCTCCATACAAACGGTGAATGACAGATACAGGCAAAGCCCTTCTTCGATCACACCAGCAGCTCACCAAGCTGCACGTTGTCGTGTCCGACGTTGTCACACACCTAACACGATAAGATAAAACACTTTCCGCCCAAGACGTGTAAACACTAGGCCACTCCGGAATCGAACTAGAAACTCTCCGTCCGCTTTGTTTTGCTACGACCCCCCACTTCTTGGTGCGCTAAATCCCCTCACCAACGCCATACGCCACCAATGCCCAACTGTTTTGTGCACGACTCATCGATATACGTTTTCAACAAAAACAAAACCGCCGTACAACATGCACACGAAGGCAACTAACTAGCTCAGCACAATTAATAAACGCCACCACCTCAGGGGCAGGAAAGCAAGCACAACAACGCGATCCTCACACACTCACTGCGACAAAGGCAACCTCCCAAGTGAACCGTTCAAAACCGCGCTCAGATTCAAACTGAAAGTCGCGTGCGTTCTCTTCCGTCGACGATGTCGCGGAAACAACTCGAGTCCCTCCTCCGCCGCTCGTACACATGCGACGGACAAGCGTGCACCCGTATGAATCATGGTGCCCGACGCACATGATCGTTCGCGGGTCGGCCGTCGATCGATCACACGAGCAGCTTCGTCGTTGACGGATGGTAACATGGATGGCGACCGAAAGGGATGATGCGTCATACCCGGCCGAACTGCACCGGGGCAATCCTTAAGGGCAGGTCGCGGAGTTTACGCACGAAATCCCTTACCATTCTAAGAGCTTTTAGATAACGGCCGATAGGCGCACGAGCGAAAAGGAAATAATTCGTAAACGTACCTACCAGTATGCCGCCGCGGCTTCCAGTTTTGACCCTTAAAGGGTGTTCTCTCGGCCTCTCCTTGCCTTCCCTGCTGTTCGCGATCTGCCACTCGCCACTCATTCCCGAATAAAGCCGGTAAAGCCGTTTCGCCTTCTACGAAAGAAAATGAGAGAAAAGCCATCAGAAACAGGTTATTCGCTCCTCGCCGCACCTCGCCCGACACCCGATTGCAGGCTTACCTGATTGGAATGGTTGGCACATGGGTACTTGATGTCGCAACCGTTGTCGGTTAGCTCGATCGAAACGTTGCACCGGAAGGTCGATGCTGCAAAGTGTGAACTAATTTAAACTGATTGCTTTTCCTAATGGAAATAACTTTCGCTACCTTTTAAGATTACTGTTCCTACCACTGTGAGGAAATGCAAGGATTCTCCCTACGTGCCTTGGAATGTTGATGATGATGCTCGCTGTGTGAGTCATTCCTTTGGGGGGCCAGGGATAACGATGCGTTCTTTCATGAAAATTACCACAAACAAAAGGGAACAAAAACACACCAACGAACACTGTATCACCGTTCCATTAGTCCGGGCAAAACGGTTTGCCTTTGATTGGTTGTAATTTGAGATAACATACATATCATATCGGTTGGTTGACCGTTAAAGGGGACTCAGACACTGAAATTCTTTCCCTGTCTGATCCGTACCTCACGTGCAGGAATTACAAATGACTTAGAATACGTTTCCTCACGTCGCACATTGTGCGATCGTGATCAGCTTGGGGACAGGAGACATCGTTAGGTGCGTGTGTTTAGTTTTACTTCGTCTTCAGCATATTTAGCTCAAAATGAGATTTTCGTTAGGTATGTGTGTGTGTGTGTGTGTGTGTGTGAGTGTGTGTGTATATGCTTTTGTTTCCGTTCTATGTGCTTATTGACAGTGGATATTTACTGAGTTATGTTTAAATTCACGTTTACACCGGCAAACCGGACCTCCCGATCGAGTTTCGATCCAACTGCTCAATTCTTCACAACACTTCCTTTACTCCTAGTCTAGTACCGATAAGATTATGCGTATTCCACTAATTTGTGTTTTGCTTTAGATTAGTTTTATGATTTATGGAGTTCTTCCTCTACCAGAGGGTTGGTTAGCTGTTGCTGTCGATTTTTTTAATTACTCCGAACCGAACTCCCTTCGGACTTTTCGCACCAAGAGAAAGGGAAATCAATACCATTTTGCTATTCACGGCTGTGAGCATGTGCGATTTGATTTCCGGTTTTATGTGGAGCATTTTCTTCGTCATTTCGATTCGACCCAGGAAAATCCAACACACATACACACACACATATGTGTCGTTCTGGCTTTGGCACGCATGATACGTTCCGTTCGTTTCTTCATAAGAAATAAGTGTTTACTAAGACAGCGAGCAATAAATAGTTTACAGTACACAATTAAATGGGAATTAAATAATAAACTCTTGGCAAGTAAAAACAACACAGGAATATAACACATCCATTCCTCTCGATTTGCCCTCAGAAACACGGCTGCGGCCGCGTTTGGTGGTGGTAAAATTGTGTCCTTTTCAAATTATTTAAACGCTACCGTGTGCAGGAGAGATCCTTGGTAATTGGCGGAGAAACCTGCTGAATAGTCGCTTCGCCTATTATTTCTCCATAACCCAGCTCTGTACGCTCGAACCTAACATTATTCTTACCTATAGTGTAAAAAATCGTCGTCTCGCACATACAAAAATTATAGAACACATACGTTATGCTTAAGTTTCACAGTATTAAATAAAATATCAAACTGACTACACGTACACCCTTTCTCTCCCTCTCTCGCATACACACGTTTCGCATCGCCACTTGCACTCCGTTTTCGAACACTAATCATCGACACCTCGACACTGGAAACAGCCGATTTTGAAGGAAAAATATTGACAAACCGAAATAAAGCGCATAATACGACGAAAAGATTACTTCTTCGAACGAAGGTCTTTAGTCTTGAAAACCACAGCATCCAGCAGTCGCCAAACGATCGTACATAGTTCTTCCGTGCCAGTCGGACCGCTACATCGAGCACATCTAGGTGGGTTCGCAATAAGAACATCAAAACTACTGTGTAGTAAAAACTGAACTGAATACAGAAACTTATTCTCATACCTTGCGCAACACACCCCACGAACCGCCGAAGGGTTTGCAACGGATCCAACAATATCCGAACGGAAGTCTTTTCAAAAGTGTTACATTTTAACGATTCACACGATCGTTTCAGCCGTAGGAGAAAAGCATTGTGCAACATTGGGTAACACCGAGGATGACTTCGTTCTATCCTGTGAATCGGCCTCCTACTGCCACCAGCGACACGACGCGCCATCTCTGCCGAGAGCCAACATTGACCGAAATGTCTACGAATGCCCGCAACTATGCGGACCGTGTTACGAATATGCATGTTACTGTCGATTATTTTGGTACGAGTAAGAGTATTTAGGAGACTGAAGAGAATCTGCATACGTTTCCGTTGGATTAAATGTTATATCAGTAGCATCGCTCTCATAGCGTGGCTATCATCCTGTCCCTGATGCTTCTTCGACAGATTATGCTGGTAGCGATGGGCACCGCACGGCCACAACTGCTCATGCTCCAGCGAGCTATACCGGGCGTGTGGCCGGTACAGCGGATCCAATCCTTCCCGACGGACCCAACTAAGCTGCATCGCGCGGGGATCACTTTCCTGGGGCAACAATTGTCACCTGGCATCGGATGCGCAGGGAGTGCCTATATTTTTGGTCGCCCCACCGCTGGCCGCCGTGGAAGTTCCAGCGCCGCCTGCCCCGCCGCCACCACCTCCACCCCGACCCTGGTGCTGATGGTGGTGATGATGCTGATGGTGATGATGGTGACGATGGTGCCGGTTATGGTGGTGATTGTTGTGACGTCGATTACGGTAGCCTCCACCGCGATGATGATCGGTTTGACCGGAACAGCACGGATCGGAACAAGCGTCCGGATCGTCATTAGCTTCACCGTTTGCGGTGGTGGCTGACGTTGGCGCGTTACGTTGCTGCCGAGCATTATTGTTCGCCGCTTTTGAGCTTGAGCCGCCTTTGGCCTGCTGCTGTTGTGTGTGTGCGTTAGTAGCACCATGCTTCTTGCTTACTGGCGTTTTCACCTCCGGAATTACAGCACTGGGGCCAATCGAAGCATCGTTTGTGCCTTTGGAAATCTAAAACGAAACGGGGTGAAAATGGTATATTTTACACGTGCCAGCGAGAATGGATCTCTCCCCCAGTTTACTTACCTCGCCATTCGGGGATTCCGTTTCAATCGCAATAACGTTACCCTCCTCAGCCTCCAGATCAATAATTCCACCCCGTCGTTTCTGATGCATAAACAGACGGTTCATTTGTGCCTGTAGCGACTTCAGTTCGTCCGTTACCTGGAACTTGGGTGCATTTTCTCGTTCCGTCGGAGGACGACAGCGCATCAACGGTTCCACCTCCACGTCTATCGGTTCTCTGCACACCGGACACTGCGCCTGGAACGCTTTCGCCTCCTTTCGCTTCCAGATCGGAAGCTTCTCGATTTCCTCCTCATAATTGCGCTTCGAAGCATTGATGTGGCATGCCAAACAGTGGCTGTGCAAATAGTGATAGCACACCGTCTTGGTAAACTCATCTCCCTCGAGGAACCCATAAAGACAGATCACACACTGGCCGGACGGTAGATTACTTTCCGTCAAGTGTTCACGTATCAGATCGATGAGATCAAACACGACTGGTTGGCCGATCGATTCTGTCAGCTTTTGCTGTACGGCTCGCTCGATCTGTCCGATAATGTTATCGTCCAAGCCGCGTGGATTTCTCAGCTTTACGTTCGGTCGAACATCCGGATAACCGGCGGTGGGTAGCACTTGCAGTGTGATGCAAACGTACTGTGATTCCAGCTCTTCGCCGACGGTCGGAAACACGGTCGTTTCAATCATCTCGGGAAATCCACTTCAGGTGGACACAAACCATTGCGGGGAAAAAAAGAAAAGCAATAACAATGAGCAGCATAATCATATTGTGCAATATTTGGCATGCATACACCCCCTCACATCGGAAGGACAGAGACGTCGCGTGATCGATTCGGGTTCCGAGGCTATGTGCCCAATTTCATCCTTACCTTGCAGTTTTCGTGATATGCACGTCTTCCATCAGAATCGCTTCCAACGATTCGACCTCGTCCAGCAGCCTGTGGAAAGCAAATGATACCAAACGAGCATCCAGCCGTTATCATTACTTGTAAATTGCTTTGCAGCATTCGATTAGACGAGCGTCGGACCTCCCTCCCGGGTGCAATTGAACCGGTGGAAGCAAATACTCCTTCGCATCTTCTCCAAGGAAATCGCACACATCGATCGATACTTACGCGTCCATCCTTAAATCCCGGGAGGCAGAATATTGCACACACAACAAGTAGAAAAGATGCTCCGACCGGAAGACGCTCCTAGTTTTTACCGATACTACAGAAGGGAATTAAATTTTTCGAACGGCACCACGAAATAAATACACTTTTGCTACGATAAATACAGCGTACGGTGCTAGAAAATATCGTATCGCCTTGTGTGTGCACTTTCAACATGAACTAGACGGGCAGGTTGGACCGAGGAGGCCATTTTGACAACTGATGAAAACCGATGTCATGCGCAGAGTTTGACGTTTGCGTTTCGGAAAATGTTTGAATCATCTGTTGCATACCAGTTGCTGAATTTACAGCATAAAATGAACAGCTATATAGCAAAAGCAGGTTTGAATGATTCTTCTCTTCATCTGTTGGCAGGCACCTCAATCTCGGGAGGTTTTTCGTACCGCATTTCTAGCTTTCTTGATTTCTTGGTTTTATACCCGTTCTAGCTGAATAGATGCTCTCAGGGGATCAGTGCGAAAGAGATTCGATACCGAGTCCTGCCGAGTGAAAGACCAGTGCCACCACAGTTTCTGTCACCACTCCCCAAAAAATCTGCATCGCAAAGAAGGAAGTACAATTATTTTTACTTTTTCCACACTCAATTCCATTCTCAAGCCAAATATGCCCTTCATTACCAATGGACCGATGGACCACTCTAGTTAGTGGAGCTTTTCGAGTGAGGGGCTTTTTTATATTGGTTTTAATTTTATTTTAACATCTTCAAGCTTTTCGCTTCACATCTACCGAAACCCTTACTTCAACGTGTACCCGAAATATTTCTAGGATTGGGTCTCGACTCGCCATCCAACATCGATCTAATCTCGTTTATCAACATTTTAATCCAACTAATACCGAAAACAATCCGCCTCCACCAAAAGGACCTGGTAGCCAACAAATAGTTCATTTTTATCGGAGGACAATCTTCTTTTACCTATTGAAAATTCAACCCACGAAAAACGAGGACAACATTGTACGCCCACCAAAGGACAAAACCACCGACATCCCAGAGAGTAATAGTGACATGGTGTTAAATAACTCACGAAACAACTAAAACAGTCGACTAGTAGAGTAGTTAGGCAAAAGCTACATTTTTGAAAAGGATGACATGGGAATGATGTTACTTACACACATAATGAAAATGATTTCTTTCACCGATTGGATCTGATCAATATAACGTACAACCCGCGCAAATACAATATGCACGTCACATTCCCAACGGAAAATCTATCTCAAAATGCTCATAGTATCTGTATCTCAAAGAGGAGATTAACGTGGTTTCCGGCCAAACGAACGATGCTTCATCAAACGACTCCCCACTACGCAACACCGAACAAAACCTCTAACTGCGGTAGGGTAGGAGATATCTATCATCGACCGCCTAAGCCTAGCCTAAGGTTGAATGTCTATGAAGATTCTGTTCCACGAATCCTTTTTATTAAAACCGAACTCTAGAGATGATTTAGATGCTTTTCTCTGGCCGCACTTGGAAATCCAACTGCGTTCGTTAGGACGGGAAAAAGGGGTTCTTCTTTCTGTCTACTATTTTCGGTACACATCTTCTCTTCCTGTGTCTGTAGTTGCGCGTGAGTTGGGACTCCTACGTCCTAGGCCGTCGCCGAATACGATTCCTTTGCAGATTTTGTTGTTCTCCAGATGATCCTGATACGCCCTCTTTCGCTACATTGCATGCTTTCGGAAACGATTCAGTGGCCAGTGGCCCTATGAAGTTGTCCTTTTCGCTCCTAACATTCCTAACAAAGGTCGGCTCCCTCGCCTCACAATACCCGCACAAAAGACCCAGCCCCAACCCAATGTGGTTTCCCTCCCTCGCTCTTGAACTAAAGGTGTGTTACATCTAAGCTTCGTTAACTCCCTGCAACTCGAACGCACCACTCCGTGTGGAGATGTCAACTTCACGAGATGACTCTCCAACACTTCCAACACCAAGCCAAGCAACAAAAATCGACGTTGGAGCATTCTGTCGAAGAAAATTAAAACTCTCTTGCGTAACATACACACGCAGTTTTGTTTTTCTATTTTCATTTCCTTACTAATAAAGAATTTATTGTTTATTACCACCTTCTTCCTCTTCTCGGGCGCTTCTTTTTCACTGATTTATCAAAAACTAAACTGAATATTGCGCACCTCGAGACGAGGTGCACTCTATAATGGCATATCAAGGGGGTTGTTTTTGGGGGATGATGACGACGTTCAAGTGTGTCGTTATGTGTGTGTTCGTGTGTGAACTGAATCAAATTTATGAGTACGAACTAATGCTGCTGCTGCGCTACTAAGTCCTGTGTTCCTCCTGTGTGTGTGCATGTTGTGCCACCTTTGACGCTTGCTTGTTCTCTGCCTCGACGACGACGACGATGATGATCGACGAACTGGATTTCTGCTGGGAGTTAGAGAAATTTGCTCCGTCTGCCTCTTAAACGACGTGCCCAGGTGAAGATCAGATTCTTCCCGCGTGTAAGGTAGAGCAACTTGTATGCAGCCCGGGGCATAACACGACACGTGCTCTTGCGCGTTCGCAGCTTCAAGTTCCTTTTTTTCCTCGAGTTACGAACAGGGACCCGCGTCAATACTAGCGATTTGATACAGCTTATAGTTGAGACACACATTTTGGGAGGGTGATTTCTTTTGAGAAGGGACACGCACAACACATCAGCATAAACGTGTCGCGATGTGTAAGCAAATGAATGTTTTGTGTATGTGTGCTTGAATGTGCAAGTGTGTGCCTCGTGTGTTTCGTGTGCTTATTGTGTGTGTGTGTTGTGGTGTGTAAAAACAGTGTATCCTTCTCTTCTTCCTCGTCCTACACTTCTGGTACACACTTCCTTCGCTGATCTACACATAATTACATATTAGCCCCTTTTTTCCCTAACCTCTGTTCCCTGGCTTCCCTACCGCTCTCTTCTGCTAAGAATAATTTTTTATATCGTTTTGTAAAAGTTTGTTTGTTTTTTTTTGTAGTTTTTATATTATTTGTTATGTCACTCACTTAAATGATTGAAAAAAACAAAGTAGAAAGTTTAATCCGATAAAAAAGGGAGGAGAAATGTCCTTTTTGCTCTTGTGTACGTGTGTGTGTGTGAGAGGGGGTGTGCGCCAAAGAGGAGCATAACCCCGCCAGCACCCACACACGCCACCCGCCGCCATTCGCATGCCTTCCCTCTGCTCTCTCTCCTTCCGCTTTCTCCACACTTCTCCTCCTCCTCCTCCTCCTCCTCCTTCACCCATACTCCTCATTTTCTTGCATTTCCTTCCCTTCACTATAGATTCCACATTTTATCATCCTCTTCTCTCTTTCTCTTATCAATTGTCATTAATTAATCACGGCCTTCCTTGAAAAAGAAACAAAAAAAAACACACGTAAATTAAGGAGGATCAGTTGGCAAAGGTTTACAGTTTTTTTTTTAGTAAAGAGTACAAAATCAGCTTGTGTGGCCAGATGGCGGCCACACACAGCCAAATGGGTCTAAGCGAAGAGAAAAAAAAAACAAAAGGAGGAAAACGTTAGGAGAGATGCCTGGGACTGGTAGGTGAGAGGCGCGCGCAGTTTTTGCATTGTGCTAGCATTTTTCAAATTATTTAATCAATTTTTGCTAAGAAGTTCTAGAGGCTCGTAGGTATAAAAACAGAAATAAAAACGTATATAAACTACTTGTCGGTTAGTGCTGCTTTTCTACTGTTTTGTTTGCGAAATTTGGGTTGGATCTATTCTGGTTTCTTGCAAAATGGTCTAACACCACTCCTCCCTCCGCCCTTTCGATTCGACCCTGGTCTACAACGTGGCGCGCGGCATACACTGATTCCGGGATGCAAATCACACCACACAAAAAAGCAAACGGAAATGAGAGCTTTGCTCACGTGCGCCACACGCACAGCACACCGCCAATGACACAATTCTTGGGGTGCGCGCTCGAAGGAACCACCCATCATAGTACACTTTCTACTTTTCAGACGAAGTCCCTATACTGTGTGTGGTGTGTCGTGTGTGTGTGTGTGTGTGTGTGTTTGATTGATTGATTTTACGCTATATTGATCTAATCACTAATTGGGTGAAAAACGTGTCGGAATGTTTAAATTAGGTGCCTGAAAAACACAAGCAAGATGATGAGCTAAAATCATGAAGATCGTGAAACGATCATGCTGTGTTGTTGTGTTGCGATATACATGAGGGGATGTATGATGGAGGACATAGAGAGCACAAAACATTCACACGAAACTACTACCACCACCACCAGCTATACGATCCCTTCGGTATGGCCCACCGAAACAAGAATAGCGCGCTAATGATTCAGGGGACGAACAGCAAATAACTCGTGCGATCCTCGCAAACGATCGTTCTTTATTTGCTGCTTGGTGGTTCCATCCTCATTACGACAGCATTACTTCAGGGAATGTGTGTGTAGCTGGGTACTGGTGATGGTTTGTTCCGAAAACACAAATAAAAGTGATCTATCTAAATGGAGAAGGAGGACGGTTCACACTCGAGAAATGGAAAAAACAAGTAATCCAAATATATATATATATACCTCTTGCTTTTCTTTTCCGCACTCACGCCCATTGCGAGGGAGCTTTCTTCTTCCTCCTCCTCCTCTCCTCTTTTCTTGGTCATCTCTATTTTCTTCGAAATTTTACCAAAAGTCGCTTCTGAACTCATTCCACAAAACAGCAACCGAGAAAACAACACACAACCGAACAATCGAATGTTGCAGAGTGTGCGTGCGTGTGTGTGTTTGTACCGGGGAGGACGCGCACGGAGGATCAATTTCCCATCAAAATATATGCATATTTGACCTGGTTTTTTGTTGGTTGTACAATAGGTAAAACTCTATTTTCCACTTGTCATTTTACGTTTTTAGTTTCTTTTTTTCATTTCAATTTTGTGTAAAGTTGTGTGTGACGCGTTGGCAAGTTGATAGTTTTTGTTAGCAGTAGTTTGTAGTAGTAGTAGTTGTTGGATAAGGAATCTGAAGGTTAATCAACGGTCGGAAAGCCTTTCTTTTATTTGTAGAGAGGGATGGTGGAGAAGGACATTGTGTGGTGGGTGGGGTGGTGGTGGATGATGGGTTTTTTTCGCACCGGATCCGGGACATCCGGCCAGGAAAGAGTTGGTGGGAAAAAGAGCGGTCAGAAGTTGTGGTTGTGGTGGTGGTTTGGTTTTTTGTTTCGTGTTGTTAGGACAGAGAGAAAGTTTGCTGTGATTTGTAGTTGAAGTAAGGCCCCGAACATTTACACAATAAATTAAAAATAATTATTTTAAGGTTAGTGATTAGTTCAGTCGCTCTCATCTCCAGACTCGTCATCTTCATCCTCCGAATCCTTCTTTTTGCTCTTTTTGGCAACTTTCTTTGCACCTTTCTTTTTCTTGGTTCCGGCGTCCTTGCTGCCA
The DNA here is from genome assembly GCF_013141755.1 of Anopheles stephensi. NCBI lineage: Eukaryota > Metazoa > Arthropoda > Insecta > Diptera > Culicidae > Anopheles > Anopheles stephensi. The sequence continues at coordinate 1,155,859 of NC_050202.1, read as the reverse complement.
CCGTTTCGCTCGAAATCTTGCATCTGTTTGTTGTACTCATCCTTCATCTTGGCTGCCTTGTACTCCCATTCCTGCGGAAAAATGGCGAACCGGGGATCACAAAGTGAAACAGAAGAACGTAGTAATATGTTAGTGAAATTTAATTTAGTAAAGAAAAAGAATCGATCGGTGTGAGAGAAAGACTAGTACATTCAAGTATAACAAGAAGCTTATTTTACAAAAAATAATAACTCATATACTTACGCTCTTGTCCTTCATTCCACGCCACAGCTCTCCGCCCTTCTTGGCGATTTCTGTCACTTTAATTCCAGGATTTTCCTTCTTGATCTGTTCGCGGGCCGAATTCAGCCACAGCATATAAGCCGATAGGGGACGCTTTGGTTTCTCAGCCATGATAGATAATACGATTGTTTTTCGTTGTCAGTTTTTGTTGTCACAAACAATTAAAATGTCCTGTAAAGGTGCAGAAGAAGAAAATAACAAACCCGTTAAAAATAGAAGCAATTGCACAAGAGACACACGCAAAATGGATCCCCTTCTCCCCCACCAACCTACAATATAGAAATTTGAATTTTTCCGTTTTTTCATCTCTCTTCTCTCTTTCTCTCGCTCTGTGCCCTATTAGCACCAACTATTAACGAAACAAACAAGACACAGTTTAGTAACCTGTGCGCACACAAGAGAACATTTCGTCAGTAGGCCTCTCGCAAGCAAAGCAAGCCATGGCCGAAAAACGAGATTCATGTTGCTCAGTTCAAAAGTCTTGTGAGTGTCGTTGAAAACCTCCTACCCGATGCTTACGGGATGAGTCGACCAACTCGAGACCATGGTTTATGACAAAATCTAAATTCGATTTTCCACCGAGAAAAAACAGTGTTACTCCTCCTAATGTCTTCCCAGACAACACGCAAAACGCACACATGCTCTCTTCACGTTCAAAGAAAGTGTGAGTTACCGAAAGCAAAAAAATGGTTAAGGGCAACGATGATGATGATGACGTCGACGATGGCATTTTATTGCTGATGTGTCCCTGTTGTCGTTTTCTTAGTCCCAGAGAAACGTAAAATACCCCCAACGTCATGTAACATACCTCACATCCTACATTCATTCAAAAAAAAATGCAATCGGAACAACAGGAAGAACACAATCTCTTCCAATGGTTCTCCACAGATTTAGCAGTTCGCTCCAATAGCGGAGGACCCTGCTGATCAGCAAGTATCAACCCAATGTGTCGCGTATGGTTCATCGTCATTAGGACGTTATGCTCTTGGCTGATATATATATGAAAACCTATGCGTTCGCTCTTTGACTCTCTCTCTGTCTGTCCGCACACACAATCTCGTTCCCTGTGTTACATGTTCCGGAGCCATGGCCGACTCTCACACGCAGAATAGGACGCACGTTCAAAAAAAACATGATGCGACGCGCACACGCAGCTGCCGCCCGTTGTGTCGCGAGCGTCCGACCCTCCTGTGCCTTGCGCGTGCTCACCGGACGAACAGGGGGAAACGTGCTGGTTAGTCCGTTTCTGCTTCCACGCAAACACAGCACTCTCAAAAACCCATCGCCTTGGCTAAGCTGCCGTCCGTACTGCCGATTGATGATGGTCGTTGGTCGTGTTGAATGTGTGTGCCCCCGTGTCGAAGAAGCAAAACTACTTATGAAATCTGATGAAATTGGAGAACGACGAACACGACAACGGAAGAGAAGATTCCGTTTGCGAGTGCCTCTGGCTACCCATCTTACGTTCGTTGTATGTCGAGAGAGCGCCTCCGCTTGGTTCCCGATTTCCGTTACAGAAAAGTGTGGTTTCGCAAGAGCGTTATTTAACCTTTTCTGCCGCTCGTTTTGAACACGAAATTGCAAGAAAAATTATAATACAACTGTGTACAATTTTAAACATTTAAACAACCTTTCAAATTGAATACTGTGGTTTGTGAAATACACAATCGATAGCGTCAATGCAAGCAAAGCGTAAAATTTACTCCACGCCAGACGCTTTTCATTCCCTACCTATTTTGTTCTATCCACAGCAGAGTACCAGTTCAGAAAAATGCGCGCGCTTTTTAACTGATGTGGAGATGCGGTGCTGCTGAGAGCGGCAACGCCGTTTTGAACAACGACCATCTGCTGATTACGGAACTCGTTTCATCAAACGATAAAGCGTGTATTCTGTAAAATTAAAAAATGCAACATTTGTTCGCTTAACCTTAAGAATTCTTCCACCACAGTTCGACGCCACCATCATCAAGCCAACGCCGCAAGATCAACGGCACCTTGTTTTTTCAAACTCAAGTATCTCCTCCGGTCGGATTCATAAGAAGCCACCATACAAAATGGAGGACGCAAATGAGAGAGCCGCTATTACATCGTCGTCTGGCCAGCACGCACTTTTATTTGCTTTTCATAAAACGCTCATTTGACCGCGATGACTTTCATCAACTCCTAGAGGGACTATACAATTTTGGAATGAATCGACACAGTTTTTGCAATTTTTAAAACCAAAATGCCATCGAAGATGCTCGTTGTCAATCATTGAGGTTATAGAGCGAACAACGTGCCTGCGTTACGAAGCGTTACTCTTGCAAGGCTGACTCGTTTGAACCAAAGCGCGGGTCGCGCGCGCTTGGTAGAGGTACGCTTCATCTCTCGGTTAAGGCGCGAACGCACTTGTGTTGGAGAGGAACAAGCACACGGGACCGAGTTATAATACCAACGCCACAGGTCTCAGTCTCACTCGTCACTTTTTTCTTTGCGCTTGGGTGTCCCGAATCGAGCCGTTACAAAATTCAACTCAACGGCCACGAAAGAAAAGAGAACACCACTTCCGGACCTTTTACAAGCACTTCATCGTGGTTGGTTGACAGGTAAATGTTTCGGAAATATTTTACCTTCAAATAAAATTCATATTTTGCAATCGATTTCAAATACTACCACAAAAAAAAGATGATACTCGCGCGTCCGTACATCAACACACCACGCTATTTTAAGGCAACCCAAGCCATTCTTTCCCAGGGGCAACCACACACGTCACACACTTTTCGGGGATAAGAATGTGTATATAGCTGGGCTTGAAAAGTGGATCGAGAATACGACTTCTTTCTCTTGGCTATTTTCCCAACTTTAACCCATTTGTCCGCAAGAAGCGGCATTCCTCCACGGCAGAGGAGGCATATTTTAAAAAGCCACTCAAAATCAAGCCAACACAGAAGAGGCGTGCGCGTCATACATTTCTCCTCTCACAATATCCCAGAAACCGTTGGCAGCACGCACGCACACACACACACACGCGCGCACACCAAGTTGTTCTTCCAAGCTAACGCACGCACACACGCACAAAATGCCGGTCGTTGGTAAATTGAAGGAGCACACGGTATTCAAATTTTAACCTCATATTCCAACGTATTTACGGAATATTCAGTATTAATAGCACTGGCAATTGCTTCCTAGGCAGCAACACTTACTTTTTTCACACTTCAAACTTGAAAGCCACAAGAAGGTACTGACGAGAAAACACAACCAATTCCAACTACGTTCCTGACTGCAACTGACTTCTACGAACGCGTTCCAACAACGCCACACCACAGCAGGCCTCAACGAACAACCGATGCCACTCACTCGTGAGTGCCCTTCGTAAGGGGGAACTATCCTACTCACACATACGCACCCGCTTGGTACTGCGCGTTAAAAGAACGGTCGTTGCGTGTGTCAAAGCTCAACTCTACATGCACGCATGCACGCACACACACAGACGCCTCTCGTTGTGCGGTTGTGTTGGCCTGTGTCTGGCTCGTACCGTGGCGTCAGTAGCCATTTTGCTTGAGGTTTCGACGAAATGAGAGTCTATTCTAGCCCAGCTAAACCATCCCACACACACACACGAGGCCCGTACGAGGCAAACGGACCATTAAAGAGCGGGAAAAATAACCGACAGGAATTTGTCGTTATATGTACATGCTTGCATCCAATTTTTTCGATCCAAAAGCGAATCTACCTGGAAATATGATTCCAGTCCGGGATTCATTCCAAGAAAATGCTCCATCAATTCCGGGCTGCCGATGCTTTGCTAGTGCCCAGGGATCGATAGATGTTCAGCAAACAAACAAAAAATCGGCTTCATCGCCCAGTGCGGAGGAAAACATGTTGCCATCGAAAAATGTTTCCACCATTCACAGCATATTCGACAGTTCAGACAATCTAGTAGGCTGCTGAGAGAAAATACAATTTACATGGATCCTATTGAACTGATAATAAACCACAAAACTTAACCCCACGTTCGCGGTGGAAATGAAAAAAATTCAACACTCCGCAATATACACACGCCGCCATTGATAACCGATTTCCGAGACCAAAATTCAAAAACCGTACCAACGCTTACCGACGGCTGGTACACAGCCGACTCTTCAAACGCCTGCTGGTGGGTACTCTGCTGGTTTCCGTGTGTGCGTTCGTGTTGTGTGGTGAATGAGTTCCCTCATTTGCACCAACCGGAGCACCAGCGCCTCTTATCGTGTCGACGGTGAGTGCCGGTCTCTTCAATGAAAAAACCTTTTGCTCAGGGGCGCCCCATAGAAAGATGGACGAACGTAGAGCATTTTGTTCCTACGGCTCAACACACCAGCCAATATATGGGAAAAATATTTTGGCGCGAAACGAGCCATTTTCGTGAATTTTCCACCGTACCCCACGGGGTACCGATGCCAATCGATTGGCCACACCAAAGTAGAACGATTATGGAACAAAGTTCGCCCCTCCGACGCGTTCCGTAGTGGAAATTTATTTTTCAAAATCCCACCCATATTTAATGCGCCCCGTACTGCGGGTTACATGGAAGCCATAGCGCTCGCCGCCTCAGCCATTTTGGCGTTTGGCGATTTTTTCTGTTCCACCAAATGGGACGCACGCGGCCAAAACGCATCACAACTGGTGCGAAAATACTTTTTCCACACGATTTCATCCACCACCGATCGGGGCAGTGCGTAAATCGACCACAATCGGGACTCGTTTGCGGTGCCGTCGTCACCAGCCACCATACATTTCCAATATGTCGCCATGGTGGATTTGCGGAGAGAACCCACGCCAGCGAAGCGGTTCGGAAATTGGCGATTTTTTACCCCTAAACCGTCACCGATTTTTGCGGTCAGCGTGAAAAATACTCTTTGAATATTGTCACCATAAGTTGTAGAACGGGATATTTCACTTACCGGAGTAAGATACGGGAGAAATCGGCCGCACAAAATGCACTAATTTATGACCACTTTTTTCCTATGGACACACAGAGCAGCACAGCACAGACAGGGCAGAACACTTACTTCCAACACCGAGCGAACTGTGAACAGCGCTAGAGCACTTCGACGAATCAAAAGGGAAAGCTTTGTCTGCGCTGGTGAGCACACCGTACAGAAGCGGCGAACACACGCACACTGTCGAAGGGGATGCATGAGCTGGTGTGCGTGCGCACGGCGATAAATGAAACGGCAAACGTCACTTTTTCAAACGCACCAGCTCGCCGTACAAGCCGTACGCGTATGCCGGCGTTATTGTTATTTACGACGGTATAGAATATATGCTTCCTTTGGCACCATGCAACCGGGAATGCAGTTTCGGTTAAAGCCGGGAATGTGTATTGGCCAGAGGATGAAGCAAGAAAAAAATGTTTTGAACTAATATAACCCGATCGTTTGATGAGCATGTAAGCATTTTTCCGTGAAGGATGCTTCAGAAAGCTAGCGGATATAAATTCGTTCTTAACCTGCAAACGGATACAGACGATGGATAAAGTCTTGTAGCAATAGGGGAAAGGATTTTCATAAATGAAATTGCTATAAATTTAGCGGTAAAATTGGTAAACCCAACATCAACAAGTCCAATCGTACAGCAAGCCGCACTCCTCGCGATAGGGTTTGTTTACGTTTTTATTGTAGGCGGTCGGTCTTCCCCATCATGTGGACGACGCGATACCGGGCATAATTTGGCAAAGCTTCTTTAGCATGAAATGCATTCTCGCTTATCATAAACACAACGTATTTGAACAGTTAAATTCGAACTACAAGCGTCAGTAGGGTCCTTGTCTCATGAACTGGAGACACTTATTGAGGGGATTAACATGGTATCGGTAATATTAATTTATTGCAAATAAAAACGGATGAGTTGATAAGCGCTATACCACGAATGCACGTAATTAACGCTTCTTATTACATTAAGCTCTACGTCTATGTGTATTCTACTACTCATTTTCCCATTGGTTTATATTATTTCACTAGCGTGATCACAATTTTGTTTCCATAATGCGATATTCGACCGGCTCCTTTTTGGCGCCAAAATGTTTGCCTCCGTTTGTTCCGTACCGTCCAACAAGCGCTCGTAATGGCTAGACAGAGCATCGCTTTAGCTCGATGCTTCAGGAAGAAAAAGGTCTTGTACATCACATGTCTCACATGTCGAATATTTTTCATTACATATCCTTTAGTGTAAGGCACAAAAAAACGCTCTAGAAAAAAGCAACGCCACATGAGAAATCTGTGCCAAAAACCGTCCGGAATGAAGCGCACACACAACACCCTGTACAGCAGTACCAAACCGTCCCTTTGGCGGGCTGTTGCAATTCACCTCCCTTAGTACGAAAAGGTTCAGACCAAAGCCGTGAACCCAACCGTGTTCGCGTATCCTTTTTCGAGAGTCCTTGCTTCCCTGCGTACGTTATACGTTGATGCATCGCTTGTGTTGCTGGCTTCAGGCGTAGGGTACAGGAAACCGAAGCCGGCTGTTACACTGTAGTCCTTTTCTGTTCCCTTCGCGCATACTTTTTTCCTAATGCTTCCCGCCGTTCAGCACGGGTATCGGTTAGGATTGCCGCCTTTTTAGGGGGAAAGCATTATTTTCTAGGGGACGTTATGTAAACGGTATAGCAAAATGAGTGTCACAGAAGGTCTCTTCTAAAGACTTTGCCATGCCGTACCACAACGGACCCGTGGCATGCATATGTGTGCGTTGTGCATGCTACGCCGGCCACACAAAACGACCGTTGCACATTGAGCAACAACGTCCAACCAATATGCGCCGCATGGGAAAAGATGCATACTTGCATACAGGCACACACTCAGTTGAGCCACAATTGGAAATTTATTTTACGAACTTTACGAACATCCAAAGCGAAGTGTCTTACTTGTATATATTTGATCGGTAATAAGCAAAGAGATTTGTTACGCGACTTGCAACATGGATATAGTTTATTTATATTTTACTCAAATCTGTTCAAGAGCTTAGCTACGTTTCGTGCTGCAATTGGTTTGGAAATAAAACATAATTAAACATTACAGTGCTTTCGATGAACTAAAGCAAGCCGCCCGTAGAGAGAGAGAGAGAGTTTATATGCGTACAGATGAGGAAAGAATGATACTAATACGATAAGACGATGATACTTCAACGGAAATACGGAAAAAACACTGCTGCGGAGATACGTCGCGATGATGGTTCAATCACTGCCTTCGCTCATATCCTCATCCTCGTCTTCTTCCGATTCGGACATTTCTGATTCAGAGTCAGACTTTTTTGATTTCTAAAACATAAAAAAGCAGAAAAGAGATTTGTTTCAACAATACATTCACTGGTCTGGTACTCGGGAAAATTGTGTCTCGGTGCTTAACTTACCTTCTTGTCCGCCGATTCCGTTGCTTTAGCTTTCTTTGCGTCTTTTTTCTTGTCATCATCGCTGGACGAATCGTCCCCATCGATGAACTCCTTGCTCTTGAATCCGCTACCCTTCATGGCTGTGTCCGATTTCTTGGCAGCCGGTTTCTTTTTCCTTTTTTCTCCCTTATCCCCATCCCCGCCTTCACTTCCGCCGCCTGCCGCTTTGTATGCGGCCATCGCTTCCGCGTAATCTTCCTTTGCCTTCGCTGCCTTTGCCTCCCAGTCCTTCTTATCTTTCAGATCCTTCCACAGCTCGCCACCCTTCTTGCTGATCTCGACCATCGACAGGCCCGGGTTGTCCTTCCGTATCTGGTCGCGGGTTGCGTTCATCCAGAGCATAAAGGCCGTGGACGGCCGTTTCGGTGCGCCCGAGTCTTTAGTTTTCGATTTCTTGGCCGTTGGTTCCTTCTTTTCTTTCTTCTCTTTCTTTTTGGGTGACTTTTCCTTCACCTTTTCCTTCTTCTCTTTCTTCTTGTCGCGCTTTTTCTCACGACCACCGTCCGATCCGCTGCCATCGCTGTCTCCGCCGCTACCGTCCTCGTCATCGGAATCATCCGACGAAGACTCCACATTACTGTCAAACTCCTCGGCCACGTCAGATTCCTGCTGGTTCGGGTTGAAGTCCTCATCGGTCGATTCCTCCGAATCGCTGCCATCGTCATCTTCGTCGCGCTCCTTAGCTTCCGCCTTCACGCGCGCCAGATACGCGTCCGGTTCGCCCTCGTTATCCGAATCGGCAAAGTCGTCCTTGTAGCTGGCCTTTCCGCCCGTGTTCTTCACGTTCAGCTTTTTCGATACGATAAAATCGAAAAGTTTCGAGTACTCTTCCTTCTCGATGCTGCTGAACGTGTGGACCGTACCGGTTTTTAGCTCAATCTCGAAATCGAAACTTCGCGTAGATCCACCGCTACGGGCAAAATTGACCGTTGCAATCTCCTCGAACCGTATGTGAACCGGTGGTTTGTGGACATAGATAAATCCACGCTCCAATGGGTACAGATAACCAGCGGCTGCTTTGAACGAGCAGCCAATGGCCGGTGTGCCCGAGTGGCCGATGAACGTGCCGGGGCCGGTTAGTTTACGATTTATGATCACCTTCATGATTTTGCCCAACACCTCGTACACCGGTCCGGACAGTTCTTTCGTCAGCTTATCCTCATACTTCTCCTTCAGCTCTTCCTCCGTGAATGGAAGCTCTATGTTCGTTTCCTCGTCCATCTGGAAAAGCGTAACCAGGAAGTGGTACCGCGTTTGGCCCTGCTTGATTGGTGGATCGAGCGATATGACGAAGAACATCTGCCTGTTGTCTTTGTGTGGCAGCAGAAACAGTCGCAGTACGGACGATGTCGGGATTTTAAAATCGTACGTTTTGCCGTGCAGCTGAAAGAATGTCTGGAATACCTTGATGTCGTACCGACCACGCGGCGTAAGACAATGGATTTCGCGGAAGATTGCAATCGCATCGCCAGACACCGATATGACGGAGGCCTGCTTCATGACGCTCTCCTGGAACGCCTCCACGGGGTCAGTGTCGGCCGACTCGGACGTAGGAATGTGGAACCGCATCTCCATCAAACTGACCGGTGCATCATCGTTCCGATGGAACTCGACCGTTACCTCGTTCTTGCCTACGTTACACTGTGAAACGTGGTTCAGTGGAATCTCAAAGCTGGTCTTGTTTTCCACGTCGAAGCTCAGTACGGCACCCTTAAACTGCACCGATCCCCAGTTCCAGCCGCGCATCGACAGTTCCTTTTCCAGCATGTCGAGTTTGTAGTTTTTCTTCACAAACTCCGCTATCTTCGCCTCGTCACCGGTAAACCCAAGAAAACGATGCAACGATCCATTCTTCAGGAATACGCGCAGGCCAAAGCTACCGACGAATCGCTGATAGTTCAATAGCTCGATGTCGCCGGAGTTGATCTGCTCCACCTTGCCAGTTTTGTCGCTTTTGAATACCATCGCTGTGTCGGTCATTTTCAGCTTTCCAGGGCACTGCAAAATATGTCATTAAACCACGCAATTAAATGTTGTACGCCATCGCGGGTACGGGTGGAGGTGGCGACCCGGCCCTCGGATCTATCTTACCATGGCGCCACGGATTTCCGAACTGATGGATGAATACTCGAGAAAATCAGCCATTTTATCGACCGTTTTGAGCCTATTTCGCTCACCCGGGAGAGTTGGTGAAACTTTACAGCGAGAACGCACTTGCGAAATTTAACTTTTTGCTTAGTTTTACAACAAAATCCCCAGAAAATGAGACCGCAGACAAGTTCTGTTTGGATTGGTTATGTTTGGCGCGGTCGGACCGTTTGACAGGTGCTCTGTTGACAATAGGCGCTGGAGCAGCTCAAGGTGACTATGGAGAAGGTGTGATTGTTGCTTGTGTTGGAAAAAATATTTCACAAATATATTAATTATTACACCAAGTTTTGCGGAATGTTGTCTTATATTATGATTCATTTCATAAAGTGCAATGAATTCTGAAATTTTGTGTGCAGGAGTGGGGGAAATGTACTCATGGAAAACTCCAAACGAATCAAAGCCGCTTCGTGCATGTAGCGCCCGATGAAAAATCTGAACAGTATCTTCTCCTCAATTGTCGATTGTAAAAAAGACTGTGGCTATTAAAAATCGTTTTGTGCTAGAATGTAATGTAGAATGTTAGAATGTAATCTTGCAGAAATAAGAACGATATCCAATCTTCTATTAGGTCGCACATACAAAGTTTTTACAGTGATAACAGGACACTTGCCGGCAGACCGTTTGTGCTGATTTAACAAATGAAGTCAGCAGAAAACAGCAAAAAAAACTCCATGACAGCTGTTTGTTGTGATGTTTACCTTTATTGTTATTCCTAGCGGATGTACCGTTTGGTAGATTGTTAGTAGCTCTCGCGGCTAAAAAAGTTTACATTTTAGCTCTCTCCATAAACAAAAAGTGATCCCTGTTAGAAAACGGTGTCGAAGTTTTTTTTCCGACACCATGAACCACAGTGACCGTGCCGTGCAGCATCGAGCCCGTAACATCCACCCCGAATGGAGTGCCGAAGAGTATCACGTGGAATGAAACGATTGACCCGGTGGTGGTCCTGCGCTTCCGGTCTAAAGAGCGGCAAGTTCCGGTCCAGGTGCTGTTGTGCAGTTACCGCTCTAGCTCTCTTAGCTTTATGCTATATTATTTTTAGTCTACTCGTATCGGTATGTAGTTGCTCGTTTGGGGTTCTAGAATGCGATAGTGACGACTCATTTTCTTGTTTGCTTCCGGTTTGTACAGCATACGTCCAAAACAGCTTGCCAAAACAGCTATGAAGTTATAGATGTAGTATATACATGGGTGAATGGAAGTGATCCTCAGTTTTTGGACGAGCTCGCCCGCTATTCTTCGACTCGAGACAATGCTCGGTATGATGATAAACATGAGCTCCGATACTCGCTGCGATCGCTGGAGAAATATGCGCCATGGATAAGGAATGTGTACATAGTAACGAATGGACAGGTGCCGTGCTGGCTGAATCTGGAAAACCCACGTGTCCAAATCGTACCGCATGCCGACATTGCGGATGAGGACACAGCGCTACCCACATTTTCCAGTGCCAGCATCGAAACGTTTATACACCGCATACCGGGATTATCGCAGCGGTTCCTTTATCTGAACGATGACATCTTTCTCGGGGCACCGCTACATCCAGACGATTTGCAAACGCTCGCCGAAGGCGTAAAGGTGTTCACTGCCTGGATTGTTCCGGACTGTGCACCAGACTGTCCGTGGATGTTCGTGGGTGATGGATCCTGCGATCACGATTGCTTTGTTGAGGACTGCCAGTTTGACGGTGGCGACTGTGATCATCCCGACTACAGGGCGGAACGTGAGCGGCTTCATCCGTTGCACGACTACGAAGACGTTTCCGCGCCAGTAGATGCGGTAGAACCGGTCGAAGAGGAGGGAGAGCAGATGTTTATCGATGTTCCAAAAATGTTTCCCCGCGTTTCGCCCGGCAGTGTACGAGCGTCGGAAAATATTCGTGATATTTATGATTTTTTTCGCATGAAAAGTAGCAACGGTAACTCTTCGACGCGACAGCTCGTCGAGCGGTTCAACAAAGAAAAGATGAAATTAAAGAAACGACAAGCGAAGCACCGTAGTCTTCTGGGTCGTGGTCACCAGCGAACTGCAGAAAGGCAAGGTCAGGCGGAGCAAAACCGTACGATCGGCAACAATGCACAGGAAGGGCGTCTGCCGTCGATGGGTGGGAATTCCGCCGTTAATGATATCTTCGCCAACTCGCTGATCCATACGAACCGTGTGTTGAATCGGGTCTATGGCTTCCACAATCGCAAAGTGCTGGCCCACGTAGGCTTTCTTCTGGACGTGCAAATAATCGAACGAATGCTGGAGCGCTTTCGAGACGAGTTTCTCGTCACCAAACGGCATCGATTTCGGGCGAAAGACGATATGCAGTATGCATTTAGCTATTATCATTTCTTGATGAGCGAATCTCGAAACAAAACGGTTGGCGAGATATTTGATGACTTCGACACCGATGCCTCCGGGTAGGACGATCTTCATCTCGAGTCGCAATGTATGTGCTTAAGCATTTTTTTCTTTCATTGCAGCACATGGTCGGATCGGGAAATTCGAACTCTCCTGACGAAGGTGTACAATCTTCCGCTGGATTGGTCGGCCGTTCGGTACTTCGAGGAGGTTGTCACCAACTGTTCCCTTCAGCAAAACAATTTTCTTCCACTGGAACATCAGCAGGAACAGCGGAAGGTATATCCCACACTGGTGTACGAGCGGTACGAGGATTCAACAATTGTGAGTAACAATAGGAGCAAACTGAGCAGCCAAGAATATTTTCTTAATGGATTCTTATCGCCTTACAGCCGACAGTAACAAAACCGATGGTGGTGGGTTGTACCGAGCTTGCCGATATGATGAAAGCCAATTTCGGCAAGGTATCCCGCTATCGGTATCACGTGAGCGCCAAAACTGGCATCTACAGCAATTTCAAGATGCTCACCTCCAACATCACGCAGGTCGTCGACGCGCTCGACGAGCTACGCAAAACACCAAAGAAGTTCAACTGCATAAACGATAACCTAAGCGATGATCGGCCCGAGGACAACCAGTTGATCACAGCCCTGCTAGAGGACTTCTATCTTAGTCTTTTCCCGGCTCGCAGTAACTTCGAGCTGGAGAGCACGTACCGGAACCGATTCCAACGCTACGACGACTATCGCTCTTGGCTGTGGCGGAAAACGTTCTTCCGGAACACGGTTTATCTCGTCTGTGGGACTGTGTTTCTTGTCTGTGTCCGTTTGCTGTGCTGCCGTCACAAGGGAAAGTTTGCACGCACCCTGCTACTGTTAGGGGCGGCTCGGTCAGCAGATTATACCAACCTTTCCTAATAAAACAGCGGCAAGTGTTTCCGGTGGATAGTGCTCAATGCTCACAATTCGGGTAACAAATACGGCCAAAACGTAATACTTATATTTGTGGTTCAAACAGGAACAATTAAACACAACACAAACCACACGCACACACAAGTAAATGCTCGTTCTTCGCGATATCCTTCTTGTTGCTCAAGACCGATGCGAACCGTTCGATACGTTCGACATACTAGAAGAAACGGTATAGGTCGGACCGGTGTAGCGTCGGTTTAGCTTCCGGTAGGCAAATATTCCGATGATGCCGAGCACTATTGTGGCTGCAATACTGATCCCTATGATCGCACCGACACTCATAGCTATGCGCATGAAAAGGATTAGAAAAAAAAGTTAACCATTTTGTGAGCAACCTACTCGCGGTGGGAGAGAATGCATGAGGGTTACACATTCAGCAGAATACTGAACTCGACACGATGAGTATGATAACAATGAGCGAAAACACACATTACCTCACCTTCTTCAACAACCTCCATCGAAATTTCGTACTCCCGTCCGCGCACCTTAAACAAACACTTCCACTGGCCAAAGTCCTTGTCCCGTAGCTCCACTATCTCCAGTCCGCATTCGCCCTCGCGCAATCCTTTTCCGTAGTAACGGTAGCGAGCTTCAGCCGACGGTTTCATCTGATTCGACACTCCATGCACCTCACCGGATGGATCGACAAAACGGCAGATATCGATCGGAAGGTCGAGAATCGTGCGACAGAGCAGCCGTTGTTCGCGATCGCCCGTGCTGGCCGTTAGCTGATTGGTAACGGTTTGCCCCGGTTGCTGGAACACGCTCACGTTGTAGTACGTGAGATGATCTTCCGCACCATCTTGATCGTTAATGCCGCAGGCCCATACACCGCTCGTAATGTTGGTCACCTTGAATCGACAGATGCCGAGCGATTTGAGACGATCGAATTTTTCGGGCGTATGATCACTGCCGGTGGGTCCGGAAAGGTAACAATAATCGATAGCGTACGGGGCCTCGCAGGACAGTTCCGTTACGGTTGCGCTCGAGGATCGCGGATCGTGGAAAATTTCGATATCGGTTGCTGTTAGCTCGACTCGGCTACTTTTCACTGGGGAACCACGAGTACGAATCGAACGCCCTTTGGAGAATCGTCTTCCCTTCACGTCAAACACACACCCGGTGTAGTCGGTAGGGTTTAGCTGCTGATAGATGCGCCATACGCCAACATCTGCCGGAGCAAGAGGTTTCTTGATTTCCAACGAACAGATCCCATTCGAAATTCTGGAAAAGCAAATTGAAAAACAATTATAGCGTGTAAACGTCGCCTTTGGACACGGAGTTAATCCCTCCCCGACAGGGAACGTAGAAGATACTTTGTATTGTACGCCGAGTAACGCCCAGACAGATGACCATCAAGCAGCATGAGCTGGCGATTATCTGCTTCCGATAAGGCGCGGCACAGCGAAACCGTCGACCGGTACTGGCAAGTGAGCACGATATGGTCCTCCGTTTCCTCCACATTCGCCTTCACGTCACGATCGTTCTCTGCAATTAGAAAACGATTAGCGAGGGCGAGGTCACGCGGACCTTAGTAAGTAAGCGTCCAAGCGGCCAACTGCATAACCTCTTACCCGCAACGAATAGATTGATCTTCGTGATCCTCTCCGTCATTGCACCCCAGAACATTGTGTGACACCAGAAGTGGCTGACCCGCTGAGTAAGATCGACCGTTTTGGTGCAGGATTCGGACACCACTTGGTCTGCATCGATAATGCGGCAGTATCGGGAACCGTCCTTGTCCGGGCAATTCACAGTCGCGGTGGATGAGGCTCCACTAACGGTTACATTCAGTTCGTCGATAAATTTTATTGCTGAAATGAAGAGGGAGAAGATTGCAAAAGAAAACACATACAGCGGAAGCAAACGCAAATCGTGGCTACTTACATGTAACGGTTACATCGAGCACTCCCGTACTATCCGCACCCGTCTGATCAGTACCGTACATGGTCCATTTCGTTTCGAGAGCTTTCTGAAGGTTTTTGACCCGCACGCCGCATCGCTCCGAATCATACCGCTCAACGGTCGTTTTATCGCCGATCCGATGAATCTGATCACTGTCCAAACTGTACTGAACATTGTTAACCGACACCGAACAGTGTATCCAGTGGCCATCCGTTGCAGAAGCTTCCCTCAGCACGGTTTCACCATTCGGATTTAAGAAAGCGAGAAAACCCGCTCCTTCAGCTATGGACAGACTTTTGGCCGGGAAAATTGGAACCGTGTCGGCCCGACCAATCGGCACGCTCCAGCAAATCAGGACAACGAACAGAATTACACTCAGCTGCGCGATGGGAGGCATCTTGCACGAGTCTCCTACCAGCATGAAAGGACAGAGCAATTCAAACAAAGAAATACGATAACACGGAGCGCAATGAGTACAGCAGCACTAGAGACGGTTGGTCAGCATATACTCGTTCTTCTGACACTTTTGGCACGAGAATCGCGATGGGCGCGATCGCATTACGAATCGATAGTTTACGTTTAGACGCGTGGCTATTTTTGGTTTCCGCACACTTCCTGGTGCTGCACTATTGCGAATTGTCGATGCGCTTCGCTCTGCATCCGACGATGCTTCCCGGCACACTGAACAGCGCGCGACCCAGGCCGCGTATGTCTCGAGAACAGTTCCCGTGCTACAAGGGTGTCAGGGCGGATTAGCACGAAGAATGAGCGCTCTAGCAACTCAATCGCATCGATCTGATAAAGTTGCCTATTCTTATACGAGCAGCGATCAGCGGGTGGACCAACAAGGGATAACACACATGCTACAATAGAACGTGGTAGAGCAGCAAGAGATAATGTGGCGGGGTATGGCCACATTTTGATTGCTTCGGCTATCGCTCTGAACGCCTTATTCGAAAGGGACAATTAGAATCCAGATAAAAATACAAAAACACACACCCACCTCCGCTAACAATGCCACCTGTTCTGTTTGGTCAGGGTTAACGATTTTTATCTCGTTTCTTCGTGCGCATGCTACGAGCAAATGAAGGAAACGCTATAATCTTCAAATGCTGACCATTTTTCGTCTGGAATACAACCGCACGTTTGAATTTTATGTACATCAACACCGAGTTAAAAATAGGGCGTCAACCGACCGACCGGCGGTGCGTCTCCTCGTTCTTATTCAAATTTTTCCGCATCTGTTCCCATTACTTTTCCGGCTAATGCTGGTGTAGGCCGTTGATGCTAACACGCTTTCTGGCGCTTTCGCGTTCCCACTGGAGAGCAAACATCGGATTTAGAAGAGAACAAACTTGAAAGGCATACACCGTCCATATCAACGCTAACGTGTTTCATGAAATAACACTGAATATCCTTTATTCGTCTCCCGAAAAGCTATCAGTTACTCTCATATAGGTTTGTTTTTGTCTGCTTCAACAAGTTGCCGTTGCAACCTGCACTACTGCTGTGTGTGGTTAGTAGTTTGCTTCTAACGACGATCCGCTGTCGCCATCCTCCGGCGCTCCGACGTCTTCTGTTTTTCGAACCTACTAGCAGCTTGCAATTATCGCCCTTTTTCGCATGCATTGAACGAGCGTGTGTATGGGTAATGTGCGTACCGTAACAATTACATTATTCCTTTCCCATGTTCAACGATCGTGATCGGAGGAAGCACACGTACGACGAAATCGATGCTAAAAAGTTTGCGAATTTAAAATGCGCGCTGTACTGTCCTAGATAAATGCTTTTCCGTTAGAAACGAGAGAAGCAGTGCACTGGTGGACAGTACCGTGAAGGATGGATGTGGAGTTTAAAATGAAACAGAAAAGAGCCGCGTACCTGGTTGATGTGATGATGTTACGACGGAAAACAAGGAAAACCACGTGCTTTCTTCCGTTCCGTCTGCTCAAACGACGCAAGGCGCAGGATGTTCTTTTGCTTTTAATGTGTGTTCTTTGTTGTTTGGTTTGGTCGTTAATTACTAAACATAACTGATTTTGTTCTACTACGATTAGGGTGTCGAATATACGCCAGCACGAAAAGGCGAATCGAGCAGCAAACACAAAAAAGCGTGAGGGAAGCGAGAGCGAGACCCTTACCGTGCCCATCCTGCCTGTCTGCCCGGTCCGTGGAGGTTTTGTTTCCAAGGCGAGCGACCTCCAGTCCGAGGTCATGAGGATGATGATGATAGTGATGACAATTAGCAAATGCATAACAAGTATCCGATTAGTTTACGGCGATGATATTGCGTCCGCTTTAATCCCGGTTAGGCAGTTTAATGTATTGAGGGGGGAAAACCGGGCTCTTGGTGTTGCATCGTGCTCGGTGGCCCATTCTCGCTTCTTTCCTCTTTTTTGACGATCTTAACTACTACCAGAGCCCATTTACTAGACTGGCCCGGTGGTGATGGGCGGGACCTTTCCTTACTCCAGATCATCGTTCATGTCCTGGAGCTTGGACCGCTCGTTCTCGCTGGCCTGATTGCCATACTGTCGCATGCGTGTGATAAGCAGTGCGAATACCTGGGCTGGCAGCGTTTGCTGGAGGACCTACAGGAACAAACATTCAAAACATTTACAACCCGGTTCGTTCGTTCGCAATCGTTCAGTACAAATCCTACCTGTAGCAGTTGCGTTGGCTGGCCACAAACGATAATTGCGTTAGCCAAATGTTCCACGCCATTCTCGATATCACCGGCCGCAATGAGTGATTCGCCGGTTTGGATCTCTTGCAGGAAGAATCTATATGGGGAAAGGTAATTGTGGTACCGTTATCAATTGTTAAATCAGAGCTGGCGGAAACATTTTCCAGCACTTTTACGCGAAAGCATGTTCCACCATGTGCTTCCACAGGGCGTGCGTGTGTTGTCATTCGGGACCCCTGGATCGACAAACCGATTACATAAACGTCGCCAGTTCTAATCATTCCATGAACAGAGGGGCAGAGACAGGGGTTGGAAAACGCACAGCCAAGCATCCAGATGACAACACACGCGCACACGAGATGGAAGATTCGCGGAAAATCAATACACTCAGCTATCCTTTGCGCCCTCGCGGGCTTTTTCGCTTGGCAGAACGGCCCCCTCGATCACCTACCTCTGCACTTCTTCGTGATCTGTCAGGTTAGGGATTGTTGTCCTTGGCCCTGCCGATGCTGCTGCCTTTTTGGCCTTTCGTCCTGCGGGAGAAAAGATATGCAATTAGCCATTACTGAGGGCTAGCGAGCGGGACGGGCCAACAAATTGCACTGCAGTACACTATCGAGCGGCGCGGTTACATCGGCAAAAGAGAAATCGAGCAAACATCGCAGACGATGGCGACCGCGAGCGGTTTGTTACACCACATCATGGCAGCCTCGCTCGCTGCACTTACTTTCGCGCAATTTTTTCTTGAAATCCGGATCCTTCCTGCGCTTGTGGTCGAAGTATATGCAATAGCCGAGAAACAGTGTGCCTGCGACACCGGCTGCAATTCCAATCGTTTTGCTAATCTCCATATTTCACTGCGTTTTGCCGTCCAGAACGAATCCACGAGCGTTTCCCTAGCGAAAGCAAAACCACACCACAAAGCAGAAAAGAAAAACAAAACTAACACACACGGTCACGGTTTGACAGCAGTTGCCGGTGGAATATTTTCGGTGACGTTTTGTGCCCGTTTATGTTAATAACAATTTGCAAAACGTTGTTTAAAATGCGTTATTTTCGTAAAATGCAATTATAACATAATCATATGCGATAAGTGCTTAGGCAAAAAGCCTTTAATTGGTAAACAATTGCGCACGATCGATAGCGAATGAGAATTCAACTAGCTCGTTGTAAACACAATCAGTTTGACATGTGCGGTTACTGCGTTTCGCGAATCGGAATGAAAGCCGCGAAACAATAGGAAACATTCAAGGGAATTGGTGCACAGGGGCACAGAGAAGACCAATGCAAGTCGTTGCGAATGGTGAAGCCGTGGCATGTGTTTTCAGCAAAAGTTGCATTCGCTTCAATTAGTTTGCTAAAATATGCCCGAATAATATCTGTTGTTGGGTTGGGTTGTTGTTGGACGAAGCCAGCAGCGTAGCTGAAAAGAAAGATACAAAGAAGAACATATTGCAGACAATAGAGTGATCGACACCGTGTTTCCACAGGTTTTCCAAACAGGCTTGGTCAGGTAAATTTAAGAAAATGTAGCACGATATTTTGGAATTGTTGGCGTTGCTTTAGCGTATGTTTACTGATGCCGGTTTCAGCACGATGACGCGCATAAGCATCGAGAACCTGATGCGCACCGATCGTCCGTTAACTTGGCTGCCGGAACCGTGCTGCGATCGATGCTCACTTCCATTTGCCAGCTATAGCGATGCACGGAAAGATAGGTTACCGTTGCTATTGTCCTGCCAGCATATTTTGTGCGGTCCGTGTGTTAGTGAACATGCCCAAAGCGATAGCATCCAGTGTGATCGCTGCAAGAAGCAAGTATCTGTGCGGAATGACTACGGCAATGTACTGATGGCACTGCATCCCAGCTTCTATATGCTGGGCCGAATAGCTCGGATGCAACAGGAGCTGGAAAATATCGAGATGTACTGTTTGGACAAGGATCAGAAAGCACAGGACGCTAAGAGTGCACCGCTTGTGAACGAAATGCCCGAAGATTTTTGCATGGAGCCAGTGTCGGCCAGCGACTTGAAGGCACCGAAGCAGCTGAAAAACTTGCTCGAACGCGCGTTTGATGCGCATGAAAGAAGTAGTTTCGCTTTTCAAAAACGTTCCCAATCATGTCCGGACAACATCGATCAGGTGATTCAGAAAATCACTGCACATTTTCTAACTCTTCACAATGCTTTGCAGTTAGAGGAAGAGCGCGTTCTCCAACAGGTGCGTAAAGCATACCTCGAGCAACGACAGCACACTGAGCACCAGCAGCAGCATTTGGCCGCTGTCAAAGAACGGCTGAAGAAATTGCACACGCGTGCGAAGCAATTCAAACGCGAATCTCCTGCATCGGACGATAAATCGTGGATGAAGTTTAGCGGAGAAGTGAAACGCTTTCTAGAAACGGAACCACTGAAACTGCCAATGAATAACAGTTTCGTCTCGTTAACGAGCTTTCACGCAGAGAGCGAGAAGTTTTTGAAAAACATCAGCACAAGCTACCGACTGACGCTTCCGCACCATCGACCACAACTCGTGCCATTCACCGCCTCTAGGAAGAAACAAAAGAATGATTCTGATGTAGCTACATCGGTTAAGGAAGAGGAAACTCGGTCTGCTGCACCGACACCGACAACTTCACGCGACTGTACGGTGGCGTCCGGACGGCACCATCATCACGAACCGCTCGGGAGACGAGAAACTCGTAAGCTTTTCGATACCGGCAAGGTTAGCAGCATAAGTCGTGATACGCCACGACGCACGAAAAAATCGCCAAAATCGGGCTCAAAAACGCACGGGTCGCACATGACTCTTGACGCAGCAAGGAAGGAGGATTTGAAGCGGCATTTCAGCACGGTCACCATTACGTGTATCGTAAATCCGCTCGAACTTTACGTCCAGGACGCATTGCATGGTGCGGTGACGGCGGCGCTTATCGAGCTGTGCCAGACCGAGGCTGAGGAATACGAAGCGGTATTGATAGCTGGAAAGAGTCGCCTGGAGGTAGAGACTGGTCGGCTTTATCTCGTACAGCCCGAAAAGTCGGACAGTTGGTACAGGGCTCGGGTGCTGCAGGTTTTGAACGGTTCCGAAACAGCGATGGAACAGTTTACCACGTACAGGGTGCAGTACATCGATTTCGGTGGCAAAGATACGGTTATGCACGAACAAATACGTCCGATAACGGACGAACTGGCCAATATCGAGAGTAAAGCGATCAAGTGCTCGCTGTACAGTGTCGTCTCACCGGAAAGCGACACGGACGATGGCGAAATTCGCTGGCCATCGGAATGCCACCAGCTAATGACGGACTTTGTGGGCAATCGTAGCATGCTTATGTACGAGCTGGATAGCAGCTCGCCCGACTGCTTCATAGTGGACTTTTTCCTTCCACCACTGCTCAGCAGCAGTAGCAGCGCATCGGCAGTTGATGCAGCAGCAAACGATACGATGGATGTAACGTACTGGGAAGGCTACTATCCTCCGATGTCGCTGCGCAAAACGCTGATATATTTGCAGCAGTGTCTCGAGGGCCACCCGGGCGATCTAAGCCCGGCCGCTTCCAATCGTCTCCAGCTGCTAAATGCCTGGCTAATGAATGCTACTGAAGCGGCCAAGAAACGCTGTACCATTCCTGCCGCACCGGAGCTGAAGGAGTACGATCTGTTGGACGTTCACATCACCCATTCGCAGTCCCCCGATTGCTTGTACATCATGCCGCTGGAGTGGAAAAAGAACCGCTTCGATAAAATGCAGGAAGAAGTGGATGCGCTGTGCCAGCAGGCGAACGTGTACAAGGTGTTCCATCCCTACGTAGGGTTGGTGTGTGGGTTTTCGCTGGCCGCGCAGGATCACAGTCGAGTTTGTTTGCGGGGTCGCGTGGTAAAATTTGTGCCCGGGATATGCGAGATTTTTGCACTCGATACGGGTGAAAGCATGATAGTTCGGTGTGAAGATATGTACCTGTTTCCTCCTGGAAGCGGGCCGATGCGAGAGTTTCCGCTCGCCGTTTGCTGCCGTTTGGAGCACATTCACCCGAAGAGCGTTGGAGGCGGTGGCGCGGTCGGCTTTTCGTCCTGGTCCGCGGAAGCAAACGAGGAGTTTAATATGCTTATGAAGAGCAAAACGCTTCCATTCGCTGTGAAGGTGGATTCGCTATGGAAGGAGTCCGGCGTCTATAGCGTGCTGCTGTATCTGCGCAACAAATCGGATGTGGACACGTGCATCAACAAAATGCTCGTTAACCAGGGACATGCCGAGTGCAACTCGGGAAAGGAGGCGGAAATCGCTGATCTTGCGCACAAGGCGCAGGTCGGAGACAGTTCGATAACGAGCGGCAGTGTGTCTGTTTTGGCCAACAAGGTGATCGATCCGCGTGTGCCGGTCGATGTACTGCGAGTGGTCACACCCGACGAGGTCTATGTGCGTTTGAGTTCGCGAAAAGCCGATCTGGATGGGTTGCACCAGGCGATTCAGCAGCACATGGACGAAGCACTCGATGGTGAGGCTGGCGAAACGGAGGGTCCTACGGTTGGCTGGCACACCGGTGATATGTGCCTCGTGTTTACCTCGCCGTCTGACGGCGGTTCGATCGAGTGGTATCGTGCCCGGATTATGAACGTGCTGGAGGATGGCGAGCTGTACGAAGCATTCCTCATCGACAGCGCGCTCACGGTGCAGGTGCATCGCACCAACGTGGCACGGATGGTTCCACGCATTGCGCAACTCCAACCCGGAGCCGTCCGCTGCAAGCTGGCCTGCCTTGAACCGGTGAAAAGCTCCGACCACTGGACCAGGGTGGTTGTAGATGCTTTGATTGGTATAATCCATGCATACGAAAAGCACGCCATCTCGCTCGACGTGAAACGTCCCAAAGCGACGGATGATAAACTGCCCAACGCCAAACAATCGCTCTCCGTCGTGCTGTGGGGTGTGCGTGTGTCGGTGCGTCAAGCACTAGCGCCCCAGAAAACCGAGTATCGAAACATCAACCAGCTGCTCGCGGTTCGCGGTATGGCACACCTGAGCGGCACGTTTCGTATATTTGCCACCAAAGGGGATGGTGCGCGGGAAGAGCTGCAATCGATCGAGGAAGCGGTGGAAAAGATGACGTTGTGCGAGTACGAAAAGTTGCAGCAGTTTTTTCGTACAATCGCCGCCGACTCCACCGAAGCGGAAGGATTCGGAGCACGGGAGGACGGCATCCAAACGGCGAAAGTTGTGCTAACATCAAAAGACGTCCACACGGAAACGGTAAGAGTCGAAATAGACGATGCTTGCGCATCCGTCCTTTCGCTGGCTAGGCAAAAGGTTGAGACAATTACTGACTGGCCCGCCGGGGACCCGATCGAGAAGACAGTGTTCGTGGGCATGCCTACGCACATCGGGAACGATGGGACGGTGTTTCTTTACGATTTGTGTAAGGAGCCGGTGCTGAACCTTATTCGCGATAAGATCAGCGAACGTGTGCAGGACGCTGATGGGCCACAGCAACCGGCCGTTTTCCAGCCCGGAGAACCGTGTCTCGCAAAGTATCACCTGGATGAGATGTTCTACCGAGCCTCAATCGTGTCCGTCCACAAAGGAAACAAGTATCGGGTGTTGTTCGTGGACTACGGTAACGAGGAAACGTGTCGGGGAGAAGATTTGCGCAAGGACATCATCTGCGGACGTGTGCCTGTCCAAACGAATCGCTTTCGGCTGAGCGGAATAACTCCGAAGCAAACACAGGGGAAGTCCTCATGGCCCGAAAACGCACTGATGGCTTTCCACGGACTGTGCGTACAGCAGCCGTGTACTGTGCGCGTCGATACATTGATCTGGTCGGCGGGCTCCCAGCAGGAGTCACCCATTCCTCTGCCCATTCCTTGCAAATTGTTTCGGCTCAAGGATTCTATCGACGTGAACGCAGCCCTGCTGGAACTGGGGATATTTGAGGTTCGCGTAGAAGAAGGTGAACAATACGACAGTCGCAATGCGGTGCGTCCAACCTCCCGGTTCTACGAACCGATCGTATATCCCATGACGACTGCCGAGTCGGGACCGAGCCGTTTGCTACCGTTCTGCACACCGGAAGAGCGAGACCTGATGCAGTTTATGCGGGATATTGAATCGAGCATAAAGATCGACCGTGCCAACATTTCGAAAGATTTTGAAGATCCAAACGAGATACCCGACGACACGGGGGTTGACAGCGGCTGCCTTAACCGTACCCAGCTCATCCATCTGCATGACGATAACGATGTCGACAACGACGACGACCAGCAGCCACAGCAGCAGAAGCAGCCAAACGGACAAAGTGACTGTTCGCTTCCTTCGCCGGCGTCCTTCGTTTCATGCGAGCTTGAAACATCCACGCGGCTGTCCGAGGAACAGGACAGTGAGCGAAATTTCGTCCCGAGCTGTGCCACCGGTGGATCAATGCATGGTGGGCTCTTCGTGTCTCCAATTAACTTGAACCAAACCCGGGGATTCTTCGGCGATTTTACCAACTTCAGCAGCGGTCTTACGCTGCATGTCTTCCCGCATCTTGAGGGACACACGCAACGGTTCGCACGCATGTCGGAGAGGGTGCAGAGCATCGCCAGCTCGCAGGAAGCGTTGTACCGTTGGCAGGCAAGCCTGGTTGAAATCGGGTCAGCCTGTCTCGCGCCGTACCGTGCCGATGGTCTGTATTATCGGGCCATTATTGAAGCGGTTTACGAGGATACCGATGAGGTGAGTGTCCTGTACGTGGACTACCTGAACCGGGACAATGTGCCGATCAGTGAGCTGCGCAAGTGTCCGCTCGGAGTGCGTTCGATTCCGCTGCGTAATGTAGAGGTGCGACTGTTTGGACTTCGGCCGAATCCACGCCTCCGTCTGGATGATATTGGTCGACGAATGCTAGAGGTGTTGGCGCGGCCCTTTTACGTGCGGATTGTGTCTACAAACCGAACGCAATCGGATGGCGTGGTTAAACCGGAGGTAGAGTTCTACACGGACTACGACTGTAATACGTTGGCGTATCAGAAGATGATCGAAGAGAAGTACTTTTATTCTACCAAGTCGTAGCGCGATGGGTGGGAAAGTTTGTTGGATTTCATTTGTTTTCACTATTTTCATCGCTTCAGAATATTAGATTAGCTTAATAGTTTTTTTTACTTTCTCTCTCTCTCTCTCTCTCTCTCTCTCTCTCTCTCTCTTTCTCTTTGTTGTTATTATTACGCTTAAAATATGTAATTTACCATACATTTTGTTTACTATTATTTTTGCCATACTTTCACCTAAAAGTACAAGAAATCCCAAAGATTGGGTAGGGAAATGCAGGATGAAATCCGTTGATGTGTTGAACTATTTACTTTGATAAGAATGATTACACTAATAATGCGCTTGAAAGCGATCGATATAACCGTTTTGTGATTTATTAATAAAAACAATACGAAAGAGACCCTTTCCTTATACAGATGAGTCTGAATTATGTTTAACGAAGCCATTCACGTGTGCGATTTGAGACGTCTCTCTTTGAATTGCCTTTTCCAAAAGTAATACCAAAACATATTTGCCAGTAAGAGTGAAATATAAACGGGAAAATAAAGGAGGAGGCCACAAATGAATGTGTTGCGCCATTTCCTAAAAATAACTCGACATACCATATAAGCACAATAAATGGCACGCATTAATCATGTCGACCGAAGTCCGACTATCCTTGAGATAAGCTTATGGTGTTGATAAGCAAATGGCACACGGATGTAAGTATCGAGCTTCGAACTGGCTAATGGAGCGCTGGTTTGCGGTGTGGTTCCTGCTTTTGCGAGCGGAAGTTACATTTATTTATTATCTTAAAATTGATACGAGATGTGCCTTTAAGCAGTTTGAAGTAGTGGTTTGTGGAGAACGCGATCATTCATCGGATGCGGTCGCCTATCTGGTTGAATGGAGCCGTTAGTTATACAAAGGCTGAACTGACCGTCCAGCTGTGATACAGTTAAATAATAAAACAATGCAGTAAAGGAAGGAACGAAAGCGACTTGCATAGTGTTTGATTTTGTGAGATTGCTGCCTATTCGGAACGGATTCATAGAGCTCACCAAGCCTGAAGGCACGCAGCTATTAGAGGCACAGCTTACATGATATTCCTGCTTTCGGACGAAAGATTCGATGGCTCAGGGAAATTGTGCAGTTTTGGGCCCGAAAATGTCTTCTATTTGAGCATCGCTTCCTCATAAGAACTCGTCTCGGCCAACCATTGCTGGCTTCTTTGACTGTTTCGAAGACACTGACCACGCCAGAATGGCTTTATCCAAAAATGATTACTGCATAGAACAGCTCGATCATCCTACGAAGGAGCAAAACTGCGTTTGGCACTTGATCGAATTTCAACACCTACCTGGCAACAAAACTCCCTCACGAGATATAACTACCGATAACGATTTCGCCCAAGACAAGCAACGCTGGGTCAGCACATGAATTCGTCTAAACAATCCTCCCCATCAGTCTGGACAGTTCGAAAAGAGTAAAAAACGTATGAAACAACCCCTGTCCCGACTCGACCAAACAAGCCTTGGTGGGAGGAACGGCGAGGAAAGAAGGAAGCCCGGGAGGAGAGGATGGTCAATCTCACCCATCCACCCACATGCATCGTACAACAAAACCAACCAGTCCACAGTGTCTCTCTCTCCCATTATCCCACCTCACCCACCCCATACATAGGTCAACGAGCATCATCGGCAGCATAAAGCGAAGTCAATTGCCTCGTGCCGTCGGAGCTCGTGCCATCCGCTTCACGGGGAGCTGGGACGTCCAACGGCGACCGGATTCGAAAACAGCGCACTCCCGCCGCGCTCTTCTCCGCGCGCTTAAGCACACCCACCAAGAAGAACCCCCAATAAAAGCGGGTAAGGTGGTGACCGATTGAAGCATGCCAAACACGCTTTTCGTATCGTTAATGTTGCTGCCACCAACCCGCCGCTCCTCACGATCAATACTGTGCTGCTTGTTAGGGAGAAAGAATGGAAGAGGTTGGAAGGGGGAATGGGTGAAGGTAAAGGAGGGGGTGAGGAAAACCGGGTCCGGCGAGCGGGCTTTGGAACGTGCGAAACAGACGAAGACTCTGAAAGCAACTTTGAATACGACGATCACATTCGCTCGCTCGCTCTTTCACGCGGCTTCTCTCTCGCTCGCGCGCGCCAGAGTGCGCAAGCGTGCTGGAATTGTCAGTTGGTTTTAAATATCAAAACATAAAATAATTATTAAGTTCAAGCATGCACGAGTATGTATGAATGTCGTGTAGACACAGGGAGGGGAAGGGAACAGATGGAACGGCCCCGGGAAGGGTGGAAAAAGGGCGCAAAAGTGGTACGCGCAGCCTATTCATAATAAAATCATTCGGCTTTTCTTTCACTCACTCAGGCTCAGCACGGGTGCACAGGCTGGGTCTCGTGTTTCGCGTCGTGTTATTGCTTCTCCACCACCCCAGCTTCTTCCGCTCGGCTTCGTTCCTCCTTACCGTACCGTATGCCCCTGCTTCCATTAGTGTGCGGGGCCCAAAACAGAAACGGAGAAGAGAAGAAGAAAAAAAAACAAACCGCATCAATATATGCGGAGAACGCGTTCGTGGGAAACTTTGCGCTCGGAAGACATTTTCCCACGAGTTTGAACTGTGGCTGGGGCAAGCAGCAGCCAGTTGGGCCCGTGCTGCACAGGCTTTTAACATGTCTCCGGTCGTGAGGAAAGGCGGAGGCTGGGGAGAGAAAAGCGCAGAGGAGAGTGATGAATAAAGAGGATTGAAAAGGGAAACACACAGCAACGTGCTCGCCGCGGTATTAACAGATGGCTGGCATCAAGCCTTCCCGCTCTCGGTGCTATCTCGTTTCAGCGCGTTGCCGACGCCGAGCGCATCGGTATCACGTGTTGAGCTCGAGCCAATTTAGCTTAATAAAACTATAATGTGCTGTCCGGCCGCGCAAGGGAGTGTGTGTGCGAGTGAGTACGCTGCCAAGCGCCAGTGTGTGTGCGAGTGAAACGGTGGTGCAGGACAGTAAAAAAAACTCAGTGGCACAAGCGCGAGTTTTTGTTTCGTTCTATCGTTCGCTCTCGTTCTAACGCGTGGAATATGCTGTGCCTACTGCGATGTGTGACGCGAGATTTTTTATTGCCTCTTCTTTGGGCCTCTGCCTCTGCCTGGCTTCTTTCCTCGCTACCTCTTTCATCTTCTTTCACGCACAGTCGTCCACACGTTCCCGGTAGCACGATTTAATGGATATTGTTTTGCTTGCTCTTTCGCGCTCCAGCGCCAAGCAGCAATCCTTTCTTCCGTGTGGCTGTTTTTGTCGGTTTGGCGTGGATTTGCTTTTCACGAACGGCGGGGGCTTTTTTAGACCGCTTCCTCTATCTTTTTGCGGCTAATGGAGCTACTCGCCTTTACTTAAAGAAAAGTACCCAGACAAGGAAAAGAAGATTAAATACGCGCGAGAGAGTGAGGCTGCATGCTACGGATAAGTAGCCAATGTGTTGCAAGTACGAAAGAATTAAAATCATTCACACAGGAGGAAAAAAAGAACCCCACACACACACACCCTTCTAAGGAAAGCTAAAGGAAGCAAAGAAATTTTGAAGCAAAAGAAAAGAGGTGGAATCGGCTCGCAAATGCGCATAATTAGTGTCGCTGGTTAGGAATGGATCCTTTTTTTTTTCCTTTATGCTCCTTTTCCGTTTTTTCAAACCCGGGTTAACGATTGAGACAGCTCAACGAGAGATGCGTTAGCACGATGCGTAATTGTTGGCGCAATATGCGCAACGATCGATGACGCATCTCTGGAACTTCATATACACCGTGCTCAGGACGGATGACGAAAACGGAACGGCCGTTAAGGATAAGATAGCGCTCGATTGTCGTCGCATGTTTCGGGGAAGGCTGTCGAAATGTGATACAGGGTATATAGGAAGATGGGCTCGGGGTGCTTATCTGATCACTTGTTGGCGTGAAACTTAAAACGTGGACCAACGGCAAACAAGTCGACTGAGATAAGCCGACAGGAATGTGGTTGTTTGTAGAGTGTTTTTTAAGGAGAACAATCCTTGAACTATTGGCTCTGTGTGGTAGGGTGTGGTATTTTCCCCCAAAAAAAGGATAATCAATAACTGTTATACTTAAGGATTTGAAGGATTAGAACATTAGGATATTAGAAACAAATATCGAAGAACAAATGATCAGGACGCAGGAAATAAAAATGGCTCCAAGTATATGAAGTGTTCGACTCCAAGGCCCACAGGTCCTCTAGTACTTGAACTACGGTCGTCTTCTATCTGAAAATCCCCTGCAACTCGTTGATTTATGTAGGACTCTGAAGATATAAAGTTGATCGTACGTTTTTAGAATAGCGGGAACATTATCTTTACTACCCTTACCCATATAAACTAATAAAAAATGTTAAAAACAATCTTTATGTGCGTTAACGCAGAAGGACCTCGGCTTTCTAGTTGGAGTCTCGCTCTCAGTCTCCTGATTTGTTAATCCTGTCCACGATCATTCTAACTAGTTTGTTAGGCTTGAAGAAAAGGGAATTGAGATGACCCTTGTCTAGGCAGACAAAAGCACCGAAGGAATTCCCAATCATCCAAACCTATTGGATCCGATCCTTGCTGATGCGTCTTGTAAGAAACGAAAACCAGACCCACCTCATACACTTGACACCGCTACGCTGCACATTTCGATTGTGAGTTCTCTCCCGCAGGCTTTCCACTCCTGCAGGGGCTTGTTTCCTAACAAATAAATTACCATTCCGTGCCCTTTGTCTGTCTCGTTGCCAGTCGAACCTCTGACAGGTTCGATAAGGGCGGAAAGTGTCAGGTTCGGGACCGTTCCTCTTGTTACCACTTGCTGCGTTTTTAGCTTCGTAGGTAGTCCGCTTTCGGTGTACCGGCGAGGCAACGACGGAGGTTTATTGGAGTGTTTAGAAATTAAGAAGAAGGTATTAATTATACGGCTAGACATTCGGAGGGACCAATGGAAATGTTGTAATTTGTGACTCTGTTGGTCTGGGGGTCGCTTGTGTCTTGGTAAAGTACCTCAACATTTTACTCACCCATCTTTGGCGCTGGCAAACCGCTGGAAGTGTTTTTTTGTGAATCCTCAAAATAAACCGCACAGCAACACTCACTGCAGAAGGAAACTTTGTAGCGTCGATAATGGCGTCACATAAAAAGCACACACGCACTCACATCCTGCCTCAAAACGTGTCTCCAAAACATAAAAGCGACGTGTTAAAGATGGGCAGCAGCAAAAACCACATTTTAAAACATTTCTCACGGCATCCAACCATCCAAGTGACGAGGACAAAGGATGAAAGGAACGAGCTAAAGACAACCCAAAACAAAACAAAAATGTAATTCCTTAAGTGGAGCAACAAATTTGCATGCATTTAAAGGCACGAACAAGGGGGCAACGTCGAAGAAGGACTCTCATTAAAAGTTAGAATAACAATTTGCACCCAAATATGAAGCCGAAGTGTGTCCAACGATGCTACCTTTTTGCTCCCGCTTTCCAGTTCCGTGGTGTTATTTGGCTATCACTTCTCATCTTCTTTTTCAGGCCTGTTGGCTTTAACCGGGGTAACGGTCGGTCCGCTGAAAACCTGTCGTCAATCGTTGGGCGCAGCTCGATCATAATATCCTTGTAAAAAAAGGCAACAGCAAACGGGAGCATTTGCATCCATTTTTGCCGATGCGTCACTATCGCTTTGACCAGCGAAGGTATGGCTTGTACGAATCTCGTCAGGCGAATCGTTTATATTATGCATGTCTAACCCTTGAAGCCACCGTCTTGAAGATGCCAATTAATATTGAACCATCGATAAGATCTTCTGTTTATACAGCCAAAATCCAAGTCAAACCGATTAATGAAGGTGGCAGAACAAATACAAGAAGAGCGATCTTCAGCGCTTCAATAGAACACCTCACCGGCAAAAGCAGCTCCAATCGATCTCTCCTGCTCCAATCCAATCAAAGTACCTTCTTTACATACAATTACCTCCTGCGCTTGTTTTAGCTCAAAGTAGCCCCTGCACTCACTCATTCTCCAAGGGTTAGCTAATGAGCATCGCTCGCCGGATCGGCAGCAAACCCCAACCCAGAGCACCAGGACCCATCTCTTGCCCTGCGCAAAAAAAGCATCTCGTGCCGTGTCCAAATTGGCCAAACGCCAGGTGCATCTTGCTGCATTTTCCCACTCGCTTTCGCTATTCGGAGCCCGGCCCCAAAACAGGGCACCGGGACGAGGGAAGGCTTTATTTAGTAGTTGCTATTTTCTGCAAACTTTTCTGTTTTGTTGCATATCTTCCGCGGCCTTTAAGAAAAAGGCGAGAAGTAACGCAAAGGAGTAAAGCCAAACTGAAAAAAAGGAGCACAAAAATAAAGATGCGATGGAGATGGGGAGCGGTTGAAGACGGGGAGCACAAAAAATCTTTCCAGAGCGTGGGAAACTGCGCCAGCGCACGGTTCTCACAAAATAAATAATAACAGTGATAAAAACAAGCGCTGGAACAAGTCAAGAACGCCCGAAAAAACACCTGCTCTGCCTTGTGAGCGTGTGGTGGAGTAAGGATTGGGGAGTATGGGAGGGACGATTGGGGCGTTTTGTTTTTTTTTTGCGAGATCTTGGGCATCTTCATCAAGGGCAGGACAACGCGGATTTTCGGCAGATCTCCGAAAAACAGACGCCAGTGAGTGATGGACTGATGGGGGTGGGAGGATAGTGCGATAGCTGCCGGAGATGATACTGACGTCGGTTCCGAAAATTTGCTACAAATTTCGTACAAAAAGGAATCGGCATCGTTATTTGTTTATTGTTTGGGAGCACGGTATTGGGGGTGAGTTTCTGATGATTGCGCCAGCCAACGTCATTGGATCGGAAGCGGAAGATCCCCTACCCTTTGGGTGGGTTTTTTTGTTGGGGGGTTAGATCCATTCGAATCGATCATTCCGTACCGGTGGATGCCTCATCGTCAGGCGTGTTGAAACGTGTTTGAGCGTGTCGGGAACACGGACAAGGCAAGCAAGCAAACAAACCATCAACAGGGTGCCCTTTCGGGCGGTTGGCACGTGTTGTGGTTCGGTGGCGTATAAAGCAATCACATACCGAACGGATTCGATGTGTTAATGTCGATCACACACCTTTAGCTGTAGCATGCATAGTTATGTTACTCCAAGATATTCATAGATTTTAATTATTTTGAATAAGTCACTCCTTACCTTTGGAGAGATAATTCGGAGAAAAAAAAGTTGTACTAATTAGGAAAAATAAATTATTTCCGCATAAGCCCTTTCCTCGGAGAACTCCCTCATTAGGATGGAAAAGAGATAAACATTATAATTTCCGAAACCAGGTCTTCTGCGGCTTGCTCAGGTCTTCGCGTCAACCGTCCGGTTTAAATTCCAATTCCATTCACACCTGTGCCACCGGGGGCCACTTTCACTCGTTCACACAGATTTTCTGAATAATTATAATTGCGTTTCCACGGTTAATAATCCTCGAGTTCTCCTTGTTTGCCAGTTCGCCAACTCGCAGTGTCTCGGAGGATTAGCACCTGCATGGGGCCCCTGCTAGGACACGCAAGGAGGACGCGCAATAAAATAAAACTACCAGCTACTTTCCCATCAAAAGCTCATCGAAATCACATCCAAGTAGCTGATGACGGATCCCAACTGACCCAATCAAACGGAAAAAAGAAGGTTTGGCGTGTTAATTTTTTTGGAGGAAGATTTATTTTGGTAAAAATGTTTTAAAAGCTGAACCATCCTTAACCAGAGGAACAAAAAACTAACAACAACGGAGGCTGTCCAATTTGACCGGTGTCCCTTCTTTTTATTATCGGGTCAGCAGTTATTGTAGCGGCCAATTCGAACGATTAGATTCGAGGGTTTTGGTAAACTTTTCTCTTGAAGGGTGTGTTGCTGTTTGGTCCTTTCTCAGGAGCTTGATCTTTGACCGTAAACGATCACGCTTGAAGCTGTTCATGGCGGTGGACAAGGATAACATGATTCATGCGTTCCCAGCTCCGTAACCTTTTTCGATCCTGTCTATCTGCCCAATCTTCAACTAACCGTGCCGTGTAACCGTAACTGTCGATTTATAAGGCGAACAAATTTCATAGTTTCCAATGAGCTTAAATTAGGGCTTTAGCAGGCTGTTACTTACGGTTACAGTCCTAATGAAAAGGAATCCAACACACAAACACAACAATTGAATAATGGCAATAAGAAAGAGGAGAAAAACACCAAACCCCGGAGGACCTGGCAAATAGGAATCAGCTTTTCCTTTCTTCACTTACCAACTCCCAGCAAAAAGGAAACAAAAACATTGAAGCATTTTTACACATTCTATTCGCTAACCAAAGAAAAAAAGTGAAAAGATAAATAAAAAGCGGAGAAAAGATTGTGATAATACCCCGAGGAGAAACCTCGGAACAGAATGGAAAACACTGAAACGTACGGTTTCCTGACTTTCCTGCGCAATTGATCGATTAGGACCATAGGGTTTCTAACGTTGTTCGGTGCATTCAACACGTCCCCGGCCTAATTTTCAGGCTGGACTTTGGATCTATTCTTTTACCGTGTTCTACCTTTTTCCTTTTCTCGGGCTAGAGCTAGGAGGAGGAAAAAAGTGGTTGAAAAATTACACCCTCAAGTAGGTCCGGTGGACTGCTGAAGGAGAAGCACCCGAGATAATGAACACACAAAACGACACAAAACCCACCAGAAATGGAATGGTGGGCAACAGTGGAAGCAAGAAGGAACCCAAATTGGACAGGATCGAACAAGTCGAGTCATAATTTTCCCGAGAATGTTTTAAAATGTTTCCTTTTTTTTTGTTGCTCGGTTGTTGCAGACCGTCATTCTTTTCGTTGCCCGTTTTTATTTTCCACCTTCTATTCTACGCGTTTGAATGCGTTTTTGTTGTTGCTGTGTTGTGTGTAGTTCTTCGGTTCTATGCGCTCAGTACTGTTCGAATGGTGCTCGTCCTTTCTTGGCCAACATTATTGACTTCTAATTCGGCGTAACGTGAAAAGGGATCGGGAAGTGCCAAGCCCCTATTATCCCGGGTCGAAAGGCGAACTCCGATGGAAAATGCTCCGAAAAGGAAAATAAATGAACGAAACAATTGGTCCGAGAATGCCGAGAGCAGAAAGGAGCAGCAGCAACACGGCAGCAACACGGCAGACAGAATCACAATCGGGGCCGATCTCGGGAATGGTAGATTACCCATTTTAGTACGTGCCACGGAAGCCTTCCCGGGCCTCTGCAGTGGAAGCAGAAGCAGAAGCAACGAACACGACCGACCAGCAAAAAGCGACGGATCGAGCGGGCGATCGAGCGGGCAGCGTCAGGAGATCTCGGTCGGTTTGCTTTCGATCTTGAACACGTGCACCCGGGCAGGCCAGAATCTTTGTGTTTTTTATTGTTGTTGTTGCCTCTTTTTCATCGGTATTTCTGCAGCCGACGGATGACTCGTCGAGGAGCCGAGGAGCGAGGTTAAGCGGAGGACGTGATCTGTGTGTGTTGTAACATGCAACGTGTGAGAATGGGTTCCATCTTCTTAATTTTGGAGGGTTTTTTATGCTTAAGAAGGAGTTGGTGAAGTTGTGAGGAGAGACGATACAAGGAGACGAGGAGGAGGATGCGTGCGGGATGCGTTTCAAGTTTGCTCATGTTCAGTAAGTCGAGACCCTCGGGGAAGAAGGATAAAAAAATGCATACAATTTTGAAGACCCAAAAAAGGAATCGAATGCTGAGCACAGGGTGATCTTGACTGTGGCGAAGAGTTTAAAAAAAATTAGGAACGTTAAAGCTCACCATGTGGGTAGTGACAAGCATGGTGAAATTATTTGCATAAGTTGTACAAGTCGCACAGAAATTGTTTAATAACTTACTCTTAGTCTAGCTTACTTAATTTGCTAAGAGATCCTGATCTGTTACAAAAGCCCTCACAACTATTATTAATCGAACGTCGTCCTTTGCCAATCAGATATCTAGGATATTCTGCGAATCATCTTGAGTTGAGTACAGGCAAAAAAGAAATTAAGAAATTGGTCGTTAGGTGTCATTCTGATGACATAACGGACTTCTAGAGCCTGGCGAGTTGAATTCTCTATCCAGTATTGAGATCTTTTCCCCTTTTTTAAGTTAAAGACATATCTTGTACGCTGATCAAATGAAAGGCAGTTTCTAATGCTAGATCCTTGAACTTTACTCAAAGTGGTGCCTGAGTTCTGATGTGATCTTCCTGCAATTCTTTTAATTTTTTGGTACCTAGCAAGATAAATATATGTCAAAAATTAAAGGATAAAATCTTAGTGTTTTATGAATTGCATCAACATATCTCCAAATTATGGGTTTAGTTTTGTTTGATATTGTAACAAAAAATATTATTTGAAGCTAAAATTGAAACATTTAAGTCACTTTCTCAAAGACTTGTCCCAGTTTAAAATTCCTTCACACTTGTCCTACCCAATTCCTTTACAGATTTATGATGAAATTATGATGCAGATTCACATGCCATCACCCTAACCTGTCCCTAGAGTTCTGGAAAATCCACCGTTCCTATCAGGTTTTCCAAAGCCGTCGTTGCATTTCCGA
Source organism: Anopheles stephensi (assembly GCF_013141755.1). Lineage (NCBI taxonomy): Eukaryota > Metazoa > Arthropoda > Insecta > Diptera > Culicidae > Anopheles > Anopheles stephensi. The sequence goes on along the minus strand of NC_050202.1, from coordinate 1,120,498 downwards.
AAAACCTGCAGAAAACCTGTGACAGACACCCTGTGTGCCTGTGAGGTCGTCGAGCACACCCATCATCATCGTCACCGTCTCGTCGCCATCACACTCCTCCTCATGGCGATGGTGGTGCCGCATAACATATAACCAATATATATTTTTGTACCGTTCGTTCTGTCCTACCCTTCGCACCGTTCATCCTTTTAACTGCGTGCACGTGTTCAATGAAAGTGTGGGAAAATATATCGAAAAATCCGTCCTCCAGACCCAGTGCTGCAGTGTTTTATTATAGTTTCTTCTGTTCGCTTTTGCTCCTTTTCGCGGTTCGTCTCCCCGCGCTCCCTCCCGTTCTCTCCGGTCGTCCTCACTCAGGGGAAAAAAATGGATAATTCTTCTGCTCATCGATCCCTTATTACTCCTTATTAGATCTTCCTTCAGCATGACCGTGAACGATCTTCATCACGATCCTGTTTCTTCCACCCCCTGGTCCCTTCCCGCAATCCTCCTCCACACTCGTCCGAAAGTGACCAATCACGGGGAACCGAAGAAAACTGTAAACGGAGACGCTATGGAAAAGCGGACCGCCGGAGTACTGAAAGCAAAACGCAGAAAACCCAACAAAGCCTACAAATAAAAACAGTGCGGGCTAGGTAGGGATGGCTAAGAAGCGAAGAAGCAGAGAAGAGGAGACAACAGCTAGACACAAACATCATAAAACAACGCTCAACGCCGACAGCGACGGATAGAATTACCTCCGAGGGCTTCGGAGCCCGGGCATGGATGTGTACGGTTTGAAGAAGGATAAGATTGTCGATCCTTTCGGACGGGACTTGGGCAAACATCGATCAACAAGGATCACAACCACAGCAAGGGACGTGACTAAGGGCGTTCGTTTTTTTTCCCTTCCCGGACGAAGGGCGACGGGATCGGCGAGAGGTGGTGGTCGGGATAATAAGCCAACGAAAAGCGGACACTTGTTCGCATCGGAGCCTGGGAAAGTTTCAACCAACCACTCGGACGAGCGAAGGCGAGGCATAGAATTAGTGCGGGTGTAAATTGGGACGGAAAACCCCCGCCGGGATCGGGTAAGGCAAGGATCCTTGCTGGTTATGGTTGCGGTCCGGTTCCCTCCAACAAGGCTCTCAAGTTCCTGTTCCCGGGTTTCCAGGTCCCTTTCGCCTTCACGTGTTCATGCTTTACGCTTCATCAGGATCTGCCTCTTTCGTGTTTCTGGTTTGTTTCAAATTTGAATCCTTACTCTGAGCCGTATCTCCCGTCATCCGAGACGGACCCGACCGATCCCGGGGACAAACAGTGCTCGCATAGTGCACACCATTAAATTGTCAACTTGTTTTTATTGCATCGTTCGTTTGCGTTTTGTTTGAACGGTTTTTCCCACCATTCGAGGCAAGTGGCGGACGTCTAGGCAAAGGACATGGAAATTGTTTAAACAATTCCTTTGCTTGGAACGTACGTGATTCTAGCAATTACCCTGGCAGGGACCGAGGAAGGGACGGGAAGTGCCAGGGTACTGTTGGCTTTTCACTTGACACGAACCTGAGAGACGGTGTTCTCAACAGAACCAATTGATTTGCGTTGCTTTCCGACCCGTTCGCCCGTCACGGACGTGATTTGTTGGCGTGGGTTCATGTTGCTGGTGGTTAAACCCACCTAAAGAGCACTTAATCAGCGCGCTTATAACGTGCCTGTGGGTCACCAAATATTGACAGCTGCATGTGTGTTTTTTTCCCCGAGACTCTTGGGCCACTAGGAAATTGAGCATTAATTTCGGGGCATTTCGGGAGGGTTGTAAACTTTATTGCTTTGGCCCCCTACTTGCTTGTCACGTACATGTACGCGTCTGCTTACACACTTGTTACGCTTGTTTTCCTCGGGAGCAATGTGACGGTTGAAGGGAAACGATTGTTTTCCCAGGATCGAGGGTGAAGATCGGTGAATGTGTTTTCCATTTTTTTTTCTGGGGAAAAGTCGACAGACGTGCCTCACAGGGCCGAGAATGTTTTACAGATGGCTCATTATGCACTGCATTCTTGAGCACACGTTGTAACAAGTGGATCTAGCGTTTAGGAAAAAAAATCTCGTAAATAATCGAATGTTTGTCTGGGTTCGCGCTGCGTTAGCTTGGCTTGGGGTATAAAGGTTCTAAACAGTCAATAAATAAACATTCCAAAACGGCACATAGGGCTAATGAAGTCCTGCAGATGTAGAATTATTTGTAACAAGAGTATAAATTTAAAATGACAATTTAAAATATCAATGAAGAGCCAAACAAAACATAATTTTGGGTTAATGAATTGTTCTATAATGATAGAATGGGAGAATTATTAGGCTCTCGAAGCAAAGCAAGAAAGCATTGCTGTTTGTTGTTCATGTTTTAAGCTCATAACTCGTAATTCCACAATAATTTTGTTTTCTTAAAAAGGCGTGCTACCTTCCAAAAAGGATCATTGCTGTACACGCACTTAAATCCCACACGAGTTTCCCACCCTTTTCTTAATCCTTCCGTACAGCCGACACGTACCCGCAACGAGTGATCCTAGCGTGGATGCCCCGGTGTGTGGGAATTCACACCTCGTCAGGTTCGCCTGCTCGGTGGTTCGGGAAAAACCTGTCGTCGACCAACGTTCAACCACCTTTTTTCCCCCACCGAGTGAACGAACCAATGCAACGCACGTGTTTGGAGGGGTGGGTTCTGCTGCGTACCATCGGAACCTTGGGAAATTCCCTGCCAAGTGCGGACCCCTGTAGGAATGCTCCGAGGGGACCACAAGCAAAGTGAGAGAAAAACAAATGAACGGTTTGTGTGTTGAAGCTCAATTCCTCCCTCTTTTGGGTGAGGTTAAACTCCATGTATCAATATATACTATTGGACATCGATGACAAGAGCCGAACCGATGCGTGAGAAAAGGTTGTGTGATCCTTCTTGAGCATAAGAAATGGGTCAGGATAATGATACGGTAACCAGGATAATCGATTACGAGAGCGAAAGCGAGCGAACATCACAGCCGTTAGCGGTGATAAAAAGTAAACATCCAAGGATTCTCACAGCATCTTCGGTTTTAGGTGAGGGACAATCAGAACTCTGCTCGGACACTTGTCATCCAGCGCTATCCTTATCCCTTACGCCTACCTCTCTATCCTTGTGGGAACTATTGTGGTGTGGGAAATAAAATAAAAATTAATCAAAAACCCCTCGGGTCGCATTATTACGACCGTTGCATCTTCACCTATCGATGCACTTGCGCCTTTTCCTGAGAAAAAAAAGTCCTGGGAAAGGAGGCTTAACCTTCCCGGGAGTTTGTTGTCGCACAACCCGACACAACAACAAAACGTGCGGAGAAGCAAAATAACACACTCCGAACAGCTCAAACCTCGACCCGGATCGCTTCTCCAGTGTCTTGCTGCATCGTTCCTTGCGAAGGATAATGATCGATACCGTACGGGATCGAGCGAACGGATAAAAGCATCAACTATAAAAAAAACACGTGCAACAAACGCAGAGCAGAGAGGAAAAAAACATCCCAGAAAATGAATAAAACCGTTGCGAAGGCATCAACAACAGCCGAGAAGCAGCCGAAATTGTAATACATTACCATTTTCCAGCAACAACGAAAAAAAAACCAGAAAACTCCTTCTGAAAAAACACACACACACAGCCTATAAACCCACCAGTAGCCCAAAATCTGACCAAAACGCTTCCCGATTCGATTACCGCTTTACGATGAGAAATTAACCAAAAATGAAATGCACAAGAATACGCCGGGCGACGGAATACGGACCAGAAAGTAACAGAATGTCTGTAAACGTGGTGTAAAAAGGGAATGTCGAGAAAGGGAGAAGGAAAATAACACCCGTAAATGATTATCGTTGTGCCAAAAAGGAGTCTAATTGATCATGAATGAAAGTGGAGGGACAGAGCGGCGAAGCGGAGGAAGGATCAAGGGAGGACGAACTCAAAACAACTCACCAACAACAGACACACACACACACGGCGAATGAAGAAAGAAAAAAAACTCCCAATGGTGATCCGTTGTTCGATCGACGGGATGAGAAGTGCACGTGTTCGCATCTTGAAGGAACCCGATTGCGATCCTCGATTTTTCCCAGGCTCCGTGAATAGGCCGCAACAAAGCCAGGACTCCCGAAGGGCTTTCTTTCGATCACAGGCCCAAGATTGTGTTGTTGTTGTCCTGCGCTTAATGTTGCAGTGGTGGGTTTTATCTTCCGTGTTCCCGTCGCCGGGCCAATCCGCTCGCCCACCACCATCATCATCGCCGTCATCTCTGCTAGCGAGCGAGAGGGCAGGCTCAGCAGCAGCATCCTTGCGCGAACGAGAAGACCAAGAGGGACGAAGCGTTAACCGAAAATATAATCACCCTCGCTAGCCATCTGCCCGCTTTTTAAAGGCTGCTTTTTCCGTGTAAAAAGTGTCTGTGGGAAACTGTAAAAGATTTGAGTTCCCACGATTTCACGAAAAATCGCTCCGCTCCTTTTGCGCTGTGCGTTGTCCTCCTTCCTTTGCGCGATCCTCCCGCACGTACCCGCACTTGTCCTTGTCCCCGCAGGCCCACGGAGGGTGTGTTATTGAATTACGTGCAGGTCCTTTCCCGTACAGCGCAAGAAAAAAGGGTCCTTTCCCCCGATTCGCCCTTCCGCCGCCATTCCGTCGCACCCTCCCTGAATGCCCTCAACCAAAGCTATAGGGAAGGGATTTAGTCCGTGTGCGTGTGTGTTTTTTGCTTTTTTTCCCTTCTGCTCGGTGCTTGTTTGTTTCTCTTCTCGGTCCGTTCTCAGATTCCATGTTCGGGTTCGCGTTTTGGGTTCCGTTCCCATGGAAAGCCGGACCGAACACCTGCCTGCAACGGCGTGTCCTGATTCGTCCGTTTTTCCCGAACCTACGCACTGTCTGTGTTGGTGTGCTCTCGTTCACTTGCTCGCATGGGATGCGATGGTGGTGTTGGTGGTGGCAGACGGTGGCCGGAGGGTTGGGAAGGTTCGGCTCACTATATAAGCCCGGGACGAGCCGAAATTCTACATCAAACGCATTCGATCAGCTCAGCAGCGAACAGCTCAAACAAGTTCGATAAAAACGACTCTCGTTTTTACACACACTCAAGCTCGATAACGAGAAGTAAACAAGTTTGCGAGACAGCGCAACGTGATAAGTGATCAGAAACGCGAAGTTTACCTTGTGATAACAACCAACAAACAAACTCAACATGCATTCGTACGCCGTGAACAACAACGCCGCCGCTAACCTGGCCGCCTGCAGCAACAACAGCATCAACGAGAACCGCTACAACAGCGAGAAGTTGGCGAAATCATCGGCCGTCTACCGGTTGAAGAAGATCCTGAAGCCGCTGGTGACCCTGCTCAAGAGCAAAAGCCACAAGACCACGTCAGTGAAGTCGAGCAACGTCGATCAACGCCGCTCCATCATCAGCTACATAGATGACTTCGACTGTGACTACGACAACTCGGCCAACGAGCGTCTGGAGGCGGAACTGGTGGCCGAACTCGAACAGTGCCACGCCACCGATGCTGCCATCCTTGTGCTGGAGGAGCAACAGCTCCGTCTGCAGCCCGTTGTCCCCGAGGAACTGTACGTTCCGGTGCACTTTGCCCGCACCGAAGCCGGCACCTTCTTCTGGACGACGATGCCGGCCCGTGAAGTTGACGAAGACCTGATCCAACCGGCCCACTGCTACAGCGAGGAAAAACAGTACGCCCAGCAGGCTTACGCCGACCGTTGGGCTCAAGCCTAAGAGCTCGGAACAACCAACCGGGTGACCAACTCGCTCCACCGTTGCAATGATCTCCAGTGACAACACAAAGCAGCAAAGGTGGAGCTGGAAGGAACAACAAACTCACGATCTCTTCCGGGTGCTTCAGGAGCACCGTCCCCGCGACCGTCTTGCTTGCAGCCTGGCCAGCAAGAGTGCGTGCAAATGGGGAAGCCTGCAAACCGACGATGATGATGGTACAGCTTTAATAGGTTTAGTCTAGGGTCCGTAGCTTTCTTCGTACTTGTGATAGTAGGGTTAAAACGTGTCTTCCAACATTGTGATTGATCAACGTGTCTTCCAATTTTGTTTTGTAAGCAAAATCTGATAGATGATATTAATACAAAAACGCCTAAAACAAAAAAAAACTTTACTTGTCTTATTATTGCTTTTCGGGGAGGGGTTTTGGGGTTGAATGGGGAGTTCGGGAAGGGTTGCCTTTGGTCTTATTTTCAGCGAGACTCGAGCAACAGGTTGTTGTGATGCAATTTGTCCGAATTTTCAGGGTGAACAGTGTGACGTCAACAGGGTAGCAGCAGTGGCAGCTACAGGTTGTTTACAAACAAATACGCTTTTTTGTGTGTATTGTGATGCGCGGTTGCTCTCTTGCGCATTCATTGGCCTTTTTGCTTTGGCTGTGGAGAAAGACTTGAACGAGCGCTAAGCGAGGATAAGGTCAGCTAATTGCGCGAGTAATTGGGCAGGGTTTTGTTTCCTGTTGTCAATTAGAAAACGATATTCCAACTAGCTTTCACCAGTCCACTCTAGCTGGATTCCTATAAGAAAAGCCAGTAATCGTTTCTTGGAATTTTTCTGGGTGTTCCATTCCTTCTTAGGAGTTCCATTTGGGATTTAGGACCCGCCATTCCGGACTGTATACTTACCGCTCCAGGAATTTTCTTGTCCACGGCTCGTCGGCGTTGGCGGCATTTCTTGCGCTTATTCCTGTGAAATCTTACTCCTATTTGGGCGGGCCGGTATGATCGCTAAGTCCTTCCTAGAAATTCCGGCCCTAGCAAGGGGAAAGGCCGAGAGAACGGGCAAGAAAGGAAGCAACAAACAAAAAAGCGGAAAGGTCCTGAAACAACAAAAATGGACCTTTAGGATCTTTAGGGTTTCCTTCTTTTTGTGAAGCTACAATCCCACTCGTCCATTACCGCAGTTCATGCGTGCATAATGCACTTGACAGGTCCTTTTTCGGAGACATGGCCTGTTACTTGGTCGTAATCGATTTTCTCCGAATGCGCTTGCGTTGGTGGGAATGGCCGACCGTTTCTGACCGGGCGAGGAGATGTTTACACATGTGCATTTGGTGATAATTTGCCGGTATGGAACGAACGCTGCATTAGCGTTGTTTGAAGAGGATCGGTGGTTTAATATTTATTATCAGCATTTGAGATAAAATAGCGTTTAACAAGATTTTTTTGTGCGATTGGTGAGCTGGAAAACTTGCAACTAAGCCGTGTAGTTTTCAAAGCTCGAATTGGATTCAGTTTTCTATACTGGAACTAGACTAAGAGGTCAATAAAGTAGGTCAATAGAAGAACTTACATCCATTCGATCTGACTCTAGGTGGATAGTTAGTTCTGCTTACGGAAGTACGATCCTAAGGTGCCGCTAACCACTGGAACACTAGGCGGCTCCACGCAGGACTGACTAACTAAGGGTAAAATAAACTCGAGGAAGTCGGAACTGCCAGGTCAAGATCCCCAACGGTTTTGATGCTAAAGAAGATGAACCAAAAAAATAATTTAAAAATAAAATAAAATCAAGTTTTTTCATTCCTCCAGATTAACGCAGTTTGGAAATAGCACCTTTTTTCTAATGGAAAACAAATGTTGATGCATATTAAACCATTCCAATAGTAAACCAATTGACTACAGCGTTGAGTGACAAATCGTGTCAATAAGAACACAAATATGCGTTAATAGCGCGCCTTCAAGAACATGCTCAGAGATGAAGAAGGACGACGATGTACAAGGTTTGTGATGTTTACTGCTTATTAGGATAGCTCCATTATCGGTGTTCCTTTTGTGGTCCGTATTCCTCGCCGTGTTATCCTTAGAGGCGCGTTACAAATGTGTTTTTGTTAACTTCACCATAACCTCACAAAGCAATAAACATAAATATTAACCTGCCGGTAGAGCTTCATAGAGGAACGTTTCGTTTTTCTTTAAACTCATTATCTTATTGCTCCGATATTGAAAATTGTAAATAAACATCCGAAAATCGATTAATTAATTCATTAAACAAATGTTTATTGCTAATGTTAAAACCAATCCCCGCTTTAGGTAGACACACCTCAAAGACAACAACAAATCGCCAGACAACCTCACCCCAAAATGGACGCAATTTAGCACCTCGGTGTGGTGAATAAAAGCGCCGGCCGGAACATGGCGCAAACACTGTTAAACGCGCAATCTAATTCCCTCCAAACGGGGGCTACCCCATCATGTGCCGGTGCCGTTACATCATTTCCCTACTTAAGTCGCTCGCGCGGGCGCGCACGCTCGGCGATCCACGTGCGAGGCGAATTCGGGACAAGTTGGGTAGTAGCAGCTCACCCAAAAAGGAGTCTAACGATGAAAAGTGGGAGCCTCCATTTAATGCTTGTCTTCGCAAGCACCCTATCAACGGCAGCCACAGCAGCATCATCAACAACAACAACGCAACCAATTAAAACCGATCACCGGGGCGATAATAAAAACACATACGCCACGTACCAACCGCTCATCCCTTTTTGCGCCCTGTTTTCTCACCATCCCTTGTGCGGCATGTGCGAAGGGACCGTGAGAGCGTAGTAGCCGACACAGCCATCACCGCCACATGTGGTGTGTGTGCGTTGGCGAGCCGGGTTGCGAAGGAAGCGAGAAGGAGGAAAGACAGAGAGAGAGAGAAACAGAGAGAGAAGGAGCAAAAGTACTCTCGGACCATGTTGAAAATCATTTCGCTTGGTCTGCACCTGCCGCCGTTTCCCACGGATCGGATCGGTTTCGGACGGACGGTCTCGGACGGATCAGAACGTCATCGCCGGCTCGCTGCCGGTGTGGCGTATCGCGCGCGCTAGCGTCCCACGGTCCCACGGAAAGCTGCGCCTGGGTGTGCGCTTTTTTATCAGGGTTGTTTGTTATGTTGTTTTGGCTTTTTTTTTACTTCTGCCTCCATCCTCTTCTTGCTTCTGTTTATGCTGCGAGCGATGCGTGGACGGTGGTGGCACATGTACGAACACGTTCCGCGCCTCGCTCGAGCGTGTATGTGTGTACGTGCGGTTATCGTCCAACATTGCAAAATTGACTCCCTCCCCAAATGGCCCCCATGGGTGGTGGAAAATGGGCGCGACGGAATCGGCTCAATTCACTTCACTCGCCAGCGCTCCGCGAAGCTCCTCTTGATGGATGAGTTCGACAAACAGCAGCGTCCGCGCGCGCTCGTGCGTGTGTGTGTGGTTGGATCAAGGTGGAGCAGAAAGGGTAACTTGATCGTGAATCATAATAAACACGCGCTGCGGCTGCTTGCTTTTCATTGATGAATCGCCCTCACGGCGCAGTTCCAGCTCGCCGACCCGAGTATTTTTTTTTTTGCCTGGGTTTTGTTCGCGGTGGATAAGCGTCGGAAGATGAGAGGAGGAAAACGAGAGAAAGAAAGGATGATGAAACAGGCTGCAAAAACGCATGTTGTCAATCGGCAAATCGGTTGCATTGTAGCACGCGTTTGTGGCTGGCGCCAGGGCCCTGAGATGCAAATATTTAAATTGTTTCGCGGTTAGTTGATGCATTGCGTTTTTTCTTTCTTCTCTTGGTTGCGTTTGCTGTGGTCTTATTCTGTTTTGTTTTCTTCACCTTAGTCACTATTGTTTGCTGATTGTTTTTCAATTTTAATTTGTTGAGTTATGTTTAGTTCTGCAGACTTTTCATATTTTTTTGTTCCGGTTTCTTCTTTGTACTGTGCCTTTCATTTGAAGATACTTCTTATTTTTCTCTTGATTTCCTGTTCTACTATCATTTCATACAACTTTCAGTTTTCGCTTCAAAATTTCCTCCTTAGAGTTTGTCCTTATATGGAAAAAAAAACAGAAGTTCCCTCAGTCAACCCTCATTCCAATGCATATATAAACTTCCCTTCTGTAAGTATTCCCCCAAACCCATTTTTGGTTGACCCTCGTTTTCATTGCACTGCATCGCTTATCGTGGCACGCATGCATGCTGGCTGGCACGTTTAGACACACTTTCTGGCAGGAGCCTAGAAATAGTGGCGATCAGCCGTCTTACGGGCACCCCTAATTCTTAGCATGCTGCCGGCGGCACCTTGACTTTCGCGTGCACGATTGCGCACACGTACGCAGTCACACGGGGACCCGATTCTTGGATGCACCCTACCAGACGTAACGTAACGGACATTTTTCCGAACCCCTTGCACTGAAATGATTACGCCAGGAATGCTTAATTGTGCGACTTCTACTGCTAGCGGGAAGGCGACTCAAGTTTCTTGTGGCAACGGGCCTTCCACGCGCTAGGGTCAACAGCAGTTCGTTAGAAGAATAGGCCAGGACTCCTTAAAGTACAACCCTAGCTAGCAAGGATCAAATCGGAGCGATGTGTTCCGGGTGATGCTGGTTTTGGCTTTCCCTTTGCAACGAATATTTAGCTAAGACATTGCGCATTAAAGAATTTGTTTGCGCATCTGACGAGTTCCGAAGGGATAGTTGTGCAAAAACACAGTTGCAAGGGGGAAACGTCGTACTACGTTTTGGAAATGTTCATTTAATCTGTTTGTGAGCAACGGCATTTATTTTTAAAGCTGAACCATTAATAATTCTTGGGACAGTTTTTTTGTGTGAATAATGACAGGAACTTGAGGATGCTGTCTAGAACTTTAAGGACAAAAACGCAAGACTTACTTGTTAAATATATTTCAGTTTATGTCCAGACACATATCCGAAGTAATAAATGCAATTTTCTAAACGTATAGTCTCTGGAAAATTCACATCCTGCAGCAATTCGGGACTGTATTACCTTTACTAAACTGTATCTTGAATAAGTATGAGATCGAATCAGAGGGCTTCACTATGTTCTTTCATCTACAAAAAGCAATAAATTATGGAGACAAAACAACACCCATATCAGGAACCTTCTATCCGGATATTGCAACATGTGTTCTCCAAGAACCCTAACGCTCAAGAATCTCCACCCAGACATCGCTACACCCAAACATGAATCGATTCCAAAAATCCACCACGGTCATAAAAATTCCTCCCAGCGACACATTCATTCGATCGCGGACTTCGAACGCCAACACATTACGCAAACGGACACGTGCTGTATCGGATCGCGCTGAGCGTGTGCGAGCGCGCGCGCACGCTGTATCGCGACAAGAAACCCGCTTCCGAAATCGCCCACTTCCTAACATCACCCAACACGGCTCGGGCTCAGGTCAATCGCACGGGTACCCGCGTCGCATGCCGTCTCGTGGCTGCCGCGTGCTGTCCCCGTGCTGCGTTTTGGGCGCACGGACCCAAGGAACAACGACCAAACGACGAGTCGGTGGCCTTGGAATGGATGACCTTTGGCATGCCGGAAATAGAGAAATCCACGCTGGGATCTGGCTCGGGGTTAATTCGTTTGGCGCCGTCGGTCTCCCGCACTTCGGATAAGCCACCGGACGGGAACCGAAAGAATCTTTACTGCCAGCAACTGCGGCTTCCGGATCCGGAATTCTGGACGGGGCCACGGGCCAAGGCACGGGTCTCCACGATCGCCACGATCTCTCGAACCACGAGCCCAGCGTGCACGCGCGATCAGCGCATTTACAATGAAGCGATGAACGAAAGCGTAAAGATAGAACAACAACAAAAACGCAGGCAGGCATCCTCCAACAGCAAAAACGGGAAGCTCGTGTCAAACACACGCTTACGGCAGCGGCAGCAAGTCCGTCGGGGGGTATGATGATCGGATCGAAGCAAAATCGTGTTGGTTCCCACCGTTTTTCCAAAAAGCCCCGGCTCGAGATCGGAAACTGGCCCAACCATCTTGAGTATCTTGGTGGAGAGAACGGAGCAGGAAAGGCAGGAGGGGACAGAAGTCTTAGCGCGCACGCGGAGTTTTGGCCTGTGCCGCATGCGCCCCGGCACTTCCTTTCCCAGTAATTCAAAGCCAACAGCCAGCCCGGACGATGGTGCGGTCGGGTGCAAGGGGAGGAAAAGCGATGCGAGGATGTGGAAAGAAAGAAGCAAAAAAAGCCCGCGCACAAACTGATATGAAAAATACTCGGTCCGGCTCCCACGGTCGCAATCGAGCACGCACTCGATCGTGGGGTTGTTTGTACGGTTTCCTACTCTTCTGCAAGACCCGTGCGCACGTTAAGAAGGCGGCCGGGTGAGCGAGACCGCACGAGCAACTGATACATATATTTCCCGCACACCAAACCTCCGCCCGTTACCCTCCACCCTTCGCTGAGGCCAACCCCTAAGACTAGGGGATGAAGAAGTTGGTCCGAAGAAAGCATGGGGCGAGTAAGCGAGAGAGAACGAGAGAGAGAGAGAGCGAGAGAAAATGAGAAAGAAGCACGCATGCATGCATGCATACATTCATGTCTGGGCTAAGCACCCCTGGGCCGGGCCCCGGCCTGTGTCCGACCCCTGCGAGCCCACGAGCGCGGACCCGTGCGAACGAACGAGCGTAGAATGAGAGGGACCCGAAACATAAAAGCGACAGATGGTTACGATTCTCCGCCGTGTATATGTACACAGCAGCATAGCAGCAGCAGCAACACATTTGCAGGTGGTGCCGTTCCAGCGTGTGGGAACGACGATGCGAGCGAGTTTCCCACGGATCCGAACCAGCCAGCCAGCCAGCCAGCAGCAGCAGCAGCAGCACGGAAAGAAGGGTCTTGCGTCGTCGCATGCTGCCTCTCCGCGCCAACCCATCCGGGGCCCACGAACCGGCGGCAGTATATAAGCGCTCGGTGGTGGAAATTTCGATATCATTTCCATTCATTCGTCCGAACAGAGAGGACACATCCCTCAGAGCCACAGCTCAACAGAAGTCACTGTTTCGATTTCGTAAAATACGCCACGATTACACGAAGTTGACGTTTTGTGCATCAAAACATCAACAAAGTACAAAAGCAGAGAGTGAGAACGAGAACGAAACAAGCGCGCATTTAACAGTGACGGTTGGAGTTAAGCAAAGTGACGAATCGGAAGATTGAGAATAACGGTTTGTGCAAGTGCAAGTGCAGAAGTTAAAGAGACAAACCGACTTGAGTGAAAGTGTGTGCCTGTCTGTGCGTCCGTGTGACAAGCAATTGTGGTTAAGCCAAGCAAACAAAACAACAAACACACACACACACAAAATGGATTACGCAAATATGGTGTCAGAGTCGGCAGGACTCAACGGTAAACTGCAGTCCTCGCTGGAACCGCTATCCCGCACCTACCAGTACCGGAAGGTGATGAAGCCAATGCTGGAGCGAAAGCGCCGTGCCCGCATCAACCGGTGTCTGGACGAGCTGAAGGAGCTGATGGTGTCTGCCCTACAGTCCGAGGGCGAAAATGTGGCCAAGCTGGAGAAGGCCGACATTCTGGAGCTGACCGTCCGTCACCTGCACAAACTGCGCCGCCAGCAGCGTCTTGCCGCAAACCCCGTCCTGGATGCGGACCGTTTCCGGGCCGGATTCACCCACGCCGCCAACGAAGTGTCCCGCTGTCTCGCGTCGACGCCCGGCGTTGACATCAAGCTCGGCACGAAGCTGATGACACACCTCGGCCATCGGCTGAACGATCTCGACAAGGTGTCCCCACTGTCCGTGCATGTGGAGTCCGCCGGTTCCAACGCCGCCGGTTCCCGCAGCCCATCCGCCTCGCCCCCGATCTCACCGTTCTCGGCCGCCTCCTCCACGTCCGGGGATGTGCCCATGTACCAGATGCCGCTCACCCCGCAGTCGTACCGCAGCGAAGAGTCCGGACTGCTCGCACCGTCCACCACACCGTCGCCGAACCCGAGCGAATGTGACGACCACCACCATACCGGAGGTCTGCTCAAGATCCAACAGTCGGCCGGTGAATCCGTGTGGCGGCCGTGGTAATGCAACCACTGCAAGCAGCAGCAGCAGCATCCAAACAACGAAGTGGTGAAAACGAAACCAAAACTCGAACTCGAATCCATCGATCTCAACCGAAAAACCGGAACCACAATAGGGCGGAAGCAGTTGGATTTTGCGCAATGAAGTGTGGGAGGACAAGCAACGGTTTGCAGCTTTAAATAGTGTATTAGGGAACTTAGTACGTAAGGATCGCTCGGGCCGGGCGCTCTACGGCGCCAGCTCGTTTACTTAGGCCAGTGTGTGTGAGCGCATTTTTTTTTATTAATCGCTTGAGAAGGAGTTAACGTTTTTTTTTTTCATTTAGCATTTGTTCTTGTTAGTTGAATTTGTTGCGAAGAACAATATTCATTGTGATATTAATGTGTACGCGTCGATTAGCAAGCAGGAGAGAGCGGGTGTGAAAGACGGTTAGGAGAGGTGTTTTTAACGATGCATTTAAAAAGACAAGGACGCTTGTGTTGCGTCAACGCACAAACGCCCCAGTTTTAGCTGTAAGGACCGAGCAGGAGAGAGACAAGCATTAGAAAAGACTTGAAAGGAGTGATAGGAGCGGATGTATTCCAGTGTTTTATTTTTCCAACAAAAACTATTAGGATTGTGATCAGGACGAAAAAAGGATTGCAAAGATTTCCCTTCGCAAGCTGGGCAGCCAAGCTTCGAGGCATGACGCAATTTCTGTGATTTCAAACAAAACAAATCAAAAGCAACGAGAAAGAGGAAGGAGCGATGGCTTGCATGCCACACGAAATCGCAGCTAAAATGACAATGATCAATCTTAAAAAAAAAAGAAAATGGTTGAAAAAAGAAAACAACAAAAATACATTGCTCAAAATCATTCTACAAAACTTAATCCAATCTGGTTATTCTTCTTTATTGTTTATGGGATGGGGAAATAATTGGGAAAGGAAAGAAATATCACAAAACAATTCGAATCTAAAAAACGGATTTAAATGGGAGAAGGTGTTTAATTCCTAAACACCTGTTGGCTTGGGCTAATTAATTTGTTTTGATGAAGGAATTGGTAGGAATTTGGTAATTTTTATCTTTCCGAATGAAAGCGAAGCATGAATTAAATCTTAATAAATCTTTAATCTTTCATTTAATTTCTTAAAAAGTTATTCTATAATGTTTGGAACATTTTAGACAAGAAAAGACTTTCAAAATAAAAATAAATAAAAAAGATTTTGATAACAAAACTCCATAAAAGACTCTCTCCTTCTAAGCCATCGTCTTGCTACGCAACACAACTCTTTGCTGCAAATCGCACCTGATGAATAAAGCGTCAACAGTAGGAAAAAGAGGATCCTCGAAGGAAGAGGATATGCGTTGAAAAGATGAATCATCTCTTCAGTCAGGCTAAACCGTTACACAAATGTTTTTTTTTGCCATTCGTTGTGGTGGTTTGGGATTCGTGTGTAGGAATCATTTGTAACGTATTTTTGTGACTTTTTTTTTTTATTCATAAAGAACGGCCTGGCCGTATTGCTGTATTTTTGTGATAATGTTTTAAAAAAAAGATTAATTGTTTGATGAAATAAAATTTGTAATCATCTATCTTTCATCTTGTAAATGCTATCTCAATCTTGTAAAAATGCTATCTTTCATAATTCAAATTGAAGAAACTGCTTAATACAGAAATATGCTGCAGTTTAATTCAAATTGCGCAAAATAAACTCCGTTACAACACATATGAGGAATCGTGGGCGACCGTAACGCCATCTATAGGTCTTCCCAAGACACAAACCGTTACACACAGAGCAGAGTGAAACGGTTACAGGACAGCGCTGTGTGTTACTGTCGGCGTAACGCTATTACAGTGAAGGAAATATATTTAATTTCTGTTTAAGCATTTACCGAGAATTTGTTTCGTTTAATGGAGAGTTTTTATTTATTTATTTATTAATTATGACGGACCACGAAATTATTGTTTTTAATTCACGAAAAAAAACAATTAAACAAAATTAACTAGGTATTTCCTCCTAGTTATTTATATGATCGGTTATGCACGGAAGATGGGAGGTTGTTGTCCAATTTAATGAAGAGTAAATGGATACATTTGTTTGTAGTAAAGATGTATTTCCGAAAGAATCAAATAGCTTTGTTAATGTGTATAAAGGAAAGGAACGCTGGATGATTTGCTTTTAGTTTCAAAAGTAGATTATGGTGCTATGGTAAAGAAAATATATTTTATTGCAGGTATTCAATTTTCCTTTATTGATGCTAGTATCTCTCGAGATTTTTATCAATTGACCGATCAATTGACTTAGTTCCTTAAATATTCCTTAGTTACTCCTGCATGCGGAACAATTGTTCGACTGACACTTGATATTGATTCTTTTGTGTTAGCTACTGATCCCGCTACCATTCTACTCACCGGACTGGATCTTAACTGTAACTTTAAATAAATTGTTTGCAATAAATGGTGATACAACTAATTTATAAATGGTCACACTTCAAAGAAAGTCTTATGAAAAGGATTGGCCAAACCAAACTAAGAGCTCCTGAAACCGGTTCAACCTTTTATTTAAAGTAAATCCTACCTACGCAATCGAGACGGTGTAATTAAAATTTCGGAATTCTAATTGCAGCTGGTTGTTTTCGCAATGAACCCAAGACAGCCGTAAGCTGTAAGCAGAACGCGATTGAGAGAGCAATATTCATTGATAACAAACCGAAATGGGGAAGAGGCGTTCAACGGCCCTCACCCCAACCCAGAGAGTGACGCCAGCGACCAGCGAAGAGCGTGAGCTCATCCAGGCGGAAAAAGGCGCGCGTTCGTATCGCAAAGACGGGTTGTTCTAAGCTGAGTGTGTGTGTGCGCATTTTGTATTTTTCATTATCCCCTACTCACATACTCCACGTTTGGCATTTTAGTCCATGAAATGTCCAGCCGTCACTGTTTTTACGTCAGCGGGTCACTGTTACGGTTGGAAGGATTCCAGAATCTTCCCACGCGATAATCGTACCTGAAGAAAATGTGTAATAAAGCGAACCGAACCATAGCAATTCTGTTGTTTATACTTCCTTTCCAATATAATGCTTAATGAGCAGCGCGTCGTCTACGCGATGATTACCCGCAAGAATTAAATCCATTCCATTGTGTTTGTATTCGCGGGAACGTGAGCTTACTGTAGGATGCCAAATATTTTCTAAGCGCGGTCGCGCTGCCAATCAAATCAACGGTCGTTAGCACGTTCGGCTAAAGCAAAGCATCGCCCAATGCACCCACATCGCTCCCAAGTCGTTGACATTCCAGGTTGGATTTTTATTTATTGGACCACTGCGTGTCCTTCGTCCTGGCGGCCGTCCAGTCAGTCGATCAGCGTGTCAGCGGTTGAGTGTGAACCTGAAGGCACACTGCCCAGCCCTGGTCTTCTTGTTGTCCTTACGGCGTCCTTTTTGCGTGCTGCGACCAATGAACCCAAGAGACCGACTGAGGCGTACCGGGTGACGGCTGGAGGAAAATGCGCGCGAGCGGGCGACAGGGCAGCCAGACGGGGCAGACTAAAATAAGAGGGAAAGGAGCAGTGGGACAGCATTTTCCGAAGGAAAAACGCGCATACGAAAAACAACAACGCGAAGCAACAGCAAGCGACGAGACAAAATAAAAGCAACGTTTCGGCTGTTCTTGCGCGCGCTGCCACCTGTAAATGAGGGGAGCATACGTGAGAGAGGGAGACTGATCCAATCTCACGCTCACGGTGTCTCAGGAGACGCAGTCACTATGGGTTGCTTGAATTGTGTTGTTAAATATTTAATTAAAAGTATTCCCTCAAAGAATTATGCTATTCATGTTTTCTTATCTAATAGAATAGAATAATCTAATAGAATTCGTAACAAAAAAAGCCTTGTCGTCGTCCAAGAGACCTCGTATTAAAAGACACCTCGTGATTAAAGAGACGTAGACATCCAAAAACCTATTTATCCTTAGTCGGAGAAGTCTCGTCGCTCAAGGGAGCTAGTTACTGAAAAGCCCCACCGTCCGAGAGTCCACGCAACGGGAGAGGCCTTGGCGCTCAAGGGTTTCGGCTGCCAACTCGTGGTCCAAGAATTCATATTTACCTATAGACCTTGTTTTTGCAGAGGAATTGTTGTCCAAGAGATCTCGTAATCCCCGTAATCTCGTTAAGCAGGTTCGTAATCCAGAGCTTCGGCTACCAAGAGGCCTCCTAGTCTACAGGGCCTATTGTTCAAGGAGATTTATATCTACCAATATGACTTGCAGTCGAAGGAGTAACGTAGTCACATTCAGAGTCATTCCAGCCACAGACCGTCTCAAGTCTAGATTCGCCCCAGGAAATACGTTGTAATGGGAAAATTATGCTCCCCCAACATTCGATCGGCCCATAGTGCCGTGTGCCACACCGAGAAACAAAAGAGCGAAAATGCAGTGTGCTCATTGAAGCATGGTTTTTCCACGCGCCTATCTTATTCGCATTTTCCTTGGACCATTTCTCCCCTTTCATTCTCCGAACCTGCCCCTATTTTTGTTCCCCATTCTCACGGTCCACGGTTCACGGTTCTCTCCCGTTCTCTCGTTCTCACGTTCACGGTACGGTAGCCGTCACAGAACCGAATCCGAACAGACGGACCGAACCCGACCTTTAGTGCGTGCGTTTTCAGTTTATTTTCAACAGTCGATTAAAACGAAAGTAAAATATACATGCAGCGGGCGACGGCCTACACTGCTGCTGCTGCTGCTGCTCCTGCTACTACTGCTGGTGGATTACTGTGAGAGGGTCTGCCGAAAGCCAGACTCACCGTGAAGGGTTGTGAAGAGGTGGCACGAGAAGGATAAGCAAAGAAACGAGTGCGTGCGGTGTGTGCTAAGTTATTTTAACCGTTTTCCGATATCTATTTGCGCTCGAAAAATGTTCTGTGTGTAAAGTAAGTGATACAAGCGTACAACGCATTCGCGACCGAAAAGGATTGTTCTGACCAGAAAGCTTGCGTGCGTGTGTGGACGTGTGTGTGTGTGTGAGTGTGCCCTACGTTTTTCTTCCTTTCTCTAGACTGTGAAAAATTGTGGGCAGCGAAACGGCCCCAGAGTGTATCCTGTTTTTCTCGAGGGAAAACCAGCACTAATGATAACGCTGATTATCCGTTATACAACAGTGAAAATGGCCAAGGTCCTAGCAATGGCAGGACGTTGGGCGAATCCGTTCACCAAACCAGGCAGCACAAAGTGAGGTCGTGTGTGAATTTTTGATGCTCATAAAATCAATACCGAGCATGGAGATCTTGGAGATAGGGAGCTGAAAATTGATTTTATCTCAATTCGTACTCCCATAGCGTGGCAGGACATACAACACCATGCACACAAACACAACCCACCAGACCAGACCCGACCGTGAGTGAGTGTTTGTGTCTGCTGAGAGTGAGCACGAATGTGAGGAAAATGAGCGCGTTTTTCCAACGACAGTGCGGGCAAGAGAGAGAGAGAGCAAGTGAGCGAGAGAGCGAGAGTGAAAGCGCGATGAAGCGAAATGAAAGTATTTAGTGGTCGTACCAGAGTGTAGTGAGTTGGAGGAAAGGCTGAATTTTATTCTCAACACCACCACCATCACCACCGTCGTCACCGTGTGCTTCTGAAGGTTTCTTCTCGTTTGAGTTTTCTCCCTCCTTTTCTCTGTGCGAAATCTTTGGCCAAAAAATGTTTGTTTGGCGAATCGAGCAGACTGGAGCACTCCGATGTCTGGCCGCATTTCTTTGCCCAGAGCAAAGAGTTCTGGAATGTTTGGTTTTGCGTACGTACCAGGAGGAAGCGCCACGGAAGGAGATTTCCACTTCCAAGGAAATTCGACGTGATTTAATCGGATATGGGGATTTTCGTTTTCTCCAGCAAACGCACGGTAGGATTTTGGTATACCATTAAGCGCAAAGGTATTTTGCGTCAGTGTGCCACTTGCAGGTGGCCTTCAAGATGTGCAATCTTCTTCGCGGGAAAGATTCAATCAGCTTCAAGCGCGTACATTGCGAGATCGAAGCAGGACATGCTTAACACACACAGGCTCAAGTCGCGTGTAAATCCGATCTATGCTTGCGAATAAAAGCGGCAACAGTAGGCGAGGGAAATAAAATACACTCATCAACCGATTTAGCGTGGTGAGGCAAGCCGCTGGCGACATACAGTATAAATAGAAATTTTCTTTTTGCGCGACTGTGGACAAAAAACAAACGGAAACGGGTGATGAGCTAACCACCGATGTTGCATTGGCAGACCGGTGGACACGATGGTCCTGCAGACCGAGAGCAGGACGGTAGAGTGCGTGCTGTTATATTTAGACAATCCCGCAAACTGGCATACAACCGCGTGTGGAGTGCGTGCCAGTATGGTGGAGATGTTGGTGAATGGCAAGAAGGAAGTATGACAAAGAAGAACTCCGATTGGAACCCATGGGTAGGGGAGTTCCGATTCCACTGCCGGACAGGCGCTAGGATTATAGGCCCAGCATCCGGTCGATCAACTTCGGGGGCCATGCTCGGGGGCTTAGTGCGTGGACCTCAAAACCCTTGTCGATGGCGTATGACATTTGGAAGAGCGTTTGATTTCTTCTATTTCTGTTGTCGGCTGAAACGAGCACTCGCAGCATGCGTTCTTTCGCGGCGTATGTATTTCTTGTTCCGTTCAATGACCACAGCCTGAAGGTGTTTACATACCAAGGGAGATAATAAAAGAAAACGACAGCGAAAGGGACAACGCATTGGGACAGGAATGTCAAAAAGTATGTAGCGAACGGTAGAGATAAAGTTGTCAAACCGTGACATCTAAGTCAGCAGAGAAAGAAAAACAACAGCTCTTCTACTCTACCATCAGCACCAACTCAATCCTGACGTCCGACGACGTGCAAGAAGAATATTAGTTGATGTCATTTACATGTCCCTACGCCTCCAACAAATCGTCTTCGTGCTCTACACCTGCCTCAGTAGATCGCCCTAATGTCCAACGATTAGTACCGCTGTTCTCGACAAAAAGGAAGAAAAAATGGGGAGGCCAAAATACTAGGCCAGAACAAGTGTCTAATTCTACTCCATACTGAGAGAAACATCGCCTCGAGAGTGAGACGGTGAAATCGTAATCCTAGCCAAATCCTCTCGCTCTCTCACGCTCCTCATTCACATTAGCGTGTGTGTGTGGGGGTGAACCGTTTGTGTGTGTGTGTGTGTGTGTGAGTAAGGTCAAAGAAATTCATGGTGTTTTGTGGCCTCCTGCTAGTAGTGTGTCGAGAAACCTTACAACTGACCACACGGCCACAGCACCCAACAACGAACGAACAACCTGAACGAACAACGATCCCGTCAACGTTGAACGGTGAAACTGTCCAGCAAGAGGTTGGTTGTCTGGCCGGTGCATGGAGCCTACCAACCATCGAAAGAACAAAACGAGTCTCCGAGTGCTGGCTGATATAGGCCAATGGGAAATTTGATACCGTGCGCACATGAGCGGAAGTGTGGTCACATTCTCGATCAAGTGGACGAGTCTTGGTGACTTATGGGGTGATCCTGCCGAAGCAAAACATTGTGGTTTTGACAGGTGGAACGTTGTTTTGCAGGCAGGTGACAGGATGATAAGACGCGTGAACTCTGGTCGGCTACGTGCTTGAAATCCGGGAATCGAATCTTCACCGTGTGTAGAACGGCAAAGAGAAAAACAATTTTCCAGTGACCATGAAGCTAGAACACATCTGGCGCTACCAAACGAATAGTTCGAATCCGCAGCAATCGTCCAGCTTCAACGTTGCGGAAAAAGGGGCAAAAACGAAAACACTCATTTCCCAACCGTTTTGCTCGCGCGCGTTTGTGTTTGTGTGCATGTGTCATCCGTGTGTGTCGCTAGGGAAAATTGGGTGAAAATTGGGAGCCAGTGTGACTCGGTGCCAGAGCCGTGATGCGGTACGTCGTCTTTATCCTCCACAACCGTGCGCGAGAGAACAATTTTCCCGATTTTCCCGACCCACTTGTGCAAGAGAGCAGTGCAAACGGAAACCGTGTGTCCGAGCATTTGATTCCGACTTGGTTGTTTTTCTTTCGCGTTCTTGACGGTGTGTGACCGTACCATTTAATTGTAATTTGTTCACACACGAAACGAGCGCATAAAGTTCGACGTGCTTCGGTTTCGGAGAGTGAGAGAGTGAGAAAAGCGAACATAAGTGAGAAGTGAGAAAAGAAAATCACACTACAACGGAATGGAACAGAGAGAAAGAGAGGGAGAGAATGAGAGCGTAGAAGAAGGGATGAGAAACACAATCGCAATGCATTCATCAGAACATTATCCTTTTCGGAACAGAATTTATTTCATTCGATTTGTCATGTTCCCCCCCTCCCCTCTCCTCCCTCTTACTCTCCCGCCTCATTCTCCCCTAATTCCTCTTCATTGGCACATTATCCTTGAAATTGGTTTTCCACCTTCCACAGACCCAAAATCAAAACATCCCTCCCCATCCATCATTGGCCCGTGTTTCGGTGTGCTCGTTATAGTACCGATTTGCGATAATTTATTTATTTTCTGACATATCTCCGCGACACGCTCCGGGTCGCCGCTGTGTAGCCGGTCGGTCGACTGCTGCTTTCGGCTGATTATTTTTAGGAATGACAAACTACTGCTACAATTACCACGACGAGCGCAGCAGCAACTACTACCACTACTACTACAACTACTACTACCGTTACGATCCACTACTGGTACAACAACTGCAACATCAAGAGCAATAATACTACTACCCTACTCGCTAATCTATTCGTGTGTGCGTGAAAAGTGCGTGTGTGAGCGGAAACAATAGTCGCTCGCACATAGATGTATTTATTTGTTATAGATTAAATATTTGAATTTGAATAGTTGGTAGATATGAATAGTATTGTTATACTGAGTTTATGGATACTCCTGCACATTAGCAATACATCTTGTCAAGGTAAGTACTCGCTCTTAAGCTTTGAAATTAGTCCATCAAATCCTTCCTGATAGTTCCTTAATCTTTCAAAACAAAAATTACTAAGCACAGACAGTACTATTAGTAATTTTGCTATAAAAATAATAACGCGATCACGCTGAAGCTCTGTAAGGGCTGACGAAGTGCTTTAATGCTAAATTTAGTGGATTACAATGAAGAGCATTTGAACACATGTGACAGCGAAAGTTTGTATGATAATTCGGCACCCCTCCCCATCAAAAAGCACTCAGTTGGGCAATGAACAGTTATGATCGTCACATTATTCACCCTCGTGTTTTTATGTTGCTCGGTATGTTGCTACAACCTGTTTACACCGATGACGAGGAACTGTAGCACATTGGAGGGCAACGCCTCACGGGACCAGTTAAGCGAGCGAGCAAGTCCTGGGACGAGAACGTTTCTGCCGCTTCCTGCTATCGGTGGGATCGAGGGTGACCCAACGCTGCGCCTGACAACCGACGACCGGTAGTTAATTATTTGAACTGTGGCAGTAAAAGTTGTCGTGGAAAACAAGAGACCGGCACACACACACACACAAAAAGGCCATCAGAAGCATGAAAAACTAATGTCAGAGGTCCAATCCAGTGGACGTGGTGGCGTGAGTGTTGCACGGTGCAATCGAGACAGTTGGCTTCTATTGGAACCAGGGGTTACCACGGGCAAGGCCCGAAACAACAGAAGCAGCGTGCCCCGGTGATCAGTGGAGCATAAACGCTTGACGCTAGCTGGCTGGCTCTTCCTGCTGCCGCTTGTTGCTAATGCTAATGAAACTGTGGGAACTTGGACGACGCTTTTGCGTGACCCAACGCGAGCACGTCTTAACGAGAAGGTGGTCGTTTCGTACTCGACATACAGAGCTGGAAGAAGAAAAAAAATCGAGGGAGGCAAAAAACAACACCAGGTGGGTGGGATTGAAGCTGGAAAAGCTCCCATCATTGCATTGTCTTTTTGCCAGAGCTTAAATCTAGCCGTTTTTGTTTGGATCAGTTTGGTTGGAGAAGATATCCGGAACAGTGGATGCCAGCGCCGGTGGAGCAGCCTACGACTTCCAGATGAACGGGGAGCACGATATGGGCAAGCTAATGAGTAAAACAACCAGAATTAAGATCACTTCCAAGCACACAAAACAACGCACACACATATTGATTTCCGGCTGGCGTGTTCCAGGAAGGTATTCAGCACATGAGAATTTGTTTGTGACAATTGGACACACGCGTACCAGATGCAGACATAAATGTGTGTGCTAATAAATTGTGCCTCCATCAGGAGGGGTATGAGAATTAGAAATGGGAACATACATATACACACAGTCACCCACATTATCATTCCATTGGGGGAAACCTATCCACTTTCCACCGAAATTGCAGGAGCTTTCCCTTTTGTTTTGTTTCCCGGCCCCCCCCCCATATCTCGGGAATGGGGCTGATGATGATGATGATGATGATGTGTGGAAGCTGACTACGGGCAGGGGGACGGGAGGGATGTAGCTTCCGCTTTGAAGTTTTCCAATGCTTCCGGTGGAGCTGTGGTGGGATGTCGAAAAAGGGCTTTAATCACCGGCAGGCGTTAGGCTTTGCCGAACGCAGTCAAAAATTGTACCGAAGGCGAAGTTGTTCGCACAGGATGTGAGTGTTTTTGTTTGGGCACCCCGAGCCTGGAAACTCGCCTGTCTAGGAGCGTGTACGTGATCCGGTACCGTCCCCGGGACATGTCAGCTGGCTTTGCGACGCTCTGGGTTGGAGGTGATGTGAGAACAACGAAGTGTGCTCTTGACAGGTCCGTCAGAGGGCATGCTATTACCATTAGATTTCCCGCGTACCACCCCTTGGATGTCGCGAGGGACTGAAGGCAAAGAATGCGCCTTAATCACGTTCTCGGGCTTCGCAAAGGCCTTTCTCCCCAGCCCTAGCGCAGGTTCCACGAATTTACCTTAACGCAGTCACCTTTTCCGAGGCGCCTCGACGAAAGCGAAACCAGCGCCAACAATGATGACAGGTTCGCTGCGACTAACAGGGCTCGTATTACCGAACGGAATGTTGGCTGTGGCATAATTTTTGATATCCTCACGACGCGTTTGAAGAGCGTGCCAGCGTGTGTTTGGTTACCGGGTGCCACTTGACGTGTGATATTATTATGCAGGACGTTAAGGCAGATCCGACGAGACGGGCGTCCGAGTCACGGTTATTGCCCTGCGGCATCGGCCGCTGAAGTATTTGCTCAAGTACTTAGCAGAGTTGTGTCCTCCCATCCCTGGATGTCCTGCGGATGGATTGACAGCGTTATCTGAGAACTTAAAAGCTCGGTAGATAAACATTGCCTCCCAGTTCCTTCTCAAATCCCGCCGATTGTTAGTTTAATGTCCCAATTTTTGAAACTGATATTGATAATGTATTCGTTCACCGGCTTTCACAGATGAAAAAATATCCGTTCTAAGGGGCGAAAAGGTGGAACTAGCCTGCCCGATCGATATAGCGACCTGCGGCGAGCTGCACTCGCTGAAATGGTTCAAGGGAACCGAACGGATAGCGGTCGTGTCCGGTGATGGCGAGGTGGCCAAAGTCGAGGGCAGCTACAACGATCGGCTTTCGCTGTCGCACGAGGCCCAAACGAGCCGGCTCATTTTCCGCAGCGTTGAGATAGCGGATGAAGATACATATCTGTGCGAGACCACGTTTCTCGAGCCGTCGGAGCTGTGTGAGAACTCGGGCGCATACAGCGTAGCTTTAAACGTTTACGGTAGGTTCTTGCGATGTAACTCTTATGCTACGGGCGATTTCATCTCGTCGATATGATTTGTTTCGTATTTTCCAATAGCTGTGCCATCGGTTATTACACTGCAGGATGGCAATAGGAATAGTATTAAAAACGGTTCCCACATCGGACCGATGCGCGAGGGGCAGGACCTGCAGGTCGTGTGCGAGGTATACGGGGCCCGTCCAGAGCCTGTGATAAGTTGGCATCGATCGGGTCGGGTTGTTCGAGGTACGCAAGGATTCAAACCGTTCGCTGACCACAAGATCACTAACAGGTGTTCTTGTTTCAGATAATCTGGTTGTGGAAGAACACAACGGACTGTATACAGTCAAGTCGACGTTGTCCCTCACACTGTCCCGGCAAGAGCTGGGCGCTACGTACAACTGTCGCGTGGAGATGAAGGACCTCCGTCTGTCCGTAGACAACCAGTTTCACATCGATTTGCAAGGTGAGTGCGAGTGAGAGATGGAGCAAGAAGCTCATAGGTCACTAATGAGACGTTTTTCCTCGCCGCAGTACGACCCACAAAGATTAACCTATCCGGTGTCGAACATCACACGGTCCAAGGGACGAAGGTTTTGCTTCAGTGTCAGGTAAATGCGCAGTTGGAAGCTACGAAGACAGGTTTGGAGGTTGCTTACGGAGTGTCCGATCATTACAGGTCAGCGGAGCAAGACCAGCAGCTAATATGACCTGGTACAATTCATCCAAGCTCATCACGGAGGAATCCAGTGACATGACTTCAATTAATACCAAAACAGTGAGTGTTACAGCAGCGCCGTTAGCTGTGGAATGTTTTCAATAACATGCTCTTTGTCTCTTTCGCAGTATCTTCAAAATGATGGAACGTTTGAAACGATCAGTCAAATGATCTTTACTGCAACGCGCTTCGAAAACGGTGCGTCGATGCGCTGTGAGGCGGACAACATTGTGATGCGCGAGGACATGGATCGGCCACTGCACGACACGCTCACGCTGGAAGTGATGTGTAAGTGTTGGATACTGCTGGCCAAAACGGAAGGCCCACCACTAATGTCACTAACGCACTGTTTTTCCACTGCGTCATCGCTACAGATCCACCCGTGGTGTCCGTAAAGCCGGAAAACATAACCGTGAACGAGACGCAAGATTTTCTTATCTTTTGTGACTACGAAGCGAACCCGGCGTCGCTTGAGAGCGTCAAGTGGTATCGGAACAATCAGGAGATTAAGTTGAACAGCGTGCGTTACGAGGGTGGCAACCCTGAGCAGACGGCACTGCTGATAAAGAACTCGACGCGGCACGATATCGGTGCCTACACCTGCGAGCTTTCGAACTCGATCGGGTTCGATGTGTCTGACAATGAAGTTTATGTTGATGTTATATGTACGTTTTAGAGAGGAGTAGACCACAAAAAGGAGGTACTCGCTAATTTGTCCCACTCTTGTTGCAGATAAACCGACGGTGATGTTGACGATGGACCCGGAAGCGCCAGTGATCGAGAATGATCAGGCGAACATTACGCTGCTGTGCAATATTGTGGATGGCAATCCGATGCTCCTGACGAAGGTGCGTTGGTTCCTGGACGGCGAGTTCCTGAAGGAGCTACCAGAGTGTGAGGAGGAAACGCTCGGCACGGATGAGAACCT
Source organism: Anopheles stephensi (assembly GCF_013141755.1). Lineage (NCBI taxonomy): Eukaryota > Metazoa > Arthropoda > Insecta > Diptera > Culicidae > Anopheles > Anopheles stephensi. Next base: position 1,093,279 of record NC_050202.1, on the reverse strand, counting down.
GTGCGAGGTGGATCCGAGCAAGATGTTGCTGCAGAACGTTGGGCGAGAGTTCATCGGGAACTACTCGTGCGAAGGCTTCAATGCGGCTGGCTGGGGTGATGTGAGCGATGAGAACCCGCTGGACATTTACTACGAGCCAGGCAATGCCTCCATGGTGCACTACCCGTACATTGCGATCAAACGGCGCAGTGTGACGTTTAACTGTTCGATCGAGGATCGAGGAAATCCTGCAGCTAGTCGATATCGTTGGTTGCGTGGTGGCAAACCGGTTCTGGATGTGGTCACACCTTCCTGGACGGTGGACCCAGTCGGGTTGGATTCACGCACGACGTTCTCCTGTTTTGCGTACAACGAAGGTGGCGAAGGATATCCGGCGGAAGTGAATCTGGAAGTGCATGCACCGCCAGCATTCATCCAGAAGCTGCAACCCTACACGGGGGCCCTATTTTCGACGACCAACATGTCGCTTTCGTGCCGGGTGGAGTGTATACCTTCGTGCACGATCTCGTGGTTCAAGGATGGAATTGGAATTGAGGAGAGCGATGAGCGGTACTACATCACCAACACGTATCTACCGTCGGAACCGGCGACGGGTGACTTTGAGAGTGCATACTCTGTGCTGGTAAGCGATCGGGCATGACTTTCTGCTGGTCAAGACTTGGGGCATAATATTATGATCGTGCCCATTTCAGCATTTCAACATGTCCGCCTGGCCGAACGGAATATTGGATCGGATCAAGGACAGCTCCAACTACTCGTGCGTGTCCACAAACAACTCGGCAGGACCGGGCGTCCGCAGTACAACCTATTTCGGAGTTGAATGTAAGTGTTTCGCTCCGTTCTTTTGGGGCCCGTCATTCATGCATCTCCTCTCCCTTGCAGATCCGCCCGAGAATACGAGCCTTTCGAGCACAACCATCTCGGTCGAGGAGGGTAAGATACCTCCGAAAATTGTGTGCTCTTCGCGAGCCTATCCCGAGCCCGCCTTTTACTGGGCACGCAACGGTGAGATCATTGCCAAAGGTAGTGCACTCATCGTGGACGAAGGTTTGCGGCGTTCCGATGCCGGCAAGTACACTTGCACCGCGTTCAACAAGCACGGAAACCATTCAACGGATGCGTACATCGACATTCATTGTAAGAAGGGTTGGAGAAGGCTCGCAAGATAAGATTGTCTGATGATGATGCTTTTGTTTCGTACTCCAAACAGATAAACCCACTTGTCAAATCATGCGGAAAGAGATCGAGGACGAGGATGTGCTGATTTGCGTTGCTACCGGCAGTCCACGCGAGTCCGAGTTTGAGTGGAGCGTCAAGTACGCGAACGACAGTCTGCAGAGCCATCGGATCAAGAGTGACTCGTACGAGAGCTATCTGACGCTGGACGATGCCGTGTCGGCGATGCGCATTTACGTGTGTGTTGCAAGTAACAATGTCGGTATGGGAACTCCGTGCGAGATTGAGGTTGCAGGTAGGCAAAGACAGTGTGGTGGCGAGGGCAGTGCACAAGAACACAGCATTATCCGGTGTGTTACTTTCCAGGATATGTTGCCTGGTGGCTTAAGGGAGATGTACTTACGCCGTATATTCTGATCGGAGCGGTAGCTGCCCTGCTGCTTGCGGTCATACTCGTCTGCATCATCATCATCTGCATCTGCCGAAGGAAGCGACGACAGGAGAAGTGTAAGTATACGCAGATACGCGCCACACACAAGAGAACAGATTGTTAGATCAAGACAAAAAAAAGAAAAGAAAAAGAGAAAAAGTCAGAAACACAAACGGCAACGAATGTAAACAGGTAGTACCGGCTTGGTTTTTACTTCCGTTTTATCGTTTTTGTCCCGTTTTGGTTTTTGGTTTGTTGGTGCGAAATTTGCAGTTTTCTTAGGGCTTTGTTTCTATTACCAACTCTTTGCTATGTTAAAATGACCAATGTTTGGAGAAAGGGACTTCGTCGAATGAATGAAATCTCCAAGCAAATGGTCGATCAAGATGTTTCTTGCAGACGTATCAGTCAAACTGAGTGCGTACATCGGGACCGAACTTCTACTTCACGAGCCAAATGTACAGCGCTTCGATTGACTGGTGTCTGAAATGTTCTAAATCTCCCCAATGTTCCTTTTTTCTCGATGTTTTGACCACCATTTGGCAGTCCAGTCCGTATTTGATTAGTCATTCTCATTTTGTGCTTTACTCACTATCAACCAAATTTCCACTAGTCAGTGTTAGCAGTAAGAAGTAACTTCCATTAACTATGGCTCTCGTTTCTCTGGCTGTGTTGTATACGTTTCATCACTTTTATCGTTGTAAATCTTAAACACTTACTTCCATTTTCGTTTTACGTTGTTTGCCTTTTGAAAAAAAAAAAACATTCATCAAACATCAAACAGAAAAAAGACATCGTTTTTTTGATTGCTGTTTGTCTTTCGCTCTCGGCTGTTCGTTTCGTTCGTTATGTTTTTGTGTACCTATCTCACTCACTCCTTGCGTTTTCCTTTAATGTGTTTTTTTTACTTGACATTCTTTTTTATAAATGTTTGTTAACTTCTTTCTTACTAAAACTTTCAAACCTCGTTTACGTGCGCGCGCCTTCTCACTAATAGCTTCTATGCACATGGAAGAAATCGAAGATGCCGAATTCTCATTTATGAAAGATCGCAGGTAAGATTGGATTGGATTTCGACACACAAACACATACACACACATCATACAGTGGTATTACATTGGTATTGCTTTTATGTTTGTGGTATTTTTGGTAATCGATTGCGGTTTGGTTTTTGGTGCGTAGTTTGTAGTATTAACTTGTCATAAGATGCCATACGTTTCAGCTCGGGTAGAAGCTTACGATGTGTACATATAGCAAATGCATGCATGGTTTTGGTGTAGGACAGTGGTGCTAACTGTAAGGTTTTGGAGGACCAACCGTCGCTGCAGTCATAACACTCGCTTAACAATACAAACACCAGCTAACAGAGCATATCCCTTGACGTCCTGTTGTCCAAATTCCTTCTCTGAAAGTATTGGAGCAAGTGTTGGTGGTAGACTGAACTTGAAATTATATTTTTAGTTGCTTTTATTGATTTCCCTTATTTGTTATGGGTTTGGAGATCGTACCGTTGGAGTTGGAGTATTAAAATCTTTGCTTGGGAGAAGGAACTTCTCTTGATTGCTGACAGTGTATTGAAAAATCGTATTAAAATTTGGTGGGAGCATAAAGTGAACTTAACTTGTATCTATTATCTACAAAATAAATAAAATAATGGAAACTAAATATTAAAAAGTAGCTATTTTAAACAATACAAAACAATTAGATTGAGTAACTAAAGTAAATAAATGAATAACAAACAAGCTAAGGCAGAAGAAAAACTAATGTTCAAAGGAACAGTTGCTTAAAATGGTTTGCCTTGCATTGATTATTTATTTTTGAAAATCAATTTGTGAGCATTAAGACCGGTTGGTGATGGAAGACCTCGCTTCATTAGCTTTGGTAGATAGAGTCCAGTTGGGTAGAGTCCGGTGGAAATCGAAGAACGTATTGGTTCCGGTATGAGTCGGTATGGCCCTCAGCTGTCGACTGGCATGATTTTGGAGTTGGGAAAGTTTCGTTTGTTTTCTTGTTTATCCCATCGTTGACCTACCCTCCAACTTCTTCAGGTGTCTGCAACGGGAGGCGGATGCTTCCGAGAACATCCGGCACTACGATCAGTCGCTCCGGTGGCGCATTCGACGATTTTTCGAAAAACGTAACAGTATCGATTTGTTGCGCATCTCCACGAGCAATGGTACAGTCGCTTGATTTTTCTTTTTATTTTAAAACCCTTTTCTTCCGTTTGTATGTGCGTGTGTGAGTGTATGTTTTCCCTCTTTTTTCCCTTTTGTTTTGATTCCTGTTCTGTGTCATTTTGATATGTGTATCCTTTTGTTTCCTTATCACTTTTCCTTTCCTTTTTTGATTCCTTTCCTTTCCTTCCGTTTGTTTGTTTGTTTGATTGTTTTGTGTGTTATCAGCTTTTATCTTATCTGTGTTTTTCTCATGTAATGTTTTCATCATGCTTTCTCGCTTTTGCTTTTCTTTTTCGTTTGTTTTTTTCTTTGTTTCTTCTCATCTACACTATTTTTCATGCTGGTTTGACATTTTTTAAACATACCTGTTTATGTTGCTGAAAAACGGCCTGCTGCTTCCCTGTTGGAATGTGTTTTATTTACGTGTTCAGTTATTACGTATGTTAAAAAGCCTCAAACCATACCCACCGAAGACCCGTCGCCCCCCTCCACGTCCACCCCAGCAGCAACTGCCGACAACAACAACACCACGACCACCGGCAGCACCACCGACACACCAACACTCGCACTACCAACAGCGATCGCGACCGTTACGGCCCCAGCGGCAGGAACAGCGGCACGGGGGGTCGATGGTGGAAATGCAAATGTACCGGAAGCTGGTACGGCTGTAGGCGGAGGTATGGAACAATCGCTGAAACATGTTGTTTTCCTTCCGGTTGTGTGTTTGTATTTTTAGCTTCTTGTTTTAATTTTAAAATCGCGCCTTCTCTTTCTCGTCCCACGATGATGGAGTCGTTCCGACTGCTTCCCACTGCGGGGTTCTAGGAGACCGTGCCGACGATGATATATGAAACACTTAAACAAACCGTGCTCTTAATGGATTTTCGGGAGAGACCTCCACTAATGTTTTGCTTTGTTCCGATTGTTTCTTTTCATGCCCAACGCGGTCGTGCCATCGCCAACAGTTACTGGAGAATCATCGACTGCTGGCGGATCCCAGATCGAACCAGGAGAATATGAAAACCTACCGTTCCATGGATTGCAAACACCGCCGAAGAAGGTAGGAATTGTAAATTGTTTGATTGCTTCTGTCTAAACATGGTGCTTTGTTTACTGACCTCGAAATGTGTGGTGACTTCATCTTGAATGCTTCTTAAGCTAGACATTTTGAGGTTAGTAGGTGTGATTCCGCGGTGCGATTCTTAATAGCGTTTATAAGTAGAAGCAGTCTTATGCTTGGAATCGTGATGATATAGACAGATTCCTTGCCATAGAACTGCATCGTGGAATCGCATCTGACGATTGATATCTGTGTATCGTTTGTATTGTGTGATATCTTACCATTACCATGTGCGTTTGTGTGTTTGTTTGCCTCCCATTTTCGTCCTAATCTACCCACCGCCATCCAGGCTATGCTGTGTAAAACTAACCTCGCGCCATCGCTGAAGCATCATAACAAAACGCTCACCCCATCCTGCTTCCCAACGCATCCGTACAATTACATCAACTACCAGAAGGATAGCCAGAAGGGTGGCTTGCAGGCTCCGTTACACCCTACCCTTCAGCACTCCGGACTCCCGCAGCCCCCGTCCATTGGTGAGCCGCCGAGTTTGGACGATTCGTGTAAAGCCAAGATGGCCGCATTGGACAACAGTGACACACTGTCCTCGCACAGCTTCACGCTCAGTGGAACACGTTCCACGAAACGATGCTCTGAGAAGAAGTTGATAGATCTAGAGACGGTCACTCCACTGTACGAGAATCTGACTGATTCGATTCAGATCCATGAGGCGACAACTCCGACACCGCTCCCTACGGTTCCACCTGGCAAGCCGCTCATTCTCGAAGGTCCTCACCAGGAACGGTATCGGATCAGTCTGAAGAAGCCGGGTCGAAAGGGTGGAAGTAGTCGTTCGAACAGCGCAGTCTCGAACAGTTACTACGACTGTATCAAGCCAATCCCAGCGCCAAGACATCGGAAGTACGCCTCCACTAATTCGCTCGTTTCGAAGACACACGCCGCAAGTGGACATGGGTTGAAGGCGTACGGTGGAGGTAGTAGCAGCCGGCTGGATCCGATCTACATGAACCTTCCGTTCGGCAATCGTCAGGGACACGAATCGTCGCATCGGCTACACTCGGACACGGAATCGGGCTCGGAGGGTCAGCGTGGCATCAATGATGTAAGTATTGCTGTGCCACTAACGTTGTGTTGCTTGCCTTACTAACTCTATACCGTTTGTGTCTGGTCCCAGTACCCAGTGGCAAACGATAACCACTATCTGGAGATAACGCAGCAACAGACGCGGATAGTGATCCCGAGGGAACTGTTTCCGGTGGATAGTCGCGAGCAGCAGGCCAAGATTAACCAGCTGCTCCGTAAGAGCGGTGCTCCGCCCGTACCACCGGCCCTACTAGCCGCTTCTTCGCCCAGCACCGCCACCCCGTCATCGTCCTCCTCCAGCAGCACTAACAGCCGGCGCCACATCAAGCTGCCGTTGCAGAAACATCATAGCTTTAATTTCCAGTCGTCGCAAACGGTCGAGGCCACGGTCCGCGATCTCAAGATCAAGTCGCACTCGATCAGCTCGAAAACGTTGCGCGACTACCGTGGCAGCGTTAGTCAGCGCGGCGGGCAGAGCAATGGCAATGGCACTGGCAGTAGCAACACACTCAACCATCATCATCATCATCCTCACTCCCTTCATACCGGAATGCTTCAGGAAAACGATAGCGAGAATGAGTACTACGACCAACAGGAACACGAGCAGCAACAACAGCATCGCCATCGTGCGGCGTCACACTTTCCGTACGACACTAGCACCGTAGCCTTTAAACCCATAACTCCCGTGCCAACGAGTACTACAGCAATAATAACTACCACTAACAGAAAGTCGGTTAATATGTGTAATAATGACAAATTTGCAATCAAATAAAACAACAAAAACCATCACCATCTTCTCTGGACTTCAAAATGGCTTCCCTGTTGGCTTCGATTTTGTTTATGTGTGCGTGTTTGTGTTTGTGTGCCCTTGTTTGTATACTAATGTACTAAAATGGATACTAACTTAGTCGACATAAATTCTCTCACCAATACAAGACAACGCAAAGGTAAGTATGTGCGTGCTCACGAGGATTGTCGCTCTCACATCAGACGCTTGGTTTTGATGTTTGTTTGTTTGGTTGTTTTGTTTCATGCGCAACACGATACAACAATTGCAGAATAAAAATTGTAATTTTAGCCAACACTGACCACTGACTCTGACCTCTGTGCCAATATCCCCCACAAAAAAAAAATGCGAGTGTGTGATTGATGTTTTAACTAAACTTCTGTGTCTCGACATCCTTTCTTTCCCGTTTTAGGCGAACGATACGATTACAGCCAAAAGCAATACGTACATTTTTTAAGGGCGTGTGCTGCACATAGAAACTTTTAAACTGTTTTTACGTTAAAACGAAACCAAAAATCGAATCATTTTTTTACCTTCGCAACAGTAATAGATTGAAGTTCAAGCGATAAGCGTTAAGGCTAAGAGCGGTATAGATGGATAAGTAAGTTTTGTCTATTATTTGTTGTTTACTGCAAAATGATAAAGCAGACACCAACGCGGTGAGGACAGGGCAAAACATTGGCGGAACGTGGTCTGTAACAAACGAACATTGGTTACCGGCACTAGAGTCGCAACACAGTGGGCTGCCCAGAGAAATAAAGTTGACAATTTTTATTTTGCAATGTATACAAAACAAAAAAACGAAAATGGCGCCTTAAGAACTACAAATTAAAGAACTAAAAAGGAATACTTACTGATACGATGACGCAGGAGCTTTTGGTAGTGGTAAGTACTAGAGGGTGCAGAATCCTTTCATACCACATTTCAACGTTTGCTGCTTTAGTATCTTCCGAATGATGATCACGTTGTTACTACCACTTATATTACTACTACTTCCACTGTTGCGTTTATGGTAGCGAGTTGAGTACGTTCGCTCGCTCTCTGACGTTTGCCGCCGTACCACTAACCGAATGCCGTTGAGTGTTTTTCTTTGTTGTGTCTGATGCACCCGCCGAACACAAATACACGCAGCCGTTTGCGTTCTACAAATATGGCCGAATCAAATCATCCTTCATCCACAGGACGGTATCGCTTATCCGGAGGACGTGATCTACGCCGATCTGGAGGAGAACAACTACGGTCCGATCAACTACAAGGCTGCTTCGATCTACAATATGATGAAGTTTAAGCGAAACAACGAATGAACAGAACGACAGAGAAGGAGAGAGAGAGAGAGCGTCTACTGCTGCTTGGATTGCTGCTTCATTTATAAGAAAAAACTCACATACACACACATACACACAGCTGTTTTGTAATCAATGTTGTTTTTATACTTTTCTGTACACAAGCAGTCGCTTCTGTCGCTTTTGTGTATGCCTAGAGCTTGTTGTTACGACGGTCTTTCCTTCCTCCGTTATTCACTTAATAAAACATGTGAAATAGTTAAGCGTCTTTAGCGTTTTATACGAAAAACAAAACAATGGAGTCTTTGTTTGATTACTGTACCTGGGACAACTCGATTCTGATGCTTACCATATGGCTGTAGAAATTTGTATATTCGAACGTGTGCGACGACAATTCAATTTGCCTTCTTCTAATGACTTCTAATGTACTGCACCGAGTCCTGCCGAGAGACACTTGTTCTTCACTCTACCCTTAGCATATTCTGCCCGGACACACTTGTTCAATTACTTTCCCACTTGCCCAGCGCGAGACGTGAGTCCCATTTCCCCGAGGGAAAATACCAGATATGATCAATCTCCTTCGAACGGCAGAGTGGCTGCCTCACTGCTGATAGAGTTGTAATGGGAAAAGTGTGCCTTCGCCTCGGCTATCAAGCGGAGGAGGGTTCCTCGGATCTGTTTAGGCGTTAGAGTACATTACCACAATTGCAGATTTGTTGTTGTTACAAAGCAGAAGGCCCGGGAACTTAATTGAAACGACGGCAGTAAAGTGATGCTGACTTGTACTGGAATTGGGGGTTGGAATTGGCTTGGTGGTGATGATGATATCTGGCACTCGACTACTTTTATGAGTCCATTAGGGTCGACGGGTTTGCTGGCTTTTTGGAGGTGTAATGAGATTAGCATGCTTCAAGCTACCGCACTTATGGGAAATTTGCATCAAAACAAGTTATTATCAAGCTACAACCCATCTTCTGCAAGTGGGAGAATCAGTTTAGGAATAAAAAAGATTTCTTCTGTGGTTTAGTTTATTTTAAGCCAGAATTTAATTTTTTTTTGTATTTTTGATTGTTTAGGGAATTCAGCCTACACTCTTGAAAAGAACCATGATTTTTATTTTATCAATTGCTTATTTTATCACTTGTACACCTTCTAACTTTTAAGTATTGTATTGTTTTAGGCTTTTCTTTTCGTATTTAGAAATAGCTTTATCGGTTCCATTTTGCTGGACGTTTGATTATAATTTTGTCTTAAAAATTGAAGCCTTTTGCAAGGAAATTGAATTCACTTCTGCAAAATGGCACAAAAAATTGAACTAATGTTTGCTGAAGCCCTTGGTTTTCCCGTGCCTCATCGCGAACGACGAAAACGACGAGAAGTATCCAATTGCTGGCGGGTTTTTGAGCTCGGGCCGCATCAAGTGCGTCCTTTTATACTGTGTCCTGTCGCGCATCCTGAACCACGGGGCTGACATTTCTTACGGCGCAGTGACATTTGCGTCCGAGTTTTCTGCAGTCAGTCACCCAATCCGCCCCGTTTTTCTTAACGGCTCAGTGGCAATGCTATATATTGCTGGGTCGGAGTCCCCGGGAGATTTCTCCGGGGGATTCCCGTCCGAGCGAAAAGAGCACTGTCGTCTTATTATGCACCATATGTTCATGTATTTTTTACACGAGTTTCAACAGGGCTAGGAGATACATTTTCCAGTCCAAGGGGATGCAAGAGTCTACTTGCGGCACCGGCACTCGATAGCGGAAATGTCGTGGAGATTTCGGTTCGTCCATAAAGTGACCAATGTTTGAGAGCGAATCTCATTGGCCGATGGGACGAACAGCTCAATAATGGATAGGCAATCGATGGGCAATTTATTAACCCTAGCACTTAAGGAAGGATTGCAGGTTTCAAGAGGGAACCACCAGGAAACACTTTACAGTTCGATCAGTGCTGGCAATAAATTCTTGCAGATCAACCATATCGAATCACACTTTGAGAATGTATTTGCGGGGAGTTTAATTTTAGAAATCAGAGTATTGTTGGAAAGATAAAATTGTAGAGTATGTTGGAATTTTGAACATAATAATAAGCTTCTTTTTATCACAAATTTTATTTAAAAAGAATATTTTTTTATCAAAGGCTAACACAACTTTTGAGAGAAGTATAACCCATGACAAATTGTATCCTCCGTAACGAAAAACCCCATCCATGTTGCCAAGTTAGCGCCATCACCATCAACGATAATAAATGTGTATCATCATCCAAATATAATTGGAAAGGAATTGCAGTTGGATTAGTGAGGCATTTGCACCATTCCTAAACCACCAGCACCATGCAATCTCATCCTCATAAACCACCCTCGTTAGGTTTGGCCACTTTGGCACTACATTTACATCGGTGTGGATAATATTTGGTGATATTTTGATCCCTGCCGATGGGTAGGGCGTCTGTGTCTCAACAAAGACATCCGGCCCTTCCGTCAGCCACGCATGATACATTAATCTTGCCGTCCTCACGGCCGGAGGTTTGGACAATTCCTGTGGTAAGGTTAATGCAGAATTATTCACGCAAAGCGGCATAACGCACGAAACAAGAGAAATGTTTTGGCCGCGCACGTGTCTGAGGCTTTCCGGGCCGTTTCCGGGGATGACGTCAAGCGTTGGCGTTGGGTGGAATGGATGCCGAAGAAGGAAAGAAGGTTTGCCGTTGCCGATGTTAGCACTTCCTGCCTTTTTTTTTTTGCAATGTCGGCTTTCGACGCCACATCCGATCGGTGATGTTGCACGACATTAGCCATGGTGTTGAGCTGTCGAGTGATCGGGTTTGGTTTGGCATAAGTTTTGGAAGTTTTTGCTAAAATAAAGGATAATGTTTATGTTTTTGTATGTTTCTAACTGACGCAGGAATATTTCTTAGCACTCATAGAATAACCGTGGACTACATCAAACTATTCCTTCTTGCTTGATTAAACGAAAAGTGGTTGAGTTCCGGCATTTTACTTAAATTACGAAAATCTTCCGATGCATTGTCTTACGATGAAGAAAATATTAATTAATCGATAGTTGTTCACTTCTTCATGCCATAAGAGCCTAGAAACTGTTAAAATGTTTCGACAGATTTTACAACTAATTACAGTGCTGCAAGTAACATAGCATAAAACGCGTGAATATGTATGTTTTCAACCAATTGTTTATGCTGCGAAGTGGGCGTGGCTTTCGTTGATGTGCCATATGATGTGCTTTTAACTCCCATCACAAGAGGGCGCTGTACGATAAGGTAAACAAGGGTTGTTCCAATCGACCGGGAGCGTCTTTTTTTGTAAGATTTCCCTGTAAGGTGATTCAATAATGGTGTAAGAAGTATTTAATGAACGTTATAATATGCATTTAATTAGCACCATTAATCATTTGCGTTAGAGTTCTAATTATTCCGATCGCTAACGGGACATTCAAGGTAGTGTTCCTGCTTTAAGTGATGCAAAAAATGTAATTAAAGCGACATCGATCTCGTGCAACCTTATAAACGACACCGTAAGGAAGTATCCGAACGATCTTGAGCCGACTCATTAATTCAATCGTATTCTCAGTCGCGACACCGGTCGATCCGCGTTCCCGAACATTTACCTGTTTTAGAATACATTTTAATTCTTCGTCATCCCTCTCCATCCCCACGGCGACTTCGAATATAGCACGAATTTGTACGACCGGATTAGTAAAAGTCAAACTACCCGGCATGACCTTGTCTCGTTGTAGCAGAGTGAGCTTCAGAGCGACCGATTGTAAGATTCGTGCCAAAGGCCTGTCGTCGGGCTTGGACCACAAAAACCGGCCGAGAAGTTTTAGAAACCTGTTTTAATCAGTTGCATAACGTAGGCGAGCACAGACCCCGGACATCGAGAAGGGAGAACTCTGACGTTCAGTGTGATCTTAACGCTGCCTCCGGTTGGGCGCTAATTGGTGTGATTGAGCTCGTGTGTTCGCGGCTTGTTAGTGGGTGGTGTTGTTTACGTTTTGTTGTTTTTGTGCCGGTAAACAATGCAGGAAGGAGTTGCGACAGACAGTGTTGCGCTGGAAGCGATCGAGAAGTTGGGTCCTCGGGAAAAATGGCGCATTGTGAAGAATATTGCAGTGCTGGGAATTGCATTCATGATTCACTTTACGGCGTTCCATGGGACGTCGAATCTTCAGAGCTCGCTGCACAGTGATGGGTCCTTGGGAGCGTACACGTTGGCCTGCATCTATGGATCGTTAATTGTGTCCAACCTGTTCCTACCGGTGTTGGTGATAAGGTGAAGAACGGCCATGGCGAATTTTTGAAGTCATATTGAAGATGGGAAAATCTGTTCTTCACAGGCTACTGGGTTGCAAGTGGACGATCGTGGTGTCTTTCGTCGCCTACATGCCCTACATCGCGGCCCAGTTTTATCCCTCATTTGCCACACTCATACCGAGTGGTCTGGCCGTAGGGTTCGGCGGTGGACCGCTCTGGTGTGCCAAGTGTACCTACCTCTCCATCATAGCGGAAGCCTTCAGTATCGCCACCCGACGTAAAGTCCGCACCGACTACTTGATCGTGAAGTTCTTCAGCCTATTCTTCGTGTTCTACCAGCTGGCGCAAGTGTTGGGCAATTTGATATCATTCACCGGTACGTGCGCTCATTCCCTGCGTGATTGCCTTGAGCCAAATTGGTACGCCATGTAAATCCCGCTCTCTTTTTGCAGTACTTTCCTACGGAGAGGCTGACTCGGCAGTGAATGGTACAATTGAATCGAGCGTTAACATATCGGTCACCTGTGGGGCGAACTATGCGGCACCAATTCACCAAGAGGCACAGAGTGCAATCGACCTAAAGAGACCCGAACCGGAGCAGGTGAACCGGCTGACCGGGATCTTCCTAGCGTGCATGGTGGCGGCTTCTGTTTCGGTCGCTTTAGGTGTTGATTCCCTTAAAAGGTAAGGACACCCTAGCACGAAAAGTATGATATCAACTCTGAGTATAGTCTTTCCCGTGTTTGATGTAGGTACAGCATGGTTCGCAAAACTCCCGGGAATAATATATCTGGCATGAACACACTCGTCATCACCTTGCGGCAGCTTAGTCACAAGTATCAGCTACTACTCCTGCCAATTGTATCGTTTATCGGTATAGAGCAAGCGTTTATCACGGCTGACTTTACGAAGGTAATAGTAGTACATGAGCTCATCCCTAACAATCAACATTGACGGCGAGATCTCGTAATCTTCGATTCGTTGCAGTCGTTTGTGGCCTGTGGGCTTGGCATCAGTTACATCGGTTACGCGATGATAAGCTTCGGGCTGGCGAATACTCTCGCTGCTGCCTGCACGCCATACGTCACGAAGCATCTGGGCCGCCGGATGCTAATTCTGGTGACGTACGTTTTTCATGCGGCTCTGATCGTGTTCATGCTGCTCTGGACTCCGACGAACGAGTACTACAAGTATTCCATAATCGTCGCCTGTTGGGGGTTGGCCGATGGAGTCTGGTTGATTCAAATTAATTGTAAGAAAAGCCACCATAAGTTGTGTTAAGAAGGGCGTTATTGGACTGTTTTCCCGTTTTTCGTTGCAGCTCTAAGCGGTATTCTGTTCCCGGGAAATGAAGAGGCTGCGTTCAGCAACTTCCGTTTGTGGGAAGCGTGCGGTTCCGTTATAATGTACTCAGCCAGTTCGTTTTTCCCGACCTTCCACAAGCTGCTGTTTGTGCTGGGAATGATGACTGTGGGCACAATAGGGTAAGAATTAATAGTTTATGTAGTGTTTCCTGATCAATTACAATGATTGTTTTCTTTGCTTCAATCACAGCTACGGAACGATAGAGCTTATGGAGTACCGAGCGAAACGAATCGATCCGGAAAAGAACTTTGAAGTCGTTAGTCAAGAGCCACAAGACAGTTAAAATGCGATACAGTATTAAAATACCATGAATATCTCAAAATTGTTCCTGTTTTTCGCTTTAGAACGCACAGAAAATAATAAAGCAAATGTTTAGATGAGAAACATACCGTAATTCTTTACTTGTAGCATAACTGGCTGCGTACGTGTAAGACGGATGCAGCCAATCGATTTGAATTTCGGCGGACGCAGCCGTTTGCTATAAAATATCATACATTCAAATTTTAGAACGCTTGTCTGATGGATTTTGTTTGCAAAACGCTGCATATTCATTGTTGCTTGGCTATTGTTTTTTTAAAATTCAATAATTCTTTCAAACACCAATCCGCTCCTTTAAAATTATACATTACACCACCAACAACTTCACGAGAATTTTACAAAATGTTGCTTGCAAAATGTATTTTCTTAGTTGTTGTGTTTTTTTTGTGTTGTTTTTACTTATTTACTCTCGGTTTACAGGGTTTACCTTAAATATTACATTATAACGCTCGACTTGATATGACGACCCGCCCAATGACTGTTGCTGTGTTTGTGTGTTTGTTTGCCAGTTTTTACACGGATTACACTGCCTCGTTACCTTGACAACACGACACGACGGATAATAATGAGCTGTACCACGATCTTTCTCTCTCTCTCTGTATCTCGTCCTCTCTCTCTCTCCTCGATTTGTCTGTGTGTGTGGCTGTGCCTCTGGGGGATTTTACTTGTTCCTTTATTTCAAACTTTTGTAATAGAATTAAATGCATTGGTTTTTTGTTTACTCGTTACTCATCTTTCTGTCTAAACATTCCAGCGCTTTATGTTTTGCTTTCGGATGTGATGTCTTTTTGAATCGGTTATAGTTTTCTTCCTCTTGTTTCCTGTTTGAGATTGTGTAATTCACGTCTTAATAGTATAAGGTGCTTATAGCTTTGTCTCTCGTTCTATGATGTGCTTTGTGTTCTTTGCCTGCTTCCTTGTGGAGTTCGTTCCTTTATTCTATTTGACACAGTTTTGTTCTTTTCCTACCAACAGATATAGATTCTTCGCGTTGCATGAGTTTGCAGGGACAAACGTTAATGTTTTCAACATAAATCCATACATTTACATCTTCATCTCTAAGCTTCTCGTGTGATGGACTGTCGGTTTTACAATAAACACTGGCTTTTGCTGACTACATAAATGCCTCTCTTTCTATCTGTTTCAACAAAAAAGTTTGCTGGCATAAAGTAATACACACATGTAGGTGATGAGGAGCTGGCTGCTTGTACAATCTGTGCTGTTGAGAGGTATAGGAAACAAACTGCAAAACGTTCTGTAAACGTCTTCTGGATCTGGACTTTCTGCTCTGCTTTGTTTGTGTAACGGCTTGTCTTTTTATATAATTATTACACACTCATGGCTATGGTTGGATTTACGTGTACAGTGGTCTGAAGAAGTATTTTACAACGATCGCTAATTTTGATGTATTCCTGTAATGTAACATGTCCGATGTGATGTCCTCTTCGCATGAGTTAGAGAAGGATCAGTTGAGTTTTGCTTAAGGACTCTGCGGGTAGTTTCAGTGGATGCAGTGGTTTTGCCTGTTTCATTCTTGTGTCTGTGTGCTGGTTGTCTTACTATAAAGATTAGGAACTTTGGTTTCACGAGTTCACACAAGATGCGAAGCAATTATACGAAAAAAGGAGAGCTTTTGCTAAACCGAAACCTATCTTGAAAGGGTGGTTTTGAGGGTTTCTGTTTGGAAACTAACACGGAAAGCGGTAGAGAATGAGCAGACTCGGAAGATTTAAACAAGTCTTGCTATCCATCCCGAATACCTTTGTTCAGCAGTGCAAAGCTACTGTTTTGTCAGGGTGAGGGGTCGTCGACAAGAAAGTAACTAACGAAAAGAGAAGAAAAAACAATTCCTTCCTCCACAAATCTCCACAATTAGATCGTACGTCCTAGTATCATGCTACGTATCCTACATATGTATACATACTCAATATCGGAATGGCACCTTACGTTATATGGCTATGGTTCGCGATCGAAGTCGCGTTCGTTCGACTCCCACCATCCGTCGTCCGCAAAGGATGTTGACGCGGGTTTAAGTATTCTCCATCTTGAAGCTCTTGGACATCATCCGCACGGTGTTCTTGAGCGCTTGGCGTTTGTTGCAGAACCAGATGCGTATAACTTCCCGCTCGTAACCGAGCTGATGGGCTAGGCCGGTTATTTCAGTTCCTGAAAAATAGATTAAGTCGTTTAGCTGGACTGCTGGAAGGCTTAAGGCATCTCGCGCCACCTACCGGAAGGATGTGTGTTCCGTTCAAAGTGACCGTTCAGCAGCTCGAGCGCTTGCGGCGTAAAGGATGTCCTTCGTTTCCGCTTCTTGGACGGTTCCACACCGATAAAGTCTGGCACGTGGTTTTGGCCCGATTTGTACCTAGACGAATGACTGAACGGGTTTTACAATCGGAAAACGAAAGTCGAGACATTCGGCATATTGAAAAAAGAAGAGGAAAAGCGTGCATTAAACGGATGAAACGGTCTTGGTACTTCTAGGTGCACAGCGTGCATTCAGGTGCAATATCGCAACACTACCAACTCTCGCTACCAAAAACCTCTGTTGGTCTTACCTTTCCTCCGCTTCCTTCATCCAGCGCTCGAGCACAGGTTTAATTTTTTGTGCGCTTTTGGGTGTAATGTCTAACTTTTCAAACCTGTTCCCGGGCGATGTGAGTGTGTTTTTGTGTATGTGTGTGTGTGTAGGTGAAGAGAAAAGAAGGAAAATAAGAATAAAAACAAGATGTACTTATAGAAAATGAAATTGAAGTGGAAAATCAAACAAAACCATAACATACCATAACCGTACACAGTATATACCCTAGTGTTCATACTCTAAAGCCAATCAAGAATCAAGAAAACGGAGCAAAAAGGAGCGGGGCAATATGAGAAGGAAGAGTAAGAGAGGATCATATGAGCAGAGGAAGAAAAGGTATGAAAGATTGCCAGGACATTGATCAAAAATTTGCAAAAACAATGTTTGCCTTTTTTTTGTTACTGTTGATAGTAAACTTTTTAGAAACGAACTAAGCAATACATAAAGTTAAAGTTACAAAAGTAAACAATGAAAAAAAGGGGAAAAAGAAGATAAATAATCAATTTACAAGCCAATTACAAAACGATAAACACAAAACAAAAAATCACAAAAAATAAATTGAAAAAACGAAAGTGAATAAAACAAAAAGGGGAAACGCTTACCTCTGGTTAGAATGTACAAATACGAAGGTAAAAGTATCAACATGTATGTAAAAACAATTACCAAACACTTTTTCTAGCAGAGTAAAAACCACAAACACACACACACATGGAAAAGAATGGAATTGTTGTTTTTCTTCTCTACTTCTTAATCATTTCCAATTGCTTAACAACCCCAGAAGGACAGTTTGAACTCGATTGACGATTGATGGTCTAAAATTAAACCCCATTGTGTCCGGTTTGATTTACGCTCATTAAAATGTTAATGGTTTTTAATTTCGTTCGTTTAAACTGAATGGAATGCTGGAGATTGGGGAGAGGACCAGACACAGTTGGGGTGAAAAGGGGTAACGGGGGGTGTAGTAGATCTTTCTTACCTTACATGTTGTATGTGGGTTTGTGTGCGCTTGTTAGTGTGTTTCCAATAATTTCTAGCTAACATGCTTAACTACATTTACAAAATAGTTGGGCTAAGATCGCTGAAGCCAATTGAACCGAAAACAGTGCGTTGATAGGTAAGGAGCAAGTGTAATATGTACAGAACGGAATGAAAAACCAAGAGCTAGAAGAACACAATATTGCTACCATAGTTGATATCTCAATTCATACATACATTTGCTGCTGCTGCGATGAAAGTTGCGCTGCACAGTACATCTGGGCGGCTAGTGCGCTGGTTTTTGGCGAGTAGATGTGTACCATTTGTGTTCATGATTGTGTGAAAGAGTGTGTGCGTGTGTGTATATATTTGTGTGTCCGGAGCGCATTCGGAGCGTTGTTGTTGTAGGGCAGGAATTGGCAACATCACAGTTGGTTTGATTGTGTTTTTAGATTTTTGTTTTGTTTTGTTGTAGCAAACAGAAAGGAAAACCCAAAGATAAAGGAAGAAACAATGTGAAAGAAGAAACAAACGATAAGTACATTGAAAACGGAAACTAGTGCGTTGCCAAGAGCCAACAGGCCTGCGTCTGGTTGATCTTTGTCCGCACGCAATGGCGCGAAACGAACCAATGTCCTGGCAACGACGTGTGCTTGTGTCAAACCGTCGGTTGGGTTTGGTTATCGGGAGGAGTTAATTTAGCATAACACTAGCTTAGCTTGTCTTGAGCAAGTAGTAGTTAAGTAGCTATAGAAGACTCTGACATCTCTATATCTTTATAGCAAAGTTCATGTTTGTCTCCAAAAGTTTCTAATTATTTCCTTTATTGCTTAAATAAACGATAGCTCTCAACTTTTTGGGCTAGAAATTAGCTCGATAAAACAGTGAATTACCTGCAGATGGCACTCTGGCTGTAAGCGGGTCCCTCAGTAACGGACAGCGCCTGACCGACCTGGGTTTGCGTGAGCCCGAGCGACAGTCGCCGCAGTTTGAACGCCTTGGCGAACTCCTTGATGTCGTCCAGATCGATACCGTCCACCACGTTGCAATTAGTTTGATTGATTGTTAACTCATCTGCAGGCCCCACGAGAACGGGAGTGAGAGGCAAGAGAGAGAGAGAGAAAGAGGGAGAGAGAAAGAGAGAGAGAGTGAGGGAAAGAAAATTAAACCAATATAGCACTTGGAACTCGGAACGGCTCGGACCGAGGAGGCTGTGAACTGGGGCAACAAGGCTGGGGCCCGAAGAGATATTATTATTGAACTCGCGTTATTGGCAAGATGGCCGGGCAGGAAGCACAGACCCTGCCGCATCTACTCACTGACATCACATCAGCGACCGTTAATGTCAACCGCCCTGTGCTTCCCATGCGACGGTGTGGTGGCCACCGAGCAACAAATGTTCTACAATCATGTATAATGTAAAAGACGCTCGACCCGACGCTCGACGTGTATGTGTGTGAGTGGACTGCCGCCCGAAAGTACCAGGAACGCGACTAATAAAGCACATTAAGGGAAATGTTTAGCGTAAATTAAGCGTTAATAAAGAATGTCAAATTAATTGACTCGAAGAACGGGGCTAGAGCTCTGGGCCCAGGGAGAAGCCAAGAATAACAGAAGCTGGGCTGATGAAGAATTGAACACGAAATGACATATGCTTTGGTCGGTCTTCCCCATGGTGCATGAGGGTATCTGGGTTTGGTTTTATGAACACAAAGAGCAACTAAATCTTTCTTTTAAAACCCAACTCAAACGAACCGAAGTGAAGTAAATTGTAGAGGGGTTAGGGTAATATCAAGTGGATTCCGAACAATAATGAGAGAACCGATCGAGATTGGCTCGCGATCGTGGTGGTAAAAATTCAGTTTGATGACGTCGGTTGTCCGCCTTGTGATTAAGATTGATTGTGAACAGATACAGACGATTTTCGCCCAATTGAGCGTC
This sequence comes from Anopheles stephensi, assembly GCF_013141755.1. Lineage (NCBI taxonomy): Eukaryota > Metazoa > Arthropoda > Insecta > Diptera > Culicidae > Anopheles > Anopheles stephensi. The sequence goes on along the minus strand of NC_050202.1, from coordinate 1,073,816 downwards.
GCCGAAACGCATTTTAAATAATAAAACAGTTTGGAGAACATTTAAAGAGAGAGACAGAGAGTAGCAGATAGGGACAGCTAAAATCAGAAGAACTAAACCTTTGGCTTACTTGGATGCTCTTCCAGAAACTCGTGATTCGAGGCCTCATCGTCGTCATCGTCGCTGTGCGATAATCTGCCGGCGGACCCAGCAGGACTCAGTTTGGGCGGTGGCGTGCTGGTTGCACTGTGATGTGGTCGCTTCTGAAGTTGATGTACGGCCGTGCTGCCGCTACTGCCGACGGTGGATGGTTTGTCTAGCTCCAGGTCGTCAACCGATGGTGCTCGGTGATGCTGCTGCTGCTGCTGCTGATGTTGCTCTATCAGCTCCAGATCGCAGGACCCGGGTCTACCGGTCGATCCTGGTGCAGATGGTCCAGAGGAGGAGTGATTGTGGAGCGGTGAGACGGACGAGTGGGGATGAGTAGACGATTGTTCCTTGGGTAGAGCTAGACCGGAGCTAGACGACCCGGCAGGCGATAGCTTCGATTTGGATGCGATCAGATCGCTGCCACTCGGTAGACCAAGTCTGATAAGTAATCCAAACACATCCAACGATCAAGATGAGAATTACTGCGCCTGTAAAGCACACATACCTGTTGATTGCACTGTCCGAGGGAGACCGAGGGCTCGTTGCACTGATGGCACCGCCGGGAACGTTCACCTGCAGATGTCCGTTACTAGAGTGGCCACTACTGCTGCCCGGAGTGGTGCAGTTCAGGGTGGCCGGCGGAGAAAGGGTACGCTTCATCGGTATCGATTTCTCGTAAGGTGAGGACGAACAGGAAGCATAACTAGCGGGCCGGCTGAGCGTTGACACTGGCGGAGAAGACGTGGCCAGTGAGATCCGCTTCGGAGAGTCACCGGATTGTAGCTTCGTCCGATGCTGGATGTCAGGCGTCATGCGACCACCTGTCGCATGTCCGAGAGAGTTAGAGGCGGTGGAGGACGACAACGAGTGACTGGATTGCCGGTGGGTATCGTGGGGCAGACAGCTCGAACCGGAAGCCGAAGTGGCCGACGAGGACGAGGTGGAGTTTGGCTTAAACTTCACATCTCCAAGGTGATGGTGATGATGGTGGTGATGGTTGGCGTAGTGCAAACCTTTGGGGGAATGTTGTTGCGATTGCTGCAGGGAATGTCCTCCCGCGGATGCGAGCAATTGCGTCGAAAGCAACCCAGAGCTGGAGGATCCCGTAGCATCGCGGGGAGTCACAAAAAGGCCACCGCTAGCGGCGGCAGCAGCAGCGGCCGCTTGAGCCGCCTGTGAGCTAAGCGTTTCGCTGAGTGAATTGTTAAAGTTCAACGACTGCAGCAGGGCTTCACTGCTCATGTTCGATATCACCTGCTGGCCGACCGGGATCGTGAGGATCGTTTGGGTGGCAATACCTGGCAAAGACAGTAGTAGGACTTTCCTTTACCAGACTGTCCCACCGTTTCGGAGCTCCGCAAACAAAACTTACCTTGAGACGTCGGTATGAGCAACTGGGCACCTTGGATTCCTTGCATAATCTGTCCCGACGCCAACAGCAGCTGTGGCATCTGAGGTGCGGCCGCCGCAATTGGTGCCGCCGGCCCTAACCCCAATACCTGCGGGCTGTGATTTTGACCCGACAAGCTCAGGTTGAGTGGCGAATTCCCCAGCAGAGGAGACGTCGGGAGTCCCAGGCTCGGGCCTAACACGCTCGCCCCCGTTAGCTGTGCTAGACTCTGAAGTTTCTGTAGATTTAACATGTCTTGCACTGGAAGAAAACACGTCCCGGGGGTGTGTTAGTTTGACCTTTGCTCCATCTTTTCTGCAGAAAGAGGGGATGGCGTTCGATATGTACTCACTAGTTCCATTAAGGTGTACTTGGGCGGCAGCCACGGCAGCGGCGGCGGCAGCTGCTGTCGTCGAGGTCGCACTCGGACCGGTGGGCATCGAGAGTGGTGACATCTTGTCCTGGGCGGTACGCAGGATTCCGGCCGGTTTGTTGCTGCTATTACTACACCGGCCGTCTAGATCGGTTGAGGTCGGGCTCAGAAATGGACTGTTCGACCGGCTACAGTGATCGCTTCGTCTTCTATTCTGTTAAGTAGAAAAGAGAGAAAAAAAATGTTAAAAATTCTTTAGATCTATTAACAAAACATGTCTCCATTCTGACATGTGAAATGATATCATAAATTGGTACAAACATAAAGGATAAAACAATTATATATTAAATCTATGCCAGATTTCGCATTTATCCTAAGACTCGACATTTGCACATAATGTACACTAATACGAGGTGAGTGAGAATTAAAAAAAGAGCAGTACTGGCGCTTGACAGATGTCTCTGATTTGCGACTTGCGCGGATGAAGGCGGGACTAAATATTTTTGCAATAGAGAGAAGATAACCGCAGCAAAAAAAGGTGGTTCTTCAGAGATTTGAATTAAAAACGAACCTCACAATCATGAAGCTGGAGTGAATGTGCAAATTGCTCTTGTTGAAGACTTTATTTTTCATAATTTAAAAAATATTCTAAATTATGATGGGACCTTAATATTTTTCCAATTCGTGCGTTATTGAATAAAATTCTTGGGAAATTTTGGAGAAAAATTTCTAATGTCGATTAAAGCCGATTTCAAATCTAACATATGTGTTGTCGGACGTCGATAATTATTCGACGAAATATTATAGCATGCAAGAGACGGGGAACATCCCAAAAAAAATCCAGAAGTCGATTAATTTTTATTTTAACCACCCTCGAAACAGGGAGAAAAAATCAACCTCCCCCGAAAAGCGTACACAAAGTGCCATATTTGGTTAACACCGGGACGCCGGGTGCCAAATTTTACCCCGAAGGCACAACAGGATTCGGATCCACCGATCGGATGAACGGGTCTACCGGCCCAGAGGTGATGCGTGGAAATGAAGGAAAATCTGCAATCAAACGTCAGCGAGCAAACACTCATTTGCAGTGAGGGAAAAATGGACCGAATGGTCGGTAGCGGGTTCGATGCGATAATATTATTGACACACCTCAGACTCACGCGCCCGGCACCCTTCTTGTGCTCTGTTAGAAAAAAATGTGCGGAGAAAAAACATTTTCCAGCACATACACACACACACACCTAGAAGCACATGTTTATCGACCTTAGTTAGTGATGAGTTGATTTTTAACTTCAGCGCGTCCGCCACGTCCTCATGAACCTCCAGGGCGGTTTTTGCTCCATGCCTACCAACCTCCAACTTCTCCTCCCTCCTCATCCTCCTCCCATGGCACCCACACGCGAATGCTCGGATGACGATGGTCCAATCTATTTTAATTATTTCACCAAATTAATGAACGAACTGGCCCGGGATCGACCGACCGGGGCCAGTTGAAGTGAACGAACGGCTCGAGAGCCGCTATGTCCAGCGGCAGCATTATTAAGTCTCCGGTGCCGGTCTCGTCCCTTTTCCCTGCTCAATCAACCCCCTCCCCCTCGGAAGCATGTACATGTATGTGTGTGTGCCTGTATGTGAGTGTGAATATGGGGATAATTTTGCTTCCAGTTTTTTTTTTGTTGCAAATTTGCGATATTCTTTTTTTGTCTTTACCAGACCTCGGGCTTTTCTTTCGCTTCGCGTACCGCTTCACGGAAGAGGGGTTGAAATGCAGGAACTTAAGCCGCCCCAGCTGTACTGGACGGGCTGGGTTTCTATTGCAAGGATACAGCAACAGCGCACACACAAAAACAAGGACGACCAAGCAGACCTGCCTAGATGCATCGCTCGGATTGCAAAACATCGATAAGTTGCCGATGTAATGAGGTGGGGAGGGAGGGACGATGGGGTTGGTGCACATGGAAGGACGATGATTGCCTTCAAGGGGTGGACATGTGTGTGTGTGTGTGTGTATGCATGTTTGTGTAAAATATTTTCGAACCTAGCAAGCGCCTAGAGAAATATGATTATCGTCGGTATGGCGAGAAATTCAAACAACCCTCTGAGTGAGAGAGAGAGAGAGAGAGAAAGCGAGAAAGATAAGGGTGCTTTTTTGCGTTCGTGTAACACCACCCATATCTCCCTCCCCCCAGCACCCACCCAGCCAGAGAGCTGTCTTTACTGCGAGTCAGGAATCATGATTACTCGCCGTATGCTCTCTGACGATTTTCGTTCTGGATCGTTGTCCCTGCCTTTTGCGACGTGGTGGAGTGGGTGGGATAAAGGAGAGGTGGGGAAACCTGCACTGCCCTTATACCTATCGGCGGTATATTGATGAACGATGAGGGGACGCGAAATTCCCCCGTCCCTTACCCCGCCTAATGTCCACCTCCACCCCGATTAACCCAGATGGACTGTGTCCATCCATGGACTAGGAAATGAGGTAAGCTTCGAAAAGATCAGCGCATTGGAACGAGTGAGAAAGCGAAATAGAGAGAGAAAGAGAGGGCGATGAAGAGCAGTAGATGTAAGGGAAAGAACCCTCTCGCAACACCCAGCTCCAGCTTACACCTGTCTCACCCTTATCCAGTCGCATAATAATCGCCATAATGATATAAGGCGTGGGTGTTTTAAATTCAGTTACCATACGTCTCTCTTCCAATATGCGCGATGTGTGTAGATTTTTATTTTCTCCACTTTTTTTGTGCCTCGTCCTTCACCGCCCTCTCCCTCTTCTCCACCTCTCACACCATATGTCTCGCCCTGTAAAGTAAAGCTCACCCACAAGCTAGAACACGAACGAGGAGATGAGTCGATGTTGATGTTGATTACGATCAACAATAAAGTTGAAGCCGGGCTCTAGGTCTTCATCGTACACTTCGTTCGCCGTGTACGTTCGTTGGCTTGGTGATTTGGGGGTTTTGCGAGGCAAAGGGGGTGGGGTGGAAAAGGAAAACTGGACGCGCGAAATTACGCGCGCACATTGAAGGCAATTGCGACGGGCGAGTGTACAAAGCGTACACCAGGAGGCGAGTTCGTTTATGCAAAAACGGTACGAACGATACCCCGAGTCACGGGGAAAGTAAAGGAGAAAATAAAAACTGTGGGAAGGAAGAAAAAAAAAAGAGATTGTCGTACATTATAGTACACAGGAGGGGAAAGAATAATCATTTTGCTGGTGCAGGAAAAATTCAAATGAGTAAATTAACCCTTCATTGAGGATTGGAGAATACTCAAGTAGATGGCGATATTTTGTACATGTTTTGACTTTTTACGATTCAAACTCTAGCTTTTAATGCGACAAATCTTATTATGCGCGATGTAAAGGTTTCGATCCACCCATTGGAACTGTTTAATCGCTCAGAAGAATGTTTCAAGTGAATAGTGGAATAGTGGAGAAGTCCACTGTGGCTCTTTTTGTCACATAATATGACAAAATATGTCAACAAAGTGTTCAACTTAAACCACATTTATCGCTCAAAACTTTAGCAAATATGTGAGGATGCATTATTGTGTTCAATAAATCCAAGTAGCATTATCTCCGACGTCAGTTACTCGAATGTTGGACAGCAGCTCTTTAAAAAAAGTTTTCTAAATAAAGAACCTCCCATGATAGACCGATAGACATCAGTGATAAATTCTAAGCCAGGAAATTGGTGAGCTTTCAACGACTTAAATCAATCAACAAATCAATCGTCCAAAAGTGAACCGTTTTTAGTTAGATTGAATGTTTCAATCGAGCATCACTTGAGGGTTAAGAAGAACAAAAAAAAAGGCCTCTCCATACGGCCATATTTCCTCGGCCCATTGGGAAAACAGGGCGCGAACGAGGACGCGATTTACCTTCCCCGAAGCCGATGGGTGATGGCGAGTTTGTGACATTCGTTTGTACGCTGCCGGGCCCGTTCGATGCGACTGCGGACGACGATAGACGATGATGGTTAGACGTACCCAGCCCAGCAGCCCAGCAAATGACCAGATGTCGGACGGACATCGCGGACATCGTTGTCGCGAAATAGACCCTCGCGCTCCTCTTGCGCACTTCCCTTCCAGCGATCACAAAACGAGGAGAAAACTCAATCCAATATGTGTTGTTCCTCGCCACAGTGGACAGACGAAGACGATAGCAGAAGTAAAAAAAACAACCCGTTGACAGGACACGTCCCACCCACCAGACCAGGGTGGCAAGGTGTGTTTGGAAGTAGAGGACGAATTTGACTTTTTCATTCCATCAAGGGTGCTGGAATGGCCACCTCGTGCACGTTCCCCTCCTAGTGCCTCCCGTGGCTCGTCCCACTGCTCATAATGTGTGCAATGCTAATGCTTTATTACGTTGACTGCCTTTTCCCTTCTGTTTTCCCTCTTTTCCCACCGCTGCAGCATTTTTCCCTCCTTTGTATTTTTTTCGCGTTCGTTGCTTAAACGCGCTTCTCATCCTGGCTGTTGCGTGTGTGGGGACAGTTTTTGAAATGAAAAACGCAGGACCCACACACAGAGGCACACAGACACGTTACAGAAATGAAGCGTTTGCGCGAACTTTACGCGACCATCAAACTCCAACAAAGAGGGTGATATGGTCAGGTGTTTGTGTGTGAGTGTGAGAAAAGGGGGTGCATAGCAAATCACTTCATCCTCACACCCCACCCCACACACACACACACACAAACACGGGTGGTGCACTCCATCATGGTCCCAAAACGACTTAGTCCCGATAGGAACGATGTTGTAAAATGCAATATGGATGGAGCACGATTTCTCACACCACCTCATTGGGTCATTGGAGTCTCCAGGACACCAATGGGTGCGCTCCAAAAAAAATCTCCCATACGTGTGTGTATGTGTGTAAATAATAACACGAAAAAAATAATAATATCGTCAGTCTCTTATGCTTGTGTCCTCATTCCGGCGCGCACATCGATTCTTCGCAATCGCATTTTCCATTTCCACCATATCCCTCTGTGTGTGTGTGTGTGTGTGTGTATGCGTGTTTGGGGATGCTTTGGGCTGTGCGAGAAAAATTCCACAAAACTAGCACGGACTGCTGCCACGTGGTTTTAGCTTCCTTCGCGCAAAGAGTTATGCGCGATGGTGTTTTAATTTATATCTGCCTTTCTGGTGCTGCTTTTTCCCCGGCTGTTTATTTGTTTGTTTGTATGTTTGTTGGTTGGTTGTTTTGTTGCTGGTAGAGCGTTACTTTATGCCAGATGCAAGATGGCGGAAAAGAGGGGGGAAGGGAGGACGATAGTGAGCAGGTGGATCGTAATTCCATTTTTTCCATAATTTCTTTTCGCCCTGTACTGGACCTGATCCACTTTCCAGTGTAAGCTTCGGACCGAGGAAAACTTTGCTCACTTGTGTATATTATTTCGGACTTTTATTTTTGTTTTTCCGGTCTCACTCATCCCTGCAACTCCATCGCACAGATTTTCATTCGATTTTCCTACACTCCCTGCAACGGGCGAATTTTTTATGCTCATATGTGTGTGTCCTTCGGCGTCGTGTCCATATTTCACGCCTGCAAAGGTGTGATTCGGACAAAATATTGCAGCCGTTATCAAATTTTCCCGTACTGCAGCTACCACCCCGAAGGAAAAGGGAGGGATGGTGGGTGGCTTAGAAGTTGTTTTCCACCGTGCGGAAGCTGCGACGTGTGTTCGCGAATATTGATGGCAGCTTAGATGGTCGTACCGGTGTGGGCAATCGTGTTGGAAGTTTGGCCATGTGTGTGTGTGTGTTTTTTTGCTCTGTTTGGGCCATTTTTTAGAAATGGGAACCTAAAATAAGATTTTTTGCTTCGCGTTTCGTTCGCGAGTCCTAAGTCCGTGCAATGCGCGAGTTTGATTGGATTGGGCGTAGCGGGATTTGGCTATTTTGCCACGTACATATTTTAACTTTTTTGCTTCCTCCATTTTGTTACCATTTTCCCCGTGGTCGTTCGTCGCACAGGATGCTTTGCATGAATTAATATCTTCGTTCGAAATTTGTGCGCGCCTGTAAAATGTAACATCGTTTGCATCGTTATGGGGATTGTGTGTGTGTGTGTGAGGAAGTCGTTTTTTTTGTTTTGCTATTTGTTGACCAGTTTGAATTTAGAGTATATAGCTGTTATACTGGTAGCACGATAAAGGGTGCCACATCATACACATTCTCGGCCGGGTTTTAGGTAGGTTGATCGTGTTTTATGGGGCACCGACATCATGTATCGTTCTTGCGCATGTTCTCCATTTATGAAACATTCGTAGCAGATTTCATGCAATTTATGCAGAACATTTTTAGGAAATGATCATTAAACGGAAACGGCATGAAATTTGCACGAAAGCTAGCTCTTCTTTGTTGTTGTGAAATAATTTAAATTAGTCTCGTTCTTTTAATTAAAGGAGTTAAAAAAATGTTCTCAGTGAAGCTAATACATTTTTAGATATATCTTCCACTTGGTAAAATTAAAATATCATAATGTGTTAAAATCTAGATCGCCTTCCCGTACGTAAAGCTGACTACTTTACTACGGGTAAAATTGAGTTACAGAAAGCCAGAAATGGCAGGCCGAGACCTCTCGAGGTTGTAGTGCCAAGGGAGAAGAAGAAGAATGTGTTTACTAACTTTTACCTACATCTATCATGAGTATGAAAAATATTAATGCTTTATCTTTTTACACAACGATTCCTGTGAGCTTTATTACTACAAAAAGATTAAGGATAATAGACTGGAAAAAAGGGAGGAAGTCATGGGGTCAATAATAATTGCAGGATGGGCCTGATTTGAAATAAATGATATTGAGGTTATTTTATTATTTTGTCATTTTTGTATTAGAAATTGGTTGACTGCTGAAGAATAATTGCATTATTTCATATGAAGCTTCGATTTAACAATATTGGAATAATGCTCAAAAATTACTCGAAATCGTTCTATAAGACTGAAAAATAACTAAAACTTAAACAAGTCCCACTAAGTATTCCCTCAATTGATTTATTCCCTTAAGTATCCCAAGTTTGTTTCATTAAATATAAACAATATATTGTTCCTCTCAAACGCTCAAAAATTTCACCCAAAATGGTGCTATAACAAAAAACATGAAATAACATTACCCGTTCAAACTGCTTGCACAAAGACTTCCGCGAATTGATTTACTGTAGCAGAGCTGAAGGATAACATTCGCTTTGCAACGCGAAAGAAAGGGAAAAATTAAATCGCATCTCATTGCCATCGGAGCTTTGGGGCTTGGGGTCGGGCGACCAGTTTCGACTGCTGCTGGTCCTTTGGATACTCGCATATATGTGTGCGTATGTCCAAACACTAGCCTCAACTACCCAGCCAGCTCCGGCCTTCAACCCTGCCGATGCAGGAGACCCAGGGACACACATCGTCGTTGTTGATCAGAATCGGTATTTTTTAGTCCGGGGTGGTTTGGACTTTCCGCGGACCACATAAAGAACGAGAAAATCAACTCAAAAACCATCCTCCCGAAAGCCAGAAAAAAAATATTGCAGGACCTCCTCGTCCTTCCAAGAGCAGCAACGGAAGCTGAGAAAACGAAAAACGAAAATCGCACACAACACACACACACATTGCATACACTCTCTGCGTCGGTTTTATTTTCTCACCACAAAAAGAAGTCGACGGCACCGAGTAGATACCGCCGATGCCCTTGCTTGCTGAGGATGGAAAATAAAAATCCGCGGCACGGCAGCCACACGGGGCTCTCGCTGTTGATATATTTGTGCAGTCCGCGCGTTTGTTATGTATTTTCTCGACGCTGGCATCCCTCCACCCCTCATCCTCCCACCCGGGGTGTGCATTCTCGCGTATCTCTCGCGGTCCCGAAAAAGAAAGCAAAACAAGAAATCGCGCACCCCGAACTTCTGAAAAGCTGTCCCGCTGGACATCGCGTCGCAGGACATTGCAGGACACATCACCAACGAAGGAAAAAAAAGCAGACTCCCATACATGGGGGGAGCGTGTTTGTGTGTGATTGGTGTGTTTGAACGTTAGAATTTCATCCCTTCCACCAACGGCTCCTTTCCCTCCCGCCCCTGGTATTTTCCAAGTCACAGGTTCGACGGTGCGACACTGGACGGTGCGACACACCAAGAGAGCAAAAAAATCGCTTTTCGGATGGAAAAGATGACCAATGCGATCGATTCGGGTGGCTGACGCGGATGAGGATGAGGAAAATGAGAGAGTTTGCATATTTTCCCGGCATTTTTCACCCCCTCGTCCCGATCACCCCACCCCCAAAATTCCTCCCCCTTATTCCAGTAGGAGAGCCAGCACTAGATGCGGTCGTTTGCAATGAGCTTTCCGCGAGCAACCGAGCATTTGGGGATTTTATACGTATGTGTGTGTGTGGGTGCTTGATTTTTTTCTGCATTATAGTTTGATGGAAAAAGGGGGTTGGGGTGGAAAGTCATAGAAAGGCGAGTAGGCGATATTTTTCTATATTTTCGTTTTCCGATCACCGAAAAAGTGCAAAGTTAAGCGCATGTGGGGTGGGTGGATGGTTGAAAAAATACATACAAAGAAGCGAGAAAAAACTGCAGCGAAAAAAAAAAACAACAAAAAACACATAACCAAACCGAAAAAAAAACATGAAAATGAGAAAAAGAAATTGAGTACGAATAGAAAAACATATTCAAAAAAACCGTTGACTGACACTGGGCAAAAGAAAAAGGAATGTGGAACAAAACTCAAACATGCACACATGTGAAACTGCGCTCTTAACTTGGGTGCTCGCGATTCGATTGGATATGCTGCCTTATGGAAACTTTCTGCTGTCCTGTGGCTCTGTGTGAGTCACAGAGACCTGGAGCGCCGGGAAATAATGAAAGATAGCCAAGCACTGGGTGGCTAGTTTTCCCTAGTTGGAACGCCGAAAAATTACGCGCAATACAACCCCACGCCATACGAGCGGCTGCCCACCCGCTTTCCTACCCCATTTTCGCGGATCTCAGTTTAGTCGGTTTTCCCTGTTGCCCTACGCGGGCCGATGAATAGGCCGTCCCAAATTGACGCACCAACCGGGCAAGCCTCGTACGGCATTAGGCACGTTTTGGGTGTGTGTGTGTGTGCGAGGGAGTAAGTGTTGGGAGAAAATGCTTTTTTATTGCAATTTTCTTACTCTTTCACTGTCGGTGGGTCGGACCCGTTTGCGCTGGAGATGCATTTTCCTGGTGCGTGTGCGTGGTTCCATGTACGCCTTGTCGTGTGAATGTATTTTTCTAGCAGCACAAGAGAGCAAGCAATAATCACTAACATACACATCTGGACCACCTCCCTCCTTCCCTCCTCCCCAGTGTCACCTTATCCTTGCCTTAGAGAGGCAATAATTTTTTTTGGGAGAATTTTAGGCAATCCTCCTGTCGACTCTCTCGCTATCTCTGTCCTCACTGATGAACGCCATGTACCGTTCGAGAGGGTGATTTTTCCAAGTGACCGTTTGCATGGGAACCTTTCCCCTTGCCCCGCTCCCTTGCTCCCACACCCATTAACAATAACGGAAAGCAATTCCGTGGCTTTTTCGCTTTTTTGCCATCTCCCCGACAAAAACCAGCGGACAGGTGGATTGCGATGCGCCGGTAGAGTGGTGCAGGCCGGGAAGAAAATAAAAATTAGAATCTCGCCAGCGTGTTTGGCGACCCCGGATAGGAATGTGGCCAGAGCTATCCGTACGCTCCACCTCCGAAAGCACATTTATATTTAAATAAATTTTTATATCGAACGTATCCAGCCTCTGAAGTTGAAGCAGCCGGCGAGGAGGACACAGCGACAGACCACTAGATCGGGAGGGCATTTGCTTCGACTCGAAGTTGGCGAAGTGAGGCCTCAATTTCTCCTTTTCCTATCTGAAATGTGTTTTTCACCAACAGACCAACGACCACTTTTTTTAAGTACCCAATGAGCAATGGTTGCCAGAGAGAGAGAGAAGGAAAAAAGGAGAAAATTAACGAACAAATGGTCATTTTCGTGACCGGTTTCCTTTCGCTCTTCCGGAATATTTGGACGAGGTATTCGTTGCATACATTTGTACATTTTTTTCCTCGCACAGAGATACTGAGTGTATTGGGTCGCTTTCGAAATCGAAGTCGGTTCCAACCGGTGAGGACTAGCTGACCAACTCCAATCCCCAATTTTCCGAGGTTTTTGTAAGTATGATGGGTGGCAGAAGCAGCAGCGCCAGTAGTAGCTTAATGCTTTTTTATTTGACGTGTTCGCTGCTTCCCATGCTCCGGTATTCGGAGGACTGAATTGAAAATCTGGACTCAGAGCGCTCAGAGTGTGAGGAATAAATACAGTTTGATTTAGCTTTCCCAAACAACAAAAAGTAGCGAAGCAGAGAGAGTCGAGTTTCGCGAATTTGTGCGCGAATTAGAGTGAGTTCTTTCTGCACATCCCCCAACAATCCCCAATTTTTATTTCCTGGCTGATCTCTTTCCAACCCAAAACAAAAAGAGGATGTAATTTTCACGCTGACCATCAACCGTTCGCGCTGGTTTGTTTTTATTATGCACACAACACACACCGGGAGAAGGGGCCACGCGCCGTACGCGAATCGTCCGCGAATGTCATTTGGCGCGTAAGGAAAGGGCGATCGTCATCGGAACCCCTCCTCCTCCAGCCATGGAAAACGGATGCCTTTTTCGTAGTTTCAAAGTGTGTATCTGTGTGTGTGTGGAAGGATGCATCACGCGAGCGAGAGGTCGCGTTTTATGGCGATTTTCGGACCACGACCACGGCGCGCATGTATTTAGATTAATCTTCCATTCCTGGCCACCCTTCTGGCTGGGATGGGTGGGATGAAAAACGTTCACATTTTCGCGGTAGTTTTTTTTCTGTTTTCTCCAGGGGTCCAGAGAGATAGGGCGAGAGAGTGAGAGAAAAGTAAAACCGTATCAAAGTAAGTGCTGCAACGTTTGAGATACGTTATTCATTTTGGTTGCCGTTTTTTTATTATTTCCGCCACGGACTCGGTTCGCTTTTTCCACCCATCCATCCACCCACCCATTCACTCACCCCCTTAAAAAGCAAAAAAAAAATACTACCCCTTTTTCTATCGCGATTGCTGCTTAGGGTGATGTTTGGGGTGGTCCACCGAATGTCCCGACCGTAAATGGCTTTTTCGCGAAAGTGTACGGAAGTGCCATCGATGAGGTTTTGTTTTCCTTTTTTCCGACCCCCTGGCCCTCGGGAAAATGAAGGCGGCGATGGGATGTGTGGAAGGGACATGGGGACAAAAATAGATGATGCCGGCATGGAGTTTTGCACACGTTTTGGATTTAATTTTAATTACTACGCCATCGCGCGGATTGTATTCGCTTTCGTATTTGCCGGGGCTGACCAGGGTGGGCTGGGAGTGTTGCCTATTGTTGCCGAATGTCCTCGTAGGATTTCCCGCACCCGCTCGCACCCTCCCACCGTATGAATCTTTGTTCAATAGACAGTGGAAAAATTCTCCCACCGAAACCACCCGCTCCCATGCCAATAAAATGCAAAGAAAAACGAAAAACAAACCCGGATTTTTTCGGGTTTTTTGGTGCTCGGTTGATCTCCCGGATCCAGCATCCAGAGGAAAAGTTAGGATCTCTTGCATCGGTACGAGTGGCCCTTCCAATCCACCAGTCTCTCCACTGATGCTCCCACTCGATCCACACCTGACGTACACGGTATGTATGTGAGCTGGATAGATAATAGAATGAGTTTTTCGAACAAAACCGGAAGCGTCATTGTGCAGCATTTATGAGCATTTAGATTAGGATCGATATTTTTTTCGCACTTTTATCCGGCGACCGGCGATGACGGTGGCGACAGCAAGATGGAACAAATATGGAAAAAGACTGCTTCTGGTACGTGGAAAAAACACACACACAGAGCAGGAGTCCTCGGACGCTAGTTCTGTTAATCAGTGACGGAGCGGGCAGGGAGAAGAGGATCTCTAGAAGGGTTAGGGAAGGGAAAATAGAACAAAATAAATGTAAAAAGCCATTCGGCGAATCCATTGTGCATTATTATTTGCGCAAAGTGGAGCATAACGGATGAAAGATTTATATAGACGGCAAACAGTTCCCAGTGGTCCTCGAAAGTCCATTTTTTCCACGGTGCTAGACGAGCTAGAACGGCCCGGTTCTGGAGGATTTGGTTGGTGCTTCTTTTTCGCGCGTGTGTGTGTGCGTTTTCCCTTCCTCTCTTCCCAGGTCTGTTAAATGTATTTGTGCAAATCAATGATTTACGTACGTACGGTGCGAGAAAAAATATGAATTCCCGGTGACATTACGCTGGGAACGTTTTTAGGGAATAGTTTCGAATAGCCAGCAATCTAGCAAAGTCATCGAGCCTGAGCTGGTGACCATTAAAAGGTAGTAAATTAATTCGATTTCATAGCGAGATGGATCGAGTCTCTAATGGTGGCACAGCAAACCCGTATGGACGAATATTAAGCAAATATGAAAAGCTTTTAGGTCAACTCGGAGGTATCTTGCAGAGTCGGGAGCTGTTTGCATTTGCCAGATTGGATGAGTTCTCCTGTAGTGCAATATTTTAATCCAACTTTTCGTTGGAACGAAAGTGATTAAAAATTGACCAGCTTCCTAGAAATGACTAATTTGCCAGATGCACATGCACTTACAGAACTAAGCTTGCTAAGCTACAGCCAAATTCTCACATATATTATCAACATCTACAAATCCAACGCGCAATAAGCTAATGCACATCTGCATCTGGTCATCTGGTACAATGTTTTGTTTTCGCGCAGTAAATGCTCGTTTTTATTTGCCACGAAATGCGCGAGAAAAACCACAAACCGAACAGCCATTCGCCAGGAATTCGCGCTATATTCCACGCCCTGCACGCTCGGAACGAGGACCCGCCGACGCCAGGAGAGGAGGAGGACATGGGCAATTCCAGAAGACTTTACCGCGAAAGTTAAGTAAGCAATTCATTAGTGACCACCTACTTCTGTGCACGGGTCAACTGCTTCCGGAGCCCGAATCTAGCCGTTCTTGACGTTGCCGAGGGATAGAGCGAGAGAGAGAGAGAGAGAGAGAACGTGAGAGCACGTGAAATGAAAAATGCGCGATACGAAAACACGTGGACGGCAGTAAAAAGTTGGGGAAAAAATTCGTCCGAAGTCGACGGAAGACCGACTTCGTACCTCGCGCACCACCCACCACCACCGCCGGTGGGTGGTAAAATAAATATGAACCATGCTTCGAAGAGATGACAAATCATATCGGTAGACGTTCTTCGGTTCGTTCGCCAGCCCACACAGACACACTTCGGGATGCATCATCATCAGTATCATCATCCTTTCGCAGTCAGCAGCGGCGCAACAGCGTGGTTGTCGTGCGTTTTTTTCCTCCGTTGTTGTTGTGTTGCTTTCTGTTTCTATGCTCCAACCAACATACCGGGCAGGCCTGAGTATTATCTCGCCAGAGCGCGCCAAACAGCGAGGGACGAATAGCACACATACAGAGCGCGCGTGCATGCATATGCTTTCCAACCCTTTTCATCGTTTGCGAACGGTGGAATTCTCCTGCTGATTTTTTCCTTCTCTAGCTCACACACACGCACACGGGCGCGAAAGATGGGGAGCTTTTGACATGTGTGAGAGATTTCTTTTTTTGCATTGGCCTCTGTGTCTTCCCGTTCGTGTGTTTTGGTTGCGTTGTTTTTACAATTTCTCCTCCATTTTTCTGTTCAGTGCATTTATGTACGCGACCCGAAACATGTGCTCGCGAGAACTTTTTCTTTTCCCCGCGTGAGTTTGTGTGTGCGTGTGGGTGGGTGTGTGTGCGAGAGAAAGCGGGACGGAGAGACAGAGCGCACGCGAGTGAGTAAATAAAGCAGGCAGGCCCGTGCTGGATGCTGTGGTTGTGTCCAACGTACATAGCGCCGATGGGATGGCGTGGAATGGCGAAAACTCGGAAAAGCGAACCAACGCCGCGAAGATGAAAACGGAATCTGACGAATCAAGCCCCACGGGGGTGTGGGAGCGAAATGTGCGAAAATTTGTGCGAGGGAGGGCAGGATGGAAGAGGGATGGATGCAAGCTGGGAGGCTGATAAAAAAGATTTCAATGCGCGGGATGTGACGAAATGGTGTTTTAGATTTGGATTGGTTTTCGGGAATGTTGGCAGTTAAATTGCTTTCTGCTCAGAGTGGATGGAAAACAATTTAAGTTTATAGGAAATGTGTACCAATTAATTATGCATTTTTGATTTAGCATTTTTGATTTAGTTTTACTGCAACGAAATTTCACAACTAGAATATTACACTTCGGAATCAATAAAAAATGAAACAGATTTAAGAAGGGTTTTGAATAAAATTTAAAATATGTTTTAACCTAAAATTGAACTAGTAAGAAACGACAACGATTGTCCACAATATTATGCACCAAAAATAGGTTCGGGAGCCTTCTACATGTAAGCCTTGCCCACTGGTCTACTGGAAAATCGAAGTTGTAGAATCCAGTTTGCCTTTTAATGTTCGCTACATCAAGATATAGCGCCTGCAAGATGTCTTCGTACACGAGATCAGTTGGTAGATCGTGTTAGCTCCTTTTATTAGACTCCCCGTGTAAGGCTCCTAGATAAGCGGCCGCCAACTATACTTAAGGTTGTTTCCGACATTGATCGAAATAATCGGTTGACAGGCGACGGCACTGAATCGCATGAGGTTTGCAAGACTCCAACCAATGACCGCTGTGCGGTTAAACCAAGTGTAAAGAAAAAGAGTGAATCAGGGACTTCTTACCCTTCTTCTTTTACTATCCTGTGACATTCCGTATTCCTATGCGGAAGATTTGTGAAATTCGTGAAGAATCGTGTTAAATAAATATTAAACAAAAATGAACCATATTTATGTTTCACAGAAAAATCACCTAATTTCAAGGCCCAAATATTCCCTCCCAGCATCCTTAATCTACAATTTCTAACCAAGCGCATCTTAAAATACAGATTACTCCAAAAAAACACACTCACTCAAATCAACCTCAACAGAACTTTCCATCGGAATGGAGTGGTAAAATTCTTCACCTTTTTCCACCTAATCCCAGCCTCTTGAATAGTGCCTCGGTGGTCGTTCATCGAATCGTAGATGCGATAAAGCTTCTCAAACGCATCCAAACAGCCACCACCCACCCGACGCCGACGCTGACGACGACAAAGTACTCCTTGCTTGCTTGGCGAGAGCCGAAAGTCGAAAGTGTATAGTTTTAGAAGGTTGATATTCGTACTGATTAGTATTGATTTTATATGAGCTCCTTTATTTATATGCACACCAGGTACCGACCACCTTCCTTGCCCACATCCAGGTGTGGAATCCTTTCAGAGCCACACAAAACGAGGGACAAACTCAGGCCAGCACGGTCCTGCACGGTACTTATATATTATAATTTCAAATAACGTCCAAAGAGTGCTCCAATGAGCTCTTCCTCTGCCAGCGACTCGCCCCCGGCACGGCGAATGAGACCGAACGAAATTGGAATATTGAGGAAAAAGGTTAAGTTAATGCATATGCACTCGTTCGCTCGCTCACACATACACACACACACGTCAGCTTCGTCCAACCCCCAGTTTAGCCAAACCCGGACTCGAAAATGCAGAAATATTTGCTCTCTAATTGTACACGAGCTCGATGTCCGTACGGTGAGGACGGGAGGGGGAAGATGTGAAGTTGGCGGGTGGTGGGGAGCCACTCCTTACACCCTTCTTTTCCATCGAAGGCGAATCGAAGTGCATATAGAAGTGCAAGAAGGAGCAACTACTCCTTGCTCGCCCGTACCGGAAGCATCGGCTTTGCTATAGCTGTAGTTGTTGTTTATGCATTATTATGTATGACCCCGGCACCGAAAAGGAAGGGTGAGCATTTCGGGGATGGATTTTCTAATTCTTACACTTTCAAACACCCCGCCTGTTTCCTCTCAAACCCTTCTCCCTTGAACACCACCCATTGCAAATTATGTACATTTATAATTGCACCCATATCTGCAATACAATGCTAATATCAATTTGATTGCATCTGTGTGCAACTTTGTGCTTTGGAGCCGAGGAGTTTACCGTGAGTGTGTGCGTGAGACGTGTCTGTATGCCCAACACCTCTCACCCCCACGGGACGGGGGCACGGGCAATTCGTCTTTCGGCAAAGCCCATCTCTCCCCAAGCAAATGTTTTTTTGCTTTGCCAGACCGAATGGCGCAATACTTAATTACGGGTGCCGCCTAAGAAGTGAGTGCATTTCATAATCGGAATAATAATAATGCAATCGATGGGCTGGTTTCGCATGTATAAATCGGGGAGGTTTAGAGGGTTTTTTTATATTATTTATTTGCCGATGCAGTTTTCCAATTTCCACTCCACAGGCCCAGCTGGTGCCGGCGGGCGTAAGGATTGGCGTTGCATAAAATATATCCGGCTTGCGAAAGGATGAAACGATTTGGGGGTGGTTGGGCTTTACATGCATTTCGGCTTGGCAAGAATGCACCGGACGATGCACACAAACACACATTAGATGCGGCTCATTTTGTGGTTTAGTAAACAACACAGAGAGTGTGTGTGTGAGAGAGAGAGAGAGAGAGAAAAAAAAAAGAAGATGCGGGATTTGGGCGCAAATAAATACTTATATATTTTATTCTAATTAATTTTCTTGTGTGATTAACTTTTTCATGATTCAATAAAACTTAAAAATCCATGAAAGTATGAGAACATTTGCAAACATAGTTTTGTTTCAAAACTGGTTAAAATATTGCACTTATAATATATAAAAATAAAAAAATTAATGAATTTAAATCCATACAAAATTTGTAAATATCATAAAACTTATTAAATACTTAGTTTGATAAGTATTTCATAAATTTGTAAATTTATTTTCCAAACATGAAAATTATTGATGATAAAAATAATTCCTTATTCATCCCATTTTCGAATTATTTTAGATAACACAAAGCTACCGTGTAGTTATCTTCTGCCGTTAATTAAGAAACATGTCTCCGGCATCGCATCATCGGACACAAAGTATTGGAGCCTTCATGGGGCGCTCGGGGTTCTTATTTAAAATAGTTTCATTATCTACAGTCTCGCACTGCCAGTTGCAGCTGCACAGAAGTACGTGCTACATCGGTGCATCGAGTGCATCAAAAATCGCAATAATGAATCTAGCATTCGAAATCAGGCTGGGACCTCTTACTGTGCACTGTCGCTCGATTGACCTCCTCCCCTCCCCCCTTCCTCGTCAAGTGTGTGTGTGTGTGTCTGTGGAGGTGCTCTTCCAAACTTCCTCCAGAACCCAACCACAGTTCCTGCACGAAGACGCAAAATGCATCTCTTCCAGTGCCGAGTGCTCCGGGAAAGGAGCTTTATGCTAATTTCACAACACATCCTGTAGTACGCCCCTTCTCACCTGCTCCTACTTCCTCCTCTCTGGGAGGGGGGAAGGGAAAATCCCGAACAACTATCGCATAAAGAGTTGGCCACTCACAAGCTCTCCACACACGGCAGCACCCATCATCCTTTCCTATCCTTCCCAATCGATATACGGTCATGGATGTGGCAAAAGATATATTTCGCATGAAAAACGAGCAGTTCGATCTTTCCACAAGCTTGAGCACACGTACACACACACAAACACAGCTACATGCATCTGGCACGCTCTCCATCGAAAGCATCCAAACGGTATCCCCCGAACGAGCACGCGACGTCAGCTCGGAAGGACTCGGTGGCGGTATAATGCAAGTTGTTGTGGCGATGTGCGTATTGTGCGATTGTAGTTTATCCCGGCACACATACAGTACGTGTACGTGCCGTGCCACAAGTACGACATGGTGTGTGCCGTCCGCTGAAGGCGTACGGCAAACCCAACCGGCCCAAGAGAGTATCGCACGAGTCCTGTCTTGCTTGGTCTTGCTGTGCGACCGCGTACACGAATGAAAGAAAGGGTGAGCAATATAGTCGGGGTCGGAAAAACCTGGTGGTGAGAAGGGGGAGGGGGGGGGGAGGCTGGTGGAGTTTTCCATCGTCGTAGATATAATATTGAACAAGTTTAATAAGCTTGTTTTCTAAACATAATTAATGCATTATAATTTATATCGTATTTTGCAACATGCACACATGGGCAAACGGGGATGGAAGCGGCGGCGTTGGGGTTTCGACCACATACACATGCACATAAGTAGTGGGTGGGAGAGAGGGGCGAGAGACGAGAAGCCGAGTGCCGGAAGAAAATTGAAAACTCACCAAAAATGTTGAGCCACCAGCTATCAAGAGGTCGTTCAAGTGAGGAAGTGTTGTCCCAGGCGTGCCATGGGAAGGAGGATGGGGAATACAGACAGAGGAGAGAAGGAGGTTAGAGAGGGCAGAGGGGCAAGGGGGAAAGGATAGTGTTTGCCGATAGTTCCCACATAGGACGACTGGGACCAGTTGGGGACGGGTTAAAAGTGAAAAGCAAGAAAAGCATACAGCGAAGACCAAGTGACCGGAACTCGGGGAGACAGTGCTGGGATCGTCCGTACGCGTGAGGGAGAAAGAAGAGATTTTCTGCACCCCTTTCAATATCCCCTCTTTTCCACCTCTCATCTCCCCAGACTTGGTGTGGTATTAGCATGGCGACTGTATTTCTTGCGCGCCCAATGAATCGAACCGGCCCAGTTCGGCCCAGGACCAGGAGTTACGGTGAGCGCCAAAAGGTGGGATTTGGTGCATCGAGCACAGGACGGGGGAGGAAATGGAAAATCCCTGATGGAAAACTATGACGAGCATCGACGACGACAACGACGACGAACTTCTGGACTTCTGGGCAGGCACTGACCGGTGCGTCGTCGTCGGCAATGGCGAATGGAAAATAAGTATTTATTCGCCAGGTTGTCGGTCTATAATTGATAGAGGGTACGAAAAATACATGCGTACGAAGGTACACTACTGTGGCTTCCCGTGCACGTGAACGGTCCGGTTGAATTTGCATTTACCAGCCGTTTGGAATTGGTTGCATTAAAATGAAATTAATCAAATGTTTGTGCGTATCAAAAATGCAAAGCCTAGATAAATTATTACTTTGTGGGTGTGGGTAAAAGTTGGTAAGATGCTTCACATAGTAATAGAGTCAGATACAAGAAATCCGCAGTGAAACATGAGAATGTGAAAAAAGGAGTTGAAGCATGAAAAAAATATTTAAACAAAAGTCTCAGAATTCTCAGTACATCTCAGTTATTCTCAGAGAGGTAGAAAAATTGGTATTTTATATTCCAGACTATCCCAGTGAACTAATTTAAGCGATCAATTGAATTCC
Source organism: Anopheles stephensi (assembly GCF_013141755.1). Lineage (NCBI taxonomy): Eukaryota > Metazoa > Arthropoda > Insecta > Diptera > Culicidae > Anopheles > Anopheles stephensi. Next base: position 1,052,622 of record NC_050202.1, on the reverse strand, counting down.
TTTCTGAGTTACATTTATCCTAGTTTAATCCTCACAAACTATTCATAATAATCAATCGCGCAAAGCTTGTCTAAAAATAATTCTGCTTAAATACCAGAACAAAGCACGACCAGGCTAAGCACGCTAATGTAAAATAATTTGTCAGTCACTGTAACACATTACAGCTCGTCTCGATTGCATCGGCTCAGTGCACCATAATCCCGGAACCCCATCAATCCATCTCCCGGCGTCCCCTGTTCTCTCCCTCCCGCCATGTATTTCTTCGAGCACGGGAAGGCATCACATTGTAGCATATTAAAATACCTACCGGATGTAAGGATGGAAGGTCAGCACACGGAAGGAATTGTTTAAACCATGCAACGTGCCCACCAACCGACGTGTGTGTGTGTGTGTGGAGTGGAATTTGAAGAAGTGCATGTACTACTTTTGCAGTTGTTCGCAATCGCAATCGCTCCAGAAGTGCACACGCCGAGTGTCCTCGGCAGCAGCAGATCGGTCTCGCTTTGCAGAAGGAAGCCTCACACTCACACCAACACACGTAGAATTTGCGTGCGTGTTGCTCTACCTTGATACCGATGAGTTCCTCTCCCGGTGGCTGATCTATAAAATAATTTTGTGTTTAATTTTAAAATCGTAAGTAGTAATGTCCATCCCCGGATCCGGGACTATGCACAGCACGACTGTGCCCGTACTGGAGGATTTCGTCGGACGGCAAATGAAATTATAGAGTGTTCGCTTCCAAGACCTACTCCGGCGTAGCGAAAGGGTAGTGTATGGGGTCGGGCGATTGCGAGGGAATCATTGGAAACAACCTCCTCCACAAGCCATCCGACCGGGCGTTAGGAAGAGCATTGCACGAGGGACGACACGTTGTCGGCTGTTTTTAAATGCAACACCCTTGCTGCTCCTGTTGCAATCCTCATTTACCGCCTCCCGCTTGGCTGGTGGGTGCGCCGGTAGGGGTAGGCGATGGTGTGGAATGCATGAAAATACATAACACTCCAGAACGGACACTCACACAAGAAGAAGAGCCTGGCGCTTGTTCGAGACGGACATGTTCGAACGACTCCTGTCAGCAGAGGGCGCGGCGTGTCGCGGGAGTGGTGCGATGCTGGTGGAAAGTAGTGGGCCAATGCTCGAATCGAATCGAAAGGATACGGCTGGCCACCGATGAAGCCCTGGGCACACGTACGCCGGCACACGTACACAAGAAATCGCTCATATGAGTGTGTGTGTGTGTGTGTGTGGGGAGTTGTGCAAGCAGGCGGCTTCTCCATCGTCGTCGTCGTCGTCGTCGTCGACGCCGGTTGGAAGGACTTGCCTTTGGAGGACTCCGACTCCCGACTGCTACACATAAAATGTACGATGAGGCACACTCTCGCACACACACAGACACACTAGCCTGGCCCACACGAAGGTAGCATTAATATTTCGAAATGAAGCTCATTTGCATTTAAATAAGGTGGCGAGGGTTCGTTCGAATGCGAACTTCTCGATCGGGTGCGGTCGGGTCGGGTGAAGTCCTTGGGTCGGGAGGAGGGCGGATCCCTGTCGGACGTAGGGGATGTGGGGTGGTAGACTAATTACTGTAACAGTATGAAATTTAGGGTAAAGATGGTAAAAGATGTGTTGCTGCTGCTGCTGCTGGTGGTGGTGGTGGTGGTAGTGGTCGAACCTGGCGGTGATGGGACTCTGCCGGCGAAGAAGCGGGGTTTCGCATAACAACATAAACCATGCATCGATTCCGGAAACCTACCAGCGCACTTCCACGTGACCCTGGCCACCCTCGCCACCGTTGGTCATCCTAGACTAATGTCTAATCGATTGGGAAAAGTTGGACAGCCAGCGGGCGAGTGTGCCAGCCCACAAAGCACTGTGAGGAACAGAGGCCTTCTATACTCCCCGCCATCGTTGCTCCGGTGCGCAACACTTGGTTACTTCTGCCCGAGTCCTAGCTGATTGTCAAGTGATGTATGTCTGGGTGAGTGTGTGAGTGCGTGGGGACAAATTCTTCTTGGAGCTTTTTATGGGTGTATGTGAGAAATTATTGACCGACGCCTGCCATTACTGAGCACACCTCTCGGGCGACGATGCACATTTGCATCCCATTTTCGGGCAACCCGTTCGGGTCTCGATGAGTGCACCACACTAATTAAAAACTTGTACCTTTTCGGATGGCTACCTTTCTGCCTGATGAGATGGGCAAGAAGGACCACCCAACTATGCCGATCTCACCCAAGTGCACAGAGTGTAAGGGTTCTGTTGTGTGTGTGTGTGTGTGTGTGTGTTTTTGTTGCTGGTATTCGAAAGAAATCTCAGAAATTCCTGGGACATCCGCGATCGCTCGACTCACGTCTGCAAAAAGGAATACATTAACCGCGTGGACGTTCCCCGGTATGTTCAATCTCCCATCAAGTACTCGTCAATAGTTCATCTCGTAAAAAGGGCGACTCGAAGCGATGGGCGAAAGCGAAAAAACAAACCCCCCGAAGCTCAGCTCACAATCGAGACAAGATCAGCTAAAGCGCACCCCGACTCGAGCTGCTATTTATTTCGATTTATTTTACTCTGTTTTGACCTCTTCCATTCTACTGGCGTTGGGGTTTGGAGTTTTCTCCTGTTGTGTGTGTGTGTGTGTGTGTGTGTGATTCGAAAATTTAAACATTCAAATGAGAACCAAATCGTTGTACACGGTGGCACTTCGAGTCGGCATCGGTCGGACAGGATCGGGAAAAACGCGACGGGAAACACGGTGCTCTCAGGGCACTTCTTCATGAGACAACAGAACCGACCCAAGACCCAGGCACGAACACAAGAGGGCAAAAAATCAAACAAACTTTTATTCCAATTCCCTTTTCCCCGCTTGTGGCCACCTTCTCCCCACCCTGCCCCCTCCCACCCCTTTCCCACCCACCGTGCCATCCGGTCCGTTTTCCATGCTCATTCTTCATTATGTTTGAGGAAGAATAATCAATTTTATTGAATTTTAAATGAACTAATTAAAATTTTAAAAGTTGCTGCTCGCTCCAGCCCGAATGTGTTTAGTGTGCATGTCTTTATTTTTCCCCGTCCCGGGCAGCCACCCCCTGCAATCATCCTGCCCACTTCTGTCTACCGAACGGGTGAGGTTAGTCCGCGCTAACTTCTGGCTTTCGGGCACAGACACAGACAGGCGGGCGCGGAAAACTATGTCTACCGTTTGTGTCTCTCCAACCTCCAAAAAACGGGGGCGCAGATCCGGGGCTTATCTTTTCGCCTTATGATGCTGCTTTTCCCCCGTTTGCGACTGTAAATCGTTTCCACCGAGTCGGACTCGCATCGTCTTTGGCTCACGCTTCCTCTCGCGCGGCTTCACTCATTCTGCATTCAGGAATCAATTTAAATTAAATCAACCATTGACAAAACAGTCACAACACAGCAGTAGTAGCAGCAGCAGCAGCAGCAGTGCCAGAACATCATGACTTCACGATAATTCTTCATCTGTAAGCGTATGCGGCAATAAATTACCCTTCGCTTCTTTGGCAGTCTCAACTCCAGCTGGATCCCGGGAATGCCTCGGTCCAGGTGAAGGAACGAAGCGTCCGGAGTTCAGTTTTGGGAAACTGGAAGTTGTTCCATCATTCCGAACGTTCTCCGATCGAATCTGCTCACGTGTATGTACATCTTTGGCTCAATCCTCACCGACTCCCTCTTGCCTCCCAAGCCCTTTCCATCGAACCGAAGACCGAGTTGAAGAAACTTTAAGAAGTGGACCATACGAAGTAAACGGTTTTGATATGTACATACACAAATTCAAGACATCTGATTTCCTTCCTTGCACTGACCAGCCACCGGACAGGATGCAAGATCCGGGAACTATATTGGTGTAGGGGTATGGGTATCCCGGATCAGGCCATTGTTCTTCTTCCTGCTGGAGCACTCTTTTCCATCCGCATTTGCTATACATAGGAACCACACAGCTAAAGTTTCAACGCTTGCATTAGAAACCCTCCTGCCCTCTAGACAACTTTCAACCCGCACCACCCGAGTAGCTGGTGGTCGGCCAGTAAATGTACGGACCAGGGCGATAGAGCTATAAATTGAGACGAAAATCAAATTATACAAAATCGCAAGAAAAGTAAATTTTAGGGGGATTAGTATTTCTCATTAATGCAAAACTATGGCTTAATTGGAAGCCATACACAATATTTCCTCGACCGGTGTGTCAAACGCACACACACACACATACACACACGTGCCGGGCGTTGTATGTGTGCTGCCACTTGGAACTCTCTTGCTAGCCCGGGTCTATGTATTATCGTTATCATTATTTTCATTATTTCCTATGTAGTACACCGGCCAGCGTTTAAGATAGTTCCCATCACCTTCCGCATCATCATCATCATCATCACCGTCAGCATAGCCATCGTCGTCGTCAGTGGGAGAACTCCGGAGGAGTCCGTCCTGTAGTCCGGTTCGATTCCTTCTTCCCCCCCGACAAGCATCTTGCCCACCCAACTCCCGACTTACGAGTTGAAGATTCCCAACAAGGACGACGACGACGATGACTGCTTCCTGCAGTCCCCAACCAAAGTCGACTTGGTTTCGGGCGAGATCATCTTTACTCTTTCCGAACCCCGAAAGTCCAGAGCTCCTCGAAGGGGGTTCGGTCTCACTGCCGTCCATGCGAATCCCAAACTTTCCATTCCAACCAACATTCCTTGCCCGATTGTGCCCGAAATATCTGGCTCTCCAGCTTTCGCAGCGGTGGTCAGAGTTGCCGGGTCCGTTCCAGGATTGCTTCCCATCCCGGACGAAGGACATTGTCCAGCTAAACATGCTCCTTCCCTCCCTCCCCCTCTCTCGCTGTCTCTCTCCCTCTGTCTCACGCACCTCACCTTGGCCTGTGTCCTGCCCATTCGAAGGAACCAAAACTCCCGGACAGCGCCACCTTTCGCTCTAGTGCGTCCGTCGTCTTCGTGTGTCAGGCCGTCCGTCGCGGCACCGAAAGGCGGAAGGGAAAACATTATCTAATTTCCAGATTTGCCTTCGCTCTACAATAATAATATGTAAATCTGTTTATGGGTGCACGAAAGGCATCCCACCTTCCGGGATGTTGCTGCCCCCCTCGATGGAAGAAGGGCAGCGACCAGGCGGCAACAGCCAACCAGGTTCGCTTGCAAAAGCTTTGCGGTTTGCTCGAGAAGAAGGTTCGCATCATCATTGGAGACGAAGGTTCATTCGAGGTTCATGGTTAATAGGGTGACTGGATGGAAGGCGATGGGGAGGAAATGGTGGTAAAGATTCTATGATAACACTCGTCCCCAAAGAAGGCAAGAAGGAGCACAGACAGCCTGGAGATGCCTGGCCGAGAGGAACGTTGGACGAAACGTCCCACAGTTGGGAGACGCAGAACAGGAAATGCTCCATGTACTTCCATCTTGGTACCGTTGCGGCCAAGATGGGTGGCATCGGGTGCTGTGGAGGGTCGGACGGATCCCGAGAAGTGGTTGCAAATGCTTAAAACCCCGAGACAACGTAATTGTATCACTGATTAGTAATTTAAGGAGGAAGCGCACCGAATCGTAGACTCGCACTCACACACCCAAGCAGCTCACCGTTAGCACCGTTTGACAGTTTTATTCGTTCGGTTGCCCTTTTTCACCTGGCTGGGAGGCGAGATTTATGTATCTTACTTGCTAGATATACTCTTTAAAAGTTTCGGACGTTAAAACAAAGCAGATTGCAGAGCATTATTACCTCCTCGGAAGACGCTGGTTTTTTAAAGAGAATGCTCAGAAATAAGTTATTTCCGAGCTACAGATTTGGAAAATTCAAAAATAATCTTTTTTACGGAAATTGACGAAAACAAAATACGAAATTGAGGAACAAAGCAAGAAAGGAGGAACTTATAAATATAGTTAATAGCTCGCTAATCACATGTTTCCGAACACACACCAAAGATCAATCAAACCCAACAACCCTTTCATTTGAAACCGCAAAAAAGGCCTCCAAAAACCTCGTGATTCTTCTGCTGGTGCTAATTCTCCTCTTCGTCGGCTCTCAATTTCGAGCTCACCAGAACTATGTCAATCTTGTCCATTTCAATCCCCCCTAGTCATCGGCCGGGTTTGGTGGGCCCAACCATCGGTATCCATTGATATTCTCTTCGTGGCATAAGGCATTTCGCATTAAAATGAATCAACACGGATACAGATACAGCGCCTCATGTGAATGGTTAACCTACAAAGAAGCACACATCCACAGCATATGTGAAGCGAGGGAGAGACAAAACGGCAAACGGAATGACTTGATCGAATAGCGTGTTAGTCGTTCGGCAAATATGCATTTAACACACAAAAAAAGCCCCGAGTCGCTCGTAAAGTCGGGAGGCAGAAAAGGAGCGATTTCAAGATTCCTTTCCACCGTGTTGAGTTGCGTTGCGTTGGGCTACAAAAACGGCACCACCAAATCATTGGACCCAACTTGGGCTTGGCTCTAGGGCGCGTTCCGTGTGTGTGTTTGTGTGCTAAATAATTAAAGCACCCACTTACATTCCATCGATGATCGCGCATATAAATATGTTACAAGCACACTCCCTCGCTCTCCCCAGCTCCACCGCTCGATCAACCCGTCGAGAGAGCCTGCCCATATTCTTGGCCTCCGGAGTCCGGGTGTATGTTAAACACAAAAGAAATAAAATCCAAATTATCATACAAACCCCACCCCCTAAGCAGCCTTCTTGTGTCAATCCGCTCGTCCGATTCGCCCTGCGCATTAACTGCATCCATCCGTTGCACCGTCGTTTTTTTGACTTCCAACCCTTTCGGCGCAAAAGTGTTCTTCCCGAATCGAACGGTATCAGCCAGGCATAATTGTTGTTGCTGTTCGCCCGTTTGAATGAAATGCATACGGCAAGCACTCAAAATCCACGCACGGTAAATGGCTTCAAAACCCGGGCCCACAAATAAGAAGGCGATCCTCAAAGCCAAAATGAATTAAATAACAAAAAATAGCACTATTACTCCGAAAACCCTCGAGTCCGTGGATGGGATGAGATGAGACAAAGCGTTTTGTGAAGGAAAAAAATCCAGCAAAAACAAAAGCGAACCAATGTTCGCGAAAACCGCTGCCCAATGGGTGCAGATCGCGAGCCGAACATATTAAATAATTAATTTTCTAGAGAGCAATAAATAATTTGAAAAATTCGCCCTGTCAAACGCGGGCTGGCCGAGGCCTTCGTTCGGCATTCCGCGGGTGCTCCGCCTCGGCTGGGTGTCAGAATTCGTTTCGCAGTAACAAAATGCGTTCGTCTCGCGTGGTTTCTCGGCCAAAGAACGGAATAACTTCAGTTCTGGGTCCGAGTCCTTCGCGCCTGACAGGTACGCGAAGCGCGGGAAACGCAAAGAACTGAAGCAACAACGAAAAACTCAAGACAAAACATTAAATCATCAAAGCAAGAGGAAACGAACGATGTATCGGTGTGCGTGTGTGTGTGCGTCTGTGAGGCTTATTTAATTAATACTTATAAAAGTTCACCTATAATAATTACTAATTATATTAAGCAGCCTTCCCGGAATCCTGGAGCGTCGTGAAGCAAACGAACGGTCGAAAGGAAACGGTCGAAGAAAACATAAATCGCAAGAATGGCCCTATGCATTTATAATTACATGGTTATAAAGAGAGAGAGAGAGAGAGAGAGAGAGAGAGAGAAAGACACGCACACGCGGTTTTTTGCGTGCATTGCAAATTGCATTCAAACGGCGGAATTTCTTAACCCTTAAAGCGATCCAAGCTAAGAATAAGAATCATTTGCTAATTTTATAAACATAATGATAGTTCTTAATTATTTTAAATTGTTGTTTTGGATAATAATTACAAATGAATTGAATACTTTGCGCTCTATTTCTTGCAGGTGTCTAAACTGTAAAAATATCCTGCAGACCATGACAGTTTGAGTAAATAAAATTTCACTTATCACCTCTTCATCGAAAATTCCACAATCACTTAAACTTGTTATAAAAATCAATACATTTCAACTAATTCTATCAAAACTGCTCTCAAGCATTTGCCACACTACACTGCTATGCACTGTTGCATATTGAACAGAGAAATATGAAAACGCACCGAACAAATACCGATCCAGCCCATCATCAACAGTCAATCGCTGGAACCGGCCCGGTTACGAGCCACAAAACAATACGCCGTGCAGCAGTGCCAAGCACCATCAACGCCATCGTTCGCTCAATCATCACGGCAAACACGGCCGCCATAAGCTAATAAAAGTCGTCTGCAGAAGCACTGCTCACACACACATACACGGCACCGAAAACACACGCCCGCAAATAGGAGTAAAAGAAAATCTCCCCTGATTTTTAATACATATAACAATCAAACAAAACAGAAACAAGAAACAAAACAAAGCAATACTGATGCACAAGAAAATACTTCAATCTGTTCGAACACAAAACAACAAAACAGTTGACAAATAAAAGCAAAAAACACAATGCACGCACCGAAAATAGAAAACAATCAACCAGAACAAATAACAAGCGCCTGCCCATATGCAACCGGCATTGCCGGCTTCCCATCTACCTGGGAAGTCGGTGTCGGGTGTGTCGTAACCTGGCTAGGTCTTCTGCTCGGCCAGGAGAAATACATTTATGGATATTATATTTCTACCAAGCGGAAGCTTTTTTTTGGGGAGGGGGGGTTTGGCGTTTTGGGTTTTGAGTTTTGGGTCCCACTTTTCTTCTGCTTCGCTGGCAGCTCGAGGGCATCCTTTTGTAAAATGTATTTGAGTTTGGAACTTTTCGCTCTGGAGGGCTACAGTTTTGTTTTTTTACATTGGAGAGTCTTGTCGGGTCTGGCGCTCCGAGGCGCTTGGGTGAGGTAATTTGAGGAGCTCGGTGCAAATTGATTGATTTTTATAGAAAACATAGAAAATGCATTCGTCAGTGATGGTTCGCTATCTTCTGATAGTGCATTTCTATTGAGCCAACAGCTCGCTTCAATGCAATCAGATACTCTCCATTTTGTGAAAAAGTAACGCACCTAAAAAAACCCCAAAAATTATCGTTATGAAAACAGATCATAATAAGAGTGGGATCGGTCTCGCTAGCAAAAAGATTATTGTTTTATCCAGTCAGGGGAAAAAAAAATCTCGAGTTCCATTGGACACGGGAAAAACTTTGGCGTCCATCTGTGGCCTACGAGTGGATGAGAAATATGCATTTTCATGCACTTCCGGCCGACCATGAAACAAAACGGCGGACCGAAAATACCAACCGCGTACACCGGGAAAAAGACAAGAGAAGGCAGAATACGGTACGCTTACAGTTGGACTACACTTGCTTCCTTCTCGCAGCGCTAGTAGCAGCAACAGCGGAAACTGTATTCTTTCCATCGTGCCCAGACTTGGCGATTGGAAAATTGGTTGGTTTGTTTATAAAGCGGGCAGCGACACTGTGCTGTGTCCCAAACAGCATAGAAGTGGCTCGATTTTCGCCTTCCATCGAGGATATGTGGCAAAACTATCTACCGAACTGTGTTTTACGCTTGGTGTGTGATAATGTGCACTTTTTTTTTAAATATGCAAAAACAACACCACACCACACCCATCGAGCACGTAAGAGCGTCCTCTAAATGGGAGACTCTGACTCAAATAATAACCGAGTGTGTATCACGTTTTCGCCGGATGTGTTTGTGTTCAGGATCGCAAACGATTGTGAGATTACGAGTACGCGCGGAAAATTTCCAAGCGAGAGTGTCCATCCATTTGTTATCTGCCGTTTGTTGGCTGCTTCTTTTTTTTTACGTTGGTTTCGAGATGGAAATTTGCATTTTAATGTCCTTCGATCGTGTATCGTCGGAAAGAATTTGCGATTGCGATGCTTCTTCTGAAGCATTAGTTGACGAGGGATGCGCTTTAGAGTGGAGATTAGATATTTATTTTGGAAATCAAAAAAAAAAATTTCTTTGGAGAATGCAGTTTTTTGCCCCCAAAACAACAAAGGGTAGCGTTTGCTTTTATCTAAGTAAACATGAAAACAGGCCCCCAAAGGTAATTGACTGCTCGAATGGATAGAAATTATTCTATTTCCCGCTGATGAATGCCGAAACAAGCTATTTCGTTTATTTTCTCAATAAATTCACCGCTCCTCTTTTGCTCGTCTCTCTCACTCCACGCTCCGATATTGCATTGTCTGCATCGGTCAGCCATGTTTTTAGGCATTTCATTTCATTTTCAATTCCACCATCAAACGTTGGTCCTCGGAAAACACACAAAAACCTTCCCAACAAAATAGTACAATCGATAAAAGACAAAGAACCCGAAATTGGAAACAAGTTATATACTGACTCCGCGTGTGTGTGTGTGTGTGTGCTTATTCACGCACATCAGGCAAAACAAAAAGAAACACAACCAATCTTCAAATAATGCCCAACGTTCAACAACAACAGCAGTGGTTCGCAAAAAAAAAGAAAAGCATAAAACTCCCGGCGTGGTAAAAAGACAAGAACGACAAAATAAATATCCAATTTCATCGGCGAGCGCGATTTTTCGCCTGGTCCTAGGAAAAGCCCCGGACACCAGAGGATCCGCAGCACAGCACTTGTGTATGCGCTCGCTAACGAAACGCAAATTTTCCCTCTCGAAGCTGGGCTCAGAGTCAATCAGTCGCTTCACCGGGACAACCGGGCAATCCTCATCCCTCCTCGCACACACACACACATACACACACAGAGACACGTGCATCCAGTTGCGTAGTAAATCAAACGGACTACTGTCCAGCGAGATGTGCATATCCTGATGCAGAGCATGTCCGCCCAGCACTCGCCGAAACCCCGACCAACCGACTGACCGGGGAGAAAAAACGACCAGCAAGACAAATGTCTGCCAGGGCTCGATAAAAGAGGGGAGCGATTGGGAGTAGGGAGAAGGAGAGAGGGATGGAAAATAAAGAAAGAAAAGTCCCGAAAAAAATAAAGGCTCTACTGTGCGGTATAATGAGAAGCAGTGCACTCAACACACAGCTACACCGAGCGCCTGGGAGTAGCTTCGATCGGGCAATATCGACGATGAATTGATGAAGAAAATAAATGCGCCCTCCAAACCAAAAAACAAAACGGCCAAACCGGGAAAATCGCAAACAGGACTCTCGATGAGGGAATCGACCTCACACACCAGGAAAACGTAGCCGAAAAGTGTGGCAACAAAACAAAAAAATCGCCCCGAAAAGAATAATGCCATTCGCGATTCTCGAGTGCACGCACCGAGCAGGGTTACTGCAGGAGGCCGGCAAGGAAGGAAATGTACAAAACACACACACACACACACATGGCAAAAAAAGGAAGATCTACTCGAAAGTGGACACCATCGGGGTTGTGTCGAGTCTGTCTCCTCCGATTGTGTTGCTTCGGGAGGGCTAACGCAAAAAAAGCCAGAACTTCAGCGAAAAAAAGAAGTCACGCTAAAACCCCAACCAGACTTCAGCCAAAACGCCAGTTTTTATTCGCGCGGCAAATTTTAAGCCATCCGCCCAGGTCCCGCTGTCCCGGGACAATTTCCACACACACATACTGGCTCACAGGGGAGCCATTGTTAGCCTCCCGCACCCCCACAACAAGGGGACAAGAGGGACACTCGCGGGTTCGAAAGAAGGGAAAATACATAAATTTCTAGTCCGTGGAAAACAAATGCAGTACCCTAAACATACACACCCCGAGCACCACCAATTTTCACCCAGCCAAATATGCGTGTTTGTGCTGCATCTCCTTCCACCTCTGGGCACTCCTCCTCCAACAGCCTCCATTTCCCATCTTGAGTCCTCGCTCGCACTTGGACTGCGGATGACTTTTTTGACCATTCGACTCAAACCGTCCGAACGTCGCGCGCCATACACGCCGAAGCCTTGTGCAACAACACCAGCAGGACAGAATACACGGTAAAAAATAGAAAAGCAACAAGAAAAAAGAAGCGTTAAACCTCGAATTCTGAACTCGAACCCCCCCCCTCCTTCCCCCCTCTAGCAAACACACTCACACACACTGAATAGCCCCGAAAAAGAAAATAGAGCAAATTTTGGTAATCAGTCGATTTGCTTCTTTTCTTTTTTCCTCTGCGTGTGTGTGTGGTGCTGCTTCATGCGCTTTATTTGCGACCGGTCATCAGGCATCTATCGGCCCGATTTTTCCACCTTCATCCCTCACCACAAGGACATTTGGTGGCTGCAGTTGGTGTTGTCCATTCGGCCGACCGCTCAGGAAGACTTTTTTTTCCTTTGGGCCGCTCTCTCTCTCTCACACACTCGCTAGGTGTGTGCGTGCTTTGTGCCGATATAACACCCCCTTGCTCCTCTTCCCAAGGCAAAGGATCTCGGAAAAGTCAACTGTCGGTTCTCTATTTTCCACCAACTCCTAGACCCGTGCGCCACCCCACTTCGCTTTGTGCGCAGTCATATATAAATTGGAAAAGCACACACATCGAGGAAAAATCGCATTCATTCAGCAGGCGGGAGTGGGGTAACGGTGGATGGGTAGGGGTAGGGAAAAGTAAGGAAATTGAGTTACGTCAGGGCTGAACCGAACCTGAACCAGGGAATCGGGGTTTGGCGAGTTAAAACGTCGGGGGACTGAAATGAAATCGAAAAATTGTACATGAATTCGCGAAGAAAAGGAAACAAACAAAACCATTGCAAAAATCGCCCCAACGCATTCCACCCGCTATTACCACCCTACCACCCACTCTTACACACACACATCGATGAAACGTCGGTTGCGTGGTTCGCGATACATTTGCCTACTTTATAGGGTTCGCCGCGCTGTAACGTCACCGTTACAGTAGTAGACAGTTGTGCATTTCAAGCGATCGGGAGGAAAAGCGGGAAAACCTTTTTCGCGAAACACTCTACCAACTCCTGCAGCCTGCGTTTTTGAATGTAACGGGTGGCGAAAAGGGTTGATTTCGTATGTTTTTGCCAGGGTTCGCTTCATCCCTTAACTCGCGGAGCGCTGAGCGAATCGAGTTCCTTTTCCACAGCCATACTCTTACGACTGGGCTCCCGCTTTTTCATGCCATGCCATGGATATTTTTTTTATTCCGTTTTCCCCACCCTCTACGATCGGTGTGAGCGTTTGACCGTACGGAGACACCCGCGAGTGTGTGGTCATTCGTGGTGATTTTAATGCTAGATAAACATTTACTACGGGAACGCGAGAAATTTCCGTATTTTTTCGACCCGTTTTATCAAGTTGATTTCCACTTTTTTCTGCTTCCTTTTTTTGTAGCATCCTCCCGAAATGGATGCTTTTTTTGCACTGAAAAGGGGAAATGAGGAAAAGTGTAGGGAAATAGGGGGAACAGGAAAGGACTATAGCAGTTATTATCCCTGGTGCTGGGTGCAATTAAATCTATCATTATAAATAATGTTTAGACGGCGTCGGGTTCGTCGGGGCCACGGCAAAGGATCGGGTTCAGTTTTCCCAACTGCTGGTGGCGACAGCTCCACACCGTATGGACCGTATGTCGCCGTGGCTTCGTTATTTACAATTTTTGTTCTTCTTTACTTTCGCGCCATTGTAGTACTTCAACAAGGTTTATCTGAAAGGTTGATTTCAGCACGTTTCCTTGGAGTTTATGCGCGGTTAAAAAGGTGGGTAATTGATGAAAAGATAGTCGAGCGTGTTGAAATTTGTTAACGTGCAAAAATGGGTAAAATAATCTAACAAATGGAAAATTCACTTCCTCTCTGATCGCGATCGCGCTTTTACGGACTTCAAAATAACTCAGCGTAAGTCTCCCTCATTAGAGCCAGTATTTGTTCCAAAAATTCTTGTCTTCTGCTCAAAATCGATACAGATCCCGAAAGTGTCCAGAACCATCTAACAATGTGCAAGCTATGTGAGTATGCGTGTCCGAAAATGTCCACAGTGTCGATCAAGAAAGCAAGACACCGAGACCGAGATGCATACGAAACGAGCGAGAAGCAACGTACGTACGTGCAATGTGGGTGAGTGAGCTTAATTATGAGTAAATTAGAAGAACAGTATATGCCAGTAATGCCTGCCTGTGTGTACACTGCGGTGAATTGTGCGCACACGTACAAAACTTCCACCCACCACCACTTTATACCCCCAACGCCTCCTCCATCCCTCCCACTCCCGCCCAAAATGGCCAAGGTTCGAAAGGGGGCCAACGACGACGACGAGATGGCCGAAAGACATAAGATAGATAATATGCAGATAACTCGACTCTCTCGGCCATATTTCTTCTAGCCCGCATACACACACGCACACACATGTTTGGCCCCATCGATCCACATTGCACAGGCGAGCGGATAAAATGATATGATTCGAAAGATTGTTCGGTTCTACGGGCCTCTCTGCCTGTGTGTGTGTGTGTGTGATTGTAATGTTGTTAAGCTTATTTAAATTTTAAATTAAACCCAACGTCGTCGTCGTCGTCATCGTCTTCGTCCGTCCTGCCGGACATCCACCGCCGGGCCTTGGCCGACAAACTGCACTCCCTGCCAGCTGCAGCCCTGGCACGGCCTGCACTCTAATGCAATGCCGATGCAGCGCCGGCTGACGAAGCCCGGCCCGGTCCGGACCTCGGCTAGATATTGTCGTTTAGAGCAAGTTTGTGATCTTATTATCATGTACCGAAATCTGCTAGATATTGTTGGCAGCAGCTTTCTGCTAGTCCGAAGCCCCGTAAATGGATATGACGATGTTTAATGTTTAATTTGCTGTTGGAGAAACTAGGGGCGGGGAGGATATCATTCCTAAAGGCTGTGGAAGCTCGCTGATGTTCTCATTCTTTTGCACACAAATGACACATTAGAGAGCAATGCTTTTGACATAAATAAATCAGGATCAGGTACAGTATAATAGAACTATTTCCATTTTTGTACCATTAAAAAATCTTACGGTGATGGTTTTCACACAACAGGACAGGATATAAAACCTCATCACGATCGTCTCCTTGGACGCAGCCCCCTTGCTGAATTAGGCCAATGACATGTCAAGACCTCTTGAGGTTGTAAAGAATCTCCTCTTATGGTATGCACGATTCCATTAAATGAATGCAAAGGTCCAAACTGGCTTGCATTATTCCACTATCCAAATGAAGCATTCCCCTAAGTGGTTAAACAGCTAAAGGATATAGATCAAACCCCTTTAAACTTCTTTATCCCAAAATCGAATAGGTTGAAAGATAACGAAAAACAGACTTGATTATTGACTATTTCTCAGTAGCGTGCCATGCTGTCTGTTTCTGTCCCCGATCGAGTAATTGGCAAAAAGAAAACGTCACCGAGACATGGTTAGAATTGAAAAATTCGTATCACAAACTTCTGACCACGTCCAGGTCCTCCACCCTCGAACATGTCAACCTAGTTCTTTGGTACAACGGCAGGGTGTGTCGACAAGCATAACAGAATTCCACGACACACTCGCGGCGGTCCACAGCAATGAGGCCATCAACACCAATCGAGCCACAGCACGGCAATTTCGGACTTCGGAATGGCTATTTGCCATTCCGTTCGGCTACTTGTTACGAGGTGGCGATTGGCTATTTATTTTATGTTGCGCGCATACTTCCAAATTGCAATTCTCCTCTTCTTCATCGATCGCATCCGTTTGACGGCAAGGGAAGCCACTGCAGAGGCGAAGATCGAGAAAGATGTGAAGTGAGCAAGAGCGCAGGAAAGCGACAATGTATAATTCTAAAATAATTTAACGTGCCATTTAATTCATTACTCATTTTCTCTTTTTCCATTATTTATTATTTATTATCGTGTGTATAATTTTCTTACCGATGAATTTTCTTCCCTCGCCTTCTGTCGCAGGTTTTATCCCACCTTTTGTCTCCGGCGAGTGAGATTTTGCGCGATCTCGATCTCGCGATCTCGCGAGGGGTGGTTATTAACTGAACCGGGCGCGTTTCATTACATTTCTGTCGTTGAATGTAATATGGCAACATATAAATTAGCAATCGGACTCTGAAGAGGGTTGGGGTGAGTGGTGGGTCGAGGAAAGAGCGACCTCTACGCATGCAGTTCCAATGTCGGACCCGGTCCGGCAAGCCTGCAACTTCGCGAAACCACAGCCCAGCCCAGTGCCAACCCAGACACACCGAAACACTCGAGACGGATGGACGGGATCGAGTCTCTGTGAGTGTGTGTGTTTGCGGAGCTTTTCTTCGAAATCAACCCCAAACGAAGGACGAAGGGTGGCGTGTGAGGGTGAGGAAACGGTACAAGAAGCAATGAAAACAAAACACGGCCCAAGAAATGACAGAAAACATAGGCAATGCGCGAAACGGCGAGCTGGAGGAAAGCATAAAAATTATTTAGTGGATGAATTAAAATTATATACATACACACTCACTTCTGTTCGCGAAGCGAAGGCCCGGCCCTTGCCACCACCCAAAATACCCCTAACCACCCCGCCTCCCTCCTTCTGTCCTGGCTCTGTGCGAAACGAGGCAATGAAGGAGTAGCCGTATGTTGCAGTTATAAAAATTTATTGAAGAAACGTAGGCGTGTGTAATTTGTAATTAATTATTAATGAGATGCATATGACGTTTGAAGACAGCGAACGAGCGACGGCGTCCGAGGCCCCGTCCAATTTAGACCAGGCGTGCGCGTGCGAGACAGAGAGGGAATGGGTCATGCTAAAAACAACGACAGCAACATCGACTAAATGAAAATAACATTTCCAGGGGCTAGCGCACTAATACACGCCGTGATACTGAGCCGCTCCGAACCAATACCAGCCATCCTGGTCCACCACGCCAGAGATCGGAATACAAACTTGCGTATTAAATTATATCTTTCGACGCACTCGCACACGACCCTGTGGCTCTCACCCTGCCCTGCATCTCACCATAACCTTTCTTTAATTGTCCCGCCAGCATCGGGCCGCCCTGCCTCTTACCACCGGTTACCTCCTGTCACCAGCATACATGGTGCATGAGTCAGAGCCAGCCTGCAGCCGTGTGCCCGTGTGTTTCGTTGTGTTAGATATTCATTATGCGACTTCAGTTCTGCTTCGTGGGTCGCATTCAAGTGGCTTCAAAACAACCTTTTTGTCCTTTCTTTTCCAGTCGCAGGAGGGAGCGAGAGAGAGAGAGCCGGAGAGGGCCACAGAACGATCACGGGGGCGACCGCCAGCCGGCTCAGAGAAATAAAAGTAATTTGTCATTTGACACGATTATCGATTATCGCACACTTGTGGTAGGTGCTGTGTCGTCGAAGACACCGATCGTCGATCGATCGTCGAGGGTTCGATTAATTGATCGATCGGTTTTGTGCAAGGGATGTGTACGAGCGATGGTGGCGATGGTTGAAGTGTTGCGCGAGTGCTGAATCAGCGGTAGTAGATTACATTACTCGTTATGTCCGAAAACTAGCCACCTAATGTCTGTGACCATGTGCGACAGTCGTTAGCGTGGTATTAGTCGTTGCAAATGCTTGGCATTCGAATGTGCTCATTGAAGCAGAAATTATGACGCTATGACAAGGACGTGACGGAGCAAGAGCGAAATAGATCAAACATCAACCCTCAAAGAGACCTCTTTTTATTGAGGATTGATGTAGGCTGTCTAACTTAACTCCGGCTGCTTCCTGAAACGTTGATCGTGTACGTAGCTGAGACTCGTGGACTCCAGTTCTGCAGGGACTATGGCAGAGTCAACCAAGAGATAGAGCGAAAAATTCAAATATCACAAATAGCTCCAGAGATGTCCAGAACTCCGGAATTGGACGAGGTTCAAGTGATTTAGACTTGAACAAACTAACGAATAATAAATCTCAGTGCGTCAAACGCATATCTCTATGCAACGCTTAATCAGAGCTGTTTTACGCAACAAAAGAGGATTTCATTTCCTTGCTGAATGGTGAGAAGAAAACATTCTTCCTTGCTTTTTTACCTATTAAAACTTCTTCACTTCACTGCTCGATTGGCAAATCCATACAGCTATAAGCAGCCAGAAGCACATATGTACAGCTGCTCACAAGAAATGCACTAGATTATATAAATTCTTCGCAAAACTCCACTCTTGGGAGACACTCCCATTACCCCACTGGCCCTGCCCTTACCACCATCCCCATCATGCCTGCATATTATCTATTATCTATGACCTTCCTTCCCTTTTGCAATCTTCCCTCAGCTCATGCGAGCCCCCAACCAAGCACTTTTCTCCACAAGTGCTAAATAATGTTTCTTCTTATTGATTTGCAAAACTTTTGCGATACAGACACAATGCGGCACACACACACACGGACGCACGCACAGACGAGCGCTTGCGGGAAGATAGTTTATCTTTCAAAATTGCAAAGTATAGTATAACATTTGCTGTTTTAATTATAAATCAATTGCATTTTGCTCTTTCACTTTTACATGCACAACATAGCGATCCGCCTCGGAAAACCGAACCCGAACCGTACCGATGGGGGTCGATGGGTGGGAAATGTGCCGGGAGAGCATATTTTAGTTGCAAAGTTGCCACACAAACTTGATGTGTTGCAGCCATGCACACAAACCTCCCTCACAGATACATATTTTGTTCCTCTTCCGGCTGGCCACATATGTGCATCACCTCTGTCTTTGTTTGTGTGTGTGTGTCTGTTGGGGCACAATAGGTGGGTTTTCCGGCTTCCTGTTGCCAGTGTTTTACTGTGTTTTTCTACCCCTGTTTGCTTCCATGCACCACGCTGGCCCGAGTGCATTTAAAGAACGAAATGGAAATTATTTACTTTTCCCAGCGCTGGCGTCGGGCTGCACAAGGTAAGGACCCCTTCTTCGGTGAGGTGGTCGCCCCGTCGTTGGCTTTGCTGTATGTTCTAATTTTGTGGTAATTTAATTTTTAATGAAGACGTGTTTGTCCGAACCTGCAGCAGAGGGACTCGTGTGCAGGTAATTGAAACCTATTGCTTCGTTATCAACGAAACGACATTAATGAACCGACTTTTTCGATCAATATCGTTCCCGCAAGCGTCCGGCTGACTAGCCCACTTGCTTGCAATGCAGTATTTTTTGTTTTCTGTGGTAGGCAAATTAAACTGAACGGGTCTCCTTACTTACCTCTATTTTATAGCTAATGATTCGATCACCCTTGTCCGTGGCGCCGTAGTGCGCGGCGATCGCGTTCGCGTACTCCAGTTCCTTCCGGACGGTGCTAAAGTCATGACCGGCTCCTTCGCATGGCATGCTGATTCCTAACATTCCACAGTGGCTACTATTGTTGTTCTCGGGGTCCGCTCCACCGTCCTCCATATTCCATCGTTTCGTCTCAGCAAAGCATCGCCGAAAGTGGGTACATCATCGCCGAGGAACAAGTGCTGCAAAATGGGAGTGACATTGTGGCGTTAAGCAGTGTCTCCACCTACATCCGAACAGGGTTATCGTTTAGGGGTTGAGGTTTTAAATGAATCAATCAATTCCAACAGCTCATCTGGTAGAAATTTTCGCCAACAATTCCAACAAGCACATTTTACATTCGCGAAAAGGGCTGCGCATAGTCCCGACCGGCGACATAACTCAAGCGCGACATACACACACCTCAACAGAATGCGGTCACCGCAACACCGGGACTGGATTTGGCCCCGGCAGGCCGACGGTACTGAGGACAGCAATCAGAGCCCTCGCTAAGTAGCAGCAGCACAGCAAAAAAAGGAGAGCACTAGAACGAAAATAAAATGCAAACCGACACACCGACTCAGGTCAGCGCAGCGTGTGCAACAAATAAAAATAATACAACAACAAACACGCTGAAGCATGCGAGGAGACTCCAGTTTTAAAATTAAATCACATTAACGGTTGGACATGCGAACACACACACACACACACACACATACCGGTAAGCCTATGCACACGCGGTCAGTTGGTGTTTTGCGCGTGGGCAGTCCGGGTTGGAATGAATTAAGAATATGTGATTTCGCTTCACCTTCTCTCCAACCCCTGTCCTTTCGTCGACCCCCTCCCCGAAGTCTGCTCTCGTGTGTCCTGACTCTGGTTGGACCAAGGTGGACCCAGCAACTGGCTACTGCCCTTCTGAGAATCGACAGTGGACGTTGGAAGGAGTGAGAATATCGCTGCAGCTCACGTAAAATGGCAAATTAAATTAAGACAACTTTTGCTTCCTTGTCGATGCATGGCGGCTGATAGAAAGTAAGGAACTGCTCAATGAAAGTTGCAGCGCGACAGCAAATGGCTAGCTGCAAATGCATAATGAAAGAATTCCAGCTCCGGAGTAAAATCTACCTACCAAAAAGAGTCTATTTCCGAGAACTAATGTCAGTACATGAACTGGGGAACTTTTTTGATAAGCGTAGCAAATCAAGAGCAGGGCAAGATATGGCCAGCATTAAGCAGAAACTTGCTCTCCATAAATCAACACAGCGGGCTGTGTGTGTCCTGCAGGAGGCGAGAAGTTCGGCTCTAGGCGCCCCTGGCAGCATTAGCTAACGCTGCCTCGGCCAAAGAAATAATGTCCGGACGGCTTGTCGAGGACAAACGCCCGTCCCGAGATTACTGATCAATAAATCAGCGGCTAATCACATGGAAACAATGTGCTAAAACCGGCATTCCGAAACCGGTAAAGATAGCGCACTTTGACGCACACGGCGAAACCGTCGTCTGTCGTCTACGCGGTCGGCTGTTTCTGGTGCAGCTGTGTGGTGCAGTCGCATTTGCATGGCATGCTGTAATTCGATATAAGACTCCGCATGTGAGTGTAGTAAGGTATGTGAGTGCTTGCGTCAAATGCATTGCTTAATTACGCATCGCTCGTACGTCACCGTAATGAGCTTGGATGTAAGTGATTAATATTGTTTCCAGTCCGGTTCGTCGTTCTAGAAGTCCCCATTCGGCGCTAGGTGCGCCATCGAACACTGGGCGAGGGTTTGACCGGGCCTGTTTTCGAACCCATTCGAACGCGTGCAAAAACAGGGGGAAATAAAAATTATACTTTACTAAAACTTCCACAAAAAAGGGTTGAAACCGAGTGTGCTTGTGTGTATTTGTGTCGACGCTGGTCGGATTTGTGAGGCGTCTGAATTAAGGGAAATTACATTTAGGAAAACCCGAAACGAAAGGCGGCGTTGTGACCAGGCGTAGCCGAAGGGGTTTAATTTTTAATACATTTCATGCCTCTGCCGGTGATGATTAGATTAATTATTCGATAGCCTAATACGATACAAATATTGGTAAAGGATATTAAACTGTATGCTGGTTGGTACATTTATTAAGTTAAATTGTGTGCTTGAACAGACTTTATGAATTTTGGAGAAATCCATGACATTGCGAAAAATTGAAGTTTGAATAATAAGTTTCAGCAGAAACCAATTCAAATTTAAGATGTACCGTATTATATGAACAAATGACTGCAAAAAAAAATTAAAGGAGTTTTATGACAATTGACCAAAAACTGGCAAGGTTCAAATACAGCATGACCTACGAATGGACAACTGAATAATTGCTGACACATGAACAATATTAATTTTTCATTTGAGGCAATTGGCAGCTTCAATGGAGCGACACAAACATCTTTGTATTACAGCTCTTTGTAACTGGTAAACATTCCCGATTGACAGGAGTGTTGACAACGTACAACATCAATCCAGACCACTTTGAATGCAGCACAACCAACGGAATGCCGAGCTGAATCACGTAGAAATTCCGAAGCACGAAGCAGGCCAAAATGACGGATAATGACTAACTAATGATTGGAAATAAAGACTGACGTGCGGTCCCTCAAACCTGGGCAACGCTGGGCAGTGTACCGTTCTAAAATTGGTGGAACGAATTTCCCGCCGCTTTTCCCTCGTCCCTCGACTACTAACTCAACCCGCAGCCGGAGCAGAAGCCGGATAAAGCATATTCGTTTGGCAACCCAGCTGGCTATTCTGGCGTCCTTTATCATCGGAGGAATATCGGAAGCAACAGCAAGGTCCAACACCGACTTATCGTCTCACCCGTCCTGTTTTACCACCTCGCACGAAACTATGCACCCCGTTTCGGCATGCCAACCCATTAGCCGATAAGGTCCCCGAAAGGAAAGCCCGAAAGTAAGATTGCTACTAGTGTTATTTATTTTTTCGGACCAGATACTCCTTCCCAATCCCCGGGCAGAGTGAAAAACAATCGAGACAACAATCAGTGCTACATGGTCGAGGGAAAACGGGTGGCCCAACATAAATCCACACGTGCTGCACACAAGTCCCGGTGTGGAGGCTGGTGGAGGTTAATTTGCACGCGCCCTACTCCCGCCTACTAACCGTGTGAGGTCCGTGAGAGCCTGAGATACCCCAGTGTTTCGACTGGACACACGAACACACTCAGCCCGTACGGGGACCCGGCTATCTAATCGAGAGGAGATTCAGCAACATCACACCACCACCCAAAACCCGGGACTCGGGGAGTGTGTGGTCTCCTCCAACCCAGCTCTCCTCCCCCCCGAGTGCGTGTGTTGAAGGGAAGCATATCAACATCAGTAGCAACAGCAGCACCGAGCATTAATTTCAATTCCATGTTTCGGTAGACAACGCGGTCACCGGGGTTATCCAAATCTTAAAGGCACCTACCTACTGCACTTAATCGGATGCACATACACACACACACTCACTCAAACAGCTCCCAAAACTGGCCAACCGGTGGGGGAGTCGAGCAGGAGATGCCTTTTTCCAGCTGCGAATGGCGTTCGAATGGGATATTGGGGAAGTGAAAAGAATTCTGCACCTAAGCGGTGCGTTTGAGAGTGCTGGCATGGACTGTGCAACAAAAAGCGGCAAATTGATCAAGGTGTAGGACGGGGCAGATAATTTCGTGAAAGTAAATCTTCTGCTGGAGATTATCGATTTATCGTTGGAATAATTTGTGCAAAAATGGTGAGTGTGTAACAAATTTTAAATTAATGTCTGCAGAGAGTTTTGTGCAGTTTGGTCCTGATGGAGTTGAAGTTAATGTGTGAAACTATTCGTATTTCAAATTCGTATCCTAAAACTCTTTAGTAATATTCTCAAATGCTCTAAACAAACCTCACAATTATCGTTTAATTTAATGCACGCTAATTAAACATCCTTTCTTCTCGATGGTAAATGTTTAGCCAACCTCTTTTGTCGCCCGTGTCTTATTATGCCCGCGTGAATTATGATGCTCGTATCGCATTAGAATCGCAACAATGCAAGGCCCGCGAGAGTAGCACGGTGCAACTCCGAGTTTCGGTTTCGGAAAAACAAAGGCTGACAAACATTAGAATTTTGGAACAGTGAGCTTTTCGGTGGCCGAATACCACACCTCGCACATAATAACTATTAGAAAGAACGATGGACCAGGTCGTGTGTTTCTTGCAGCAAATTGAACCTCGCACGGGTTCGGTGTGGCATAAATTATCCCTATTCAACTCACTGTGGGGCAGGAAAGTTTGGAGCAACTTTTGCGACGAAGTAATGCACATTGAAAGGGAAAGAGAGAGCAAGGAAGGTGTCGCACCGAATTTTGTTACAATAACTATAATTGGTCTTTTTAAAATGGTGTTCTGGGTACGATTTAGGGCGATCGATTTAATTTAAACAGTGGGTTATTGCCTGTGTTCCACTAAGCAATGGATGACCTCTTCTTTTTCAACGGTTAGTTGCAATTTAAAGGATGTAATTCTGAACGTATTTAACGACCTATAAGACACTTGATTTATTCTGTAAACCTTTGTCCATAAAATTTTCATTGCTACCACAAAACGAGACGATTGTTGTTACACCACTAACGTACCGGAGCCTTTTTGCCCACCTTCAACCGTACATTTTCACAGAACTTGTTCCCACGTGGGTGATGCTGTCAACTTTGGGCCTGAGCCACCAGACGACCATTTTAGCGCGAAAACCGACCCGAAACCGATGCGAACGACCGAAACTCCGAAACGAGAGCAACGAGAGCGCACACAGCAACAAAAAAGAAAGAACCTCCGCTGGCTAACAGGGGGAGCAAAAGTGTCGGGAACTCCAGCGAATGGGGTTCACACTGTTTTTATATACTTTTCCCGGCACGTGCACGCCGCACGTGTGGCAGCGCGATGGCGAATTCTATATAGCACATGCATACATTTATTATCCGCAAACGTCAAAATTTCCGTGTATATAAATATGTTTGGCTCGTCCTTGTCGCGCGTTCTGCTGAGCCCCTAAAAAGCGACAGCAGCAGCTGAACAGCAGCAACAAGCTCGGCGACCGGCATTTTCAACCGGATGGAACTCCCACCCACCCGACCAGCTGATGCGGTACATAGTAAGAGTCGCTGCACGCCAGCTCTCGGGTTCTCCCCCACCGAATCTCCTACCGAATCCCCGGAGCATGGAATTCGTCCGGCACTTGTTGGAACGCGTTGTCATTTGACACTTGCTGCATCGTAGCGCTCACATCCAATCCTTCTTCTTGCACCATGCTCGACATTCTTCTCCAACATTCCACCACAACTCACCTGTCTGGCTCACGGGCTCTGGCGCTGACGAACGTTCCTCGCTGGGATGTAGCTGTTTCACGGCAACCCCTTCCTTTTCCGGGCTGAATCACAACAACCGATCCGACTGCACTTACCGCTGCTAGCGGATACGTCTTCTTCGTCTGTCGATGACAGCGCGCGTGATGATGATGATGCGTGAAAAATACATAAAAACTATCGCGCGCGCGTCAAGAAGCAGTAGGCGACGATATTACTCCACGGAAGCGTTAATGAGTAGCACAACAACGCGCAGTGAACGGACGACGACGTGTGGCCACGCTTTGACAATCACATTAGCATCGGTTTCACAGCGTTCCCGACATACACACCGAGCCCGAGACTTCACGTGGGCGAGATACCTCTTCCTTCACTCCACTGCCCAAGTTAGTGCTGGCCGCAAGTTAAGA
Source organism: Anopheles stephensi (assembly GCF_013141755.1). Lineage (NCBI taxonomy): Eukaryota > Metazoa > Arthropoda > Insecta > Diptera > Culicidae > Anopheles > Anopheles stephensi. The sequence continues at coordinate 1,027,741 of NC_050202.1, read as the reverse complement.
AATTAGCGTAATTGTAGTTTTATGCTAAGCGCACGGGTACAGGGAATTCCTACTAAGTACTTAAATTATTCACATCCACATATCCCAACCCAAAACTGCTACTCGGACACTTGATTGAAACAACTTATATTACACTTCCACCAGGTTGTTTAACATTCTTCTCCTTAATCCGGCACATTAATCTTTTGTTTTTTTTCCTTTTCCTTTTGCTTGGCAAACTCACCAAGCTTAACTTCAAACTGTTCCGTTCACCTTCCACGATTCATTGCCTTTGCCCGGAAGTTGAACACTTTCACTGTCAATGTAACGCTGCAGCAAACCGAAGGCGCTCAATTAAACAATCAACACACACCGGATTGAACGAAATCAGCTGGCGTCTTGCTGCTCGACGATCCCAAAATTCGGTGTCCTTCCGCCGAAAAGGGTTCACAGCACACAATCACAAACACTCACACAAAACTACTTCACCACCAAAGAACTAAAGGACCAAAGGATATGTCCGATTATCCGTCGTCTTTTATTCCACACAGCACCCGGTGAGCGATCCGTCCAACAACAACCGCAGCACCCGACAATCCCGTAAAACCGGCACCAGCAACGCTACAAAAAGCCGATACACACCGATTGGCCGGCCCCCGGGAACAGTGTGTGTGCGTCAGCTCGAGACTAAAGACTGCGACTAAACTAACGGTCGCGTTAAGGAGTGTTATTATGCTGCTGCTGCTGCTGCTGCTGGTGCTGCTGCTCTACTCCGCTCAGCTGCGAACCGAACGGCGGTTGTTCGGCTTTCCAAGTGACGTTTGGTTTTAATTTTTCGCCCTTCGCTGCTGGGGTGTATTTAATTTTTGTTTTGTTTCGCGTTCCGGGTTGCATTGGTGGTGGTGGTGGTGGTGGTGGTGGTGGGGAAGGGGTGAGAGGCACGGGCGGGTGAGTAGAAACAAGGGTTGGTAAAAGGGGAGAGATACACATGTGTGTCTATTATTCTATCAACATCATCACACAATAACGCGCTCTCGGCGCGCTCGTCAACATTTATTGAGTGTGTGTGGCGCGTTCGGGCAGGGCGAAGTGTGTATTAGTCATTTTATAATTATAATACATAATAAAACACGAATAAAATACCCACCGCCGTTCGCGTCGAGCGTTATTGTGTGTGTGAGTGGGTCGGGGCGGTTTGTGTTTTTGTGTGAGTGCGCGAGGCTATTTCGAACGACGCATACAAATTCAGCAGCACGCATGCTGCTTCGATTATTATTTCTTGCTTCGGACAGTTGTTTTTCTTCCCTTGGCTTGTTTCTACACTATAGCGGGCTCGAGAGGGTAAATTTAACCCAATAAAATATGGAGTAGTTTCGGGTGAAATTTATAAAAATTTGAAGTTTAAAAAAAGTTCCCATTCCATTATAAAAATATTCAAACTTTCAATAAATGTTCAAGTTAATATAAAAAGGGCCTAAGTAATTTAAAATTAAACTTCTAAATCATCATGTAAGAAATTGTTATATTATGAATAATTATTCAACAAAAATGGTCAAATAATTACGCCGTGTCACACCAGTGCTTCAATAAGTATATGTAATCAACTCTCTAAAAAGCCGAACGGAACGACGAAAACCGAACCGAATCACCCATACAAACGCATGCTTACTGACACAATAAACTTCGCCACCCTGCGCAACCCTACCCCTCGCCAACCCCTCATTCTGCCATCCTACGGGGTGCGTGCATTAATGCAACTGCTTACTCATTCATACAAATTCGATGCACAATTTAATTTCTTCGCCCCTCGCTCGGATCGCATGCTTGGAGAGCGGAGAGCCAGCTGCCAGGAGAGCGAGAGAGAGAAGTTAGCTACTCTCTCGTTTTCATCGTTTTTTATCTTCTCTCTCGCTTGTGATCGTGTTCGGTCCTGCTTGCATCAAATGCACTCCGTAGATGCAACTGCATTTGTGGAAGTTGGTAAGTTGATTTGTTGTCATTTTTATCTCTTATTGTACCTTACAGTTTCGTGTGTTTGGTTACATTTACTTCAAATTTATGTTTCGTTTTTACGATTTATGTTCGTTGTTTTCTTTCTTTTTATTTTGTTTGCTTTTCTTTTGTTTCCTTCTTAGCTTTTCTATAACAATTATATTCTTTTAACGTTTGATAACATTGTTTTGATTATTTTTCTTCGTAATCTAGTATTTTTAATAATTTTCCTCTATTTATTGTACACCTCCCATAATTGTTCACCAACCCTCCAACGCTTTCCTCATAAGCCTACACACACTTTTAACGTGTGTGTGCGATGTGTCCTGGTGTGCGATTAAAAAAACGAAGGCATATTATTTATCCTTCTTCCAAGCTGCAGCTCAGCCCATCTTCCAAAGCTCCAGTTGCAGTTGATTACTCAAACTCGATGACGTTCTTTCGTAGGCTTTTCCGAAGTAATTTTTCTCCCATTCTCGCTCTCGCTCACAGCAGCGCGGCATGGCTTCTTCTCACTTCAAACCTCCAAACGACGATGAAGATGATGATCGAGGTGAACGTGGTGGAGGTGATGATGGTGGTGGTAGATTTCATTGAGAAAAAGGAAAATACAACCGAGCATATTCGCCTACATAAACCCCCGCTCCGTGCTGCATACATAGAAACGTTACGCTCGGTCTCTCTTTCGCTCTTTGTTGCTGTCACTGTCGCTCTCGATGGAAGTGGCTGTCATGATGTTTAATTGCATCGTACTGTCTCGCTTTCGTACACGTGCACCAACACTTTCTCAATTCACACTCACTCTTTCCACACTCACTCACACTCATACAAAGGCAACCAGGACTACGAAGAAGCACACGTGGAAAGGCGCGCGCCAAATACGGCGGTCATCGAGCAGATTGAGGTAGTGCCACCGGGAACAAAGTGCCACCGGGGTGCTTGGCAAAAAGGGTTGATCCGAGCGGCAAACGTTGGCGAGCGCCTGCGCCGGATCGTTTGTAAACATCGCGCGGGAGCAGCGAGATGCGAGCAAATTAAGAACGAAAGCATAAATTCAAATTACGAGTCCTACTGTCCGAGGCTCCTAACGGTCGCAACTGAAACGGCCGTCGAAGAAGCGGGTCCTTGTGCATATTAGACAGCGACTATCAATTAATTGGCACTTCGTGTACGGGTTGTGTTTCTTGGTCGCCCATGAAGTCACGTCTGCATCACATGGGGTTGCATTATCGAATGGCATTATTATTAATAGCTACTTACGGCGCACAGAAACGCTAATGTAGGGATGTCGCTGAGAACAGGACACCTGTGAGGCCGATTGGAATGGATGGAAATTAATGATAGAGAGAGAGAATTTCGATGGCAGATGTTTACGAACTGTGGAGTCTAAAAATATTTAGCAAAGTAATGAAGGAGTCTGTCTCGCGTCTGATGATGTTAGGATTTCAATAATGTCATCTTCAATTTATGGATGCTAACAATGCCCTTCTCGTTCGATTGATTTCACAACCCTAATTGAGAAAGTAGCTTTCCGTGCCATTCGTAAGTGATCGCTGATGAAAATGATGCGCTTATAATGTATGCTCGAGTTATTGAAGAAATACATCCGGTGTCGAATGTCCTCAACGCAGCAGCTGCCAGATGGATCGTTATCGTTGCGGTCATAGATCAAAATTCTAAATTCGACGCGATTGTCATCAACCTAGCTCCGAGGCCGGGCATGAAGATGGGGTGGCAGAAAACCCAAAGAAAGGTTGGTAGACGCGACCATTTCTATGCAACAATCCTTATCCTCTTGCATCGGACGCCATACATTTGCTCCATTACCATACGTGCCCCGTGAGGAGCGTTATGTGACGGGACCGAGTGGAACCGGGGCACCGAGTTACACCGAGTGTTATAATAACTGAATTTGAATTATACGAAATGAAAATCTCTGACAGCTTTCCGCCTTCCCGATGCCGATCCTTCGCGCGATCATCATCCTCATCGTTGGCCACCGGCTTCAGATGGCTTCAGGATATAGCCGCTCGCACAAGGAAGAAGCAGCACCAACTCTCAAACAGCCCGAGTGCCCGACTAAAGGGAACAACACCGGGAAGAGTTAATCCCACACCATTGTCCGCACGCAGCAGGAGGAGAAAGGGGTTCTGCTTCCGGGGTTTTGTGCCGGGCCGTCGTCGCCGCCGTCGTCGTCGATATCTCGGGCTCTCGGGCGAGTTTCAGAAGGCGTCCGAGAAGGACGACACAATGCCCGACGACGCTCACCTAAAAACACCCTCAAAATTCTATTAAACTGTACACCACATTAGCATATTCTAATTTTGTACTCTTCTGAATTTGAATATAATTAATTAATTAAAATAGATTTACAATTCTGGTGACGGTTTCGGGGTAGCCGGATTGTGCGGGCTGAAACCGGTCGGTTGGCCGGTCCGTTGGTCGTCTCTCTACCGAAAAGGGGTTATGTACAGCACACGCACACGTACACCGGACCATCGGTCTTGTATGTGTGCGGCGCATACAGGTCAGGTTCAATGGAGTAAGAAGTTGTGAAGGTGACACACGGGAGGGACACACTTCCGGTTCCGCTCCGGTCCAGCTCGGGGTGCAGACTTTGAATTCTTGGCCGCATCCATTCCGAACTCACTCGCAAGGATCCAAACGCTGAAGCATCTTCGTCTTTACTGGGTGGCTACTCTCGATGTGCCTGTGATTGTGTGTGTGTGTCTGTGCTCGTTCAAAAACAAATCTCCATCCCGATCCCGAGAGTCGGGGCCGATTCCGATGTGTGTATTCTGGTGGTCAGCGTCGTCTTCTTGTCTGATCCACTAGGTTCTCACACTCCCCATGCCTATTGCTGTGCTGGCAGGCAGGCACGTTGTCGAGCTAGAACCACGATACTGTTCCTCATTTTAATCGCATCCTTCTGGCTCATTCACCCACAACCACCCACCCACGCCAACATTGCGAGAAGATGGGGGATCCTTGCTTGGATATGATTCTTGCTCATCGCAGTCGAACGGAACATTGAATTTAAACTTAGTCTGCAGCTGGCGGAGGGATACAGGAGAATCCTTGGCAGAGGACGGATGCAGGATGGAAGAAATTATAAACAAAAACATCACCCATCGCCAGCAACAATGGAAGGGCACACGATGGATGGGACAAGAAGCAAGATTTCTCGCCCCCCGTGACTTCATCCATCCGTCCAACGCTTGCCGTGCGCTCGACTCTAGCTCTAATGATAATGATGGTCCGATAGGATGGCCTTCGTCCTTTCCTTGAGCGAAAGTAGTATGTAGGGACTGGACCAGGCCTTTCGTCCAACTATCCATCCATCCATCCGGGGCCAGCAAGAACATCCTCTCTTCACCAACGTTCCAGATCCGCTTCCCCAGGTCCTCGAGTAGTTGGGTCCACTTCTTGGTGCAAATTATGTGTCCATCGGGCAAACCACTGCAAACCAAACACCCAACACACAAACATCCATACATCGGGATGAGGAAAGTGGGGATGGTGAGCTGGTGCGGGGAGGAGGAATAAATATGCAAACGAGGTGCGCTGCTTCCGGGAAGCAGCGTTTTTTGAGAAACACACGTACACATTCTACAGGATGAAAGATGACCGGTGCTGTAAGATTACAATAATTTCTTGTGTGACGAAGTTCCGGTCTCGGGCGATGTTTTTGCGTGTTAGCATTGGGGTGGTTGGTTGGTATTGGAGGCGGCCGATAGAAAAGGAAGGAAGCTCGTTTCATTAGCCAACTATGCAAAACACATTATTAGCATTATGCTCGTCTGGGCGTGCTTGGGCTTGGGCGTGAATCGGAACGAGCAGAAGGCTCATTACAATGAGCTTAATAGGAAAACGTTTGGAATTGTGTTGAAGCAGAGTGTGTGCAGAAGTTGTGTAAAGGATGGAGATATTTTTGTCACTGTTGCGCTGTTATAGTTTGTGGTAGTTTCTATGGAATACGTTCAAAAGCAATAAAGCAATTAATATTAAAGGAAAAGTAAACATTTTCCAGTGATTTACCTTGCTAGGTTGTGCTTTTGAAAAAAATGCGCCTGAAAGTATGCAATTATTAGCAAGCTGTTAATTTCTTTCATCAATTGCATACATTTAGGCGCACTTATCAAAAAACACTACTCAACGATTAGCTGTCAATAAAGATTCAAATCTTTAAGCTATTTTTAGTGAGAAAATTCATTGAAATTTATTTTCAACTATATTTTGATCGCATATTACTGTATCGTACAACAATTAAGAATTTAAAAAGCTAAAATCAAACAGATTTAATACTCTTTTCCTGTAATCTCAAACTTATCGAGTAGACGATTTTTTAAAATGATGTAATTTCTAATCAATCAGCACCACAAAAACCTATTTAGCATGATTAAAAATTGTTCAATTTACCTCTTATCGCTCATAACAACGATTTCAATCGCTTAAGGTTAATCGTATCGTCCATAAAGCTACATAATTGAAATTAGCATCTCTGTACTCCTGGCCCCGCTGCACTGTTCGCTGCAGCGGAAATATCGAACCACCGACCGACAGGAAAACTGTCGTACAAATAATGAACATCGCGTACAACACAATGATAATAGCTATCATAATCACAATAACGGTTCTGTACAAGTAATAACTCATTCGGGTGTCCTTTGTCGGGCGTTAATCAAATGATAAGTTGCATAGGCAATGCATTTTTTTACCCCATTACCCCATGGTGATATCATGTAAAGGGATGGGGTGTGAGGGAAGGTCACCGATTGGTCGATTGGTATGCAAACGATTTACATTGCTTTTCGTAACTAAAAGAGCGCACACAGCCCGTGTGGACATTATTAAGCAAAATTTGTAAAAAAAGGGCACAAATAAAAAACCGTGATGGGGAGACGCAGTGGTGATGGAACATGGAGGGACGTGATTCGATGCCAAACCGAAAACCCCTTTTCCCTGGCTTCGTCTCGGAATCATAATTGATTCAGAGCACACCACATTTTTAACAATGCGATTGACCACCGCCCATTCACGCCGTTGGTAATGCTTTATGGGCAAACGGCAAATGGAAGGTTTATTGCAATTGCAATATAGTTTGCCCGGTGCATAAAAGGTATCAAATCGGGACACACGCGTTCCATTATGAGCTCCATATGTTAGCATAATTCGATGATGGTTTGTTGTTAAACAAATTGATAAACGTGCTGCTGAACAAAGGCAAGACAAATTAAAAACTTTTTCCTTTTCCTAATAGTTTTTAGAGAGATTCAGCTTCGGTGAACTTTAAACCTTGTGGCAAGGACAAATCACGCTAACATTAAGCTACTTAAAGAGAACTGCCCTTTCTTTTGCTTACTCCCAATAACAACTTCTACTCTTAACACTTCCTTATTTCTCGTTTGCTGGAAATCGCTTAATCTTATCGCTCCACATTGGATCACCTCATTAACCACAAACATTCACTGCCGCGATTAACTAGGCCATCCTGTACTCCGTGACGGTGGGAGTGGTGGTGGTGTAAAATTAAGCGCAGATTTTCTTTCTCCCTCTCTTTTCTAATCCGCTTTAAGCACCGGGAGCAACATCACCAATGCCATTCGGTAAGCGGGATGCCATAGCAGCCGGGCGCCTCCTTTCAGAGTTCCTACCGATCCTCACCGCGACCTTATCGATCGACAAGCTAACATTGTGGAGCATTAATTAACCTTTCAAAACCATCCGAAGGGGTGATGTTTACTGTAACTTGAATTGGGGAGTAGTTAAAGATAAATTCTCAAAATAATTTCATAACAAACCAAACACTTATTTCAATTCAAATAAAAAATAGACAAAAACAGGAATAGTAACTCGAACTTATTTAGAGTGACCGAACGACCGAAAAAAAAAACAACTCCAACACCAACACCAACGTTTCGAAACAAGCAACATTAATTCGAAAGCTTAAGAGAGCGCATTAAAATCTTGGCTTCCTTCGTGGAATACTACGGCCCACCTGGTATTTGTGAATCAGCAACAAGAAGCATCATAACATAATTTAGTCGTTCGTGTAACGCTCCTTCCCGGCTTCTCTCCCATTCCCCGTCTTCTCGACTCGGCCCAGCCAGCTACCGAGTTACAGTCGGAACGTCGAAACAAGCTCCAGGAGGTGTCAATGGTCCACTAGTTTATGCGTCGTGTTGTTCGTGGAAAAAAGGGGTGTGAGAGGGTGGTTGGTGCGGTGGAGGAAGGTGCCTACGGGTGGTGCCACTAGCTGCACCATAATAATTCAATAATAATTATAATTTCTTCTTCCATTTCTCATTTCTCATTAATAATAATTCGTTCGCTTAAATGTCGCTCTGCCCCCGTCCAGGCTTGTTCACGGCGTTGGCAGGAGGTAGCGAAAGGAGCAGAAGGGGATGGGAGGAAAGGTAGCAGGACGACGACTAGTGCGAGGCTTGGCCGACCCAGATAGGGGATGTAGAGTGTACAGCAAAAGCTTTGACTTTCCCTCGAACGCATTCGCAATTGTAAGGCGAGGAGTGTTATAGGACAGTGACCGTCCGTTTTTTGACAACAGCGCATTAAGAACTTATCTGTTGAGTTAAAAAGTACTTTTAAATAGTTTAAGTGCATTTCTTGCTTTATTGTCGAACACTATAAGACCGCTTCGCCTACCGGGCCTACTGCAGAAGGTTCCTCAATACCGCCCAAGGTCCGTGACGCCACCAGAATTTGATGAGCCATGACCCCATTAGGTAGCTCTGCCCTGGCAATGATCACAATTAGCTATACGAACCAACATTTTATTAGACTAATTTCTTTCTCAATCTTCACATCTTCAGAACACTATTTACAAAATCCGTACAGCACTGTGGGCGCAGCATGGAAAAGCAGACAAAATTAAAACGCACCCATCGTTGGCACCTTTGGAACAACTCGCGTTGGCCCGCTTTTGCACTGCCACTGGCAAGGGGATATTCTGCATTCATCGTTCTCGCAGTGTGTGTGTGTTTTTTACCGCATTTTCCACTCATAGGTTACCCATACCATTTGACCACCCACAAACCACGCTACCAACCCAAAGAAGGCACCGGTAGGGCTTACCCGGGCTCCTGTTCGCACCTCGGACCTCAGGACTTCGGAACCGGGCGGAGGAATAGGCTTGGAACGTGGCAATATTTTTCCTCCTATATTTAATTTATTTATTTCGATTCCTTTCAAATGTTATAGTCACGTAATTAGGTGATTAAAACAGAGGGCGGAGTGGGCTTCCCCGTGTGCCAGGTTACCGGCAGAGCTTCGAATACCGGCCCGGCCCAACCACCGTCCAGGGCACTGGCAGGCAGAAACTCAATTAGCAATTAAACGTGGCATTTTTCTTAATTACACGATACTTTTTCACTAATTAATAGGCAGGGCGAGGGCCACGGTGGAACAGGGTGGAGTGGTGGGAGGATGGAAAAACACGCTTGCTTTCATTCGCTTTTCTTCGGCGGGCTAAAGGCTCTCTTGTTTCCTTTCGTTCGCTTTTTTTTCTTGTTCGAGGTGGCTTCCGATCCAAATGAGTGCTTCTTGCTCCTGACGGTCCTCGCTTAACGGGGAAATACCCTTTCGTCTCGATCGACGTTCGATACCGATGACTTATACTCACCGTATATTTATTCTGAACATTCATCCCATCGTATTCGTATGCGCATTCGATGAGGACGTTTTTTGCTTTTCGTTTTCCGTTTGTTTCTTCCCACTGTACCGAGGCCAATTTCGCTCGTCGATGGTTTTGCATACATTATGAGACGGGTTTCACTGGGAAAGGGACCAACCAAGTGGGACGTGTGGAGTGAGGGGGACCCGATTACGATTCTCATTTGCTCGCAAGCCATCGTTCCCGTTCGCTTTCCTTCAGGTTTGTCTTCTAATGTGCTAATTTCACGAGTCAATGAAGACTCTCTGGTGGCCTTTTTACATGGCAAGCGCATTTTGTTCTCTTATTTTGTTGAATGAGCATAATATGTGTTTTGTTTCGTGGAAGGTGTTTATCGGCTAATCGGGCGGGAAAAGAATGGAACAAAAGGAAAAGGCTGCAACTGCTTCATGTGTGGTGGAGCTGGATTAAAATCAATGTTCTTGATTTAATGACGAGTTCTGGAGGCAAAAGGGAAGTAATTAAATCGACAATTCGGTCTTTTATCGTACGCTTCACAATTTTGTTCTTATTTTGATTGAAATTAAAGTATAATATCAATGTTGTTCTTATAAAAATAAAATAAATGGATAGCAAATACAATATCCCTGGGCATGTGCTCTAGCCGTTTAGATGTTGTATGCAAATTGCATACTTTCAGGCTTCAAACATAGTAAGGGCTCGAAACTGAAAGTATGCAATGTATGCACATAGATGAAACTATGTATTAGGTTCATTCCTATAGAAGCGTGTGTTTCTTTAAACCTTCCCACAGCAACGAAAAAGAAAAGCTTTCAAAAGCCCACCATTGTTTTCCCGATACAAAGGGGAAATTGAATTTCAGTTTGTCGAAGCAACGGACGAAAGCAATCACACTTCGCTGCTGCTTTCTCAAAGCGAGAAGATCAATGAAATCACGAAGTAGGTAGGTGCCAGTGCTCCAGTGCCAAGTAACTCTGCAGCAAGTAACCGGATACCGCAATTGCCGGTGAAGGAATATAAAACATTTTACGGGCAAGGCTGCACGGCGAAACTACAAAAAAGGTAGCTACGAGAAGAACTCTTCCTTCCTATGAGAGGGTATCTTGAGATGAGACCCGCATGTCCGAGTTTTTCCGCTTCCTGCGCACTTGCTATTGTTTGCTTAACACCTATGCTCGATGGGCGCCCACACGAACACCGTCCCGCCGAACGGAAATCTCGTCGAAAGTGAATGAAGTCAAGCGCAATAGCAAAGTTAGCGTGCCGGCGTGCTGGACCCGTAGCCTCTCCAAATCTTATTACGGTTCCCGGAATGTGCCTGTGCCTACTGTTGTGACTTTATGCGACTCCATCCTAGCGGGCACTGGCGGGTGAAACAATAGACATTCCTTCCACTGTAAGGGATGATCGGGGTGAAGTGTGTTGACATGGCGTTGTGTGTGCACAAAAGGCTCAAGAACGCACACTCCCAAGTCACACTCTGGAACTCTGACGCCAGAATGTGTAAGTGTGCAAACACACACACACACAAACCCGGACACACATGAAGGCAAACATTTATGCAAACAAACACGTGCTATTACAACACGGAGGGACTCGCATGGGAGAAGCGGGCGGCAAAGCAACTAAAACAAGAGCAAAAGAACGGATGCTCTTAGGGCAGTTCTTTGGTCCGCAGCAGGATTCGCAGCAAAGAAGGCGAACCGTAAAAAAGGACGGTCCTTGTAAAAGATCGCTTCCGGGACGCCGTGGGACAGATAGCGCTCGAACGGCCGTAGTAGATGGTGTGTCTTTGGGCATGAAAGAAAGAACTCCACCCTTAACCGGGCCGCTGCGGACAAAGTGGGCCTGGTCGGCTCTGGTCGGACCCCGGGCAGCATGCGGACGACGACGCCTTTTGATTGAAGTGCAATTGCCTTTGTTAATTTTATTTCTTGCGGCTCTGAACCGTGTGCCTCCATATTGTGTTTCTAATTGTGTTTAAATAATGGAGAGCAAGTGTGTCGAGCCGGTGTCCAAGAAAAAAAGAAGGGAACAGGAACAACAAAGCGTTCCTGCCAGCCAGCTAAAACATAACAAAAAGATAACAACAAAAGTTCGTCGTGAGTGGCCGCCAGTGACATGAGTTAGTCCAGCGCCTCCGGTGACGAACTCCAGCAGGACTCGGCGAACAATGCGCTTCGGGACGCACGTTCGATGGCACGACACGGAGGGCAGACGACGGCTCTTGTGCATCCTGTGTGTGTGTGTGAGCATGTTCCTAGTAAGATGCATATGTAAGATGTGCATCTGTGCTTTCTTTTTTCCCCCGTTTTGTACGCCATTTTTCGCTATTGTTGTTGTCAGTTGTGTTTGATAACGCTACGCTGGGCGATTTGGCCTCAGGAAATGCATGCGTTACAGGTGCAGATGCTTACAAATCCAAATAGACTTCGGGGGGATAAGAAAGTGCTGCAGATAACGATGCGAGGGATAATGAGAACAGGATTACAGGACAATGAGACTGAGTCTGTCGTGACAATAATTGTCAGACATCATTAATTTGGTCTAATTCTCGCATGCGATGAAACGACCTGCATCAAATAGATCAAAAACAACTGTATCTCATGAAAATCACGGATCGCCCCACAAAGTTCTCCATTTAAATTCCCACGATCGAATTCTCTGCTTTTGTTCCATCAAACGACTAAAAGAGCTGGCTGCCAATTTTTATATTGATGTTCCCACAAAGCGATGAATGTATACCGCAGACATTAATTATGGCTGAACTTATCCAGGACAATCATACAATAGTACGATCAAACCGACGGATGCTGTCTCCATCGCTCGTAACCACCGTAACTACAACCGAAGCTCGCGACGCCTAAATGTATGCAAAATTAGCATTTGTCCAACTCTCGCGGGCAAACCGGCGGGCCCAACATCATCATCATCAGCAGACCAACAGGAACCAGCGTCATCTTTTTCTTTGGGTATTTTTAATTGTGACCGGACAGCCCTTTCCCCCTGCACTCCCCCCCCCCCTTCGTCGCTGCCCCTGAGAAGAAATACAAGAATAAAAAAAGAAAACAAGTATAAATACACTCCTTGCCGCATCGCGCATTGCCGTCATTCGGGGGCTTGACGCGTGTACCGAAGCGGGTGGTTGCATAAAATTTGAATACGATTAAAACTCGTTTTAATTATATTTAAAGGAGTAAAAGCTGTAAATACTCTCCTAACCGGGGACCACACTGTGGAATGTAATTTTATAATTAAACCTCAATTAAGTTTGTATGCAAATCATTTCCATATTTCATGATTTTTAGCTCTCTCGCTCTCTCTCTCTCTCTTCTTCCGTCAGTGCTTCGATCCAATTTTTCGCACAGAAAGTCAAACGGAAACACAAAAGCATACGGTTCATATTTTTTGGGGAAAGCAGGTCCTTTCCGTGGCCGCTTTTCCGGTGTGCGCGACCGAAAACAAGCTGCAAAACCACGCGATTGCTTCGGCTGCCACGGTGACACGATGGTCCGGATGGTCCGATGGTCAGACTTTGTTCTTCAGACTTTACCGTGTGACGTTTTGTGACGGGACGACGAGATCTTCTAGTGCTTATGGGGGTTTTTTTTCTCTATTTGGCCGGTAGGTAAGTGTTTCAATATTTCATTTCACTGTTTTCCATCACTCGGACACATTATAATGAACCCTTTTTACATCGTCATCATCACTTCGCGTTTCTCTATGATAAGCGAAGCTGTCGCCGAAGCGGACGTGAACCCTTTCGAGATAATTAAGTGTGTGGAGTAATATTTTAATTTTTATTAGATAAAATCCACTGAGTAGATTTTTTCTTCTCCAAGGAAGGGTTAATTTGCTAACGAGTTGTTAGAGAAATGGTGGTTTTGAAGATGAAAATGGATTTATTAGACATCAATAATTGCTTTTTATGGTCATTTCATCTAAAAGACACTCTCCACGAAGGAAATCCTTCTCCTGAAGCTCCTAGTCCGACGTTGCAAAAGAGGAGTTATTGTAGTTGCGTCTAAATCTAACGAACAATGCCGGGCAGCCTTTTTCGTTACCGTGTGCGTTGTGCGTTGATGAAATGGATGCTTCATAAATTAATTTAAAAAATATTGAATGCACTTTTTTAATTTATGTCCATAATAATGGAATATACGATGAGGTGCCCACGGTACGAGCGTCCACCGTTTGTTGCCTGAGGTCCCCCCGAGGAAAAAAGCCTACCAGTAGCAGCAGCAAACCGGTGAGTGGCCATTTCATATTTCTAATTGAGATTTTGATTTTTCACCCCGCGCTGCGGCTCACCACCACCATTGACCGCAGCTTCCCTTTTATGTGGCCCGTACATGGATGAAGGCCATTTTTGTTAACTGCACCGGACTGGTCGCTCGGTCGGTCGCTGTCGGCAGTAAAAGACGAGCAAGGCTTTTCCTTTCCCCACAAACACGCACAACTACGCATGAAGTGGATGGTTATTTTCTAGATTTTTGTGCTCTTATTACAGCCTGCCCGTGGAAAACAAGAAAACTTTCCAACCTCACAAACAAAACCAGTAAGTACGCGGGTGCAAAAACTCCATCCTATTTGCAATAGAAAAATGCCGACTAGCCCCCGAACGTCCGGTTGGAAAAGGAAAGCCTCACGGGCCGAGCGAGCAAACGAGTAGCTCCGATGGTCCGCCGTTTGAAGCGCAGCACTTGCGCTCCCGTTCGCTCAATGGAAAACCATTAAACGCACTCCAAAACTCGCGGACGCGCTAAACGCATGCCACCCAACAAAAAAAACACACATACAAACCTCGTGGCCTCACCAGCGTCCTCACCAAGGATCGCCACTGTAGGAGGCCGTTTCAAATCGACAGCGACACACACACACAAAATGGGGGACCGAACACCGAACGAACTCTAAAAACTAACAACATCCTCTTGGATGTCCTCCGCGGTCCCGAAATGGCCGACAGATAAGGAGTCCTGGTGCAGTTTTGCAGCCTCCCACCGACACGGCGCAATAAAAGGCGTGTTGTGTGCTGCTACTAGTCGCCATTGCCATCATCATCATCGTCGTCAGCGTCGTCGTTATTATAGCCCCCGCCCGTGAAAAATCGCAAAGAAAAACGAACTCGATCGCCACCGTGTGTGTGTGTCAGTGTGTGGGATGCGGTCAGACGTCAGCGTGGGCACGAAAAAGAAGAAGAGGAAAAAAGGCAACAACACTAGGAAAAACTAATCCCACAAGCTAAACGGGTGAAAAAGGGAAATGATACAATAGGAAGAAACAAGCAAACACACACACACACACTTTTCACAAAAGAAGACAACAAGGAGTGGGGTTTAGCGAAGAGCAAAGTGTACAAAGGAAGGTGGAAAACAACAGGAAGAAAAGGAAAACAAGTGCGAAAGAAAAAAACAACACGCACACAGAACGTTAAACAACTACAAGCAAAAGAGATAACCTTAACATGACAAAGCGATGTAGCAATGGGAGGAATATAAAAAAGGAAAAACTGGAAGCGTGTGTGTGTGTGTGTTTTAAGCAGCGAATAAAAGAAAAGCAAACGAGCCGCGTACAAGAAAGGACCAAAAAAAGAAAAGCTCGGCAAAGCAATCTAGGCACAGGCACAAACGCCCTTTTTGGGGAGGGAAAAGAATAGCACTCACGCACACACAAACACACACACATGAGTACGGAGGATTGGGAAAAAAACGCATCGGGTAAAGCCTGCAACGACGCAACGTAAACGCACCACCAGAAGGATTACACAAAAAGAAAAACTTCCGTGGCCTGGCCTGGCCGGCAGAAGAAAAAAAAACCCGGGCCTATGTGCGTGTCGGGTCGAGGCCTAGTTGACCATGTGCATCAGCATGTCGCTGCGTGTATGTATTGGCCGAAAGGAGCGAAAGGATGCTGAAGGACGAAAAGGACGAGAAACAAATCTAGCGAGGCGTTTGTTTCAATCGTTTTTCTTCGAAACCACTTGAAAGCTGACCGATCCAGAGTTGGGGAAATTGAGGAGGACACACACACACACACACTAGAGCACCCCAAACTGAATGCGTTCGTTTGTCCTGCAGTTTGATCCGGGAGGGTTGAATAGCAATACCGAGTCCCCATCACCGGGCACTGAGCAAAAAACTGATAAATTCTGCCCAAAAGACTCCACTTCCTGTGTGCCCGTTACAGCGTTGGAGGCTATTTTTTTATGTTTCGCGGGGTGAATGAGGGAGAGAGGGAACAGACGTAACACACATTCGTTGAGGAGAGAAAAAAATCTTAGCCCCATCATGGCACCCTCTCGGCCGGTTCCGTGGCGCGACATGTGCGTCAATTTCCCGAAGCCTCCACCAAAAAATCTGCATCTCCGGAGTTTTTCCTTTTTGCCACTTTGCTACAGGGGGAAAAAAATTGCACCCCCCAAACACACACACAGATGGGGAGCTCGCTCTCGCTCTTCATCGATATTCCAGCATCTCTTTCCCTCCCTGTTTTCCACGCTTTTCCCAACCCTACGGTTGACAGGCTCTGGGACTGGCCAGCAAAACAAAAAGCGCGCCTCGAACCAATCGACGTTCGACCGGCCACCCGACCGACGGTTTTCGGTCCCGGGGTTTGCAATTTTTTCTTGTTCGTTGTGCCTCTCACACACGCGAAAGCATCGGCGAGCATAAAAAAGAAAATCCCCCCCACAGCTCCTGGTCGAACGAACTTATGCCATATTATATTGACCAATCGACATCCACTAGCGGGCAGGTTCTGCCAGGTCCTGGTGGTCCCGGTGGTGCAGCAAAAAGGAACAAACTAAGATGCAGCGGGACGTGCAGGGGGCGAGTAGGGGGGGGAAGGATGGCAAAGAGCGAGAAAAAAATAAGCTGGAATAAAACTGTGCACTCATATTTGTATTATGTATGGCGTGGCCAGGGCAAAGGCGGGCATTTTTCTTGCAACCGTAGACCGGACGCCTGCCCAGGAGCGGTGTTTCTCACAAGCGTTCATGTATTTCCACTTCGTACGGTACGGTATTGGATCCTGCAAAAGGGACACCCGCCGCCGAAACGCGTTTGGTCATTTCGACAAAAGGATGAGAAATCCATCTACCACGACAACGATAACCGACCGACGCGACCGGGGAAAAGGCGAACGATGCGAACGGAGCGAACGCGGGACAAAAAATATAATTTAAAAAAGCAATAGTTTTGTTTGTTATTATTTTATTTAGCGCATTGTTGGCTCCATGGGTGTGTTTGTGTGCGTGTGTGTTTTGATCGTTCCCGCTCATTCGCTCGCTAAAGTATGTAGAGATGCTGGAGCCCATCTGCATGCCATCTCGCTTGCTATATGTGTGTGGCCACTATGAAGGCAAGGGCAAAAATCTAAATCGAATAGAGAATGCATACGAGCGTTTGCTCGCTTGCAGGCGCTAACGTACTCTGTCTCTCTCGCTCTCTCTCTCTCGCTCACACGCTTGCAAACGTCGCAAATCAAAGAGGTGTCCCCGGCACTGGACACGATGCTGCTGACGATGATGACTACGACGACGATGACCACGACGACCACCACCAGGACGACGGTACACGTACGTAGCAGCGAGTTAACATATAAAGTAGTAAGTGTTGCATACTTTTTGGCTTTTAACCATGTACATCGTCACTTGACAGTGTGCCCTCTTCGCCGCTCTGACGCGCTCCCTCTCTTCTCCCCGCCAATATCGGGTTGGGGGCAAGTGATGGAACGAGCGAACGATCACCGTCTCGTCTGTCGGTGCAGAAGGATTCGAACGGTGTGAATGTATGCTGCGAAGGATGTGCAGCTTGTCGGTTGTTGTACACTGCATATGCTTGCCCTGCTACCGGGCTTGAGCTTTCTTTTTTTTGTGCGGCCTATTTCACTCTATGTTTCTTGTTTTCCTAAATAAGAACGATGCCCTTTTTTGTTTTGCTGTTCCATAGAGTGCGCTGATAAGAAAAGTGAAATGTAGGTGGTTAGAAGTCATGGCGAACGAGCGAGAGAGATCCACTTTTCCGCAACGAGCGAACAGACGAACGAATGGTAACAGAAACAGTTAGCATAAGCACTGGCTAACCACTGGCAGTGTGGGCCCACACGGCGGGCGACTGTGTGGAAAGGACGAGCCGCACACACACACACACACACATACACACATACACAACACTGGTGCTACGCAGAAAAAAAAGAAAGAAAGTCGGATCATCTAAATTAAAAACGCAAAGCAACTCGAAAAAGCAAGCAAGACACACTCACTCATTGCATACATGCAGGCGCATGGACAAACGGCCGTCCAGTCTGTCTGCCTTCTCGCAACCGCCACGGAGCCGTTCACCGTTGATCATCATCTGATATAATATTTATGCTAGTTTATTTATTCATTCTTTATTCTCATTTTTGTGCCTTGCCACGCCGTGATCGAGTCGCGAAAATCGAGTTTTTCTTCGCGCGAGGCGAAATAAAAAGGCGGTTATTACATACACACAGGCGCATTTCGGGCGATTGTTGCAGCGGTGGCGACGCCGGCGACGGTTTTCGGGTTTGGTTTTAATGCGCTCGGGAATTTTGTTATCCTTTTATAGGATTCCTTGCTTTTGTTTTCCGTGTCGTGTTATTTAAGAAGTTCTTGTTTGTCGATTTTGTTCCTCCCTATCAGAACAACTTTACTCTAGCTTTTTTGTGAGGTATTTTTGGAGCCTTCTGGTTCGGTATCGCCGTTTATTTGGCTCTTTCTGGTCGCCTTTTAGACCAACGAATGTCTGCTGTCGGCAATCATAACACATACTGTGGGCCATCACATGCTGGAACTGTGGTCGGTTCTTCTGTTTGTGATTAGTAAGAAATTTGATTTTAACTTTTGCTTTTCGTGTCTTTTTTTTTTTTTTTGCTGTACACAAATAGCCTTCCCCGGGAACAAATATACATTTCAGAGAGCAAAAAAAAACAAGCGTATCGCATTGGAAGAACAATTTCACTTCAAAAGCATAATCTCTCTTGCCGTTTGCCTTTTTGGTGATGAGTTGATATGCAATTAAGAATTCGATTTCGGATGGCGATTTGCTTTTATTGGAGCTTTGATGAAAGCTGCGTTTTTTCCTGGACAGATTAAAAATTCAAATCAACCACTATCAA
Organism: Anopheles stephensi; assembly: GCF_013141755.1. Taxonomy (NCBI): domain Eukaryota; kingdom Metazoa; phylum Arthropoda; class Insecta; order Diptera; family Culicidae; genus Anopheles; species Anopheles stephensi. The sequence goes on along the minus strand of NC_050202.1, from coordinate 1,008,981 downwards.
ACAAATATAGAAAAAATGTGACGAAATATTGCAGGTTATAACTAAAATTTTAAAAATGTAATGCAAAAATTTGGAACAAAACTTGTTTCCCATATATTAACGAAATGAAGGACACAATTGAACTGTCCACAAACGAATAACAGTTATCTTAAGAATTGTACATCACAATAAGAGCAGTTCGTTTTTAAGCAGGCAATACCGTCATGCCGAAAGCGGGGATCGCTTTGGAAAAAATGTATATTTCTGTACAGCTACAGATTTTGGGATTATTGGATTTTTGTCGCAAGGGTATAATCAATTTGTAACTGAAACTTAAGAAATCTTCAAATAAGCGTTTTTGTTGTACTTTTTCTTAAAATTTAGTTGCTAAATCATTTGTCCCCCAGTAGTTGTTTACCCGGAGTCCTGTAGGAGAGAGAGAGAGTTTAGAGTCATACACCTAAATGTATGCAATCTGTACAACAGCCCTAAGGTTTCCCTATTAAACACACGAATCACGTTATGTTTTAATGTAATTAATTGTATCAAATTTCATGTTATGATTCGCCAACCATAAGTATGATCCCCCCTTTCTCCTGCATCCCTTCTCTCTCATTTTCCCTCACGATTTATAGCAGCGAAATCCCAACAACAGCAACACCACCCGAACCAACCGAATCTGAAACCACTTGTTGCTCCTGTTTTGCCGTATTATATGTGAATAAATATATAATAAAGAATCACCACACCGGCTCATTGGAGTGGGGTAAGAAGTGGTAGAAGCACCAATTGAAGTCGTACCGTGTGCTCCGGAAGGATCCAGGATTCTCCCGATTCCAACGCTCGCCCCAGTAAAAACAAACCCGAGCTTTCATGTGTAGCAGAAAAGTCGCAGAAAATCCGTGACCCCGGTCAAACGAGTGAAAGATTAACCATCTCCCAACCAACCAACCAACCAACCAGTACAGCTGATGGCTTGGTCGGGAGGTCCTCACGCTTCCCAAAACTCACGTGGCACGAGCCGTCGCTGCTGGAAGTTTTACGGCAGAAGAAATGCGGATGAAGGTTAAATAATGGTTTCCGTCCCTTTTGACGCTTGTTTTATTTGGCATTGCACGTGCTGGTGTCTCTGTGTGTTTGTGTGTGTGTGTGCGACGGTTGGGTAGTGTGAATGTTTTGATTCTTTTTCAACTCTTCGGTTTGAGGTTTTTTGCCCTCTTTTTTTGTTGGCCCGCCATAATAGCGCAATCCCGTTTTCTGACGGCTCGATCCACAAATAATTCCTCAACCGTGAACGGGGAAAATTTGTACAAACTTTTCCACCAGCAAAGCGACCGACCGACCGTCCGACCGTCTGGTGGAAATCTCATTGCCCCAAAAACAATCAAACATGTTAGGGTTTGGGGCGCGAGAGTAAGGGTTTGAGCGGTACTTCCACTCGGTCCTCTTTTTAAGTCTCCGATTCCCTTAGCCGTTGGAGATACTAACCAAAGGGACGCGGAGTTGGGCAACGTGAAATGAAGACTCCTCTTTTAAGAACCGCCACTTGTCACACACTTCAAGTGGCTTTTGGCACTCCAGGCTTCAGGGACAAGAGTGAGAAAAAGAGAGAGAGAGCGTGCTAACTTCTTTTCCACGGGGATATACAGCCCTAAAGGATACACCGGCACAGACCGACGAAAACGTTTAATCGCCGTACCGAGCGTTTGGAGGAACGTGCCATGGACATGTGTTATTTCGCTTCGTCGCTTTCAGATGTCGCTTTTGGGGAGGACTAGTGGGACCAGTGGGAACATTTGCAAAAAGGTAGGGAAATTTAAAATATTGTCCCTTTCTCCCGCTTTTCCCCCGCGTTTTTCCTGTCAATGGGATGTGAACTCTTTTAAATAGAAAACCACAATATTCAATTGTGGTACTTTGAGGGACTCCTGGGAACCCCTGGACACCGATCGTCCCTTCCCTTTTGCGTACCATTTACCGGTGAACGGTTCGTGACCGGTCCGGAAACTCCGACTCTGATCTCTGATCTCTTCTCTCCGCTCCTTCCACCCCGTCCGCTGCCGATCATCCATTGTAACAGCACGGTGTCCGTCACGCTGAAGTTCGAATGTTGGAGCACCACAAAAAAAGGATCCGATTATTAGTTAAATCGTCCTTCTGATTCTGATTCATCGGCCCTGCTTTCCACCAGCGACATTAAATCATCACTACCACACCGGTCGGCTGCCGACCTAAATGAGGTGGAAAATTACACCTTCCCTTCGCCAACTTCACCACCCCGTACTCCTCCCCACATCCTGTGATAAAGATTGTTTTAAAATTTATTCACCCACCGCCACACTTCCGGACTCCGGTGTGTTTTAAATACCGATCACGAACATTTAAAACAAAACGGCATTGGGTAGGAGGACGAACGGGAAAAAAGACCCTCAACTCAACACGATTTTCCATCGGTGACATTCAGCAGCGGTGAGTCCACGGCCTTTCCCCACCAGAAAACCCACAAACCGTACCGAACCGATCGAACGGATTGAATACGGAGTTCCGTTTCCGTTTAGATTATTTTATACATTTCCCTGACGCTTTTCTTTTCCACCTTGCTCGGTGCCTCCCGCTTTTACTATCATTATTGTTGCTGTTTATGTCCATCGGCCGGCTTTTCACTGTTTTACTGGATTTTTTTTTTGAATTTCCCACTCATTCCCGTAGCCCGCAGTCGATTATAATGTCAATGTTTTACTATTTACCTCCACACGAGGCAGGCCCGAGGCCAGTGGTTGTGGTCGAGTCTGCCGAGACTTTTCGGTTCCGGCCTTCCGATGTGGGGCAGGGGACATTAAATATTTAATTAATATAATTAATATCGTTCACTTTATCTTTATTTTATCTCTTTCGCACACGAACACACACATCCTCACCAACATGCCACCTACCACGGCCCATCCCAAAACGGCGATAAATGTTATCGTAATTAATAGTAACAATATTGTCATCGAGCAAACACTCCACACTCGACCGGTATGCCAATTGTCAGCAGTACGCCGCTGGAAAACCGCTCGAAATTATGCCACGCGGTATTCCGATGTGCGAGATTTTCCTGCACTTAATATGAAGCCTAGAAATGTGTTACGGTTGATTGGGGGACGTTAATGAACATCGATAGTGTAGTACCAAAATGGCTCAAATTAGGCGTATAAAAACCTTTAAAAAGTAGTCTAAAGAGATGGAATTTTTATTTTAGTCTAACTTCAGACGGAACGCTTTGATTCGACGAAAGTATGCAATCCGCATGACAGCTCTTTTCAATGATATTTCGAGCAGTACAGTGGCGATTTTTAGCGCATTACGCCTAAAGGTATGCAATGGCTGTTTGAAGGAAAGGTGATTCGATGGCGTTTCAAATACTAAACATAAAAAAAACTTACTATACGCATTACTTACCTTCAAAATATCGATTGATGTAAAATATACGAATTTCCAAGTCTTAGATTCCTTTACTTCATATCACAATATTATATTTAGATCAAACACAGCGCAACAAATGGTACGCTTTCTCTCACTCCTTATCCTATATCCCTGACCCATCTTTGTGTTAACTCTTGCAAATCCCTTCGTCTTACAGCTCTAGCCGTAACGCCATAGTTAAAGCTCATCTTACTCGTATAGTTAAAGCATTCCGTCCAGGTTTGTTGTCTTAAAGCTTTGAGTTGAAATCGAACGGCGAATAACCGTGCCGAAGATTAGTTTTGCCGTCGGCGCCACCTTTTACCAAGGTCGCCACATTTCACCGTTCGGATTATCCTTCCCATCATCGACATTTTCCTTTCGTTCTTGGCCTTGACTGCTTTCGCCCTGTTCTTCGTGGTCTTCCCTCTCCATGCTGATGTCTTCTTCGGCGGCACTCGTCCTGGAACGTTTGGTAGGCACGAAGGGTGAGCTGCTGAAATGATGTCCCAACTTCCCCAACCGACTTCGACTCGGCTGCTCTTCCGGTGAGGGCGGTGTTGGAAAGATGGACAAAAGACGGTCCATATTGTGTTCGCTCAGTGTGCCCGTTTTTCCCATCGGAGTTTTAAGCGTCGTACCGTCCGCCGTTCCATCACCATTCGTAGGGCTCGCCGGTGGACTTGGCACGGTAAGAGCAGTGCTGGGAGGTCTATCCTCGCGTGAGTCTTTCCCCGGTGGTCCAATATGGGGCACTGGAGGTTCTTTGCCGTAGCCGGCGAAGGAAGGATTCGGCAGGGTCGCACCACGCAGCGGTCCAAAGAAGGGAAACGGATGGAAGGGAATCGTCGATGTTTCGCCGGTGGGAAAAGGAATGCCCGCTGGGAACATTAGCGACAGGTTGTTGGCAAAGGTACGGTTCAGCAACCCGTTGCTGTTGTTGTTGATGTCATCCGGCGATTGTAGTGGGACGCCGGCAAACCCGAACGGTGCTCCAACCGGGAACGGTTTGCCCGGTTGAAAGGTGAGACAGCTTTCGAGGTGCTTTCGAACACGCGCCTTTAGTCCTTCGTCCACCGATCCGAGCGTGTCAAAGTATTTGCCAATTTCGTCGATACACTCTCGGTAACCGTTGGCGAACTTTTCCGGTACCGTCGGATCGACGGCCATTGCCACGTTCAGTCGGCGGCGCTCGATGTCCTGCAGATGCTTCACGGTCAGGTCGAGAATGTCCGCCTTCTCGAGCTTTGAATGGCGTACTGGCTGTGGAAAGCATGGAAATGTTAGTGAAAGTGATGGAAAACGAGTGACTAAATGCAAAAAAAGGGCAATTAGCAATACATACGTCCTTTTTCATCGCGTCCAATAGCAGTGACTTGAGATCGTTTAGATAGTTGTTGATACGAGCGCGACGTTTCTTTTCCATGATTGGCTTATTTGTCTGTAACAAAGGATTATAGGTTTATTTTAGTTAGTTAGAACGGTTAGAATGTTCATAAAAAATACAATCGAGATATTGAAGCCTTTGAATTGCCTTTAATTCTGCGTGATTGCCTAACTTTAGGCGCTCATACGAGATTTTTTCAAAAAGTTAAGGAATGGTTGTTAGCGTATTTCGCGATTTTATGGAGTCTGAATGACAACATTTTATTCTTATTATGCTGCTACACATGCCTTAAATGTTATTATATTATTTTGAAACGTGTGTTTAGTTTTTTTTAACAAACAACATCAAAGCTGAGCAGGATTTTTCCATCTCGACGAATTACGGTTAGCATAAATGACGATGTTGTATACTTTGTTTCAGAAAAAAATTAAATATGTAACACAACACAACTAAAGCTTATACTTTTTTGAATTCAACAAGAATGACCGGATCGTATTCCATTAAAGCGTATACTTGTAGCATCACCATAAAAAAGAGTTTTGGCCAATGACACTCTCACAACACAACATATTTACAAATTTCTGTTAAATTTTTGACGCATGACAGACATGATGAAATATACTAGCACAATCCTGTAAGGTAATCAAATGCTCTAATAAATCTAAAGAGTTTAACAACATCACGCAAATTAAACAATCATTTAAAAATTCGCCAAAAGTTATGCAATCCGCATTACACCAATTTTTTGTTTTTGATGGATTTTATGTAACGTTCGTCCATTTTTACATATATTTTTTTATTTTTAAAACCTTTATGTAACTAATTCACTCTAACACAGCCTGGACAACTTAACTATTATCACTGTTTGGTAATTAAAAATAGGACAACATTGTTTAGGCTAATCACAACTCACACAATCACAAAAACCTCGAATGGAGCCTTCTTCACTTATCACATTATCTCTCTCTTCTTGGTTCTTCATGCTGCACCACCACCCTTTATTTCAACAATATTTGCACACATTTCTCAAATTACCTTTCGGATTTCAGCCTTTATCCGGCGCAAATAGCTCTCCGATGCGTACTCATCGTGCCGATCGTGTGGATTACTCATCTTGCTTGGATTAGCCATTTAAGTCACTTGAGCTACTGTTTTCTAGTTCACTCTTCGTTTGCTTGTTCACTTAATACAAGTTTCACTGCCTGTTGTTTCTATTTGATTTCGATCACTTTTTCTTTTACAATTCACTGATTGTTTCACATAACTTTCATCATCGATTTACACCGAACGAAGCACTTGGTTGACACTTTAGAACATTTTCCCCGAGTGTCGGCAGACCAGACTCCGACACCGGCGGCATTCGAAACGAGAATGCCGGAACAACGGATCCGTACCAGATCACATTCCCCCGTCATCCGTCAGACGGCGCACATGGTTGTGCACATTATAAACATTATCATGATTAACAATTTAACCAAATTCCCCTGCTCAGGTCCTCTTCGCCCTACTCTCCTCCGTGTGTTTGTGTGTGGTGTGTCTCTTTCGCTTGTTCTAGCTGCGAGACCCTCCCGTTCTCGCACCGATGTTGCATCTTGGACCCAGGCACCAAGGCACCAGACGTGGGTTCGCTTCGTTGGTCTTTTCCCACGCCGCGACGGGACCAGCGTTGGAAGTTGCAGCTGACCCATAAACCTTCGCACGCACACACACACACTCACACACGCTAGCGCAATGGCCCTCCGACCCTCGTGCGTCGACAGGATGTAAACAATCTAAAGCGACCGAAGAAGAGACTGGAGCACGCACACACACACGCCCGACACGGAACGGTGGGAAAAAAGGGGGAAACTTATGCACTTATGCTGTGAGCATAGGGTCCATCAGGCTGTGGGAACTTCCAGCGCAGCCAACGGAACTGGGAAGAACGATTCTTTTCTCCCGTTTCTTCTCTAGCCGCCTTTCGTCAGCGTCGTGCGTGTGTGTGCCGGTGGATATGTTTTTCTTTCCCTTTCGGGCACCCTCTTCGAATTTCCAGAAAAAGGGACCAAATTCCCACACTTTGCGCTACGAGGCATTCGTCCGGAACCGTCCAACACCGGTGGCATCGGTGGTGACGAGCAGGGGAGGGCCATGAGCGAAGGGCCAAAGAGGGAGGAGAAAGTAAAACACGGACAAAGCGAAAATACCGTCGCACCTTGAAGGCCACATCTTGTCCATATTCTCCTGCTTCCTCGCTTCGGTCCTCGGATAGCGCCATCAGTCCCTTGGACCAAGAAGTCTCGCTTACCTTTTGTGGCTTCCACGCTTCCGGAGAACGAGTTCTTATGCTTTTATGTTGGGAAGTTGTATTTGTAAATCATAATTGAGATCTTGTTACGAAATCGAGGCTCTCCTTCCTGTGTACTGCCACAGAGACACGCGCTTTTGCTTCCGCCGGCGAGCTGGGCCGAAAGTGAATCCCGTTGAAAAAGGAGATCGACGCACCGTTCCAGTTGGGGGATGAATGTGTGAAAGTAGCAAAGCTGTACTGCACAAAAGCCGGAAACGTAATTACCGACGAAAAGTCATTGAACTCGTGGCGGTGGCGATCGTTTTGTGATCGTTTTTTTAAATTTAAATTAAGTCAACTTTGGCACTAGAACTTCAGAAAGACTTGGGAGGACGCTGGTCGCTTTTCTGAGCCCCGTACGCCATTTTACGAAGACGGGGCTAAGATGGGATTTGATACCAGTCCTACGGTATACCATTATACCCTTGATACATTCCTAAAGGTAAAGAGGGAATTTAAGCGACTTTTATAAACATTACTATCAAGTTTTTGAAGTATAAAGCATGGTTGAAATATTGTTTTTGTTGGTGACAATTATAATACTTAGTGGTTGTTCATAGATTACGGATAATAAGTTCTAGATAATGTTTTATTTTAATTGAAAGTTTTATTTCATAAAAGGAATTTTACTTAAACTAGAAAATATCTTATTTATTGTAACATTAAAATAATCATCAAAACATGTACTGAAATTGTATCATTTATTGAAAAATTTCGTTTAATTTAGAGAAAAAACCTTAATTATTAATTCATATTCAATAAGATATTTTCCCGCTTACTTAAATCACCCGTAGCAGATACAATTAAAAAATAACTCAGCTCAGATCTTTCTTATTCGACCGAAAAACAAGCGAGGTTCGACACCTTTGCAAGCAGCAAAAATGATCCCAAAAATGGCCTGGATTTGGATTTTGAGTAACAGGAGAGCATCCTACCGAAGAGGTAACATGGAGATACAAGCCGAGATATATTTTCTCTCACTTATTCGTACACGTCATATGCTTTATCAAATACTTTCTCTTTCATTTGCCACGGTCGAGGCATCGGGTTCAGTGCGTGAAAGAAAGAAATAGTTTTCTCGCTTCCTCGTGCGGATCGGTATCGATCTCTTTCCCCTTCGTGATAAGAACAGATACTGTGATGTCAGCTGCTATTTTCTCTCGTGATGATGCCTCCTCATTTGGATGCTCTCCTGTTACTCAAAATCCAAAACCGATCCGATCCGAGAGCAATTTGCCGCGATCCAGCATCGAAAATAGCGAAAGAAGGAGGAAGGAGACTGGTTCTCTCGCTTCCTCGGGCGGATCGGTATCAATCTCTTTCCCCTTCATGATAAGAACAAATACTGTGACGTCAGCTGCTATTTTCTCTCGTGATGATGCCTCCTCATTTGGATGCTCTCCTGTTACTCAAAATCCAAAACCGATCCGATCCGAGAGCAATTTGCCGCGATCCAGCATCGAAAATAGCGAAAGAAGGAGGAAGGAGAATGGTTCTCTCGCTTCCTCGGGCGGATCGGTATCAATCTCTTTCCCCTTCATGATAAGAACAAATACTGTGACGTCAGCTGCTATTTTCTCTCGTGATGATGCCTCCTCATTTGGATACTCTCCTGTTACTCAAAATCCATCGAAATCGAAAATAGCGAAAGAAGGAGGAAGGAGAATGGTTCTCTCGCTTCCTCCGGCGGATCGGTATCGATCTCTTTCCCCTTCATGATAAGAACAGATACTGTGACGTCAGCTGCTATTTTCTCTCGTGATGATGCCTCCAGAGTTGGATGCTCTCCTGTTACTCAAAATCCAAAACCGATCCGATCCGAGAGCAATTTGCCGCGATCCAGCATCGAAAATGGCGAAAGAAGGAGGACGGAGAATGGTTCTCTCGCTTCCTCGGGCGGATCGGTATCAATCTCTTTCCCCTTCATGATAAGAACAAATACTGTGACGTCAGCTGGTACTTTCTTTCGGGATGTTCCCTCCAGAGTTGGATGCTCTCCTGTTACTTGAAATCCAAAACCGGTCCGATCCGAGTGCAATTTGCCTCGATCCAGCATCGAAAATAGCGAAAGAAGGAGGAAGGATACTGGTTCTCTCGCTTCCTCCGGCGGATCGGTATCGATCTCTTTTCCCTTCATGATAAGAACAAATACTGTGACGTCAGCTGCTATTTTCTCTCGGGATGATGCCTCCTCATTTGGATGCTCTCCTGTTACTCAAAATCGAAAACCGATCCGATCCGAGAGCAATTTGCCGCGATCCAGCATCGAAAATGGCGAAAGAAGGAGGACGGAGAATGGTTCTCTCGCTTCCTCGGGCGGATCGGTATCAATCTCTTTCCCCTTCATGATAAGAACAAATACTGTGACGTCAGCTGGTACTTTCTTTCGGGATGTTCCCTCCAGAGTTGGATGCTCTCCTGTTACTTGAAATCCAAAACCGGTCCGATCCGAGTGCAATTTGCCTCGATGCAGCATCGAAAATAGCGAAAGAAGGAGGAAGGAGAATGGTTCTCTCGCTTCCTCCGGCGGATCGGTATCGATCTCTTTCCCCTTCATGATAAGAACAAATACTGTGGCGTCAGCTGCTATTTTCTCTCGGGATGATGCCTCCTCATTTGGATACTCTCCTGTTACTTAAAATCCAAAACCGCTCCGATCCGAGTGCAATTTGCCTCGATCCAGCATCGAAAATAGCGAAAGAAGGAGGAAGGATACTGGTTCTCTCGCTTCCTCCGGCGGATCGGTATCGATCTCTTTTCCCTTCATGATAAGAACAAATACTGTGACGTCAGCTGCTATTTTCTCTCGTGATGATGCCTCCTCATTTGGATACTCTCCTGTTACTCAAAATCCATCGAAATCGAAAATAGCGAAAGAAGGAGGAAGGAGAATGGTTCTCTCGCTTCCTCCGGCGGATCGGTATCGATCTCTTTCCCCTTCATGATAAGAACAGATACTGTGACGTCAGCTGCTATTTTCTCTCGTGATGATGCCTCCAGAGTTGGATGCTCTCCTGTTACTCAAAATCCAAAACCGATCCGATCCGAGAGCAATTTGCCGCGATCCAGCATCGAAAATGGCGAAAGAAGGAGGACGGAGAATGGTTCTCTCGCTTCCTCGGGCGGATCGGTATCAATCTCTTTCCCCTTCATGATAAGAACAAATACTGTGACGTCAGCTGGTACTTTCTTTCGGGATGTTCCCTCCAGAGTTGGATGCTCTCCTGTTACTTGAAATCCAAAACCGGTCCGATCCGAGTGCAATTTGCCTCGATGCAGCATCGAAAATAGCGAAAGAAGGAGGAAGGAGAATGGTTCTCTCGCTTCCTCCGGCGGATCGGTATCGATCTCTTTCCCCTTCATGATAAGAACAAATACTGTGGCGTCAGCTGCTATTTTCTCTCGGGATGATGCCTCCTCATTTGGATACTCTCCTGTTACTTAAAATCCAAAACCGCTCCGATCCGAGTGCAATTTGCCTCGATCCAGCATCGAAAATGGCGAAAGAAGGAGGACGGAGAATGGTTCTCTCGCTTCCTCGGGCGGATCGGTATCGATCTCTTTCCCCTTCATGATAAGAACAGATACTGTGACGTCAGCTGCTATTTTCTCTCGTGATGATGCCTCCTCATTTGGATGCTCTCCTGTTACCTGAAATCCTAAAATCGACAAATTTTCGGATCGTTTTGCAGCATCGGGAGAAATCAAATCGGAGCAAAACGGGAGGGTGTTTCGAGTATTTTAAAGTCCTTCGTTTTCAGAACTTTTCTGTTTATTTGTCTTCTGAAAATGATTACATTTATTTGGAAATTGTTTCTCAATAGTTTCAAAAAGCTTACAGTAAATCAGAAAAGCCAAACAAATTCAGTTTTTTGCTTCAACTTCCTCATAACCCCTCCGGTTGCTGTGGGCTGCAGCATGCTCAGGTTACACCGTGTCCTTTTTTGCCCATTATTGCCTTGAGAAACGCCGTGCCCAACGTTCTCACATCACACCACACCGTGTTCTTCGATGTCCCTGCTTTTTTCCCTTTTCAGCGGATCCTTTTTCACAAGGATACCTGCCTCGAAACGACGAAGGAGAATCCCTGAAACGAACCACACAGAACGAAGGGCCGGGAAAAACACAGAGCGAAAAAACAAACAGCGCGAGAACACGCCCGAAGTAGACGAGAAGTGTGAGAAAAAGTTAATCCCTCTTACCGGAAGCCCTTTGTATGTGCGTCCCGCTTCATCGCATTGCGGTTGCTTCAGTGCTGTTCGCCTCTTCCTGCACGACGAAGCAGTCGGATCTTGATCCACTTGGCTAATGGGAAAAAACGCGAAACTGGGAAATGGTCTTTTGATGTGGTAACATTTACGGAAACCACACACACACACACACACTAGGTACTCATTGGATATCGAGCTAAGGGATATCGATGTGGCCACTCACTGCACTTGCAGCCGGATCGTACCGGCAAGCACTAGACGAAACCAGCAGCGTGCGTGGTAGTGGTCGTTTAATTAAATTGTGTCCTCGATTTTCACAGCGAATCAACGAATAAAGGGACAAGTGCTGCTTCATTTGCTGAAACAAGCGAAGCAATGGCACCTAAATTAGCTTCATTAAGGGCAAGGGCGGGTCGCGAGTTCCTTCACCGATCGGGCGTGCTTTCCTCTTCGGAAACGGCTTCAAACTCTAGTCCCTGGGAGAGAGCAGGTTGGTCTGGCAGGCTTGGTTAAAACATATTATATATTTTTAGTAAACTTTGTAGTACGCTCTCCTTCATGCGTGCCTCGGCGCTCGTCTAGCCCCGCGCAGAACCAGCAGCAGCAACGGGAGCATCCGTACGGTAGTGTTGTTAGTGAGAGAAGCTTAACAATTATTATCGTGGAATATAAGAATCGTAAATTCGCGTGGAAACTGGCGACACTGGGCGTTCGACTGACACAGTCCACACCGTCCGGCAGTTCGAGGAGTAATCTCAGAGCGCTTCATAAGCATCGTCGTCCACCACAGCACCACCACCACCAGCACCGTCTGCACCGTTGTCGTACGCCGCATTCGACTGCATCTCCTTCAGGAACTCGTCCACGTGGCTCTTGCGTTTGCTGCTCCGATGGTGCTTCCCGTCGCTGCTACGACCACTGTCGTCCTTTTCTTTGCTCGACTTCTTCTTCTTGTGCTTTTTGTCTTTATCCTTCGACTGGAACGAGCGATGAGAAACGGGAAAGTTAGCAAGGGAGGACATTTTGGGGTGTGTATCGCTTGTTTGTGTTACCTTTTTCTCCGATGAGCTCTTGGAACGGTTTACCGAGGAGGTGGACACGACATCTTCGCCACCTTCCGGCGATCGGCGCTCTTTCGTGTCGATCATCGACCAGCCTTCGTAGTGTGGATTCATCTTATCCTTCGCGCCCGGTGTTATCCGACCCATTTCCAGCTCGACGCTCAGCAGCGAAAGCTTCCGTTCGCCATCATCCTGGTCCTCCTCATCTTCCCGCACCTCTTCATGATAGTTGGCAGTTGGCGTAAGGGCCACCGATCCACGCACTGGCTCACTTCGCAGAGGATTCACCGGCATGCTTTTCACAGCATTTGACTCCGATGCTTTCTCTGATACATCCGCCAGCTCGGGCACCTCACCACCACCAGTATCTTCCTCGTCGAACCTCGACACGAGCGGATTGTGTCGCTCATCCTCGTCGTCATCACTTTCAGCGGTCGGTGAAAAGCTGGACGACTGCCGACCTGACCCAGCATCAACCGTATCCTCCAGGAACGATTTATCCAACACACCTCCATCCGGACAAAACTCATCCACGTTGTCAATCTTCCCGAACCCGATATCGGACGACAGGGTGGCCATCGTAGCACTGCGAGCCGGTTGTTCCTGCTGCCGTTGCTGTGGGTTAAGCTTGGTTGTGTTGACGGCCGTCGTTGATGCGACCGCCAGATGAGAATTCCGATCGGGTACAATGATTGGATGGCCACCGCCTAGAATAATGCTTTTCGTCGGTCGAATGACGGATGGATCGGTAGGGTTGGTTAGGTTGGTGGTGCCTTCCCGTGCCTTCTTTTTGCTGATGAGTGCATCCAGGAAGCGACCATAGTCGGAATCGTCCGATTTCTGTTAGAGAGGAAGGAACTGCGATAAGATCGAACTATCGATAGTAGATCAACACAACCGGACTCTTACCTGATACTCATCAATTTCCAACCGGCAGATGTCGAGATCCTGTGCATTTTTCCTGAGCGACGCCTCGAGAGCACTCTTCTGCAGGTAAAGAAACGGAATGCCAAAGAATTTGTGCAGCAAACGCAGTCCGAACCCGTTGCGCATGGAGCTGTCACCGTACACGATCTCGGCCTTGCGTTCCTGGCCGGCCGACTCCACGAACCCGTGCACCTGTTCCGCTGTAATCACCCGATGGTGTCCCATATCACAGTGATTGCCCAGCAGCAGTACCGGAATGTCCGTCGGAACCTTTGGCAGCTCGCGGCAAACGTAATCGAACGTCCATGCTTTGGTTATGTCCATCACCATCACCACGCAATGTGTGCCCTTGTACACGTCGAGGAACTCTGCATCCAGCACGGGAATGTCCGGTTCCGCACCTGGCCCGGCAGTCGTTAGCTTCAGGTTGGAGCTTTTCTGCTTCGATTTCCCACGATCGACCACGTCCCATACTTCCACCTTCACCACGTCATCGGTCGCCTTGAACGACCATTGGATGCTGGCTACCTGGATCTGCTCCGTGGGAGTGTACTGCTCGATGAAGGCTTTTCCCTGCAGTCGCTCCAGTAGACATGATTTACCGACGTTCCGATCGCCCTTGATAACAACTTTCACTGGAAGAAAAAGCAATGGAGAAACACACATTAGCAGCGCTCTAATGCGAAAACAAAGCAGCGAGTGTTGGTTTGTACATACTGTTATACTGGACTCCACGAGAAAATCGCTTCTTAAGCGAATCGGACATCGTCTGCCCCACGGACTCTGGTATCGATACGGCAGGGCCATCGTTTTTGTTCGTGAGCTTCTTGAACACGGAAAACATGACTGCTGGCGGTACGTGCTACACCAGCTACTACTATTGCTCACTCATCCCAAACCACCAATCGCGATAACTGTTGCTTTCGGCAACGAAATTTTCCTCGAGGCCACCAACAGCTGGTAGGTTTCCACCGCGGAGGGTATTCACTTGTCCACCCACCCGATCCGTTTTTCCTTTTGTTTACATTTCAACGTAAAAAGTTTCCATCCTTTTAACGAAATACGTCAAGTGTCGATTATCTTAACGAAACACGTCAAAAGTTGTTGCCCATCTAACGTCAACACTGTCAAACGATTCGCCGTCTGGGCGAAAAGCTCACTCACAGGGTGTTTGTTCGAAAGCTCAGACTGGCTCGTCATGCTTTCGAACTTCGAATTAACCGTTGAAAGCTGGCTCATAGCGTGATTTTTGATACCGCATGCATGTATGTTGCACGTTGTACCCGTGGAAATCGTTGAGTAGAATGCTGTTTCACTACAGAAAATACAATGACATAGAAAAGTAAGCCAGGCAGCAATCTACACTAGAGGAACCATTTGTCTGCTTTCCGACACCGTCCCTGTTAATTCATTGTTAACATGTATCCGTCCCACTATCACTACATGTACTTTCGGAAATTCATTTTCAAACTGTAAACACGATTTGAATGAACGATTAACCGCATAGCTTTATTTATTCGTCAATTTCGTTTCAGTTTCAACATGCCGAACTGTTGCATAACAACCCGGCTTAAGAGATCACGCGCTCGAAAAACGCATGACCGGTAAACATTTACGTGCTCGCTGATAATTGCGACAACAGAAGCACATCACTGTAAGCATACTCGATATATTCACACCGGAAAGATAGATATACTTCAACTCAACCGGGCCTTGGGCGGGATATCTGCGAAATGAAACAAAATGTGAGGTTAGTAAAGGTTCCATCGCACTTTCTCTCTGCGTCACACCACCCGCCGCCACCGTTGCCGTCATAGTCCTAGTGTGCGCGGTACATTTCATACACATTCTACTTGATGAAGCCGGCAAATTTGTCAGATAGTTGGACAAAATGGTTGATATCATCGTGATCATTGGATTGGCTCTGAAAGTTGTTATCATCATGCAAAATTTGACCGGTTTTTCATCAGCAATGGAGAAATATACCAACGCCATCACACACGATGATCGAACGATATTTTATTCCTCGCCACGGGCACATATTTTTGTGGTTATGGCGCGTACGCGCACACACATACACACACGCGGCAAAGTGTATAAATTCAACGTTGATGATAGTTACCTTTTCCGTTCTGTTCGGTACAGCACGCCCAATAAGAACACGGGGAAAATTGTGAAGCCGCACACACGCACACTCGCGCACATCCGATGCTTCATCATATTCACAAGCACATGGCGGACGGAGTTCACGGCACTACAGAGCAAGCAGAACACCCCGCCTTTTTTCCGCTGCATAAACCCGGCAATATCTCACAGTATACTCCTGTGATTTGAACTTCAATTGCTACGAAAGTCACAGGAATATACTGCGGAACATCACTCGGAACGGCTCCCAACACGAAAAAGAAGCTAATCAAACAAGCCATGGCATAGCAAGATCCAAGCTTGCTAAGCTCACATGCTTCTTCAGTGGAGAGTGACGATGATGGTGTCCCTGCCCAAGCCATCATGGTTCACGCGGTTTTACAATGCTGCACGAAGAAGCGTACACACTTGGAACAAATTTCCGTTCCACAAAAGCAGCCTTCTGTTCAGTATGCTACCTTACGACCGAAAATCCACCATAATCCACTTCTTTTCACTGGCCCGGCAAGAGAAATCCAACACGAAAATCTTACTGCGAAACCGCAACAGCGCACCCGCCACCATGAACAGAGGGGGAAACCACGCCAAGCCTACTCGATGCGTAAAATGCCGACCGTCGAGCAGACGACGCCTCCAAAACGAATGAAATCCATCGTTCGGGCAAAATACACCCTCTTGGTGCTTTAAATCCTAACGTGCCTGCTTTCGCGCCTACTTCCGACCACATTTTACCACCAAAATCACATTTTCCCTAACTTAACCACAAATTTTCCTCGGCAGTCAACGCGACACACGTCCGCTCTGCTCGGCAACGAAAACGGAAGTACAGCCTTTTCGAGTACTTGCCCGAGCTCGAGACGCTGCAAATCGAGCAGAACACGCGAGCCCGATATTCCGTGGCATTTTCATATCAGCACGGATAATCCGAACCGTCCACTGGTTGACAAACATTCGTGCAGTTTTTTATTGCTTTTCCGGTTTCATGCAGAGCGGTATTTTTTGATATAAAATTTTTCAATTTATAATTTCTGTTGGTATTTTTAATTTTTCTTCAAGCATTGGCCATATAAACCCGCTCGTTTAGGTCCAGATATCGTATTTTTAACTGACAAATTCCAAAATCTGAGTTTCTGTTCGTACTTACATCAACTCCTCAATCCATGTCGTAACCGTCCTGTGTCTGCCGTGTAGTTGGCGCAACGTCCGCATAGATCGTGCTTCGAGCGGCAAAATAAAACAAAACAAAATTGCTTCAAAATAAAACCTACAATAACAAAGCACACAATGCGTGCTTATTTTACCAAAGTTCCCTGTGGACACCTACTGGTTTGAAAACAGTTGCATTAGAAAATCCCCTCTCTGTCATACCTTTTGAACGATTAATTAATTTATTCGCCGGTTTACTCTTATCGATAAACGTGATAAAATAAGTTAGTATCGGTGCTAGATAAAATAAAATAAACTTTGTTCATCCGCAATGCAAAATGTGGGAGAACGAGAACAGCGGACGCGGCAGATTTGGAAGGGAAATGAAAATGCTTTGTGAATCTTTGTGGAATGTGGAACTCTCTGTCTTACTTCGCCTCCTTACACTACTCTCCATTGCAGTACACTCGTGTCCATACCGCCAGCCGATAAAAGACGAACGCCATCGTGCATAAACTGTACCGATGTTACATGACTGCTGTGACCCTTGTAACTATGCGATAGCGACTGAAAAGGATAGATTTTATGTTTGTATCGTACATCGTACAGTACATTCTTGCGCTTGCGAAGCTTACCTTTGGCTGCGATGCTGGAAAACTGAACAGTCGAATTTTGCCGAAATCGTCGGCACACACAAGGAATTGCTCCTCGCCATCCTTGCACACGCTGTTGATGTCGGTGCCGTCAAAGTTCTCCGGCCAGATGCCAATCGTTTCGAAGCTCACTGAACAGTTCTGTGTGGCCCATTCGAGGTTCTTCACCGTGCTTTGGCTCGTAATTTGACGACAGAGCGTTGGGTTCCCTACAAAAAAAAGAAAAGGCTTATTGTCAGTAAAATTGCCATCGAACATATTGCGCCAATCTGACTCACAGTATAATAATTCGTAGTCGCCTGAATTAGACCGCAAAATTTGACTGTCCTTGGACCAATCGAGATGCGAAATAAAACTAGAATGACCCTGTGGAAAAACATTAATCATGAATTAAAAGCGCACGACTCAACAACAGCTACATTCATGCTTACCGTGCACTTTCCAATCTTGGAAAACCGGTGCGGTACTTTCGTACACTGATAGATGTAGATGCCGTTGTCTTTGGAACCGATTGCCAGCAGATTTCCATCGGGGGAAAACTGCATGCACTGTATCACCTCCGCTCCGTCCGTGTACGTCGCCAACAGCTCGCGTGTGACAATATCGAACACGGACCAACGCCCTCCGACACCTCCCGCCACGATCACATCCCCACCGTTGGATATCTGCACCGAATGGATCGGTTCACCGATGTCTTTGCTCCACACTACCGAGTGGGACAACGAGTCCCACAGCTGCAACAGTCTGTCTCTACCTCCGGTAACAAATTGAGCCACCTGTGGATGCGTTGCCAATGACCACAGAATGTCCGTGTGACCCATCACGATTGGTACGAGGCTAAGCGTAAAGTCTCCGGACAAAATGCAATTCTTCGTCGTGCCAATCAGCAATTGAGAACCTTTGCCCTGTGCCACCACTCGTACCGCACCGAAGTGTGCCTCGACGATCTGGTCCGCCTTCATGTGCAGTGCGTCATCGAACAGTAACAGCAACCCATCCTTGCCGCCCGTCACGAATCCACCGTTGCGTAGTGCACAAATCGTGAACACGGGGCCTTCGTGCACCTTTTTCAGGAAGCGGCTAATAACGTTGGTACCACGCTTCCAAACGGCCAAATTACCACTCGAGTCACCGGTCACTACGTCACCCGTTTGCGTGAAGGAGATCGCCGTCACGTACTTCGGTTTTTCGAAGCTCTCGAACACGCCCATTCGCTTGTAGAGCATACCGTTCTGATCCAGCGACCAAAAGGCGATGTGATTCTTGCCGATCGTAATGATTTGTCCTTTATCGAGCGGATGGAACTCCACCGCAACGACCGTATCGACCGAACACTTGGTTTCCGTTATCTTACGGCCACCGTCCTTCTTCTGCCAGTCCCAAATCGAAATGATCTTGTCCGGTGAATCGTCAATAGCGGCCAGTATGCTTCCACTGTCCGCTCGACTGAACGAGATGCAATTGATCGACCCGGTAAACTCGCCCACACCCACCACATTTAACGTCGCCAACGAGACCGAGTTCCAGATGAGGATGTGTGGCAGCGATTCACGACCTTCGTGACCACCGCACTGTCCACTCGCTACCAGCAGTTTGTTCGGATGGACGGCCAAACTCTTTACGTCGTCCGTGTGCCCGAGGTAGTGTCGTTGCGTATGTTCGTCCATGTTGTACAGAATGACTACGGCGGCCACGAAGTACACCATTTCACCGGTTGGCAGTTGGTACAGATTCGACCGACAGTCCTTGCCTCGGTATCCGTAGGCCCAGTCTAGCCGCAAACGTCTGTTCGGGGCCGGCTGTACCTTCGTCATTTCGTACGTGGACAGTTGTGCCTCTGGTAAGTGAATTACGATCGGACGACCGCTAATGTATAGCTTCACGTACTCGTCGTCATCGTTTTTCCGCTGTACGTACGGGTGCGATTGACCCTGGCGGCTGGAATTGCCACTGAGATTCAGCAGTGATTTGGCCGAGAAACGGGACATGCTGTGGTGGAAAGAGTTAGAAATAAACACGTTATTTAGGGCATGATTTCACATCGTTTTAAACAAATGCTATTTAGTTTTTTTCCCAATAAACGCCAATCAATTATCAAATCTGATAAGCCGTAGCTTGGTGCGAGATTTGCACCCATCACGCTTGATAAGATAATTGTCGCTCGGAATGCACGCAAAATCCGGTTCAAAGGCTTGGGCGGTGAATTCTTACGCACCTTCCTCCATTGCTTCCGGAACCGCTGGGGCTGCCCGGTGTACTGACAAAATCCCCTGTCGAGGACCACCGCTTTCCCATACCGGAGGAGGCGAGCAGTGCATGGTGCGAGTTGGCCGATGCGGTCGCGTTCGGTTGTCTCGGTGATGGGGACGGGGCAGGTGAGATCGAATGACTGCTCATCGAGTCGGAATGCAGCGATCCGTTTGAGTAGTGGATGGCTTTTTGCGCGAGGTTCGGCTTCATGCGAGACGGTGAGCTGGTCACGCGGGACGGTACCCGGCCAAACCGTTTTTCCTCCACCGTAGAGTTCACTACAAATTGTGCGACCAAACCGTAAGATTTAGAAGGAATTACTAGATATTTGTAGCTTCCAGGAAGGGCAAATCGTCACCCGCTGGGATCTAATACTAAAAAATGAAGCAAGAAAGAAAAAAAAACCTACGCCTCGTGAGAGTGTTGCGGGAGAAGCGGAAGCTTTTGCTGGATAAACTATTATGTGCGCTGGCGGACACGTTATCACTGACCGCATGATGTCCGCCCGTGCCCGCTACTCCACCGCCACTCGCAGGCGTGCCGGTTCCACCGCGACCACTGCCGCTCGTGCTATTCTCATAGCTGTTATCTATCGTGGCCAGTCGACGCAACACATCGGCCAGTGTGGACTTGAGACAGACGATCTCATCCTTGTGTTCCAGTACCTGCCGTTCGAGATCGTACACTCGCTCCACTAGGCCGGCCTTTTCTGTTTCCAGCATTTCCTCTGCAATGAAAAATGGAAAACCATCCGATTAGTTCAAGGACACTCGCCCATCACACTGACGACCTTGAGGTAATGAGGAAAATTAAGTGATGGAAGCCTGTATTTAAAAGTAAATCGCAAAACTTTACGCCATTCTTTGGAACCGCTTGTTTCGTCCGTCGTCCGGCCCTTAGCGGTGGAGGTAGAAGACACGGGTTGGTCGGCGGACATTTCGGCATTTGAACACCCCCTTTACTTGGAGTGTGATTGAGCAGATAGTACCGAGCGTTACACAACACAAACACATCTAGGTGGATTTAGTTTTACACCTCGTGCAAGCCATCGCATCACTGCAAAGTGGACAGTACTTGATGGGACATTTTAAAACACCGGCCCACAACGAAAACAAAAAGGACACCGGCCACAACACACGCACGTCTGTCTGAAAGCACAGGTGACAGCTGTTTACGGATGGTTTTGGGACGTACTTCCCCGTTTTTGCGCGTGGAACATGCGCGCACTCGCTACTCTAATCAACCCCTTACTACAGCGCGAAGCGAACAGCAGCAAATGCAACGGAATTCGCTGTGCGATACCGTGTCACTCGCGGACAGCCGCGGTGTTTTGTTGTGCCTTCTGATGTTTAGAGATAGAGCCCAATAGGTGGTGGACTCGCGAGCTGTTGTGTTTTTGCGCTATTTATTATCACCATCGCCTCCAGCTCCTCTATCGCGCTGTACAATCACTGACTGTACCTCCCTACTGTCTGCGGAACCTATCCGGACGCTTGGAGTGGCCAACAAATTGATTGCGGGGGCGCGGACACATATCTTCTTTTGGGAGTATGAAAACCGAAAAGAAAATTACATTTATTTATCAATTTCTAAAGGATGCTGGATATGGCAACGGCACTCCATCAACGTGTTTAAGACCGAGTGGGCGTTGCTGTGGGTTCCAAGGGTAGCGCTTAAAAAAGCAGCAATACTACTGAATGTACCTACTAACTCACCCGAAAATTCATGCAAATTTTTGTATGACTTTTGCACTCGGCTGCTGTTGTTGCTGTCCACGGTGGTCGTCGATGACTGTGTCGCCACTTCTAGTACCTGTTCGTCCACCTCCTCCACACTGGTGGACATTATGTGGTGATGATGATGATGATGGGCCGGTAAGGTAGAATTTTTTAAAATATCCCCTTCTCCACCCGCAGCAGGCGTTTCCTGATCGGTTTCGTTGCTCATCGTTACGAGCACAAATTTACTTGTGCGAAGAGAAAAAACGTGAAAACAACCTCAAACAACACGTTTTCGAACAACTCGCTGAGCCTGTCGGATTGTTTTAACCGCTGGCCGATAGATAAACTTTGAAGGTTGATGATGTAAGGTTTTTTTTTGCTGTTGCCGTTCAACCAATTCAAACTGGCCCTTATGATGGATGGAATCGCGTACACTGTTTCACACTATCTCTACAATCGGAATCGATGTGCACATACAGAGAGAAGGGAGCTTTGATCGATAGAGTAGCAGCAAAATTCTCGCACGCCTTTGTTATTGATTCTGTTATTATTTAAAGTCCTGTGGGGAGGCTTTTTGGGGTCTGTCCAACTCCCTATTAGTTAGCACACCGGGAGCACACCGATGCGGTCTTGTGGATGAGTTGTTTGCTTTCGTCTAACTCGCTACTCGGCAAGCGAAAGCTCTCCACCAGCAGACCGTTGAACGTATGGGATATGATGTTTCAGCTAATTCACACTTCGAATGACATCATGGCATGGCCAAACATGGGGACGAGCTGGTACCATCATCATCATACGAGTTCTTCCACCCCTCTGCTCTGCTACTCCCCACCGGAGCAACTCGAACTAATAAGCTTTCCGGTGGACATTTTCCGCCTTCTGACTGTCTGCTGTGTCTTCTTCAGCTGCTTCGCCGCCTCTTGACCGTCGTCGGGTGGCGCGCGATAAACCGCAGCAAAAACCGCACGCCGGCAAAATAATAATAAAATGCCAAACGTCTACGTGTCTCGCAGGGTGTGAATATGAATGCCTTTACCGCGTTTGCATGCGTTCAGCCGCGAGAAGGCTTTGCAATGAGCGGGAACCTGCGTGTGAGATAACACACCGCTCCAAGTTAGCCACGTTCGGGTTTGCTTTGCCCTTTCTTACGACGATAAGGCGACTTCTGACCGGTGGTTTGTTGTGGTTTAGATAAGTCTTAACAGCAGTAGGAGTAACAGGAAAACCGCGCATACTGCACATAAATCCGCGAAGCGATCGTTGGAACTTTACGAGAACGAATGAATCTCATCTCTCACCAGCAGCAGCAGCAGCAGCAGCTTTGCTCCAGTTTTTGTCACGTCACAAGAAAATTAAGTAGCTCACAATTTCCCATGCTTAATATGCTTCTGCTCCGCCCTGCCCGAGATGAAAACCGGCCTCCGTTCTTTTCACTGCGTCTTTCCTATGCCGGAACGGGGTGGGGCGTACGGCCTGTGGCACAGTTTTGCCTTCCTTTCCAGTAGTTGCGTGGAGAGCTTTTCCTTGACTATGGTTCCGTGTACCGTTACCGGTATTTGGAGCTCTCCGGAACGCTCGGACAGACGCCTGCCACACGACTGCTGCGAGAGCAGCGAAGCTACTCCCCTGCGCGCTGCGGAATTCGGCTATAATGTTTTATTTCTTTTCGTCTGTTATTAGTTTCGGCTGCTTTTTTTTGGCAAATAGCCACCTACCGATCGGGATTTACCACTACTGTGCCTGGCGATGAACACGGGCCGCTGGAATGTCGTACGGTTGTACGTAAAGTGGGACAACTATGCTGTTTTCCAACGACATTCCAGTTTCCACCGTTGGGGCGATTTGGGAACAAAAAAAAAAAGAAAAAACGAACGAACAATGTTGCGACAAGGGCTGGAGGGAGGAGCTTTCGAAATCGCAAGCCAGAACGTCACTTAAAGCTTGCCTGAGCGGCGCATCATTATGATGAAAACTTGGGTAAACACTCGGACGCGATACGATGCCTTTTTTTTGTACTTGGTCACCAAATATTTACACTTAGCACACTTAGCGTCGGTTCCGCCTTAATTGACTTGCACAGCAAAGTGCACACTCGAGAGAACACTTCTTGATTTATGGACGGGGGATGATGTCGCTTATTGTCACGCAAATTTGCACACGAAGCCTCTGTAATTCCCTGGCGCTACCCGTTTAGCAGCTTTCCAGCAGATTGTTCTCATGGCTTACTGCAATAATCACAGAAACACACCAAATCACTGCTTTTCCGCGATCGTTTTCAGCTGACATGAGCTGACCCGCCGCCTGCTGCTCGATTGCTGGTCGAGGAGAGTCGTACGCGCAGCTAAAAATCGCGACGGTTTAGGAGAAATGCACCGTGCAACCCAAGTCGATGTGCTCCCTCGAAATTAGAGATGTACAGCGACGACACCAACACCACCACAGCCGCCCAGCCAGGTAGTGTGCGTAGAGCTTCGCGTATCAAACGCACCTTATTGTTGTTACACACACACACACACCGGCAAACGAGAAGCACTTTACGCACATTTCTCTCATACCTGCGTCGTGGTCCAGAGGGAAGACGGTGTACACGGTAATCGGGGGTTCTCCCTTCGTTTTACAATACACCATATGACATATGTTCTAGCCCAACCCAAAGAACAGGTGGCATTCGACCGTTAGCATGTTTAAAATGCTGGTCCCTTTTGCGACCCTTGAATGCTTTCTGTGTTTCTGTGTATGGCGCCACAAATTTTTTAAAATATGCATCTGCCTTTCCTTGTTGCTGCTTCACCATCACGTGACCGTTTTTTGGCCTTGGAAGTCACGATCCCGTTTGACAGATCGAAGGTTGTTATCAACGATTTTTGATACGAATTTTTGTTGTAAAAAGCACCTACCTAATGATCGCACCCGATGATACTTGATCATCTTTTTAGCGTCCTGGAAATGACGGCTCCAAATGTCCTTTAGGAGCGACCCAGAGCTTCCAAGATCCAGTGTTGCTCTCCGAAGCGATACGAAGTTCACAAGTTCACTCTGCTCTGTGGACCAGCAGCCGCAATTGAGGTCACCGAAAACTCGTGTGCACACGGTCGCGCCGGATGAACAATTCTGGTCGAATCGCGCCACGATCATTCAATGTATCCCCGCGCAGATGTTGACCGATCGTTGGCCGAGCTACTGCCGCACCGCACACGCTAGCCATAGCGAACAGGGCCAACCGACCTCGCTGGAGAGGTGTATGTATTTATGGTGGAATTGAACCTCTTTCCAAAAACGGTATTGAGCGAAAACCCGAAACCCCCGTTTACTTAGCTCCCTTTCCCAAACCAAACCAATCCAATCCTATCCTCCCCACAGCAGCGCTACCCATTGGGTGTTGAATGAATTGGTTAGCCAATTTGGCACACAACATATACGTGTCGAATGCGAGATGTGGCCTTTGCTTGCTCGTAAGCGCCGAATCTTGCTTTCCCATTCTTTCCTGCGACGTATCAACACCTTCCCTGGAGTTCCTCACGCACTGATGACCTTTTGGGAAGCGCGTACGAGCTCACGTGTGTGTGTGTGTGTGTGTGTGTGTGTGTGTGTGTGTGTGTGTGTGTGTGTGTGTGTGTGTGTGTGTGTGTGTGTGTGTATATGCGTCTTTGGAAGGCGCTTCACGCGCCACCGGACGCCTTTGGTGATGTCAAGGTTAAGGGTCTGGTCAATGTTTACGAACAGCGATAGCGGACTGTGACGGACTACAGCCAGCCAGATAGATTAGTCCGTTGGCGGCCGTTTTATTGATCTTCAACTAATTTCAACCGTTTATTACATGGTTTGCTGGCGCAATTACAACGAATGTATTGTTCTAGCGCTTTAAAAAACCGTGGTGTGGACACTTTAACGACCCATAAAGCATGATCAGCGGCCATAATTGAATGTTGGTTTCATTCTGTAATCGTCCTAAGTGCGCTTGGTCTTCTTGGTGATGTTGATCATTACAATAAAGCAGCAGGAATCGTTGTTCTCGCTCGTCAGCTTCCACTTAACGTCGTAATGTTGCTGTGGGAAGAAGTTAAATCGTCATGATGGCCTCGTGAATGGTTTTTGCTAGATGCGTTAAATGTGGAGCATTCACCTACCGGAGGATAGGTCTTCTTGATGGGCAAGTTGTAGGCGTACGTTTGCCGAGTGCCTGATGTGACAGGGCAGCTTGTATGTTTACAGGCGGCCGTATCCATGCCAACGAAGGGTAGATCAAAGCTTGGCTTCGTCCAGGACACATCGGCCGTGAGATCATTGGCAGCGAATTCTAACAATGGGTTGAAACAACAGAATTACTACACCAAAATAAAGTCTCGATTCCAATTCTTGCATACCGGGTGTAAAATCGAATGTTATGCTGACGTTCGTTCCGCGATACACGGTACAGGCACGACCTTCCTCAGCTTCCGGGCATGGTGTGATCGAAACCTCGTGAATTGTACATTTCTCTGTAGCTATCGGGGGGGGAGTACAGGGAGTTAATAGGCAGTTGTTCGATAAAGGGGTATTCCTATCGCTGTCTACCTTCACCAGGACATTTCTTAAAGTTCACCACTTCAGCAGATGCCGCGTGCAGGCACAGGGCCAGCAGAAGCACAACGGAGACAACTGTTTGAACACACTTCATCTTCACTGGCACAAGAGGATGTAATGTACGTGGCTGTTGCTGCTGCAAGCAATCGCCAACAACTGAGGCTGATGGTGTCTCTCCACACGAACCGATCAGTTGTCTTTCCGATGAATGGGCAGTGCTTTTGCTGCCCTATTATCAGGATCGAAGTGCAACGCAGGCGTTAATCGCTTGCGCTTAATCTAATGAGGTCTTCCGAGCAATGCCGATGACGATGTATGACGGGCAGGTTCCGTCGCGATTCCGTACGTTTCTAAGGTCAATGTTCTGACCATATCTCCTGGGCCTGATCTGGAGCATCAGAGGTGGATTCTCATTCTATTAGTGGTCTTGTGATATTACCCATCCGAAAAGGTCTTAGCAAAGCCAGCGTGCGGCTGTCAAAAGGTTTGTTTCAAAGAATAATGAGATTTAATTTCGTAATTCTCTAATCACTGGGGATGATGGGATGATAAAGCAAAACGGACGCAAAAATGCCAGGAAGCACTAGCACTCGCAGTTTGCTTGATCTCTTGCACCGGGAGAGAGAGACTTTCACACGAATGTCTAAAATACTTGTTTGCTTGTTTCAGTTCTTTGGCTCACACGTCACGTCACTTGCGTACGGTTTCGATCGGCTCACACGATGCAGAGCGTCGTATCGCGACACAGCGATATTTGTGCCTCTTGCAGAATCCTCAGTCGCGGCCCGAGTGGAATGCCCATCTTTTGCAGCCTTTCCTCGCCCAGGTACGGCAGCTCGATCATGCCGACACGCTCGGACTCGAAGATGGGCGCATATTTCTGTGGACCATTTGAAACATTAGTAGAGCTGTTCATGTTGTAGGAAAGATCTAGTGCATCCTTACCTCATAGCCGAGTTTTTTAAGAAACAGTTTCATCAGTGGTGGATCTTCGCCAAAAAATTTCGTCAGCTTCTTCACCCGCTTCGGGTTTGTCAGGTTGATCGGTTCTCGGGCGGATGCGTTGGCGTTGCCATTGCCACTACTGTTCATCGGTAGATTGTGCATCGATTGCGACCGCAAAAGTGCCAAATCGTTTCTTAGCTCCTCCAGCTCCTGCGAGACAAGATGCTGCGAGCGCATCTCCGACGACAGATGGGCTACACTGCGAGCTAGCGTGACTACGTGCGATTCCAGCCGCTGGAACCGTTTGTTGATGCCTTTGATATCACGCACCTTGCGGCGTTCGTCTAATCTTCGCCGATCGCGAATCGGACGGCCACTGATCGAGCTAGACGGAAGGGACGACATGCTGCCGTGGCGTCTGCGCCTGTTTGCACGCAGTGTTGACTCATTTGTGGCCATACGATTGCCCAGCATTTTCAGTACTTCGCTGTACATCGTCTCGAGACCTTCGAGCTGGTTGCGGATCTGTTGCAAACCGCCACCGTCCGTTTCCGATTCCGACACCGATTGGGCACCATCCCAGGGTCCGCCGAGCAGGGATTCGAGATCCAGCGAGCGTGTCGTATTGGTGACGGATGCCACATCAGTATCCAAACCGAACACTATTTCAAAGTGACGACGATGGTGATTACAAAAAGGGTATTCTAGAGGTATTGAAATACGATCTACTTACGATGCTTTTTCAGGGCGTTCTGCTCGTGTTTTTTGTTGCTGGACAACTTCAGGTGGTTCATGTAGTTCTGAATTGTGTTGGGCGATGGTTGTCCCTTCGAAGGACCGATTGGCTGCGGGTTTTTGCTAGCCCGATTGTACGTATCCGTGCCGTACTCTTGCTTTTGAAGTTTGCTAGCATTGTTGGGCTTCGCCTGGACACTGCCACTAGTTTGTCCAGCACTATGGTTGTAAGCCTCATGTGGAGAGAGCGGTGGCAGTGGTGGGGACATCGATGATGCACTCTCGGACATGGTGCTCTCCGGGCGAAGGTTCATTGATTTCATACCAGGCTCAAGAATGTTCCTCAGTTCCACATCCACTACGTCGATCTTCAAATTTGAGAAAGTCATTATAATTACAAAATTCGATTTGAGAATGTCGCTAAACTTACCCATTCACCGTCAGATTTAACTTTGTTCTTCTCCATCACAGCGTCGGCACTAGCGGTTGCCATCGAGGAACTACCACGACCAGAATCGATGTTAGATGAGTGATTACCATTTTTATCGTACGCTCCAGCATCATGTGATTCCCCGGTGGATATGTTGACCGACGACCCACTGTTTATGTCCACCGAAATGGTGTGCTTTTGCATTCCCGGCTCGCTCTGATGATGGTTGTGATGGTGGTGATGATGGCTTGTACTTTGATCTCCCACCGTCACGGTCGTGTTGTAGGACGATGATTGAATATTCGAGCTGGATGATCCACCCTCCAATGCTGCTCGTTGTTTAGCGTTATGAAGGGCTTGCTGGTACGACATGTGATGTTGCTGCTGTAGATGCTGCTGCTGCTGCTGCTGTTGGGCGTGATTGTGACGATAGTTTTGGATGTAGGCAGGTTGCTGCTGTGGCGTCGAACGGCTACCGTGCATCACCGCCCCCTGACTCTGGCTCGGTCCGTTCGGCATAGGCTGATTCGTTTGCCGGGTGGCACTATGCTGCCGAAATCCACCATCATCACTGTCCGTACCGTCGACCGGAGCCGGGAGCATACTGACCACGTGCTGCGTGTTACGGTTCGACTGTTCGCCGATGTTTAGCTGCGGCTGTGAGAGAGCTTTCGAAGCGCTGAAGCCTTCGGCCGGATCGGAAAACTTCTTGTGATAGTACAGTGGGGAATTGCTTTGGCTACTGGACGGCCACACGTTTAGG
Source organism: Anopheles stephensi (assembly GCF_013141755.1). Lineage (NCBI taxonomy): Eukaryota > Metazoa > Arthropoda > Insecta > Diptera > Culicidae > Anopheles > Anopheles stephensi. The sequence goes on along the minus strand of NC_050202.1, from coordinate 980,292 downwards.
TTGGACTGAGCCTGCAGCAAGTTATTGTCAGACGCCGAGCTGTACATATACGATCCGCTCTGATTATTGCCCCCGTGGTGCTGTTGTTGTTGTTGCTGCTGCTGCTGCTGCTGACTGCTTGATTGACCCTGATCCAAGTTCGACTGGTGACCGTGCAGCATTGAGGTTACATTGTTCAGCTCATCGCTTTGTTCATTAGCGTCCTTTTTAAATTTGGACGAGATCAGATCCTTTAGGGTATGATAAGTCTTGGTGACGGATTTTTTCACCGTGGTGGAGTCTTTCTCCCGCTGAAAGCTACCATCCCGATCGGCAAGCGCTGTCACATCCTCCGGAAAGCGCACGATCGTGCGTGGCATGGAGCCGGAAACGGCCGAATGTATTGCATCCATCTGTGGTTGGTTCTAAGGGAGATCACGAATTGATTAGTAAAGGAACTTTGGCCTGAAAAACATGGTCACTCACCCATGCCTGTGTTTGTTTCACAGGAAGATCAGGCCCTATTGCGGACGTTGCTGATCGATTTAGGAGGGCCGGAATACTGGTGTTTCGGTTATCCTGCATGAGCGGAATTTTTGAGGAATTTTTGTTGGACGATAGTATGAGTTCCCGTTCGATCTGGAAGAGCAAATCGTTTACAACACTGCGACAAGGTGCATTCTAGATCACGAAACCCTACCGGAAACTTGGACGAATGAGTCCGCAGCGGAGTGTTCAGTACATGTGCCTCCGTCGATGCCGTTCCCGGTATGCTGGAGTGATGATCGTGCTGCATACCGTACGCACCGAGCGGTTGTGGCGGCATTCTGTACGGTGGATTCATGCAATTCACCAACGCGTTCAGTCTTTCGGGGGAAAAATATTGCGCCTCGATCGCTGCTGCGAAGAGGAAGAAAGGCAAAAGCCAGCAGAACCACACGATTAAAAGCCTATTTAAATGGAGCCGTGAATGATGGGGTTGGTGTAGGTAGGGTGGTGTGTGCCTTCACTCCCTGGGAGCGCTGTGCGTGAGAATAAGCGATATGGCTCGTGCCGCCGACGCTCAAGTGCCAGTCGCAGCTTAAAGGTTAAAGACTGCGTTGATGACGATTTCAAATTAAAGATCATCAAGCATTCCTGCTGCTACTACCATTGGTTGCCACATGGCTGTGCTGGTTATGGTGGCTGCCGTGGTGGTTACGATGTCCCCGCTGGTTTTTTATCTGTCTCAGCGTTTTAACGCGCATCTTGTTGTTGTACCACTTTTGACGCTCGATCGGAAATTACTGGGTCGGGAATCACGATAACAACAACACGGCAAGGGATGCTCTAAAGCTCAAAGACATTTGAGAACCAGCGCCATTGCTACGGTTGGATTTCCACGATATCCAATTACGCGGGTGAGCTAATTCGGAATAAATTTTCGTGCGAACGACGACGTCGGGGCTATTAATCACTCGGGTACAACTGATTCGTCGTAGCGCCAGACAATCATAATTGAGCCTGGGAAGACGCACGGCGGTTACTTTCGATGCGCTGATTTGAGAAGTTTTGGAGCGGTGTTTCGGGTCCGGAGCTGAACAGTAGAAGATCGATCGTTTACGCGCGGAACGGGTATTGAACACTCGGAGGAATGGTTTACGGAACGGAGGAGGAAGATGTCTTCCACACTTTTGATACTGCCCAATGAAGCAGGAACGCGCGCGTGTGCTGTTGCTTCGGTCAGGGTTCGTACAGTAATACCAGTCTGTCCCCGTCGCGGAACGGCCACACAGCACTGCACAAGATGGCTCCGAAATGTGACGAAGGGTAGATTAGGGCGCTGACTGTTTCACTACGGTTGGCCTCACCCGTAAAGAACGCCCGAGCGAAATGAGGGGGAAAACATGAGCCGTGAAACCCTTTCCGAAAGAAGGAAGCAACAACCAACTCACTCACTTGCTGCCGTTGCTGTTGCTTCGCTATGTTCACTTCAAACAATTGATTTAAATTTCACATTCCAGTGATTTTGATGTGGAAAAGTTATTAAACAGAAGCACCGTGGCATCTTCGAAGGCGAATGGTCTGCCCACGAAAACGGGAAGAGAAAACGAGCGAGCGAACCGCACTGGCCAGAGGAGGGAAAAAGACGGTGGGATTAATAGGACGACGAACCGACGGAGCCAGCCGCCCGGGAGTAAGTAGTATGCGAACCGTTCCCAGCATTGTACGCGATTCCCCCGACGCTCCCCGATAATTATGTAGCCCCGGTTTCGTTTCCTGCCTGCTCGGTGTGGGTGAGAGCCGAGATCGTTTCGCCAAGATCTGCCCGTAAGACTAAACCCCAAGAGCGAAGTGCGCAAATATTAAGACCTTAACAGTGGAGTGTCTGTTGTGGTTAGTCTGCAGTACGCCGGGCAGATTCGTCTTCTGCTCAGAAAAGGGGAGTCCAGTCAACCACAGTTCACATCCGGTATGCATGGTCTCAGGGTCGTACGATTAAGGTTATTCTGACCTCTTTTTCTTGTTTTTCTGCACCAACACTGATCCTGTTTGGCTCCAAAATTCTGGAACCGGAGAACTGAACTTTAAACCTAAATTCTTCGATCACACCGGAAGCAACAGAACAGGGTGAATAATCCAGTATCACAGTAGATCGCACAAAACCGGACCACAGTCACTTTAGAAAAGAGTATAAGGAATACATTTGATGGCCGCTGGTTTAGAGCTCACAATTTCCACTGCTCAGAAAAGGGGAGTCCAGTCAACCACAGTTCACATCCGGTATGCATGGTCTCAGGGTCGTACGATTAAGGTTATTCTGACCTCTTTTTCTTGTTTTTCTGCACCAACACTGATCCTGTTTGGCTCCAAAATTCTGGAACCGGAGAACTGAACTTTAAACCTAAATTCTTCGATCACACCGGAAGCAACAGAACAGGGTGAATAATCCAGTATCACAGTAGATCGCACAAAACCGGACCACAGTCACTTTAGAAAAGAGTATAAGGAATACATTTGATGGCCGCTGGTTTAGAGCTCACAATTTCCACTTTAAGGCACAAGACGTTCAAGACAGGCACTCAGAAGGCATACACGATCTTCGCACGCGGATGGTTGAGCGTCACGCAGTGTTGATTTTGTTTAACGGCCCATTTTCCTTCTGTTCTGTGGTTCGTGTTCTTTCAGGCCAGTTGGTACGGAAAGACACATTTATCGGTTCTCGATTCCTCAACACAGCGAAAACACACGTAACACAATACTGTGGAGGGTTGCGGGAGGTCATTTGCACATCGCAGAACATCGCTAGTACTGTACCATATGTCACGAACCGTTGGCACACGGAAGAACTGGTGAGGGATCCTAGCAAAGGGACGCCACGTTGAGAAAGCTGCGTAGCCAGCTATACAAGGATCTTGCCACACTGATCCACAGGCTGCAGGCTTACAAGAGATCGTAGCACAAAACAACGCACGTAACACGTTTCCCGTTCATCCTGTCCTGGTCGGTGGGTGCACGGCAAATAAGGCTAGAGCCTCGATCGGGGATTAGAACGTGTGCAGCAGGCGCGAACTAGCTTGATCTTCAGCGCGAAAATGGACGCAACAGGTTTTTCGAACACTTCCCTCTCTCTCTCTGCGCGCGGGCCAGATGGAGATGGAACGAACTTCTCTCGGAACCAGGTGTAACGGTTCCCTGGTCGGGGAATGTGACCGGTGTGTTGGTGAGAGTCTGTAAACCGAGCTGCGAGTGTGTTGGTGAGCAACATGTTTTATGCTTGTTTATGCTGACACGCGTGAACATGAATGGAAGCGAACAGGAGGCAGGTTGGACGTCTTCAAGACACTACCACCTGCAGAGGTTCCGCGGGACTCTGGGCTATGAACCTGGTTGTCGTCGCAGGAATTAACGCAGGTTGTTGCTTTTCACACTGCTCGTGCATCACTCAATACGCCGCTGGTTATGAATGTTTCACACTGATACTTACTTCTGCTGTTGACTTCTAATTCTGCGATCTCCGTTAAATATGATCCACGAACAATGTCTTAAGGAACAGAACGACTCTCGATGTGCCTGCTCGCACATGAGTCAGACTTGGTGGACGAAGAGTGAATTGATACTTTGCACCATCATCGCTTTACGCACCCAAACCAGGTGTTGCTCGTAAGCAATAAAACCCGCAAGTAGAATGGTGTGTTTGTGGCATCGCGAAGCAAAGACTGCGATCGCGGATTCTCCCCAACGTTTGGGCGCGCCTGTATGTGTGTGTGTGAGAGTGGTGTGGTTTCCAGTGAAGGTAAGAAAGAGAAACAGGAGCATACACGATATATGCGGCCATGGAGCATAAAACATGGAGAACAGGCCGCCTCAGCGAAAAAGGCTATGGGTGAGGCACTGGTAAGCACATCCAGCGTACCTGATGGGATGAGTACCGTTTCATCGCAATCAGCTCGTTGCTCTTTTGCATCATTTGCAGCAGCAACAGGTTCGGCGGTTTCCGAGCCTGCTCCCCTTTCTTCTGAACAGGTTGGATCCCTCGTTCGGACATGGATTGAGTACACTACACTGATTGTCTAGCCCAGATTCTTTAATTCGTTCCGGGGCGTTCATTGATGGCGGTGTTTACTGTTTGTTTTGTGCTGGTGCTGAGAGACAACCATCGTAAACAAATGTACATAAAAATGTGCCAACAATAAGTAATTGCTTGCAAATTTGAATGATAACTCTGCTTCACTTGCTGGTAGATTGCTTCTAATTTGCTTTAATTCACTAACGGAGGCTCCGCAAGCGGTGGTACCTCCTATATCGCGGATTTACAAAATGGCAATGTTGGACGATATTTGATTGAGAAATTTTGAATGAAATTAAGACATTGCCTATAAGAAAAGCTTGTGCTTCTTCTATGGATTGTCCATTTTAGGTTGTGAAACACAGGAACGTTCCAAGTGGGATTGGATACCTTAATGTACTTTTGTCAATTAAAATTCATAACTAACAATTATGGTTCATTTTTAAAATTATGATTTTTATCCAGACTATATTTAGCATCTTCTTCAATTTGTCTGAGCTCATGAAATTACGATTTATGAAAAAAGTAAATATTTGATTTGTCCAATAATTGCTGCATTTAAAATCATGCTCACTGTTACATCTCTCTCGGTCCGCGTGGAAATCGATTACGCGCCCGTTTATTGCCAACTACTGTTGTCCAAAACATTGTCCGGGTGGCTGCGCCGACCCGAGAGGCATGGACGACGTGATTAAGGCTCACTTATCAGTCCGGTCACTTTTGGCGGAATCGATGCGTACAATTAAAGCGCAACGGCGTGACAGTTGTATAAAGAAGATTTACAACGTTCCGCTCATCGATGTCCAATCCGTAGCCAGGAGGAACCACAACCACCGCCGGTTTTGGTGGTCCAAAACTTGACAAGGTATAAAAACCACCGGACGTAACCAGCACCAGCATCAGTTCACTTTCAACGCTTTCCAGCGGTAGTATTAGAGCCACGTGACTTACCGACAGCAACCAGTGCAAACTGCCCGGCAAACTCTCGCAGCTCAGTTTCTTCGATAGCAAACTTTATCTTACCACTCGCGAAGACGATGGCTGGTGAAATGGTAAGTCTTTCGTTCCGGCTCCTTGCCCATATTGCTACTGTATTTTGGCGAAACATAAAACAAATGTTATCAAACAACTGCGCTTTCTCTATCCTTCCCGGAGTATTTTCCCTTTCACTCATTGGATCATTAATTGCTGCTTCTCGTTGTAGCTGCTGGCAAGTTGTCTGATCGCTTTGCTGCTAGTGGTTCCCGGGCTGGATGGATCCTACCCAAGTGCTCCAGGACAGGAGAATGTGTTTCCACATGCGCTGAAGAATGTTCATTCCGTGGAAGATAGAGGCCACTATCAAGCATCGCAGGAATTCCACCAAGCTCCAGAATATCAATACACGGCCCCAGCTCAACAACAGCATCAACACGTGTATCATCCAGCACAGCCCGAACAGCAACAGCATCTCTTCCAGCCCCATCAGCAGTACCTCGTGCAGTCCACGTACAATGTCGGATCTCATCAAGAGCAACACCCGGTTCAACAGTCTAATGTCCAGCAGAGCAAACAACGCCATACAGCTGTTCCGTACAACAATCAGCGACTGCACGTGAAGGTCGATCATCATCCAGCGGCATCTCAAGGACTCGCTCATCCGAACGCTCCTACCGCGCAGCACCTTCGCCAGCAGTTGGCTCAAGAACCGAAGAAGGACTATCGATCATACATCCCGAAGAGTATCGCTCCCAAGCTAAACCCACTGCATCCTTCCTTCCACCAGAAGCGTAACTTTGTGCCACTGCATCACATCACGCGACAGGTGCCACTTCCGGCAGGCAAAATGACTCAGGGACAACATCACTCCCATTCAGAACAACCACAGCCAGTTAAGGCTGCGTTAGCCGCTCCATCACCGAAGCACATCTCTGGATAATTTAATAAAGTATTTATTTCCAAAACCCAACCTGAAAATGTTTCGAATTCCTCCTTGGGTTTTTACTCCGAACGCATGCAATGACTGAAACGGTGGGTGTGTTTATATATAAGACTGTTGATTGAAACGATTTAACGGCTATCTTCGTATGGTGTCGTGTTAAATGAAGCGTACCGTTAATATTTTAAATTCAAAATTTTAGTAGTCGTTTTTAAAATTTCGTTCGAAAGGAAAGTGATGTAAGGACGGGTGTAAGGTTTACGACCATAGAGTTATGTCACACTTTTATAAAAACTACGTAACAGAAGCATCTTTTTAATCGATTTTTTACATAATCTTTAGTTAGAGTAAAGATGGGGTGGTCCGGTGGCCGAGGCGATAACTGCGCCGGTCTTCGCACGACAGGGCCGGGGCTCAAATTCCATCCAGATCGGCTCGCCGTACGCAGGGCTGACTACCTTGCTGCGTATAAAATGAAGTCACAGACAGCCAGAAATGGCAGGCCGAGACTTGTCGAGGTTATAACGCGAAGGAAAAAGAAGAGGAAAGATTGCAATGCTTACAATCCTTTCAATACATTTTGTGAAAAAAAATTATAATTTGTTGAAAAAAAAAAGTTTTTTGAGGTGGGTCTTGCACAAAAACTCCCCGATTATTCATAATCATCAATAGAATATCAATAAAAAATACACAAAAAAATTAATAAGGCAGCCTGGCCAGCAGGCGTTTTTCAAATTTAAAAATGCTCTTTTATCATCAGTAGATTTTAATAGAATATTCGAAACAAAACTTCTTTATAAATTTTGAACTTTGCTTTTATCAATACTACACTCCATCGTTCACGAAATCCTCGATATTTTATGCGAGAAACCCTGCAATTTCAAATTTTGATCGGGCGGTTATAACTGTCCTACCCCTCAACGCTAAACGATTCTAACCGTTGCACTGTGGTAAAGACCGATGGGAAATTGTTGGCTTTAGTTTTTCTTTACTTTTAATTTTAATTGATAATATGGCATGTATAAATGTCAAAATAAACCCAAAAGCATTTTTAGTTAAGGTTTGATCATTTAAAGAATTTTAAAATTTGTGATAAAAATGTATTTTAAATTTTTTTAAATTTTTTTTGAATGCACTTAGGCGTCTCTACTTTCACAAACTAAGCATTACAATTTAGTAATAGTATTACTTCTGGAGGTAAATTTTCCCATTGCCTGTCGCATTCGCCAGCATGTTTTTGTTATCAGTCAATGACAAAAAAAGGGGAGGGTGGACGCATTTTCTCTCACCCAATGCAAGCTGCTCATCACCCACAACCCAGCGGGTGAGATACGCGTGTGAGCGAAACCATGCGCTGTGTGCGTTCCAGCTTCGCGTACCTTTGGCGCAGTCTCGGTCGCTGGGCGTCAGGTTCGCGTGTACGCTGTCAGCTAGCAGTCGGTTAGTTGGACGAGCGAAGTGGTCGGTTTCGGTTCGGTCTTGGCGCGGTTCACTTTCGTTGGACTTCCCCCGGTGCTTTTCGCGACACGCTCGCTGGTGCTCGCGCGTTCAAACGCGCGCCGTTGCGTTCCAGTGCAGCTATTTCCCACGCGCGTATAGGTATGTGTGTGTGCGTGTGTGAGTGTGGTTAGGGGGGTGTGCGGTTTTGTACGTGTGCATCCGATGGTAGGTTGGCGAGGAATGCAGTGCCCCATTCTTCTGTGTGTGCGGAATGTCGTTCGAAAAGCCGTGCGAAAAACCACTCACGCGGGCAAGGATATTGGGAGGCAGCGTAGTGTCACATATGCCAGAAAGGATACTTCTGCTCTGTTGAATGTTCTGAATGAATCGATGCTAATGATGGTAATAGTGCTGATAGATGACAGAGCAATCAGTAGGTGTATCATGCACAATTGCTAAGAGTTTGAGTAAAAGAAGCAGAGAGATTGAAAACAATGAAAGGATACCTCCAGAAGAACCTGAGCCTTAACTTAACTACGGCCAAAGTGTTTGCATTCCTCAACAAACCTTATCCTTCGACTGTTTTCCCCTGCGCTCTCCCTAGCTACACAAGGCTCACCAAAACAGCCTAACAAAAGTCAGCGCCGAAGTTCAAGAAAGTTCATACAGAATGTCGATATTGGAGCATTTTCAGCACTCCGCCCGCAAGGCGAGAGTTCCAGGCGTGGGTGGCCGTAAGTGGGAATAGTGTTTGCGGAAAAGTCACGCCAAATTCCGTTCGTACGGGCGCCCGTGTGGGTTGGGGTTTGGGTTGGCGTGAACGTGAAAATCGATTCCCTCGCGTGTGGCGCAAAGCGACGGTGCTGGTGGAAGAAATGCCAGGATTTACTGGTGGAAAATGATGATTGAGCGAAGGAGAGCAGCTACCACGGGGTTCTGTGTGTGCGAGAGAGTGAGTGAGCGTGAGTGAGTGTTGGAAGGCTTTTTTTGACAGTGAGCTGGAAAAAAGTCCACCCTCTTTCGGTGCTGGTGAGAGGAAAATGGTGCTTGTTGAGTGTGCGGTGAATGGAACGAACGGGCCACGCTGGCTCACGCGGTGAGAAAATCTCCTGTGTGCTTTGCAGGACGTGAGGGAACATGGGATTGTTTACTTTAGTGTTTCATTCATTGCAGGGTAGCGATGCGCGAGAGTAGGAGAGAACACACAGAGAGAAAGAGAGCTCTCGCGCATAGTGTTTTACCGTGGAAAATTAAACAAAAACAATGGGAAAACCTGCCTAAATATTTAACCAAACGAAAATACTGGAAGGAAAATTACTGGCTGCGGCGTTAAAAATTATGAGGAGGAGGCTGTGAAATTTCAACGTTTGGGGCTCATTTTTTCGAGCTCTTGTTCGCGCGAGTCGTGAGTGCTGATGTCCTCCACCGGTGCGTAAAATCCTCCAGTAGACTTTTTTATCCCAGCTCTTTCCAAATTTTCCGCTTCAACGCGTAATTGTTAGTAGTCTTCCTGATTCCGGTGTTCGGTTGTTCTGTGTGATTCTTAGAAGGTTATCAAGAGGCTCGTCCTTGCGAGCTACTCCGTGTGATGTGAACGTGAGAGAAATCAGAGAGAGAGAGAGAGCAGTGCTGAGTGCTAGCAGCAATAGTATTAGTAGTAGTAGTAGTATCTGTGGCTGCATATTAATGTTGTGTTTTTGCAGTGCGGAGGGGCGATCGCATCCTCAGAGTGCAGTGAGTAAGAAATGTGAAGCATCTTGGCAAGGAGGTGAATAAAATTGAGGCACGCAGCAAGTGTAAGTGGTAAATACCGTTGCGGACGGCGTGGTTGGATCGGCCGTCTTCGTACAGCACAAGCCACTGGCTTGTGCCTGAAGTTACATCAGCGGCACTAACAAGATTACGAGCCAGGAAGAGGATGATAGTGTAGAAAAGGCTTTCCCTGGATCAGTGTTACCTTTCCTTGGCACGTGTCGCCGACAAGCGTCCCGTTTCGTGCGGCAAGAACCACGTAAGTACGTAATGAGGCAAACGGAGATGTAATGAGGCAACGGATTGGTGATAAGAATGCCAAGGGTACAAAGATACGTTTAGTGTTCTAGAATAGCTAGAGAATGTGCCTAGAAAAAACGGAGTTCCAACTCTATTCTTTAGTTACTAAGCGAGCAAATTCTTTACACTGTAAGAACCTGCCCGGATCACCTGGGAAAGAGGATACGTGTGCAACAGGATCACGTTTAAGGATTAAAATATCGTTTCAAATTGTAAACAATGTTTCCTCCACACGTGGGCAGTATGCGAGGGTACTTCAAAGAATGTCGTTAGGTGAAGAGATGGATTTAATTACAAAGCAGCATTCTATGTTCAGCAACGCAGTCGCCAAATTCCTTGTAAAACTGATAATTTCATACTCAATTTACCACTTTATTGCAACAAATAACTTGGAAATCTATCGTCTCCTGTTTATCGCATCACAACTTTTCAATCAGCTTATTATTTCACACAAAAACGCCCCCCCAGATACCATAATGCGCTTTCGATGATGAAATAAAAATCACATCGATACGAGCGTATTGCGAAATATTCAATTGAAGTTCGAAATACTGGAAGCCATGGAGCATGAACAACGCGCGCCAGATTAGTAAAAAGGTCGTCACTCTTGAGCGATGGTCAAAACGACTTCGTGGAAGGTCCGTGTTGTGCTTCTTTACAAATTGTACAAATCACCTTGATTACTGGGCCTCAGAGTATGTGTTTGTGTGTGTACAAAAAATAGGCTGCAGAAGGTGTTTGTTGGCGCATAAACAGCTGCAATCTTCACACGGCTGGGAGGGATCTCGGAAATGGCAAATGCTTTCCAAGAAGGACGAATTGCGAAACCCCGGGAAAACAATGCAAAGTACTTCGGGTAAGGTGTGTGTGTTTTGAATACATATTTTTTGTTGATGTTCACTGATGCCAATGGTTGATTTGTGGGCAAAATATTGTTTAGTAAAATTGTGTTACAATAGCACCACGCGCGACAGTATGAGCATCCGCGTAAATTAGACGACTCTGCTGCATACGACGAAGTTTACGGCTCCTTCCGTTGGGTGATGTACATTTTCCTAGCCGTTAATAGAAGCCTGTTAACCGTTGATAGACTTGCCCTTAATTAACTAAATCAATATACTGCCACGTGCCGGGAACGCTGCAGATTCGCACGGGCGAGGAAAAATGAGCGATCGTAAACAGACATAATTCTTCCCGCGTTTGGAATTTACGACCATTTCCTGGTGGACGAAGTACTACTCACTCACAAAAAAAAACAAAACGCCTGGTGAGTAGAGAGGAGGATCGGAGCAAGAGAAAAGCAAAATTCAGAACGAGTAAAAAAGATATAAATAAAGTGATTCTCACACCTACGAATGCCGAGTCGAATATTTGGCAGTGGTCAAACGAGTATGCGAGGGCATAGGCGAAAAACGCCAACAACAGGGAGAGAAAAAAAAAACAATCCCAGACACTGCGCCATCCATCCTGGCCAATCAAGAAGTATTATCAAGATTAATGGGGCTGAACAAGCTTTTTTCGTCCCTCTCGTTCACTTTCACGCCTGTTTGTCTTCATCCCCATTTCGCATCCTCACAGCGTTCGACAGCCCGCCCGGGGAAGGACCGTTGCACCTGTGATGCCCTCATCCTGGGTGAGCAACGCAGCATCCTTCCCAATCCTTGCGACCCATCTTTCCTACTCATTGGCCGGAAATGATAATAAAATTTATGATTTATGTGTGCCAACGTTTCTTCTTTTCGCATTCGACCCTCACACCTTGCTGTTGGGAGGCTTGTGGCCCAACGCATCGTTCTGCGCTGTTAGTGCAGCTGAGGTCCGTCATGCGTTGGAATCTGTTCGGTAGGTAAGGTGATCGGGTTCTGAATTCGATTTAAGAGGTTCCAGATCCTCTGAGATTGGCTGCCTGTCGTAAAATGCGTCGCTACCTCAATTTTTTGCATCTTGTTCTGTCTTTTACAAAAATAAAGTTAAAGAAATGAAATTCAACGACACTGCCTCATAACATCTTGTCATGTTGCTGGTTACAATCTACTTAGCACCAGGGAAAAACAAAATTATTTCTCGTGGAAAATTGCCTCATTTTCCTAGAAAATGCTTGCAGTGTGGCTCGGCTTGCCGGTGAGAGTTGATAGGTAATTACATTGCATGTAGCTGACAGATTGCTTTCATTAGAAGAGCGAGCAAGAAGCAATTATGAAGCGTAAAGCAAACTTTTTTCGATATAACTGATTGACGTCTGTTTAATGGAATGCTATAGTGTGTACTTACAAGGATGACTTATTAAAAATAAAGTCCATGTCCACCACGTTCACTCGTTCACTTGCACTGTAGCGCAGCTTTTGTGGATTTGTTTTTCCTCTCGCGCTGGGCCACTTTAAACAGCGCGCCAAAGCTCTTCGGCGGTCCTCGGGTGTGGATGGTTCACAGAGGTTAGCGAGTTCGCCAGGCCAAAACACCAGGCCTTTTGCTTGGTTACGTAGCAGCATTTGCATTTGGGTGCGGAGCTTTTTTTGCCTGTTCTTTTCGTCGCCTTGTTTGTTCGCTACTGTGAGCGTTTGCACTTTATTTTCGGCTACTCTAGCCACACACACACACACCCAGGAGCACACGACCGTTACTAGGGTGAACTTATCTAACGCCCGGTAATGCTTTCATGGCCTTCTAGTACACGGTTTAGATTTGTTGGAAAAAGTTTGTTTTTTACACTCATCTAGCCAGGCGGCGGGTGGCATAAAATCAACACAAATTTTGTGAAAATGTACAAACTCATGCCACCAAAAAAAAGCCCGCTTAGATCCTGTTTGTAGAAAGAGATGGAGCTTAAAAAATGGCGGGGAATAAGGGGTTGAGTTATTTCCATCATCCTGTCCTAGGTACAGTGCACTAGCATGGGAAGCATTTCCTTCGGAAGTGGTAAGATTTTACTGCCGGAAATGGTAAACTGTCGATCCTTCGCTACAGCAAACAACGAGCCACAGCAGCAGCAGCAGCAGTTGGGTCCGGAATTTGCTAATGATTGTTTGTATTTTGGAGGGTTTTTTGTTTTGGGTATTGGAGTCTGCTGGAGGATTTTTCTCCAAAAATGCACTGTTTGGTTTTCGCTTTCCAGCGTCTGGCCAAAGTTCCACGTCATGGTGTGTTTTATTGGTTTGTGTTTTATGTTGACAGCCTTCGCTTCCGGGACGGTGTACTCGGTTTCATGTGTTCTGGTAGTCTTTGAACAGCAAAAGTGGCCTAAATATCCCGTAAAATCCATGAGTAGAGAGCTATCAATACTAACTTGGCTAGCTTATCTTGCAGCTTCAGACTGGACTCTGCATTGCTGGACGTGGAAGGGAACGTCCTTGTACAGAGTCCCGATGAAGGACGCCTTGAAAAACAGGAGAGCTAAATTGGGAGTAAATATTAATTTATTTAAAAACTTGTAGCTCACCAAACGATGCATACTTTGGACTAGCAACCGTGCACCCCATTTCCCGACTAAGTACAAACCAAATAAAAAGTTGCTAAAAGGGACCCAGGTTCAATATTAGCATCACAGCTGCTACCCTAATGTCCTTGCTAACCGCAACCGCATCGGAGCCTAACTTCGACCCCTCAGACCCATATTCTAGCAACGTTTTGCGCCAGCTTCATAAATTTAGCCCCAAAGCCACTGGGCCTTAAAGCGTTTTTGCGTGTACTTGCTCTTTGCTGGGGTTTGACGCTTTGTGAGGTGGGTGAGAATTTGTATGCCACCCGTGTTTGTGTGGATTTTCACGACAAATCCTAAAAGGAGCCAACTACCCTCGAACGCGAAGGCGTCGGTATGATCGTGGGTGAACATAATTAGCATAAAATTGAGCAGGTTGTTTTTCCGAATTTGGCCGCCCGGCCAGATTCGCAGACTGTCCGAGGGAGGCGATTTTGCACTGTCATTTGCACGGTGTGGTGATTTTCGCGCCGGACGGTTTTGCTAAGAGGAACCGATAAGAAACATGCTACAATCACGATCCTCTACTTTCGACCACCATCTGGGCGCTATAAATTTAGTCATTTACATATTTCTCGATAATTCCAAATATTCGCGGTCCTCTCCCTTTTCTTCGTTCAGGATTTTTTCTTCTTTCTTCTCTTGTCTGTCGAAACTCTGCAAAGACTGCAAGGCGGTGTCGCCTTCATGCGTTGTATTGTCTTTGAAGCGAAGCGTTGTGTCTCTTGATATGATTTTCCCGGCCAGAAATAGACCTGCTTCGGAGAGAGCAAAACATCTTGTTGTATTATTTATGAGCCAGCCAGCCGGACCGGTCTTGGTTCCGCGGGAAGGACATTCGTTGCGTTCGACATTTGAATTACAAAGCATTAGTATCTGCGCTGTCAAAACTTTACGTGTCGCGATGCCGTGCCGGGGGCTGGGTGTAACATTTTATTTTGTTAATTTAATTTGTTACGGAATACTGGCAGCGCTGTTTTACTCTTTTGTGAATTGTTTTCGACAGCCAAGCAGCGCTCTGGGCAATATAACTGTCATGCTGTTGTAGTGAAAAATGGTTTTTAAAGTGTCGTTAAACACGTTTCCTGTGTCTTCGAAAACGCTTGAATTTTATGCTTGTTTGTTTTCGTTCTTCCATCGCCATTACTCTGGAGAGTGTCGTTGTTTCGGCTGTAAAATCCGATTTTCTATAGCGTCTCCGAATGTTGAAGTGTACTGTGGAATACGAACGCGAAATGTTCCAAGAAATCCACAGCGCGCACGGTAACTCATCCCAGAATCGGGAACAACAACTTTATTCAAGCTGTGAACGTACATTATTCAATCAAGTTTTCATACACAGAAAAGCTGATTATAAATTTGGGCTATGATGGATGTATTGCACTTCGTAGAAAATAATTCTATTTCTGGTTCTTTGTTAAGGTACAACTACAGCCTCAACGATAATATAATGGTAGGAGCAGGATTTTTCGTTAAGAAAAAAAGTGCAATGAATAAGTTAATTCCAAGCGTAATAATCACTCAGGAAAAAACGGGAACATTTTTATGCTGTGAGGTCCAATATGATGCCATTTATATGGATGTCAGCCCAAACTGTAAATAAACAGCTGGTAAGAGTTTTCCTTTCTATTCAAACATATTTGACAGAAATATCAATGTTTCGACGTGCTTAAGCTCCTAAATGTATGCAAAACGCAATCAAAATTGCTCTGTTTTGTACATTCAAATTGAACTTGGACTCCCAATAAAGTTTGAGGGAAAATATTTTATATTGAATATGATGACATGGATGCTCTGCGAAATCCTCGAAATATTACTGCTCGCAAAAATACCGTCCATAGCGTTGAAGAAATCGCCTTAAGATCGCACCAACAAATACTGGTATGAAACTCCGTACAAAATGATGGATAGACGTGTTGCCAACGCGTCTTCGCGATATTGGTTCCTGCATACAAAGATCCGCCCCGGGAGCCTTTACCTGCCCCCGCGAGCTGTAGCGCAGTTGTGTTTGACTGCTTAGGACCCCTTTTTGTCACTAAATGTATTTGCCAAGAAGCCAGGGGAAGCTTACGAATAGCTTTTCGGTCGTTCTACTCCGTTCGCAATATAGTGCGCCAAATGTGTTGGCTTCGTTGAAGTGAATTTTCATCGGTTACTGTGAACGAAACAGCGGAAAACGGATTTCTTTTTTCACTCAGACTGCACATAAGATGCACTTTCAAAACCCGCGTGCGGAAGTGTGTTCACTGTGCTGTGATGATGAATTTGTAACGAAATTCAAATGGAACCCACACTACCCGACTCACAGAGGCATACGAGCGGGAAAAGAACGGCGTACGGAAAGCTTCCTTGGTCGACCGTTTTTGGAGTTGAGCGACGGCACTGGATGGATCGGGATGGATGGATTTGTGGATTGTCTCCGAGGACCGACGTTGATGTAGGATTTGGCAATTTCGCGTACGTCTTCTTGGCCCGAAGCCCTCGCCCGGTTTGATGGGGAAGTGCAGCACTTGGAGAACATATGACAGCCACGGGGCAAAGAATGCTCCGTTCGTTTTTGGCGAAAAGATTTATAGCGAACGAAGTTATGGAGTTTTATTTTCCACGTACGCCTGTCTCCTTTTCCTTGCCATTACGGTTGAGTGTGCACGAGCTCAGTATTCCTGGTGCGTGGCCGTGTGGAGAGGATGATAAAGGATGCATTAAATTGGGTTTTTGTAGTGAGTTCCTGTCCTTCCCTAACCACCGGCCGCTTCGGAGCGCTTCCTATTTTCGCGGAATGTTTAATGCATACAGCTGAATATCGTAATTCGTTTGCAGCAATGACATTAATTGAGTAATGAATTGCATTATTGCACACATCGTAATGAAAAGAGAGAAGCGTTGAAGTGCCCTTGGATGTTGGCGAAGTTGTATTTGGGTTTCTACACTTGGACCGGATGTTTCCTTCCACATTCGAAGGGTGTCCATAGGCGAATTTGATTGAGTTTGTACCACTATCATGCTTATTAATCGCATGAATAATTGGAGCTGGAATGAGTGATCCCACGGAATTTCTATCGCCCCTGAATCGCTTCGATGTCTTATTTTCGGCGGCGTGCGAGGAATGTGAAACGAATCGCGCTTCGTCATTGGGCAAATTCTTTTCACGATCTCCAGAACTGCGTGAAGTTAATTTGGAACATCAGGCGCAAAGTGACACATCACAAAGCTGCCGTAAAACCCGCAAGCCCGAGAAGCCATTCAAGTGGAAGATAAAACTGGGTCATCCATCAAAGTGGCAAACGATCCCGAACGGTACGGTACGGCACGGACGTACGGGATTCCACCAGGATTAGACACTTTTCGTGTCGCTCCAGAATGCACGGGATGAGTTGCACGATTCCCCAACTTGTTCGCCTCGGCCACGAAATATCCCGGCACACAGTTAGGGAAGTTTGTAAGAGATGTGGATTTTTGTACCATTTCCCGCGGACTGTATTCTGTGACTGCGAACGGTTCCATCCCGTCCAGATATGTTGTGGATCCTGGATGCTGGAACCTGGTGCGAAGAAGTGGCGTCCGATTGGATACGATTGGAATTGCTAATGAGAGACGTGTCCTTACGTAGCAAGCGCGTCAGCTTTTCTCTCCAAACTCACCGGTCCTGTGTTAAAGGTCAAACTCCCAAGGACACCCCGTACCTCATCAATTTCCCATCCCGCGCGGCGGCGAAAGGGCTGCAAAATTTGCAACCCCATAACTGGACACAAAATTTATGATCACAATAATCGCCGGAAAATGTTCCAACGGCACTTAGAATGTTGAGGTTTTGATTATAAAAAGCCCCGACCCGCGTCCGTATCGTAAAAAGCGTGACGATAGACAAGAGCGACCAAAAAGTGTGTGGCCCCGGTTGGCGTCTGGCAGGTTTTTACGACGGAGGTGTCTTCGCTTATGAAGGACCACTTCTGCGAGCGTCTACAAACGAAAGATAATGGTCGGTGGTCGGATTTTATGAACTACTTCTGCTACTACTTCGCTCGCATCAGCAACTGATCTTTGGGAAGGTGATAACGTCGAGCAGTTGATAATGAACGAGTTGCGACTTGTACAATAGGCAAAATGCTCTGTTTTACAACCATCGGCGTTAAGCTGTTAAATCGCTTGCGATAAAATGCAACCGGAGGAGAAAGTCAATTCTGGCGCTCGGAACGCCATTAAAACGGTTTGTTTATTTGAAGCGATCAGATTCGAATCGGTTTCGTTCTGGTATCGCACACGAGTTAGACTGTTGCTCAGATGACCAGATCGCAAAGATGCGCTGCAAGTCCTTCAAACACCAGCATCCATAAGTCAAAACCAAACAAACAACAGTTTCGTGGAACTTTGGTGCAATATAAAACTCGTTCCTTTTTTTGCTGTACTTTGATTTGTGCAAAGTAATCTGAGACCGTGGTCCATCTCGTGCACCATCTTATCTGTCCCTGCCGGCTCCGTCTCCAAAACACGTTCACCAGGCGACAATCTCCAGAGAGCGTCTGCGAGATGACACCCTGTGCGTCCATGGTACATATGCGCCGACGGTTTGTTTGCGCCGGGAACATGAGCTCGTCTCCCAGGCAAAAGCAGGTTTGTGTGCAAAAGTGTCGGACGTGTCATCTTAGGCTTCTTGTGTGCTCCGTGACCTCGTCGTCCAGTGCACCTTTTTCTCCAGCGCGTTTCACTCAGCGTAGTGTAGTGGGACGACATTCTGGATCGTCCAAAATGTCGTTAAAATAATACACAAAATCAGAGAGCGAAAGGACAGACAGCAGTAGGAATCCAATCGGACTCCGTTTTGCAGCCGCAAGATGGCATAAATTTGATTTTTATATTCACTCAGCAAGCCGAGGCCGGGAATGGACCAAAATGTTTGACCCATTCGCTTTGCGGTCTGGTACGTTTTCTTTCGTCTGGAGCGATTTTTTTTGCCTTTTCGCCTCTTCCTATCAACAACCTTTCCCCAAGGGATGGTGTTCCTTGTTTGGGAATGACGCCGCCCGCACGGAAAATAGACAGAAGCGTGTGGAGAATGGAATTTTCCTCGCTATTTTAACATAACCGTTTGGTGAGATATCTGTGAAGCCGGACCCATCACAGGCCCACTATCGGGGTGAAGTCGGCGGCTTGATGATTGTCGCGTTGATTTCCTTTTAAAGATCAATATTGGAAGTAAAGAAAGTGTCGTCCGGTAGGGCATCACACCGATATTCGACGCAGAAATCACGATCGCAACGATCGCTCTGGAACCGGTTCGGTACACGCGTTTTGTTTTTGTGCATTGCAGCGAGATGCATCTGTAGCTGCAGCTGTTACCCGATTGCCACGCACCAACGGAAAGATGCGCATCCGCGGCGAGTCACGGGGAATCGAAAAAACAAAATCGGACGCTGCTTCCGGCACTGGCGGAGGAAGATTTTTATCAACATGTGCGGAATCTTTAGAAGCTGTAGAGCCGTGTCCTCAAGATTGCCGAGAGCTTGCGGTACTTTTTTTCGTTCGTTCGTACCGCGCGCGTGAGTACGCAACATGATAACGGATTCGCGTGCGCGACATTGATGTGCTGGCCCGGAGACATACGCCGAAACCCCACAACGAACTGCACCGCGGTTTATCGTCTTGCGTCTGCCACGAATTGCATCGAGCAATGCGGCGAACATTTCATCTTCTTCCGTGAGCAAATGGTTGGAAGTTGGGAAAAGATTGGGAGTATAAGTTATTTCCTTCGCAGTAAAAATATATATTTTCGACTTTATTTCCCATGTTCAACAAATCATACCAATCGTGTCGTTTTTAAATCGCCCGATCGGTTGTGTGTTGTGGCGAAGTGATAAAAAAGCATCGTAAAAATTCCCCAAACAGCATCCCCCCATCGATCGTCGATTATTATGCGCGGTTTGTGGCTTCAGATTCGGGTTTTGATTTCTTGCCCGACCGGGAAGGAAGCAAGGACACGGTCTCCACAATTTGGTGGATTTTGGTTTGATTTGGCTTTGATTGAGGCGCAAGCAGCTAAAGATTGCTGTTCAATCGCGCTTGGTCACACAGAGAACCATGTGAGCATGGTGCGCGGAAAGAGAAGAAAAAACCAACAAACGACCTCAAGATCATAAATCAGCATCGACAACAACAACGTGTCTGGCGGGGATCGGAGGGTAATCGAGAAGCGGGGAGTGTATCCATTCGCACACCAAACATTATGCTAATCGTTGCCGGTCGTCTGTAGGGATGGCTCAATTTTTGGTGTACAGTTTTTCCTACTCCCTGGCCCATGGCCCTCCTGTGGGGGTTCTGCCAGTGCTCTAAGCTCTAATTGATTTATTTTAGCCAAGTGTTTATTTCGGCGTGATTTATGAGAGTCCGACTGCGAATGAATATACGGATAGATAATTTAGCACCCAACAATGAGGTGTTAATTTTGTGTCGTTGGCTTTACTTTATGTTGTTTGGCCGAGCGTTGAAGCTGGGTAAACGATGCTGATGTTTGAGAGACTTTAAGGCATAAAATATGTTTTAGCAACCAGCGTTCCTTTTTATAGTGCTTTTCATTCGCTTTGATTAGTCTAGTGGAGAGAAACCACAAGGTGCTAACCATTCAATTTGATCGTAGCTTCGTTTGGGGCAGCGATTAATTGAGGCAGATTACAGATTAACATGTTCACTCGTTCAGCGATTGATCATGTTCTACCTAAGCGTAGTTTCCTTTCGCTTGTAATCTTCCAATCTGTCTAACCTAAGCTTCCCAGTCATGTTCCTCCATCAGCTGGCCCAGAGTTGAATTGGCGATCTAATCAAGTCGATCGTTCCCTTCGTCTGTATCGCAGGCCCATCTGACCTTGAAGGCCATATTGTTCGGTTCGGAAGCGACAGCGTCGGCGGTGTCCGCGAGTATCTAAATGCTAAGCAACCGGTTTCTCGACTCGACCACTCGAGAGTCCATTTTAGTTCAACGTGGGTTCAATTTGAAGAGCACGAGAGACCTACCTACGAGCACGGTTGTTTTGGAGATGAAACGGTACACCGCATATGAACTGGCAAGCTGAGACTGAAGGCTGGAGACGTTAGCTGCGTGAACTCAGCAAAATGGAACTCCAGCGCCATTAGCGAACGATGTCAATCTTCGCACCGCGCCGTATGAAGTTTGATTGCTGGCTGTGAACCTTTGGAGACCTATTTGCTCCGTTTGCGTAATTTGCTGTTGCTTGTGCTTGAGTGTTGCAATCGCTGCATGAAAAATTCAAAACATTTTAAAGCAACGCGAAAAAATCCGAAACAAACACGTGAAAACGGGGAAATGTTCAAATTAATCAAGATCGAATTTATTTACGAATCCGAATAATCTGTCTCGCCCAATTCCACAACACGTGTTAGAGATTTGTTCGGCGTGATAACCATGACAGCAGCGCAGCAGGTGAGTTTCGTTCTGCCCTTCTCCCCGATTCCCATTCTAAGACCCATTCTGTTGTACAATGGCCTTAACAGTAATGGCACTCCGTCACGCAAACCGTATTCTAGTGGCAGGAGAAGTACAGAAACAAACAGAACAGCACACCGAACAGTGTGTGTTTTGTACTATACGTTTCGCGTACTTGATCCATCAACGTACTCATCCACCATTTAGATGTCACCCCTCGGATGTTACGTGCGGACCCTTATCGGGCTTCAATATGACCTGACCTGTCACTCTCATTTCACGAATGCGAAAAGAGTGCGCCTCGAAAATAGGTGACAAAACTAAGCAATTAAGCTTGCGGCAATCATCCAACCCCACTGGACCGTTGATTAAACGACCCGTGAAGGTCTCAGCGATCGACGCACCACAAGCCGGTAGGATTTGTGACAGATCGATGACACTTTTGTCTTGCGGTTCTCGTTTGTGACGAGTGATTGCACACGCGTCACATGTGCTGCCCCTTTGTCAGGCCGACTGGCAACAATTCGTGCATGCTTAAGAAGGACTTAAACAACCGAAAGCCAATGCCACCAATTGTCTAATCGAAGAGCTTAGACGTTAGTTAGGTGTCCTGAGCAGCGAAGGGCCTCCACATTCCGATCAAACAAGGAAGAGAAGGATTGTTTAGAACTTCCGGACCACCGATTTTCGACCCTTAATTATTCATACCTAATCCGATCGGCCTCGCCACTGGGACGTCTGGGTCGGATGTGGGTCATCATCAACGTTGCAACGTCGCCTGAGAGTGACCTTTTTTCAAGCATCCACACGGCAACACTTTAGAGCTTTGGAGCTTTAATGCATATTTGATTCTGGTTGTGGGACGGTGCGACGGCAAGGGAAAGCTGAAACAAACAACCGTTCGAATTAAATCGAACCACAGGCCGAGGTCGAGAGAGTGGGATGAGACGGTACGAAAATTCACTTAGTTTTGAATAAATGAACAGAGCTTAATTTTATTCATTGCATATTTTATACCATTCATACTGAGCAACGCATTGCCCACAATCCCATGCCTCCAAGACTGACCGTAAATCGACGAGACTGTTAAAAGAAATAATCAAACTGTTTTGTTTTGCACTCGTTTTGGAGCTAAAGACTCCAGAGGTTATGGTTCGCTTTTGAAGCTTTCAGTCTTCTCTATCGCTTGAAGTTTGCCGAAGAAGCGTTCATTATTCGGTATTATTATCGCCCATCATCGGTTCGTTTGCTGCTTCATCAGCACTATCGGCTGGTGGATCAACTCACCGACACGTAAAATCTCCTTACCTTTCGGGTACCGACAGCATCAGCGTGATGACGGTGATCATCTTCACCAGCACGGGGTGTGTTGTGTATTGAAAGTAATTATTACACCGATAGAGTCTCCCATAGAGCGCAGCCCCGGAGCACGTCCGAGACTGACTGACAATAAATCATTCTTGCGCCAACATTTGCACCTGGTTCCACCGCCATCCTTCTTGCAGGAGTTGCGCTAGAGCACGCAAATGACTCGCCAAATAATGTGGCGACGGGTAATTACTTTCGCCTCCAGGTCGCGCAACCCATTTTGCATGCTTTCGCCACTAAAATCCCACTGCGCGAGGCATACGTACGCAGGCACGTGGCTGAGGTGATCACTTTGAATGGCGGACAAATTCCTTGCGCTATTTCCGAAGAATGCATCGTTTGAAGCGGACGGAAAACAGCGTGAGAGACACGCGGGATAATCGTTTGCTTTTGTCGGGGTCGTGCATTGTTTCGGTGATTGTGGGTTTGAAGAACTTGGCTGTCAAGATGGCAGATGAGGTACTACGGGGGAGGTATTTGCTCTTGGGTTAATAACCGACAAGCTATGGAAAATAGAGGGAGGAATGAAACGGCCAAAAAAATTGTTGCTGCGAAATATTTGTTTGAGCTATTAGGATTAGCATCCTAGCGAAAGTGTTCGTAGGAGTTATCGATGACCGGGTTGGAAGAGGACAAGCAGCAGCGATATTCACAGAGCTCACTACTTACAAACATCTTATAAAGCACCCTGAACGATAAGATAAAACCATGTACGTAATGTGATAAAATAATCATTAAGGTCGTCAACTGCGTGGCTGGCAAGAAACATCGTCTCACTCACCCAGATATTTCAACGCAAATGAACTGGTGTCCTGTTTTTCATCACTCCCTCTCTCCCCATCTGCTCCCCCTCTACTCCACCACATTTCTCATGTTGCCATGGTGTGTTACTGTGGCGCTGGTATTAAACTACTACCAACCAGGCTTACCGCTCTGACAGACGATTGTTGTAAACTGTAGCTTGTCTTGGCAGGTTGTTGTTGGCAGCTCACTTGCTGGCGAATGTGTGTTTGTTGTTTTCTCTGCTGCAACGGGTACAATTTGTACCCAAACACTGGCCGGCGCAACAGCTGCAGCACATTCCTCGATGTGTGTGTGTGTGTGTGTGGAAGGTTAAACATTTTCCCTCATTAACACGGTGGTTTACGATTAAAACACGCAAAAAAACACTGTATCTTCCGTGGTGTTGTTGATTTCCATCCAAAACTACACGGACAATTTAGAACAGAAATTAAATTTTCGTCGCAAATGTACAACAAAAAAATCTTTATTGCATTTCCAAGGTGAAATTTAGCGTGAAATGAGTAGTGGAGGAGCTCGGCGTTTGGAAAAAAATGTCGCATAAATCAAGTGCTGCTTTTTAAAAGCCGAGAAAATCCACTCGAGAGTACAGAGCGGAGAAAAGTGGATAAAAACGATGCTTCCTTTGAACTTACTGCACCCGAACTCAATTTCATGCCAATGGAAGAGTGCAACGATGCACCGACGGGTTGAAGGGTGTCGGTCGTGAATCCCCAAAAGCGGTCACTGTTGAGCCTGCACTTGACCTTGGACGGCCGTCAACGGTGTGTTTTTCGTGGAATGACGCGCGAACAGTGAAAGGCCGCCCGGTTGGGCGACCCTGTTTTTACATGGTTGCTTTTTCTCCGGGACGGTGCCGAGTGTTGTTGACCCGGTTCGGATGTTGATGTTTTGCCAGCAGCAGAGGTGTATATGGGATGGATTTACTACCCTTTATGCCCTTTCGCTGATGCCGTGTTTTGTTGGAGCTGCAGAGTCTCAAACGCGCTGATGGAGAACTAATTTCATTAGATGTCATAAGGTCGCTCCATGCTGTGTGAGACCAGAGAATGGTACCCTTCGCGTGCAACTGCGTGGTTTCGCAAAAAAAAGAGATAAAATTGGAACGCTACAGATATTCGCCCGACTTCCCACGTGGCTGTGAACCAATTCGATTAGTAGACGAAATTGCTTAGCCGAGTAAAAGTGTGGTAAATGTTTAGCAAAACGGTCCTACTCGATTATCGGTGCAATACGCTAGGTCAAAACTGGTAAAGGTCAAGTTGGATGAAGATTTAAGAGAATTCAATATAGTACGAAAACCCTCGTGACATCATCTTCAACTAAGTAACATCGCAAACCCAACACCTAACCCATCAAAATTACGACGGCGACGACGACAACTTTCGTTGATTAATTGCAATTTGTTTGTGATTTCTGATCACTGGCCTCGTGCGACGAATGTCAGGAGTCAATTGCTAGCAGGGTCGAACAGTCAGCTCGTTGGTTCGTTCTCGAGCAGCAGCAGTGAGGACGAGGCAATAATTAATTGAGAGAAGCGAGCGCGAAAAAAGTAACAGCTACAGTCCCGCGCTGAGTGAGATTAGATCATCCACTGGTTGGTGGAAAGTGGGTGCAAAAAATAAAAACGGAACCCTGTACGCGAGAACCAACTATTCGAACGCGAATGATCAATACAGGTCACACGAAGGAAAGGTTCGCGTAAAAGTCAACAACCAGCCATCGATCTAACTGTTGCTAATTTTGTTTTTATTCAAATTAGCCGCAACAACGCATCCCGTCCCATTATCAAACAGTGAAAATCGGTAATCGGCTGTTTGAATCGTTTTTGTTTCTGGTTGAAGTTCCACCGAGACCGCGAAATGTCACCGTCACGAATGATGGATACGCGATTCGTGCTGCTTCATTAACACACAAACGGTTTGTTTGAAACGCACGAAAATAGATTTAAATCCATAGATTTGCACAAGGAAATTCGGCATGGGTTTGCTTCCCGTGAACTTCAAAATATTCAGCTGGCTTTCTTTTATCTACGCCGAGGGGTTTCTTTTTCGAGTTCTCCGGCGATTGAAATTTAAAGCGCAAAATTCGATAAAGTGGATTAAGATATGTGAAGGATGGGCGTTTTTCTGGCTGCTTGTTGCTTTTGTTGTTGTATCATTATGCTTACGAGGCATGGCAGTATCGCGGAATTCTTTACTGCAATTGAAGCCGCGCGACCGTTTCCGAGACGGAGCGCCTCACCAGTTCACGGCTTCATTATAGCGCTGATAAATGGGATGATCCGTCAGTTTTAATGAATTTTCGAGTGGATACTCGATGCTTCGAAATTCGGCCCAGAATGGATGCTGCTCCGCCGGCCCTGAGTTCCGTCGTTGGAGAGCGCGCCCGAGCGCTTCTTGCGCGTGTCCTATTTCTTATTCTTCGGCACAACCCCGGGGGCAACAACGGAGGTGTTGTTGAAAGGTTTCGCCATTTCGGAACCGCTTTTATCAGCTGACGATTGGGGCCGGACCGGGCCGTGCCGGGCCGGGTGTGATGGTACACCATTTGCCGCACTTGTTTGCAGCGTGTTTATGTTGCCTCTCCTGCTACTGACAGACACGCGGCAAGACCGGCTCAGCGGCAAGACGCACGAACAAATACAATCAGCGGATCAATTTTGGCATTAATTATCCATCCAGCAGCTAGTGAAATTCGGCATTAAAACGTCGACAATTGATGATGAGCATGATGCAGAAGCTTTGGCAGGGGCGGCGTAATGGGTGTGCTTTCGGTCTTGTAGCGTTTTGTGCCTTCGGGTGCCGGCACACTCGAGATGAGAAGGTTCGAAATTAGCACTTTATAGTCGATGGCAAAATAATCGTCGGCCAGTAGGAAAGAAGATTTCGCAAAGAGATGGAGAGCAAGCGAGTGGGGGATAAGTGTACACAACTGTCGTGTGAAGGTGTTGCCGGGCGATCAGTACACACCTTGGCGTTTTACAGGACTTTTGAAGTTAAAAAGTACACTTGATTCGTCATTTACTTCACAAGTGGACATTGCCCAAAACCGTATAATAAAGCATGCCGAGAGAGAGAGAGATAGAGAGACAGAGAGAGAGAGAGAGAGTTGCGGGATGTTTTTGGAAGCTTTCCATGGTCTACTCAAGGTTAAATGTAATGGCAGGATAATGTTAAGTCTTGTACGGGATGAATGGAATTATTGTGTCGCAGGAGAAGGATTCAAGTAGGGTCAGAATATTTTTTGACTTCGTCTACCTTTCTTCCACAACAGCATCCAGAGGTATTAGTCAGTCATTTCTGACTTCTTTGACTTGATTTAATATGCAGTTGAATTGAGGTTTTTCTATGTAGTAAAGGATCTATGAAGCGGTTGGAGATCAACGAGGCGAAAGCCAAATTTGACACAAGGGGTATGAGAGGCCCAAACTTAGATGCATTCATCAGAAAGACCAGGATATTGGATTCTTATCGTGGACTTCTACAGACGATCGAGACCAAAAAGTGATAGTGAGAGCCTCATATTCTGATGGCATTCGACAAAAGGTTTTGCGTTGTGAAAGACCTACCAAGATTTCCATGGGTCCGCGATCCATCAAATGTTTGATAAAGTGTCTTGCGGCTAATGGCTAAAAATCTCAGTCTTATAAATAAGGTTTTTCATCGCTTCCTGGATAACAAAAAACTGGTAACAAAGATAAGCCATGATGAGCAGTTGCCGGGGATACAAAAAACCATGCTTGCATGGGAAGTTTCACCGAGCCTCCACAGCAAGCATAAAAAGAAAGATGCCTCACTCCCATACTGCGAAGGTGCTATCGCTTTCAACCGCACTCGTTAATAATCCATGTCCGTTTGTCTCCGGTTTCACGTTGTTGGCGGTTTTCCAGCTGGTCAACGACGACAGCGAACCACAGCGCTCCACAGCCATCTCGGTGGGCTCTGCTGTCGGTTGGTGTTGCTTTTTTGCCCTCCCAGCAGCGCTTATATCGTGAAGTTATTAATAAATATGGTCTAGAAATCGAGTTTGCTCCTCAACAGCAAACTTCCCGCTTCCCAGATAGAGCCTTCTTATCCGCGTACACACCACACACATTTCCGTCCGAGGGCTTGCGGATTGGGAAGATGTCTCCCTGATTTCGAAATAAAGACCACACCACGGGTCGGTGCTTGGTAGTGAGAAGGTAAAAGCAAAAAAACGAATCCTCCCGGTAGCCGGTACATGATAATTTGTTCTGGTTTGGATGTTATATCGGTTTGCGTGTTTGCACACAGTATAAGCTTTTTTCTTTCTCTCTCTCTCTCTCTCTCTCTCTCTCTCTCTGTCCCTTACCGATATCTTCCGATGGAATCTTGGGCTCGTTCGCTTCCGATGTTGATACTAAGGGCGTGTGTGCATTATTTATTCATGATCGCGATCGTCCTACGACTTGCCTGCGCTTCCTTCTGAAGGAAGTCCCGCCATAAAGCGGCATATTGTCTTCCACCCAACCCAGAAATATAATACTTGTGTGTGTATGTGTGTCCAGATGTTTGAAGGAAGCAGTGTGTGTCTGTGAGGACATACACACATTTCGCACAAAACCAGAGTCCTAACGTCCAAAAACGGATACTCCATTAGCAGCCGCCCGGGAAATAGCCTGCGCGACAATCTTAAGGCCTAATTTATTAATTCAGGGCCGGATGGCACGGTTTTTCGGGAAGGTTTGCTGTATTTTCTTTCCATCTCAAGAGTGTATCGTTTTTTCGAAGACTGCTTTTTTATAATTTCTGGTCTCCCCTTCGGTCAAGCTGGTCTTCGATAAAAAGATAACAGCAAACGGACAGGAGCGAAATAGTCCGAAACGTGGCATATTTAGTAGGGAACCATGTACCTTGCTTAGTGGATGTGTGTGCGTGAGTGTTGGCGCAAATTTATTCAAAAAGAAAGTTAATTAGGGATAATGTTTACTGCATCTAATTAGGGGCGGGATGATGTCGTTAATGTAAACGCGCGCTCGCACCAAGAGATGAACGCGCGATATCGCTATCTTTTGATTATTTTTAATTCTGAAATGAATAAAAAGCTTCACAAATGGAGCATTTGTGTATTTAATGTTAAGGGCAAGATTATGTGTTCCATTTAATGTGTCCTTGCGATCGATTGGAACGAGTGTGGGTAGGTTTATCCAGGCTCGGGAGGACCATGGTGTGAAGTTCATTTAGGTCAAAACTTTAGCAACACACACAAGATTTAGATGTTACAACATTATTATTCGCACCCCGTGGTGCAACCCTATTTACGGTGTCTAAATTATTTTTTGACAGCCTGCCGTAACAACACATAAACAACTCCACGCGTCAATCACGTGCTAAGTTGTCAAATTTACTCATACGCGAATCGTGCGCAGTTCTCGGCACCATTTTATTCGCTGACAGGCTGCCGCAAGGCACATTAACAATCCCGATGTTCCATGTGTTCTCCATTGTTGGAATTTAATTTCAACCTAGTAACGATGTAGGGCAAATGCCGAAAAAAAAAATCCCCCACCGAACCGATTGCAAAACTCGATATTTTTAGCACACGGAGGGCACTGCCCTTTTCGAGGGAGGGTGTTCCAGTTTGCACACTCACACTTTCATTTTCGTTACTGACAGCGATATTAGTATGCAAAACAAGTTGTTGCAGAGGTTTCGATGACAGGTTGTTGGGAGGGAGTTTTTCGGGTGTGGCCTGGACGACCCCGGCTGGTGACCTGGCTGGCGTACCATATATATCATCGCACGCGTTCTGCATCGTCTTTAGAAGCCGCTCGATTGTGGGTTGTAATGATGTTGTTGTGCTGGTTGTAACTGCAACCCTCTCTGTGTCATCCGATATACGGATAACACTATTCCGAAGGGGGGGGGGTCATTTGGGTCACTGGGACTGAACTGGAGTGTACAAAAACACACACACACACACACACACACACACACACACACACACACACACACACAAGCTCTTGGGCACTCTTCCACCGAGGAATGCAAACAAAAAAGGGGTACGTCCGGTTTTAGTGCGGTCGTTACAGCGTTTTTCTTTGGACAAGTGGATACAACAACCGTCGTCGTCTTCCGTTCCGTTGGCCCTTCCGATAGCCCCCCCGTTGGCTGGCAGTTTGCTGGTCAAAGCTAATGGACCATGTGCCAATACGGCACATGGTGTCGGGCTGCAGTTATTCTTAGTGTTAATCATCCTGCATCGGGGCCATAAATCTAGCCTTCGGGATGGCCATAAACTACGAGTCGTTATGTCCACGCTGAGCATCAGCAGCGTGATACGATCTAATGTTCGACGTCTTTAGCGTCACGCGAGCCAACGTATCGGAGTCGTCGCTGCTGTTGTAACGGAAAAGATGTACCTTCCGGTGTCTCCTTTCGATTTGCCGTAAAAGTACACTCTCTGTCCTGCCTTCCTTCTCCCTCTCCCCGCTCCCTTTGCAACCCCACCGATTGTACATGGAACGATTTCCGATGGGTTGATAAAGATTTATATTGTATCGTGAAAACTGTCACAGATCCAATAATGGTACGAAGGTGTGACCGAACTACCTTTTGTACGGTTCGTATAGCCCGAAGCTCGTTAGCTGTGCCGTGGAACGTTGCAGGAAGCCCACCATCAGTAGGACAATTTTATATCACTGTCAATCGTTGCTCACCCACCTCCCTCTTGTCTGCACGTATTATCCGACACGTGGAATTCATCGCACCCGTCATTGCACAATTACACGGAACGGGAAGGATTCGCCTAGTTACAACTTCTTTCAGCTCCGCTCGGCCAAGAAGGAGACCATAGTAGAGGGTTGTTATCTGCTAGCGACGACATATGATGGGCGACCTTCACGAACTCCGACCTGGTGATCTGGGTCGTCCGCCCTCGTCCACGTTGCAGACAAAGCTGCAAACAACATCTGCAGTGTAGTGTAGTAAGGGGTGTGGAAACAACATTGCATGTAAATGAGTCCACCTGCACCTGAACCTGCTGCACACAGGCCGGCCTCACCGTGACAGAGTTCAGGACGCAAAACAAGATCACCCTCGAGGGTATCATTAATTTGGGACGTATAGCACACACGCATACACACTGATTTACAATGGCTGAGTGACACCGTCTGCCAAAAGGTTTGTCGCCGTCGACAGGTCGACAAAAGGTTCGGCATGCAGTCGTCGTCGTCGTCGTCGCTTTACTGCTGCATAATTTGCCGAGCCTGTTTACACCCTCAATATTTGGGGTCCGGTATTTGGCCCCGGTAGTGGGTGGAATGTGGCTCTGGACTGTTTCGCATCGAATTCGGCATATTTCAGGGAGGAAAATTATAAGCTTCCCGTAATTGGTTTACGGCATTGGGATAGTACACAGGGAAAACACCATCAATCGGTTCACCGCAGGATATCGTAGATTACGGGAGAACCGAAAAAAACCTGGAGAAAGTCTAGATTGTGGCGCCCCAGAAAGCGGCTATTTAGCGTCATCGTTACGGCTTTCAAAATACTTGCCGCGTGCCATATTACTCGCTCGATGGTAATATTTTGAGTCGCGTACACCGCCATAAAAACAGTTACGATCGGACTGCAACCCGTTAAGGTTGTACCTAATTCTTTTACTATGTGCAGTATCGTACCGTGGGCAATAGACGAAAGAAGTTCTTCGTGTGGTATTGCTGCTGCTGCTGCTGCTGGTGCCGCTGTCGGAGAAATAAAATGTAATTAATATCCATTTCTCGCAACTGCACTTTAGGGTTGCGGACGAGAAAACACAAAACGGTTACACGGGGCCGTAGAACGGTCGGAATGCAAAATAGTAGCCAGCCAAATGCGATACCACCACCGATGCCATTTCGTGCGATAGATTTATTGGCGCATTGAGTAAACTTTACCGATGTCGCACTCGAACCTGTGTGTATGGAGAGAGGGTGATTTATTTTCTCCTAACCGCATCATAAACCAGCCGGTAATGATGAGGACCCCGCTCTGTGGGTGGGCCCCGGTTGTAACTGGAACGGGTGCCGCAGACATGAACAGATTGGCGAAAAAGGAGTTTTTGCTACTTTAACTTCAGAGCGCAACAAAAAAAAAAAAACTACGAATGCCAGGCTGGATTTGGCTCATTAGCTACGGTGCTGGGTGGCGTTGGGTTTTGGCGCTCGCGGACCCAACTTATGGTGTCGGTTTTGCGGTTTGTATCGATTGGTTGCAGTTTCACACGTGAGCTGACTGATTTAAAGTACAGCTTGGTTTGTATTTTCAATTTGAATAGTTTTTCTTCGTAGTGCAAAAATAGTTTTTCAGCGGTTAAACCAAGCACGGCATAAACAAACACAGGCTCTCTCTATTTGCGATGCTTGTGGTTGTTGCGGGGTTTGGACATCCCATATTCTTCGCATTTCCCAAACAAATATGCATTGAAAATATTCATCAATAGCAATGGTAGGCCACCCGATATTCAAATTTTGTCACTAGAGTGACCCCTTGCTGGCAGTCCCTAATTCCGAAACATCTTGATTAATGTAACCGATATGCAAATTGGGGTTGGCCTGACCGAACCTGTCCTCTGAAGTTGGGCGCTTTTTCTGTAAAAGCCTTTCCACAGCTTCGTCTGCAGTACGGTGCCACCGTGCTACGGTAGTTCAAAACTATCATCATCATCATCATCGTGTGTAGCACAGGGATCAGCAGCAGCAGGAGGACGAAAGTGAGGCCACCAGAGGAAGGATGCTGCTGTGTTGGGATGCAAATATTTAGGAGCTCGTCCCTCACCTTCCTGCTACTGCGGTGGCATACGACATGCGTTGTCCAACCAATACGGGCAAACATATTCATTAGATAAAGTCAATATTTGCCTGGGTCACCAATCCATAGTCGTACGCATAAATGTACGCACGCAAATAAACGCACACTCATCGGGGGAACATTGCGCTTTCTCCGTAGGTGAAGGCCGTTCACTGTTCTGAGCCGGTTAGAACCAATTGCTCCTCCTGGAGGTTAGGAGGTGCTTGTGTGAAGCCGGGCGACAGTGCTTTTATGTCCAAAAGCGGTCCCAAATGTCCACACAGGATGGAAGAAACACTCCTACGTAGAATTTGCGTCCAGTAGTTGTGTATGCGTTTCTTGGGTTAGTCGGAAGCACACAACTATCCCCTGGAGTAACGACGGCGTTGCAGGACTGCGGTTCCAGTCCGGGGCTGTTTTGTGGTAAGGATTGTCGCTGAGATTTTGCCATGGTGCAGTCCCCGTTACGGTACGGGCACGTCTGTGTGGAGCATGGTTTGGAAAGATTCATGACAGCTGACAAAATGGTGCCTCACACTCCCACGGCTCGTAACGTCACCAAACGTTATGGTCGGGGGCGAGAACATCTCTATTCATTGGACGTGTGTAAGCGTAATCATGGCACCGAAAATGAAATTATGGTCAAATAGGTCATACCGGACCGGGTTCAAGGGTGGTGCGAGAAGAAACAATGGCAAGACAACAGAAAAAAGGGAACTATAGCCATCACCAACCACCGTAACGTAACAGGGAACCACTGCGGTGGTTAAGGCTATTGTGGTCAGCACCGGGTACACCGGGGTAGCGCTTCGGGTTTTGGCCACAAGTGTTGCACAGCGAGAACAAGGTCTCTCGCCAGTTTGCCACTGACGTCCGACACAAACACCCGGTATGGTACACCGGGCAATGGGCCAACTTAAATCATTCCCTAAGAAGTAGAGTCCCGGCGATTCCACGATTGCTCGGGTGAAGAAATCTCCGAAAGCGTCATTCTTCTTCGGTTCCGAAAGTGCCCGTGTCATGTAGGATGTCATGTTAAAGTTGTGTTTTTATTCTGCTCTTTTCAGAACCCGGGACACGATCATCACCGTCATTTCGGAATCATCCTGCATAAAGCTACTGAGGTACTGAGCAATCAAGAAGCTTGTCATATACGGGGGTGGGTTAAGTTTGGAGCGAAACAGCTCTGAACGACACTGCTCCGGTGCACGGCGCAGCACACGAGGAGTACCTGTCATCCTCACTCATTGGCGTTCAGGGTTGGTTGGTTATGATTTCCGGCACACGTAGAATATAATAAAATAAAAGATAACGAGGGCAGTGCAGCGTAAGAACGGTTTGTGGCACTGGACTGGGAGACCGAAGCTCAGAGAAATCCGATCGAGCACTGGGAGTAGTGACCGTCGTCGTCGGTGTGATGATGGATGTGAGGAGTTGCACGTGCTAGGGTGGTTGGTCACATCGGTAGAATTGTTGGTGGATTTCCTCATCTTGGGCGATTTTCCGTGAACATGCTATAAACGTAGTGGACGCATCGATTCGAACCGGTTCTGAGCCACCGGGAACTCATCACCGGAGGTCCGGGAGGGAGCTGTATAGCAACAATGTCTGCTTTACGATTCGTTGTCGCCAAAGAATGCCGAGCAATTGCGACTCACTTCCGCTGGTGCTTCCGTTTTGTACACAATCGCCACAATCTATGGGCTTCGTGGTTTTGTCCGTGTAGTCCACCGTGGTTGCTCCGTGTGGCAACAGGGGCAAGTGGTATGCCGTAATAACCCTTTCCAGGGCTCCCAAGGCTACCGTCGCACACGGTAGGAAAAATAAAAACATTTCCTACAATGTTTCTGCCGATATCTCTATTGGAGTTGGCTAAGCCTTCCCTACACCAGTACAACACTGACGGCTGAGTGCCAGGTTTGTGTCCATCTGTCTCGGTGGCAAGGAAGTCGGGAATAAAAAGAACGAAGGAGCTCTGTGGTGTGGGCACTGGAGTGTAAAGAAATAAATTCAAGCTCACTCCGATCCGGTCACGCGCGGCCTCCTCCAACGTCAACCGAGACACTCTCTCTCTCTCCCTCTCTATCTCCGACTCTGTCTCTCACTCTCTCCAAACACTGTCACGCTTTATCGTCTTCAGAACCAGAATCTCAACTGCCAGAAAGAAAGCGGCGCGATTTGACGCGCCGCTGCCGTTGCCGCTTCCGTTGTGTTGTAGGGCTGTTTGTAAACTTTTTCGCCCTTCGGCGCCTACAAGGGCGGGAGCGACCTCCGATCCGGTAGATTTATTGGACACATCCAGCAGCTCATCCGGCAAACGATTCGAACGGGGAATGGGAAGATAATTATCAGTGACCGCGGGTGATAGCTCTAGGACACGATGTTGTTGCGCAATTGTGTTCGCTCCGGTTCCGGTGGCTTTCCTTCCGCAAGCCTTTCGAGATGAAACGAAGCGCTGCTGGGGCGGCCAACAGTGGTCGAATCAAAGGGCCACAAGAAACACACTCCGCACTCACCGATGTGGGACAGGTTTTCTGTTGCGAAAAGTGGTTTTTAATTGAAGCCTGGATGTCGTTCAATTTGTTTTTGATGGCTCTGTTGGCTTTCGAGAGGCTTTGTTTGGCTGCTGCGACAAGCAGATGATGAAGCCTTCTTCTCACTTTTCGACCCATTGTGCCTGTGCCTCACTCAAAACTGTCACACACCCGGCCCCGCGGAGCTATGATTTATGCGTACCGTCTAGGGTAATTGTCGGTTTTTGGGGAAGAGCCTTGAAGGCCGAAACCGATGCGGCGTTGAAGCCTGCTAGCCGCGTCGAGAAAGGTAATTTACGCGATTATTTATGGATAAGGAAATCTACCGCCATCGAAAGATGGCGGATGAGATGGCATCTGTCATGCTTTAATTGGTGTAATAATTTTCGCTTAATGGCTTTAAGATCGGTCGTGCGAGACGGTTGTCAATGGGATGGTGGACAGCAAGACGGGACAGGGCGGCCTGTTCCTGTTCTTGTTTGGCTGATATGTTTTATTTTTCAATTTGGATGTTAAATATAACCTTTCTGTAAGAGCGGGTGAAAAAAAACTAGAGCGCGGTCAAGTGGAGACCAGCAATCATGAACACGGTAATCGTCGGGTTGCCATCATATCACGGTCAGAGTGTAATTGATAATGGTGACGGTGACTTTCGGTTCGTCGGGACAGTGAAAGTGGTAAATTATGATTTTAATGAGCAAGCGTGCCAAGCAGCCCTTCAAAACGGGCGTCGGTGATGTGTTGTCGAAATCATTCTTTAATGGAACGAGTGTCGTGTTTTACTGATACGACGCCGTACCGTTTTAGTGAAATTTACTACCAATGAATGCTTCATAAAATGTCTCATAATCGTTTATTACAAGCTGCGAGCGAAGGGTCCTAGCTGAAGCCAGCGCACTATTCAAACGATTCGCGTCACTTGTACAGGTGTGTAGTGCTTAACGGCAGCTTTACGCGATGCCAGTCCGATGCTGGCCCTGAAAACCCTGAGGCGAAAAGAGCACGAATTCTTCTACCTAACAATCCTCAAGAAACAAAAAAAAGAACACATCCCCATTGATGAACGCTTTTCTTCTCGGTGTCATCGCACTCGTAAAGCAACACTCTTTTTTCTATTTCGGCACACACGATGGGTTGCGCCACGCGATATGAATAACCGTTACGGTCTCCCAGCGCGGTAAGCGCGTCGGCGTATGAACGTTTGCGTGTGGCCTTAGAGTCATCAACCGGGGCCGGAGAGTGGGTTAAAGCGCAGAACTAACGTCAATCCAGCCGCCCGCGTATTGATGGATGTAAATGAGCTTTTTCCTTCGTTTGGTGCGGCGGGAGGGGCAAACAGGTGGCCGGACGGGCGGTCCGTATTTTATATTGTTTTCATTTTGAATCGTGCGTGATGCTCGCGCGTTTTACGAGCACCATATTGTTTTCCCTGTTTTTGCTACGATGGATTCGGCTCCGTTGAAGATTGCCGAAGAAATCTTGTGGGTTGTGGCAAAAAGGGTGCGAAGATGAAATAGATGACATTGACGCATATAAACGGCACGATGACTGAAAGGCCCTTTTTGGTCTTGGTCGGGGGGTCGCTGCCCCCGGGCAGTTGAGCGAGGGCGCACAATATGTGACAGTGGGCGGCAAACGTGACAGGAGTTGATGATGAGCGTATAAAGATCTGCAAAAGATGTGAGATGTGGTCGTTGTGTCCCAGTTTTTGGGGCTCTCTGCCTGCTTAAGAACTCAAGAGCAATATTATTCCAAACGCCACCATGTGGCGATTAATTTTGTTCCCAAAGATCCATATTTCATTCAGCACGCACTCTCGAACATCGAATGCATCGACATCGATCGAAATAGAATCAACTAGCGGTCCGAGAGAATGCGCGTGTCTCAATCGTTTTTCACGTTTTGACTCGTTAATCAAACACACAAATCACGCCATATCAAAAACACCAAAAATAGTTTATGTGTCATAAATATCGGTACAATTAGCTCCCCGCATGCTTCCCCCTGATCCCTCGGGAGTCTACACTATTTGTAGAATTAGTTAACTCGTTCTATTTAATCGCTCGTTTGGGTTATTCAGACAAACCGGGGTAGCCTACAACAATCCATTCTTGTGAAAGTGCCAGTTTCCAGAAAATCGTTTTCACGCTGCGCGTCGGCGGCATTGGTGGTGGCCCGGACCGAGAGGCGCGCGAGAAGCATCGGAAAACTAATAATTGATAAATGACAGTGCCACGGCTCGGTGCTCGTGCCGCCATCGAAATGGAGTCACATTAGCAGACGCGCGCACACCCCGCAAAGCTGTGTTTTGTCTATGAAAACTATCAATTAACGTCAAACGCGGAGAAAACGTGGGCTTTCGATGCCGGTCCCGCTTTTGATGCTCGTTTATTGCGCGCCGAGGTTTTTCGAATGTGGCGGTCAGTGTTTGCTATGCTACAGGTTGTGGCCGGGTGAGATTGAATGCGGTGGTGCGTGATTGCGTTTCGAACGGCACACGCTGATTTCGATTTCGGGGGGCACACGAGTTTCGGGGTACTTTGTTGTTGATGAACGTTCTGAGTGATGAAGTTGAAGAAGTGCCTGTTGACCTGATCGATCGTGCGAGTTTGTTTATTTGGCTGCACTTCTTGGGAAGAGCCCTATTCACTGTAATGAAAATGGTTGATGTTTTTTTTTATGCCTCCCCACAAAAAAAGCTTGCCTTATTTTAACATTCCCCCAAAAAGCTGTTCACAAGCCTGTAACGATTTCATAACTTTCTGGCACATTTAGCCCTTCCTGCAGAGCCGTTTTCCCCCAGAGTGCAATTTATGCTTACTAATGCGAATCAGGGCGCCCGGCCCGAGAGCCCGGACAGACAGGGATTTTCCGTGCAGAGTGCGCCTCTTTTCGTGTATCGTTGCAATTCGGCACCGCCACACAGAATGGTGGTGGTGTGCTGGGCTGGGAACCATAATGCAGCACGAAAGCTTTGCTGCCAGCTGCCGACCGACGCCTGCTGTCACGGCCGTTGTGGCTGTGGGGCGCAGCAAGGCTCGCGTTAGCATGAATATTGCACACCTTCATTAAAAGCTGCCCCACCGCCAGCGTTTGCATTCACGAGCTGCACTCAAAGTTGCACCTTGGCGCGAGGTGTAAACACACACATACATGCACACGCCCAAGCTGACGATGAGGCAGGACGCGCAGATGAGTTATGCCTTTTTGGTTTGCATTGTGCCTAGCGTCACCCGAGCGACCGGGAAAACATTAACGCCGCTGTCATGATGGAAACGCAGAACCGCAGCAGGATAAAATGTTAAACGTTTTCGTGTCCTCGTGAGCAATATTAATTTTTATTGGGATAGTCGTATGCGGACGATTTATGGACTAATGCGATTTAGTGTAAGTTATCTGAATTTGAGGTGATTTACTCTCCAAAAGGGAGAGAGAGAGTGCACCTGGAGAACCTAGATTCAATTTACACTCGCACACGAAGTATCATGTTCTATCGACCACCAAACAGTGGTCGCCTAGTCTATTGGTGGTGTTACAGCACCACCAAACAAAAGCCCGGACCAAATAAATGAAAAAACATCAACATAACGGTCCGGGGACCGCTGCAACGTCTTCTCCGAAACTCAACGAACACATTTTCACCCAAGTTCACCACAACAATCCCTCATCATGATCCCAATTATCTGTTTACTTTTTTCCGTGTCGAAAGCAACATCCATTTTCCACCCGATGTCACTTCGGTTGGGTGCGATTTTTCATCCTCCACCTTGTCCCAACCCAGGAGTCCGGATGGGATGAAACGGGACACACAGGTCGGTGGTGGAAATTCGTTTTCCCTGTGCTTGCCGGGATAAACCGAACCCCACCCGTGTGTCTTATCCGTCGGTTATTCGCTGTGGTTTGGTTGCGAGACGCTTTACTTGTTACCTATCAACGGGAAAGAAATGAGATCGCGCCAAATATGATGCCGAGAGAGCGCGCGCACCTCATTCCGCGTTTTCCCGAAGAACCGCCAAACGGCTAAACCTGCACCGCGAACACTGACAAGATAATGGGCGCGCTTGTGTACACGACGGGGAGGGAAAATAGAAAATGGGGTTTCGTGCTACAAGTGCTACAACGCGTTGCTTTGTAAAGCGCTTCTAGAGAACCGATGACGCGTTATTTATAGTGGAGAATTTTTCTCCCTGACGTGCTGACGTTCGGAGACGGTGCGGTGGCAAGTGGTTGAACATTTGAAGGAAGGTTTGTTGAGAATGGGGGTTTTGTGGCATTACACAGCCTTAGAACACCTCATTTGATAACTTTTTGTGATTGTTTTGATGGATAAGTTGCTAGCGGGTAGAGTTAACAAACAGACAGAGTCCTGGCAGGACCGAAGATCAAATCCCATCTGGACTGTCCTCCCGGTAGTGAGGACTGACTAGTCAACTGCGTGGTAGTAATTCAATAAATGGCCTATTTTTTTCATAGAAATCTCTTCTCTGTCTGTTCCAACAACTTATCATTCGGCCATTTTCCCATCATCAACCATTCGCCGATAGAACAACGATGCTCAGGTGTTGGGATGTAGGAGGGTGAAAAAATGACAAACAGAGGGTGGTTTGCTGGTTGCACTTACGTAATTTTCTCCCTTCCTTCTCCCTCACTTTCCTTCGCTGTCCCTCTCGCCCTACCTACTACACATCATCCCGACGTTCCATTCGATGCCACAATGGACGTCCGAACGAGATTATTAATTGAGGTTCGAAACCGCCGGAGCGTGTAACAATCGCTAAATCAACTGTCATCGGTATTGTTCACGGGTCGGCGCAACCCCGATCGTGCGCTCACCGTTGGAAAAGCGGATCAGTCTTACCGTTGCAAAGATATCGGGCCGGGAAAACGATATCCTTGGGGCCGTACACTGCTCTCACTGCTGATTGCGGCGGTGGATTGATTTTGCGCTCGTGTTTGCATCCGTGTGCCGGTGGTAGCGATTACGAAAATCAATTATCAGTGCAAGAAACCGTTGGCCCTGATGCGGACAGTGCCGGCATGCTGGTGTGTCAGTTTCAGCAGCAAATCAAACAGCTCACAAGGATATCAATGTCGTGCTGATGGTAAGATAAGCTACATATTCAAGCGAGCGGATGCAGCAAGAATGATTGGGCAGCCGGTTTCCTTCTGAGCAAACCACCGATTGTAATCACACACAGAGAGCACAAAGCATAAATTAATTTAAAAGCACCATTGAATAAAATCACTTAAACGCATGACCCGGTGTAAAAACCAACCCAAAACCATGTCAAAACCCTGGGGTTTGCGGTAAGCGTAAACCAGCTGTTCATAAAGTCGATTTGCAAAAGTACATGATGCGCACTCGACGACGATGCAGAACTCCACCCATCCCCCAAAATGCAGACGATGCGCTGCGTCATTGCGTTGCAGAGATCGGTTCGGCTGCAGTTTGGTGCAAGGATGCAGAATTTTACCCGTTACTCGGTACCCGGTGGTGGAGGTTCTTTGTGGCTGCGTTGGCAGAATTTGTATGCGTGATGGGATGCATCCACCAGCCCCACAACACAGAGAGACTCGGCAATCCACGCACCTCTTTTTGGGTCGGAGCAGAATTTTAGATGAGAAGGTTTAACACATTTAACTGCAAAATGTTGCCCTCCCAACTTGTGCCCCCACAACTCTTCCTGTGGACCGGCATGCAGTTGGGCGGGCTCCGGAGGCCAACTGAGTTCACACTTCAACATCAAATGGAACTCTCAAACTGCCGAGTATGGACTGCAGTTTCGAAAAAGGGCGCGTGAGTGGTGAATTCTATGCTGAGGACGCGCTAAGGGATTATGATTAATCTAGATTCCTGCATAGAATCTGATCCTCCCCTCCGCTCGGGGGTTTGCCAGTTGACGTTTGCGAAACGCTTTTTCATCCACATTCTTCATCCGCTTTCCGGTGTGGCGGCCGTGCGTACAAACGTGGGTGTATGCGGATGACATCAAAAGAATGTCAACGTCAGGCCATTGGCGTGCGCTTTTGTACTGCCGGTGATGTGCTTTGTTTTTCTACGAGGATTTTTTACCCTGTCATAAGCACTTCCGGTGGAGGTTTTCTGATACATATTTTAGGTGGCATCATTCTCGGGGTTTTTTTTTTCTCGGGTCCGGGTTTGCTCTCATGCACGCATGCAACTATTCAATATGCATCCCGAGTCTCCCAGTTGACAGTTCGATGCAGCGTAATGCAATATTCTCTCCATTTGGCCCACTGACTAAGGGTGAGCGAGTGAGCGGTTTTTTTTTCACTCTATACCGGAAAGAGTAATACCAGTGCATTATTGAGAGGAATAATTGAATCACTACGATGCACATGTTCTAGCCATATTCCGCTAGTGCGTAAAATTCATGAGAATAATGTTATTTTAAAACAAGAGCACAACATGCACACCACATCAGCGCTAATTAATACCAAAAACAACTGCTACTCGTTCTGTCAGCAAACCCCAAACTAGCTTCCGGAACGTCCCAGCTCACGCACATTTCAATTAATTACACTCTAAATTTACTGCAATGAGCCGTGGGTGATTTGTTCTAGGAAAATGGCTGTGCTAGCAAATTGATTCGTCGTTCTGAGCATACCTTTGATGATGATGCTGATGATGATGCTGGAGAGCATATTGGTTCCTTCCGGCACAATGTTTGTCGGTGCTCCAGCCGGCAGCACAGGCAGCATCAGCATTAAAATTTCACGGAAAAGCCGCTTTATTCATCCTAATCTCGGCAGTGACATTTTGAATGCGTTGTGCCCAGGTTGTGCCAGAGGAGCTTGGTGTCTCGGGATGAATCATTAGCCAAGTGTGGCATGCTGCAAAGGGGTTGACGAAGCTCAGCACGGACCCATAGATCATCGGTGGCGGATGTGGTGGTTACAACTCATGTATAAGCCATCCGTATGCTGAGTGTCGTTCGCGCCCCGTTCACACGTGCTGGATTGAACCACAAAGGGTGTTGGGCAAAACTCTTTCCCATTATAATATATGCGGCAAAGCTAAACGATAACCCGAAAAGCTGGGTGATGCAAACGATAAGGTTAGGCTAGTTTCGGGAGATTAAACTGAAGCCCTCGCTCTAATCTAAACGAATTTCGTGTTCTAGACTTGTGGGGGATTTTTTTTCTTCTCTATCGTCCCTCCAAAAGCTATTAGTTTGGGATCTCGAAAGGGATATGCTTCGCAAGTGCGCAATTCATTTTGTGGGTGTATGTGGGTTTGGGAGTGTGTGTGTGTGTGGGCTTTACGTAGTGGGATTAAATTTGTGTGGAGATTGGTCCCGGTGGGTAAGCGACTCGCTGTCCTTTTTTTCGAATCCGGGGATAGGAAACTTGCCAGGGGTTCTAGCTAGAGAAAGGAGAAGCAGAGGAAACAGAAGGTGGAGGAAGGTTGCAGGTCGGTATAAAGTGGGCAGTTTCTTTGGGACGTTTGTCAAACAACTGCCCAAACACCCACCGCACTACGGACCGTGGCTTTGGTCGGCGACAGTTACGAACCACGATCTCGGGCAAAAGGTCATCAATGGTTAGTGGGGATGGAAAATCAGCTCGAAGGGACTTTTTCGGATGGGGTTTGAAAAGAGGGAAAAAGGGGGGAGAAGGTGGGGTGGAAAATCGTTCTGAGGGCCTTTTTTTTGGTCGGTGGCAATGAAATATTGTGTCAAATATTTTACTCTACCGTGCTGGTGGGCTATAAAAGTTGATTTCCATTTATTTATTTTGCTTATCGGGAAGAGTTTTCCACCGGTTTAACCTGGTGCCCTAAGGGCGAGGACGGTCAAACTGGAAACGGGTGGCGCAAGTTATTTAAATCACTCGAGCAATATTTTTATATGCACGTAAAAGCTTTCGTTGCGTGGTAATTAATGCGTGCATATCCTCGCTATTGCCCACGGGGGGCGAGGATAAAAACGATCATAAAATGAGTGCTGCGTTTGTGTAGGCGCTCGTGAAAATTCCTATAAATCAATGGTTTCAGTGAGGATTTTTGTTATGTGACTTCTTCCAGGAACACGGAGCCGATGAGCCGATTTGCGGTAAATTGATCGTGGAAGAATTATCACTCAAATACATTTACAACTTCAATGTAATCGAAGTTATATAAAAGTGACAACTGTATCCAAAAAACATGGTATGTACAGGTCCTACAAAGCTGTGGAAAGAGTTTCATTTGCCTAAGTAAAGCTCAATTGCGTATTTTGATCTAGAGTTTGGGCTTCACGCGTTTGGATCATCATTGGTGTGTTCAAGTTTTTCCTCTCCTAGCGATGCGTCTTGGAACACTTCAGGAAAATTGTCAAGCACCGTAGTGTGTGGATCAAAAATTCAGTCAGCTTTCATCGATCTTCGGCAGGTGCGATACCACTTAGAGAGCACAAGCATCATACGTGAAACATAAACCATAATAAAGCATGGCAAGACACCGGCAAGCAGCAGCAAGAGATGCGAAAATGGTACCCCTGGTCCTTATATTTACATTTCAAAACCACAGTCCACACTGGCAACTCCGATGAGAGTGGATAAGGCAAACATAAAAACTGTAATACCACCCGGCGTGTCCGTTGTATTCTCTTGGTTGTACTTGAGTAACTTAGCACTTTAAAATACGTAGGCTTTTCCGAATTTTCATACCATTTATATCCACTTTCGTGGTGACAGATGTGAAAGAACAGGGGGAAAACGATGAGGCCCAAGTGATTTCCTAGGATAGTTTTCAGGAAGCTCATTTCAGAAGCTCCAGCAATTTTTTAAACCACCTCAAAGTGATGAAATCCTGCTCCCGGCTAGCAAATCACACACTTTTTCCACACTTATAAGCATTTAAAACGATTCACATTTAGCTCTGCTTACTTTTGACACCTAGCGCCAGCAGGCATAACTTTTCGTATCTACAAATTCTAAAAAGCATTCCTTCTACCTCGACAATGGCCTCCACGAAAAAATGAAGGATGCTGCCGTCGGTGTGCCCGATTTGGGAAAACAAAGGGAACCTGTCGTAAACAGCCGAGGTTCTCTCTGGTGGGCTTGCGGCTCCCCGAAGCGATATCTAATCCCTGTTTAATTAAACACACTCATTTTTACATTTCCCATTTTCCTGCCTGTGTGTATGTGAGGAGTGCGGGCGAGTATTTTTTCCACCTCAGCTGGCACTGTTGTTCCGCGGCAACAGGAAGGAAGTCGGTGTCGGAGTTTTCCGGTGTTAGTAGTAGTCGAGCACACCGCAGATAGCACCAAGCCGGGCTTGAAACCGTGACTGTGGTTTTTCCTCCATGGTCTGAAAGTGGAAGCGTAAAGCACAGTTTAACGAAACTAACCTGAC
The DNA here is from genome assembly GCF_013141755.1 of Anopheles stephensi. Taxonomy (NCBI): domain Eukaryota; kingdom Metazoa; phylum Arthropoda; class Insecta; order Diptera; family Culicidae; genus Anopheles; species Anopheles stephensi. The sequence goes on along the minus strand of NC_050202.1, from coordinate 936,591 downwards.
ACTTCCGTTGGTGTGTGTGTGTTTTTTTCTGTTTTTGTGCGTGGTAGTAAGGCGAACGTGTTTGTTGGAAAAATAAAAGGTTTGTGCCATTATGCGCGCACACACACACACACACGCACACAAGCACACACTTCCCCAGGGAAAGGAAGTGCTTCAAAAGTTTCCAAAGTCCACTTCTGGGGATTTGCTCGAACGGTGGTACGCGCCATGTGTATGCCGCAGCCTCAATGTAAATTTGGATGAAGATGAAGCTTTTGGCGATTCGGACAGTAAAACGGAACGATCGCGGGAAAAAGGTTTTCATGGGTAAATTATTATGATCTGCATGGGGAAGAATTTTGGGTAATTTCGTGAAAGAGAGTTCTCCAGAGAGCCATATTAAGACATTTTAAAAATATATAACAATCTTGCATTCTATAAAACGCGAAAGAAAAACATTTTGATTAGAAAATATGTATTCAGTCAAAATAATCCCCCACGTTATCCTCTTAAGGCGTTGTCACAAAAGACAGCTTTGATCAGAAAGTTACTTCGAGCGAAGCATAAGATCGGTACCAGTCGTGCCAAGAGATTCGCGTGGCTCGTGGGCGCTTGGAATTGTTACAGAAGAGTCATCCGCAGCAGTTCCACGTTCTGTGCGTTACTCCAGCTCCAGATATGCCACCAGACAGCGGTCGAGGTTTCATCACGTACCATGTAGTTAGGTGTCTGTTGTCGGTTGCCAAGGAAAAATGGCAAGGCTCACAGCAGCCACGAGCGGGCGCAAAGTTGTCACCGAAACGATGCATATCAGCTAATCGCTCGTGGCTGGTGGATTTCGTTCCTTCGTTCCCAACCCACGGCACGGTGCCATATCCATCAAGCGAAAAGGCAAAATGGGAGAGTTTTTAGATGAAAGCCGCGCGAGTTTCTTTGGTTTGAAGCTGATTGTAATACTTTCAGTAGGAAAATTAATCTTCTAGCCAACCAGCCTTCGCAGTCGGATCTGTGCTAAAAGCTGATGCCACACTCAGGTGAGCTTGCGTGAATATTTCCACTCCGAAAAATTGGAAAGAGGACAGGCATCAGCTTTTATGTATTTCTTTTCTCTGCCTTCTCGGTTTTCGGTTACTCGAACGTGGAATTGTGGAGTGGGAAAAATGTGGGGGATTTTTTTTGGGATGCGCACCCAGGCGTACCTACCTTGATGAGTATATGATGAGAAAAGCACAGCATCGGCAATGGTTGTTGTGCGTACTTTAAACGCCATCTTCTCTTGCTTTGCATAATACCTCGTGCGAAAAGCGCCGGAACGAAACATCTTTCTTAAAAAAAATGGAAAAATACTAGCAAAAAGTGTTATGCGTTTTTGCAACTACGCAGGTAGGTGTTTCCGAATTTCGCAGCTGGTCCTTGAAGCGACTCCTTGCTTGCCTGTGTGCGTAATGCTTACGAATATCGTTCTGCAGTGCTGCATTTGCTAGAGCTTATTTTTGAAGCCGTATATCATGTAACCGTCGTTCTGGCAAGTACAATAATAATTTCAACTTGAGTATTTTTCCTTCACTCACCGTACACCGACGAACAAGTTCCATCATCAGCTAAATGAGATAACATCACACAAAAGCTAACCACCGTTGGTCATTGGCTGGACATGGGCTGTGTCCTCACAAATCAATCCAATAGGAAACGTCGAAGGAAATTTCGTCTGCAACAAACCAAACTCACGTAGCAACAGAGGCGTTGCTTCAACGGAGCGAATACCGGTAGGACACCATGATTTCGTTGGAGCGTACGAAGGAATAGTTTCCATTCCGCTTCTACTCGTTCGTGTCTTTTTTCAGGCAGAAAAAACAGATGTATCGATCTACCCACACGAACCATAGCGATGTGTGTGTGTGTGTGGCAAGGAGAGTTTGTTGAACATTTTCCCAATAATCCCGTCCCTGTTTTGCCCTGGGAAAAACGTGGGAGTCCTGAGTGGTCAATGATTTCCCTGCCGATGTACGACTTTTCAATTAAGCTTCAGCAGCAACTGTTTCTCGTACTTGGGACAATACCTCCAGCACCGAAAAAAGAGTCTCTCGCAATAATGATCACATTCGCATGAAATCTGGAGGGGGAAAAACTAGAACACGTACGTCTCGGACAAAAAGGAAGACCTACATTTGTAGTCAAATCGTGGTCCAGAAACCCGAAAACCACGCTGGCTTGTTTTGAGCCTCGAACAAACAGTTCCAGAGGTCCACCAAAGTAGACGATACGTTCCGATCCGAAGGTGGTTAAAAATTGGAGCAAAATTGAGGAAATGTTACCTCTCTCCACAACTAGACACGACAAATGCCACACATTTGCGAAATGGATGACACACGAATTTCTGGCTATTGCGAAGTTCCCTAGACAAATGGGACATCGGTAATCAATTTTGTGTTAGTTACTCACCCACCACATGCTTGCGTTGGGGGTACCAAACAAACCACTGCATGGATGAGCGTTTGGCAGGAAGTGCTTTCTACTATGGCAAGAAAGGTGAGCTTATTGAAGACAAATAAAGGTCCTGCTTAGAGGAGCAGGATTTTTACGGAAAACCACATTAATCACCGAAACCGGGTCCGGAGTTGTCCGGGTGGAAATAAAGTTTGTGGAATATCAATCACTTATGGGGGATACGGTTAAGCCTAGTTAAGGTTGGGATACCACCTCAAAGATATGTAGATAAAATGAGCATCATTAGTGATATTAAAAGAAGGTACACGAGAGCCCTTTTATTTTTTTGTAAAACGGAATTCCATTCATAATTCGCTGACTCCACAGTAGACACACTGAATGTTGATTCCCGGACTTGACTGAGTTATACGAAAAGTAAGAAATTTATTTCATTCAGCTGTTTAATATTCATCTCGTTCAAACGCAAGAGACTTTTGTTTTTACTTTTGCATTAAAAAACCCCTAAAAAGGAACGAATATCCCAAGGGCTAAAACTCTTGAGCGTTCGTACCTCAATATGAGCGTCTGCCGCACGTAAGCTTTAAAGATGAAATCTACAAAAGCAGTACCACTTGACGTTGACTGCTAGAAAATGCTAGAATGCACTAGAAAAAAACCCCGTAGCCAACTAACCACGCATTCGTTCAGCGGGCAGAAAGTGCATGAAACAACTGAGCAGAAGAAAAGTCAAAAAGGTTTCGCCATCCACCGAGGGCACCGAAAGTTTGGCCCGTTGCAGGTGCTCGCTCAAAGCGGCACAAAATTGCGTATTTGTGCATGATTATTCTTCGTCCTGTCCTTGACATAGAGAACCGTCCGTCGCACGGGAAAACGCTGCTAGGTTTTGTTCTCGGCATAGTTTATGTTGAATTTATTCACGAACAGAGCGATTTTCCCGTTCGTTTCAGCTTCTTGGCGCGGTTTGTTGCTTCTGCGCTGGAGAGAAGCCTTTGTGGGGCGAAAGTTTCAATTATCATAATTTCACATTACTGTCTTGCCGAGCGCGTTGTTTTTCGGGCTGGTTGGATAATCCCTCCCGTCGTTCCAACCAAACCGACCAAAGTTTTGCCAGTTTAGGAAAGTTTTCGGTGGCCTAAGAAGAACTAAAACGCTAGCACATCAAATTGGAAGGAAGAAAGCTTTTTTCGGGAGAACGTTTCGCTCCTATTCGCCGTGATCCATTTCAAGAAATTCGCCATCATTCGCACCTTGCGAACCCGTGAGCCTTGCCATTCCATCCTCACCAAGCGTGGTAGTAGTTCCATTTTACAGCAAAGTTTGTGGCGCGATGTGAAAGCGGAAAAACGAGAAAAAAGAAAATCGGGCACGTGGATAAAAACATCTGCCCACCTGCGGAAGAATCTGCGCCCACGCGAAATTTGGGCGAACCGGCATACTTGAGCAAAAGCCGGCTCAAGTGTCATCCCGGAAGCTTTGCTTTGTACTTTTCTTCCGGCCTTTGCCGACTCGGCCGACAGTAGTGCCGTTTGGAGGAAGCCTTTGAAGAGGACGAAAATGTTTACTCAACTCAGCGTTGTTCGGGTTTTGTCTCTCGGGCGTTGGTAGGGTTTGCCGGAAATAACTAGCGGGAATTATGATGAGCTTCGAGTGGAGGGAATAATTTGAAAGCGGTCCTTTCTTTCCGTCCTGGACTCTTGCGGCACATTCAGTTGTGTGTAAGCATCTTTGCAAAAGGGCACTTGACGAGTTGAGTTTGTAAATGATGGCTTATGCAGGGAAGCTTCTTCTTGATGGCTAGCTACTACTACTGCTCACTTTCACAATTTTTTTTCCATTTTATCACAAAATAATCGATTTTCGTTAATGTATAAAACGAGCAAAATAAACATATTTCATCAGTGTTGAAAGGTTTCCGTGAAAATAATTTTTTCCCAAATTTTCTTCTCCTTTCCTTCACAGCAATTCGCGCGGCAAACAATAAGCAGCACGCTGCTTCGATCGCGTAATGGCCTACCGGGGTCCCGTAGTTGGGTATCGTTAGCAGAGGACGAAACCGAGTACAATCCTTAAAGGGAACCAACAACAAAAACACGCACACACACTTCAAACGAACGGAGAAGCAAGTGATTTTGGAGCAAAAGAACAAGTCCTAAAACATACCGGTGAAATTAATCCCGCGTCCTGCCCGTCCCCCTTTCTTCGGCTCGGTTTCGGGGGCGAAAGCAACGTTGCGTCTCTCAACATGGTAGAATCGGGCACCATCAGTCGAACGAGCCCAGGCTCGGCATCGATCGTGGCTACGGGCGGCGTCCGGAGCGGCATCCTGGAGACGAGAGTGCGTGGCGCGTGGTACCGCGTATCGGTCAGCCTGGAGACGGAATACATTTCCGTCAGCCTGGACGAAGCCTGCGAACCGATCGATCACTCAACCACACTGAACGGCACATTAGGGTAGGTAGATGAAAGAAAATTTTAAAATTCAAGCGGTTTTTTTCAAATTTAACTTATTTCTCCTATTTGCGCCTAAAGTTAGGCAATCCCGATACATAGTTGAGCGCCGTTTTGCTCATGATTGCCTCCAGCGAAGAGTATATAATTACTTGTAGTTGTATGATTATTGTTGGAAGTATCAACATTAATTAAATATATCAGCTTTATTGCATTTTAATTGAATTTATTGTGGACCGAAGTGAAATTATAATTGTTAATATCTTATGCATCGTTATGGTTGGCCATATTTCCGATTGAAATACGAGTGTTGTTGTTTTATTGTCATCAAATAATTACACCTCGCTGTGCTCATAACGCTGAACCCTTGCGCTATATTGCAAAAAGGTTCAGCAATACAGGAATGTTTGTATTTTTTGCTTGCAAACATTACTCAACCAGGTTCACTTTGTACAAAGGTCGGGGCTCGGTGTGTACGTGTTTAAACGTACGCACCAACCCATTCTGCAATTCACTCCAATCGCGTGGTTCATGATTGACTGATTGATATCAAATTTATTAATGTGGCCAACCACATCCTCCGGCCACGTCAGCTTTATCCTACGCCACACAGCCCGATGCCACACGCTTATCGTTCTACAGGGCGTAGAGGGTTGAGTCAAGTGAAATAATGTCGACGTATGGTCAATTAAATTTGATGTACAGATAAAAATGCATTGCATGCAAATAACGGACCGAGGTCACGAGAGCTGGATGTTTGGTTGATTGGGTTTATCCGCGAATCCTGTGTTGTATCGGTCATCCATTTGTAATGATACTCGGACGATTATAGCATTCACTATTGCACAAAGGGAAAGTAGTCCCAGAACAAAGCATTACGAGGGGTTTGAATGTCACGTTTAACAGTTAATCAGATCAGAGCTAGAACCCCCTCTTTTTGGTCTGGCCCAGTTTAGATGGCTAGTCCATTTCGATCGAGGATTTTTCGAAATTGAATTGGAGCAATTTTTATCCACACTTTAATTTGTTTTCCTTCCTTGCCGAACATTCAATTTGTGGTGAATAGGATTTCCAGTTTCACCTGGAACAGAACGTTGTGTTTGTGCAAGGAAAATGGCCGGAAATGGCAAAATTAGGGTAGCCCGTGTACAGTGCGCGATACTACGACGATCTCTTTGGGCGAACCTTGAAAAACTCCAGTCCACGCATCATGCATCCTCGCGCGCTCTCTCTCTCGCTCTGTGCGGAACTGGATAGAAGAACATCAGCGTGCTCGACACAGCTGATGAAAAAACTAAAGAAGAGCGTGTTTGTTCGGGGCAAGGTGAATAAAAATCGGGGCACCAGAACGGATGGCCCGCTTGCTCTCGATTTGCGGAAACGAGTCAGGTTTAATTAATCCTTCACCGGACGCCGGAACGTACCGGAGACCGACTGTCAATGGCATAACGCATCGTAAACGAAGCGTCTGGATAAACGAATTCTGTCTGCAGCAGCATCAGCAGCAACATCAGCATCCAGTGCAGTCCTTGCAGTCCAATGTCCAGTCCAGACGCAGTTCGTGCCCGTTAGGGAGCAGCGCGCCAGTGTTTTGATTTTCCAATCCAAAAACATCGAGTGTGGTTTTTCTGGGAGGACACTTTCCGGGGGCCCCTTTTTGCTGGCCCGTTCGTTCGGTTGGTTTTGAAGTTTTGGCCGCTTGCGTAGTTTGCGGTTTGGTGTGTTGTGCAATCGAATGGTGTTGTTTTTTTGCCCGTCGCAAACTCTACGGACTACACGAGAAATCCGTTTTTTTCGGGTCCTTGTGCCCTCCTTTTAGCCCGATTTGCATCACGGATTGTGGTTTGGGAAACGAATCGGAAACGCAATCGGTTTATTGATGCTTCGGTTTAGTTGCGAGATGAAACGAATTCGGCCGCCCTTTAGCTATATGACGCACCGAAGAAGCAGGTCTCGGAAGAAAAGAAATTAACTAAAAAGTGATGACGAAATCACACACCCGTAAGTGTAGTCAAATGTGGGACACACTCAATCCGGCGGTAATTTATTCACGGTAAGATAAACACGTAAAGCTTCATCAAACGCGACACCAGGCACTCTTTTATGGGGCAATTTCACTTTTCCAAGTGTTTTAAATTGATATCTTCACAGTAAGGAATTTCCCATCAGTTTTTCATTTACCGACACGGCACACCGGCACAAAGGCATTATAGAAATGCTCTATAAAGCCACCGTAAAAGCATCGTTGCCAGGTGTTTCCCGCCCAAAATGACCCCATAAACCACATCCATTGCAGTCGGAGGAAAGAAAACGCTCCGCCAGCGAGGAGGACCCGGTGGACACGGGACTCTGAGAAAAGTGGTTAGACACATTCTAACGTGCGTTGCTGGCGGCACACCATTTTGGGTGGATTCGGAGCCTTTTTTTCCGAGCCTCACAATATGGTTCGTGCGCATGCGGTAAGCAATTAGGGTGGCCATTTACGAAGCCACAAACTTTTCCCACTCTCTAGCACCGGCTTCACCTAGTCCGCTGGTCAGAATGGACCCGTAGGCTCGGTAGGCTTTTTCGGAAGGTTAATGTATGGACGACATTTCCCGCTCTTCAAACGGCTTTTGTGGAGTATCGTACGTCTTTTGTTGTCGAATTTTTCCGGAGGTTCACAGGAAGTCGGGAATACGGGGCAGAACTCCGTTTTTTTACTCCCAGCAGAAGAAAATGGGTACTTGAAAGTTGTCCGGAATGGTGGCAGTTTTAATGAATCGAATATGAACCGAACGACACCAGGATGGGGTCGGAACCAAACGGGGCCAATAAAGGATGCATGCCAATATTACGCACCACACCATCACACTTTCGCTCTGAACGAGGCGGAAAATTGAAGGTAATTGAAACTAATGGCTAATAAAATGTGCGAGCGCGGTTTGAAATTTGGCGTAAAATTTATCGCTTTTAGTTGCGTGACATTGGAGGATGCGTTTGTGTTCCAACCGACCGATAAAGACGCCGAGGACATAACACATGTGTGTTGGGGGATCATCCCGATAAAATGAGTCAAATGGTGAAATTAAATTAAAATTATTTTTAATACATTTTTAATGGCAACTTAAATCAATCTTTTCGTCCAATTGATTATAGATTGTTTATAGCCGCACTTGCCGAGTTTACGGGCTCCCGGCGAAGATTATCTGTTCTTATTAATAAATCGAATATTCATCGACGCATTCGCCTAACCTAAGGCGATTTATTTGACCACACCATTATCGATGCTCGATGGGTGGGTATGCGTGAAATTAGATCATCGCCTTGTCATGAAGCTGACGCCGCATAAAAGTGTGCCCGAACATGCAGGAATGTTTCCAGATGGGTAAACAACATGGGCATAAATATATGGCACAGAATTCCGGCCACGTTTCTGCTCAGAAGACCAAAGTCACACACACACACACACACACACACACACACACACACACACACACACACACACACACTTCACTAGCCTTAGGCAATCTTAATTTGATTCAATAGACCCGATTGATGCATGCACACGCGGAGAGGAGAAAAAAAGAAGTCGGCGACATATGGGGATGCGCGTGCGACAGAAGACCGGGTGGTCCAGGTATGAGATTATTTACCTATAATCCACTACAACCTAGTCACGTTTTCATTTGGGCTCGCCATGCCTTGGCCTGGCAGAGCCTTTTTTCCTTTCACATGCTCTCTCTCTCTCCCTCTCTCAGTTGGTTAGTGTCTATCCGTTCGACAATTTCCATGGCTCATTTCCGTTGCCTACTGTCCAGGCATTTCATTACACACATGCAGAATACTCCTGGGAGCCGACGTCCGAGGGGACGCCGCCGTTCGTGGCTGAATATAGATGTTAATCAAGTAGCGACGAGGAAGTTGTCCAGCATTTTCACCACACTCTCTCCGGACTTTTCCTTTTCGCTCCGGGACTCGGAGAACGAAGAAATGTCTCGTGCTAGATGCACGTGGTTTTCTCCAACCCAGTCGCCCCATCGACGGTTAGTACGGGCAATGGACCAGAAATGCCGATGGGTTTGGTCTCGGGAATATGGCCGGGTGTACGCGTATGTGCCTTCCATCGCTAATCACGCATAATTTCCGCACACCAACCTCCCTCCCATTCAGGCGTGAATGTGTGTGTTTAAGTAGGCAAGCCACACTAATTGAGCCATAGCCCATCATGAAACATGCCGTGAAAATGGCACTAGATGCTCAGAAAGACCACCGATCCCCGGCCCGACGAACAGGAAATGGAGGGGAAGATTAATAAATAATTACCGTCACTAATCAATTTTCCACCCAGAGCAACACGTTTTGCGGGAAAATTAATTGAATCGAGCACGCTACGAGAGGAAGAGGGGGGGCAAGAAGAATGAAGAAAGGGAAGAAGGTGTGTGACTGTTCCTAACATATTTCATTACGTCCTGTTCCTTTCGTCCAGCATTTTCGATGGTTTCCGTGGAGCATGTGAGTAAGTTAACTATTTTCTATTGAACTACTTCAAAGGCGAGAAAACAAAAAAAGAAGTTTAAATCCTCTCTTTCGATTGTCCATGACTGGAGATCATCGATTTATTTTGGTAAAATTGTTTAATCTACGATTAGACAACCCCAACCAATCGAGAAATCTCAAAGACTTCCCTTTCTTCCCACAGAAGGTATTGAAAATGTGTGAACAAGACCTTTTCACCTCATCAAGGGCGAAGAACCCATACTCGTAGTTCGGGTTTCGGAAGGAAACCTTTCCTAAACACCAGCGCCGAGTCTCCCATTAATCCTCAGCTGCTGCCCGCCCGGTGTGCTGTGTCTCTTTATCGTCGGTTTTCTTCGCACGAAATTATCACATACTCTCTGGCATATCCGGCAAAAGTTTCGGCTGATGATGATCCTGACGCTGTTACTGGGAAAAGTTTCAGCCAGGGTGAGCTTCACGCCTCATCTACCGATGGACTAGAGCGATGCTGCTGGATGTGTGTGTGTGTGTGTGTGTGTGTGAGAAATTGGGGATAAATTAGGGAAACCCCTGTTTCTTTTCGGGGATTTTCTGCTGAAGTTGAGGTTAAAGTAGAGTTGAAAGAAGTGGTTTTGGTCGTGCTTTGTTACCATTCAAGCAGTGTGGAGTATTGAATATTAAAATTGGGTGAGATGTAAACCCGGCAATCTTTAGTGCATGGATGTGCTTGAACATTAAAAGCATTTTCTGATGCCCTTGGATTCAGTGTCGATCGTGGTTGATTGATTATGCGAGATGTCTTGAGTTTCATAATCAATTGATCGGAGTACAGCCGCCGAAAAACACCCAAAACACCTAGCTGCTATGACACACACCTGTGGTGACTAAATGTTTCTGCTCGCTTGATGCCATCTTCCCCACGACTGAACACGCTTGCTTGCTTGCTTGAACTTTTGCCTGAAAGAGAACGATTGGAAACAAACTCTTCTTTCGCGCGCTGTAAGCTGCTAGGTGCGCCATCGAGCGAACGGTATTAGGTCGTCGAGGAATCCCTTAGAGCATGCAGTTGGCCAAACACTTCCAAAGCCTTTCCACCCACCGCAAGCGAGTGGAAAGTTTCCAGTGTAATTGATGGAAACTATCTTCCGCTTTGAAATCGAATCTACCGATGTCGGTTCCTGGGCTAGTATGGTCTAGTATTCCGCTGCGGTTAGTATATTCCATTTGCAACTTCGGAGCTGAGTGCTGATAAGAAAGCAATCGCGGGAAAAAGGGAAAAGGATTTACATTTGCTCAACAATCTATTCAATGCTAATAGCACAGGATTTTCTTCATTTAGGAGCGCAGAACATTGATTGATTTTTTTTGGGCTCATTTTAAGTTAATTTAAACGAACGCATATGTTGCTAGGAAGACTTCGAATCAATCTATGATCACGACCGGTATTTGACCACTTCCGACTATCATTCCGAATATCAGCCTTGGTAGCACAAACTATCCCAGGAAAATATTCGTTGCCGGTCGATTTCCTGGCGTCATCCCCACAAAAGGGTTGAACTGGTTTGTGCGAATTCCAATGAACACACCGAGCTTATGGCACCTCTCACTCTTTTTTTCCTTATCGTGCGTATCCTTTCCAGGAGCAACCACAGTGGTAACAATGGCTCGAACAATTCCTCCCAACCGTCGTCGGCGGGCGCTTCCGGGCCATCGATCCACTCGTCGGAAAACCTGAGCACGGGCCTTAACGCATCCACGCCGCTGACAGCGAACGGCAGTGTCAGTCTACCAAACGGGGTCGGCCCAGGGTCCGGGATACCGGGCGCGGGCGGTGGCTTAAATGGCGATAATTTCCTCAACAACAACAGTGGTGGCGGTGGCACAGGAAGCAACGGGACCGGTACCGGCACCAGCAACGCGAGCAGCACGAACGGTACTAACGGCAACACCCACAGCAACGGACCGGGCGCCAACAACAACCACAGCAGCAACAACAACAGCATCGACAACGGCATCGCCGAGATCTGTGACGTGCCCGACTCGGTGGCGAACCAGAAGCGACATGTGAGTAGAAACGGAAACACCGGGCTCGATGCGGGGAGTTTGTTTGTGGGTCGCGCTCTGGAAACCCTTTCGCTCGGTGTCAATTTGGCCAATTGTCAGGCCACATTCAGCGTATGGTGTGGGTTGGATGGGATTGGGACGCAAAATATTTCGGTCGATGTTTTCTGGCAGACTGATGGACTCATTGGGCGGCTGGTGCCAACCTTTGCCTATGGACATCGGCAATGGATTGGTTGGAATTCCACGAAAGCAATGGACTCGGCGCTTTTCCCCGATAGTGTGAACAACATTTTGGACAATGGCAGTACATAGCTTTGGAGGAAAAGTGATTACAGTTTCATTGCTCTTTGAACAGCTTTAGGAACAACCGTGGAAGGCAGGAATGTAAATTTACTACTTGACAGTTCTTCAGGGGTTTATGTAACGCAGCCGCAGAACAATGTTTGGTCTATAAAATTTATCAAGATTGATATCTAACTTTTAATACTCTCGTCTAACTCCACCAGGTGCGAGTCATCAAGTCGGACAACAATGGACTCGGCATCTCGATCAAGGGCGGTCGGGAAAACCGGATGCCGATACTGATCTCGAAAATCTTCCGCGGTATGGCGGCGGACAACGCGAAAGGACTGTACGTCGGTGACGCCATCCTGTCCGTCAACGGTGAAGATCTGCGGGACGCCACGCACGAGGAGGCGGTCCGCGCGCTCAAACGGGCCGGCCGTGTTGTCGATCTTGAAGGTAAGCAGCATCGATTCAAGTGCTTCCCAATAACGCGTGTATTCTTATCCGGATGTGACACCCACCGGGAAGCCGGATGTGCGTGCAAAGTGATTGCAATAATGGCAGAAGCGTTCGCTGTTAGATCTTTGGAGTTTCCATGGAGAACTGAAGCTTCGTAAGCAGCTTAGTTGGAAGAGCGATGCCAAATTGTATCGACGGATGAAAGAGCTTTTCTAATACTGCTATTGTATTGGCTAAGAGGGCTGTTGCTCTATTGTTATTGCTCCACGTGCAGTCACGAAAAGCGCCTCGCCCATACACTGTACACCGCGATGGGTGATTTACGCATGGTTGTTCTGCTTTAAGACAGATGATTTTATTGATTTTAAAGGGTTGTTTTATCGTCGATTTGTTGGGCTTGTTGGCCACAACGCATTCAGCAACAAACAACCACCATTCTTGTTTGTTCCACTTTACAATAAAAACGGTATTTTCTGCTGAATTCAAACATATGGTGCAGGAAAAATGTAACGCGCATTGCCTACATTTAGGGGCTTTTCTCGAAATGAACTGAAACGTGACGGATGCCAGGTTCCCGGGGCGTACTCTCGAATGTAAACAGCCAACCAACCAACAACAAAAAAGAAAGGCAAAACAACAAAGCATTCCGATGTGTTTTGTGTACACGCACTTCCTTTCGCTTCACATCCGGAGTGGCATAAATGCTGGCACGTAATAAGAAATTGCGAACGGAAGCCGGCACTGACACACGATTGCATAATTCAAACGTCATGTACCTTGCGCTGGATGGCAACACACAACCACGACCTCCACGAGAAACCACAACGCAACGAGCCCGTCTGACAGGAAACGGAAAATGGAAAACCTGTGCGCCTGCATGTAATGAGCAGCTTAGTTGGCGCAAAAAAAAGTCGTCTTACAAAACACACAGGCACTAAGAGACAGCGCAACGACGGAAAGTGAAGGCGTTCTCGCAGGATGAGTGGCATTGAAATTGGGTTTATGATTTATAAGAACGATCGCCGCACACAGCTGGAATAGGTAATGAGTGCGCGCTAGCTTGACACAAAACGCATTGCTATTCGGAGCGGCCATGAAAGGCGCACATAACAATTCCGATATCTCCAAGGAGCGTCGGGCATCGAGAGGATAAGCTGCACAAAGCGTAACTGAACTTTATTTTTCCCGAACTACTCGCTGATTAAGGATGCATTTAGTTTGTTTGTTTTCATTTAGCTCAGTACCGACGGATGAAAAAGAACAAGGGGCCAATCCAGCTCGCCTTCCCACTTCATATTTTATTTTCGCTTCGATATTTCGTCCTCCGGTGAATTCCTGCAAAGCTTTGTGCTTAGCTCCGACCTGCTCGAAGCACGGTTATCCATTTTTATTGTTTGTGACAGGCTTTATTTGCTTTGGCGAGTGTGTTTATCTTTTCTGTTTTCCCCCATGCTGCCGGCTTTGTGTGTTTGTAGCGCGCGACATGCTCGCATCGGCAACATCGCGTTGCAATCGTGCTCCACTCCATGGTGCATTTTTCTGCGTGCGAAGCAAACCCCGTCGTGGTGGATTATAACGTCGCTTGGCTTGGTCGTGCGTGCCGTGGCAACTCATTAGTTGAGTGAAGAAGGCGGAAAAAATAAAGGAAATTGGTTTTCGCTGCCCAATGCGGACGATGGAGGCGCCCCGTGGTTTTGGTTGAGAACGACGTGAGCGAACGTTTGTGTGTATTGTTTGAATTTGTTCGATTGCAGATATTGCTGATTATCTGATGTTCTGAGTAAATGATAGTATGAATAACTCCGTTCAAATGTCACTAACCTAACCTTGTGCTAAGCCTAGCAGTTCATTATCGCTTCTCAAGGTTAATCTATGTCAACTTCAAAATCACTGCCACGTAGGCAACCGTTTTTAATGCCACAGACGAAACCACTAACGCAAAGCACCACCAACCACCAACGTTACCGTGTCCAACAAAGAAGATTTCGCTTGCCGAAAAACCACACTTTTGGTCGCACGCACTGTCACACGGAACGCGTCACGTCGGGACGAAATTAAAATGTCGACAGAATTGAAACATTAATTTGCGGTTTCGGGGGCAGTTGGTCCCGAGGTGGCCACCGCATGAGGTGTTGTTACTGAGGAGACCAAGTGGAGCAACGGATATATTGCTTCGGAACATAGTGACACAACGCGGCAGCATGTCTTAAGGAGTTCAACAGTTAGCCACAGACGTGACCAAATGTTCTCATTTCCCACACCGACCGAGCGGTTGGAGGGCGAATATTATGGTGACCGTAATAAATTTTGCAGCTCCAGAATTAACCACAAGCACCTTCTGTGAAATCGCTTTGCTGGTGTCTTGAATTCTTGGTGGAGGGAGAAGATGGAATGTGGATGGATGCAGCAGAAGGAGGAGGTAAAGGGCAAGTATGCAAAAGGCAACGATGGAACCATGAAATTGAAATGTTGGAAAAAAATATCCACCAAAAAAAAAAAGAAGCCTTGCTGCCCTCGAATTTATGGTAATGGAAATTTAATCATCGTCTCATTTTTCTTTGGCCAGCAATAAAGTGTGACCAAGGTTAAACTGCAACTGGCAATTGGTGACTTTCAACAAAAAGCGCCATACTTCGGCATTGGCAATACTTCGTATAATTAAATATTGAGTCTTTTTCGTATTCGTTTCGCTAGAACTTCTCATGCCTTATGCTCACTTCATTATTTCCCCACTAGAATTCTTACTCAACTCCAAGTGTTTGAAGTGCAATTATTGTTCCTTATTGAAAAATAATTGGCAAGTGCATTTGTTGCCTCTAGCTCTGGCTATGAGTGCAGCTATTGGCTTTCTGACGCTTTCTATATCATTAGAGTGCTCACCGGCTCCCCTTTTTATTTCATTGCCCACTTACTCCAGAGTCAGATGAGCATCGCGCTGCTCGATGCTCGCAAAAAGCGAAATTGATTACATCCGAATAGATTTCTAATGGTGGATGACCGATATTGGATGCGACATTGTTCACCTTCTGGATTCTCCCTAGCAACAGCGGGAGAGACCTGCCGCGTGTGCATCAATGCCTAACATTATCGTTCCGTACCGTTTGCGATCGTTGGCAAACGGAAGAGACAGATAACGGCGCTAGTTGAAGTGGATAAAACGGGGGAAAAAAAGGAGGTCACCCCATGTGGGAGGTTAATTAAGCTAATCCGATAATTGCTTCCTAACGAGCTACTCGTCCCATTCAGTGCGAGACGATCACACGCAAGAATGTATGCCACACCGGTCGGAAAATGGAGCAGCCAGTTCCTCCTTCAAACGAGTGCGTCACCGGGATGGCGACTTCTTCAAACCGGGGGCCAATTGAACCATCGCTTTAGCGGATCCGATCTAGCGGATGCTTTTAAAGTTCCTGACCTAAGGCTGCTACTCGCCGCCATTCAAGCGCAGGCACAGAATGGGCAGAAAACATAAACGATTTCTAGATCAAGCTGATGTTTCACTTAGGGTGGGCAGAAGGTGTTACAGAGGCAGAAAAAACGTGGGTAGCAAATGTGGTTATCCTTTTATCCTCCCGGTTGCGTAGGCACTTTCTTACTCTCTATCGCACAGTCTGGACACTCTGGCACAATTCCCGGAGGGTAATGGATTGAACAGTGTAGCTGTTTGTTTGGATAAAAATGCTCCTACACCCTACACGAGACACACCGAGTTTCTAGGTTAAATAAACAAATAAAATCCACTAACGAATGGGACGAGCATTGTGTAGGTGTATGTGTGGGTTTACTTCCGGAATGGGACAACAAAAAACTGTGGAACGACAGCAGACGGTTCAGCTCTGCACGGAATGGCCCCACGAACAAGCTCCTTCCGGAAGAGCATCGAATCAAATGAGTGTTGCTGAGTGTCGGAATGCCACTTTAGGGACGCACAACCGAAACCAGGAAGTTGTTATTCTTGCAACCTAGGGCCCGGGGTGGCAGGATGATCGAAAGGCGCAGGTGACCAAATTGAATCAATCCCGCCAGCTCTGCCCCTGCAGTACCTCCGCAACCTACACAGCGAGCGAATGTGTGACCGAAAATTTTGGGCAAATCATTGAGAACACTCCGAGGACTCTTAAGGCCAAAAAGGAGGACGGAACCTGAGGGGCTAGTCGTCCGGCGAATCGGAAATGGTTTCAAGTGCTAAGTGGCGGACGGTACCGCCCGCATTTTCTTTTTTCTCTCCCTGCAAATGGACCACACAAATGGACCCTAAATGATACAGTCGCTCTCTCGGGACACCTCTTCGCATTATGGTGCGGATGTTGCGCTGTGCTGAAAGTTTCCAATGGCGTCCTCGAGTAGAAAGGGCACCATTTTTTGTGCGTGTGTGAGTCTCGTGAAGAAACAAATACAAAACAAAAGTAAAACGGCATGTGTTTTTTGTGTGCTGTGTTATGCTTCGGGATGATTCCTTCCAGATGAGCCAAAGGCAAACATGCACGTTTCTTAAGAAATAGGAATAGCTGTTGTTGCCTTCGTCAGGGTTTTATTCGATTTTCTTTTCTTGTGAATTCAATTCGCAACGTGCAACACTCGGTGTGTTGTAGTTAGAAGATCCCATTAGCCATGAACTGTGGGGTTATGATACAACCGCATCCACCTTGATGTTCTTTTGCCGGTCAGGACTAAAATGGCATCCGACAGCCGAGGATGCTGCGCAGGTTAAGGTGACCATTTCGGTAAATGTTTCGCAATCGACCCACTAAACAGGTCACCAGGTGCCTTTGAAGAGGACCCGGACATAATCAACGCTCGGGGTCTATCCCGAGCCCTATCTTCGTGCTTCGGAACCGTGTCGATGAAGATGACCGAAATACCGGTGCCGTGATTTTATTACATTACAATAAAACAGTGCATTTTATGGGGTCGAGCTTTATGGGGGCAATGTGGCGAATGAAGGGCGGAAGTTGACGTAAGGGTTGGATCTTTAGATTAAACGTGAGAACACACGGAGGGCTACGCAAAAAACTGGCACCTAACCGGTTTCTTATCGATATGTCGTAAATTATTCGTCCATAAAAACTAACTCCAAGGACTTTGCGATACTGGACCGAGGCCTAAAAGGAGGGCTTTGAAAATTAAAGATGACAACAAATCGATTCGAGTGTGAGCGCTTCGGGAAAGGAAATTGTGTTTAAAATGACAGTTCAAACGATTCAAAAATACATCCGCATGATACGACAGTGGAAAAGTTTGACCCAAAGTTAAAGCAATTCCAATTTTACGCCTCGCATTCAAACCCGACGCAACTTTCCCTCCGAAGCGTTAAGCTTTTGAACCAATAAAATAAAAACTACACTGTCCCGGGGTAAAAATACATCGGGTGACCCATCATAAAAAATAACTTTGTGCCTAGAAGCAGCATCAGCAGCAACAGCAGTACCGGTAAAAGAGACCTTTATTCTCACTTTTTATCGCGTAATCTTTATCGTCCGGTTCGCTAACTGTTGGGTGGACAGCTTCAGCACGCGAAAGATGGTTTCGCCGAGGGCAGTCGTTTGCCGCACAGAAGAATGTTTCGCTTAGGTGACAAAAAATCACGCTCCAACCATCGACGATCCTCCTCCTGACTCGACTCGAGGATCGAACGAGATTTTTCGACAGGGTTAAAAAAACAAACTTGGAGGGCAGTCACCCTTTTTTGCATCAGCCGCCAGAATAGATGGGATTCTCTGGCCAGCGGTAACGGCCACCGGACCCGGTCAGTTCGGGTCCGCATAATTCAGGAAATAATAAAACCATTCTGCTGCACCCATTTATCATCGCATTATTTCCTTCCGGGTTTGAGGGAAAGATGGAAGACGAAAAACAGCCACGCCATTGCTTTCGGACGCATCACACCATGTAGGGAATGTTGATTTTTTCTTACTCAACCAACTCCACTCACCCGGGTTGTATGCGGTAGTCATCCTTCTGTTCGGTAGTCCTACCGATCGGAGAAGCTAGTAATATTTTGCTAAAGCGCACAACACAGAACCGTTTCAGATGGAAAAAAGGAAGCAACAAAACTGCTCACCACTGCTGGAATTTGGACGACACTAAAACAGTGGCTCATAAAAATCGCATTTCGAAATACGAACAATAAAACATTCGCCAAAAAGACGATACTGACGCATCAGATAGGTGTGGTCAAATCCTCATTCGAACGTTCACACGGGTTCGAAGTATTACGAGAGTTTTCAGTGAAACAAAAAAAAAGAAGACAGATAAGTTCAAGTGGAAGAAGAAAACTTCGCGAAGAAGCGAACCTTCCCCAATAGCATATAAACCTGGAAGTAGTAGGGAGTCAGCCAGTATCGTTTTTCATGCTACAGTAATTCTCATGGGATATCAGTGACATGATGTCCGGTAAGGATTTTTTCGCCTCCCGAGTTCAGTGGTGGAGTTTTTGTTCTTGAGCAAGAAGGTGGACAAAGAAAATTAATCATTTTATCACTCATGAGGTTAGGTACAGGACGGATCATCGCTTGGGAGCACGTAAATCACTTTCAAAAGGCAGTTGAACGGATTTCTAACGTCGATCGATATCCAGGACTTCCTATCAGGACTAAGAGTTGGAGTAGGTGGTGAAGCAGTAGAGAAGAATTGAGCTCCATAAGTGTGTTTTTTATATTGTGGACCTCAAAAGGATATGTGATTCTCAACATCGCCTTGCAATATTGGATCGCGTCTTGAAGTTTGAGAAAAAATCCCCAAAAATGTACCACACAGTTTTCAATTTACAACGCAAAGTTCATAATCCTGTCAAGAAACAAGCTACCCGCTACCCGCCAGCAGAATAGTTCTTAAAAGATATTTCGAAGAAAGTTGCCCGTAATAACGAACCCCCCCCCCCTCCCACACTCTCCCAGTTTCTGCCACCATTTCATTGAAAGTGTCCTTGTAAAAATAATTACAAACGCTACGACGAAAGATGTGCAAAGTTTTCCCACTTTATCGCAACCCACTTGTGGGAGGAGGAAAAATTAAGCTTGCCGCCATCTTCCCTCTCACTTTCCCATTTTCACTTCCCAGAGCCTCAGAGTGGGTAAGGAAAATTTCATTGCAAATTGTTCCTTTGCCATCGACTGTTGGGGGCCACCTCGGCTTTCGTGTGTCTCTTCCCAACAACAAAACGCTACAAACAATGGCACAACACCAAACCCATCGTTCATCCACAAAGCAGCGGACCGGGAAGCGAGTGATTTGAGTGCAGAAACACCCCGTGTCTCGGAACGGAAGTCGCCACACTCGGCTGTCCTCGAGAAGGAAGTGCGAAGAAATGCATTGTGGTGCAGAATTTTTCGCATTAATGAAAATTTTAATTTCAATCCTTTCCACCACGCTCGGTGAGTTTTTCCGTCGTCGTTCCGTGGTTTGGCTGGAGGTGGATGGCTTTTTTTTTTCTCCGCGAAAAATCTCCACCGGAAGCTCCAAGGCACAATCTGCACCATTGTGGCGAATTTGAACGTAAAGTGCATGCTGTTGGCCTTTTTTTTAAAGAAAAGGGGACGACCGATGCGATAAAACATAGCACACGACACTTGAAATTAAAAGCAGACCCAAGCTGGTAAGGTTGTATCGTCCCAACCGCGATTTGCATGTGGAAAAGCGTGTCCCGGTCTCGGCAAAAGTGGAGTCCCCTTTTTCCCGTTCACTCGTGGGTTGGGTTGGAGTCTCCTTTTTTGTGGTTTGCCCAATTGTTGGTTTTGGGGTGTGAAAATATGCACCTTGTTTCGGGGAGGAACAATGAACGAGAAGGATGTGTATTGGGAGGCCAATTTTCGGCGGAGCTTGGTTCGTGAATAGCATGTTCCATTGTATCGAAAATCGTAACCAATTAATTATAAAAATTAAACAAACTCATAAAAATGATTCGAGCACTATTTTAACGGCTTCGTACTGCAAACAACCCGCAGAAGATATTAGTTCAAATATACTTTGGGCAAATAGAGACGACGATCACACAACACTCTATTTGCTTCGATCTGCCACACTTCACCGTCCGGTTCTAGGCTGGCAGCTGCAGCACAGAGACTTTGTCAACGATGAAAAGCTCAGACGACGCCTCCATTTTGTCGCTTGCCAGTGGAAGCAAATCTTCAGTTCGGCATGATGAATGGCCCACCGCACGGTCGCTCGGTACATAAATCTTTAATTCTATCACGGCCAACCTTTATCCAATGATGGATGAATGGCGAACGAGGAAGTAAAACGAAACGCCAGAGAACTATAGTAGGATCAGGATGACACTCGGATGGAAGGTTTTTTTTTCGCTTTCCCCACTCTCTTTGTCGCTGGATCTGATGGTGTGGGTTGAACCTCCGGAAACACCGGAACGCCTCCTATACATGCATACGGTGGACGGTGGACGAAACTGTGATTAAATTCACACTACTCGTACATGACAGCCCTCCTTAGGCTGTCCTGTCCATCATAAGGTAGTTGCTCGAGGTTTGGAGGATGCATCGCAGGACGGACTGGCCGTACTCGAGTCTATGTACGGAAAAGATATAAGGATATTCCATTTCTATGGTAGCGAGCGAACGATCTCTGGAGGAGCAACGATCGGGACTTGATATCTTTGTTTGTCTGTCCATCAACCATCATTAATCTTTTCGGTCTAGTGCATGTCCGTTTAGAGTGGGTCACTTCAAATGAACCAGATTCTAGTGGGTATGGGGGTTTGTCCTTTCTTTGGCAGAACACTTACCGATAGAAATCTTAACTATGTTTAGAGATAAGTATTGAAAATTAAATAATTTTGTCTACTTGAACTTATCGCCAGCCAACGAATTTATTGGGGATGTCATTTATTAAACAGCATCCAATATTTTCAAAACTTGCCACACTTCCACTGTGATGCATAACTGCACACGGAACAGTCAATTAATTATCTTTGCACAGGTGCCACCATACCCAAAGAGGATGCAACGGATCCATCCAGTAACTGATTGATTACTCCACCATGGACTTCGAGACAAACGAGTTCGGTTTCGGCAAACTAAAGTAATTTGTAGTTGCGTCTGCGAAGTAAACTGTTCCTTCGGCACACGCTCAACTTCCTGCACAGTGTGCATCTCCCCATTTTCTTTCCAAGGAAAGGTATTATACCTCAAGAGTTTTCGGAATGAATGAAAACTATGCCACACTACTCGGCGTTCGACGGCGTCGTTCTTGTAGCATCATCCATCACAAGGGCAAAAGGTTTTTTCCCAGCCCAACACAGCGCCAACGAGGATCAGGCTGGGGAAAAATCAATCCCAAAGTCATGTAAGGCCCACAGCCGAGTAAGATTGATTAGTGGCACTCGGTTGCAAAACTGGCAGCGAACAAATACCTTCCGGCCACAAGTCAGACAGAGTCACATCATTTCAAGCTTTAGCACTTTTGTATCAGGGACCAGGTACCAACCAAGCCCAACATTGGAAGTGATAATTTGGAAAAATGAACTAAGATGAGAGTTTAACGGCGAAGCAGTTTAAATCACCATTACTGAAACATAACAGTCACAACTCAACAGACCTGACAGCAAACGCGTCTTAAAAATCGCAATTATATCACCCATAAACAGGAACAAAACAAACTCATCATCATAAAAATCGCAACAATATCCGCAACAAAGAATTCTCCCCGGAAAAGATCCCAATTTTCAAATACCATCCTCATCACCATCAAAGATTGGTTGAGAAATTGGAATATGTTTCGATCGAAATTTCAAAACCTCGCACCCGGCGTTCATCAGTCCGAGCGATGGATAGATACGACCGGGTCTGGTCGGTCGATAAAACTTAAATGAGCTAGAAAATTAATTGCCTACGAACGAGTAAAAACGACAGATTTCGGGGGATGTTTTAGTGTTGAGCTTTACTTCGGCGCTCGGCACTTCTCCCCGCCAATGGAATGTGGTGTCCGATGGGTCTTGATGGCGTTTGATTTTTGTGATCTGTAAAACTGATTCAAAAGTGTCAAACGATGTTTGGTGAGTTGTGAAATTAGTTTGTGCTCGAGGATGGGGAAGGCAAGAAGAGTTTCCAAACAAAAGGGGCTTATACTACCGACGATAGGAGAGAGTTGTGTCAAAGGGGATTAGTTTTGTTAACAGCTCGTAATGATTTGAAAATCCCTAGAATTTCTATTTTGGGAAGTTGTTGTCATACTTTGTCCAGTCCACAAAACGACGCCCAAGAACCGATTTTGTCAGCACTTCGATGGATGCTTTAATTCGAAGCTTTATTCGAGCATCAGTAACCCAGTTATCCTTCAGTCTGTTGAATTTCACTAAAAAAAATCTTCAATGCAAATTCCGCAGCAGCTTTCTAAAAAACTTTACAGCTCGACAACATAACAGCAGTTGATGGTATCGCCCGGCAATTGCTTGGATAGAACCACTTGTAAAACTTATCCCAAAATTGAACCAAAGGCGAGAGAAACTGGGTGAGAAACGCGGTCGGATAATTTGTCGAACACCGGTCTTACGAACCTTTTGCCACCTTTTGGCTCATTGGATCGCTTCAAGTAAACCACACTACACTGACGCTGACGAGCGAGATCAGGTGTTCCTGGAACAATCTCATCCACACACACACACACCCAAAAATATCCGCTCGGGAAAGTTTTTGTACGTGAAAGCGAGCTGCCACTGAAATGTTGGTACACTACTCAGCAGCTGTAGTCACACGTTCGCGAGGGTGCTTGCTGGCTCGGCTCGGCTATCAGCCCCCAGTAATCATCGGTTTCATTTCGGAGGGCAGCATCGATGAAGAGGCATTAAAAGCGGATAGTGTCGTCGATCCGTTTGCCAACGCTTTCATCCGACAGTGCGTCATTTTGATCAAATTCTACCGAGTGAAATCTGGTCATGTTGAGTGGTGACGAATACACCGTCCCATCACCGGCGCGGATAAGCGTACTTGGGCCCGCCACTCACCGGGGCGCGATACGGCGAGCGTTCGCTTGCTTTTAAACCGACCACAATCCGTCCACAACCGCTCGAAATCTAGATGTCTTCTAATAGAACGCAAACCACACCGCTCGAGCCGCTGTCTACCAACGGGCCTTCCGGCACCGGCTCGTTCCGTATGCAACAGCATTAAATCAATTTGTTTTTCATCTTCACATGGACGCAAACATGACGATCGTACACGCCAGGAAGACACGCGATTTTGGTCGCTGTTCCACGGTTGATGGAAAATGCGCGCTAAGCTACTCTTTTGGGAGCATTTCTCTGTGTGTGTGTGAGTGCGTGGCGAACACACCTGGTCTGGGTCAATAGGTGTAGAACAGCACCGAGAGCCGCGAATAGCCCAGCCACTTGTTCCCGGAAGTGGCTTTTTTGTCGATGAAAGTAAACCCATCCATCCCACCCCATTTCGTTGTTACCTCGCTCGTTTTCGTACATGGAGCCTCCCGGAAAGAGGCTTCTCCAGCACGCCGGAAGATGGCGTCTTCGTGTTCTGTTTCAAATTTCTGTCGATTGTGATACTTCCGCCAAAGGAGTTGAATGGAGTACAGTCTGCTTCCCCGGTGTGCGCTCAGCTTTTCCTGGAATTCGAAGTACAACGCCCACGAATCGAGCTTTAAAGCCCGCCGTGCTCCGCAAGAACTGTGAGTTTGGAAAACAAATTGACAGGAGAAGGCTTTCATTCTGTCGCTCGTGTTTCTACGTATGGCATGAAATTTGATGCACGCTTGAAGTGTGCTGCGGTTTTGTAGGGTGTTGTAAAATTCATACCAAGGCTGGCACTCTCCATCCCATCCACCCCACGACCGCGCGGTTTTTGCGGTCGTGTACTTCAGCATCCTTCAGGAATCGATAATGTGGAGGAAGGATGCGAAGCGTTACTACGCCGTGACACAGGGCAAAACCTTCGCGGTACGATGATGAGTGGAATGCGAAAATTCGATTTTCTCGCCGCAGGTGATTCCACCTCCGTTATAGACTCAGGGAGCGAGCGAACAAATAAGAAGAGGATGATGTGTTTTTAAACCTTCCCTTTCTATGGTTCTAAAAATTTCACCCTCTCATATCACTCATACACCCAACTTGATCCCACCGTGGAAGTTGTTTCGAGGAATTCAAAAGTGAAATTCGGGAAGAAATTCCCCGCCCTTCTGAGGTGGATTGAATGAAGGGTGGTGACAGAGGGAGCGAAACCCTTCGCAGCGTTCCTCTCTCATCAACACTATTTAATGCTGTGCGAAGAACCATGTCAGTACTATGCGCAGCCATAAGTCTGCTGTAGGACGTTGTTCGAATTTCGCTCACTAATTGAATCATCAGAGCCTCTTCTCCTCGGCTCGGTTGAAAATAAGACCCCAGCACTCCGGAGCATCGGGATGGAATTTTTGCGAAGCACAAGAGCGATCAAAAGGGTGAAAAGCTTGCGCTTGAACCGAGCCAAGTGATGGAAAGGTGACTTGTCAGTATTTCGTTTCGAGCTGAAACACTTCTGCAGTTAGACCAACTTTCTACGTCCGTTCTCGTGGTTGTGTTGTGTAGCAGTTTCTCAAGACAGGCAAGCGAAACACGTACAATAGTAACGCACACTGTAAAAGCTTTCTATCAAACACCTTGACAGTCGATTGAATACGGACCGGCAAGGAAGTGTGTTTGAAGATGTTTTCAGCTTTGCAAAGAATCCCACCAGCAACCACATCATATTGAGCATAGGTGTGGTGCGAAAATAAAGGATCCAACAACTCCATTGTACATCAGTTTTAAAACGCTGTTTGAGTAAGGAGTGTTTGACTTTTGGGAAATATTTTATTTCTACCGTCTGTGATACTGGCTAGCTCTAGATGAGTTCAGCAAAATGTATAACATCCGCTTTTAGCCACGGTCTGAAAATGTTTCACAAAAGACTCTGCCCGTTGCGCTTTTCTCTGTACGCTAAAAAAAGAATCCATTCATTACAACTACCTAAGAAAAGAGTTCATTTTTTACTGCTACCGCTACTGCAGCAGTTGATTTCCGTTTCCAGCTATGCTTCTTCAGATGAATTCCTTTTAAATCAAAAGTAAAGCAAATTGCTAGATCTAAAGAATGTAAAGAACAGTTCTCAGAAGGGGAAAAATCTATCTTCCTCTGAAAGCGATAGGTTTAATAATTTACCATGAATTGAAACTTATGAAGTACATACTCTTTTACTGTTGGTGCTCAAAGTTTATTAGCCCCGTTTAAACTTTTCATGGTTTTTATCTCAATTATTCAAGTCAGCTTTTAAATTTGATTCAATATCTGTAAAATCGGTCGTCCGAAAAATATTACATCTACGACCTCTGTAAACCCGCTAGCTAAAAGCCTCCATAAATCACCCATATTTGTCCTTCAGTCGGAAAATAATTAAGCCACACACCGTAGCTTTCTTTGACAAGGTTTGCAAATTCCACGACAATGCAACCACAGCCCACCTGAGACAAATCACGCATTCCGCACTCACATTTAACCGGGTCTTTGTTCTTCGGACGTCCGAAGAAGCAGCGAGCGAGTGCGCTAGTGTGATTTAATTTATGATCCACAGTGCCAACCCTCACCTTCCCCGGCTTGCTGGCCGGGATCATCAGCTCGAGAAAAAGCCGAACCATCATTGCTGCCCTGAAGCCTGAAGTTTGCGCCCAAACGCTCACCTACACTCTACATGTGAATCGTCTTACAAACTTCTTCCCCAGCATGTCGACAAAAGACACTGGCAGGAGGGATCCTTGCTCGCTCTTCTTCGCCCTGGAGCTATTCAGCAACCGAAACCTAAACACCTCACACTATTTGGGCGAAGTTCAGGGCTATTCACACATATATCATCATGCAGATTCCGCCCCAAATAGAGTGTGTATCAAATGGCAACCACCGGGCGTACCTGGATCCTCCTACTCGGAAGTTTTTTTTTATCGTTGCTTTGACTCGGTAGGAATTGTCCGCTCGTCTAAGCATCATTTCCACACCTATAAGCGTTCCGTTCTCCACCCGGGGCTCGTGTTCCTTGACGGTTTCAATTGTCTTGAGGATGAGTGGGCAGATTCTCTGTTGAATGCTATATCAAGTAGAGTCGCCTTTCACAAACCCGTAAGAAGGTTCTATTGCTAGCAAAAGTCAAGCTTGCGGCTGCTTGGAAGCTGTCACTTTCAGTGCTCGAATAGGTTGAAGTACCTTCGTGAAGCGTGAATGTGGAAGTGTGTGTGTGTGTGCTGGTTGGGGGTTTCAGGAAAAGTGCCTCTAATTTGGAACATTCGAGAAGGTATGCTGCAGGACCCACCACCTTTCTCGTGTGAAACGCCGTGGAGGTGCAGCACCGTCCGCGTTGGATTCCTTTTTTGTCCTGTTTGCCCCATTTATAGACCATTCTTTCATCGCCAGCAGTGGGCTATTCTCTATCGCAGCGACAGTGACAGTCACTTCCGTGCCACGAACAGGTACCGTCGACACGTACCGCTGGCATAAACGATTCCTATTTCCTAGTACGTACGGGGCCAGATGATTCTACGGCCAGCGCACAAGAAGCTCGCAGTGTGGAACGTTGCTCGTCGTTTACGGTGGTCGTACCATGGGGAAATCACGCATCTACAAGAAGTCACCGGGCGACGGAACGGAACAACCCAGCGCTCCTTCACCGCATTGGGCAATGGAGCGTTTTATTTCGTTTCGAGACGCACCTCGACGAACGAGCGAACGACGACGGTGATCTCTTGAGACATACATGGGATAAATCACGATGATGAATATTCCTCACCATTCAGTCGAGTACTTGCACGATTTGTAGTACACCGCTCGCCACCCAAATACTCGGCTGGGTGGTATCCGAAGTGACAGCTGCTCAATGGAATATGGCCCCCGAACGGTGGACAGCTTTTATCGTGCTCGAGCTGGAGGTTGGAGGCGGTGATTTCGTTTCACTTACTCGGGGCTGCAACTACCACTGAGCTGTCATGCATATTTTACTGGACACAGCTTTCTTCATTGATTGATCGTTGCACACGATACGGGGAATGTGAGTGAGTTTTTCGTGTGTTTTTGTTTAATATAATCGATGCAAGCTAGCTAAAGGGGGCTCTGACAGGCTGGCCTTAAAATCCATCGGCCGGTAAAAGTATCCATTTTGTCGGCAAGTGCCATAAATATGATATCCCCAACAATCTACGTTTTCATCTCGTCCGAACGCAACTGGCTTCTGGGCGATCCTTCCTAAAATCCTCGCTAAGATGCCAAGGCTTTGCTGGCTACCGAGCCTCAGATCCGGGAAGATAATTGATGAACCTTTTTACCGTCCGTTTCCATTCAGAGCGCTGGGGATAGCCGTCTTGAAAGCTGTTTCCTTATCCTTATAGGCGTACGCTAGCTTAAGAACAGGACTCACACCTTCCGGGCAGTGGCGAGCTACACGTATCGTACTCACAATCGCCGTTTCCAGCTGGATTTGTTGTTCCTTTACCGTACCGATACTGTACAGAGCGAGAGAGCGAGTGTTGTTTCGCAACGGTACATCAGCGTCCGAGTCCAGGCGTAAACCCTCGGGAAGGGAATTTCTTGCACGGAGCTTGTTTCGGTTGTTTGTTCTTGATCGATGCAGAGGGGAAAAAAAGCCTTGCGCTGCTTTCTCCCCGAGCAGGGAACTGTTGCCGATGGTCCCAGCAAGCCATTTGCTCGGTCGGTTTGATGTACGACGGGTTAAGTGATTTACATATTTCGCTTACACACAGCCGGCAGGAGTGACCCCGGCTCGGAGTCTTCCTCTCAGAACCCAGCAGCACACATTCATTTTCCAGACGTCCATTCCCAGCAGACCGCAATTATTCTCTGTCTGGCTTTTGGATGTATTTAACTCTAGAGTCTAGTGGCGTTGGGAGTAGGTTCATTGCAGCCGAACGGGTTAGAGTCATTGCGTTGAGATGTGAGTCCAGGATAGCAAGAATCTAAACTACGCAAACAACGCTTACGCTTGCTTCGGAGTGTGAATGAAACATGTATGCGCAATAAACGTGCCCTCCGCAGTTCGATACTGTTTGCTAATGAACTTAGTGAGCTGAGTTTAATAGCGTTATGTGCCTTCATTAATGCATCATAAAGATCGATGAAATGTGATTGCATTTTCCTCTATCGTTTTATCGTTCATTTCTCTGAATCGTATTGAAACTTCCGTTCATCAGAGCTTCTTCGTAGGTCCGCATAAAACCGCTCATGTGTCACGGTCTGTTCCGATCTGTTTTTATAATAGTGCCTCAAACCTGAACCGACATATCAAGTGGGACTGAAAAGATCCAATTTAAAGCTTTTGATATGCCCGTGTTTTGCAACAAGTAATAACCAGCAAAAAAATAAACTTTCATTTACGAAAGCCAGTCGTCGCTGACGACGCCCAAAGACAACGAACGTGCGGCAGATGTGCTCGTGCGTAAATTAACGCGCACCGCGTATCCATTTATGGCACTGTTTCATCTGCAAAAGGAAACAACGACGAGACTCATACACGCTTAACCTCGTTTTCAACGCTTACCGAATCGTTTTCCGGGGTTTTCCCCGTTTCTTTTTTTTTGCGTATGAGACACGCGTGAATTGAAGTACGGTTAAATTAATGACACACGATGGGAAAGCCTGGAAGTTCGTTGCACCAATACCCGTGGTTGGTGGTGGTGTTGGTGGTGTCTTTCGCTCAAATACGTCAACCACCATCACTTACTGGTGCACGAGCATGAAGCGACGACATACAAAACCCGGAAAAAAGACCTGGCACAGTGAGTTCAATTCCCAGCATGAAGCTGCGTCAGAGCACGGCAGGGATTAAGCTCACACGGAGCATGTCGATTTTGTTTTCCACCCAACTCCGATGGTGTGAAAAATATTTTAAAAAAATTCTCCCCGCTAACCATACCGTGTTGTTTTCCGCCTGCCGATCACTACCAGCCCACTCCACAAAAGGCCACTACAAAACTCGAAACAATGATGATTGTTCACGTACTGCGCTCAAAAGCATCCCCGCAACCGCATACACGCATCAGTGCGAGGTTGGTATGAGCATCGATTGAGTGGAATCGAGTGCCAGCATAATGGAGCTTTCTCGCTCTCGGTCGGCGACAGTGATGGATTAAATTCGATCTACCGGAAGCACACGACCCACAGCCATAGCTTCCGGGTGAGAAGCAGCAAAACAACCAAACGAAAAAAAAACGCACAATGTGATGAAGTCTGAGCTACTTTTCTTGCTCGATTGTTCTACTATCCTTTATTATCTTGCATACATGAAGGAACATCACTCGATGTGCGTCGGGGTGGATATTTTATTCAAAAATCTTTTCATTTGATTAAAAATAATTGTCCATTTTATTCACTAAACCACAAGTTGCACTCTTCTTAAAGGACTTTTACAGGCAGAAGTAGTAATTCGACCGCCAATTTCGCTGAATCTCTACCCAGCAAACCCTCACTCCAAAAGCAACAAATGGGACAGTTAAATAAGATATTTGAACATTATATTAGCACACAAATACCCTCCGTGCCATATTGAACTGAGGGCCACCTCAGGAGAATTGCTTTGCTCTCGAGGGCGTGCGTGTACTGTAAAAAGGACAGTATTTCCATGTAAAATAGCCTCAACAGTTAAAGGAAAAAAAGACTCAAAGCTCCAAACACCGATTTGGACGTCTTCCTTTCGCGCATTGCTTCACGTCCACCTTGCAGAAGAAACCCGCTCCGGCAAGAACAGCAAGAAAACACATGAAAGGTGCGGCTTTCGGTTCAACGCGAATTGCACCAGTGTCGGAGAGCGAAGTTGGTCGACAACTGTTTCGGAAAAAGCCGCACAACACAGGGTGAAACAATTTCTAGGCTCCCTCATCAGAACCGAAAGCAAGCCGTTTCTTCCATTAACCTTTGTGTGCATGGAACGGCGCGTTATCTCCCAATCTCGGGGAACGCCATTGGTAACGAGCCACTGACCGGGGATCGAGGCAATGCGGCAAAGTAAAGTGGTGGGTTTGCCATCTTCTTTTTCTAATGAGCGTGTACGGCAAGCGCAAAGCCAAGGAAAAACGAAACCTTCCCGCAAGCAATTGGATTGTCGTCGTGCTGGCATCTTTTCCCGAGACTCTGGTCGGGAGCCTTTTTTCCGTTTCTTTCACCTTTTTTTCACAACTGAAACGAAAATTTTCCTCCCATCCTGAGCATGGGTGGGACAAGCCGAATGTTGAAATCGTACTGTCCCGAAAAACGTAGAGCCCATCCCGCCACGGTCACGCGTCCCTGTTGTTTCTGTATTAATTTGTCAGTGTCGTTTTTCCTTTGTTTTCCATCACCCTGTACCCTGTTAGCGCTTGCTTCCCTTTTGTGTAACCGAATTCCGGAACACTTCTCGGTAGCCATTATTCTTATGGTTCGGGAGGCCATTCTCGGGTGACAACATAGCGCAGAAGAGAGGTCCAGCGAAAAGAAAACCATGAGCTACCTAACGACAAAAAGCCGCAACGAAGTGAACCTAAGCTTTCCTCTTCTACCGTGGAGCAATAGCAGCAGCTCTCGCGTCCTCCGTTTTCACCCTACTCTTGACCCCGAGTTTCCAGCTTTGGGGAATAATTGGGCACTTTTTTGTTGCTGTTTCCGGGTTTTCTGGACCAGCTATTGTTCTTGTCTTAGACGATCATTTTGATTTTGGGCACGCAAACCATCATACAAGGCCAGGCGTGGCGCTTAAAAGTCGACGTAAACAAGCAACTTGTTGTGTCGGTTTACGGTGTCCTCTTATCGGACCAGTGTGACCCTTTTCTGACGCCTCTCTGCTGTTCTTCTTTGCTACTTCTCTCCAGGGTGCAGTGCATCTTTGGAAGGCATTTGGTGGGAGTAAAAAAGGCACAATGACCTACACCCTATTTGTGTATTGTTTCACAGCTTTTGTTATTAGCAATGAACTGTGAAGAGTTTTTGATAAAAATGTATGTTGAAGTGCACTTCTTCACAAAGAAAATGCGTCAACCAACAAACAAACCTTTTCTTTTTTTGGCCCAAGTCCTGAAGAAGCCTAACACAAAGCATTTATTGAACAATACCCTGTTTACTTAAATGTGTTGAGTCAACTCTTTCGAGGAACTCGTTTTTGCTTTGCCGAGAAACAATCAAATTATGAGGTACATAAGCTTACTTTACGTGAAAGCTCGCCCAACTCTCTAGTCTCTGCCCTTCCCTCCCTTAGGGTAGATCTTACATACAAGTTGTGCTCAGGTGTCAACACGAAAATGGTGTTTGATCTCTATTTTTAGCTGGAATTCACCAACAAGTTACTGACCATACACCACTTGCCAACCCACTCAGAATATGCTGTTACTGCATATTTCATCAAAGAACTTGCCTGTTGCTCCAATTGCTCACGACATTCGTTTCATTGCATCAGTCCAGTGGTCCTGTCCAAAGGATGACGTAAAGTGATGTTGCACTTTTCTCCTTTTTCATGCGTTTAGTACACTCTCGGGTCTTTAAAGATGGTACGATGTTTTTTTTTTTAAACGGGATAACTTATAGAATAACTTTTAAAATTAGTTGAAGTACAGTTTCGCAAACAATACATTATTCATTGACCAACAATTAAGGCATCCCAGAAAGAGTTTGCACCGCTCTCAAGAAGCCTATCTAAATAATGCTGCATCCTTGGCATTTTGCTTCACCTGACCTGTCTTCAGGCCATTGGAGAATGTTAATGTGTCCGGTATTATTAAAATTCCCAACAATGGTCTATCCACGTGGTGGTAAGAGCTCTGCTCAGCTTCTTGGAATGGCTAGAGAGTTCCGAAAGACCCAAAACGAACGATTATGCTCTTTAAGGTCCTATAACTGCTCTCGTATTATTTCGATCGAGGTTTCCCCATGACTCTACTAGGCCTTCCCCCAAAGAACCTTCTCCTTAATGATGTGTTGTGCATCCTTCCGGTCTACCGTAATGCTTGGCTACGAGAAAATGCACTGTGTGAATCAACCACAGAGATGAGGTTAGTTGTTCTGGTTCTGGGAGCAAAAACATTGCACTTAGCCTTAACAGTAAGGTAGTTTGGGGCTCGAGTTTTCTTTTTCCCGTCTGCCCGCTTTATCGGTTCCGTATCTGTACCGAAATCCCGAGTCGAAAGACTGGAGCGCATCGGAACGGAACCGACGATAAACAGGCGGTGATGGTGGTACAATTTATGACTTAACTCTTCATTTTGTATTTTTGCGTTCAGACTGCGCTGGTAAAGAGCAATAATGAGCTTGTAGTTTTGTTTGGTTTTGTTTGGGACAGCCATTGTTTTTTTTTCTTGCCATTTATTATACAATTCAACTATAATAGATGCGGCAGGCGGTCGGATGCGCTAGGAAAACAAAGGAGTTTATGCTAGAGTTTATAATATTTATAAAATATTCTTCGTACAGTTGCACACAGTTTGAGCTTGATAGATTCTAAATGTATATCCCAGCACAGTTCTCCATCCGGAGGTCCAAAGGCGCTATTCACCCTATACAAACTCGACACAAAAGCTGTTTTAATCGGTTCCAGCACTGCCGAACGTTAAGCTGAAATCGATTCTACTCACCATAGCAACAACAAAGGCCAATGACAGCGAAAAGGACACGACAGTAATCTTCTCCCACTCTTCTTGAAGAATGCTCAACATTTGTTTGTCTGTCGAGAATCAGATTTTTCTTTGCTGCAATGGAATGGCAACAAAACAGCCGACAATACTCCTGACAGATTCTGAAGTGGACTGAGCTTCAATCTCTGCAGGAAATAGCAAAAACAGACATACAGCTTTAGAATTTAGTAGGGATTCTTCTTCAAGTATCCATTTGCTGATAAAACCGATGATAGACAACACACTTTTCAAGTATTCTTTACCATTGGCATAGGTTACAAAAAGCTCCAATTACTTCCTTCAAGTTGAAATGCAAAACTTTTCTACAGCTCTGCACACTGCATCTTCCTATTGCAAAGGCCAATTTTTCATTCGTTGCATCCGTTAAATGACAAATGTCCTTCGAGAAACAAAAGCACACCGGTGCTTCTCTGCTACAGAATTTACCAGAAGTGCCGAACACTGCAGAGATCCAACCGCAGAACCCAATGCAATAACTCAAAGTTTTCTGTTGGCACGTGCGGGACCCGTCGGGCACACTCACCAGGATGGCGTCCGGATGAAGTGAATCGATTCATGGATTAGAAAATAGAAACCGTACACTACTCACTTACGACCAATTCTAATAATATTGTGGTGTAATTGAAAACGTACTCAGCTATTGGAGTGCCGGCGGTCAGTGATGGAAGGAAGGTCGTTCGCACGGCAGAACCTTACGATTATTTGCACTTCTAACGATTCCCTAGATGCTTCGAGTCTTTTCTTCCTTCGCTCTCTGGCTGGAGTTTTCTTGTGTCGGCCCATGGAAGAGAAGCAACATGCAAATGAAAATGACCTCATGTAAAGGCATTAAACAACGGCAAACTTTGCCTACACTACGCCGCAGAGCTCCATTGCATGCTTTTGCCGCACACGACCATCTAATTGCAGAGCACATAAATTCTGAAACATGATCTGTAGTGAGAAGTTCATATATTTTACGAGCACTCGTAAGCATGCCGCTGCACTGTAAGCTGCGTTTTCATAGACATGTTTACTCTAAATGATTGGACTGCACACGCTCGTTTGGAGTTGTGCCGTTGTGTTCTTCGGGCATGCCCCATGCGGGATAGCGACGGAAAATGATAACGTATGCATGCATTGACAGCGGCTCAAACATCAGGAAAGATAAATAAATGCTCAATAAATTGTCTAAGCGCTTTAAGCACTGCTCCACTGCCAATTCGAAGTGATGATTACAGTTTGCTTGAATAGAGCAGCAGCTCAGAAAAGCGCCATCCTGCAATGGGGATTACTATTGCTCATTCTGAGGGCTTAAAGCAATTTTACTTTTAATTATTTTCGTAATTCTAACAATATTGAAGCGTACTCAGCTCTCATTACACGACACGAACCAACATTTCTATCGAGCACTAAAGTTAGAATGTGTTTTAAAATGTCTGCTAATGATACGTACAGCTCGTTTTGATTGTACGTGTCATTTGAGAGTTTTTAACGATTTACACACATCATTAGCCATGTAGCTTTCGCCGAACGAGCCCCGTTTCTATGCATGATCTAACCGCGTGGAAAATCAAAAGTAAAGGTGAAAACTTTCATCGCACAAACTTTATCCACACGCGCTGCTCATATGCCCTCAAAATGGATGGAACTTTTTTCATATTTTTTTCGGAGGGAGTTGTCAGAAGGCCAAAAGCTCTCATTAGTGCAAGTTACAGTGTGTGGTATGAGCGTAAAAGAAAATTATACGGATAATCATTTCCCGTAGGTACTTTGTGGAAAGATCACATATGCGGGACTGGTTGAAAGCTGCTCGACAATCACGACGTTAGAGAGTTTCCCACCCTTATGTCTTTCATGGTTTCATGGTAAGCCTCTGAACAGTGATGATTCGGGAGTTTTTGTGCCAATTTTGTACTCCTTACTTCTGTTTTTTTGCTTCGCTTTGCTGCCATTACCCGGGAACGGCCGGATTCAGCCGGCAGACGCGAAGTAAATAAGAATTTTAAACCTGTTCAACAAAAGAAGGCGAAAAATAATCTTCAAACAGTAGAGAATGAGTTCAACAAAACACTCACACACACACACACACACGATCCAGTTTGTGCAGTACAACTAGGTGAGATAGAAGAAAAAAAAGAAGTTAAAGGGAATTAACTGATCCATAGCAAAAAGCACACTTATCTCCGATTTTACAGTGCCATGAACATTTATGCTTGACACAGCATACGGGAAAGGGCACGTGTGTGTGAGTGTGTTTGGTGTTCCGTTGCTTTGTTGAATTCGATGCACCACCACGATGCATTGCCTTCACGGGCGTTAGAAAGGACGTGCAAAGGTCGCTGCGCTTTATGCACCCGATAATAAAGCTTCCACGCATTACCCTTATGCGGGGAGTATTTCGACATTGTGCAGGATTAAAAGGGACAAAAACGTGGACAGAATTTTCTTTTAAAAGCTTTTGCTTTGCCCTTAGAGTTAGATAACTGTAACAAAGCTGCATCAAATGGGCATCAAAAGCAGCGAGCTTCAAAAAATTGCTGGACCGAAATAAATAATGCTAAAGACCCTTGGCAAGCTCATCATCATCAATTCTAAAACCATCTCGAACGAACCCTTCGGTAAATGTACTTTATCGTCTAGATTGACCTCAAGCTTCTTCCATGACACACACACACACACACACATCCAACAACTCATACCCGAGGTTGCTAATAGCTCAAAGTAAACCATAGCGTCGTTTGAAACCTTTTTCTCTCGTCACACAAACCCGAACTGCTTTAATTTACTTCGACGCTTCAGTTCTAGGCAATGGTTTCGCGTTACCAACATATTTCCCCATCGTGGTCAGTGATGAAGAAAAGGGTTGATAAAACTTCCGCTTCCGCTCCGTGCATCCCCTTTTTTCTGCTGGCTTATCATTCGATCCTGTCCGGGTTTGGCCTTCTGAGTACTTCAGCACCGATTACACATACATTTAACCATAACTCTTGCTCTCACTCTCTCAATGTTGCTCTCTTTTTTGCAGTAAAATTTCTGCGTGAAGTCACACCCTACTTCCGGAAGGCAAGCATCATCTCCGAGGTGGGCTGGGAACTGCAGCGAGCCTTCCTGTGTCCTCTCGGCCCGAACGCTTCCTCGCCGCCCGGTGTTGCCCCGCGCAGTCCTCCACGGGCCGATACGCGCTACATCCCGCTCCAGCTAACACATCTGGCTCGCAATCTCAAATACCACGATCCCGGTAAGTTAAAGTCCACAATATTAGCTAAGCAAACACGACGGAGGCAAGGATCAAGAAGTATGACTGAAGCGGTGCGGTGAAGCGATCCTATAATTGAGCACGTTCCATGCGAGAGTTGATCCCACCGGAAGAATTTTGGAGTTTCTTGATTTATAGGAAAAAATGAGGGGTTTGTTCTATTTATAATATATTCCTAGTCCAAACGGTCCGAAGGAATGAATGCAGTAGTATCTCGAAGTTGAAGTTGAATATCTTCTTCCCTTCGCTCATTCGGACCACTGTCCCGGCCCGGTTTACATTTACGCTTGTTGAATGAACCATTATAAATATTTATTGCTACTTACAGCATTCCAATGCCGGCAAGTTCTCGTTTTCAAAACACCATCATCTGTCGGTTGGGTCTGTTGGAGTCCACACTCCAGCTTAGAAAAGATACACAGTGGCTCTGTGTGTTGGTTACAGATGGCCAGTCTAGTTTCAATAATTCTAGAAAATGATGATAAAAATACCAAACCATCACAAAACTAGCCCTTTCCTGTTGTGGACCAGTGTTCCCACAACAACTTCCAGCTCTGCTACCAGCGTGCAACAGCTTGGCACTAAAGCATGATGCAGTTTAGTGCAGCACTTTATCGTAATAGAGTGTGATTTCGTCCAATGTCCTCGACAGTCATCGGCTCATCCTTCGTTCCCAAAACATCCCCCCGAGCTCGAGGACAAGGAAAACTAGCAGTTTTTATTTCAAAAAAAACCAGACCTTCAATATGACGACGACCGGAGGCTACAATCCGACTGCAAGGGTTGTGTTTTGCCATTCGCATAAATATTGCATGGTTCTGAAGTTTGTCAGCTAATTGAGGACTGTCCCGCAGCCGTCGTATGAAGATGGCAATTCTTCCGGACGGCTTCCACCACCAGCTGCGGCTGCTCGGCTCATCACAAACGTCAACGTTTTGCGACTGTCGCCCGGTCGGTCGGGATGACTCGAACCCGGCACCGGCTGAATGCAATCACTTCTGCACCAACTGCAGTCATTATGCAGCTATGCAGCGTCACTTTATGCCAACCCTGCTCGCCGAGCAAGATCGGAAATGAAGCTGCATCGCTGCTGGCGTTCCGGTTGCTGGTGGTGGCTTGCTGATATCTTAAGGATTATGTATGGGATTTTATTTTCGTGCACAGTTGCTTCTGCTCTGCATGGCGACACACATTTTTCCTTCCCCCAAGGCATATGTTGCGTCTCTTTTTCAACCTGGGCAGACGTTTCATTTCGATTTTGCTTGTTATTTTTCTTAATGACACACTCGCACACATCGCTTGGAGTGTGAGCAGGAGCGAGCGGTTCGGGGGTTGGTGCGAGACCTTATGCGGATTTTCCTAGTCTCTCGAAGACCTCTCCTCTTATGATAAGCAGTTTCCGGTGACATTTTCTGATTGCTCTTCCATCAATTGCAACGATCCCCTCGTTCGAATCTTCGGAAACGCTGCGCCAACTTGAAGTAGTGCTGGAAGTTATTTTATGGTCCAGTAAAACACTTCAGCATTGTCAGCAGACTATGTGGTCGACCGATTTTTGCATCGATCGATCTGGTCTCTGGTCATTTTCTGCTCTGCTTCACAAGCTTTCCTGCATTCGTCGATTTCATTGGGCGAATTTCGCTGACGAAGTACTGAATCTAATTTTTCAAACTAGCCATTTGATCGTACAACCCCAAGTAGTTGTAATCTCGAACGCTCCCAGAACAGTTGCCATTTTCTCTTGATGTAGGGTCTTGCCTTCAGGAAGCTCTGTCTCCATGTATGCTGTTTGCTGAACCCCAAAAAGTTGGCTCCGCTAAGTGCATATTTGCATACAAATCACACAACATGTGCGAGGGAACATTCTTGATGGATGCCTTGATGTATGGACGCCCCGTGCAATACTATTTAACTTGTCACGAGTATGCGAGCAACGAATTCTACGAACAAAACAATGTCAGCAGTATTTCGGAATAGAGTTCAATTTTTTTCCTGGTTAAGGACGAACTTTCTCCCGGAAACCCATTAAAGCTACCGAATTCTTCCGCACAGTTTTACTTCATCACGTACCATTACATTGATGGCAGCTTTTGTGAGAAATTGCAATTGGACCGATCAATCGATTGAGTTGGTCGTTTCAGCAAAAGCCCTTATTTGCATTCGTGCTGCTATCTGCACGTGCCCGTGGCAATAGAAGACGAATTGGAATGATAAAATCGAAACTGAAGCATATGCCAGCAGCAGTGTGTCTCATCATCTTGATAGCCTGCACCGGGGATAAAGGGGCTCAGAGTATGCAGACACACAGCTCAGACATCTGGCTCAATACCTTCCATAATTTATTTCAATTCGGTTTAGCTAAATATTCTGAACCCACATTTGGTATTTATTTGTGATCCGTCTTTCGGTGCAGATGGATGAAAGTAGCATTGGGAATCGGGAGGGCGACAGATGATGTGGGTCATACCAGCAGACTATTGGGACCTGGTCCCGTACTCCGACGGCGCTCACATAAACCAGCTTGTCGAGCTTGTTGACACACCAAGTTTTTCTATTTGCAAACACAAACTCATCTAGCTCTGCCGGTATGATGAAAGTGCATCGGATAAAACGTGTGCGTGTGTGTATGTGTGTTTGCGAGTGATATCAAGCTCGAATTGAGTCGTATAACCCGGATTTAAGTGCGACTTTCGTTGAACGATCCAGCATTTTACTATTAGGAGAATGGTGTTTTAAATTTGCCGAGCATAAGATTGAAATGGTAAATGGAAGTGTGCCACACACGCACACACAAACACATACATAGCAAAGCGAATCGAAATCCAACGATAATCGACACTCGTTGACCGAAGCGAGTCTTCAAAGTGAACCCGGTTGATGAAGGCTCCTGGAGCTATTGCACTGGCAAAGCACATTGCCTTTCCATGAAAACTAAGCCAGCACAGCACTTGAAAGCTTGATGATTACACCTATCTTCCCGCCTTCCGGTCGGGTGTTGACATGTGGCCCTGGGTGGACCATTTATTTTCCGGTCGTACCACTGCAAATGGCACTGGAAAGTGTCGACGAAATCCGTTACCGATCCCTCCGAGCAATCGATCGATTGAAAGATAAAACAAAACGATAAATACATCTTGTTGCTCCGCCGCACGTTTCGCTCTCGTTGCCGCCGAGTCGCTTTCGTCTCTGTCCTCGGTTGTCGGTGATGTTGTTGTTATAGTTCTACTACCCTTGGGAGGTGTTTGTATCGATACGCCTGCAGAAGGATACGGCAGATGGATGGAAAATGGAAAATAAACTGTGCATCAAATTGAAATCAAGCCTCTAACCGATCTCGAGGGTTGATTGGATGTTTGATTTGTGTAACGCATTCTACGCATTGAATTTCTTGCTACACGTGAAAATTGCTTTCAAGTGATGCTAAAATGGAGAGCCAAGCGAGAGACTTGGAGTTGAAAGCAAATTTCTCATTTAATTCTAATAAAGTTGCAACTGTCAGGGCGAATTGCATTTAAATACATAAAAAGAGCCGGAATCTTTTTTTCGCAAACTCTCGACTAGTTTATCTGTCAGTATATTTGGGCAGAAACTGCACGTGGCGCTCAAGAATACGTATATCGTAGCTAAGGCTAATAAAATACGACTCCCGGTGAGTCATGCAGCATTCCACACAACGCTGCTACACCCTGCCCTATGGGTTATCCTACTAGGAAAAATCAGTATCCATTCACAGTTTTGCTATCTACTGCCAACGCTCGACACGAATAAAGCCTTCAAAACAAACAACCTCTCAGAAGAGCCAGCCAGCATGCAGGATGAGGAATCCGTTCCACAATAGGCCAACCTTCAAGGAGCAGAGCACTGCTCCATCGCTTCGTGCCTTCGAAGAAAATAAAATTCACTACGACACTACCGTTGAGAGCCATTTTTTCTATGCAAATGGAAAGTTTTACTAGAAAAAAGAGGAAGGAATAAAAAAAACAACCACCAACTCCCCTCACACAAACCTCGTGGGGGTCGTCTCGTGGAGGGCGAGAAGCGAATAAAGCAAATAATAAAATCTTGAATAAATCACTACTTTACATGCTCTTGCTTTACAACCGGGAAAACACTCCTCTTCTTCACAGATCCGGTTGCTGAATTCCGAAACCGGGTCAGTGGAAGTTGCTTGATTCTTAAGCCAGTGTAGGACTTGAAAACTTTGTTGTCTGTGACCGTGAGCAGCGTCGTGCTGTTTGCACGAGAGTTTTGCCCGCTTTTTCCCCGTGAAACCCGGGAAAATGCAAATCGAATCTTTTAGGTAAGCAAAGTGTAGATACCTTTAATAAATTGTCGCTTACCGGGACATACGCGAGGCACGGTTGCGTTCGAGATGCAAAAGGTGTTAAATCGCTTACTGATCGAAATCATAAGCACATTCACTAGAGAATCGAAGTGTTGTGTGAATAATTTCCAACCCCTGCAACAATCTGACGCTAACCATTTAAACAAGCAAAGTGATATTTTAGCGAACGATTCGCGTTTGTGCAGCTTTTCCCGTACGTTCTGCACACGAACTACCATGCGCCTCCATCGTATTCGCTTCACAAAGTACCAGGCGTCTCCATTGGTTCGATTTATTCCCTAGCCTCGGTCACTCACACTTGCATTCGCTCCCTTCCTCTCTTTCTCTCGCACACTATTAAGCCGTCAAATAAGCTTTGAAGCACATTTGATAGTTTCAATTTTACCAACCATCCATTTGCTTCATCCTACTGTGTCCATTTGCAACTCGTTCCTGCTAGACCACCAGACCAGCTAACCGAATACCGTGTGCCGAACAAAAGCATAAAATGTTTGGCGATGGCAAGCGGACGTCGTCATCATATGTGTGTGTGTGTGTGTGTGTGTGTGTGTGTGTTTGGCTTGCAAGATCAATTCAGCGGGGAAACATCGTACAATGTGCATCCTGTACAATCCGACCGTATCAAGCGAGCGAGAAGCCGAGGTTTGACTCTAACTAACTTTTTCCCTCCGATACGCAGCCTCGTGGACCGAACCTGAACCCAATTCAATGCTATGAGCTGCACAAAAGCAAAGGGGGCAGCGAGCGGCCGCTTTGTTAAAACAATTTCCAATCGATTGATCAGTTTTTGTGAAACACTTTTTTCGAAGCCAACAGGCAATGAATACGATGCCCGGATTAAGCAAACATGCTACATTGCCTATCTCAATCAAACTTACTAATCCGTTAAATTAAATCGAGTAGGGCGCAATTAAGGCTCCAAAGAGATAATTGTTAAATTACCGATATCGATAAGAACGTATTGCGAGACTTGCAGTTGCAATTTGCCGCATCATGCTTCTCACAAATCCGCATCAACTGCAAGTATTTCTTTGAGGATTAACCTCATCGATTGCCGGGTTTTCCCCTAACACGACCTTTGACCGTCGAACTGGATAAACCTGACGTGTGGCTAAGCAAAAAATAGTATCGTGCATGAACTTTTCACTGTGATACATTGCACGGACATGTTCGCATGCCTTTATGCTCTCAGTTGAACGGACGATTAAGTTTGTGGGAAACTTTGCAGACGAAAAAGAAAAACTTTTCATCGCTTAGAAATATGCCGGTTATCGACTAGAGTCGAGCAGTATTTCATGAGTATGTTTTTCTCTTTGCGGAACAAGAAACATAAATCAACATTGAATATTGAAATGTTGAGACGTCCGTATCGATTGATCGATATCGGAAAAAGGTCTTTATTGTATGGAAAGGAAAGAGACTTCACAAGGGTACCAGAAACATAATTTAATTTGTATTTACAACATGCAAACTCCGAACCTGCCGTCCTGCCAGTGTTTGAATCGATCAATACAAAACTTACAAATTCGTCCCGATTCTCCGAGCAATTGCCATTATGTGCTGCCGTAAATCGTGCTTTACACACCTGTAGCAAATCCCACAGCACACATTTGTCATAATCAGGCAAAACCGCGTAAAACCACAACCCACGGAGCGCAACACCGGTCTCGCTTTCCGCTCTCGCGTTGTGCCGTCACCCTTTTTGTAAAAAAAGGCAGTAAGTTGTTAGCATCGTACGGAAAAGGAAAGAATTT
The DNA here is from genome assembly GCF_013141755.1 of Anopheles stephensi. Classification (NCBI taxonomy): domain Eukaryota; kingdom Metazoa; phylum Arthropoda; class Insecta; order Diptera; family Culicidae; genus Anopheles; species Anopheles stephensi. Next base: position 894,467 of record NC_050202.1, on the reverse strand, counting down.
CCCCCATTGGAAAATTTCCGGAAATACGCCACAAACGCAATCGGAAGAAAATCGGCTAGAAATCTCGGCAAATGGATTGGCCGGGAATTGGTGCTGGGGGTGCCGCCTTAGAACCGTTCCACAGCTCATCTCTACCTTACATCCGGCTGTCCTGCTTCAGGTGCTTCGTACAGTACGAAGAAGGTCGTTTTTCTTCATTTCTTGCCGATTTTAAAGCTGAAAACGGATGAAAAATCGCACCCTACTCTGCCGTCCATTTGGACGGTTCTGCTTCTAAAAGCCCCGGCACCGAGCCGAAGGATGTAGCGAGGCGCGTTTTTCTGACACGGGAACGGTAAAAATATGATGATAGCAATGAGATGGGGTAATTTCCGGTTTCATTTTTATTTTTGATATAAACGCAGCTTCCTTTAGTCTGTCCCTACCTCATCGTTCCCTGCCCGGTGAAGTGGCTTATTTTTCCGGGCTTTGTCTATCATCACCCTTTAGCGGAAGAAAAATGTTCGTTCCCGTGGAGCTCACGGATCGGGAGAGATAATGGACCAAGGATAAAGCAATCTGAATACCTACAATGAATCTACTCCGCACTTTGTAAAGTATCGTAATGATTTACTAAAAAGCGTTTTATGCAGTGTTTTAATAAAGAAACTTCGAGACAAGAACGGTGGCGAGAAGGTCAAATCCATCGATTTGTACTGTGCAATGAGAACTCTAACACCTTCAAGAATTTTATTCCATGGCTCGTTATAAGGCACCCATATCCATTCGACCAAGGTTTCATACACTTGGCAAGGTAGATTTCAGATGTTTTTCTATCCGTGCTAGCTTCATTACAAAGAAGATCCAGTTACGATTGTTGATTGGCAACGACCACAAACTTAAAGATGGCGGGAGAATATTTATGCTTCAGTTGAGATGGTCCAAAGAAAAGCCAACTATCTAACCCACCATGACTCCAAAATGAACTGTGGCTCGCACTCGCTCACTCAAGGTTTTGAATTTCATTGAAACAAAAAAAAAACGAATTTGTAAGTTTAAGAAATGAAAAACTCCAAACCCAAAATACATTTTTTCCCATAACCAATCCCATTTGAATTCATGCATGAAATGAAACTAAACAACTTTTTCTTCGAACCCCGTACAGTCTATCAATAGTTTTTCCATCCAACAGTAAACCAGGAATGTGCAGCTCGATATACTTTTTTCCTGTCGGCCTGTATCCCGTATCAACTTACAGTGCCTCGTGGGAAGCGAGAGTAAGCGAGCATTCTACAAATAGGAAACTTTTTTGTTTTTTGACTAAATCCCACTTTGAGCGGGTATACTTTTCTTACACAAAAATCCTCAACATCCCAAAGTTCACTTGCTGAACTTTGGGACGAAAGTTGAAAAATCATGCTCTGTTATTTCGTCCACCAGAAGCGAGCGTAAAACGAGCAATGGTTGATGCTATTGCAGAATGGCATGTAGTCTGCCGGGAGTACATGAAGCAGAGGTGGAAAAGTTTAGAAGTGGTCGAAATAAAACAGAGCAATAGTTCTGCTTTGAAAGAATAGATACATACACAATCAGACGGTCGCCCGTAGGGTTAACCGAACACAGCCGGAGATCATATCGAAAGTTTTGCCGTAACTTCCCAAGCCCCCAGCAGCACACAGCTACCGACGCTGATCGTAAACCATCGTTTTGGTCATCGATTACAGTTGTGTTTGGACCGGGTGGCTCACGTGGAATATGAAAAACCGAGCACAAGGAAACTGGGAATCTCTAAACAATCATCCAAAACTATACGCTTCGGGTTCGGTTGCATCAACGAAACGATGCCACACGGATATGATATCTCGATTATTGGCGCTGTCCTGTGCACAATTTATGTCGCACCCGTTCACATGCCTGCGCCAACTTTTGCCGATAAAAACCCATACTTTAGCACACGAATTGAACGTCAAATGTATGTGCACCCACACTCTCCCCGGCGCGGTAAAACATCCAATATTATGAACCATTTGCGTCAACACCCCTGATAAGACGCGTGCAAGATGTTGTTTAGGGAGCGTGGAAAAGAATCGTCAGCATGACCGGTTTTATTTTCGCAACAAAAGCGCGGCCATTGCCGGAAAAGGTATTTCTAAAACAAATGCAGAAGAAAATAAGCGTTTCCTTTTCACGCGCACACACACACACACACATTCTGCCGCAAACTAACCCCTGCAGCGTTCGAGCTAACTGCCAATCAAAGAGCGTCCCCGAGCGGGCGCATAAATAACACGATGTTGAGATTTTATCTGCCTCTTATTCAACAGCCTGATACCACACAACAGCAACTAACAACCAGAGCCAGGGTGTGTGTGTGTGTGTGTTCGTTCGTGACCGTTCGTGACGCTAAAATCGTGGTTAAATTTATTGCAAATCGAATTTTCCTTCTAAAAAGCAGAGTAACATGTTTGTCCTCGCTTGCCTTGGTACGAAAGGATTTTGCGTGTGAAGGGCAACAAATTTTCTTATCTTAAACGGTCCCGTCTAGGCTCTCGGCGCAGTGCGAGCAGCGGAGGGCACAAAGGATTTATTGTTCGTTGGGGTGACAGAGAGAGAGAGAGAGACCAACTTTACATTTATGCTCATTTGAGGCGGATTTTGGTTCGAGGACCTTGAGAGGGTTGAACATTTTTGGGACAGAAATGATCGAGCGCTTGAACGAGGTCAGTGGAGTATGAGGTCAGCCGGCGAGAACAGGCATGACAATTGGTATTAAAACGGGATTTGGGTTAAGATTGTTGAAGGTTTGCCAGAGATGATGGGCCGTTCTGATATTGCTTAGTGTTCCATCAAATAATGATTCAATAATAGCTGGCCCCTTTTTTGCAACAATATTTCTGTCCTGTTAGCCCTGTAATTCTAGCTCGAAAACTCGGAACTCACGTGAACTTACAATGCTTTTGCATCCCATTACATCGTGTCATCGTGTCACAGTAGTTTCACACATCCTATCCTGACCTATCTTGACAGGCAGCTCCAGCGGGACCTGCTCATGCTCACTTTTTATCCTCCAATGCTCCACCTTCTTCCCGCGAATAAGGTTAATTACATTCCACGTGCATGCTAATATAATGTGCATCCACCTCGATGTGCTGGTTCAGGGACAGCACACATAAAGCTTGGCCGGGGATCGAAACGGTTCATTTAACCGGACGGTCACCTTGAGTTGTGATTGCCTTGTCTGCAGGCGTGTGTATGTGTGTTTGTGGGTGGGAATTCCGTTCCGGAGAAATACACCGATGAGATCGGGCGCGCCCAGGAGATGGTAATTTCATTATCCTTCCTCTAATTAGAGCGCGTTTCATTTTACTTTCATGACAATTTAATTTGATCTTGCACCATAATGAAGTCACACTGACACCTTCATCCACTGCTAATGCGGGATGCGGTGCGGGAAGAGCGGAGCATAGAGAGGAAATTATTTTTCCCAACCGACCACTCGGGGAACGGACAGTTATCCCCGGTATCAACTGTAACACAAATTTTCCTTATAAGTACCGCGCTCTTGGAAAACAGCAATTAATTAATTCACTTTACTGGCAAGAGCTTTGCAACACATTCCGCGTAATGACAGTTGAGCCATTTCGTCCTTGTTCTGAAAAAGGCCGTTGCGATTATGCCTGGTTTCTAGGACCCAATGGTTAGTTCTTAGGCTTATAATCAAATTACTCATTTTTCCTCCTGTTTGGTGGTCGAAGCCTTCAACTTGAGCTCTAGTCCTCCTCTTTGTAGTTACTGTTCACGCGAGTTCTGTAATTCTGCTTTGAAGAACGGCACGAGTTCTTGTGGTACAATCTCCTGGCAAATTAATTCTCTCCACATCAACTCCCCAATAAAACTATTCCTCCCTGTGATTGCTGTCCGTGTGTTGTTTAAACACTTCCTTATCCCGGGCAGCTGATTGGCCCAATTTTTTGTTCACTGTTTTACCAATCTTTATTCAACTCTTTGCCTTCCTTCCTTTCTGCTCGTTATAGAAAATCGCTGCATAGAGCTCCACTCACCGGATGGCATCCATTCGTGCATCTTGCGAGCGATGGATCCCCAGGAAGCGACCACATGGTTTAACGCGCTGCACTCCGCCATCGGCAAGAGCACTCAGAAGGCGCTGCTGGATGCGAACCGGGCACTGGTATCGATCATCGGCGAGCTAAAGCACATCGGTTGGTTGAGTCGGCGGAGTGGTGGTGAGCAGGTGAGTACCCTCGCCCGTACGATCACGGAAACACACACCCGTGCACGGAAGCGTTGAGCGAAGTGGTGTCTCACTGTGGCGCCTGGTGGGTAGGCTATCCCGTGCTACACTTGCAGCTGGCGATGCAACGCCATTATTGGTTCGAGCTGTCGAAGATGTTTCGCTTGCTGTGTTCGCTTCATAGTCCGATTGTTTGTTTCGCTACTAGACTTCGAGCGAGCGTATTCCTTGCTACCAGAACATGGCGAACGATAACGGCAAAGCAAACCGACAAACCGTTGTTGCTCCCCCCGAAAAAAAACCTCATCAGGGCCGCCAGCGAGCGTTTGCATGACAGCTGGCTGGAAAGTTTAATTATGCTGCCCGGGTTTAATTGGACACCCGTTGCACGGTGTGAAAGTGCAGCTTCGTGGTGCTTCTTTTATTTTATTTCTGTTTTGTTTTGCCGGTCCGTTGGCCGCAGGTTAGACAGAAGCAAAAGTTGCCTAATTAAATGGTACCGCTTTTGGGGCGTCATCGCGTAGTTCTTGCTGTGGACGCAAGCAGTGTCTAATTGAGCATCATTGGTTGGTCAGTTTATAGAGCAGTGCATTTATCATCGTGTGCCATCGAATTTCAAATCATTCCCGGAGAGATTCCAACTCTATCCCAAAATACTGTGGAACAGATCTAATTTCTTACGTCTCAAGTTATCTCGCCTTGCCACATTTCAAACGAAACTGTCGTTCATTATCGGCTCCATTGACTGTGATGTCCGCTGCCATCAGCTCGGAATGTGCACCATTTGCACTTCGACTTCGATTACGGGCGAGTTCAAGCTTTACTCGCCACAGAAAATCTAACCCGTCGCACACACACACACATACATCCACAAAGTGCAGTATAAAAGAAAATGCTTCAAAAAAGCAGTGCCATCAACCACAATTGTGTACACCAATCAACAAACCAAGGACTTTTTTTAGGGACAGGGAGATATCCTCGGTAGACAGGGGAGGGCAATGGAAGGGTTTACCCCGATGCCAGGTTCCGTTGCCGCAAGACGTTCGGTCTTGGCTGCGGTCGGACCTGGGTGTGGAAACTCATCAACTTTTATCTCTGCCCTTTATTCGACCATCGTTCCGAGCAAAGTTTTCATTTCGTTCTGTTTTATTTTTTCCTGTTCTCTTCTTATATGCTCGTTTTGCTCACTTTTTTTTCCTTCCACAGAATGGACGCTCCAGCTCGGAAAGCTCCGACGAACTGGACAAATGGCAATCGATTTTCGTTGCAGTAACCGATCGAGAGCTGCGGTAAGTAAAGACCATCACACACCATCACCTACTGCTGCTGCTACTACCTCTACGGAGGATATGCTTGCCAGAACGGTTTGTCTTCGGGATTTTATGTTTGTCTATCTTGGCCCTTCCCGTTCTCAAACCCTTCCTCTTCTTGTGGTTTGTTCGGAGGGCTGCCCGCAGAATGGAAAGTAAATTGAAACTGGAGTAAGAGCGAGAAAAAAGAGCTTTCAGTGTCCTTTAGGGGGAAAGTTTTCCACCTACTCACCAGTTTACTAGGGATCTCGGATTTTCTTCAATTCTTTTCCTCCATAATGCTCGTATTACTGAACCGTAGGGGAACAAATAAAACATATCCATCCTATGAACAGAGGGGTAGAACAACTCGTCTCGTTTTACGCTTACTCTCTTGCGTTTCCTACATAAGGATCCACCGTAAGTCGGAGATACATCTTAAATATGGCAAAGCCATTCACTAATACTTCCACATCCGGCTACCTCCCGTGGAGATAATGTCCAGATGATTGTTTTTGGTTATATCTGGTTTCTTGTGCCCCTATTCTCAAACATCACTTTAATCTTTAAGACTGGAAGACGTTGCTAGGTCGTAAGCGAGCGCCAGATTTGTCAGCTTTCGTGTGGACATTTTTAGTTCCTTCAAGAGCGTAGGAGAATGCATTCCAAAATATGTTAGTGTTCCATTTCCAAATCTATCAATTAAATTATACCTGCAGTTCCTAAGTTCGCACCGCAGCCAACAACATGCTACTCACTGTGCAAACCAAAATTTACCATCGCTGCCAGGTTTAATGTTATGATAAGTAGCGGAAAGACTTGGCCCAACTTTTACCCTTCTTTGCCGCCATTCCAACCAGAAGCCCGTTCGCGTACGTTCTGACGAGGAAAACTTTGACCAAACACACATCGGTCGGAGCTCGGTTTAGACATTGAACCGATCCGAGACCTCCGGCCACGCTCCGTGACGGACGGAACAACGCATGATTCTAGAGCACCTAGAACTTCATGCCCAACGTTTGTTTGCGCGGTAGCTCCATTAAGAATCGTCCTGACGAAACCCCTACCAAACTGGACCAAAGACGTTTCTTCGCATGAAATCCGTTCCTGAGGATGTATGGCGCGCGCAAAGTCGCTCCAAAAGTCGATGATTCTTCGGACGCAGAACTTTGTCTGTCTGTCGCACACAAGTGAGGGCAAACTTTGCGTCAAGGGTACAGTGGGAGGCCACGGCAGAGGGAAGCACATTCAAAAAGTCACGAACACAAACTCCCGCGTACAAACGAATCAAGCACGGAAACTTCCGTACACACAAAACAACACATGTCTTGGCTCGTTTAGACACCCGTACCAGCCAGCTACAGCAAGTCGAGCCAGGTCGAGTTCCGGCTCCGGCTTATGGTGCGAAAGGTTGTTGTGCCGCTCGCGCCAAGGGTCGAACCCACTCACGCTCACTAGCCGTCGGCTAGGAATCGAGTTTTCGCCACGACTTTGGCCACGATTTCCCGAAACATTGATATGCGCTCGACGCGCAAAGACAAACTCGGTTCCTGTGCCGCTCACGTACCAACTTTTATCTAGCGCTTATCGCGCTTTTCATTCTCTGCACCCACCCACGGCGGCTGATATTTGCCGACCGGTCGAAACTCTCTCTCTGTGTACGATAAATTACGCATAAAATCTTGCGGTTAATAAATGTACGGGGACATGGCGAAATGTCTCGAGGGGTTGGTTGCTTGTAACGTTTGTAATTTTACAAATACCTTTTCCCGATTCGCGTCCCCGCTTGCTTCGGCACACAACAAACTGGATGCAATGAAGCGAATTCCGGAAAGGGAGGTTTGAAGGAAGTAGTGCTTCCAAACACCTTGGACAACCCTCCGACTGTTGTCGTCAACTTTCTCTAGCTTTCGTGCATTACCGTGTGGCAGACGAACAGAGCATGGAAACTTTACACCCTATCCGACGTGTGGGTAAACCAGTGCGAAATCTAACCGGTTGTTGAGCACAGTTAAATTGCTGTCTTTTGGATGCTGAAGACGGGAAAGGATTTATGCCTAAGTAAATCTAATTACTCATTGCCGGCTCGAGGAAATCGGTTTCGCACGTTCGTATGTTCTCCAATGCCAACGATTCGTTTGGTAGTGAAACGATTCTTGAAGAATTTCTACCAATAAAAAAAATGTGACCTGATGTGAGTGTGAAATTATGCTCCTTTTGTCTCAGAGATTTACTACGAAATTTGATCTGAATCCGCCTACATGTATGCAATTTGTACAACATCTCGAAGGGCAACATTTTTACAACAGTTAACATTACCATTGTTCCCAAAATGAGAGTATGCATGTTTTTGACCACCTTCACTGTGGTAATGTTGCTTAGCTTTCTCGATCTCGTCCGCCTGACGGGGCCGGATTGCAGATCAGCGTTAACATTGTACGTTCGTTTCATTCGCTTGCCATCTTGATAACACCAGCGACCGGCGTCGTGGTTGCCAAGGATGAATTCGTAATTGTCCACAATGACCACACACCAGTAAAGCCAGCGAGCTGAGACGGCCGTATCTTCATTGCGAAGGACGAACGCACATCTCCCAAGCTCGAAACAGTCACGAACGAAGGTTCACTGTCAGCTTGATTAAGGAACCTCGGCATCAAGCATGTCCAAACTAATATCAATTCGTGGAATGTAGTTGGCACACCACGACATCAGTCAAATGGTGGGTCGCCCGGTACGTAGTCGTAAAAGATAATAGTGCTCTCGCCCTTTGCAGAAGCTACTCACATTGAAAGCTGGATGTCTGGAACCTGGGACTCCGAACGAGGAATGATTAATTTGATTTTCCTCCGCCCATTCCACGTCACAGTGCCCTACCCGGGAGGTGGAATGGAATGAACCGAAGCATTTCGAGTTGCATTGTTTCGGGGTTGCATCCTTCGAGTTGAATGGTTTTCTAATTGACAAACGAAATGGAACTTGTTTGATGCTAGCAGGTAGCGAAGAATGTCACAATCCTTCGAATTCCAAATTTCCGAACCATGCGCCGAAGTGGTTGAACAAGGTTCAATCCAATGTTTGATAATTAATATGCAATGATCTTCTAATAGGAAATGCTCCTGATGTGCAGTGAGCAGTTAATAGCTTCAATGTCTTGGTTGGAAAATGTTATTGAAGCTGTTTCAAAGATTCCTCAAAGTATATCGAAATTAAAGAGACTTTTAAATCATTAAACGTTGTTCTACAGAGGGGAATTAAGGACAAAAACTAGCTCCTTCACTTCCCTGATGAAATGTGGTCTGATTTTAATCAACGACCGGTTACATGAATCAAATCCACGCACCATCCTCTCTTCCACCTCCATGTGCGTCCCTAAAACCGGAAACGGGAAATTGTAATCGCCATCTACCGGGAAATTTCGGAGCACGCGAAAAACCACCTCCAATCAGGGCACATTTGCGTCTTGAGTTCTAAGTGGGAGTGGTTCAAGAAACCGGGTTCCTTCTTGTACCCCTGGATTTTGGGATTGGAAAGTTTGCCGTGCAAACGGTGCGATAAATTGCCATCCGAAAGGGCTCATGGAGCTGGATCCAAACCCCAACCACCGTACACAGACCTGTAGACAGCTTTCCCTCGACGCAACGGATTTGCCATCAAATCGAGGAAACGAGAAATGTTGGAAAATGGCATTCATCTATGACATCCTTCTTCGATCATTCTGAGAACGCCCGAAACGTATCCGGCTAAGGGATGAGAAGAAGCCCACGTCGGTTTTGCGACAAATAAATCCCGCACTCGCACCTTTAAACGGTCGCGATAATGAAGGTGTGCTCGCACCGAGTAAGGCAATGGAGGTGTGAATGAATAATCAAATATGTAAATATGCTTCCACTAAGGAGAACCCTACAAGGCTTCCCTCTTTTCGGTGGGGTTGTCACTTAAGCAAGGAAGCATACAAAAAAGCGGGAAAATCAATCTAGGATAAATCGAAAGTAAAAACCTTACCTGGGCAGAAATGGTAGGTTAATTGAAGGTGAAACAATCCCCGATTCTCAACGGCTCATCTTCCTTCTAATGAAGGTTTGAGGATCAAATCGAATTATTGATACAAGTTCTTTACCCATTTTAATCGATTAGCAAGAAAAGGGATGTTATTTAATTGTGCTTAGGATGATGACAAATTCCGATTTCGCAAATTTCTCCTCCAAGTCTTGATGATTACCTTTTAGATGGAAGCATTTTCTCTCTGTCCTTCTTCGAACAAAAAGATTTTTCAGTGCTTCTGAATGGTACTTAGCAAGTACCTAGCACATCATTCATGGCTCCGTCCTTAAAATGCAAATGTTCTTGTGCATCGCGCCATCTTCAATCATAAATCGCAACCTGACACTTCATCGTTCTCAAAATTCTATCATTCTTCATCGACTGTCCTCCTGAGATTACATTCATTGCATTTCGGACTTGCAAGAAGCACACTGGTGCACGAAGAATACGACAATTCGCCGAAGCCTGTACCTCTCTCTAGTAAGAGCTTAATTATCGTCGAAGAAAAGCGAACGCCCAAAAAAAAGCAACAAGGACATTCAAGGACCATCGCATCCGACAAGATGGCGTTGTTACCTCTCTCGACGCGAGATGAGAAACGTGGAAAGGAACATTTTTCAAGCATCCCTCACGCAAAAAAAAAATGCCTGAAATCCAAAAACAACAGCAAAAGTCCCTCTTTCTTGCCGGCGAATGCTTCCTTAATTACTGTCAACACAAGTATTTTGTTTTGTTTAAGTTTCGGATGACTTCTTTTATTTTGTGCCAACTCCTTTCGCTCCTTCTCGTCCAGTTAACTTCCGCTTCTTGGTGTTGCACTCGCTTGAGGACCAAAACTGTGCTTCGCTACATCGTGTGCACATTTGTACGCTTTCCGTGGAGCCATTTTCCTTTACTAATGTCTCGGCGATGCTACTTACACCGGGCGGTGTAAAGTGTAATGAGAATGCAATCCGAAGTGAAGCACTTTACGAAAAAGCAGTTTCAATGCCTCCGCGGAGGCGAACGTACAGTTGGGACATTTGCTGGGCAAATGTTGACCGTTTCATGCACTCTTGTACAACTCGGTGCTTGGACGAGGTGGCGATGGCCATTGCGCGCGTTGACTTTCATGTTCACCCGTATCTGTTTACCTTTCGTAAGTCACCTCGCCTGTTGCCAGCTTTCGACCCACGATGTCCAGCGAAAAGGGGAAACTTTTTTGCTGCTTCATTTGGTACATTTTTATCTCGCTTTTTATCGAGTACACGAGGTACGGTAACGAAAACCAGCTGCAGCAAACATAACATAAAGGAATCCGAAAGCGGAAGCACCGTACGATGAAAGGTCCTGTGGTCCTGTTTTTCAAAACGGATCTCCAACATCAAACCGGTTGCTGCCGCAGCATTTAACGTTCGTTGTTGCTCGCAACAGTCACCCTCTCCCATCTGTGCTTTGCGATTTTTTCGGGGTTTTTAATACAACATTTTCTTCGACGATGCCTTCGAGATGCCTTGTCTCGCCTCGTCCGGAGGTGGAAGAAGAGATCGGTACACGGGGTGGAATCTAATCTTGAAATAATTTCCCTCCACTTTCATTTTCTCGCATGCCCTCGAGGGCAAATTGAAATATTGCGAGTACTAAGCTCATTACGAAGCTAGCGAGGCCCTTTTTACTCTCTCTCTCTCTCTCTCACTCTCTTTCGCTCTATCGTTTCGTCCCTGTTTGTCGTTTTGCTTATCAAATGCTGTTCTTTTGTGTTTGGTTAGACATTGTGTCCAGTTCGGAGGAAGCAGGTATGTTGGTTTTGTTCTCCCATTGTTCTCTGGACTTTGTCTCGCAAATATCGTTGCGGAGATATCCCACTCATCCCTCCACTGTTGGGGTTCTTTTTTCTATTGCTATTTTCGTTTGTTTTTAATTTCTCGCCGAACACTTGCTAAAGCTAACGCCGAACAACAATGTTCGTTTGTGTCGCGTACAGTGTTCTGTGTTTGTTCCATTTATTATTCGCCATTTTAAACATATACACACACGCGCGCGCGCGCGCGACTGTTTAAAACCTTTGCTCCAACAACTGCTGAATGTTTCGTTTTCCATTGTTTCGTCCTGGCACAGTCTGTACGAAAGCGCACCCTGGTCGGTGGAAGCGTGGAGCAGACCGTTTGAAAGCTGTCCCCTGGTGGCCACTCGGTTAGCCGGCGCAGGCAACACATCAACCGTCGGTTCCAACTCGGTAAGTATACGCACGGGGGATTCCTTCCGCCGTGTCCGTAGAAAGCTTTCCTGGGCCCGTGTTTTTGTTATTCTTTTTTTATTATTTCTGTTCCCCCTTATATTGCTTTTGTTTGCTCATTTATATCGTTTCATTTGTTCCTCTTTCTGCTTGCTTTACTTTTTCCATTCTCTAGAGCACACACTCGAGCGTATTCTGCATCCGGTGCGGTACGACACGGGGCGTCGTTAGCCATTGGTTACGGTCGGAGACGAACCGGGACATGGCGGCGTGGGCCCGCGTTTTGGTGCAAGGCTGCCATAATGCCATCATCTGTCAGCGAGAGTTTTCCTTCCGTTGCCTATTTCAGGTGAGTACAAGTAACGAGAGCGTTAAAGCAGTTTCAAATACTGCTTGCGTCAACGTATTGCATACATTTAGGCGCAGTCTATGAAATTTAAAGATCCTGTACTAAAAACCGTTGAAATGAACATGGACATGTTTTATTACTTTTACGTTGAGGGCTGCAGTACTTTAAACACATCTTCCTTCGTTGCAGCCATTCAGCAGCTGATTTGATCCGATTTCCATCATTTCGAACGCTTCGATATCTGTTCGTTCTCATTTTACTGCCAAGACCTGCCGCTAAATCGGTAAACGAGTATTCAATGCAGCGCGCTCATGTTTCACACACCTTCCCATGGTGGTGGTACAGCTAATCGTTACATAAAGCGTGATCGATTTTGCTTTAATTCTTCGCTCTCGAGCCACCTTTGGGTAAGCAAGCTTGTGGCACGCTTCCAAGCTTTATCGGCCCACGGTTTAATTAAAATGCTCGCCTTCACGCAAAGCGACCCGTCGGTCGGTCGCTTGGTCGGTCGGTAACTACACAACAGCAGTAACTACACCTTAATCCCCAATGCCCTCAGCAATATCCAATCGAATGTGGGGTGAGCGAGAACGCGTGCCTCACCTCACGCGTAAAGCGCGTCGGGTAGAGCAGCTACGCCGAGTTTGTTGGCACAACTGACCGTGTTGCTTGTGCTCGCACGCGCTGCTTTATTGACACGAGCCACATTTAGATCGCCAATGTTTTGGGAACCACGGCTAACCACCACGGCCGCACCGGAATAGCGCGAACGCTACCGCCACCTGGACATTGAAGCAATCGACCATTTTTTGTTTTTGTTGCTTTAGCTTCAACATACTACGCCACAACCGTGCTCTGCGCTCCTGCTGCCTGGTAGTAGCTAATCGGCCGTTTCCGTTCTGCTCGGTTTGACGTTCTCTTCCGCACACTCTTGCTCTTTGTATTTATCTGTGAGTGTATGTGTGTGTGTGTATTTGCCAGAAAATGTAGGGAGAAGGTGCGTTGGAGTGTTGCGTTGCAATTTCCGCCAAGCGGGATTAAAATCCCGGAATCGAATTTCGCTCCAGAGCACGGTGGTGCCGCTTCGGTTATTAATTGGCAAACCGGGTGGGGAATGGTGCGAGGTTTCGATTGGCTTCCTTTACCTCACCCCTTAAGTAGCTCCACCTGACGACACCGACATTCTGCTACTACCTCGAGCACCGCCGGTTGGGAGATTTAAAAGGAGAATGCGTTTAAATCCCGCACTCTAACACTTTTGCTGGCGAGGTCCACGGGCGATAACTATTTTTAGAGCGACTGTTGTGGATGCAGATCGCGCCCCAGAACACGTGTACGTGTGTGCAAAGGATGCAGTCAATTTAGTGGAACCTCATCCCGGACCGGTTGGTCGGCGACTAAAGCGATTACATTGGGGGTGACAAAATACGACAGCTAATCGAACCAACAGTTAGAACTCGAGTTTGGAACCGTAGGGCGTAATTGCAACGGACGATGTTCGCTGCCTGATTGGAACTGTGGTTGAAAATGTCTCACAACACAACTTCAGTGATCTTTAAAATTAAGTGAATATTGGGCATGAAATATTCTGACGATCGGTTTCACCCTATCTCCTACAGGGACGTCCTTGTCAATTAATCGTACATCTGGACCGTGGATTTACGCTGCTAGACAGTGGTCTCGGACCCGCTTCGAAAGCCCTCTGGACGTTCCCGTTCGACAAGCTGAAAGGTTCGGCCGACGACGGTAACAAGCTGCTGTACCTCGACTTCTCCGGCACCGAGGACGGTGCGGAACTGGTAAGACATCCTGTCGCCCAGATTATTCCCATGTTTCGGATGTGTGAGCTGCCTCTGAAACATTTCGAATCTTGCCTCTTTTCACGCTTCCCCAACTGCTTCGCCATCACCAGGAACTGGACATGGAGTGCTGTCCCAAGCCGGTCGTATTCGTGCTCCACAACTGTCTGTCGGCGAAGGTACACTCGCTGGCATAAGCCCGTTCCCATCCAAGGAAGTGTGACACCGGTTTAGCTGCTTACCATTTTTACTGAGCTTCCTCGCACGAGTGCAGCAGGTACGACCGGTAGAGTATTTCTGCGGCTGTCATCATCATCATCGGTAGTGTGTGTGTGTGTGTGAGAACACAAAGCAGAAGCTCGTCCTTTTTGATGTAATCTGTAAATATGGTCACCCGATTCAGTCAGTCGCTCGCGCCCGAGCTCGCGTAAGGAGTTTTTCTCTGTATATGTCTATGTATGTTTGTGTGCGTGTGTATGTAGGTGCGTGCACGAGGACAACTTACGACTTGAGTCCTTACGAGTCCTCCGGCAGCAGGCAGCGCGGTTGCTCTGCATCCTCTTGTAAGCAGGATAGGCCATCCGAATCTTTTTCGTAAGCCGTAGTATAGTAGCATACCGAACAGATGGTTCGTTTGTTGTTTGTTTTGCATTCAGCGTAATGTTGAGTTTTGTTCTGTTTGTGCTAGTTTGTATTATAAATAATGTTTCAACCGGGATAAGTGCATCAGTGAGTTTCGCGTGTTAGAAGCGATAAGGATTAACGGTAGCTAAATCTTGCGGGGCGTGGCATAAGCAGAACGTACTTAGGAGAAAAGTGTTTCGTACCAGAAATCATCATAATCATCAAACTTTGTAGTGAGAGCTTGAAGCGATGAGATATAGCCAGGTTCATTCAAGCATGGAGCATCATCCATAACGATTACTGCAATTCTTTCTTATCAACATCTTCCTACCAGTAACCAAAACTCCGTATTATTAGTCATCCCTGCTAACCAGTATTTGACGTCATAGGAGAATTTGTCATCGCCATTTTAAGCATAAGCAGGTTTCAGTTTTTTTTCCCCAGCACGACACCTTCCCACGGAAGAGCTTATTTTTTCACGCCCACCAGCATTCCGTTGACATAATGAATCTGTTTGTACAATTTTAAGACTTTGATCGACGATGTCAATCTGCGGATGAAATTAACGTCACGCGAGCTCAAAGTCCCTTTCTGTGCCAACTTTTTCCACGTAGGCGCGCCTGTGCTCGCGTGTGTGTGGGTGTGAGTCGTTATACCTGTCAGAATGCGCTCGAGAAAATGGCACAGCTTGGTACGTTTCGTTCTACCGGCGACTGGCTGCGGTGACTTTTGTGCAACGAACGGCGGAAGCATCCAACTTTCGATCGCCTGTAGCATCGTGTCTTCTTCACCAGACAACATCGCTCTTTTCGGATGAGATTATCGATTTTAAGCAAAGGAAAACAAGCAGCAACAGAAACAGCGCCATTGATTGATGTATCGAAATTAGAAAACTTTCGCAAACAGCTCTTCACGCTCGAGGTGTGTTGTTAGGGCTAAGCGGTTTTGGGGATTTTTTGTCCATCTCCTTACCCACCAAGCTGCCACCAGCGAGTTCTTCAGAGGAAGCGGGAAAATGGAAAACTAATTTCCAAAAGCACCACGAGCATAAATGAAACATTTCCCGGAAACAGTATGATTTTCGTTGGTGGGATGCGTTTTTTTTTTTGTTGGGGTTCTTTGTCCTTCCGTCTGAGTTCTTCCAGCGTGCGGCCGATAATAACATCTCTTTACGAAAACCGTACTCCCTTTTTTCCATAATCTTGTTGAACAAAAAAAATCACAGAATGTTACCTTTTGCATTCTTGAGGATGTTTCATGTCATTTTTACCATTTACTTAGCAAGCTCTCGTACCGCTAGGTCCTTGAAGAATATTTAATTTAACGCAACGCAGCAAATGGTTTGTAGGGAAAACTTTTTCTTGGTCAGGATTTTGCCCTCATTTTACATTCCACTCTACAAACTCTACTCGAATAGTACAAGTTCAAAGCAAGTCACAGTTCTGCCCTGGATTCGCCCAAAGAAAAACCATCTACCGATTTCACGCTCATTACACAGAATATATTGAAAAACTGTTAAGTTGGATCCACAAAAAAAAATTTATTAAAATTACTCAAAGTTTCCATAACAGCAACCATCGTTATCTTCCGTCTTCCTAACCCGAATCCCCAAAACATATATTTCCTTTCTATGTCAGAAAAAGGAAAGGAAACCGTGCTAAATGAATTCAAAGCAATTTGCAACAAGGGTATGACAATGAAAGTTCCACAAAACTACCATCAAGCAATTGATAAGAGCTTCCCAAAAATGCGTGGGGTTAACACGAACGCGAAGCAATGCTAAGCAGAGACTGCATGAATTATAACTGAAGGAAAATCGAAGTGTTTCGAGCAACATATCTCGCGGGAAGGTAAACGATTAAACTATTACGAACCCTTGCAAGAAAAACAAGAAAGATGGGCGAGTATCAAGCCGAGAAATTGAAGATACAAACGAAAGGATCGGACGAAACGGCATGATGCATTGTTGAGTTTCTGTTTGTAGAATAATCGCTGCTGCTGCTCACTAGCGATGGTTCACTACTTGACCATTTTGGTTTCTTGTTAAGCCTAAGCCTTCTTCCCACGCTACGAATTGTCTGCCTACTCCTTTCTGTAAGGGATATGAGAGCATCCATCCATCATTGTAACGTGCGTCGGGAACATGTGTTACACCGGCATGGAGCCATCACACACAAGCATAATCCGACTACCTTGTCGTCCCAGAACCGTTTGTACGAACGGGCGAGAAAAACCCGTTTCCTCCTTATTCGGTTTCTCGCACGCACGAACCATGATGGATGGAAATCGGGGCGATCTTTGTAAAACGTTCGTAGAATCATATCAAATTACACATTCATATAGCATAATTTCTTGACTCGCAAGCGATCGAAGATGATATTAAAAGGATCACCGTTTTGCATCTAGGATAAACCAAGATTGATCTTTCCTAATCGAATCATCCTCTATCTGTAAATAAACTCTCTTTCTTACTCCTTACTTCTTCGCAAAAGCCACACACAAACGCTCGTCGTGAGTATCCCCGTTTGCCAAGCGAATGGGAAGTGCATCTGAGAGGACCGGTACCTTTACAACTAATGAATAATAAGTACACATACAAAGGGCAAAACAGGCCGCAGTTCCACTCAGTTGGGAGGAACTCGGCTGGTTCGTTGTGATGAACTTCTAGAATTCACCCACTGGGATTCTGTGTGTGTGAGTGTTTTTGTCTGGCTGTATGTGTGTGTGTGCGTATGTAAGTGTACATGAACTTTGTAGTGATATGTAGAGCAGAAAAGGAAACTGTACAACTCCTGACAGCAGTTGATAATAGTGCAAAAACCTCGGAGTTTTCCATCCCGTGCCGGACACAGTTCACACTATGTTGGCTGGGAGGAAAACGTCAGCCAAGTGAGAGGAGTAGGTCAAACCAAGGCTGAGGAATCTATAACCTAAAGATCAAAACACGTTGTACAACACACCATTTTACTGGTCAGCTGCGATGGAGAAGCAAGAAACCAAAGTTGTACTTTAAGCATGAATCCGAGCAAAGAGTTGTTCGAGCTCATCAGTCTGTCGGCCACACAACACAAAAAAGAAACAGGCAATGAAACATTTTCCGTTTTTCCTTCGCAAACTGTATGTTCCATGTTGGTGTAAACTCAGTGAAAGTGTAACATTTAGAGCAAATGGATGAGAGCCGAAGAGAAAAATTGGAAAATTCCAATGTACATCAATAATGGTCCTGTGTACTACGAGCGTACTAGGAAAATAACTACAGACAAGAAAACACATCTCAATGTTTCAACCCACTGGGTTCCAATGCAAGCCAAACTGAAAACAAGCGAAAGTTTGATGAAATATTTGGAGTTTTCCTTCATTCTCATTCGAGAAAATGTGTGTGGCGAAAAATGTTGTACGGACGGGAAATGTTGGGTACTTGCAAAAGGAAGGAAAAAATTACTTGATTTTGGAAAAAAAATCAACTCTTAAAGTGAAACTTGACACAAAAGATCCAACTCATTTGTAATCAAATTTGAAGCAATTAGAACAAAATGTATGAAGTAGCAACTGGAACAGACAAAAGATGGAATGAACAGGAAACAAATTCCAAATTGTAACGTGAATCACTTTTTTCTCTTTGAAATTAAAAACGAAAAACAAACACACAAGCAGCTCACTAACACCATACTAAGCATAACTACTAATAGTGTTTGGAGGGGGAAGACTGTGGAGTCTTGACGAATTTTGCGTACGTGTGCGGTGAGAAAAGCAGCAGAAAGCCGCACGGTAAAGTATTGTAACCGAGTGTGCGAGATAGGAAAAGCAGGAGAGGAAACAACAACAGCTACTAATCTTAACAAAAGTCAAAAGGACCGGCCTGAGAGTCCACCACGAAAAATCAAAAAATAAAACAAATTGTATCATAACTATTGCCTGGTTATCCTTCTTTGTGTATGTGTGTGTGTGTGTGTGTGTGTGTGTGTGTGTGTGTGTGTTACTGTTTTCCGAAAGAGTTGTAAAGAACGAACTGGTTAACGCCATATGTTCAGCAGGACGAACTTAATTCGCATTCCATATGGTTTTTTTTTTGTAACTTTACAGACAAACGTCACATTCCGGACATGATGGACACTTTTGCCAGCACGTGAATTCAATTTATGCCACATTAATAATTTCATATTTTATTGAATTAAATGCACCAATGAGCGTGTGGTGTGGCCGGTATTTTTTATCGCGCTTTCTATTACAGCGTCCCAGCACAAATCCCTCGTAGCATAATTTAATTATGGTTTAATGGTACCATTACAATGGTTGTGTAGCTGCAAGTGACAAAAAGCGATTGATCAGCGAACGTTGAACCGAGAGTAGATTAGCTAATGAGCAAATTACCCCGCGAACGCGTTTGATCGGAACGAATAATAGGGAGTAGCATTTTAGAGCCCAACGCGTCGCTTAATTGCAATGATGAAGCTTTAATTGTATGCTTGAGTCAATTGAATGTCAACCATAAACATGGCTTTTGTTACTAAAACCGCCATCGGCTGTCATGCATTGCGCCTGAATCCGTTCTGTTGATTTTGTGGCTTGAATTTACTGTGGCGCCTAAATGTATGCAATGTGCCTATTTTCACAGTCCACGCGGGTTTTGATGACTTTGTTGAAGCTTTTTCAACCCGACGAGTTCAATTCTTGGCGATAATTACCTCCCAAACACACATCTGCCTTCGATAAACATCACTTAATAGCCCACACTGTTCGCTCAACATTTCCCACGAGGAAGCGTTTCACGAGAAATGAATGTTAATAAGCATAAAGATGATTAGATCGACAATCTATTTCCTATCGGGAACGGTACTTGGTTGCAACCAACCTTCACCTTTATTGCTGCTGCCAAAAAACGAACCATTCTGAAAATTACACCGAAATCGCACGGGAAATCATCAAAACCTGTAGCGCCGGCACAGATTCACCGCCGGTTCACGATGATGATGAAACGGCGGGGAAACTTTTCCCAACCATCACCACCCAGAGACACCAGATGACAGTCACCCCCCCGGTCGATGCGACAACGTGATTAGGTGCTTTAAAAACGGATCGCAATCACCAAAAATGCTTCGGTAAGGCATTCACCCAACCAACTGCTGAAGGTCGATTTCATCGAAGTCTTGCTATTTCTTGGAAAAAATGAGCCATTTCGTATCGCCCCAAGAAAGGGCGTCCAAATACTGGGTGGGCTTATTTAGGGATGGCAGAGAAAAGCTCTACTACCGTTTTGGGAAGAGATTTGCCGTCCGTACCTTCTTGTGCGATGCTTCCGAATCGCTAGGCCATGATGGTTTGCAAGATTTCCAACAGCAAACTACAATTCCGCCCTGCCGACTTTGATGCGGATTAGTTTCTCCATGTCTCGATGGTTACGGGGATGATAAGTAAGGGGATCAAAGAGTCCGCCTCGGCGTGTTAGTTGGAAGGGAATACAATATACTTTTAGTGAGTGATTCAACCCTTCAGTTATCGCGATTCAATTCGGTTTCTCATTTCCATTTAGGATGAGCACTTGATCTACACCACCCCGATTGGTACCACCGCAATTCGCACCAGCGCTCGGCGTTATTTAATTCATGCAACTTTGTTGTTGCTGCTGCCGTTGCGCCGGGGTTGATTCTTGCCATGAAGGTGGAATATTATGCCACACCCTCTGCACTCTGCTATCGTTGAGCTTTTCGTGGTAGGGTGATTCGGCTTCCGCAAATCGATACATCGCTCGTTGCTCAATTGCATCCGGTGCTTCAGCTGATTGGATTTCCATTATCGACTACTATCGATGATGGCCAGCCGGAAGTGGATACGGAACGGGGCAGCCTAGAATCGGGAGCGAAAGGGCTCGGTTTCGGACAGACTAATACATCTCGTCGATGATCGAAGGGATTGGAATTGATGACCATACCGTTCCATAATCGAAAATTGACACCATTCTACTTCATCCTTTTCGTGCGCATTTATATCCAGTGCTTGAGCTTTACATCCGATGGCCTACATTATCCTACTTTCGCTCGTTTTTTGAGGACCATGCTTTGCTTCAACTTTAAATGAAGATAAAAATATCCCGGACCTCTCGAGCGTGTTTTTTGAGGGAAAAGAAAATACACACCCTTCCCATGCTGTAAGTAGCTGTAAAACATTTCTCGTTCCCGCGCTCCATACTATTCTGCTTCAGCGGTCCTCACCAACAGAAAAACCGATCTTTGAACTTTTTTGCCTCCAGAAGTAGCATCGCATCTGTTGGCACAGAAATTCTCCAAAAACCCACTGCAAGCAACATAATGCAAACACACACATCCATACACAAGTACACCTGTGTGCTGCTACACCAACCCATTCCGGAGCAGCTTACGGGAAGGCTCATTTGGCTCATCTCTTAGCCCGAAATGATTTATGCTGTTTTGAAGAGGACCAGCTCGTATGTTATGCTTTTCCTGTTTTTGCACGTTTTTGAGAGCAAGCTTTTCAATTATTCTTTTTAGGAGCTTTTTTTGTTTTTACCTCCTTTTTTCGCTACTCCCATGCCCGACTCCGGACTTCCGTGCACTGGAGCGCCATACAGCACGGCAAAAGCGACAGCATAAAACCCACCCACTCGGAGTGCACAACATACATAAAACGAATGCAAACAGAACCTTTTCTGCTAGCATCGGCCAGTACACACACACGCTCTCAGGGATACGTGAGTCCAGTTTTTCGTCGGTCAGTAATTAAACTTCCATTTTTCGCTTGCGAAATGCGTAGGTACCATCCCCGTTCGCCCCAGCCAGCTCATGGGGAGTTGGGTGATTTGTGCACCGTTTTGTACTTGCATTTTCCACCCAGTTCTTCCCTTCACCGGAGGAAAACGTGTCGCTTGTGCGTTCCGGTTCCTTTTGCGGCTCAATTTTTCATTCATTATTTATTTTTAATTACCATCAGTACCCGGTGATTTCCACGAATTTTGAAAAATTGTGCCACACAACAGCGCTCGCGAACATCGCGTCGAATCGTGGTTTTTTCGATAGGGTTTTTTGTACACAGACTCTCTTTTTCGTGCCCACTTTATCCTTGATATGAATTTGGAAATCATGGTTGAGGAACTACAGTTATGGCATTAGGCTAGATTTAAATGGGAATGTTTTGTTCAGTGCTCCAGAACAATATGGGAAAATAGGATTTACTTACCGTTGTTACCTCTTTAATCCGTATCGATATTTCGATTGATGAAAACCACTACACGGCTAGTCTGGATTAAAATCCCAACTAGACCGAGTCATCAAATACCTTACCGTTAACTTAACACAATGTTTCAGAGGACATAGAACAAGTGTCTCCATGTTTTTTCAATCTATGTGCACTTCGAGATATAACAGCAATGTTCTATCAAAACATCGAAACACTTGCTATATGAGCTGTGATGGCAATGCACATGGAGCCACAAACACTGAGACACATCGCGTTGTGGTTGGTCAGGTCGGTCGGCCACTGACTCACTGACCAATTGGGAAAATAAAGCATCAAGCACCTTTAAGATTTCACACACACAAACGAAACTCACAATATACGCACTAAGCCGGGCGAGCAAAATCACAGCGAAATGTAAATAAATAAATGCATCGGTCGAGCGAATCGGATCCAAATTGAATTAATTACGAACCACTGAAGCAATTGGTGAGCTGCCGGGGCTTTTGTAAAGGTACACTAAACGATTTCTCTCGTTTGGTTTTTTATGGCCGCGATCATACACGCCACAGAAAGGCATCATCAGATCCGCTCGTGGCAGTGGAAAGCTGAAAATCGCAAGCAGTAAAGCACCGGCCAGCCGGAATAACGACATCCGGGGCATTTCGGTAGATCACTTTTGATTAGCCACCAATTTACGACCGACGCATCGAAAGTTGCCGCCAAAATGGGAGAAGAGACAAACTAACACACACAACCAAACGCGCCCGAGTGCAAAAATGAGCTTTTCGCTTTCTTCTTACTAACAGTGTGGCTTGGGACGAGATAATTTGGGGACTTTACGCAATTACCACTGCTTGAAGCTTCATCATTTTTCACACACTATACACACAAAGCTTTAACCTCACGAAACTAAGTGTTTTTAAACTGAATTTCTTCACAATTTATTGCAATATCACATTTTATACGGAGGCACAAAGAAAAGACACTTCACTTTCGGACGCACTAACCAGAATGATCGATCGCGCTCTCTCGAATGACAGTTCTCGATCATTCTCAGTGACAGATGACAATCTTCTCTCTCGCTTTCTACCAAGTGGATATGGCGGTCTCTTATCAGCATGAGAAGTACGTGACTCGCTCGATGCGTAGCTCACAGCTCTTTGTTTATCTAACGAGCCTTGGAAGGTGGTCTAAACCATCATCTTATTCTAGAAACTTACTCACTTACTTCTAAGGCGCTACAATCGTGGGCCTATCCTTCCAGTTTTTCTGGAGCATTTTCTCTACAATTCCAACTCGATTTGAGCCATCCACGTCTCCTCAGAACACTTGCAGTATATTGAGACTTGCTTTAGAACAGTACCTAGGTTCATAGCAACAAACACAGGAACCATGCGATCTTCTGTCAGGTTTACTCCCGCCATTCAGCGCCATCTATTGATGGGACGACGAAACAGCAACATCCTTTTAATAGCTCTAGTTCAACTCGAACAAAGATTTTCCAATACTTATACCACGTAACGAAACGTGACTCATCTTTATAATCACAACTGAAAGGGAAACGATCAAACTTGTATTATTCTCCGCATTTTTAAGGCTGCTTCTTGCATTCTTCTTCCGTGTCGTGCAAGGGCCATATTTACCCCAAACACGAAAAGCACACATGTTAACCGATGAAACTGCGTACACCAGCCTACCACCCCGAATGACTCCGATCAGCACGACATCCCACTTGTCAAAGTTTACAAACAGCGGATGTGAACAAACGGCAAATTCTGCGCCTCTGTCGCCCGCCTCAGTTCTTCGGCACGGAAGGCGTTTTATGAATGTTTTATCATTATTTAATTTATTCAATGATTAATGTATCGGCAGATGATGCCAATATTGTGCGTTCGAGCTCTGGTTAATGTGTACCTTCGGTTGGTTGGCGGTGCGAATGAAGGAAAATAGGAGCACACAAATGAAAACCAGCCATACTCCCCAAGCAGTAGATAATATGCGACGAATATTCGGTAGGCGCGTTGCGTGTAGCAACATTTTCCCATGTTTTCCCATTCAACCATACCGAACGCGGTCGTGGTGGGTGATATATTTTATTTTGATTTTTACTGAGCTGCGGCTGCAATATTTTACTGTACATTGGAAAAAAAACGATGCAAGCGAGACTCGAGCAGTGGAGAGGCAAAAGGGCTGTGATTAAACAACCGGGCCTTTAACGGGGAAAACAAATCATGTGATGTGCGAAAATTGGCTATGATTTCGTAATGCTTGCTCGCGAAGCAAACGGGCACAATATAATGAATGAATTCCAACGGATCAAATGAAGCTTTAGTAGTTCCGTTTTAATGGGAGGTTCGCGGATCAGCTAAGTGTTGGCGCGTGGGTGAGTCCGTTTCCGAAAAAAGATTTTCTCCAAGAAAAGCGTCACTGATAAGTGTGATGAAATATTGCTTATTCTACTCGCAGCAAGTGCTAAGGTTTCGCTTCCAGACAAGCGCCGCCATACGACGTATGACATACGACCACCATCAATTCCTGTAAACTCATCTCACCTTGCCAGATTCATCGCTCTTCATTCCGAATAATCAACGATAAATGCTTGGCACAAAAACCACCCGAGTCGAGGGCAATGTACTTTGTGCCTTTGTTCTAGAGCATACTTTAGCCCCCTTCTGCAAACCCGGAGCACCAGCATTAGAGCAGATTTTAAAGGTTCTCCAGCTCCAAGTTCCGTCGCGAAGAAAGCGCATTCCGCGTGAACCGAACGGACTCACAGAAAGCACAGGAAAAGAAGATACAATGGCGCACACACCAACAAAAAGAGATTCTACCGCTGAAGCTGCACTGCGTCAATGGAGCATCATCGACACCTCCATTATCATCAGCAACGATGATACGCGGGGCATCATCGTCGTCAGTAGTTCGCGTGAGGCAAGCTGCAAGAGAAAAATGCAAGTGCTAAATTGCGCACACCAAGCTGCACGGAAAAGCGCGCAAAAACAAACACCGCAATTCATCAACCTGCCCTGGGAATAAATAATATCGCATTTAAATGAAGTAATGAAAAATTAAGAAACGGTAGGACATGGAGCACTGCTGGAACGTTGAAGGATGCTGGCAAGTTCGCTGAAGATCGCTGGAAAGTAAAAGCGCTTCTGCAGGAACGAGCAAGAGCGTGAAAGACCTCCAGCAAATGAAGAGGTGAAAGTTTATGGTCTTTACCATTTAAATTTGAATATCAACAGTTTGATGTATCAGAAGCTCTCCGTCTTTGTTTCACAGCAATCTCGATCAAGTTTAAGACAAACACCAAACTCTAAGGTACAGACACAACGCAGCCAGTGCGAAGACAAGTAAATGGCACGTAGCATGTAGC
Organism: Anopheles stephensi; assembly: GCF_013141755.1. Taxonomy (NCBI): domain Eukaryota; kingdom Metazoa; phylum Arthropoda; class Insecta; order Diptera; family Culicidae; genus Anopheles; species Anopheles stephensi. The sequence goes on along the minus strand of NC_050202.1, from coordinate 869,352 downwards.
AGCGTTGGTGTTAACTGTGGGCAATAATCAGCCTTTTGCACAGATAATGCATTCACTTTTAAAAGCTACACCTCCACGCCAAGGTGCGAACCTTAGAGCCCTGGCTAAGCAAACACTCATCAATCACAAGGAATGTCTGAGAGCCAAAGTGCCGTTACCGTCGCTTAACCTACACAATCGCCTCTGGAAGTACCTGTGCTGCTGCCGGTGAGCGATGACTGCCATTTCTCAACCGTCGGCACGGACTCCTTGCTTAGGAACAATATCGCGAAGAGTGTCAAACTTCCTTCAATCAGAAGATTGCTGTATTACAGCGTTGGCAATGGATTGTATAACGCCATCAAATACCATTAAATAAATAAAAACAAATAAACATCCGACCACCGTACATTCTTGTACAGCGATAAACCTTCACACTAAACAGAACCCTTGAAACGATCCGTCCCGTTGCCCGTTTTCTTGGTGGTGGAAAGTAGTTCCCTTTCTTTGGCTCTGGCCACTCCAAACCTAACCACAAACACAGCTGACTAACAACCCACACAAAAAGCGAACACACAAGCGCATCGATTACAACGTTCTTACCGAGCGAAGAAGGCGAGGAATTTTCATTCCCTTACGAAAGGATTGCTAGTAAAACATTCCTTTCGAAACGGGCCACCACTCGCGCGGTTTCGCGGTCGGGCGACGCCGATCGTTTCCAGCTTCGGAAGGGACGGAAAACCCACCCAATACACCCGGATGCCAATACACCGTCCAAAAACCCGGCTGTACTGCTTGCTGCGTCTTTGCCCAGTACAATTTCGCGGATGCAGTTGCAACCGCATCTCTTTTTACCGGAAAATGGGATAAAGCTCCCTAACCACCTTTGGATTGCCTCTTCTCTCGCAATGGATGACAAATGACATGAGTTATTTTGTTCCAACTTTTAACCACATACAGTTTTTCTTGGGCGAACTGTTATTGTACCAGGGAGCTATAATTTTTAAAGGGGGTTACAGTAGCTAGTTTTTATTTATTTCGTGTTCCACTTTTTGCTGAGTGGCGATAACTGTTTACAATATTTTTTCACTGTTGCTTTACTTATTTATTACAACTATATGAGCCTTGAAGAATTTCTCCTTCATCTCACAAGATCCAAGAAAGACAGTGGCTTGGAAACTTGATTTAAAGCTTCTCTCCTCCATCGTCCAGGCTTATCACTGTGGTACCATTTTAAGCTAATTTTCACATCTCCGTCTCCGCGATGGAAAACAGCAGGAAAACTCCTGCACAGCTTGTCGCTGGACAAAGTGATTTATTTAAGCTGCGTATGAGCTCGTCTGGTCGGAAAATTGATTTAACAATAATACGCATCTTAGCTTCTTTTCCTGCGAATAAGCCTCCTCCAACTACCAGCTCCTTGAGACCAACTCAAAATCAGGTTTATATTACCCCCCATTCCACTCGACTGCCATCCCAAGCTCACCAAACGCACAAGACGAGACAAATGTATTTATGTGAAGCGGAAAAAAAAACTTCTCACCGGAATAGGCACGGGGTCGTGTCGTGCTCCGGCTGTTCCCTCAGGCTTTCGAACCAACCGTGGCCTCTAATGCCTCCACAGATACGATGGACGGCTAGCGAGCGGACTGTGCTGAGGCCTGGAACTACGGAGCACCCAACTCTCCGGAGACTCGCCGAGTTCCAGTTTCATCGCAAACAACAGCCATTATTGGCACAGATTGCTCGTTACGTTCCGCCACAGTTCGAAGCTTCGGAATGGACCACTTTTCCACCATTTTCCTGCCCATTCTGTCCCGTTCACACTTAAACGCTAGCAATACGGGGGCATCGTTTCACCCTTGGGCAAGCTATTTCGCTTCGGCCTAAGCGCTGGAGCTAACGAACCAGAGCTATGAGGATGAACGCCGACCAAGGTAGACAGGCTGGTATCGCGGGAGGGTAAGGGGGGAGGTAGAGTGATACGATAACAAGTCCCCAAGGAAATTAAATTTTATAGATTTTCATATTAAAACAATATCTCAAAAGAAGAGTACTTCTTCATTTATGCCCACGACCATTCCGACAGATCTAATTGTAATTGACTCTCGTCTAGACGAGCAATTTGTGCTTTGTTGGTGGAGGACTACCAAGGGCTTGAAGGACCCAGACTTTCATTAATTCCACATACATTTTCCAAGCAACTTTCACAAAACATTAAACTGAAGAACCATTTCAGATAGGAAAATGTGATTAGATATTCTCAAAAGCTTATCACTCCTTTGTCGTTTTAGTCTTGCTCATCGAATCTTTGATGCTTGCAAAAATTTCACACCAATGGCACGGATAAGCGGCGCTTTGCGTGGATTCGCACGGCCACGTGTGTTTGCACCCAAATGCCACAAAAACGGCCACAAAACGTGCCCTCGATCGCGCTCTGTATCAACATTTCACCCAAGCGCTTGTGTGTACAGAAAGTGTGTTGAGAAATTGGAATCGATATCGGATCACCATAATCGGCCCCTGCCCGGTAAAATGCACCCCGCTCAAGAGACATTTTGGGCGACAGGATAACAAAAACAAAAATTGTCCCCTAAACTCCATCATTGACATCTGCGAAGCATTTTTTCAGTGTCGTTCACCAACATTTCACGACCGTCTTTCGCGCATTTTGTGTTTTATCTTCATCTTTAAGTTGGAAACTTGCCCGAAATTCGGGCCTCCGATGCGTCCGAGCAAAACAAAAAAGAAAAACCAAAGCCAAAAAAACGATCCCCAGCGGACGCGAAGGATTTAAATAATATCAAACGTGTATCGGACGCCAGGACGTCGGGTGAGGAAACGGAAGAGAACACAAACTCAGTAAAACATGAAACCGAGCTGGTGTCCTTCCTGTTTCGGTAAATGGAATCGTTGCGAGCCTTTATTGGTGCTTTTCTTTTGTCTTTCCCTCGTCCACTCGTTCTTTCCCGGTTCTTTGCCACTTGGTACCTTCAGCCCACCATCGCATCCTCTTTATCACCACCCGTTGTCATCCCGTGGTGAGAAATGAAGCAGCCGGAATCAGGACGTGTTGGCTGAAGGCGATTTCCCCACCGGATTCGAATACATATTCATGATAGATAATCATAATAATTCCTGACACATCAATAACCATCAATATTCCGTTTCGGTTTTCTGCCTCTCTTTTCTCCGTGGTCTACCTCTAGTCACCCACTGCCTGCCCGATACCGACAGCGTTTTGAATAATTTTGGACACCCGGTCCGGGAGGTCGTTTTGGACATTGCTGCACACCTACACGCTCCTGTCGCAAAGGCTGTCATCTCCACAATTGGTCCCTGTTCCTAACTGGAGTTCACCAATATTTTAGGATTCAGAGATTCATTCTTGGGAGACCTTTTTGTGGGTTTCTATCGAAATGTTTTTATACCTGAAAAGATTTACTAAAAAACATTTTACGAATTGCAACCGTCGCAACCACTAATTGCCATTGATTTGAAACAACGAAACAGCGCCATGTAGCAACCATCTGCACATCAATCAACTCGTTCTGGAGGTACATGATTAATAAACTGACAACTAACGACTTTCAAATGTCACGGATCACGCTCTTTATGCCACTCGCTAGACTACACTCATCTCCAGTTCCTTTCTTCGGACACACACACACACAACATATCACAAACTTTAAGAGCGAAGAGCGAACGAAACCCAAACAGTTGGACAAAACAACACGGACAAGAAAACAAAAACTTTCCCCCAACAGGGCAGTACGGGCAGGCATAAGTTGTATGGTTATGAATAATTTCATCCTCTCTCATGAAGCGGGCCACATCGTTGACAGCCAACATGGCAACTACTAAGTCACACAAGGACGAAATGGCGAATTGGTGACGAGGGGGGGGGGGGGGACGGTGGTGGGATGAAAGCCGCTGCTGCAGTGACAACTACCAAAACGAAGTGCACTATCCATCACGTACGTACCCGGGCCAGCTGCACTGCTGCGGCCAGCTCATTAGACGAAAAACCGGAACACTACTGCACAGTCTGCATTCATTTGGCAGCTGGCCGCCCAGACACGGCAAACCCATTTTCGGGGAGCGAGCAGTTATTTTCAATTTGCTTTATACCTCGTCATGAGCAAAATGGGAAAAGGCCCCATACACATAATCCTTGCTAAAAAGGGGGAGGGGCGGGGAGGAAGAGTGTAGGGAGGAGGGGAGGGGGTTTGGAGGTTCATAATCGGGCTCACAACCCACGAACTTGCCAGATGCGCTACTGCGGAATTAGGCCGTTGAGTATTTGGAGTACATTGAACCAACAACAAAAAATCTCAAACAGAGACCCAGGATAGACGAAAGAAGCCTGTTTCTTGAACAGGGCTAACCACCAAGGCCACATATGCATTTTAATGCATTATGGGCCCTACCGGGTTTTTTGACTCCAAAGTGACCTGAACAAACGGATTCCTCACAGTTAATCTTGAAAGTTTAACAGTTTTACATCTAGCGGATGATAATGAAAGTTTGCTGTTCCGATTTGTAGCAAAATTACTGACATAAACAACATTGGGACAAATTTTCACTATTTCAGCAGGACGAGTTTACCAAATGGGACATTTCCTAGCTGGGCTAGACAATTTAGCACCTAAATTAAATCAGCCCATTAATTATGTTCTACACGCTTGCATGTCTCACAGGGAATGTAGGTTACTGGACCATCTCTTGCAGAGCAACGTAATAAAAGCTGCCATTTTGTTGCTCTCAATGAGCTTTGAACGCTCTCTGTTCATTGCATAATGAAACAAAGGGGATTAATTTTAGATCAACTAATGTATTGCACAATCCAACATCATTCGTAACTCACAAAATTAGCCCCAGAATGGCTTCTTGTGCTCCTTCTTCACGAGAACAGTGAACGGGACTGGCTTCTCGACGTACACTGGCTCCTTCACGTACACTGGGTAGGGCTTATCGACATGAACTGCGTATGGCTTCGGGACCTCGACGTATTCCTTCTGGTAAACTGGGACATGGACTGGGTACTTCACTTCCACTGGGTACGGGCGGTCAACGTGGACTGGGACCTTCTTCTCCACGTACACTGGGACCTTCTTCTCGACGTACACCGGGACCTTCTTCTCAACCTCAACTGGGTACGGGACCTTCACCTCGACTGGGACGTGCTTCTCGACCTCTACTGGGTACGGAACGGGGACCTTCTTGGTGATGATCTGCTTCACTTCCTTCTCGGAGTAGTCGTTGCCATAGTATCCGTGAGACTGCTGGTGGCCATAGCCGTACGTCTCGTAAGATTCCTGTTGGGACGATCCCAGCTCCCACAGTCCGCGCTTTTCCTTCTTGGAATCGTCGACTGCCGCCGCGCTGGCAAGGGCCAGGGCCATAGAGAACACAATGAACGCCTGAAATAACAACATTTGGAAAGTAAGTTCCGGTTTCTTCTGTCTGCAAACTCAAAACTTCACTGTAATGCTTACCTTCATGTCTGCCTGCCGATATTTGGTGTCTACCGTCAACGTGCTTCCAGTGAACGATCACAACCGAATGATACTGTTTTGGCCGACGGTGAGCATCTTTTATACCGACCGTCTCCACCCAATCGACTCGCTCTCTTCTTCGGCATCTGTTGTTAGTGGACATCGAAAGCGCACCATCGAAGAAACCCAAATCAGTTACCGCACACGTTTGCACCTTTGCGCAATTAGTCGCCACCCCGGCCACAACGCATCGTTGTTACTAATAAAGGGGTTAGCTTTATTTTTTCGCCTCTTCTATTTCCAACGAACAGAGAAAATTAACGAGAAAATGAAAAGTTTATCGCACCCATCGCCGCGTGCGGGGAGTGTGATGGACCCATCATGATGGAAAACGCATCCGACCGAGCCCAATTCATGCGGCCCCAGGCTCCTGGCAGAAGGGGTATTGACCGATATTGGGCCTTTCCATTGAGGTCACTGATGCGTTGACACCAAACCTTACCTAATAGTACGAGTCACCGAATGCATTTGCGTCGGTGGATAACTTTCTGTGGCAGGGCGGCTCTTGCAGTACTTTGAACTTCCGTTACAGTTTGCTCGGATGATGTGGATAACGAGGAATCCATTACATCTTCCGGTGCATTTTCAATCGTCTTACAGTTTTGTTACACCAAAGTCTGTCTCATTCAAGGTCGACACGACTTGCATATGTCTTTGCTTTTCGCTTACATCCATTCCATCCATGGAATGAGAAGTACTAAATGACCATTAGGCCTTTGAAGTTTTGTGTTTCATCAAAATAATCACCAATGAAAGCTGGCTTAGTTTAAGTGTGAAATATATTTTTTTTTTTTTGTATTGAAATTGTTACCACAGTTCGGTAGCAATTTGCGAAAATCTAGTTCCAAGGATATTGTAAGTTATTTATGATGATCTATTAAGACGAAAGTTAACCTGATCGATTGCTAGTCTTGTTCTGTACAAAGGCATGGTCTATGTCATATTGTCATTCGTTTGTGAGATTCTTCCATATACTTTTAGATGATTGTATAAAATTTGTATACATCAATTGTCATAGGCATATGACGTCCATTTTGTTCTATCCTGCGCATGAACTAAGGTATACTATTGTATTCCTTAGTTGTGAAGAATGCAACGACCTAACAAAACTTCTGTAAATATGCTCCGAGTGATGCCAATCGATGATCGTTGGTAATATTGGTTTGCCGTTTGATCTAAATAATACGGATTAATGTACTTCATGAACATCTTGCTGTGGTGTTACTCCTGCAAATAAAAACTTCCCTATCCGGGAACTAGGCGTAAATATACTTAAAGGAAGAAAAAATATACGCAAAAATGTGAATTGATTGCTCTTATAATCAATGATCGACCGCATTAAAACATAAAAGATTCAATTTAACAAAGTATATTTAAGATTCAACCGAAGAATGGCTTCTTGTGCTCCTTCTTCACAAGAACAGTGAACGGGACTGGCTTCTCGACGTACACTGGCTCCTTCACGTACACTGGGTAGGGCTTATCGACATGAACTGCGTATGGCTTCGGAACCTCGACGTATTCCTTCTGGTAAACTGGGACATGGACTGGGTACTTCACTTCCACTGGGTACGGGCGGTCAACGTGGACTGGGACCTTCTTCTCGACGTACACTGGGACCTTCTTCTCTACGTACACCGGGACCTTCTTCTCAACCTCAACTGGGTACGGGACCTTCACCTCGACTGGGACGTGCTTCTCGACCTCAACTGGGTACGGAACGGGGACCTTCTTGGTGATGATCTGCTTCACTTCCTTCTCGGAGTAGTCGTTGCCATAGTATCCGTGAGACTGCTGGTGGTCATAGCCGTACGTCTCGTACGATTCCTGTTGGGACGATCCCAGCTCCCACAGTCCGCGCTTTTCCTTCTTGGAATCGTCGACTGCCGCCGCGCTGGCAAGGGCCAGGGCCATAGAGAACACAATGAACGCCTGGAATAAAATACCTCTTCATAAGATTCCTTCGTCGGTGGTCCATCTTCACGTGAATGCTTACCTTCATGTCTGCCTACTGTTTGGATGTACTGCACGACTGGAGATCCTCAACTGAATGATGATCTGCTAGCGAAGGCACCTTTTTATATGGAGTTCGCAGTGGCTAGTGATCCGCTGCAAGATGCGTTTATTATTCTTCGTTTTTCTATCTTTCGTACAAAAGCGTTTCTGAAGCAATAAAGCGTGGCCCAAACTCTTGCTTGCATCTCGTAATGTTTTACGGAATATCTATATCGTGAACTTGCTGGTGTCGTTCATAGATTAATAAGGATCAACCTAGGAGAAGAAAGAGCGGCCGCTCGGGGCCTCGTCAGTCAGAGGGGCCTCATCGGTGAGAGAAATCCTGTTATTTCCCTCTAATATCACAATTAGTAGGGCCTCAACTGCCATTCCGCTCTGGGTCTCCAAATATCTTGATCCACCACTGTTTAAGGGCATCTTAGATGTTGAATACAAAACTCCTTTTCCTTCAGAAATAACAGAAAAACGGCATCCCAACTACAAATCGTTTCTACAAAGACGTTGAAATTCCTATTGTGTAAATTCAAATTTATTCTAAATTGCAAAATAAATCGTAATGTCAAATGTCATTTAAAATGGTCGTTGTTAGACATATCCCCCTCCGAACCGTAAAAGAGCATATTCTATCCCGGGTATGCTAGGTTATATGGATTCGTTGTTGTTCCGTCATGCAAGTCAGCCTCCTATTCCTAGCAGAGTCTGTATCGTGAAGTGGCCCCTTAACCCGGGTGTGATCGGACGCTTTTTTGCCGAGTATTCCGTAATCCATGTGCAAAGTCCTGATCGTAGTGAGGGAGGGCGTTTGTCGGAGTCTGGAGCTCTTTGTAGTTTTCCATCTTCTTCTCCCTTCTCTCTATCTTTTAAGCCAAGAGCTTTTGTCGGTGCAACAGCAGCTGAGCCATTCCGAACCCTTTACTTATAGCAGTCGTTCAATCTTCTTTCATTCATGTATTCATTCACCATCAATCACACGAGGTACAGCACGTATAATGCACCGACAAATCTATTGTTTTACTTCATCGTAAGATTTTCTTTATTTAAGATAACATTTTTACGCTTTAAATTTACCATGATGGCGTGCAGATCTCTCCAGCTACTTTTGAAGTTAGCCAGAAAGTCAGAAATTGCTGACCTCTCGATGTTGTAGTTTTGCGATAGGTGATGCAAACAGTTAAGACATTCATCATTGTTTTTGAGGATTGTTCTATCAACTGTGGACTGTAACATGTTCTGAGGCTTCAGATAGGGCAGCTTCATATAAATCTATTGGTTTGTTATGGGGCCATTCAAATAGAATGCTTTGCATTGAATTCACTAGGTCCTTAACAATATATCTAGAAACCTGTAGAAATATTCTTCGACAAACTAAAAATCAGGATCAGGCTTCCAAACCTACACTCTTTAAAACCTCCAATATAAAACTGTAATGTCGGAAACTACACAGTCATTTGAGGATTAGTTTTGGATCTTTATTCTACCAGTAAATTACATCTCACAAGTAGCCCTTTAACCCCAGAATGGCTTCTTCTGGTGTTCCTTGATGTGCACCGTCACTGGGACCTGCTTCTCGATGTACACTGGCTCCTTCACGTACACTGGGTAGGGCTTATCGACATGAACTGCGTATGGCTTCGGGACCTCGACGTATTCCTTCTTGTAGACGGGGACATGGACTGGGACCTTCACTTCCACTGGATACGGACGGTCAACGTGGACTGGGACCTTCTTCTCGACGTACACTGGGACCTTCTTCTCTACGTACACCGGGACCTTCTTCTCAACCTCAACTGGGTACGGGACCTTCACCTCGACTGGGACGCGCTTCTCGACCTCAACTGGGTACGGAACGGGGACCTTCTTGGTGATGATCTGCTTCACTTCCTTCTCGGAGTAGTCGTTGCCATAGTATCCGTGAGACTGCTGGTGGTCATAGCCGTACGTCTCGTACGATTCCTGTTGGGACGATCCCAGCTCCCACAGTCCGCGCTTTTCCTTCTTGGAATCGTCGACTTCCGCCGCGCTGGCAAGGGCCAGGGCCATAGAGAACACAATGAACGCCTGGAATAAAAGACCTCTTCATAAGATTCCTTCGTCGGTGGTCCATCTTCACGTGAATGCTTACCTTCATGTCTGCCTACTGTTTGGATGTACTGCACGACTGGAGATCCTCAACTGAATGATGATCTGCTAGCGAAGGCACCTTTTTATATGGAGTTCGCAGTGGCTAGTGATCCTCTGCAAGATGCATTGATTATTCTTCGTTTTTCTCTCTTTCGTTCAAAAGCGTTTCTGAAGCAATAAAGCGTGGCCCAAACTCTTGTTTGCATCTCGTAATGTTTTACGGAATATCTATATCGTGAACTTGCTGGTGTCTTTCATAGATTAATAAGAATCAACCTAGGAGCAGAAAGAGCGGCCGCTCGGGGCCTCGTCAGTCAGAGGGGCCTCATCGGTGAGAGAAATCCTGTTATTTCCCTCTAATATCACAATTAGTAGGGCCTCAACTGCCATTCCGCTCTGGGTCTCCAAATATCTTGATCCACCACTGTTTAAGGGCATCTTAGATGTTGAATACAAAACTCCTTTTCCTTCAGAAATAACAGAAAAACTTCATCCCACTACAAATCGTATCTGCAAACAAAGACGTTGAAATTCCTATTGTTTGAATTAAAATTTATTGTAAGTTGCAAAATAAATCGTAATGTCAAATGTCATTTAAAATGGTCGTTGTTAGACATATCCTCCTCCGAACCGTAAAAGAGCATATTCTATCCCGGGTATGCTAGGTTATATGGATTCGTTGTTGTTCCGTCATCCACCGTCAGGGTCTTTACCGTCTTTGAAGTGGCGCCTTAACCCGGGTGTGATCGGACGCTTTTTTGCCGAGTATTCCGTAATCCATGTGCAAAGTCCTGATCGTAGCGAGGGAGGGCGTTTGTCGAAGTCTGGAGCTCTTTGTAGTTTTCCATCTTCTTCTCCCTTCTCTCTATCTTTTAAGCCAAGAGCTTTGGTCGGTGCAACAGCAGCTGAGCCATTCCGAACCCTTTACTTATAGTAGTCGTTCAATCTTCTTTCATTCATGTATTCATTCACCATCAATCACACGAGGTACAGCACGTATAATGCACCGACAAATCTATTGTTTTACTTCATCGTAAGATTTTCTTTATTTAAGATAACATTTTTACGCTTTAAATTTACCATGATGGCGTGCAGATCTCTCCAGCTACTTTTGAGTTAGCCAGAAAGTCAGAAATTGCTGACCTCTCGATGTTGTAGTTTTGCGATAGGTGATGCAAACAGTTAAGACATTCATCATTGTTTTTGAGGATTGTTCTATCAACTGTGGACTGTAACATGTTCTGAGGCTTCAGATAGGGCAGCTTCATATAAATCTATTGGTTTGTTCTTGCCTGATGCCGTGGTGGATCGGTCGCTTAGATCGGATTACAATGTTATGGGGCCATTCAAATAGAATGCTTTGCATTGAATTCACTAGGTCTTCAACAATATTTCTAGAAACCTGTAGAAATATTCTTCGACAAACTAAAAATCAGGATCAGGCTTCCAAACTTACACTCTTTAAAACCTCCAATATCAAAACTGTAATGTCGGAAACTACACAGTTATTTGAGGATTAGTTTTGGATCTTTATTCTACCAGTAAATTACATCTCAAAAGTAGCCCTTTAACCCCAGAATGGCTTCTTCTGGTGTTCCTTGATGTGCACCGTCACTGGGACCTGCTTCTCGATGTACACTGGCTGCTTCACGTACACTGGGTAGGGCTTATCGACATGAACTGCGTATGGCTTCGGGACCTCGACGTATTCCTTCTTGTAGACGGGGACATGGACTGGGACCTTCACTTCCACTGGGTACGGACGGTCAACGTGGACTGGGACCTTCTTCTCCACGTACACTGGGACCTTCTTCTCGACGTACACCGGGACCTTCTTCTCAACCTCAACTGGGTACGGGACCTTCACCTCGACTGGGACGTGCTTCTCGACCTCAACTGGGTACGGAACGGGGACCTTCTTGGTGATGATCTGCTTCACTTCCTTCTCAGAGTAGTCGTTGCCATAGTATCCGTGAGACTGCTGGTGGTCATAGCCGTACGTCTCGTACGATTCCTGTTGGGACGATCCCAGCTCCCACAGTCCGCGCTTTTCCTTCTTGGAATCGTCGACTGCCGCCGCGCTGGCAAGAGCCAGGGCCATAGAGAACACAATGAACGCCTGGAATAAAAGACCTCTTCATAAGATTCCTTCGTCCGTGGTCCATCTTCAGGTGAATGCTTACCTTCATGTCTGCCTACTGTTTGGATGTACTGCACGACTGGAGATCCTCAACTGAATGATGATCTGCTAGCACAGGCACCTTTTTATACAGAGCTCGCAGTGGCTAGTGATCCTCTGCAAGATGCATTGATTATTCTCCGTTTACTTCCCATTCGCTTGTGGTTACGTGTGAAGCAATTCCTCCCCAGAAAAGCTATAGAGCGTGACTCAAAGCAGCGTAGGTTGCATCTTTTCCTTTTTACAACATTTCGATCATGTACAACCCATTGTCATCCCGTGCTGATATTGCTTTTGATATAAATTCGGTTATGTCTTAGATCTGTCAAATCTTTGCTTTATGATGTATATTAGAACATGTAATGTTTCTCTGCAAACAAAATGAAGAACGACAATGTTCAAATGGAAATTAAATGTACCTTTAAACTAACTCACAAGTAATACGGCCAGACCGTTCAATTAGAATACAACAACAATAGTCAAGAGTTTATGGGATTTGCAACAATATTGTTTTATTTCTTTCATGCAATAGAAATCATCATTAGCATTAAAACTCTGCTATTAGATACCCTCATAAAATTGGGTTCAATTCTCAGCCGTGTCCCGTTCATAGGCAAAACTAACGGCTCAGCGAAAGGCCACGGTTCTCATTCATACTTAAACCATAAATGTACTTATTTGGTAAGTAAATCCCTGTATAATTCGTCTCAGCAGCTAAACATAAAGGTTCGATTTATTTATTATTTATTTTATTTCATTTATTTTTAATTATCCCTGCTTTAAGCCATATTTTCAAATAATGGATTTGGTATAATATCAAAATATTCCATCCCGTCGATAAAGTATATTGTACATTTTCCATCTCAGATTATAACTTTTTACGTCACAAAACTTCAAACGCCACAAACACAAAACAAGCTGAAATCAACAACCAAGAAAACTGTACACCAGACATATAAAAAGTAAAAAATTAAAAAAGACTTATTTACGCCACCCAACAGGAGGGCTAGTTATTGCTCTGCAGGAACAATCGAGATGGAAGTCCATACAGGTTCCAACAGTAAAAAGACTGTCTCAACAAACAGGTAGTCTTACAAGCAAAAAAACTATGAAGTGGAAATAGCTTACGAAGCAACATTAACAATAAAGTCGGAAACTACACAGTTATTTGAGGATCAGTGTTGGATCTTTATTCTACCAGTAAATTACATCTCACAAGTAGCCCTTTAACCCCAGAATGGCTTCTTCTGGTGTTCCTTGATGTGCACCGTCACTGGAACCTGCTTCTCGATGTACACTGGCTGCTTCACGTACACTGGGTAGGGCTTATCGACATGAACTGCGTATGGCTTCGGGACCTCGACGTATTCCTTCTTGTAGACGGGGACATGGACTGGGACCTTCACTTCCACTGGGTACGGGCGGTCAACGTGGACTGGGACCTTCTTCTCCACGTACACTGGGACCTTCTTCTCGACGTACACCGGGACCTTCTTCTCAACCTCAACTGGGTACGGGACCTTCACCTCGACTGGGACGTGCTTTTCGACCTCAACTGGGTACGGAACGGGGACCTTCTTGGTGATGATCTGCTTCACTTCCTTCTCAGAGTAGTCGTTGCCATAGTATCCGTGAGACTGCTGGTGGTCATAGCCGTACGTCTCGTACGATTCCTGTTGGGACGATCCCAGCTCCCACAGTCCGCGCTTTTCCTTCTTGGAATCGTCGACTGCCGCCGCGCTGGCAAGAGCCAGGGCCATAGAGAACACAATGAACGCCTGGAATAAAAGACCTCTTCATAAGATTCCTTCGTCCGTGGTCCATCTTCAGGTGAATGCTTACCTTCATGTCTGCCTACTGTTTGGATGTACTGCACGACTGGAGATCCTCAACTGAATGATGATCTGCTAGCGAAGGCACCTTTTTATATTGACCAAAACGGGGGTCAACGGCTGACCATTGACTTCTCTCGCTTGCTAGTGTTTTGATGCAATTATCGACGAAAAAGCAGTCATGCGTGACTTAAATGACAGGTTGCATCTCTTTTCATTTCTCAACACTTTGCGATCCTTGTTGCATGTCATGATCGGTGTAGTTCGCGTGTGTGTTGTAGTATATATGACGGTAGCGTTACATTTTCAGCAAAACTTCTTCCTTTTTTGTATGGAGGTAATAGATTTACTCCCTGTTATACTTCCTTTAGAACGGCCTGGAGTATCTTCAATTTGGATGTTTTGTGTTAAAGGTGCGTAATATTAAACCAATATTTGGATTCCAACATATATGCAATCAAATGCACAACATATAATACTTAAAATATAATGTACCCAAAGTATTGGTGGCAATACCGAGGGTTCGGTCAAGAATCACCTTAATGATAGGAAAAGACCTCTTGAAGTTGCAGACCCAAAGCAACTATTAGAAGCAGGAAGTATTAGTCAGGGAAATGAACTAGGAACTCGGTCTTACTTAATTCACATTATACAGTATTTCTATGTCTTCCATGAAATGTCTCAACACTCAGTTAAAATTGGATGATGTTTGGTCTAATGCTTCATTAGAAAAAAGTGTAAAGCCTAGCCTAAACTAAGCGTAGATCCTTTTCTTCGTCTTGGATTAACAACCTCTAAAGTCATGCCGATCTTATAGTTGCTTAGTAGACTTATTTGCTCCTCGTAGCCGGATAGTCAGTCCTTGCTACGGGGGAACGATCCGAATGTGATGTGATCCCTGGATTTATTATTAATATCATGAATCATCATTGAAAAGTCTTTCATCAAACTGCCCTATAAGATCAATCTCTCTGTATAAAAAATGGAAGGTTATGGATCTTTAACTATCAAATATCGAAAAGTTTATTGTCTAACTACCACTCTCGAGCTGTACCACCGGGATTTATATGTGATCATGTTTTTCTCAATAATATGAACATAAACTATGTTGATGTCAAAACTGAGCATGTCTGTTGCAGCTGCACGAACCATAAATCTATTGACACATAGACACATAGAACATCAGGACAGGCCATCAAGATAAAAAAAATTTCTTTCCAAGATAATTATTTTTGAGTAAACGAGCATTGTACTTACAACACATTCTAAGCAGATCAATAAGATGAAAATGCAATATAAAATTCATTCTATCATATTATATTTAACATTCAACCGAAGAATGGCTTCTTGTGCTCCTTCTTCACAAGAACAGTGAACGGGACTGGCTTCTCGACGTACACTGGCTCCTTCACGTACACTGGGTAGGGCTTATCGACATGAACTGCGTATGGCTTCGGAACCTCGACGTATTCCTTCTGGTAAACTGGGACATGGACTGGGTACTTCACTTCCACTGGGTACGGGCGGTCAACGTGGACTGGGACCTTCTTCTCGACGTACACTGGGACCTTCTTCTCTACGTACACCGGGACCTTCTTCTCAACCTCAACTGGGTACGGGACCTTCACCTCGACTGGGACGTGCTTCTCGACCTCAACTGGGTACGGAACGGGGACCTTCTTGGTGATGATCTGCTTCACTTCCTTCTCGGAGTAGTCGTTGCCATAGTATCCGTGAGACTGCTGGTGGTCATAGCCGTACGTCTCGTACGATTCCTGTTGGGACGATCCCAGCTCCCACAGTCCGCGCTTTTCCTTCTTTGAATCGTCGACTGCCGCCGCGCTGGCAAGAGCCAGGGCCATAGAGAACACAATGAACGCCTGGAATAAAAGACCTCTTCATAAGATTCCTTCGTCCGTGGTCCATCTTCAGGTGAATGCTTACCTTCATGTCTGCCTACTGTTTGGATGTACTGCACGACTGGAGATCCTCAACTGAATGATGATCTGCTAGCGAAGGCACCTTTTTATATGGAGTTCGCAGTGGCTAGTGATCCGCTGCAAGATGCGTTTATTATTCTTCGTTTTTCTCTCTTTCGTACAAAAGCGTTTCTGAAGCAATAAAGCGTGGCCCAAACTCTTGCTTGCATCTCGTAATGTTTTACGGAATATCTGTATCGTGAACTTGCTGGTGTCTTTCATAGATTAATAAGAATCAACCTAGGAGCAGAAAGAGCGGCCGCTCGGGGCCTCGTCAGTCAGAGGGGCCTCATCGGTGAGAGAAATCCTGTTATTTCCCTCTAATATCACTATTAGTAGGGCCTCAACTGCCATTCCGCTCTGGGTCTTTCAATATCTTGATCCACCACTGTTTAAAGGCATCTTAGATGTTGAATACAAAACTCCTTTTCCTTCAGAAATAACAGAAAAACGGCATCCCAACTACAAATCGTTTCTACAAAGACGTTGAAATTCCTATTGTTTGAATTAAAATTTATTGTAAGTTGCAAAATAAATCGTAATGTCAAATGTCATTTAAAATGGTCGTTGTTAGACATATCCTCCTCCGAACCGTAAAAGAGCATATTCTATCCCGGGTATGCTAGGTTATATGGATTCGTTGTTGTTCCGTCATCCACCGTCAGGGTCTTTACCGTCTTTGAAGTGGCGCCTTAACCCGGGTGTGATCGGACGCTTTTTTGCCGAGTATTCCGTAATCCATGTGCAAAGTCCTGATCGTAGCGAGGGAGGGCGTTTGTCGAAGTCTGGAGCTCTTTGTAGTTTTCCATCTTCTTCTCCCTTCTCTCTATCTTTTAAGCCAAGAGCTTTGGTCGGTGCAACAGCAGCTGAGCCATTCCGAACCCTTTACTTATAGCAGTCGTTCAATCTTCTTTCATTCATGTATTCATTCACCATCAATCACACGAGGTACAGCACGTATAATGCACCGACAAATCTATTGTTTTACTTCATCGTAAGATTTTCTTTATTTAAGATAACATTTTTACGCTTTAAATTTACCATGATGGCGTGCAGATCTCTCCAGCTACTTTTGAGTTAGCCAGAAAGTCAGAAATTGCTGACCTCTCGATGTTGTAGTTTTGCGATAGGTGATGCAAACAGTTAAGACATTCATCATTGTTTTTGAGGATTGTTCTATCAACTGTGGACTGTAACATGTTCTGAGGCTTCAGATAGGGCAGCTTCATATAAATCTATTGGTTTGTTCTTGCCTGATGCCGTGGTGGATCGGTCGCTTAGATCGGATTACAATGTTATGGGGCCATTCAAATAGAATGCTTTGCATTGAATTCACTAGGTCTTCAACAATATTTCTAGAAACCTGTAGAAATATTCTTCGACAAACTAAAAATCAGGATCAGGCTTCCAAACTTACACTCTTTAAAACCTCCAATATCAAAACTGTAATGTCGGAAACTACACAGTTATTTGAGGATTAGTTTTGGATCTTTATTCTAACAGTAAATTACATCTCAAAAGTAGCCCTTTAACCCCAGAATGGCTTCTTCTGGTGTTCCTTGATGTGCACCGTCACTGGGACCTGCTTCTCGATGTACACTGGCTGCTTCACGTACACTGGGTAGGGCTTATCGACATGAACTGCGTATGGCTTCGGGACCTCGACGTATTCCTTCTTGTAGACGGGGACATGGACTGGGACCTTCACTTCCACTGGGTACGGACGGTCAACGTGGACTGGGACCTTCTTCTCCACGTACACTGGGACCTTCTTCTCGACGTACACCGGGACCTTCTTCTCAACCTCAACTGGGTACGGGACCTTCACCTCGACTGGGACGTGCTTCTCGACCTCAACTGGGTACGGAACGGGGACCTTCTTGGTGATGATCTGCTTCACTTCCTTCTCAGAGTAGTCGTTGCCATAGTATCCGTGAGACTGCTGGTGGTCATAGCCGTACGTCTCGTACGATTCCTGTTGGGACGATCCCAGCTCCCACAGTCCGCGCTTTTCCTTCTTGGAATCGTCGACTGCCGCCGCGCTGGCAAGAGCCAGGGCCATAGAGAACACAATGAACGCCTGGAATAAAAGACCTCTTCATAAGATTCCTTCGTCCGTGGTCCATCTTCAGGTGAATGCTTACCTTCATGTCTGCCTACTGTTTGGATGTACTGCACGACTGGAGATCCTCAACTGAATGATGATCTGCTAGCACAGGCACCTTTTTATACAGAGCTCGCAGTGGCTAGTGATCCTCTGCAAGATGCATTGATTATTCTCCGTTTACTTCCCATTCGCTTGTGGTTACGTGTGAAGCAATTCCTCCCCAGAAAAGCTATAGAGCGTGACTCAAAGCAGCGTAGGTTGCATCTTTTCCTTTTTACAACATTTCGATCATGTACAACCCATTGTCATCCCGTGCTGATATTGCTTTTGATATAAATTCGGTTATGTCTTAGATCTGTCAAATCTTTGCTTTATGATGTATATTAGAACATGTAATGTTTCTCTGCAAACAAAATGAAGAACGACAATGTTCAAATGGAAATTAAATGTACCTTTAAACTAACTCACAAGTAATACGGCCAGACCGTTCAATTAGAATACAACAACAATAGTCAAGAGTTTATGGGATTTGCAACAATATTGTTTTATTTCTTTCATGCAATAGAAATCATCATTAGCATTAAAACTCTGCTATTAGATACCCTCATAAAATTGGGTTCAATTCTCAGCCGTGTCCCGTTCATAGGCAAAACTAACGGCTCAGCGAAAGGCCACGGTTCTCATTCATACTTAAACCATAAATGTACTTATTTGGTAAGTAAATCCCTGTATAATTCGTCTCAGCAGCTAAACATAAAGGTTCGATTTATTTATTATTTATTTTATTTCATTTATTTTTAATTATCCCTGCTTTAAGCCATATTTTCAAATAATGGATTTGGTATAATATCAAAATATTCCATCCCGTCGATAAAGTATATTGTACATTTTCCATCTCAGATTATAACTTTTTACGTCACAAAACTTCAAACGCCACAAACACAAAACAAGCTGAAATCAACAACCAAGAAAACTGTACACCAGACATATAAAAAGTAAAAAATTAAAAAAGACTTATTTACGCCACCCAACAGGAGGGCTAGTTATTGCTCTGCAGGAACAATCGAGATGGAAGTCCATACAGGTTCCAACAGTAAAAAGACTGTCTCAACAAACAGGTAGTCTTACAAGCAAAAAAACTATGAAGTGGAAATAGCTTACGAAGCAACATTAACAATAAAGTCGGAAACTACACAGTTATTTGAGGATCAGTGTTGGATCTTTATTCTACCAGTAAATTACATCTCACAAGTAGCCCTTTAACCCCAGAATGGCTTCTTCTGGTGTTCCTTGATGTGCACCGTCACTGGAACCTGCTTCTCGATGTACACTGGCTGCTTCACGTACACTGGGTAGGGCTTATCGACATGAACTGCGTATGGCTTCGGGACCTCGACGTATTCCTTCTTGTAGACGGGGACATGGACTGGGACCTTCACTTCCACTGGATACGGACGGTCAACGTGGACTGGGACCTTCTTCTCCACGTACACTGGGACCTTCTTCTCGACGTACACCGGGACCTTCTTCTCAACCTCAACTGGGTACGGGACCTTCACCTCGACTGGGACGTGCTTTTCGACCTCAACTGGGTACGGAACGGGGACCTTCTTGGTGATGATCTGCTTCACTTCCTTCTCAGAGTAGTCGTTGCCATAGTATCCGTGAGACTGCTGGTGGTCATAGCCGTACGTCTCGTACGATTCCTGTTGGGACGATCCCAGCTCCCACAGTCCGCGCTTTTCCTTCTTGGAATCGTCGACTGCCGCCGCGCTGGCAAGAGCCAGGGCCATAGAGAACACAATGAACGCCTGGAATAAAAGACCTCTCCATAAGATTCCTTCGTCCGTGGTCCATCTTCAGGTGAATGCTTACCTTCATGTCTGCCTACTGTTTGGATGTACTGCACGACTGGAGATCCTCAACTGAATGATGATCTGCTAGCGAAGACACCTTTTTATATTGACCAAAACGGGGGTCAACGGCTAACCATTGACTTCCCTCGCTTGCTAGTGTTTTGATGCAATTATCGACGAAAAAGCAGTCGTGCGTGACATAAATGACAGGTTGCATCTCTTTTCATTTCTCAACACTTTGCGATCCTTGTTGCATGTCATGATCGGTGTAGTTCGCGTGTGTGTTGTAGTATATATGACGGTAGCGTTACATTTTCAGCAAAACTTCTTCCTTTTTTGTATGGAGGTAATAGATTTACTCCCTGTTATACTTCCTTTAGAACGGCCTGGAGTATCTTCAATTTGGATGTTTTGTGTTAAAGGTGCGTAATATTAAACCAATATTTGGATTCCAACATATATGCAATCAAATGCACAACATATAATACTTAAAATATAATGTACCCAAAGTATTGGTGGCAATACCGAGGGTTCGGTCAAGAATCACCTTAATGATAGGAAAAGACCTCTTGAAGTTGCAGACCCAAAGCAACTATTAGAAGCAGGAAGTATTAGTCAGGGAAATGAACTAGGAACTCGGTCTTACTTAATTCACATTATACAGTATTTCTATGTCTTCCATGAAATGTCTCAACACTCAGTTAAAATTGGATGATGTTTGGTCTAATGCTTCATTAGAAAAAAGTGTAAAGCCTAGCCTAAACTAAGCGTAGATCCTTTTCTTCGTCTTGGATTAACAACCTCTAAAGTCATGCCGATCTTATAGTTGCTTAGTAGACTTATTTGCTCCTCGTAGCCGGATAGTCAGTCCTTGCTACGGGGGAACGATCCGAATGTGATGTGATCCCTGGATTTATTATTAATATCATGAATCATCATTGAAAAGTCTTTCATCAAACTGCCCTATAAGATCAATCTCTCTGTATAAAAAATGGAAGGTTATGGATCTTTAACTATCAAATATCGAAAAGTTTATTGTCTAACTACCACTCTCGAGCTGTACCACCGGGATTTATATGTGATCATGTTTTTCTCAATAATATGAACATAAACTATGTTGATGTCAAAACTGAGCATGTCTGTTGCAGCTGCACGAACCATAAATCTATTGACACATAGACACATAGAACATCAGGACAGGCCATCAAGATAAAAAAAATTTCTTTCCAAGATAATTATTTTTGAGTAAACGAGCATTGTACTTACAACACATTCTAAGCAGATCAATAAGATGAAAATGCAATATAAAATTCATTCTATCATATTATATTTAACATTCAACCGAAGAATGGCTTCTTGTGCTCCTTCTTCACAAGAACAGTGAACGGGACTGGCTTCTCGACGTACACTGGCTCCTTCACGTACACTGGGTAGGGCTTATCGACATGAACTGCGTATGGCTTCGGAACCTCGACGTATTCCTTCTGGTAAACTGGGACATGGACTGGGTACTTCACTTCCACTGGGTACGGGCGGTCAACGTGGACTGGGACCTTCTTCTCGACGTACACTGGGACCTTCTTCTCTACGTACACCGGGACCTTCTTCTCAACCTCAACTGGGTACGGGACCTTCACCTCGACTGGGACGTGCTTCTCGACCTCAACTGGGTACGGAACGGGGACCTTCTTGGTGATGATCTGCTTCACTTCCTTCTCGGAGTAGTCGTTGCCATAGTATCCGTGAGACTGCTGGTGGCCATAGCCGTACGTCTCGTACGATTCCTGTTGGGACGATCCCAGCTCCCACAGTCCGCGCTTTTCCTTCTTTGAATCGTCGACTGCCGCCGCGCTGGCAAGAGCCAGGGCCATAGAGAACACAATGAACGCCTGGAATAAAAGACCTCTTCATAAGATTCCTTCGTCCGTGGTCCATCTTCAGGTGAATGCTTACCTTCATGTCTGCCTACTGTTTGGATGTACTGCACGACTGGAGATCCTCAACTGAATGATGATCTGCTAGCACAGGCACCTTTTTATATAGAGCTCGCAGTGGCTAGTGATCCTCTGCAAGATGCATTGATTATTCTTCGTTTTTCTCTCTTTCGTTCAAAAGCGTTTCTGAAGCAATAAAGCGTGGCCCAAACTCTTGCTTGCATCTCGTAATGTTTTACGGAATATCTGTATCGTGAACTTGCTGGTGTCTTTCATAGATTAATAAGAATC